>NW_026526654.1:1659733-2859733 GCF_024362965.1 Panthera pardus
TCAGTGTGGGTTGTGCAGGGTTTTGCTGTCAAGGCCCCAGCACAGCTGCTCTGAGTGCTCTTGGGCTTATCTCCTTGAGCACCTGTGCCAGTGAGCCACCATAGTTGTGCTTGTGGCAGGGTACATTTGGAGGCTGAGCAGTCACTGCCAAGTTGCCTTTCACAAAGGTGGACCCTCTGCCTCCCGACCTCCCACAGGCAGTGTGAGGAGGTTTCTCTCTCTCTAGGCCTTGGGACCATCTGATGGTGAAGCACGGCCCCTCACGTCTGGGTTTACATCATTTCCTCAGTTCCTAGTCCTTTCTATGTTGATTGGACAGGTGTTTGTCTCCTGTTGAGCACTAGTTCCTATCTTTTGTCTATTTCTCTATTATTTTTACCCTGCTCCTTGGTGCCCTGTAGTTCTTAATTTTCTGCATATTCATTATTATAATCTTTGCAGGTAAAATTTTTCAGGTGTACCCCCTGTTTCCCACTATGACACTGATGATACACGGCTATTGTGGGGATTTAGTAAAATTATATTCATAAGGTCATTGAAACAGTGCTTGGCACAGAGCAGCTACTTTAAATGTGAAAGCTGTTTTATTTGCTAGAATATAAGTCCCCTGAGGGCAGGCATTGCCATCAGATTTATCATTGTTGTATATCCCGCACCTGAAATGGATGGCATGTAGTAATTGGTGAATAAACAGCGTTTGATAGATGTGTAAAAAGGGGATGAGCACTCACACTATGAATCACGAGAAAAGTGCGTAGTGTGTCACGAGTTTTCACCCTGAACTGTGACTCACCCAACAGGCTCCTTCCTGGTCAAGGTAGGTTGCGGCTTGCTCTGGCCTGGTTGATGGGGATGGTGGAGCCCTGGAAGAAGCAAGGGGAGTCACTGGTAGGGGACTCCATTGCTTCCTTCCCCCTTCCCCCTGGGCAGCCAGACTGTGCTTGGGCTCAGAAAGGAACAGGATCTTATCTGCATCCTGAAACCCCCATGACCAAGACAGGTAGAAGACCCAAACCTTCCAGACTGGGAATGACAGGGGCATCTGAGGACTTCGGGTACAGATGGAGCAGGCAGCCATCAGGGGCAAGGTGCCTCCTGTACCTAGCCTGGCTAAATCCTCAGACAAGAAGCTGGTCCAGGTACAGGTAAGCCCTCTGGCTTTGAAACTGCGGCAGGAGGTGGGGAGGAGGGTGAAACAAGGGAGGAGGTGGGAGCCACATTATCTCTGGAGGCTGTGCTGGCCCAGAAGGCCCCAGGTGGGCCGGCTCTAGCCAACAGTGATGCAGCAGAAGGAGGAGAAGAAGGTGGGCTTGCCATCATACCTGCACCTCTCAGCCCCATGGAGAGGATAAGAGGCGTGGAGCCCATTTCTGGCAGAGACCCCAATGAACCTGTTGGTGATGGGTATCTCTAGAGAAGGGTTGACCCATCCCTGCCTCTGGTGGGCAAACCTCTGGAAATGGCTCCCAAGGTCACATCCTGATCCCTGAGATGCAGGAGGTGGTGAGCTACCCCTTCTGAAAAGATGCAGAATGGCTCAGTTGACCTTAGGATAGGAGACGATGCAGATGGCCCCAGCATGACCTTGGGAGCCTCCATAAAGGCAGATTTTTCTCCAGTTTAAGAGAATCTGAAGGATGCCAGCCTGAGAAAGGCAAGGGGAGTGGGGGGCCAGAGGGAGGCCAGAACAGGGCCTACAATAGCCTCGGCCAGCAGCCAGCAAGGACCTGGACCTTCAGTTCTACAACAGGAGCTGAGTTCTGCCAACACCTGAATAGGCCTGCAGGCAGGGTTTCCCCAGAGCTCCAGATAAAGCCCAGCCTGGCTACACCTTGACACTGACCTTGTGAAATCCTGGCATGGAACCCTGCCAAGCCTGCCTGAATTTCTCATCTGCAGAAATGGGAGCTGATGGGTTGTTTCAAACCAATAAACTGGGGTCATTTCTTATGCATGAGGTCCACCAATGAGGTCAAGGGGTGGGGGAGGGGAAGGAGATGGGCTCAGGTTGGGACCAGCCTTGCCTATTCTTTCAGGGCCCTACTTCAATGAACAAGGGGCTCTGGCCTGCACAGCCAGCTCTGCCACACTCAGATGTGCTGACCTCAGTTTCCTGATCTATGAAATGGGACAGTAAGGTTTACTTTGCTGGATGGGCATGAGGATGATGCCATTCTGTCCCTCTCTCCTCTCTTCTCTTTTCCTTTCTTCCTTTGTAAAATATGGATGCATTAACTACTTTATAATAACACACATGATTCTGCAAAGCAGTCCTTCTGCCTCTGTAATAAGGAGGTCACCATCCAAAAAGGCCACTCTCTCTGTCTCTGGACAGCCTTGACCAGGGGAAAGCATGTCCAGCTTCAAGCACCAGCAGATCCAGTGGAGTGTGCCCCCAAGGATGTCGTCTGTGGGGAGGGAGAGGGAATGATGGGAGAGATTCAAGGGAAGGTTCATCTACACAGCCCTCCTGAAGTGTGATCTCTCTGAAATCCAGTTGCCCTCCTGTGATTCTGGTGGGTGTGCTGCTGTGGGCAGCCTGGGAATTAGATATTTGCCCCCTTCTCTGATATAAAGGAGCCCAAAGAGCAGAGTGCTCAGGGGACAGGGTGTCCAGAGGAAGGTGGAGGCCACAGACCCAGAGTGGCTCTCAAACTTGTACATGGGGGAGCTCTGGCCCAGAGATAAGTCTGGGACGAAAGACTGCTGACCAGCTCCTCTCTGCATTCAGCCATGGCATGGCCTAAACACCCCAAGTACACACTCACACTTCCTGGGAAGCCAACCCGAATTCCTGCCCTCTCTACACCAATCATATATCCCTCCAGTGTCCTGATAGCATCCTCTTCCTTTCTTCAAACCTTGCATGACTCTTACAGATATTCACTTAGTTGAGTATTCCAGTACCATTTGCCTCTCCCTGAGGCCTGGGACAGGATTTGGTCTCCTGCTCCCTACTGGACCTCTTACACCCACTGGGCACACAATCAGTATGTAGCATAAGACTTGTGAGTGAAACTGTGGGCGGAACAGACACAAGCAATCTAGTGGCATAGCCACACGGTTACCTCAGACACAGTGACACACCCAGGTAATTTTCTAGTTAAGAATAGCAAAGCCACTTTTTTAGAAGCATTATAGACCAAATAACAAAAACACCATGTTGTGGCATTTCAAAGACTAGGGTTGTATCAACTAGAAAAACAGATGTGTCACAGGTATAAATCTGTATTATAAACAAGCCAAAGTTGGTCTTTGTGTATTGGCCTCTAGTTGTTCAAGTCTTGACTGCAGGGTGAGACCTGTCAGCTTAAAAGCTTGCTGGATACACATTTATGTCTCCAATTATTTATTTTTTTTAAATTTTTTTTTCAACGTTTTTTATTTATTTCTGGGACAGAGAGAGACAGAGCATGAACGGGGGAGGGGCAGAGAGAGAGGGAGACACAGAATCGGAAACAGGCTCCAGGCTCCGAGCCATCAGCCCAGAGCCTGACGCGGGGCTCGAACTCACGGACCGTGAGATCGTGACCTGGCTGAAATCGGACGCTTAACCGACTGCGCCACCCAGGCGCCCCTGTCTCCAATTATTTTAAACGTAGCCCAAACAAGCAGATTTTCAGCTATTTAAAGTCTTCTTGCTTTGCATCCCCCACTTGACAGCTATTACCATTGGAGAGATGGACTATGCACTTACAGCTGCTGCCTCCCCAGCCCTTTGAACCAAAGATCCCTGCTCTGCTGCCGAACAACATTGCCAGGACTTGGGAGCCCCCCCCTCTCTGATCACCCAAGCTCTGAAAGTTCCTTTGCACCCTTCCCATTCTGAGTAGAGACTGCCCTACTACAGTTTCTGAAGGGTCTCCCACTATGGGGGTGTTGTCTCCTGAAGCCTGTTGTCTTTTCTACTTCTCATAGTCCTTATCTTTTCCCTCGGTCAGCTCCAAATCCCTCCTATTCTGCCAGACAATGTCAACTGCATGTGTTGTGGCCATGTCATAAAGCCCTAAAGTAACTATCACCTGAGCACACCATTTGGGAGGCTCGGGAAGGAGGACTGAGTGGGATTGTTCATTGTCAACTTTGTTGAGGTGTGCTTCTGCCTCCTGCAACCTGTCCCTAGAAAGCACTAGGGGGGAAGGCAGTGAAGCAACCACCATCATCCCAGAGGTCCTCAGAACAGCCATGAGGAAGGGCAAATGTGGGGTGTCACACAGGCTCAGCCTCACTCCCAGCAGCCTAGGCCACCACCAGATTCTTGTCTGTGGACCGAAGGAAGTGTCTGAACAAAAGGTGACAGCTTCCTATAGACTCCGCCAACAGCTCTTGGTGGCCTCGCTCTGGCAGCTATGGACACTGGTCTCTAGGTTCCCGAGAGGCTCTATCTTCTCCCTCAGTGGTTCTTGGGGCCTGTCTAATGACTTTCTCTAACACTCTTTTCTAGATCTTTCTTCCTAGCTTCTCCCACAATTGCATAACGTCTCAACCCTATAATGTATTCTGTATTCAATAATATGTATCCATGGTGGTCCTATTTTCCTCATTGAACCAGGGGCTACTCCCTCCTGAGCCAGCAATGGGCAAACCTCCACCATGGAGACTGGGAGGTTGCATGAGGCAGGACCATGTTCCTAGGAGCTCTCAGGTCTGGGCTTGAGATGTCTGTCAAAGCAGTCCAGGTCTCTACTTAGAGAAGGACTCAACCCTTCACTATCATGTTGCTGGTGGTGTTATTATGGCACATGCCACTAGATGCCAGCAGAACTGCTCAAGGGAAACACTCTTCTGGGCCAGCACACATCTTCTGGGGAGTCCCTGCTTCAGGGCCAGAAGGCTCCTCTCAGCATCACCAGCCTGGGCTTGCATGTTTCAGTTTTGCCTAATCTGGGAGCACTAGGTCACTAGGCAATGGCTTCCTAAAATTGATAGGCTCTTCAAGGGGTCTTGAAACTAACTTGAGTTAGAGCAGGCTGGGTGCACCCTTGCCTGCCCCAACCTGTACCATCTCTATTCCATTTTGAAAATAGACAGGCCCCTCTCTATGGTTTCCTGTGCTGGAGGCTGTCCTGGTGTTTCTGGCCTCTGCATAGGAAAAAAAAATGACATTCTGACTGCAAGGCCAAGATGGGGCCTCTCTCCCACCAGATGACAAGTACATTTGACCACATGATGACCAGCCTCTCTGCCTGACAGCTTCCCCAGGACCCAGAGCATAAAAGTCAGGTTCCTGAAACTGGCTTGTTCACTAGGCTTTTCGACACTGATTAGTTCATCTGTGCAGCACCCTCCCTACTGAAAACATCACACGACTTCCTTTGGGAGCAACTGCTCCTCCCCACTGGGACCACCTGGTTCTAGGGGAGTAGTATCTTTCCTCCAGGCCACACTCCCACCCCATGGTCATAAGCAGATCAACTCTATGTCCTTCCCTAATAGTTCTGATGAAGCTAAGGGGAGAGAGACCCTCCTTCCCTGTTTTAGAAAAAAAAGGAAAATGTAAGATTCCAACAGTCAGGGAGATCTGAACAAGGACCATTGGGAAGAACAGACCCTGACCTTCTGTCACTGGCTTCTACATAAAGTAGCCCTGATCCCTCCTCTGTTCCAGTCCACTCAGGGAAGTGATGAACATGTCTGAGACTGCCCAGGACTATCTGTTAGCTTTGCCAGTTTACTGCTCCCATGTGATTAGCACCTCCAGTTTTGTGCCTCCTCATCATTAATCACACTGTTCCCTCCACTGAGGACATTTTTCACTTAAGGCTACTTGTGCCTTGTGAAATCCCTCTGTGTCTCAAGTCACTTCCTCTGAGAAGCCTTTTCTGAGTCTCAGGCCTTGGTTACACAACCTGTCTCAGACCCCAACTTATTCCTGGCAAAACCCACGCATGCAGTTACAACCCAAACAAAGGTGGGGTAGCTGACAGGAGTTTGTGGGGCTCTCACCTGTACAGGACCTGGCCTCAATCCTGTGAACTGATCTTTCCCCACAATCCAATCTCAAAAGCATCCTTAGTGGCAGCCACTTCCTTGTCAACATTGGTGACCTGGGCCAGGGATACCTAGCAGATGACCCATAGTGGAACAGCACCATGAAGCCCTCCCTGGACTCTGTGTACACAGATGCCTCATGTTGCTGCTCCCCTGGCTAACTGGGCAGGGTCAGTGGGGACTACAGGTGAATGGGAGGGCCCTGGAAGGGTGTGCACAATGAGGAAAGGCAGGGACCTTCGAAAAGCCTTGTTTGCATTTCTCCATACCAGGACCCTTCTTTCACTTGCCTGCTGGTCCCCAAAAGGAAAACAGAATCAAGCTGCAGCTTTGAGGCTGAGGATCAGCTTAAAATTGTCAAACCAAGAGCAGAAGATGATTAATTTGCTAAGTCCTAGGAAGAAAGTCTATTTCTTAAGTGAAATAGTCTACATATTGAAGGTAACAGGACCATTCCTGTCCCCTATCCTTGTTCTGTGTCCAACAGTGCCCACAGGCACTACAGTGCAGGCTCCCATACCTACTGACACCTGGGCTTGGCCAAAGGAAAGTCAGGAGGAGAGAGAAGTGGGAGGTGCAAGGCCAGGACCCTGCTGGTCACCACAGGCATGGTACACCCTCCCTGCCCAAGGGTCCAGCACCCAGTCAACCCTGTCCAGACAGCTTCCATTCTGGGATTCCACAAACAGGCCTCAAGGTGGTAGTAGCTCATGTTTCTGCCTGAGGGCACTGACTCCCCTTGTTTGTGTCCCCACACCCGTTCTACCCCTTTGTCAATTATTTTCTTTAAACTCCCTTCAAGTGAGCATTTGAGTCTGCTGTTTTCTGCAGGCCCTGAAGGATGCTATAGGTAGGGCAGAATGGAAAACTGAGGATGCATCTGTAGGAGTAAGTGTTGTTTCAGGGAGGTATGTGTGTGTGTGTGTGTGTGTACATGTGAGAATACAATATGTGCATCCTGGGTCATGACATAAAAGGGTCAAGGTCGAGAAAGTCTGACAAGCATGGGATTCAAGGAAGAATTCCCACCAATACGGTGTCACATATTTAAGAAGGTAAGGTCCACGCTGAGGTTATTGTTGACACGTGGAGGGGAAGGAATGGCTTCATTTCTTCCATGGGGGATGTTAGCTCTGGTCCCAGTCTCTGAGGCAGGCTCCAGACCTTTGGTATCCTCCTGCCTCCCTACTCCAGCTCCCCTTGGGCCATTCCTATGGGAGGACTGGAAACTGCAACCATTCTGTGTGCAAGCAGAGGCCCCCTAAGCCAGGATCCCCAGACACCAGGTGGAGGAGTAGATGAGAGAGGAGGCCTTGGAGGGGGAAGGTGGAGGGAGAGCAGGAGGGAGTGCAGGAAGTGCACTCACACTTCCATCTGTTGGATTGATGGTCTCATGGGTCTTGGCACCCTCAGCATCTACAAACATGCCCCCAAAGAAGAGCTGTGAGCATTTGGAGGGTCAGCTTGTTCACCGCCTTTTCCACCTGGGAAGGGAATTTTTGCATGGATTCACTGCAGTGTGGAGTCTTCACAAGGGGCATTGGTGACAGATATGAACTCACAGAGAGACACAGGAAACACAGACAGATAGATAACCACTCATGCACACACATGGGCGCGCACACACACACAGACACACACGCAGATAGCCAAGGGGCCAGGGCTCAAGGCCCCTTGGCTTTCTCAGGTCTCTTCAGCCAAATCCCGTCCTGTTGCCCTCCTTAGCACAGGGAGCTATTATGTGGGCAGTGACAGCTGAGAAATAAGAAGCGATGATGAGCACGGAATCTGAGGTCAGGCTGCTTGGGTTGCAACCCCTGTCCTGCCACTTACCCGCTGTGTGATCTCAGACTGGTTGCTCGGCCTCTGCAAGTAGGAAGTGTCAATTGGCAGACAGACACTTGTGAGTCACCAGACATGACACCAACCCCATCGCTCACTTCCCTGTAGACCTGAAATTCCAGACTGAATGGCATCCTTGAAACACCATTCTTCTCCTGAAATCTGTTCATCAGTTATCTGACCACAATCCTAAGGCCAACCTGGTATCCATCCTGGCCACCTACACTTTCTTCATCAGCTTTTGATCCAAACAAACTATCCCAAAGTTAATTCCTATGGCAGCTCGTAGCCTACCAAGACACCTCAAGATGATTTTTCAAGAGTTTCTTTTAAAAACAAGCTTGCAGGGGTGCTTCAGTGATCTCAAGATTCATGAGTTTGAGCCCTGCATTGGGCTGTCCATGGTCAACACAGAGCCCACTTCAGATACTCTGCCCCCTGCCTCTTTGTCCCTCCACACATACTCTCTGTCTCTCTCAAAATTGAATATAACATTAAAAAAATTAAAAATAAGTTTGCAATTACACCATCACACTTCCATATATACAAGTTGAATGTATAAGATCACTTGTTTCCCTTATTAGGAAAATGTTCCCAATTCCTCATTCTCTCTGACTCTCCTTCTCTTCCCATCTAGCTCCCTACCTCCCTTCCTTTCTCTCTTTCTTTTGGCATTTCAACAAAAGGAATTTAATGCATGCAGTTGGTTGCACAGGTGATGAAAGAGCTGAGAGGTGATGAGTAAAACCAGAGATTGATAACAGCAGGAAGCCCCTGCCATCACTAGACTAGAAGGACAAATGAGGCAGTGGTGGTCCCAGAACTAGGGTTTCGGGTCCCTAGCAAAACTAGAATCCTGGAAGGCTGATCTGGTAGGGGCCAGAGCCACAGCAGCGAGGAGGCAACTAATGGGAAAAAACCACTATAGGACATAGAGGGAGAGAAGTACTCTGTAAATTCCACTTCTTAATATCTTACTCTCATATCTTTGGGGGGTCAGAATTTGTCCCATAGACAACAATTTCTTCTATTGTATTTGCCTAACCGTGCTGACAGCCTCAGGCTATCAGGGTTACCAGGGAGTGTTTGGGACATTGAAGGTGAGCTCTTGAGTGCCCTGGCTTCTGGGATGCCCGGGTTTTCCCCATGTGTCATTGAGATCCACAGATATCAATGTGTTTGAGAGGTCTGCAGGGCCAAGTCCATGTGGAGGGGCCCAGGACTCACATAGTCAATGATGCACTCACTCTCTTTGTTGTCCCCTTGTAGCTTCCTCACTAATAGTTGGATCAATTCCCCAAAGGTGGTGGCCATGTAAACATCCTCATTTTCTAATTCCAGTCCATCACACATCTCCTTCATTTCCTCAAACAGTCTGGAGAAAAGAAGATGGAAAAGCAGGAGCATGGAAAGAGGCTTGGCAGACTTGCATCATTCTAGTGGCAGAGGTTATGGTGCCAAACATTTACCAGAAGTAAACTTCATCTCAACAACCAAACTGTGGGTGTTAATCTAGAACTGGGGTTAAGAGCCCAGTCCATGGATTCACAAGGCCCTAGTTTCAAGCTATGGTTCCACCACTTACTAATACGTGACCTTGTGCAAAGTGGAAAACTCTGAGCCTTAGTTTCTTCACCTACAAAACTGCAATAATAGCTCCTCTACTATTTTCTGATAAGTAAATGAGATAATCTACATGTTGATAATAATCAATAGGATATTAAGAATAGTCACTGAAAAGTATGTTAAAAGAATGAAAAGGTTAGGACTCCTCAGCGGCTCTGGCGGTTAAGAGTCCAACTATTGATTTAGGCTCAGGTCATGATCCCAGGGTCGTGGCAACGAGCCCCACACTGAGTTCTGCACTGAGCGTGGAGCCTGCTTAAGATTCTCTGTCTGTTTCTCCACCTCCGCCTCTCTCCCCCAATCTCTCATTCTCTCACTCTCTAAAAATAATAATAATAAAAAGAATGAAAAGGCAAACCACAGATTGGGGGGAAATATTTCCAAATAAAATATCTGATAAAGGACTTTCATTCGGAATACATAAAGATGTCTCAACTTTCAATACTAAGGCAAAAAAAAAAAAAAAAAAAAAACAATCCAAGTAAAAATGGTCAAAAGATTGAAAAGATCCTTCACCGAAGAAGAAATGCAGATGAAAATATGTTCAACACCACAAGTTATTAGGGAAATTCAAATTAAAATGACAATGGGATATGTCTACACACTTACCAGAATATCTAAAATTAAAGTCTGACCATACGTATCAGTGGTAAAGATACAGAGCAACTTAACTCTCATACACTGCTGGTGGGATTGTTTAAAATGGTACTTTGGAAACCATGCTGGAGAGAAGTTTGGCAGTTTCTTAAAAATTAAACATGTACTTCCCATGTCACCCTCAAATATTTACTCAAGAGAAATAAAAACCTACATACAGAAAGAAAATGGTAGAGTAGGAAGCTCCAAAGATCCATTCCTCAATGTAAACAGCTATTGAACTGGCAGAATTGTCTGAATCAAATGTTCTGGAATTCTAGAGTCAGTCAAACATTTGTAACATCCAGGGAAGAAGATGATGAAGAGGCTGGTAAATGTTAGCAAATTTCAGCATTTTGTGGGGTGTTACTCCTTATACTCCTGGTAGGAGGCAGTGGGGGAAGCTGAACTTGTTCCTGGTGCAGCTTTCTGGAGCCAGGGTGGGCAGTAAGGACCTTCCCCTCCCTACATCTAGATTGTGTGTTCTTAGTGCCAATGCTCCTTTTGATCACTGAGGGGCCAGCACAAAGGCTAGAAGCCACAGTTTTAACCCTCAAAGGCTGAAGAAGCTCCCAGGAGATTTAAAAAGGCAGTACTTTCCTCCCTTCTTTTGGGATTCAGACACTTAAGAAAATCATATTTAGGCCACTGGCTGATCAGAGAGATAAAAGAACATAAACTTCAATTACTACATACAATGAGGAGTAGACACTTCACCAAAAAAAAAAAAAAAAAAGAAAAAGAAAAAAAAGTTTGGAAAAGTCACAATGGATAAATCCAACCCTTCACAAGCAAGAACTAGCAATCACTGAGGGCTGAGAGGATTACATTTTCAGAATTACACAACACTCAAGATGTTGAGTTTTGAACAAAAAAATAGTAAAACATACGAAGAAGCAGGCAAATACAGTTGATTTCCAGAAAAAATAAAAGAATTTGGAATTAATCATCCTCTAGGAAGACCAAATATTAGAATTATTTGTCAAAGATGTTAAATCAACCGTCTAAAAGATGTATAATGAATTTAAAGGAAACCCTGGACAAAGAACTAAAGGGAATGAGGAAAATGATGTAAGAAAAAGTGAGACTATCAATAAAGACTTATTCTGGACCCCTGCCAGGAGTTCTCTGAGGCCTGAGCTGGCGCCCCATCCCTCCCAAGACATGGGACTGCTGCCTGCTCCAAGCTAACAGACCCTCCAGATTCAGCCCCAAGAGGATGAGCTCTGACCCCTCCTGTATCACCCCAGAGACCACACCTGCATACAGGGCCTCCAGGCTCACTCCCTGACTCCCTCTTGCCCTCCACTCTCTGCAGTGTGGACTCAGGTGTCCCCAAGGGATGGGACTCATCTCTCCTCTTGAGGTGACTGAGGAATGAGTGGAGCCTGTATGTCCAGAGCTGGCTGGGCCTGGCCCACCATCCCATAAAAGGTCAGGACATACACATTCCTCCCCTTCCTTATAGGAAGGTGGTACCGGGGGCCGATGGGATGTGGGGGGGGGGGCTGGTGACTTGGGAGAGGTTGTAAGCCAGCATTCTTGTCCATTCTCTGAATGGGATGAGCTCCATCTTCTTCAGCAAAGGTGAAAACTGCATTGCCATGGGTTGGCCCTTCGTAGAGGACTTGATCCATGACCACTTTGTACAGAAAGTGGTAAATTGTGCTACAGAGCCCTCACTGGGAAGACTTGGTCTGCAGGGGGTTGGGGGCAGGGAGGCAGGGCTGGGCCAGGAGAAGTCGGGCACTGTTCATCTAAGCATGGAAACCCTCAGGCAAAGCCATATCGTTTTTACTGGTTTTTATTATTCCAGCAAGAAATAGCAACCCTGCAGCTCACACTGACATAACCAAAAAGGGCCTGTGCTAGGGCAGGTCCCCAGCAGTGAAGCCTGAACCAGGAATTCGGGTGCATGTGGCTTACTAAGTGCGAATTCTCAGGTGAAGCCTAGGTGGTTGGAGGGACCAGGAGAGGACAGAGATAGGACATGGTCTCAAGTGACATCCAGCCCTAGCCTGATCCACACATAGGATCTCTGGAGCAAGAAGGACAGCTCTTAGGTGTACCCCTGGGGTCAACGGGCCAGGCTTTCATCCTCTGTCAACAGTTCTTGGCTGTGAGTGTCCATGGACTAGAGGAGTTCTCCCTGGGACCTGGGACCATCAGGAGCCACTTCTCACAGCTGCTGTGGGATGGGTGCCCACAGGTAAAGAGGATGGGGCATGGTGCTGATAGCATAGAACCAGAGGGGAAATCACCCTGTGTCCACTGACTATGTTAGAAAAGGGTGTGGGGCAAGATTCTGGTTGGCATGATTGGGTCCCAGGTCCATCCCTGGTCCATTCAGTGATTGTGGGACCCACAGGGCTCTGGTTGGCTCACCTTCACCCAAGAGTCCTTCCCCACATCCTGATCACAGTGGGTAAAAGAAGGGATGCTGGAACACAACCACTGTGTGCAGGTTTAAAGGAACAGTATTTACGAAGTCAGGAAAAAATGAGAAAGCAGGACTGAGACAAGGCAGGGCAGGTGTTAGGAAGGAGTTCTGTAGAGAGTCTTTTTTTAGAGAGAGAGAGAGAGAGAGAGCGAGAGCCTGTGCGGTTGAAAGGGGGAGGCACAGACAGAGGGAAAGAGAGAGAATCTCAAGCAGGCTCCATGCTTTCAGCGCAAAGCCCAGCATGGGGATCGATCCCACAAACAGCGAGATCACTACATGGTTCAAAATTAAAAGTCAGACGCTTAACCCACTGAGCCACCCAGATGTCCCTGGAGACGGTCTTGCATAATGGGTAAAAATATGAAAGGCAGAGAGGAAAGGAGCAGACCTTCTAGAAGGGAGTGTGACAGCTTTTTCCATGTCACAAGCTACTCTCCAAATGTAGTGGCTTGTGGTGAAAGCTGTTCGTGCAGTCACAGTCCTGCGGGTTGGCACCGTGGGCACCAGCCCAGGTTCACCTGAGGTTGGCTTGTGCATCTGTGGCTGGCAGGGGCACTGGTGGCTGCACTGGGAAGGCTCATCTTTGTCCTTGTGTTGCTTCTTCTCAGTGTGTGCTCAGGCACATGTGGGGCCGATGGCAGGATTCCCAAGAGTGAGAGCAGGAGTTGAGAGCCCTGCCAAAGCAAGTCACAGGCCAGCCCAGTTTCAGGGGGTAGGAAACCAGCTCCACCCCAATGGGAAGTGCATACAGTGGTGTTCACTTGTATAACCCACTGTAGTTTGGGAGCTGGGCAGCCTGGCTAAGCAATTCTTTTGCTGTGACAAGCCCAGCACAGGAATAGTGGAATCTGGGGTACAGATGGGGAGTCATGATGGAGGGGGCAGCTCACTGAGCAGATGTGGTTATGGGGAGCACAACCCTTCTGTAGTCTGCAAGGGGGTTGTGAAACCCCCACAGGGTGAATGCAGGTGTCAGAATCCCAGGATAACTGTCAGGATCATCTCAGTTCTCAAATACAACAAGGGAGAGGTGCACCCAGACACAAGTTTTTGTAAACACTTTTGGACCTCTTTTTAAAATTTTTTTAAAATGTTTGTTTATTTTTAGAGAGAGAGAGAGAGAGAGAGAGAGAGAGAGAGAGAGAGAAAGCGCTCATGAGGGGGGCAGGGCCAGAGAGGGAGGGAGATACAGAATGTGAAGCAGGATCCAGGCACCAAGCCTTCAGCACAGAGCCCAACCTGGGGCTCAAACTCACACCTGTGAGATCAGATCGTGACCTGAGCTGAAGTCGGACGCTTAACCTACTGAGCTACCCAGGCGCCCCTTTGGGCCTCTTTTAAATTGGTTACCTTGTCCCTGGTTGTCCGGTGACTGTGGTGATGGGTTATTTCTCCTACGCTTCCTCTGGTTCCTGATTTTCCCAGCGCTGTCTGACTTTTCCACTCCTTCCTGTTTGCATGTGTGGGTCTTCCTGAAGTGATGCAGTTGTGATCAAGTTGTCAAAGGGCCTGGCTGACTAAAGTCAACAAAGGAAGGATTCTCGGGTAGGCTGTATCTCTTTGTTGACTTTAATTAGTGACTGATTTTCTCTGCTGTTTTATTTTATTCATTATTGGCTGTATATATTTTGTGTTAATTTAACTTTTATGTTTTGATATTATAATGAACTCATGGTCCTTTGCAGATTCAACTTGTGAAGTGGTAACTATACTGTATTATTATTAGATGCTGAAGTTGTCACAGATCCACAGTGGTGGTCTGTTTACAATTTTGATCCTTTGTTATTTTAGTCTGTCCTCTGACACCTTTGAAAGCATCTTATTTTCTAGCAACACCAGAATGTTCCAGGGCCATCTTGATTTTTCTCCTGCCCTGAGTTATGGGATTCATTGTCCTCCAAGAGTCCTGTTCTGAGTATTAGAGATGAAAATCTGAGCACCAGAGATACATGGGGACACCACCCCCCCCCCCAGGTTAGGAGGAAGTCTTGTTGCTTTGGACTACTTTTAGAAGTGTCAGGCCCAGAAAATACATCTTGTTTTAAGGTTAGAGTTCACAAGGACTTCCAGTGTTTTGATGTTATGTACCCAACTATCCTTGAAGTACATAGTGTCATGGGCAACTAAGGTGTTTCTCCCACATTGGCAGTCCTCAGCTCAGCACTGTCTCTCACCCCCAGAGGAGGGCAGCTGGAGTATAACTGAAATCACAGAGCTGGAACATCATCAGTTATCTTTTGACGCATAACAAAGCACCGCCAAACCTAGGGACTTAAAAAGACAGTGATTTATCATTTCTCAATGTTCTGTGCATTACTGTGGTGTATCTTTGGCTTCACGAGGGTCATCTGGGGTCACTCAGGGACCCTGATTCCTTATAATGGGGGAGGCAACAGAGTTGTCTTTTTAAAACACAAACAGTCACTCTGAGGAAGAAGCATGTACTCCTTGCTCTACTTGTAAGACCCTACATGACCGGCCACCTTGTCCTCCCTTCTTGTCATCCTCTTGTATTTACGTACCCCAGACTTGTTGGCCTCTTTGCCTTTCCTTCCTTGGAAGCACCAAGTTTGCCCTAACTCAGTGCCTCTGTACTCACTGCTGTCTCTGCTTGCAGGGCTCCTCCCCTAGATCTTTGCACAGTTGGCTTTTTTTTTTCAAGTTTTATTTATGTATTTTTTAGTAATCACTACACCTAGAATGGAGCTCAAACTTGCAACCCTGAGATCAAGAGCTGGATGCTTTTCTGAGTCAGCCAGGCACCCCTGAACAGTTGGAATTTTTTTTTATCACTTAGGGTTCATTAAAATGTCACCCTCTCTTCTAGGGCCTTCTTTGGTCTCCATCCATACCCTACCCTACACTTTCCCAGGATAGTCCCTGTCAATTCACAGTATTGAATTTATCTTGTTCACTTATTTGTTCTCTTGTTTATTTCTGCTCTGCGTCTAGAATACAAATTTCCTGAGAGCAGGACCTTTATCTGTCTTGCTTTTCACTGTACTGGTGCCTAGAAAATGCCTCGCATAAAAGGAAGAAGCAAAACATTATTTGTTGAATGGATGATGAATCATTTGTTCACCAAAGGAGGGGAGGAATGAATAGGTGGAGCATAGAGGATTTGTAGGGCAATGAGACTACTCTGCATGATATAATGATGGATACATGTCACTCCACATTTGTCCAAACCCATCGACTGTACAACAGAGGCGTGACCCCTACTGCAAACTGGACTTGGGATGATCATGATGTGCCAGTGTGGGTTCAACATTGTAACATGCTTCTGTCTCGTGTGGGATGTTGGGGGCAGGGGTATATGGGCACTCTCTGTACATTCCTCTCAAAATCTCTGTGAACCTAAGACTGCTCTAAAAAATAAAGGTGTTTTTTCTTTTTTTTTTTTTTAATAGTGCACATCCATTAGGAAGAAATCTGAACAATATAGATGTACATATAAAATCCAGAGGATTATATCCACACCTCCTGTACCCCAAGCCCTTTTTGTTTATATTTGCCCCTCCTGTGTTGACTGGATGGGTGGCTGTGGTGCCTTTCTTGGGAAATATGAGATTGAGAGGCAGAATGGGGAAACTGGGAGCTCTGCCTTCGACCTAGGGTGCCTGAGTTGCCTCTCAGACGGATGAGTGGGAAGTTGGCTGTCCGTGTCTGGATTCCGGGGTAAGGGCCAAGCTGGGAGACAAGATTGGGAGGTAACTCATTGTTGTTACTTCAGGCTATGGGACTGGGGGAGGTCCATACACAGCCTGTAGACAGAATACAAGTGAGGAGAGTCTAGAGTGTCAGCGTTAGAGATCAAAGGGAGAAGCTGTTGCATCCACACGACTCCTGAAACAGAATGCTACGGGCACCAATGACAGTCACAACAAAGTTTATTACAATGAGAGGCAAGGCCAACGGATCAGGACCAACACTCTTGATAAGAGTGCGGCCCCGAACAGCCAGGGTACAGAGTTTTTATAGCCGATCACATCGTTTTATCATCACCTGGGAACAGAACAAAGAAACAGTACCCAGATGAGTTAGAAACAGTTGCCTAATGAGGTGTTTATTTTAGACTTTCTGCCTCTAAGTTGCAACCAGTGGATCTCCTTGACCCTGCCTCTGATGCTCTTTTCTTTGAACTTTTGTTTCCTTAATTGGTGAAGCCTAATTTGCAAGAGTATGAAGCGTAATTTACAAGAGTAAAGCAAGGCTGTTATCTTTTAACCTTTGTTGTCAACACAAAGCTGTTATTTTTCAAGCTAAGCATTAGCCCTACACTACAATTTAACCCTTACATTTCCCCCTTTTCTTGTCAGTGAATCAATCCCTTGATTCATCATTAGGAACTAAGGGGACATAATTGGACCTAATCATCATAATTTTTATTTTACCAACTCGCCTCTTGACATACTGTACTAACCAATTGATAATGCATGGGCTAATAGTTAACCCGAGAAGTAACAATAGCAGTGGCCCAGCTATGACGGTGAGCAGTGATGTGAGCCAGGGGGACCAAGAGAATAAACTCTGATACCAATTATTGCTGGCCTCCCTGGCACATTCCCTGGTCCTAAGATTATCCCTGACCAAACTGAGAGTGTCTTGGATTACTCCGGAATTGTTGGCATAAAAATAGCACGTTTCCCTGAGGGCCATGCAGAGGCCCCTTTCCTTCATGAAGAGTAAATTAAGTCCTCTTCTGTTTTGTAATACAACCTTGGCTAAAGAGTCTACTTGGTGTTCCAGCCGAGAAATTAAAGTTTCCAAGTAGCCTAGGTCTCGTCTACTTGCTCGCTTACAGTTTTGAAATTTTGGTCCCCTATGAGTCCCCCACCAAGTCGCATAAATCAAACAAAAAACAAGGCACAGTGGAAGAGGTATTAGATGCTATCACCTTCCCTGTAACAGTGTCCCTGAATTCCCATTTGTATGGCCAAAAAGATAGGGGATGCAATTCCGTACAGTCCCCCACACTTATCATCATACAAACCCAGACAATTATTATTATGCCCACATCAGTCTTATCTTTAAAGGATCCTCTGGGTGCCTTTGGACCTTCCATTGCCATTTGTTATCTGGATCTCTATCAGTCGAGGTGTTGCCACCTTCAGGCAGTTTTTCTTAACCTGAGAGTGATGAATCCAGGTTCAGACACCATCTACCTTCACGGCCATGGGCGTAGTCAGAATCACAGTGTGTGGTCCTTTCTAGCACGGCTCCAAGGTTTTAGGCTCATACCTCTTGACCTAGACTAAGTCTCCTGGTTGAAAGGCTGGGGAAGAACAGGAGGATGAGTGAAGGCTTCTTTCAAGGCCCTGGTTATTTCCTTTCATACATGTTGCAGGGCCATGAGTGAAGCCAGCAAGTGGTCCTGTTCCAACTGTTCCATTACGTCGTCTCCTAGCCTCGGCAGGATAGGTGGAAGTCTGCCAAATAAAATTTCAAAAGGGGAAAATCCCTTGACAAATGGAGTACAACGCGCTCGCAAAAGGGCAAAAGGCATGACATCAACCCAATTTTTGCCTGTCTCAAGGGACAATTTGATTAAGATCTCTTTTAGGGTCTGATTCATCCTTTCTACTTGACCTGAGCTCTGGGGTCTATATGTACAATGTAATCTCTAATCTATTCCCAATTCCCCGGGCTAGACCCTGGGACACGTGCGCCATGAAGGCCAGGCCATTGTCTGATCCTAAGCTCAGAGGCAGCCCGAATCTAGGAATTATTTCATTTAATAATTTCTTAACTGTCGCCTGAGCCGTTTCTGATTTAGTGGGACTGTCTCGACCCACCCGGAGAAGGTGTCTACGAAAACAAGCAGGTATTTATATCCGTATTTCCCTGGTTTAATCTCAGTAAAATCTACTTCCCAAAAGTGGCCTGGCTCAATTCCTCTATCTCTTTCAGCTTCTGAAACCTTCCTGTTTGCACCCTGATTTACTTTGGTGCAACTTACACACCTTTCAACCATCTCTTCAATCTCTTTTCCAAGCCCTTGTGCCCTGAACTTGTTACGCACTAATTCCACCATCCTCGTTTTTCCCAGATGAGTCCTTTGGTGGAGCTGACACACCATGTGCTGCCCGAGTGCCGTAGGTAAGAGTATCTTGCCTTCAGGATTCTGAAACCACTTTTGTCCCGGCATCTTACTTCCTCCTTTTCTGGAAATCCACTCCAAATCTTTAGGAGTGTAATTGGGCTCTGGTGGAAGCAAGGGCTCTGTCAAGATCGGTAGCTCCAAGGCACTTTCACTTTTAGTTAGGACAGCTTCTCGGGCTGCTGCATCAGCCAGGCGGTTTCCGATTGCCTCTAGGGAGTTGCCTTTTTGATGTCCTGGGCAGTGAATGATTGCCAGCCTTGCCTTCTGCTGTGAGGAGACCGTGCTCTTGATAAATGGATCCATGTACATGCGCAATTGCAAAAGCATAGCGGCTGTCTATATAAATGTTAACTGACTTGTTTTTTCTGAGTTTTAGGGCTTTTGTTAGTGCGATGAGCTCTGCGTGTTGGGCTGAAGTTCCTGGGGGAAGGGTCTGTTGCCATAAAATTTCATGATCTGTCATCACTGCAGCACCCGCATGCCTTCGCCCTTGAAACAAAAAACTACTGCCCTCTGAAAACATGCTGATATCAGGGTCCTGTAAGGGAATGTCCGTAAGATCAGAGCGGAGGGACGAGATCATTGCCAAGGTTCCTGGGCAAAAGTGCAGAGGGGGATTCTGTCCTTCGGGTAGCAAAGTGTCTGGGTTTAAGGTGGTGGGGGCACAAAAATGTATTCGGGGCTGGTTGAGTAGCAATGCTTGATATTGGGTAATCTGAGCATTTGACAGTCATCGCTCTGGGGGAACCCACAGTAAAGTTTCCACTTCATGGGGCCCCGTGACAGACAATGCTTGCCCCAAGGTTAGTTTGCGTCTTTAACTAGAAGTGCGGTGGCAGCAATTTGTCTTGTCGAATGCATGGGGGCCACCCGGAAGCAACTGGGTCCAGCCATTTGGATAAATAAGCCCCAAGGTCCCAGGCGCTGAGTCAGAACTCCCTTGGTTATTCCACCTTTAGTGAATTTCAAAGAAGCCGTTAGTTTATGCAGTAGGTCTCTACCTAGTAATCCAGGGTAGGGGCATTCAGGCATGATTAGGAAAGAATGTGTAATAGTTTTACGGCCTAAATCTACTTGTCATTCAGTGGTCCATTAACAAGTCTGGGACCCAGTTGCTCCTTGTACCAGGGTTTCCCCTTGCCTGGTGGGGCCAGGATCTTGTTTTAGAACTGAAAATGTTGCCCCAGTGTCCACCAAGAAGGTCTTAGGTTGGCCCCCTATATTAACAGTAACCAACGGCTCAGAAGGGGCCACCAAACTGTGGCCCCATCAGTCGAAATCGACTCCCATCACAGATACCTGGGGTGGCCGAGTTTTGCGTTGGGCTAAGTTGGGGCAATCCTTTTTCCAGTGTCCCTCTTGTTTGCAGTATGCACACTGGTTTTTTCCTAGTGACACTTTAACCCGTTGTTTATCTTTTTTCTTTTGCCCAGACCAGAATTCTTTGGGCGTTCTGGGTCCTCTTCCCTCACGGGCATCCAGGACGGCTGCTACCACCCTAGTCAATTTTTTTTTCTGTCTTTCTTCCTGAGAACCCCTATTGTTGAAAACTTTTTGGGCTATTTCAACTAACTCAGATAATTTTTTTCCTTCAAACCCATCTAATTTTTGTAACTTTTTCCAAATGTCTAGGGCTGCCTGTGAGACAAAGGCCAGATTTAACGCCCTTCTATTTTTAGATGCCTCAGGGTCAATAGGGGTAAAGGTGCAGTATGCCTCCATGAGCCTTTCTAAGAAGGTTGAGGGGCTTTCCTTGGTCTCCTGAATTACTTTTGTTATCTTAGATATGTTTGTGGGCCAGCAGACGGTCACTCGGAGACCGCCCAGTAGAGTCTGGCAAAATAGGGTCAATGATTGCCTACCGTGAGGAGTGTTTGGGTCCCAATTTTCAGGATGCAAGGAAAGAAAAACTTCCTTGAGCACAGTGGGATTCTCCATGGGTTGTCTGTTTGGCCCCATGACTAATTTCAGGGCCTCGCGATGGATCTTATCTCGCTCCTCAGTGGTGAAGAGAACCTGCAAGAGCTGCTGGCAGTCATCCCAGGTTGGCTGATGGGTCACAAATATAGTTTTAAGAAGAGAAATTAAGGTTTGGGGTTTCTCTGAGAGTGAGGGGTTTTGAAGCTTCCAATTATAAAGGTCACTAGTGGAGAAGGGTACATAAGTCATAAAGGGTCAGACTTCACCCTTCAGGGGTGGCCCTGGACAAAGGGGTAGGGCAGTGGGAGGGGGGTGGAAGGGAGTCCCTGACCGGGTATGAGATGGGCTCAGGCTAGTGTCCTGACTCGGGCTTGCCTCCTGATCTGAAGCATCTTGATTTGTATTCTTTGAGCGAGAAATATAGGGCGGCGGGCGGTAAGTTTCTTCTTCTTCCTCTGGTGCAGGTGATAGAGGTGGCAGCCGCTTAGTCCCATCAAGATTCTTATTTTGAACTCCAAATGGGCTGCCTTTGAGTAGTAAAAGCCTGTACTTTAGGGAGGCAAGGGGGAAGGGGAAGGAGAAGTTTTAACCAATCTGGAGGGTTTTCGATGAGGGTTCTCTATGCCCCAATGTATGAGATTTGATCTTTGTGCCTAGAAAAGACAATATCATGAACCTTATATACCAAAGTAAGGTCAAAGGTCCCCTGTGGAGGCCATTCGACCAGAAAGCTGGTCCATTCCACCTTGCAGAGAGTTCGAAGGACTGGCTTCTTAATGTGGAGGCCGAAAACTGAGGCAGCTCTCCTATAATCCTGGAAATGGGTTAGTATGAGACTCAGAGGGGTGGGGGGTACTCTGATTTTGACCTGATTTTGACAAAGATAGGCAGAACTGACGAGGATGCACAGATAGTCAACAGGAAGAAGACAATTAAGACACGAAGAAAACACAAGTTTGAGATCTCAAGGCCAGTAGGCCATGGCAGCCACCTGAAAATAGGATCCTTCTTGACAAAAACCAAACCGAATGGGGTCCACCAGCATCCCGGTAGAATCCCTGACTCTGGGTCTATAGCCGCGTCCGGCAGACCCTCCTGAGTCATTCAAATGGCGCGTCCCAAGAATTCCTTACCTCTCCCAATCCCGAGCCTTCTCCCAGGGGTTGGCAGAGCAATCTGAGGAAAAGGCCCTGTTTCAGACCTTTAACTTTCCCGGTGGAGCAATCCGCGGAAAGGGCCCTGTTTCAGACCTTTAACTTTCCTGGCCAATGCACCAAATGTTGCATCCACATGACTCCTGAAACAGAATGCTACAGGCACCAATGACAGTCACAACAAAATTTATTACAATGAGAGGCAAGGCCAACGGATCAGGACCAACACTCTTGATAAGAGTGCAGCCCCGAACAGCCAGGGTACAGAGTTTTTATAGCCGATCACATCGTTTTATCATCACCTGGGAACAGAACAAAGAAACAGTTCCCAGATGAGTTAGAAACAGTTGCCAGATGAGTTAGAAACAGTTGCCTAATGAAGTGTTTATTTTAGACTTTCTGCCTCTAAGTTGCAACCAGTGGATCTCCTTGACCCTGTCTCTGATGCTCTTTTCTTTGAACTTTTGTTTCCTTAATTGGTGAAGCTTAATTTACAAGAGTATGAAGCATAATTTACTAGAGTAAAGCAAGGCTGTTATCTCTTAACCTTCAGTATCAACACAAAGCTGTTATTTTTCAAGCTAAGCATTAGCCTTACACTACAATTTAACCCTTACAAAGCTACACAGGAAAAGAGACAGGACACCCGTGGAGTAGGACAAAGCCAGGCTTGCATGGAAACCTGGGAAGGGCTGCCAGATAAAACACAGAATTTCAGAGACACAATGACTCACTTTTCAGCATAAGTATGTCCCATTTTGTCTGTGAAATATGGCAACTCTAAGCTGGAAGAAGAAGGGTGTGATGTCATCTCAGCCTTTCCACAATGATGCAATAGGACAGGTATGCCTGCTGGGCCTATACTACTTGTGATGATCCCCCAGTGGGTTCCCCACCTGAGCCATTGTTGAAGCTGGATCAGCCCTTGTGGTTCTCATTATATTGTATGAATTGCCTTAGGAAAATCATGAGGGAGCTTTGGAGAACAAGATTATTACTCACAGGTCCTGGAGGGTCCATGGCACACTTGAGGGCAACAGTCACACAGTGCAGTCTCAGGTAGAGAGAGAGGGAGGGTGCGTGGACCTGGGCTCTGCATTTATTGGAATGGGATAATTAGGGTTTCATGGGTTCACTGTTTATTGGATGGTTTAAAACATGAGAGCAAGAAGTAAGATAAGGGAAGGGAGAAGCAGTATCACTCAAGCAGTCAGTGATCTAGGTTACCCAGGACTTGGTAAAAGGGAAGCTTCATGGGTGTGAGTGGCCTGGCTCTGGGGCTTGTTTGCTAGGAGCTGACTTTGATATGGATGCCTCAGCAATCAAGGGCTTCTTGTCATGCACACACTAGGAGAATCAGGAGAAACAAATCAGTCCCAGAATCATTAACATAGCCTTTATTCTAGAGTGCTGAACACAAGAAAACTCCAAAAGAGCCTTCTAACAAGGGGCAGTTGGGTGGAATGTTTTAAGTGCTTCAGCAGGAATGTATTTGTCAAAGTTCCTGTAGATGTAGCAGGAAGGGGACAGAACAAGCAAGGCCAGTTTCGGAAATGAGAGCAGGGCGTCCTTCTTGATGGTTGGCAACCCTTCTGTGAAGGCTGGACTGGACATTATCAGGAGGGAGGAGAAGGGATGAAAAGGAGTAGGGGCTAAAGTCACATGCAGGAAGAGTGAGGGGCATACCGCAGGGACAAGGATGTGGGGATGTTACGGAACCAGGCTGGAACGCTGGCGGAAAAACCAAGCTGAACTTGGAGATTTTGGTGGATCAAAGATTTATTTAACACCAGTGGTCTCAGAGGAGATCATTTCTCCAAAGATCTGAGGGCCAAATGCAAGTGGGAAGGGTAATTTATAGTTGTCAGCCTCCATATTTGTGGGGGGGGGGAGGCGTTTCACGTGTGGCAAACAGGGCAAGAAGAACTTGGAAGAGGGATCCCTAATCCAGAGACCAGAGTTTGTTTTAGTCCCATCGGCCATCTTTGGTGTGGTACTTTATTAATTTCTCCAACATGGGGGCCACAGGGTGCAGTTCTCAAGTCCTTGAATCTCATGCCATAGTGAATCTTGCTGAGACGTTGGGCACACTGAGGTCTGCAGGATTGTTTGCATCCTGCAGATAACTGGTGGCCTTGGCAAGGGCCACATGTGCAGGGAGCAGCCGGATGGGTGTTGAACACAGAGGCAAGGACATAGAGACAGTGGGGATGTGTCTCTTTCCTTGTGTCCTGAAGGGGAGGAGAGAAATGGGGTACAAGCTAGAGCATGGGTTGGGGTCAAGGGAGCTTGCTTGAGAAGCAAATTCTAAAGGAAGGTCGAATTGTCAGAGGATCCAACAGGGGGATGTTAGGCCCAGAATTTGTGATCCCCAAAGACTGCCAGGGAGCCGAGTCTGATGTAAAAGCAAAAGAGCCTTTATTCGAGCTAGCTCGAGCTCAATCCCCTACCTGCACCGACGCAGCAGTGAGATACTGGGGAGAGAGAGCAAGTTTCAAAAGGACATATGAATTTTAGGATTGCTTGTTCTAGTTTCGAGAAGAATGCTGGTGCAATTTTGATTGGGATTGCATTGAATGTGTAGATAGCTTTGGGTAGTATTGACATTTTGACAATATTTATTCTTCCAATCCATGAGCAGGGAATGTCTTTCCATTTCTTTATATCTTCTTCAATTACCTTCATAAGCTTTCTATAGTTTTCAGCATACAGATCTTTTACATCTTTGGTTAGATTTATTCCTAAGTATTTTATGCTTCTTGGTGCAATTGTGAATGGGATCAGTTTCTTTATTTGTCTTTCTGTTGCTTCATTGTTAGTGTATAAGAATGCAACTGATTTCTGTACATTGATTTTGTATCCTGCAACTTTGCTGAATTCATGTATCAGTTCTAGCAGACTTTTGGTGGAGTCTATCGGATTTTCCATGTATAATATCATGTCATCTGCAAAAAGCGAAAGCTTGACTTCATCTTTGCCAATTTTGATGCCTTTGATTTCATTTTGTTGTCTGATTGCTGATGCTAGAACTTCCAGCACTATGTTAAACAACAGTGGTGAGAGTGGGCATCCCTGTCGTGTTCCTGATCTCAGGGAATTGGTTGTATGGAAACCAATTTGACAATAAATTTCATATATTAAAAAAATAAATAAATAAAATAAAATGATTAATCTAAAAACAAAACAAAACAAAAAAAAGGACAAAGGTTTTATTGGGGCCTAGGGGCAGTTGGTGAGGTAATGGCTGTGGCCTCAGCCGATTGGCTGGGGAAGGGTCCGAGTCCTGTTAGGCAGGGGGGGGGGGGGGGGGTTACTCAAGGGGAGGAGGTGTGGTCAAGGTGAAGGGCACAGAACGAGATGGAGTCGGCAGGCGTAGGCCCACCCTTTCAGGGAAGTGGGGAGAAACCAAAATGGCAGGAGAGAAATCCCTTGCCATTGCTAGTTCTTGAGAAGGCCAAGTAGGGCTCCAGGACCCAGGGGGAGAGGCTGGCTCTCCTCATCCCCTTTAACCTGTGTTTCCTCTGCTGTGTAATGGGGGTAATGATAGACCTCGGGGTTTGTGAGGGTAAAGGATATGAAGGACTGTTGCATGGGTCCTGGGTAGCTGTGTCTATTTTTTTTTAAGAGATTAAGGATGTGGGACTACAGGGACCCAGGGACTGGCCCCTCACCCAACCCTGTTCTACTTAGTGTTTTTTCTCCAAGAGAGCCACAGAAAATAGCAGAATGGGGACCTGAGACCCTATTGACAGTTCTGTGTGTAGCTCCTGATGAGGCTTTTAGGTGATAGTGGGGTTTGTAGGGTGTAGAGCCAGTGGCCAAGAAAAAATTCTTGAAGAGGTCTTTGGTGCAAAAAGGTGATTTTATTGAAGTGCAGAGACAAGACCCATGGGCAGGAAGAGCTGCCCTGGGACCATGAGGAGAGACTGGGGGAGATAAAGTCCAGGAGAAGTTTCCAGTGAGATTTTCATATGCTGAAGACTCCCAAGATAGCAGAGGCCTAGCCATTATAAGCTAAAGTTGTGTTTCCCTGTAGCAAAGCATTAGTATTCAGACAGTAAAGAGTTCCTGGAGAAAGGTTTTACTCTGCCAGCCTCAAGTAATTGTCAATGGGCTGTAGGTCATAAGGAAATTTAGTTCTATCTGCCATTTTCTTCTGCCTTTGTTTCCCACATCAACTCCCAGTGGTCGTAGGACTGGGAATTTCCCCTCCACTCAGCCCCATTACCTGCCTCCCCACTGTGTCCAGGCCTCCTATGTGGGTCTGACTCAGTTTAACAGTGTTGCTACACAGCATGTGGTGACTTTAAAAAGAATGGTTTGTTTGCCTCAAGGGTTCAGGCTTAGAGCTTCTAGTCAAAGAAAGCCACTGGGAAGGTGGAGTGTGGGTCTCAGTTGGAATGAATGACCCGGGCCTGGACCAACCAAAGAGGGTGACTTGTGTAGGGACATGACCAGGGCAGGAGCCAGGGTGGTACCTCTGTAGCCACATATTTCCTGTTCTGCTGCTGGGCTGCTGCAAAGCCTTTAGGAGGGGGCAGTCATGGTGGAATATGTAATTCCTATATTGTTTTTTCATAGTGTATTGCCTTTTTGAGCTGAGAAAAGCCTGCCTTCATCCCAGCTCTGTAGCCTTGTTTATGCAGACTGTTCCTACCTTCAGGGGTGTCCCCGAAGATGTGAAGCCTCCCTTGTGTCCTTCTTACTCATTGCTCACAGCTCAGGCTATCCCCACAGACCAAGCATCTCTGCTGACTTAATAAAACTGCTGCACAGTGCAGGGCCCCTGGCCCTCTGGAAACAGGGAGGTGGGGCTGGTGGGCGTGGGATGGCTAGGAGTTAAGTCGTCTAGTGACTTGTCCCTGCTGTGTTCTTTTCTCTGCTCTTCTCAGTCTGTAAATCCTCTGGAAAAAAAGGTTTACCAAAAACTGGGTGAGCTCTCAAGGATGACATGGGAAACTACGTAAAAATTATACCTGTGCTAAAAATAAGGGTGGATGGATATATACATTTTATTAAATAAAACTACCCAGGATCAGGGTGCCTGGGTGGCTCAGTTGCTTGAGCTTCCGACTTTGGCTCAGATCATGATCTTGCAGTTCGTGAGTTTAAGCCCTGCGTTGGGTCTGTGCTGACAGCTCAGAGCCTGAAGCCTGCTTTGGATCCTGTGTCTCCCTCTCTCTGCCCTTTCCCCGCTCATCCTTTGTCTCTCTGTGTCTCTCAAAAATGAATAAACGTTAATTTTTTTTTTTTTTAAATCTACCCAGGATCTAGGATGTTTATTAAAAAAATAGCGTGTGTGTGTGTGTGTGTGTGTGTGTGTGTGTGTGTGTACATTGGATATACACTAGATTTAGCATTATTTATTTGGGGGGAGTAACACAGTCAGTGATTTAACCTTTCTTATTTATATCTTTTTGTGTTGTCTAAATTATATTTCTTATGAAAATATTACTTTTGTGTTAAAAAGCAATCAGGTTATGTTTATTTTGGAAAGGAGAGTACTTTGGGATGGTGCTTCGGAATAGAATAGATGGATTATAGTTCCACACAAGGCTGAATGCAAGAATCTTCATGTCAGGTGAAAGACACCAGACCTGGAAAGAATACGTGGAATGTGGCTTTATTGATCTAAATTGCAAAGTAAGCAAAACACTGTTGTTTAGGGCTGTACTCTTAGTTGGTACCACTAATTAAGGATGAAACAGAAAATGAGGAGTGATTCTTTCCACAGTTTGGACAGTCGTCCCCTGTGATAGGGAATAAAGGTTATTGTTAGGGGCTCGGAGAGGTTGGGATGCTGCTAGTATTCTGCTTCTTGACCTTATTCCATAAATAATTCATGAATTTTTTTATAGAGAAACAAATCACATACCACAAAATTCACCCCTTCAAAGTATATAATTCAGGAGAACAGAAGATACATGTTCATACAAAGACCTACATACATATGTTCATGTAATAGCCAAAAAGTAAAAAAAAAAAAAAAAAAAAAAAAAAAAAAAGTTCAAGTGTCCATCACCTGATGAATG
The DNA here is from genome assembly GCF_024362965.1 of Panthera pardus. Lineage (NCBI taxonomy): Eukaryota > Metazoa > Chordata > Mammalia > Carnivora > Felidae > Panthera > Panthera pardus. Next base: position 1,687,478 of record NW_026526654.1, read on the forward strand.
GATAAACCAAATGTGTTCTATCCATACAGTGGAATATTATTTGGTCATAAAAAGGAATGAAGTACTCATTCATATAACAACATTGGTGAACCTTGAAAACATTATGTTAAATGGTGTCGCATGTGGGTTTTTTTTTTAATTTTTTTTAATTTAATTTTTTAAAATTTACATCCCAGTTAGCATATAGTGCAACAATGATTTCAGGACTAGATTCCTTAATGCCCCTTGCCCATTTAGCCCATCCCCCCTCCCACAACACCTCCAGTAACCCTCTGTTCTCCATATTTAAGAGTCTCTTATGTTTTGTCCCCCTCCCTGTTTTTATATTACTTTTGCTTCCCTTCCCTTATGTTCATCTGTTTTGTCTCTTAAAGTCCTCATCGGAGTGAAGTAATATGATATCTGTCTTTCTCTGACTGACTAATTTCACTTAGCCTAATACCTTCTATTTCCATCCACGAAGTTGCAAATGGCAAAATTTCATTATTTTTGATTTTGAGTAATGCTCCATTATATACTATATACCACATCTCTTTATCTACTCATCCAATGATGGACATTTAGGCTCTTTCCATACTTTGGCTATTGTTGATAATGCTGCTGTAAACATTGGTGTGCCTGTGCCCCTTCAAAACAGCATACCTGTACTCCTTGGATAAATACCTAGTAGTGAAATTGCTGGGTCGTAGGGTAGTTCTGTTTTTGAGGAACCTCCATACTGTTTTCCTGAGTGGCTTCACAAGTTTGCAATCCCACCCACAGTGCAAAAGGGATCCACTTTTTTTTGCATCCTCGCCAACATCTGTTGTTGCCTGAGTTGTTAATGTTAGCCATTCTGACAGAGGTGGTATCTCGTGGTTTTGATTTGTATTTCCCTGATGATGAGTGATGTTGAGCATTTTTTCACAAGCCAGTTGGCCATCTGGATGTCTTCTTTGGAGAAGTGTCTATTCCTGTCTTTTTCCCATTTCTTCACTGGATTATTTGTTTTTTGGGTGTTGAGTTTGATAAGTTCTTTTTTTTTATTTTTTTATGTTTATTTTTGATAGAGATAGACAGAGCACAAGTGGGGGATGGGCAGAGAGAGAAGGAGACACAGAACCCAAAGCAGGCTCCAGGCTCTGAGCTGTCAGCACAGAGCCTGACGCAGGGCTCGAACTCATAAACCATAAGATCATGACCTGATGCTTAACTGACTGAGCCATCCAAGTGCCCCGAGTTTAATAAGTTTTTTTTATAGATTTTGGATACTAACCCTTTATCTGATGTCACTTGTAAGTATCTTCTCCCATTCCGTCGGTTGCCTTTTAGTTTTGCTGATTGTTTCCTTCGCTGTGCAGAAGCTTTTTATTTTGATGAGGTCCCAATAGTTCATTTTTGTTTTGTTTCTCTTGCCTCTGAAGACGTGTTGACTAAGAAGTTGCTGGGGGCAAGATCAAAGAGGTTTTTGCCTGCTTTCTCCAGGAGGATCTTGATGGCTTCCTGTCTTACAGTGAGGTCTGTCATCCATTTTGAGTTTATTTTTGTGTATGGTGTAAGAAAGTGGTCCAGGTTCATTTTCCTGCATGTCGCCGTCCAGTTTTCCCAGCACCACTTGCTGAAGAGACTGTCTTTATTCCATTGGATATTCTTTCCTGCTCTGTCAAAGATTAGTTGGCCATACATTTTTGGGTCCATCTTTGTGTTGTCTATTCTGTTCCATTGATATGAGTGTCTGTTTTGGTGCCATCTTATGACTTTTTGACTTGCACTTCCCTAACAACTGATGTTGAGCATCTTTTAATGTGCTTATTGGCCATTCAACTCCTTTGCCAGTTTTTTAATTGGATTTATTGTTGAGTTATAAGTGTTCTTGACATATCAGGATACTAGACCCTTATCAGATTACATGGCAAATATTCTTTCTCTTTCTGTGGGTTGTCTTTTCACTTTATTGATAGTGTCCCACAAAACTTAGATTTTGATAACGTCCAATTGATTTAATTTTTCTTTGGTTGCTTTTACTTTAGATACTATGTCTAATAAACCATTACCTAATCCAAAGTCACTAAAACTTATACCTATATTTTCTTCTAAGTGTTCTACAGCTTTAGCTGTTAGGTTTAGGGCTTTGGGCCATTTTGTGTTAGTTTTTGTATATGGTTTGAGCTAAGCGTCTAAACACATTATTTTGCATATGGATATCCAGTTATTTTGGCACCATTTTTGAAGGGACTATTCTCTTCCAATTAAATATTCTTGGCATCCTGGCTGAAAATCAATTGAACATAGGTGCATGGGTTTATTTCTGGACTCTCAACTCTATTTCATTGATCTATATTTTGATTCTGATACCAGTACTATACTATCTTGATTATTTTGGCTTTATAGTAAGTTTTGAAATCAGGAAATATATTCTCTTTTTCAAGATTGTTTAAAATTCTGGCTCTTGCATTTCCACATGGATTTCAGGGTTAGCTTGTCATTTTCTGTGAAAAAGGTCAATGTAATTTTGATAGGAACTGCATTGGATTTGTAGATCAGTTTGAGAAATATCACCATCTTAACAATATTAGTCTTTCAGTCCATGATCCCAGAATATCTTTTCATTTTATTAGGTTTTTAAAAATTCCTTTCAACATTGCTTTATAGTTTTCAGGGTAAAAGTTTTTACCTTTTTTTTTTTTACATTTATCCTTAAGTATTTAATTCTTTTTGTTGCTATTGTAGATACAGTTGTTTTCTTAGTTTACTAGATTGTTCATTGCTAGTGTATAGAAATAAAACTGATGTTTAAAAAAATGATCCTGTATCCTACAACCTTGCTGTACTTATTAGCTGTGTGTGTGTGTGTGTGTGTGTGTGTGTGTGTGTGTTGGTGTGCATTCATTAGAATGTTCTATGCGCAAGATAAGTCATCTGTAAGAGTTGGTTTTACTTCTTCCATTCCAATTTGGATGCCTTTTATTTCATTTCTTGCCTAATCGTGCTGGTTAGGACTTCAAATAAAATGCAATAGGACAGGAGTGACAAAAGCAGGTGTCTTTGTCTTGTCCATAGTATTAAGGGGGATGCTTTCGATCTTTCACCACTAAGCATGTTAACTGTGGGTTTCTCATAGATAATCTTTATCAGATTGAAATAATTGCCTTAAGTTCCTAGTGATTTTTTTAGTGTTTTTATCATGAAAGAGTGTTGGATATTGCTGAATGCTTTTTCTGATCTATTGAGTGAATCATGTCTGTTTTTTTTTCCTTCCCTCCATTATATTAATATGGTGTAATACATTGATTTTCATGTATTGAACCAACTTTGCATTTCTGGGATAAATCCCACTTGTCATATTGTATAAGCCTTTTTATATGCCACATAAATCAGTTTGTTAGTATTTTGCTGAGGATTTTTGTGTGTGTATTCATAAAGCTCTTCTATTGGTCTGTAGTTTTCTTAGATCGTCTTTGTCTGAGTTTGGTATCAGGCAAAACAGTTCTGAGAACAACTTAGAAAGTGTTCCCACCTCATCAGTTTCTTTGGGAGTGTGTGAAGGATGGTGTTAATTCTTTTTTAAATGCTTGGTAGACTTCACCAGTGAAGCCATCTGGTCTTCGACTTTGTGGGGAAGTTTTTGTATTGCTAATTTAATCTTTTAATTTTTACAGGTCTCTTACATTTTTTATTTCTTCTTGGATTAGTTTGTTAGTATGTTTCTAGGAAATTGTCCATTTCATCTAGGTTTTTCTGTGTTGGTATACAATTGTTCATAGTACTCCCTCATAATTATTTTTATATTTGTTAGGTGAGTGTGATAACCACTACACTACAAAAACAATTATTTTTATATTTGCAAGTTCAGAAGTAGTGTTCCCTCTTAAATATTTACATGCTCTCTCTTTCTTGGTCAGTTTAGCTACAGGTTTGTGTATTTTCTCAATCGTTCCAGAGGTCCAACTGTTGGTTGTGTTGATTTTCTCTATGTTTTTTCCATTCTCTATACCAGTTATTACTACTCTAATCTTTATTGCTTCCTATCCTCTACTTTTTTGTTTACTACTTTTTTGTCTACTGTTTTGTTTTTAGTTTAGTCTTCTTTCTCATTTGTCTTAAGGTGAAAGATCAATTTATTAATATAAGCTTTTTTTATTTTTGGCTTTTTGATATATAAATTTTAAGCACTGTATTCCTAGTATCTCATATGTTTTGGCATGCTATATTTTCATTTTAATTCATCTCAAATAATTTTATGATTCTGTCGTAATTTCTTCTTTGACCCATTAGTTATTTGGGCATGTTGTTTACACAAATTTGTGAATTTCCCAAATTTTCTTCGGTTATTTATTTGTAATTTTATTACATTTTGTATGTTTTTTTGTATGATGTGTGGTTTATACTAGCTAATGTTCTGTATACATTGATAAGAATACCTATTCTGTTGTTCGGTGGAATGTTCTATAAATGTATGATCTAATTTTTTATAGTGTTCAAGCCTTCCCTTTTTTGTTGATATTCTACTAATTGTTCAGATTATTGAAAGTAGAGTGTTGATATCTTCTATTTTTATTGAGTTGTATTTCTCCCTTCAATTCTGTCAGGTTTTGCTTCATGTATTTTGTGGCTATATTGTTATGTGTATATAATTGTTACGTTTTTTAATAATACAGACACATTTAACATTATCAAATGCCTTTCTTTATCTGTAGTAACAATTTTGTATAAATGTTTATTTTTCCTGATGCTAGGAAAGTCCCTCCCCCCTCCCCATTTTTGGCTACTGTTGGCATGATATGTCTTATAAAACGTTTTTACTTTCAACCTATCCATTTATATGTAATGTAATTACTGATAAGATAGCATTTATATCTGCCATTTTGCCACTTGTTTTCTTTATCTTATGGTTTCTTTCTGTTCATCTATCATTCATTAATATCTTCTTTTGTAATAGATGGATATTTTCTAGTGTATTATTTTTATTTCATTGTTATTAAAAAAAAAAAAAACACCTTAGCTATTTTCTTAGTGGTTGCCCTGAGGATTACAATTTCCACCTTAGATAACATTGTAATTTAAATTAACAGCAACTTAATTTCACTACTACATGAAACTTTGTTCCTATATAGCTCTGTGCTCTCCTACTTTGTGTTCCTGTCATACAAATTACATGTGTATATAGTGTGTACCCATATATTGTGATTTATACTTACTGAATTATCCAGTTGCCTTATATTGGATAAGAAAAAAAAAAGAGTTACTAACAACTATGCATGTATGCATTTTTAAAAAATTTGCCTATGCAGTTACCTTTATTAGTGCTTTTTATTTCTTTGTATGGATTCAAACTACTATCTAGGTCCTTTCATTTCAGCCTGACAGTCTTTCTTTGGTATTTCCTGTAGGGCAGGTGTGCTAGTGGCACATTCTCTTGGTTTTTGTTCATCTGGGAATCTCTTGTTCTTCATTTTGGAAGGATCCTTTTTCTGCTTTTCAGAACTCTTGGTCAAAGGTCTTACTCCTTCAGCACTTGAAACATGTCATCCCACTGCCTCTGGCCTCCATGGATTCTGATGAGAAGGTAACTGTTAATCTTCCTGAGGAGCCCTTGTGCAAGAAGAGTCACTTCCTGCTTTCAAGATTCTCTGTCTGTCTTTGAATTCTGGCAAATTGATAATGGTGTGTCTTGTGGTGGATCTCTTGTAACTTGTGTTCTTGTGTTTTACTTGTAATTTGTTGAGCTTCTAGAATATGGGAGTTTGATCGTATTTGGAAAGCTTTTGTACATTATGTCTTCCAATATTCTTTTGGACCCCTTTAGTCTTTCGTCCCTTTCTGAGACTCCCGTTATACATGCTGGCGTGCTTAATGCTGTCCCATAGGCCCTGAGGACTTGTTCAGTTTTCTTCATTCTGTTTTCTTTCTATTCTTCAGATTGGATAATTTCTATTGACTTAGCTTTCAATTCAGTGGTTCTTTATCTCCCTGCTCAGATCAACCATTGCACTCCTCTAAGGCCATTATATTTAACAACTCCAGAATTTTGATTTGGTTCTTGCTTAAAATAGTTCTTATCTCTTTTTGCATATTCTCCATTTTGGTTCAACTTCGTTTTTGTACTTCATGTAGTTCTTTGGGGATGGTTGTTTAAGTTCTTTGAACATATTTAAAATGGCTGATTTCAGTTTTTTGTCTAGTTAATCCAATATCTGGGCTTCGTCAGGTTATTTTTTCTTAATTGCTTTTTTCCCATGCATAGGTCATAGTATCATGTTTTCTTGCATGCCTCCTATTTTGTTTTTGAAAACTGCACGCTTAAAATTCTATAACGTGATGACTCTGGAAATAAGGTTCTCCCCCCCCTTCTCAGGGCTTCTGGTTATTGCAGCTTTCTATAGCGGTTGTTCGTTTAGCGACTTTTCCAAGTGACTTCTTTGGTTTGTATCCTGTGTTGTATTTCGCCCCCCAGGGCTCTGCTCTCTGGTGAGGTAATGCTTGGTTAGAGATTTCCTTGAATGCCATGTGTAGAACTGATGAGTCCCCCAGTCTTTGCCTGGAGGCTCTGTGTGCATGTTGGGACACACCTTCAGCACATAGTGCTGTCATTCACAGCCCTGCCTTAGCCTTCAGGGTCTGCTTATGTAGAGCCTCCAGATCAGCTGGAGGCTAGAGCTTCGAGCCTTCTCAGCTATTTCCTGAGCCTATGCTCAGCTCACTATGAGTGGCCTTCTGGATTCCCAGAAACTTTTAGGAAGTTTTCAAAATGTAGGCATCACATTCCCTAGCTTTTCCTTTTAGGCTTTTGGTTTCTGTATTATTTACCCCAGCTGTTACCCATTGCCTTAGGCAGCTGTGAAGTGCCCGTAATTGTTTTCAACAAATGTCCCCCAGGAAAAAGGCTTTTTACACTAAGTGAATTTTGTAAGTTAGGTGAGGGGCACATGGGTGGCTCAGTTGCTTAAGCTGCTGACCTGGGCTGAGGTCATGATCTCACTCATGGGTTTGAGCCCCATGTCAGGTGCTGTGCTGACAGCTCAGAGCCTGGAACCTGCTTCAGATTCTGTCTCCCTCTCTCTGTCCCTTCCCCCATTTTCACTCTCTCTCTCTCTCAAAAATAAGTAAACGTTAAAAAAATATTTCAGGTGAAATACACATAGTCTGTGTGTGACATTTTCTGGTGAACCACCTTCTAGGTCAAATAATGAAAGTTCTTTGAGAATGCGGCTTTGAAGGAGCACCAGCTCATTCTGCTCTCTCCAAGCTGTTGGTTTTTAAGGGTTCTGCAGAGCCAGAGAGCAGGGCATGGGACTAAGGCACAGTAAAAACATCAGAAACACCACAGACACTACAATGTGGCTGTTCTTGCTGAGGATACAGCATTTTTTTAAAATAAATACTCCTGCATTGCTCTAAGTCTGGTGAATTTCCAGAGTTCTGAAACACTGGATTTTGACATTTTTTACTATTTTGTTCTTCTATGGAGGAAAGAATTTTTAGAGTTCCCTATACCACCAGTTTGGCTGACTCTAATTTATAAATATTTAGGACTCTCTTCTGTGATATGTTATTTTTCTCAAACATGTGCATATTAAATAAAAACTGTTTAAATTGGGGTTGCAGGAGATGGTGTGAAGCCGTCCCTGAACAAGGGAATATTTTTTAAAATATAATTTATTGTCACATGGGTTTCAATACAACACCCACTGCTTATCAAAACAATAAAGGGGCTATTGATTGGGTAGAGTGATGCCAGCCTCAGCTGGACAGAAGGGCCTGATGGCTTACAGGGTGTCAGCCCTATGATAGTCAGGAATTTTGCTGATCAGCCACTGTAGCTTTGTGTCTCCAAGGTTAAGGCTGTCAGAGGATCAGCTTTGCTCACATCAATGGTACAGAGACCTTACAGCTCTGCACTGAGCCTGCTTGGGATTCTCTGTCTCCCTCAGCCCTTCCTTCTCTCTCTCTCTCTCTCTCTCTCTCTCTCAAAAAAAAAAAATCAAACCAATACCACATTAATCAACCTGCAAATCCTACTGGGGGCTTATATGCCACCTTATAGCTTAAATAGGAGTTGTTTGAGGCGACCAGTGTGCCTATCCATTCTTCTGGCTGCTTAGCATCTGCAGAGGAGGTGGGAGTTTATTGAGTCCTTCCTGTAGAGCCAGCACTGTGTGTCCTGAGGAGCAAACTGAGGGCTGGCCACGACCTGTAATGTTGGAAAATAAGGGAGACAAGCAGTGTCCTGGTGAGGCCATGTATTGTGGCCTTAGTGCATGTGGAGACTTCTGTGACTTTGACCTATATTTTGGGCATCTCTGAGGCAAGAGTGCCTTAGTTCCTTAGCATAAAAGTTTTGGAACATCTCCTAGGCAGTGGCCCAGGAGTTTGTAAAAAGGTGCAGATGGAGCCATTTGCTGGCCAGAGCATCCAGTGATAAAATGGCAGGCTAAAGTTTGGCCACTTTTGCTGACTATTGAGTTGTGTCCTTTATCAGGGACATAAACATTCCACTGAGCTCCGTGATGTAGTATGGTGGTCATATCACCCATAAAGTATACAAAGTCCATTGCTATTCACTAGGTTGATGTCAAGGGGGCTCTCGACATAGCCAAGGGGATTTGGGGAGGACCGGGGGAGGGGTTACCTCCTCTGGTATGGTAGCATCTGGCAAGGGACTAAGGAAGGACAGAGGAGGCATCTTCCTGTGGTGGCATATGCCAGAGTGTCCAAGTTTGACTCTATCCTGTATTGAGTCATCAGTAACAATGCCTCCCAAGGCTCAGTTGGCTGCTGGGTATGGAGGGTCACAGGCCAGGGTCTGTGAGAGCCTCTCTTTACAGGAAGCCCAGTATGTAACTAGCAGTCGCTGCTCAATGGGTGTAAAGTTAGGCAGAGAAGGTATTTACTTGCATCCAAGGGCCTCTTTGGCAACATATATCCATTACAGGTATGTGGTCCAGGACTCAAAGAAGCATAAGAAGATGTAGTTAATGCTTTGTCAGTGAAGGAATTTTTGAGGGCACTGATGGCAATGCCTGTTGACTTTAATTTGGGCAGATTCTAGAGCCTTTTGTTTGAGGTGTCTCATTTAAGGCAGCCTCCTTTGCAAGTGACAGCATAAATGGGCATAAGTCAAATGTGCAGAGGAGGACTGTGTTTCCTCCAGAATTCAAAAAGGACTACAAGGTAGTAGTAGGACTACCTTGTAGTCCTTTTTGAATTCTGTGAACAGTTTATTAACAGTGTGGGTGCTGAGAGTCCAAGGTTGTTTTCTGATAGTGTCAAGGATGGAGTTGACCTCAGTTTACCAAAATAATTTTTAGGAATTTGCCAAGGTGTCTGGCTTTGCTCCACATGCAGAGTAATGGCTCATCCTCTCTTTGCAAGCTCCTTTCTGAGTATTTTTCCCTTAATGACTATGTCCCATGAGTCTCCCTGGAGGAGGACATCATAATGTGATGTCTGACCTGTGCTCCTCAAGAAAGGTGCGTGCAGTTAAGATGTTGCCTTCAAAGACCGTGCATGGCAGAGTTGGTGAGGTACCCCACGAGTAGCCTGGAAAAGTCTTCTGTGTCTGTTCAGAGTTGAAAGTCACCTGAGCCTAAGAGGCTGTGGAAATAGGCATTGAACAGAGCATATTAGCCAGATCTCTAGTAACAAAATCCTTACTGGTGCTGATCAGGGGGAGTCGGTAACCTCAGTTACATTGGATGTTGGGCATGGGGGGCGCAGTGGATGGAACCAGAGCATTAAGGATGCAGTCATTCACCCTGTGGCAGGTTCTTTTCAGACTTAAGAGCAGGCCAAGTTGGAGAAGCAGTCAGGATAATCACCCTTCACCAAGTAGGTCTGGTATGATAAATTTCAAACCTTGAAGACCCTGTGTTAACTTACATTGGGCTGTGTTAGCTAATTTGTTTTTAGCTGGGCGGAGGGGGGGTGTTCCATGGGGTCCCATCTTGACAGTTTAATTTATAAGTCAGACTAGGTGCAGGAGAGCCACAGAGTGCTTGCCAGATACAGACTGTCCTGAGGTGACTCCTGCTGGACTATGGCAAGTTGGCAATAGTTCTTGCCTTGGTGATGGGAGGAGATGGTATTACCTGGGAGAGACAGTGGGACATAGAGCAGGGTAATAATACACGAGGTGGCCAGCAGTTAGTGGCTCCGTCCCAGGCAGCGCTGGCCACTCCAAAAGCCAATCAGGCAACAAGGAACAGTTACAGTGAATGCTGACCTGGTGTCTTCTACCAGGGTTGGACAGTCCTGTTTGTGATGCCAACTGCTGTGATCACCCCCTCCTTACTCTGTGAGGGAGGGGTTCCCACCCTAGCATATGAAGATGGCAAAACACATGACCCCAGCACTGGACCAGGAAGTCACAGTTCATTGGTAACACAAACTCACACTTTGGGGGAGGAGAACACTGCCTACCACCCAGGGACACACCGGAGTGTTCAGCAGAGGTGGCCTTGGGGCATAAGAATGGGCCTTTGGGGGTTCCCTTGAAGAGAGGGATTTCAGCAAGAGGAGAAAATGGTGATGCCAGAGAGAATGTCTGTTTGAGATACACAGTGTGAGGTGCAGGGGGAGTCATTGGTGGAGTATGCTGAGTCAAGATGCACACAGACAACAAAGTGTGACAGATAGGGTCAGAGGTCATGACCCACTAGACATGGAGAGTAGTCACCATGGAAGGGGCCTGACGACATGGAGGCAGTTCACCAACTGTAGTCATCAAGGTGGAGAGCCCACTGTGTTCATGTCACAGCCTCCTCATCATCAGCAGAGTGCTGGGACAAGGGAGGCCCCTCAATAACCATGCGCTGACTAGATCCAAAATGACCTATGTTTCAGCTTAAATCACTGTATGAGAATGGATAAACCCCTCCCCTCCCCCTGCTTCACCCCTGTAGTGCCCTGGTGTCTGGGAAAGCCTGGCACACAGTAGGCTTAGATGAATGTGCACCGGGTGAGGGAGCACGGAGCTTTAAGTGGGGTCACCTAGGTGTCATGGAACATTCCCCCAGATTGAGAGGAAGGGCTTCAGAAGGACAACCTGGTGATGCTTTTGTTGTAGAGAGTTCTCTTTGTGTTAGCTAGGAGACAATGAGAACTGACTCCAATAGGAAGGCTGAAAGCAATCAGTAGGAGGATGGAGAAGAAACAAAACTAAGGAAGGAATATGTTTTGTTTTGCCAGACCAGCACTTCCAGCCAAGGGGAAGCCCAGCTAGGTGTCTACCTGACAGCCCTAAATAGGAACCAGAATGAGCAGTCAGGAGGTTGAGGACCTGCACAGAACACCAGCCTGAGTTGTCCTGAAGTTACGTTTTGCTCATTATAAAACTAAGATCTCCTCCTGTGGGCAGAGATATCCACCATCCTGGGATACAGGATGCATGCAGTAGCATGCTGACAGGCTGGGCATCACAGCTGAACCTGTAAGCTCCCTGTGCCATGTCCCTAATGCATTGCATAAAAGCTTCCTGTACTAACCTCTCAGGGACACAGTCTTTTGAGAGGTTTCTCCCTGTGTCCTTAATTGTAACAAGTAATAAAGAGTTCTTTGCTTTCAACTCATCCTTGGATTATATAAACTGGATGCACCTCAGGCTGTGAATCCCTTGAGTTCTGTTCCATCTGCTGTCTCAGAGAAGCCATAGTAGTCCCAGGGAAAGCAGCTGCTATGCCCAGGCTCAGTCCTATATGTAAGAGCTGCTGCTTCCTAGAAGTCAGGTCAGATGTGTGGGTGTGCAGGTCTAAGGATGGCAATGATATTTCTCATCCTTCTAGTATCTCCTCACATCTCCCTATGAACCCTCAGGCTCTGGAGACCTCTGGGCAATTCCTCCCAGTCCATGGGGGCTGGGTCAAGCTGTCAACTTTCCAGCCCAGGAAGACCAGAGTTCACACTTAAGCTTGAAACACACCTTGTTCCTGATGATCTGATGACATATGTGAGACACCCTTGGCCTCCTGTTTCCCCATCACTCTCCTCTCACACATGTTTCTCTAACACATTTAACTAATCCAGAACCCACACTCCCAACCACCCCCTCTATGGCTCTCACACTCAGGGCCATGAGTCTCCTGGACTAATCACCCAGGGACAAGCACCAGACAGCAAGGGAATCTTCTATGCTTCTGAGACCATAAAGCCTACTCCAATAGCCAATTTTGAGACTAATGACCCTACATCCACCCATCTTCACGAGGGGGGATCTTTTCCACAGATTAAACAATTTCTTATCATTAACAGTTTATACTCTTATGAGGGTATGTTTTAAAGGATTTAAACAACCACAAAAAAGAAGGCTGGTTTGGTGTCCAGGAAATGAGGATTTGGTAGGAAGAATGAGGCATGTACAACAATAACTCAAGGGCACATTAGAGACTCCTGGTAAGGAAGACTTGAGAACAGAAAGAAGTGAGGATAAAGAAAGACGTTGTGGAGCAGGTGACATCTGAGCCACAACTTGAGGGGAGACAGTGAAACAGATATCAGCCTGGAAAGGGGGTCCATGAGGAAAGATAGGACGTGGGGGGTGTGAGAGTACCAGTGAGGGCTGCAGAGTCAGTTTTAACTAGACATAATGATGTTTGGGGACAATGAGTGTGAGGTCATTCTTACGCAACATATGGATTTCTTGAGGATTTATGTTACCAGATATTTTCCTCCTAGGGATCATGCTGTTTAATCAACACCAAAAACGTCCATCTTCTGTGGTTGTCATTCAGGTGAAGGGAGACATTGAACAAATGAGTCAGTAAAAGTCACAACATTTTACAACAGAAAAATTATACAGGGAAGGACATGGAGAGTAGGGGGAAAGCTGCATATTAAGGTGGATTACCTTCCTAATAGGATGACACTCATCCAGAGACCTGAAGGAGTGGAGGATAAAGACCAGCACAGCTAGGGGAAGGGCTTCAGGGAGAGGCACAGCATGTGTGAAGCCTAGGGACAAAGGCTTACCTTGATGTCCCAGCAGATAACAGAAAAACAACCTTCATTCTACAAGATTATATTTTTGCAAAATCCCTACCCTGCTATGGTGACTAATTAGATGGGAGGTAAATCAAGGACAGGAGAATTAGAATGATATGACAATAGTGCAGAGTGGTCACAAGGACCCCAAATTAAATGGAGCCAGAGGGATACTAAGCCAAGAAGGAGCAAGGGAGAAGTCGCTCCAATTGGAACAGCCACACTCTGGGAAACAGTGTGGTTGATTGCAGCCAATTTGTCAGAGCTAGGGGCCAGATATTTGTTCAAACATCACTGTGAATGTTTAAATTATAACATTTTTAGATGAAATTATCATTGAAATCAGTGGACATGGGGTCAAGCACACTGTTCTTCCCAATGTGTGTCGGCCCCATCTAAACAGTTGAAGGCCTTGCATAAAAGAAAAGGCCAACTTCTCACAGGCCATGAGGCTGTCTCCAGCACACTACCTTTGGGTTCGATCTGCAACACTGACTCTTCCTAGTTCCATGGTAGACAGGCTTTTGATTCAAACTGCAACTTTCTCTTGAGTCCTCAGCCAGCAAGACATCCCCTTCAAACTTTGGACTCACCAAACTTCCACAACCACAAGGGCCCATTCCTTTAAATAAATCTCTCTGATAGCTAGCTAGATATATAGATAAGATAGAAAGGTGACAGAGGTTAATGAGAGCTAGGGAGCTAGATAGATTTGTAGGTATGTGAAAGATAGGTGATTGGAAGCTAGATAAGATAGATTGTTGATGATAGATGATAGATGATAGATGATAGATGATAGATAGATAGATAGACAGGTAGCAACCCATATGGCTTTCTACTTGTCATGAAGCACTTTTGGTTTCCTCCCTGAGGATATCTCAGGTGGCCATGAGCACCAGTTCTGTTCCTCGCCCACAGGTGGGGTGAGGTGCCCCTAGAGGGCAGATAAGTAGCTATGATTAGGTTTAGTTCCTGGGAGGGGACCAGGGATGAACCAGCAGCAGTGCCAAGCTGTCCCCAGAGGTCTCAGTGGAGGGCACCTGATAGGGCATGGGTGAGCATACAGGGCTGGCTTCAAGGGACGGCTAACTCTGTGTGCCAGGCGGAGGTTTGGCATCTAGATCTCGTTCTCTAGTCCCAAGCCTCAAAAGTATGGAAATGTCACTGTGAACATCAGGATTTCTTTCTGAGTCATTCTGAACCAGTAAAGTGCCCCACATCACTTCTGTCTTCACACCTGCTTGGTGGACAACCTCACAGCCAGAGGCAAAGATAGGGACAGGGTTCTGTTCCCGAGGCTGAGATGGGGTGAACTCGAGGAGTTGATCTCTGTTTAAATGTCTGCTAGAATTAACCAGGGAAGCCATCTGGTCCTGGACTCTTATTTGTAGGGAGAATTTTGATAACTGATTCCATTTCTTCACTGGTCATGGGTTTGTTCAAGTTTTCTATTTCTTCCTGTTTGAATTTTGGAAGTGTGTGGGTGCTTAGGAATTTCTCCATTCTTCTAGGTTGTCCAGTTTGTTGGAATTTTTTATAGTATTCCCTGATGATTGCTTTATTTCTGAGGGATTGGTTGTAATAATTCCATTTTCATTCATGATTTTAGCTATTTGGGTCATCTCCCTTTTCTTTTTGAGAAGCCTGGCTAGAGGTTTATCATTTTTTTAATTATATTTTTTATTTTTTAAAATTTACAACCAAATTAGTTAGAATATAGTGAAACAATGATTTCTGGGGTAGATTCCTTAATGCCCCTTACCCTTTGAGCCCATCCCCCTTCCCACAACCCCTCTAGGAAACCTCAGTTTGTTCTCCATATTTATGAGTCTCTTCCGTTTTGTCTCCCTCCCTGTTTTTATATTATTTTTGTTTCCCTTCCCTTATGTTCATCTGTTTTGTCTCTTAAAGTCCTCATATGAGTGATGTCATATGATTTTTGTCTTTCTCTGACTAATTTCACTTAGCATAATACCCTCCAGTTCCATCCACATAGCTCCAAATGGTAAGATTTCATTTTTTTTTATTGCTGAGTAATACTCCATTGTGTGTGTGTGTGTGTGTGTGTGTGTGTATACCACATTTTCTTTTTTTGACGTTTATTTATTTTTTTTGAGACAGAGAGAGACAGAGCATGAACAGGGGAGGAGCAGAGAGAGAGGGAGACACAGAATTTGAAACAGGCTCCAGGCTCTGAGCTGTCAGCACAGAGCCTGATGCGGGGCTTGAACTCACGGACCGTGAGATCATGACCTGAGCCGAAGTCGGACGCTTAACTGACCAAGCCACCCAGGCGCCCCTACCACATTTTCTTTATCCATACATCCATCAATGGACATTTCGGCTCTTTCCATACTTTGGCTATTGTTGATAGTGCTGCTATAAACATGGGGGTGCATGTGTCCCTTCTAAACAGCACACCTGTAATGTGTGGATAAATGCCTAGTAGTGCAATTGCTGGGTCGTAGGGTAGTTCTATTTTTAGTTTTTTGAGGAACTAGAGGTTTATCAAATTTGTTTATTTTTTCAAAAAACCAACTCTTGGTTTCATTGATCTGCCGTACAGTTTTTTTTAGATTCTATGTTGTGTATTTCTGCTCTGATCTTTATTATTTCTCTTCTTCCGCTGGATTTGGGGTGACTTGCTGTTCTGCTTCTATTTCTTTTAGGTGTGCTGTTAGATTTTGTATTTGGGATTTTTCTTGTTTCTTGAGGTAGGCCTGGATTGCAATGTATTTTCCTCTCAGAACTGCCTTCGCTGCATCCCAAAGCATTTGGATTGTAGTTTTTTTCATTTTCATTTGTTTCCATGTATTTTTAAATTTCTTCTCTAATTGCCTGGTTGACCCATTCATTCTTTAGTAGGGTGTTCTTTAACCTCCATGTTTTTGGGGGTTTTCCAGACTTTTTCCTGTGGTTGATTTCAAGTTTCATAGCATTGTGATCTGAAAGTGTGCATGGTATGATCTCAATTCTTTTATACTTATGGAGGGCTGTTTTGTTACCCAGTATGTGATCTATCTTGGAGAATGTTCCATGTGCACTCAAGAAGAAAGTATATTCTGTTGCTTTGGGATGCAGAGTTCTAAATATATCTGTCAAGTCCATCTGACCCAATGTATCATTCAGGGTCCTTGTTTCTTTATTGATCCTGTGTCTAGATGATCTATCCATTGTTGTAAGTGGAGTATTAAAGACCCATGCAATTACCACATTCTTATCAATAAGGTTGCTTATGTTTGTGATTCTTTTATATATTTGGGGGCTCCCATATTTGGCACATAGATTTTTATAATTGTTAGCTCTTCCTGATGGATAGACCCTGTAATTATTATATAATGCCCTTCTTCATTTCTTGTTACAGCCTTTAATTTAAAGTTTAATTTGTCTGATATAAGTATGGCTACTCCAGCTTTCTTTTGACTTCCAGTAGCATGATAGATAGTTCTCCATCCCCTCACTTTCAATCTGAAGGTGTCCTCAGGTTTAATATGAGTCTCTTGTAGACAGCAAATTGATGGATCTTGTTTTTTTTTTTCCATTCTGATTCCCTATGTCTTTAGGTTAGAGCATTTAGTCCATTTACATTCAGTGTTATTTGTGAAAGATATGGGTTTAGAGTCATTGTGATGTCTGTTGGTTTCATGCTTGTAGTGATGTCTGTGGTACTTTGTGGTCCTTGTAACATTTCACTCACAGAATTCCCCTTAGGATCACTTGTAGGGCTGGTTTAGTGGTGATGAATTCCTTCAGTTTTTGTTTGGGAAGACCTTTATCTCTCTTCTATTCTGAATGACAGACTTGATGGATGAAGGATTCTTGGCTGCATATTTTTTCTGTTCATCACATTGAAGATTTCGTGCCATTCCTTTCTGGCCTGCCAAGTTTCAGTAGATAGGTCTGCCACTACTCTTATATTTCTACCTTTGTAAGTTAGAGCTTGTTTATCCCTAGCTGCATTCAGAATTTTCTCTTTATCCTTGTATTTTGCCAGTTTCACTATGATATGTTGTGCAGAAGATCCATTCAAGTTACTTCTGAAAGGAGTTCTCTGTGCCTCTTGGATTTCAATGCCAGTTTCCTTCCCCTGATCAGGGAATTTCCCAGCTATGATTTGTTCAAGTACACCTTCAGCCCCTTTCTCTCTCTTCCTCTGCTGGAATTCTTATGATACAGATATTGTTCTGTTTGATTGCATCACTTAGTGCTCTAATTCTCCCCTCTTGATCCTGGATTTTTTTTATCTTTTGTTCCTCAGCTTCCTCTTTTTCCATAATTTTATCTTCTAATTCACCTATTCTGTCCTCTGCCTGTTCAATCTGTGCTATGGCTGCCTCCATTTTATTTTGCACCTCATTTATAGCATTTTTTAACTCCTCATGACTATTTCTTAGTCCCTTGATCTCTGTATCAATAGATTCTCTGCTGTCCTCTATGCCTTTTTCAAGCCCAGCAATGAATTTTAAGACTATTATTCTAAATTCTTGTTCTGTTATATTGCTTAAGTCGTTTTTGATCAATTTGTTAGCAGTCGCTACTTCCTGAGTTTGTTTTGTTTTTTTTTTTTTTGTGGAGAATTCTTGCATTTTGTCTTCTTGGGTAGTCCCTTCAGTGGCTCCAAAACTGTAGGCACTTCCCCTATGTTGTCAAGAGTAACTTGTGTTGGTGGGCGGGGACACAGTCAGACCCGATGTCTGCTCCAAGCTCTCTGCTGGGGCAACAGTCAGACTGGTGTGTACCTTATCTTCCCCTCTCCCAGGGGCAGGACTCACTGTGGAGTGGTGTGGCCCCTGTCTGGGCTAATTGCACACTGCCAGGCTTGTGGTGCTTCTTCAATGGGATCTGGCGTATTAGCGAGGGTGGATCCTCAAGGTGCATGGTGTGTGTGTGGGGGGGGGGGGGTGGGGGCAGACTTAGCTCGCTTTGCCATCAGTGGTCCCCTCAGAGGGATGGATCCACAGAAGCACTGTGTTGGGTGTTTGCGCAGTGCAAGCAAGTTCGGTGAGGGGAACTGGTTCCCTTTGGGATTTCTGCTGGGGGGGGTGGGTGAGGGAGATGGCGCTGGCCAGCACCTTTGTTCCCCTCTGAGCTGAGCTCTGTCTTCTGGGACTCAACAACTCTCCCTCCTGGTGTCTTCTCGCCCTCCCCGCTCTCCCCTAGAGTAGACCTGTTGACTTTTAACATTCCAGATGTTAAGTCCTGCTGGTTGTCAGAACTCACGGAGTCTGGCTCCTCTGCTTTGCAAGGCAGACTTCCAGGGCTCTGTCTTGCCCAGTGGGCTGCTCCTGCATTGCCCTGGCTCCCTCCTGCCAGTCTGTGTAGCACGCACCATCTCTCTGCCCTTCCTATCCTCTTCTGTGGGCCTCTTTTGTACGCTTCCCTCCGAGAGTCTCTTCTTCTGGTTTCTGGAGGTTTTCTGAGTTATTTAAGCAGATGTGGGTGGATCTAAGTGATCAGTAGGACAATGTGAGCCCAGTGTCCTCCTATCCCACCACTTCCCAGGTCTCCTTTGCAGGAGACTTGAATAAAGTCTCACTTGCCTGTTCAGGTGGCCTGGTGTGATTTCTCCTATACAGGTCTGTGACACATCTGGAGTTCTCTTTGAGTCCTGTCTCCATACAGCACAAAGATCCCAATACATGTGACTTTCCTTTGCCGGCACATGCATGATTCCTAATGCTAGGTGTTTTTATTTTTGGTGTAAGTGTTTAGTTTTCCGAGAGAGAGAGAGAGAGAGAGACAGAGAGAGAGAGAGAGAGGAAGAGGGGGAGGGGGAGAGAGAGGGAGAGGGAGGGGCAGAGAGAAGGGAAGACAGAGGATTCAAAGTAGGCTCAGTGCTGTCAGCACAGAGCCCGACATGGGGCTCAAACCCATGAACCATGACATCATGACTTGAGCTGAAGTCGGAAGCTTAACTGACTGAGCCACCCATGTTCCCCTGGATATGTTTTCATACCTTGAATTGACACATCTTCTCTTGTTTAATGGTCACTGCTTAGTGTTGCCCTTTTTGCTTCTGATGCAGAGGAGGGAAGTAAACCCAGATGGACAAGCTGGGAAGAAGACGCTAAGGTCATCTGGTGGCCATCCTTGGTCATCTGGTACTCACCCCAGTGCAGAATGGGATTGCCACCAAAAGCCTGATTGCCTGGCAATCACTTAAAAGCCACATGGCTTGGGATCAATTTTAACCTGTTGCATGCTTTGGATACATCATCTGTACCAAGAACTGTAAGGGGTAATCATGTGATCCATAGAGTTTTGGGGGTTCGAGATAGCACCTGACACTTGGAATTGCCAAACTGTGATTTTGCTCTTGGTGCATCAGGTGAGAACCTGGACCCTAAGACTTGAAACAAGGAAGACCTTTCTAATTTATGGGATCACCAGAGAGTGAAGGGGCTGGTCTGTGAAGCAGTGCACTCCTTGCCATGCTGTGAGATTTCTTGCTGACTCAGCAGGCAGCAGAAGAACTCCCCATGGTGGCCCACACAATATTTCAGACAATCCTCATCCCACAAATGCTGAGGGGTGAGGCCAGGCAGAAGGAATTTCCTGGCCATCCATGCAGCTTCTGTGTGGTCTGTGGTCCCACCTCACTGATCCCTTAGCTAAATTATTTCTCTAGGACCTGACAGAGGTAGGGTCCTCTGGTTTGGGGGAAAAGGTGCCATAATGTCTGGAGACTGGGAGTCTGAGATAAGGATGCCAGCATGCTGGCATGCTTGGGTCTGGAGAAAGCTCACACACCTTGCACAGCTGAGAAGGAGAAAACAAAGAGCAAACTTTCTGCTGACTTTATAAGGCTGCTTATCCCATGGACTCCACCCTAATCACCTCTCCAAGGCCCTGCTCCTAATACCTTCCCACTGGGGCTAGGTATCCAACACAGGCACTTATGGGCAACACAACTCAGTTCACACCAGAGGGGATCTCAGTGGGCCCTGCTGGCAACTAAGGATCTCACCTTTAGAAGGAATCTGATGTCTCACTTGTCTCAGCCAATCTGAGTTTAGACTGGAGCTTACAAAACAAACACTTCCAAAATCCTTTGTCCTTCAGAGTCAGAATCTGTACTGGCAACTCATTACCTGACAGAAGTGTCTCCATAGGACCCATATAAATGAGGAGCACATGATGCAAACAAAAATGGGCCAGAAGGACAGCCAGTGGGCAAGTACACAGTTATCTACTGGGAATTCTTCCTCTCCCTGCACCCAAGCTCCAGAAGACATTTAAACATCTCCTTCCACTTTCTCTCTTTCCCATGGTGACCACCTACCCTGAGAGCAGATTCAGGAGAGGTCAGCGAAAATGTGCCTCCACCCTATTGGGTCTGAAGTGACCAATCAAGGCAGCAGACAATTCCTCCCCCTCCAATTTACCCAACACAGGCATACCTCATTTTATTGTGCTTTGCTTTATTGAGCTTTGCAAACACTGCATTTTGTGCATATTGAGGCTTTGTAGCAACCGTGGGAATAACAAGTCTATTAGGGTCACTTTTCCAAGAGCATTTGCTGCCTCCAAGTCTCTGCTTTGCTAATTCTTGCCCATTATTATATTCTTTTCATTATTATATCTGTTATGGTATCTACAATCAGTGATTACCTATCGCTGAAAGCTCAGGTGATGGTTAGCATTTTTTAACAAGAAATTGTTTTTAAGGGGCACCTGGGTGGCTCAGATGGTTAAGCATGGACTCAGGTCATGATCTCACAGCTCCTGGGTTTGTGCCCAGTGTTCGGCTTGGTGCTGACAACTCAGAGCCTGGAGCCTGCTTCAGATTCTGTGTCTCCCTCTCTCTCTATCCCTCCCCCAGTGCTCCATCTCTCTATTCCAAAAGCAAAATTAATATATTAGAAATGTTAAAAACCAAAAACTGCTTTTAAATTACAGTATAAGTGTTATTTTTTCAACATAATGCTATTATGCACTACACACTCCAGTGTCGTGATAACTATCATTCCCACTAGGAAATCAAAAGATTCATTTGACCTGCCTTATGGTGGCATTCATTTTATTGCAGTGCTCTGGACCCAAACTCACAGCATCCATGCATTCTGGAGAATTCCCTGATTTTGTGCCCCTGGAAGGATGCCTGTGGTTTTGTGGGATTAGTCATTGCAGCCAGATTTTGATGGAGGAAATGGCACTGGGCTGTCCCTCCCTTGTGAGGCAAGGAATGACTACATTGGAAGGACCACACTGGCTCTTGGTGAATCTGTAAAGGAGGCATCATGTGTCAAGTGCTGATTTCATCCCCCAAATCCACCCCCTGGCTGATCTGGAGTAATCCACCAGTTAAGATGCTGGACCACAAGGGAAAAAAAAAGACTATGATTTGTGTTTTAATTAAAATGAAATGCTAAGCCATGAACATAAGCTGACCTGTTTCATTTTCATTTCTTACTGTCCCTCAAGTTGCCAGGCCATGCATTCTCTCTAAATCTGGGAATATAAAGGACCACCTTTTCCTGCTGAGGACTGAACCACTGACCTCACCACACCAGCATTCTTCTCAAAGCTAGAACAAACCATCCTAAACTCTGGATGGAACCATAAAAGACCCAGAATAGCCAAAGTATATTGAAGAAGAAAACGATAATGGAAGACATCACAATCTCAGACTTTAGCCTCACTCCAAAGCTGTAATCATCAAGACAGTATGATATTGGCACAAAAACAGACACATAGACCAATGGAATAGAAGAGAGACCCCAGAATTGGACCCACAAATGTATGGCCAACTAATCTTTGACAAAGCAGTAAAGAATATCCAATGGAAAAAGGACAGTCTCTTTAACAAATGGTGCTGGGAGAGCTGGACAGCAACATGCAGAAGAATAACACTAGACCACTTTCTTACACAATACACAAAAATAAACTCCAAAAAGATGAAGGACCTGAATGTGAGACAGGAAACCATCAAAAATCTAGGGAAGAAAGCAGGAGAAAACCTCTTTGACCTCAGCTGCAGCAGTTTCTTACTCAACACATCTCCAAAGGCAAGGAATTAAAAGCGAAAATGAACAATTGGGACCTCATGAAGAAAAAAGCTTCTGCACTGCAAAGGAAACAACAAAACTAAAAGGCAACTGATGGAATGGTAAAAGATACTTGCAAATGACTTATCAGATAAAGGGCTAGTATCTAACATCTATAAAGAACTCACCAAACTTCACACGGAAAAACAAATAATCCAGTGAAGAAATAAGCAGAAGACATGAATAGACACTTTTCCAAAGAAGACATCCATATGGCAACGAGACACATGAAAAGATGCTCAATGTCACTCATCATCAGGGAAATACAAATCAAAACCACACTGAGATATCACCTCATGCCAGTCAGAGTGGCTGAACAAATCAAGAGAGTATAGATGCTGGTGAGGATGTGGAGAAATGGGAAACTTCTTGCACTGCTGATGGAAATGCAAACTGGTGCAGCTGCTCTGGAAAACAGTGTGGAGGTTCCTCAAAAAATTAAAAATGTAACTACCCTGTGACCCAGAAATAGCACTGCTAGGAATCTGCCCAAAGGATACAGGAGTGCTGATGCATAGGGCACATGTATCCCAATGTTTATAGCAGCACTTTCAGCAATAGTCAAATTATGGAAAGAGCCTAAATGTCCATCAACTGATGAATGGATAATGAAGATGTGGTTTATATATACAATGGAGTACTACTTGGCAATGAGAAAGAATGAAATCTGGCCATTTGCAGCATCGTTGATGGAACTGGAGTGTATTGTGCTAAGTGAAATAAGCCAGGCAGAGAAAGACAGATACCATATATTTTCACTCATATGTGGATCTTGTTAAATTTAACAGAAGATCATGGGCAGGGGAAGTGGAAAAAAAAAGTTACAGAAAGGGAGGGAGGCACGCCCTAAGACACTCTTAAGGACTGAAAACAAACTAAGGGTAGATGGGGGGTAGGGGAGAGGGGAAAGTGGGTGATGGGCAAGGAGGAGGGCACTTGTTGGGGCACTAGTGTTGAGCACTAGTGTATGGAAACCAATCTGACAATAAATTATTTTAAAAAATAATTTGTAATATTAAGTTAATAGTTTCAATTTTAATTATTTAATTGATTAATAATAATTATTTAATTAATTAAATATGTTAATTACTTAACATTATTTTCATATTAATTTTAATACCATTATATTAAAAATTATAATAAAATGTTAAATAAAGAAAATTTTTATTCCAAAAAAAATAAAATAAATCTGGGAATAGATTGCAGATCCACGCAGCAACACCGGGCTGCATTTCCCGCCTCATCCAGAGGGGGCGATAAGTCCACTGCAGGGCCTTGGCCAAAAGGTGGACCTTGGGGTGTGGTTTTCGCTCTGGTCCGACAGCGGGGTGTAAAGGAGGAGGAGCACGCACTTCTTCAGCCATTCGTGAGTGCAGCTGCCCAGAGCGTCTCAGAGGCACTGTCTATGCAGGAGCCTGGGCTTCGGAGCCCTCAAATCTCCAGGTACAGCCATGGGGTGAGGGTCTTCTTGGGGGTTTCTGGAGCCATCAGATCTCGGGGCTCTGCCCTGGGTGCCCTCACGCGGGTGTCTGAGACATCAGGTTTCTCAGTTCCGCCCTGGGGTCCGTCACTGGAGTGTCCCACCGGTCACTACCCGGCACCACCCGGGGGGGGGGGGGTGCACTCAAGGGGCTGTCTGAGCC
Source organism: Panthera pardus (assembly GCF_024362965.1). NCBI lineage: Eukaryota > Metazoa > Chordata > Mammalia > Carnivora > Felidae > Panthera > Panthera pardus. The sequence continues at coordinate 1,711,122 of NW_026526654.1, forward strand.
CTCATGTCCCGTGGCTCCGCCCTGGGGGCCATCTAAGGGTGTCCCAACTGTGACTTCCTGGCATCGCCCGGGTGGGGGTGCCATCGCAAGGCTGTGGGGGCCATCAGGTCTAGTGGCTCAGCCCTGGGGGCCATCGCAGGGGTGTCCCAACTGTCACTTTCCGGCACCACCTGGGTGGGGGTGCCCTCGCGGGGTTGTGGGAGACATCAGGTCTCCTGGGTCAACCCTGGGGGCCATCGGGGAGGTGTTCCAACAGTCACTTCCTGGAACCGCCCGGGGTGGGGGCTCGAGGTCTGTCCGAGCCCTCATGTCTCATGTCTCAGCCCTGGGGGCCATCGCAGGGGTGTCCAAATGGTCATATCCTGGCACCACCGGGGTGAGGGACCATTAAGAGCCGTTGCGTCCGTAGCACCGTCTTAGGGGCCCTCGAGGGGTTCTCAGAGTCATCATGGCCCGCGGACCACATGGTGGGCCACCTAGAGGGTTCTCCGTGCCCTTAAGTCCTGCAGAACCATCCTGGGGTCTTTCACGGAGGTTCTCAGAGCTGTCAAGTCGCTCTGCACTGCCCTGGGGCCTTTTCGGCGGGCGCTGGGCGGACACTGTCCTGCTCCAGGCTTGCTGTCCTGGGTGGGCTCCTCGGCTCGCTGGAACCCCGAGCCCCCCCCCCCCGCCCCTGCCCCCCTGGGGCGTCTTCCAGGACTGCCCGCGCAAGGCGCGGAGACAATGAGCTTCCCGTGTGAAGGCTGTGATTTCAGGGATGTGTTTACAAGATGGTGAGTGCCAGGAGCCAGCATACTTGGCCTTGGAAGCCTAGCTCTGGATCCAGGTTGGAGAGTTCTTGCATTTACCAGGTGGGGCGGGGGGGGGGGGGGGGCTTCCTTTTCTGGGTGAAATCGTGAGGTTTATTATGATTAGGAGAAGCCAGAGCTGCCTTCTCACCCCCACCCCAACCCCTCCCCTGCTCTTGGGATTGTGCTCAGGACACTTGTGAAGCAGGCCACCCTGGGGAGCCAGTGTGCAAGTCAGGGCCGGGTCATCCTGGGGGAACCGGTCTGGGTATCGTCAGTGGGTAATTGCAGGGTTTTAGGACCCTAAAGGTTTACCAGTGGAAACAACGGTTTCAATCTGGGTTTATCCACCAAAGGAGGGAGCCTTAATGCATGGACCCTGAAGCAGGGAGGCCCAGACCAGGAGGATCCGGGCCTGGTGGGCTGTGCGGCCTGCAGGTGGAGAGACGACTGTCATCTGTGGGGCCCCGTGGCTGGAGCCACCGTCAGAGACCCTTTGTGATGGCCAGAAAAGCAAAATTGAGTCTGAAAAGCAAGTAAAACTCAAAGGCTGTTTTCTTCCCTCGCCATCTTACATTTCAAAGTCAGAATTTTGAACACTCTAAGTTGCTAAGTTTGTGTTCTGTATGTAGGAGCAAAGAGATTTTTTCAAGTTTACATATTTTAAGAGAAGGTGTCTAGAGTAGAGGGGCAGAGACACAGAATACCATGCAGGGTCTGTTATGTGGTTGCAGAGTCCAAGGTAGGGCTTGAACTTGTCGACTTTGAGGTCAGGACATGAGCCAGATCTGGACTTGGGTGCTTAACAGACTGAGCCCCCCAGGAGCCCCACAAAGAGACTTCTCTTGAAGGTGATGCATAAATCCAACCACCTGCAAGGAGCAAGTGAGGAATTTGTCACTGTGTCTGTGATCTCTAGTGTATGTGTGAGGGACAGGGTTGGGAGGGTGAAAGACTCAGGTAAACCCAAGTGTGGTTGGATGAGCACATGGCAAAAATTTTATCAGCCAAAGAGAAAAATTAAGGATGAGCCAATTAATGCGCTTTGGGATCAATGCCATGATACATCTTGCGTTTCGGCCACCAAGTATCCTGGTTCGAGTCAAGAAAGTCAAGGCATTTAGTTGGTGAGTCATTAATGTGCTAGTGAACCAAAGTCACAGCTAAGAACTTACTGCAGACCCTGTGATAGAGACCTAAGAGGAGTTCCAGGTGGGAGACAGACGAGGCCTGGGCTATCTTGGACTCCACTGCAAACAAGGTGTTTTCTCCAGGTCTGAGTTGTAGGTTCTACAAACCTACAGGAAGTGAGATCCGGGGCTCCAGGCATGGGATTTGTTGGTCCATCAAAGCAAAGATTCAGTTGTTCCCACTGCCAGCGAGCTAGAGGGGAGGTGAAGCCAGCTTCCAGCCAACCACCGAGCTGGGGGAAGTCTGGGCCTGACTCTGGATGCATCCATACTTAACCAGGTGTGTGAGAGAGAAGGGAGTCAGGGTGACATCTGGCTCTGCTGGGACATCTTGGCCATCTCTCTGGCCTGAAAACCTGGCCATGTCCCTGGTTACCAATGCTTCCTCTTGGGCCCTGTCTAACAGTTGAAGGTATGTATAAAATAAAAGGACAAACTCTCACAAGCCATGAAGCTCTCTCCAGAAGACAACCCTTGAGTTCCACCTGAAACACTGGCTCTTCCTAGTTCCATGGTAGACAGCCTTTGGAATCAATCTGCAACCTTCTCTTGAGTCCTCAGCCAGAAAGGCTTCCCCTTCAATCCTTGGACTCAGCAAACTCCCATAACCACAAGAGCCCATTCTTTTAAAGAAATTTCTTCAATATATAGATAGATACTACATATATAGATAAGACGATAGTGATGGATGATAGATAATAGATGATGATAGATAGATAGATAGATAGATAGAAGTATAATATGGATAGTTGACAGGTGATAAGAGCTAGCTAGCTAGCTAGATTGACAGATATGTGATATATAGGTGATAGGAAGCTAGATAGATAGGTGATATATAGTTAGATAGATAGAGAGATGATAGATAGGTTGCAGGCCTTTATGGCCTTGTACTTGGCATGAAAAACTTCTGACTTCCTCCCTGAAGAAATATCAGGTGGCCATGAGCATGAGTTATGTTCCTGGACCACAGGTGGAGCATGACACCCCTAGATACTATATCAATGGGTAGGGTTAGGTTTAGTTCCTGGGAGGGGACCAGGGATGAACCAACAGCAGTGCCAAGCTCTCCCCTGAGGTCTGAGTGGAGGGTGCCTGATAGGGCATGGGTGAGCATTTGGGGCTGGCTTCAAGGGCTGGCTAACTCTGTGTGCCAAGTGGAGGTTTGGCCTCTGGATCTCATTCTCCAGACACAAGCCTGAAAAGCCTGGAAATGTTATTGTAAATATCAAGCTTTCTCACTGAGCGATTCAGCACTAATAAAGTGCCCCACGTCACTTCTCTCCTCACACATGCTTGGTGGACAGCCTAAGATCTACAGGCATGAATTGGGACATGGTTCTGTTCCCCAGGGTGGCATGGGGCGAACCTCGAGCAGTGCAGTGATATCCCCCATGAGAATGGTTGAAAGAACATGTCAGGGTGTGGGTCAGATTTAGGGTTTGTCTTCAAGGTTTGGCCAATCTTGTGGGACAGACTTCAGCTGTAGCTGAGGATCCCTTTCTGGAGTTCCATCCTGGACATGAAAATGTCATGGTGATATTCCACATTCTTCCTGATGAATGTCGTACCAGTCAGGGGTCACAAGTCCATTCTTTCTTCAGTGGTAGGACAGGGGGTCCCTAAGACCACAGCCAGGGTTTGGGTTAAGGTTAGGTTTAGGTCTCTGGAGGAGACAAGGTCAGAACAAATCTCAAGGCTGTGTTTCCCCCAGAGGGATCTGTCAAGGGCAAGGGACAGGATGAACGTCAGGCTGAAGGTTTTGGCTAGGGGACCAGCTGATTATGTGGGTGAGGGGTAGGATTGGGCTTCTGTAGCCCTGTAATTGCCTTGGAAGTGACATGGGGAACTTCTGGGCTTCTCACTGAATCATTGTGTGCCTGGCATGGGCCCCGATTCTGTTGTTTGCTGAGACCTAGTGGATGGGCCCCCTGAGGGCCAGAACCATGGGTAGGGTTAGGATCAAGCACCTGGGAGACACAGCCTCTGAAACAAAAGCCATGCAGTGACCTGCCCAGAGGGCTGAGTTGAGGGTGTGTGTTAGTGTTGTGGTCAGGCTTATCATGTGGCTCCAGGGTGTGGGCAAGCACCTCAGAGCGGCCGAGGTCTGGGCACATGATGTACTTCTGCAGGCCCATATGGCCTTGTACTTGTCATGAAAAACTTCTGGCTTCCTCACTGAAGAAATCTCAGGTGGCCATGAGGACCAGTTAGATTCTTGGCCCACAGGTGCATACAGACTGCAGAGCTTAGAAACAAAATCATCTTATTTCTTAGTATTCTGGAGGCTGCAAGTCTGATGTCAGGGTATGGTATGGACAGCTTCTGCTGAGAGACCTCTTTCAAGGTGCACATGACTGTCCATGTGCTGTGTCTTCACATGGTGGAAGGGACAAGGGATCTCTCAGGAACCTCTCTTAAGTGGGTATTAATCTCATCTATGAGGGCATCACTTGCATGACCTATTAATTTCTCAAAGCCACCTCCTCCTAACATCATCTTCTTGGGAGTTAGCATCTCAATGGATGAATTTGGGGGAACACAAACATTCATAGGTGAGCCAAGATGAGTAAAATGTTGTCAATCTGCCAAGAAAAAGTTGGGTTACCTAGTCACCCAGGCATGAAAGTCACTGTGTGAATCAGACGAAGAGGTGGGAGAGAGAGGCATGGAAATCCCAAATGTGTCCAGAGATCCAATGGCCTCAGAGACAGGCCATAAAGAGAGAGTACTGCATGCCAGAGGAACAACCTTCATTCCACAAGATTGCATTTTTGCAAGCCTCCTCCCTGCTGTGCCAACTAATTTCATGGGAGCTAAATCAAGGAGAGGAAAATCAGAAGGATATGACAATAATGCAGCGTGGTCACAAGGTCCTCAAATTAAATGAATCCAGAGGGATGCCAAGCCAAGAGGGAGCAAAGGAGAGGTTGCTCCAATTGGAACAGCCATGCTCTAGGAAAACGTGTGGTTGATTGTTGCCAATTTGTCAGGGCCAAGGGGCCAGATATTTGTTCAAACATCACTGTGAATGTTTCAAGGAGAATGTTTTTGATGAGATTACCATTTAAACCAGTGGACATAGAGTCAAGCACACTGTTCTTCCCAACATGGATGGACCCTGTCTAATCATTTGAAGGCCTGCATAAAAGAAAAGGCCGACCTCTCACAGGCCATGAGGCTGTCTCCAGCACACTAACCTTGGGTTTCATCTGCAACACTGTATCTTCCTAGTTCCATGGTAGACAGGCTTTGGATTCAAACTGCAACTTTCTCTTGAGTCCTCAGCCAGCAAGACTTTCCTTCAAACTTTGGACTCACCAAACTTCCACCACCACAAGGGTCCATTCCTTTGAAGACATCTCTCTGATAGACGATAGATAGATAGATAGACAGACATATATATGGATAGATACTAGATATATGGATAAGATGATAGATGATAGATAATAGATATATACATAGATAGATTCATATGGATACATAGATAGAAGCATAGAATGAAGGATAGAATAGATAGGTGACAGATAGGTGGATGAGAGCTAGCTAGCTACATTCATAGATAGGTGATAGATAGGTGATAGGAAGCTAGATAAGATAGAGACATGATAGATGATAGATACATAGGAAGATGATAGATTGCAGATATATAGTTTGATAGATAGACAGATATATATTTAGATACTAGATATATGGATAAGATGTTAGATGATAGATAATAGATACATAGATAGGTATATAGATATAGATACATAGATACATACATAGATAGATAGATAGATTCATATAGATACATAGATAGAAGCATAGAATGAAGGATAAGATAGATAGATGACAGGTAGATGAGAGCTAGCTAGCTATATTGAAAGATATGTGATCTATAAGTGATAGGAAGCTAGAAAAGATAGAGACATGATAGATAGATGATAGATACATAGGAAGATGATAGATTGCAGGCCCATTCAGCCTTGTACTTGTCATGACGAACCTCTGACTTCCTCCCTGAAGAAGTCTCAGGTGGCCATGAGCATTAGTTCTGTTCCTGGCCCACAGGGGGAGCATGGCACTCTAGAGGCCAGATCAATGACTAGGGTTAGGTTTAGGTCCTGGGAAGGGACTGAGGATGAACCAACAGCAATGCTAAGCTCTCCCCTGAGGTCTGAGTGGAAGGAGCCGGAAGGGTGCGAGTGCGCATTTGGGGCTGGCTTCAAGGGCCGATTAACTCTCTGTTCCAGGTGAAAGCTTGGGCTCTGGATCTCATTCCCTAGTTACAATCCTCAAAAGTGTGGAAATGTCATTGTGAATATCAGGTTTTGCTGCTGAATGTTTCCACACCAGTAAAGTGCCCCAAGTCACTTCTCTCCTCATACCTGCTTGGTGGAAAACCTCAGAGACAGAGGCATGGGTAGGGACAGGGTTTGGTTCCTGAGGGTGGCATGGGGTGAACCGCAAGCCGTGCAGTGATCTCCTCTGTGGAATGGTTGAGAGCACATGTCAGGGTGTGGATCAGACTTGGGTTTGGCTTCAGGGATTGGCCCAAAGTGAGGGACAGACTTCAGCTGTAGCTGGGGATCCCTTTCTGGAGTTCCATTGGGACATGAAAAAGTCATGGTGATCTGCCGCATTCTTCCCTGATGAATGTCATGCTGGTCAAGGGTCTCAAGTCCATTCTTTCTTCAGTGGTAGGACAGAGGACCCCTAAGACCACAGCCAAGGTTTGGGTTATAGTTAGGTCTCAGGAGGAGACAAGGTGAGAATGAATATCAGGACTGTGTTCCCCCTGTAGCACTGAGATGACAGTGAGGGTCAGGGTGCATGTTAGACTGAGTTTTGTTCTTGGGATCTGGGGAGTGTGAGCAAGGTGCTGGGTTGGAATAGGAGCTGGTCAGGTGGGCAAAGTGTTATTCAAGTTCTTGTTAGATAGATAGATAGATAGATAGAGACACAGCTGCAGATGTAGATGATGTAGATACAGATATGGATTTAGATATACATATAGATAGATAGATGATATAGATATAGATATAGATATAGATATAGATATAGATATAGATATAGATAGTTATATAGATATAGATACAGACATACATATAGGTGTATACTCATAAATTGTGTATCATGGCTTTGGTCCTGTAGGGAGGAAAGCCCTGTTTGATGTCTCTTGGACTCCTTGAGAGGACTGTTCCTATGACTTCCAGAGTCATTTCAGTGATAGGATTAACAGACAGATCTCTAGGATTGGACTGCTACAGTCCTCATGACTTGTGTCCAGCATCTTCAGGATAGAGCAATTGCTCATTCAGTCACCCTTGAAAGAAGGAATGGATTTTCTATTATCTAAAGCCCATGGGTTCCAGAAGTTTATTGTCAAAGGTCACATTACAGGGTTTGAGAGGTGTAGATAATGTGTCCCTGAGGTCCCAGGCCCTGTGGCCCTGGGTTAAGACTGAAGAGACATTAATAGAGATCCAGCCTGACTGGAAGTATCACTGTGTTGGGTGATGGAGTGACAGCCCCACCCTGAGTGTACAGGGCATGTGTGTCTCATGTCCCCATGAGACTTGATGTCTCTGGGAGCAACTCTGAGGCTGCTGTCCCAGAATCAATGTACTGATCAGCCTTAGGTGCTGACTGGAGCCTAAAGATGGTCAGAGGCTTAACTGACGATGGGTTAGGGACTCGCCCTGGGATTCCTGAGCATTAGCCTTGTCTCAGGAAAGCAGGTTCTCAGGGCATGTCCTGGCTGCCTTGGTGTCAGGACCGCAGTCACACTCGATGTTGTATTGTTTTCTGATGATGGACAATCTGACACTGAGGACGTCTGGATGAGCCCAAGTTGACCCTGACTTCTGGTAGGACTGAGAATCCGGAGAAACTGTCGAGTCCAGGATACTTACCCTCAGAAAGAGGAGAATACTGTGTGTGTGTGTGTGTGTGTGTGTGTGTGTGTGTGTGTGCGTGTTATCAAAAACCAGACAAGATGTCTTTATGTTTCTCTTATTGGTTCTGCACATCTTGCAAGATAGTTGTCTTGCATCTTGCATTTAAAGGCAATTATCTCAAAAACTTTACCCTTGGGACAGGTTTTCTTGAGGACTAAATGAGAGCAGACATGGTAACAATGTGCAGAATCAGAAGTCCAGGTGTTGGGGCACCTGAATGGCTCAGTTGGTTAAGCATCCAAGTCTTGCTTTTGGCTCAGTTCACGATCTCCTGGTTAGTGAGATAGAGCCCCACATTGGACACTGTGCTGGCAGCACCACACCTGACTTGGGATAGTCTCTTCTCTCTCTCTCTCTCTCTCTCTCTCTCTCTCTGTCTCTCTCTCTCTCTCTGTTTCTGCCCCTCCCCTGCTCATGCACTCTGTCTCTGTCTCCTTCTCTGAAAATAATTAAATAAACTTAAAAATAAGTAGTCCAGGTCTTGTCAAACGACAGAACCGGGAAGGGAAATGTTGGGGGAAACATGCAGTTCTTTTTGTCTGCTCATTATCCTCTCTAGAGATGGGCCCATGAGACTAGAAACTGCAACAATAACATTTCTGTTTTCTCTGAAGTCTTATGTGGACATGGAGTTCATACCTGAAGCATCAGAAGGAGAAACTGAAGCCTGAGGGACAGATTGGCACAGGGAAGAAGTGGAGGGAAGGTGTCAGGGGTATTGTGAGGGGGAGTCTATAGGATTCGGTCCAGGATCATGCATAGCTGGCTCAGAGAAAAGACACTGTCTTGGACCAGGGTTATGGTCACTGTGTCAGCTGTGGATACATCAATAGTGACACAAAATCACACTGTATACAACAACATGACGAAAGTGACATGTGGATGAATTTTCACTGGCATCACGTTCAGGTTCAAAGACATTGTTTATTCCTTTTCATCTCCAGACCCCATGGAGATGTACAGTTGGCTCTGACACCTTATCTGTCCCTGTCTTCCTGGGATGTCCTATGCTGTCTCACTTTACATTCAAACATGAGTCTCTTACCCCAGTTTTTTAGTGTTTATTCAATTTTGAGAAGGGGTGGCAGAGAGAGAAGGAGAGAGAGAATACCACAGAGGCTTCACTCCTTGCACAGAGCCTAATGTAGGGCTCAATCTGATGATAGTGAGACAGTGACCTGAGCTGAAGTCCTGAGTCTTACTCTTCACAGACTGAACCACCCAGGTGCCACTCTTACCCTAGTTTACTGACAGGTCTTTCAGTAGAACAGCATCCCGTGTGTGTGTCTCCACATCAGTTTCACACTGAAAAGAAGCTCAGAGTCAAGGTCTGAAGGAGCAAGTATTTTATCTCCCTTCCTCATTATCTGAGACACTTTGAGTAATGGTAGCTGCTCCCCAACCATGAGCTATAGCACAGTAACAGTCAGCCTGATCGTCAGGATGCAGCCCAGACATGAGCCGAAGCTCTGCATTGGCTGAGCCATCTGTGGGTTCAGAGAGGCGGCTAGTGACTTCAGAGCCGTGGTTCTCACTGAGTCTGAATAGAACCACAGGAGATACAGGGAGGCCAACCTGGCTTTTTCTGGAACCAACTGATAGAATAACTGCCAACACTGAAGCCCCTGCTCAGCATGTAGTTGAGGCTGGGTTTGGATCCCAGGGTTGCAGACCTGGAGGGTGGCTGAGTCACCTCATTGGGACACAGAGCCAGAAAACACAAACACTCATGGGTGATGGAGAAGAAACGGTAAATTTTCTCAAAAATAGTGGCAATACTGTTCTCACAAGCTCAAGGATGTCTTTGTGTCCTGAAGGCTTTGCTGTACCTGTGCAGTGAGAGAGTAACAAGAGGAAGACTGGAGTCCAGGCCATGGTCACCCTGCCTCTGGTCCCCACATTGGGCTGGGTTGCCCTGGGCCTCCTTTTCTCCTCCATCCCCTGCCACATGAGGGGCTGTCCATGCAAATGGGTTTCATTCAATAGCTGCCAATACCTTTCTGAGCCCTGGTTCTGGAGATCAGCTGACACCACACCCTGAGGTGGATGGGGGTTGTCTTCACCCATGGGGAGAGTCCTGGGATGACACACCTGCTGACACAACACACACGTACCTGCTTAAGAGACTCTGCCAGGACAGAGGGGACACAGCTCCTGAGTCTCCAGCTGGGATCACAGAGCACAACACACAGGCCCTGGTTCCTATGACTGAATGGCCTCATTATACAGTTGAGTAGGGGCCTCAGGGCGGTAGCACAGTACCCTCTACCGGTCACAGGGTAGGCACTTGAAAGCCCCAACTGGGTTTTGCAGCTCACAGGTCCCTGTCTAATTTCTACATATGGTCATTCCAATACACTATGCCTGATTCTCTTAGAATCTCACTCCCAGGAGGAATCCCCATCTTTGGGAAGGGCAAGAATGTACATCCATGGCAATGTAAGGTGTTTTAAGTCCTGTCAAGATAGTGCAAACCTTGTATTACTTCATTGGTAAGTAATTTAGGTGACACATTCATTATTACTTTTCCATGTGTGATTCCTTAATGTCTGAGTGTTTCCCTACTGTCGCATAACTTGCATCGAATTTAAATCCTTCATTTTGTTACAGAATTAATGGTTTGGGGAATTGGTATCATGACAAAAGCTTCATGTATGTTTCTACTCAGGGCATGTCATGAGATGGAAAAAATAAAGTACAGAGAGGGAGTACATTCTCAGATATTGATTTGATGGCATTGCTGTCAGGCTGTGTTTTGAGGTTTGTAGGTATAGGAACACACACACACACACACACACACACACACTCAAAAAAAGTCAAGGGTAGGACACACAGTGAAGATAGTCACAGGGAAATGTCTCCATGTGGCTGTTGCCACCCATCCTGTGTTCACCCAGGGAATCTGGAGCACACTGCTGGCTCCTGGGAGCCCCTCACATCCCACAGGACATCAACTCTGAACTCCTCCATGTTCTTTCAACAGCCTGTCCTTGGTCTTCACACATTTCCGGTGCCTGAGTGTGGGGACCCGCCTTCTCACCTGCTGTTGTCTCTGAACCATATTGGGAGGGCCTGGTTCCAGCCCCTGGGGCATTCTTTGATTGTAAATTCTTTATGACATTCTTCAGACATGGGCATGCAGCGCTCTTCCTGTTCTTGCCTACCATTTTCTCATTTTCAATCCTTATTAAGAATTTCTTCATAAGGCTGCAGTTGGGAGGCCTGTGACCACCTGTTGAAAGAGACAAGATTCAGGTAGGGCTTGTGGGTGCTGGTCAGTGTGGAGACAGTGAGGACTCCCCTCACGTGACCTGTGACATCACGGAGGAGGGTGAGGATGACGCATGCCATGGTGGATACAAGAGGTAGGTCCTTCTGGCCCCAAATCAAGGCTGGGCCACAGGGCTCCATCCCCTCAGTGTAGTGCTGAGCAGTGCTTGCCCTGTGTGCACATGGGCTCCCTCCTGTATGACTACTCCCACTCAAGTACAGAGTTGGGATATTGGTTCCCCAACTGCTCCTCTGAATCCAGAGATATTTCAGCCAATGCAGGGCTTCTGTTCATCTCTGGGCTGCAGCCTGAGGACAAGACTGACTATCACTGTGTTCTCTCTCATGGCAGTGGGAACATCGACTGTTAGTCACTGTTTCTCCAATAGCAAGGAAATGAGACAAAACCCCCTGGGACCATAGACCTTATCTCTGAGGCTCTTTAATTAGGAAGCTTCTGTGGAGGCTCCAATACAGGAGTCTTCTCTGTGGTGGCTCCAATACAGGAGTCTTCTCTGTGGTGAGACCTGTCCTTGAGGAAGAGGGAGTGATACCTAGATTACACTGTTGCCTGAGACAGCACAGATGTTCCAGGAGCACATGCATGTGAGCCCAACTACACATGTACCAGGGCCTGGAGAACATTTAAAGTAACAGATATTAAATGAAGTTAAGTACATTTATGGGTTTTGGTCACCACCACCATGACAAAATTGATATTTCCACCACCTGCAGAGAAACCCTGAGGAACCAGCAGTCAGGCCATTGTTCCCCCCTGCACTCAGGGGGGACACTCAGCACTTGATACCTTCCAATTCCTTCTTTTCTGCAGTGATCTCGCTATTGTGTACTTTTCATGGGTACTGTATCACAGGATATGTATCACTGTAAGCACTCCATTCCCTGGCGTCAGGAACGTGTGCATTTCTGTGGCCACAACACTAACACTGTCTTTAAATATACAGAAAGTGAGGTTTATGTCACTTATATCACTCTAATGCAAAGCCATTCCCATCTATTTCTATGGCTCCAATTTTCATGCAATGCCTATCAAAATGCACATGATTTATTTTTCCACTAGTGGTCTATAAAATAACTGTACATTTCACATGTCTTCATCTTTGTTTTCTCATGGCTATTATCTCCTTGCCACTCTTTATCTTCTATATCATTGCATCCTCCCAAGTTTATTCAAGAGTTTAGCCAGTGGTTGTTATATTATTTTATGAAAAATGATGTTATGTGCTAAGTAGACAATGTTTCTAGTTTTTATCTCATAGATTTTTTCTTTGTGAGTGAGAGTTTGGTTGTATCTTCATTCAGTTTTTCCTGATCCCTTGTAGCAGGCAGATGTGAAATGTCCCCTTCCCTCCTCTCTTCCCTTCACTGTGGTGTCTCTAGAGCTCTCCTGTCAACTCATGAACCCCATGTGCCCACAACACTGCGTGTGACACCTGCCCGTCCTGTGGTCAGGGCTAAGGTCTTTGCATATTCTGACATGTGTCTTCACACTTGGGGGACTTTCTCCTCTGAGGTTGGTTCAGGCCTGTTGCTGGCCTTCCCATTCTGTCTCCTACATACATTTATGGACCTGGATTTTCCCTCCAGGAAAGCTCTAGATATGTGGTGTAACCCTGGGAGGTAGTGAAGCAGAATTGTGTCATTTGTATTTTGTTATTCGGATAGTGTCACATACAGCATGTGGGAATTTGGCACATTGTCTATGTCATGCCTTACTGAGGGTGTGCATTTTGTGTAGCTTCTTTGTCTTATCATTGTGCATGTGCTTTTAAGAGTGATACTTCATAATTACACTTTCCTTGCTGGATATTATCCTATCACATACTCTTTTCCATGATATTCTTTTAAATACCAAAATTCATGAGGAATGGTTACCTCCTCAAAAATCAGGCGAAGTTTTAAAAAGTAAATAGTTTTATTTTATGTCTTTCTGTTATCTAAAATTGGTACAGGGTAAAACATCAAAGGTAATTGCAATGACAAGCACTATTTAATATTTCTCTTCACTTTCTTACCACTACACCATGAATGTAAGTATCACTAGAAGAATGTGGCATGAGAAGGAGTGATGTTTTTCAGGTGAGAGATGAAATCTATTATGATGGGCTCAGGGTATTTACCTTAATATACCATACTGATAGGATAATTCAGAAAAACAATCAAAAGTTTATAAAATAACACTTCTCTTCATTTTCTTAATACGAATTAAATAAGAATACATGTTCATAATTTCAAAATAATGAAAGTTATTCTTTTTGTAATTGTTTAAATGTTTATTTGTGAGGGAGAGAGCAACAGAGAGTTGGGGAAGGGCAGAGAGAGAAGGAGGCACAGAATGAAGCAGCCTTGAGACTCCCCACTGTCAGTACATATAACTGATCATGATCCCAAACTCAGGAACTCTGAGATCATCACCTGAGTGAAGTGAGATGTTCAAATGCCTGAGACACCCAGGTACCCAATAATGTAAACGATTCTAATATCAGCACAAAAGTAAAACTGCTGAGTAAACCTCTTCAGACATGTGCAGTCTCTGTTACAAAAAATGCAAACTCACTGAAGAATATGAATGCAAATTTTTAAAAAGTGGTGAACTTTTTCTAGTATAAAAAAATAGTGAAAACATGTAAAAGGCAGTAGGAAATCTGATGTAGCCTACCTTATAACTTGTATTTTACTTTGTGTAAGTATAAAAGATATTTTTTAACTTGAAGGACGCTGAGTAAAGAGTGAGTATGTACTATAAACAGGATAAGACATAACTATGGATTACAGACAGTGTCCAAGAAATGAAGGATCAGGGAGGGTCTGAAGTAGGGACACCCTAAAGAGAGTCTCCTAAATTCACAACACGACTAGTCCCCAGGTCCATGGGCACCTAAAGCCACAGGCAGGTGGGGATTCACATGCACAGGAAACAGCATGGGGGATTTGCTGAGGCAGGGCAGTTACTGAGGGGAGCTGCACTAACACTGGGGGCTGTATAAGGGATGGAGTATGATAACAATGGCGACCAATCATGTTAAATAAGTGAGGAGGAACTGGGGGTATCAGGTAATGTGGGAACCTGAAGGGTAAGAGAGAGAGCAAATGTAGTTTCTCTTCTGTTCATGAATACTCATCACACCCTCACTTTGGACAGAAGGTGATAGTACCTCTACACCCTACTTCCTTCCTTTTGACTTTCAATCAACTCAGAAATAAACTGGCTTGGTGACAGTTAAACTCTTAAAATAACAGAAGACAGTGGGCTCCCTCACCCTCTCAGCATTTCTTCTCTTCCACACCCTACTTCCCTGACCTGAAGTCCCACTTTTTCCAACTCCATGCTTTCTCTACCAATGACCGCTCTTTCCATTTGATGCTCCCTACACCCTATGTGTTGTTTGATACCCATGTTCATGGACGGCCCTCCCCTTCTATTGCCAAGAAGTGACCCAAACTATGATATCCCCACATAGTGCTTTATATGCTCCACAATTTTTGAAAATAAGGCAGGGAATTAACTACATAATCAGTTTCAAACCATGTGACAGCACCCACCTTGCCTCCCCAAATAGACTCCATGCATCATAATTATTTGTCCTCCCTTCCACCCACCAGGGACTGAGCTGTTTACCATTCCTGAATACTCTCTCTCCTTGTCATGTTTTCATTCATTCCCTCCTCCTGATTTTCCTGTGTAGCATTTCTTCCAAACTCTCTCATGATCCCTGTTTGCTTTCAAGCCTTCCCTGTTCTCCAGACAACTCTCTGCCTCCTGTTCTCAGCATGGGATTTCATGGACTTACATTCGCCATCCATCTGGTATGTCCTCTTGTGTCCTTGACCATCATCACCTATTATGTCTTCATGCAGGATACTTCTACATCTAGATTCGTTCCAAATTGACACTACATATTCCCACTTCTAGAAGCCTCATCCAAAGAAATTTCTTCATTATATGTCAACAAATGTATAGAGGATTCTCACATAGCAAAATTGCAAATAAAAAAAAAACCTGGTTCACAATGAGTTGCTTCTAAGGTGTGCATTGCAATACTGAGCATATTTTCACATGAGTGAGGTCACTGTGTTATGAATTTACAAACATGCTCTTAATGGTTTCCTGTAAATGACAACTTGCACAACAGGATAATATGAGTTAATCTCATTGGTAGAAAATTCACATAGTTATGGACAAATATGTATTCATTTATGAATGGCAGAGAAAGCCTGAATACATACCCAAAAAAATGGTTCTTATATTGGAAAGGATTGGAAGGACAAAAACTTTGTTTCAAATGTTTATATTCCATGATATACTGTGGATTTGTTATTTCATATCATAGAATGCTTAAAGTTATATAACACCTATATTAATGTGGAAAGTACTTCCATCATGAAAGCCCAAGGTAGAGAACTGAGGACTAGTGTGGCTCAAAAGACTTTAGCATAGGAATGAAAAACTAAATATTTTGTCTGCTATTTGAGGTTCACTGATTCACTAATATTGCAAATCATATTCTAATGTCTAAAGAAACCAAATGAAATGTGAAAATATTTTATTCAGAGAGAATTACACTTTTCCTAAAGTATAAAATAAGATTTGCAGAGGTGCCAGGGGGTCTCAGTTGGTTAAGTTTCTCACTTGGCTCAGGACATGATCTCACAGTACATGGGTTCGAGCTCCACCTCAGTCTCTCTGCAGTCAGCACAGAGGCTGCTTTGGATCCTCTGCCCCTCCCCCTCTCAAAACTTAAATAATAAATTAAAATAAATAAAATAAAATATGATGTTCAAATAAAGGATTTCATGGAAAGAATGGAAAGATACTTTGAAGACTATCGTCTCAGAACTTATAGTTCAAGGCAGAAATTTGCCATGAGGGTGATAAGTAGAGAGCTAGAGGATTGATGTTGGCTTTTATTGTAGTGATTTCATTTTTAGCTTCATTGCATCATAATTGATATGTGGAGACTGCACATTGCATATAACCATGAGGAGGGGCTCTGAGAGATCAGGTCCTGATGTGCCAGTGGAGGACATGAGTCCCTGATAGAACAATTCTTTATACACATTATGTTTTATTGTCTTATAACCATTCCAGAAGTGTTTCTAAATGTGTTTCCTTCCAAAACAGCTCATGAGGGTGGAGGCAAGAGTTCAACCCAACCTGTTCTTCCACTTGGGCCCTGTGCCAAAGGGCAACATGTCCTACACTGCAGACTTTGGCATGGTATTATAGCTAGTAAGCTGTAAGCCTTGTCTATCCATGTGGCAAGGTAACAAACCAGCTTTCAATTGTTTTGGCATGCTTTCTAGTGAAAGGTGGGGTTATTCCCTTCCCTGGGATCAGAGGGGACACTAGTGCTTACATGACATGGACAGGCACCCTAAAAATAATGCTGTGTAACTTTCACGTTTATGCTGGAAAAATTCCATGAGCCCCTGCTGGGTCACTGGTTTCACCACCCTGTGGAGCCCTCAGCCTTTAAGAAGCCTACATGAGCTGGAAAAGCCTAGGCCAATAGGAGGTCTCATTGAGGTCCTCCAGCCAAATGCATTTCCAGGAACAAGCATGAGAAGGAGTCACATCCAGAGGATTCCAGATCAGTGCCAGCAAGCTTTCCTTACTGAAGCCCCAACATCATAGAGCAGAAAAGATGCTCTTGAATTTGGCACACCCCCCTGTCAAATTCCTCAATCTATGACCATGAGCAAAGTCAAGTGAGTGTCTCTTGCCAGCATTTGCAAGGGGATGGTCTTTTGAAAGCACACTCATACGAAATCAAATGCTGTCATAGAACCTACATTAACATCAGAGTTTTCATCCTGTCCCATTCTCCTGCCTTCTCGGTTCTGCCTCTGGAAGTCACAAGCGTTAACATTTCTGGATGTCCTTCGAGATGTATTAATTCAGCAACCATGTACCAGTGACACCACAAGAAGCATTTTCAGAGGGTTTTACCTAGATATACTGACTTACTCTTCATTTATTACTTCATTATTACTCCAGTTATTAGATACAGAGAAGCTTTCTCCCAATTGAAAACATTCTTTATTCAGAGCAAGGTAATATTAACAGTTCTTTCCCAACCAGTTGACCCTCAGTGGGATAATCCTTGGCAAAAATAAAGCACCATGGGTATTATGCTAGTTTTCTACCTCATTCATGACCCATTAGGTTGGTTCCTTCTAAGTACTTGGATGAATCCACACTGGGAGAGTTTTGTCGCATAGCATTTTATTCCTTGAAGGGTACCTACTGCATTTTAAGTATGGCAACACTCTCCATTTATGTGATAAAATTCACTTGTTCCATGTTTTGTGTAGCTGCTCACCTCCATTCCTATGGTTGACTTTCATGACCATATGGTGAGGATCATGGTAATTATAGGATGAATGAAGAGTCACAACACATATTTAATTCTATAGTTTTGTTATCTGCCATTATTCATTTAGCAAATGGCAGCTGGGTGGCTCCACATGTTGAAGGTCTGAATCTTGATTTCACTCAGGTCATAATGCTAGGGCTCTGGGACTATGCCTCATGTTGACCTCTGTGCTAGCATGGAGCATGCTTTGGTTTCTCCCTCTATCTCTCTCTACCTCATACCATCTCCCCATATCAAGATCTTCAGATAAGTTAATAAGTAAATACACCC
The DNA here is from genome assembly GCF_024362965.1 of Panthera pardus. Taxonomy (NCBI): domain Eukaryota; kingdom Metazoa; phylum Chordata; class Mammalia; order Carnivora; family Felidae; genus Panthera; species Panthera pardus. The sequence continues at coordinate 1,728,977 of NW_026526654.1, forward strand.
TGAAATAAACAAAGAAATAAATAACCACCTTAAGAAAAAGATTAAGAAAAAAATAGGCTTGATTATATTTTTACTGAATACTTGTATGAGAATATTTTGATACTTTATTAATTTCTCAGTGAATATGTATCACATTAGTGACAATATTCAAGGAGTTCAGAAGAATTAACTAAGTGTACAGATATTGTTGCATACACTGTAAATGTATGTAATATAGGATGATGATAAGATATAACTTGATACTTATGTTCCAAGAGAGTAATATGACTTTTTAAAATTGAATTCCTATTGATGCTCACTTTCTCTCTAGAACAAATGCAAATTGTTTTATCTAAATGTGTCACATTAATGAGGAATAGCAGAAATGGGATGGGCTGGGATTTCTACTCAAGAAAGGAATCTTTTTATTCTAAACATGTTCCGTTAATTCCTCTCCAAACTGAAACTTTCACTGTTAACTCCATAAGAAGGCAAGACATTTTTTTTCTGTTATCCCTGTTTTCACAAACAGAGAAAAATATAGTGTGTGATAGGAATCAGGTTTTGAAAGAAAACACACCATCTTAAATGGCCCACTTGCCCGTGAGGACACACACTAGGCCAGACAGGAGCAAGCTGGACCCACAGAATGTAGAGGTGCCTTCACTCTGGAAGTTCTCTGATGACCTATCGCCATGGAGATGTGATGATGCACCTGTACTTCCTTCCCAACTGTCACTGTGTGAGCTGAGCTGTTGCAGTTTGGTCACTGGTGAGAAGTTCCCCATGATAGGAAATGTGAATTGCCGTTCTTTAGGTATGTTCGTATTCATTTACTGAATTCTGTTCTTTCAAGTAGGCTATTTTTCACTCAACTTTTCTGTTGGTGTTCATCTCCACCCCCAATTTGTCAACTGATTTCTATGAAGGTAGTATCTTGTTTTGCTATAATACTTAAGTTCTACTTTTGATTTTTCCACGGAGCTGGATTTCATAAAGATCTTCCTTAATACTGAAAACTGTGCTGTTTCTTAATGCCCAGTATGTACACAGTCTTACTGAGTAAACACAGAGCGAACACACTGACACTGCTCTCACTGGGTCAGGAGAATCTTGATTCCACCCCAGCAACAGACATGACAGGGAAGGGAAGTGGAGCTCAACTCTTCTCAACACAGATGTTAAAATATGAATGTAAATATGAGTAGTCTAAATCGTGACATTTTTAGAAGGAAAGAAGCTGGGATTTCTTGGGTATTGTCATGGGTTGATATGGAAGGGACCATGAGCTGTCTGGGTGATGCCGGAGTGCAACAGAGAAGGGAACATGCCATCAGGTCTGTGGAATGAATATTTGGCAACTAAGTAGTGGACTGTCTGATAACAATCAAAGGGAGACCTGGGGTGGGGTCTCCAGGCTGTACACAAAAAGGAGATCCTCTAAGAAGAGACAGGAGTCTACCTTATGTACCTACAGTGCCCAGATAGGATAAAGAGACCTAAGAATAAAGACTAGATGTGGAGAGGAAGGAAGGAGCGAGGAGGTGTTCGCTGCAGCCACTGCATCCAAGCTTGCTCTAGGCCAGACCTTATTCCAGGCCCCTGAGGATTTTCCTCAGATCAATAGTAACACTCTAAGCATTGTAGGCTTAATTAATTCAATCCTCAAGCCCCAGAACAGATGGTAACTTTCCTGTTCATTCCCATGAACTTCTCATCCAGAGTTGGCCAGTTGAAGGGAAGTAAATTCTTGTCTGAGTCCTAGTGTGGCATTTGGTCTGGAATGTCCAAGTTTTGAATCAGCTTTGGAGCCAAGCAGACCACTGGTCCATGTGAGTGGTCAAATGGCTGCTGGGAATGCCCTAGGTGAGTAAGCTGACTTTCTGAAAAGATAGGGGAGGATGGCCAAAGGTGCACTTCCCTCATCTTCCATTGGGCTTGATTTGGGAAAACTGCACCGTATTTTCCATCAGGAACTGAATCAGAGAGACAGGAGGCTGGGTTAAGATTCAGATTATTCTCCTAGCACAGACCCCTCCTGCCCAGAACCCACTGTCTCCCAAAGAAACCTTGGGACAGGAAGATGTCTGAAAGTGAGGACAGTTCTTGATTCAAAGTTCCAGAGCACTTCCTCACAGACCCTGGGCAGGTCTCAGGTGGCCAGGGATCTGTGACCCAGAGATCTACGTACCTTGCTGTCCAGGATTCATCACACATCATGGCGGACACTCCATTCAGGTCACTCCCTGTTCCTAAGTTACTGTGTCCACCACTGTAAGATATGAGTGATAGCCTGTACTTGCCCTCCCAACAGTGCTGACATGGGGTTGACAGGAGTAGATAATACATGTACTCTCTGAGTTGTAGAGAATAATTCCCATGGGAAGGCAAGAGAGTGAGCTTCCACCCTCTGACATGGTGCTGCCCTCCAAGTCTCTCTCAAGTCAAGTGTTATCATGTGTCTAGCTCCTTCTGCAGACATGCAGTAACATAACACTTACAGAGCAATTGTGAAGCACCCAACATTTATTGTTCTCGAGGTTTCACTTTTAGTACATCACTTTTAACCCCATCACAGCACACAAATGAGCACAACATATTAACACGTTCACATGTGAGAACAGGAAATGGAGGAATGGAGCCCTCACCTACCTCTCTCAGGTATGTGTAGATACTCATTGTGATGTCTACCCTGGCCATCACGTGTGGTGACTGTGCTTTACTGCATTTATATTAATGTCTCTGCTAAATAACAGGATTGGGCCACCAATCCTGACTGTGGGCCATTTTCAGTGCAAACCAAAGCTCAACATCTTTCTAAGTCCATTTTTGATGCATGAAATTTGTTGGGCAGCTGGTGAGTAGGGAGAATGGGAGTTTGAATATGAATAAAGTATGACGAATTGTTCTATGGTCTTCCGCAAGCAAGATGCCAACCTTACTCTCTATTTCTCTGCATTTCCCAGGAAATTGCTGTAGCAATGAAGCAGAAGATGTGCCTCTCAAGACGACAATATCCATAAAGAAAAGAGACTGCTTCTGCTCACACATCAGGGTGCACCCTCTTCCTGTACCAGAGGAAGGTACCGTGGAAATTTACTCATTAAGTTGATTAAGAATAATTTTTTCATTCGTTGTTCTATACTACCAGAACAGTATAAAATGTTGAGGCAGGTTTTTCTGTGATTCCATGGGTACAAATTTAAATTTCTTAAGTCAATCATAGTATAATTACTATAGAAATTAAGAAGCATTTCTATTTCAATGCAGGATCTGTGTTGAATGGTACACAAGTGTCTAGGACCTGACTGTATGCACATTAGCTACCTTATGAACAGAGATCAATATTGATCTCCTCTGAAACAGTGTTTCCAGATTTTTTGAAAATAGTAGTCATGATTGACAACAGGTTCACCTAACATAAAGTTTGAACAAATGATTCAGCAAGTTCCAATATACCACCCCTCCACTTTCCCCCATTGACAACATCTTACATGAGGGTATTACATATGTCACAATTCATGAAAGAACATCAATACTTCTTATGACATCAAGTCTGAAGTTTATGTTGAAAGACCTTCTATGTGCTTTAGGATTCTATGCGATTGACAAATGCAGAATGGCAAGTATACCCATTACAGTAACAGACAAGAAATTGTGAACCAAATGTTCACGACAGCACTATTCCCAGTAGCCTTAGAGACACCACCGAAAAGTCCATCAAGTGATGAGAGGATAAATAAACTACGATCCATGCAGATAAGGGAAAACTATTCAGACATAAAAAAACAGAAATTTTACAATATGCTACAAAATGGATGGACCTTGAATAAATAATACGCTTTTTGAAAGAAGACACATCTGGAAAAACATACACCTATATGAGATATTAGTCCTGAGTCCATGACGTTATTCATGTAAAGAATGCCATTCAGTGTGTACTTGCACAGTCATAGAAGGATCAAACTGGTGTGTATTTCATCCAATACAAATCTAATAATGCAACATAATAGAAGACAAATTCGGTAGCAGTATATATGCAGGCCTGGAAGTTGAAATGGTCCTATAGCAGGTGAATTAGTGGGAAAGTGGCTCTCCTTTCAAGTGGGCAGGACAAGTCAGGGGACTCTGTCACTGAAACACATTGTGCATTGAGTGTTTCCCTATTTGAGACTAGTGATTTCACACCGAGTAGATCTCTTTGGCTTGAAAGCAAAAGCTCTCTTTCTCGTTTCCTTCCTTCTCACCTCTCCTCTTTCTTTATCCACAAAGTACATTGGACCAGCATCTCAGGCCTTTCTCATTCAAGAATCACATTCATGCACTATGGCTCCGTGTCCACTCAAGCAAAACTCCCTGAGTCATTCATGAGCAGCACAAGCAATGTCCTGGCAGGTACTCTGTGTCCTCCCAGATGCCAGATAGGGGCCAACTGAAGACCTTCTTGGAGACAGGGCAGAGGAAGTGGTCCCATTTTGTTCCGAGGTAATCTCACCTCACTTTCTCTGAGATAGAAATGTTACTCTTTTCTTACCTCTTCAATCCAATGCAGAGAGGTAAATCTGACAACCTTAACCATGAGATATGCAGTTTCCTTGCTTGAGGGAATGCTGAACGAAAGTGTATTACAAAGTGACAGCAGCTACAAAAGGGCAATAAAACATGACAGCCCCCGCTTCAAACTCTATGCAAGCGAACACTTTCCTCAGCAGGACATGTTCCTCCTAAAAAGAATTTTGCATTTGATGATAAGAATGAACTTGACACATCTGCCATAAAAAGCTCAAAATCCTTACATGTGTCCTCCTTAACTTGGGGGTGGGCAGTGACTCAACCACTGTACCCAGTCTTTTATTTCCTGATCTTCACCAAACAAAAGACCTGTGCCAAAGTGTATAGGATGGTGTGATCTTCATCGTGTTTTATTTTCTCAACTATAGGTCAACACTGGGGCAAAGGAAAAGTGTACATATTCAGGAAAATCAGTCTTTGGGAAAAACTAAGGGATAAAGAAGGTTGCGTCCTGATTCTGGGTTCCTCCTGGAAATGATGGTTAAGGTGTATGGAGAGAGATTGTCCAGTGAGGTACTATGACCATGTATGCTGTATGACCCAAGCCCTTGTCCTATTACGTGGAAAGCCAAGGTATGAACACAGGAGTCAGTCCCCAGTTGCTCTGGACTACTGATCTGTGCCTGGCATTCAGCCATCGCACCATAAGTCACACAGGAAAGGAATTTTAGCAATGTATAGCTACCTGGAAGTGCTAGACTCTACAAAGCTCAACGACTTACCAAACCTACACAGTGGCCTAAATGGTCACATAAGCAGGGCACAGAAGTAGGTGCAGATGATTTGGACATGTCGTTGGTCTCACATGCACATAGAAAGGCCACATTCTTCTGGTAGCCCAGAGATTCTGGAAGGTGTGACGCTGCATGGAGGACAGTGCAGGCCCACATCTCTCATAGCTGGGGGCATTGCTTATACATGGCCAATAGCAGGAAAGGAACAGAGAGATAACTTAGTGTATTTGGTAACATTTCTGTAAACATTAGAAAGGCTCCAATTCTGGGTCTTTTTGTGTGGCACAGTCAGTTCAGCATCTGACTCTTTATTTCAGCCAAGGTTATGTTGTCATGGTTCTGGAGATTGAGCCCCATGTCAATCTCTATGCTGACAGCACAGAGCCTGCTTGCATGTTCTCTCTCGTTGTCTCTGCTCTTACCCCTCTCATGCACTTTCTAAAATAAAAGAAATAAACCTTAACATAAAAGGAAAGAATTACTATACTGTAATCATATACGCATAGGCCATTCTGAAACAGCAACTCAAAGTAAAACTGGGTGGTAAGCTATATGTCTAGCACTCTTATTTCAAACCACCTTCATGGCAATAGTAGAGATTTTTCAGTGCTCATTCCAGGCCTCCCCTAAGTAAGGAACTTCTTATTTGTTGGATGGCATGGGCCATGATGGACAGCCACTGACTCACTGGACACACATAATTTGTATAGACAAAAGAAAAGTGGGAGGAGTGTATTAGGGGATCGATAGTGTTTCCTTTCACATGGTGGGATGTCAGTATATTCAAGGCTTGTAGATGTAATAATCTTTAAGACAAATGATTAATGAGGAAATCTCAGAGGATTCTTTTCCTAGGATGAAATACAGCTTCACATTCAAGGTTGCTTTTCGCCAAGTACAAATTTCAAAGTAGATATGATGAATACAAAATCCTAGCAAATACACGATGGGGATTCTGGTGGAAGAACAGATTTTCAAAGAGTCAGACAGTGATAACCTGGCTGAACTTCAAACAATCAAGAGAGGCTATGAGACTCAATCTTGACATACAAGGCCCTTCAGGGTTCCCACGATTTTCAAAAACTATCTCACCTGCACCAGGATCATCTCTGCTAGAAAGACAGGAGCCCTGTTGCCCTTTTCTATCTTGTTCCTCTTCTGTGCCATCCTTGGTCCCCCTAGAGAATGCCCAGCTGCAGCACAGTCCATAATTACTATTCACTTATATGCACACACTCACCTCATATTCAATCAATAAAACCTCTGACTAGTTCCTGAGCTAACCCCACCAGTGTCTTGACGGTTGCTCTGTTTCCTCCTAGCTCATCCCAAGGGCCTGATGCAAGAGTTTCCCAGAACAAATGCAGAGGAAGTACCCATAACACTTCCTGAGGTAAATATATTTTCTGTATCTGAAGGAGCACCATTACTTACTACAATTTCAAGGGAATTAAGATATGAGCATCTGTGCATGTCCATCTGAGAGAATATATATAATTTCCTGTTGCTGAGGGTTTTTCCTGAGATTCTTTCACCAAATGATATGATTTCCCAAGAGATTTCCCAAAGATTTCCCAAAAAAATAATAATGACAAAACCAGTTGGAAACTGTATGGTAATAAGCATTTGTTGGGAGATAATCTTCCTCTGTGGACACAAATTTTGTATTCACTAAAGTGACTTGTGAGAAGTGACCCAGAAATTGAGAGCCTTTTCATAGGTGACTTTATATAATTTTTTGAAGTCACTGACTCAAAATCTTCATCCCGACTAGCTCCTAACATCACCAAGAGAACAAAATCCACATGTAAACCCTGTGCAAAGATGATGTGAACCTTATAGTGTTGCCTTTTCTGTAATTCCAGGGTGAGGCCACAGTAACTGTTCACAGTATATATTCTAGAATTGGAATCTTGTTGAGAATAACTCTTGCTGACTATGAGGGTGAGGCTTTCTCATCTGTTTTGGTCTGGAGAGAATCCTGATTTCTGGGTTCCTGCTGGGAGTGGAGGATGGGGTTTTGTGAGAAAAACTAATTGTATGGTAAAATAATATAACCATGTTCTACAGGTCTGGACAGCCCAGAGGCCATTTAGGTAGTGTGGTTTTTGTGTATGAGGGTCGTGGGCTGTTTCAATGTGATGTGATGTGATGTGATGTGATGTGATGTGATGTGATGTGATGTGGGTGTGTGGAGTGTGTGTTTATTCAGAAGATATGTGCTTACACACAACAATGCAGGTATCCAATTTCCAGGACTATAAGTCAGGCTCACTGCATAAACAGCCTACAACAGCACATTCTTCCCTCAGAACAGCTGCACCTGAAAGTTTGTTTGATATTCCCTTTCTGGAGATGGAGATAAAGGAGAAATAAATGGCCAAACATCCTTCACACTTAACAGCATCTCTGATGTGGGGTCTAGGCAGCGAAGAATCAGGAAGGTTTCGAGTCAATTTCATAACAGTATCATAAGACTTAAGACATACTCAAACCTTGTAGTGTATACTGAAATGACTGTGGCAAACAGGAACAAAGAGTAAACTTTGGCAGTGAGGATTGTTCCCACCTCCCTGGTTGCATATCTCCTGCACAGTCAGGGCAAACACATTGTCTTGAAAATGTGCACAATGCAGGATCATTTCCTGAACTTCAAACAGGCATTAGGGTCATAGGACTCATCAGCAAAACATAGCATGCATCTCAGTGTTGGCAATATTTCACATTAATGAGATTCCCTGCAGCTAAAATTCAGAGGCCCTTTCCTGCTCCTTTCCTCTACCTTCCTTTATCTACCAAGGATGGCCCAGCAGCAGGTCAGTTGATACTCAGGAACTACCCATCTCCATATACTTGTATCCTTTGACCCCAAAAAGCAAAGCCCCTGGAACAATTCCTGAGCAGTCCCACTGGCATCCTGAAACTATGTGCATATCTTCTTAGGTTCCATCAATGTCCTGATGGATGAAGTTTCCAGTGACATGGGAGACAGAGACACCAAATGGACTTCCCATAGTAAGCTTGCCTTTCTTTGTATAAGAGTAAAGGTTGCTTTATTTCTCCTTAAATTAAATTAAGGTATAAAATACTCAGAATGTGTACCTCTGTTGGTAAATACAACTTACTTTATAGGGAGAATGTCCAGTGAGAGTCTATTGCCAACAGATACATGATTACAAGGGTGTTTCAAAATAGCAGTATCAGGTACCGTCTGCAGGATAGTGAGTTTTTTCTCCAGCAGCCAATTTTCATTCTTGGATATCATTTTTCCAATCTGACTTGGGAAGTGCATGGGTGGCTGAGTCATTTAAGTGTCCAGTCTGGGCTCATGTCATGATTTCATGGTGTGTGAGGTCGAGCCCCACATAGGGGTGTGTGCTGACAGCTTAGAGCTTGGAGCCTGCTTCGGATTCCGTGTCTCACTCTCTCTCTTCCCCTCCCCCAACTGCACTCTGTGTGTCTCTCTCTCAAAAATAAATAAACATGGGAGGGAGGAGAGGGTGGGTGATGGGTATTAAGAAGGGCACCTTTTGGGATGAGCACTGGGTGTTGTATGGAAACCAATTTGACAACAAATTTCATATTAAAAAAGAATAAATAAATAAACACTGAAAGATTTTTAAAAGGGTGCACCCTCCTGGAATGTGAAAGCGATATGTATTCTGGAGTCCTTCACTTGGTGAGGAGAAATCTGGAAGATGAGAAAGGTAGGGCTTTCTTGCAGGCTTCTTGTGCAGAGCCACCCTGATTCCAGCTTCTGCTGGAATAAGAAAAAGACACATGGCAGTACATAGGGGTTTTCCTGGAAAAGACCTATGGTCACACTATGGTGTCCCTGGAAGCAGCCATAGTGCCATTAGGTGGTGTAGGTTTGTGTGCGGGGAGGTAGGTGTGTCTACATGTGCTGCAACTCTCAGTGCTTGTGTGTGTGCGTGTGCGCTTGTGTGAGTGAATTTTCTGTATGGTGTGTTTTTCTAGATGGAAGTATACTTCCCAAAGTAATGGTGTTGACTATCTCAATAAAAAATCCCATCACTATTACATCAAGAGTGTTTATGCATATAAAAGTGCATCAAATAATAAAATTTAAATGTGTTCATTCTATGCCCAACACATGTAAATGTACCAGGAAAAGAAATCTCACCTCATACAATATCTGTCACAGAGGCAGTGACAATAGGACCTCACCTCCTGGTAGGTCTCGTCGCATGATTGGTCATGATACATCACTCTTGCCAGTTTCTTCTCAGACAACACTCTTCATCTGAGGCTCCACAATGAGTCTTCCCAATGTCACTTGAGTCACAGTGTGCTGGAGCAGGGTCTCTTCCTTCTGCAGGTGGCTTCCAGTGCAGTCACCTGCCACACACAGATCCATAAGGAATTGAAGAAAGCAGGAAATGACAGGATTAGCTGGGGAGAAGTCACTCCTTCTTTTGCCACCTGTTTAGAATGGGATCTGACATTTATCTTTAGATACTGTTGTTGATAATGAGCCTGTCTTTCTCAGATGGAAAATCATCACCCCCCACCCCAGAACCTAGCTGTAGTTGTGTGTACTGGGCAAAAAGTGGAACTCAGAGACAAACAAGATCTTCTTCAGAGACTGAGCATCAGTGTAAGCACTTGGCTGTCTTCCAAAGAGCACAGAAGGGTACATTGTGTACTGCAAAGTGGGGAAAGAGAATCTCAATAGTGTGACTGGACAATCGCCACTCACATTTGTGTCCATCTGCCATTGGCAAGAGGGTCTCGATGTAGTCTGCAGAAGGGATTTACAAGTAAAGAACTTAAGATAGTTATTCTAAGACAGTATGAATATAAACAGAGCCAAATTATAATTTGAGTTTCCTTTAGAGGGTAAATCTTATGAAAAGTATCTATTTTGATAGAATTTTTTATTACCATATGTGTGTTTCCAAGAAAGAAACAAAAATAAAAAGGAGACTGCTGGATATATGACTGTCATTGTGTACTCCAGAAACTGAGTGGTTAAAGCAAGGTTGTCCAAGAAATTTTATCTACAGAGCATAATTTTGATTGATGGGGTTCATTACAAAGAGTCAAATCAGGACAACCCAGATCACCTGAGCCCACCTTGCCCACAATTACCACGTTATTGGGCTCCTTGGTGAATGAGGATGAGAAAGGATAGGGCCACCTTGCTGGTGTGAGACATGTGTACACATCTTCAGCACCTGGACAAATGGGATTCCTGTCATTTCTCTCCAACAACCTCTATGACCCTTCTCCCTGTAACTCACTTTATTTGTTTTTTTTATTTTATTTTTAACTTTTTAAAATTTACATCCAAATTAGTTAGCATATAGTGCAACAATGGTTTCAGGAGTAGATTCCTTAGTGCCCCTTACCCATTTAGCCCATCCCCCTCCCACAACCCTTCCAGTAACCCTCAGTTTGTTCTCCATATTTATGAGCTCTTCTGTTTTGTCCCCCTCCCTGTTTTTATATTATTTTTGTTTCCCTTATGTTTGTCTGTTTTGTCTCTTAAAGTCTTCATATGAGTGAAGTCATATGATGTTTGTCTTTCTCTGACTAATTTCACTTAGCATAATACCCTCCAGTTCCATCCATGTAGTTGCAAATGGCAAGATTTCATTCTTTTTGATTGCTGAGTAATACTCCATTGTATGTGTATATATATATATATATATATATATATATATATATATATACCACATCTTCTTAATCCATTCATCCATCAGTGGATATTTGGGCTCATTAGTGCTGCTATAAACATGGGGGTGCATGTGTCCCTTTAAAACAGCACACCTGTATCCCGTGGATAAATGCCTAGAGTGAAATTGCTGGGTTGTAGGGTACTTCTATTTTTAGTTTTGTGAGGAACCTCCATACTGTTTTCCAGAGTGGCTGCACCAGCTTGCATTCCCACCAACAATGCAAAAGAGATCCTCTTTCTCTGCATCCTCGCCAGCATCTATTGTTGCCTGAGTTGTTAATGTTAGCCATTCTGACAGGTGTAAGGTGATATCTCATGGTGGTTTTGATTTGTATTTCCCTGATGATGAGTGATGTTGAGCTTTTTTTCATGTGTCGGTTGACCATCTGGATGTCTTCCTTGGAGAAGTGTCTATTCATGTCTTTTGCCCATTTCTTCACTGGATTATTTGGTTTTTTGGGGTGTTGATTTTGATAATTTCTTTGTAGATTTTGGAAACTAATCCCTTACCTGATATGTCAGTTGCAAATATCTTCTCCCATTCTGTCGGTTGCCTTTTAGTTTTGCTGATTGTTTCCTTCGCTGTGCAGAAGCTTTTTATTTTGATGAGTTCACAGTAGTTCATTTTTGCTTTTGTTTCCCTTGCCTCTGGAGATGTGTTGAGTAAGAAGTTGCTGCGGGCAAGATCAAAGAGGTTTTTGCCTGCTTTCTCCTCGAGGATTTTGATGGCTTCCTGTCTTACATTGAGGTCTTTTATCCATTTTGAGTTTATTTTTGTGTATCGTATAAGAAAGTGGTCCAGGTTCATTCTTCTGCATGTCGCTGTCCAGTTTTCCCAGCACCACTTGCTAAAGACAGTGTCTTTATTCCATTGGATATTCTTTCCTGCTTTGTCCAAGATTAGTTGGCCATACGTTTGTGGGTCCATTTCTGGGTTCTCTATTCTGTTCCATTGATCTGAGTGTCTGTTCCTGTGCCAGTACCATACTGTCTTGATGATTACAGCTTTGTAGTATAGCTTGAAGTCCGGGATTGTGATGCCTCCTGCTTTGGTTTTCTTTTTCAAGATCGCTTTGGCTATTTGGGGTCTTTTCTGTTTCCATATAAATAGTAGGACTATTGGTTCTAACTCCGTGAAGAATGCTGTTGTTATTTTATAGGGATTGCATTGAACATTTAGATTGCTTTGGGTAGTATCGACCTTTTAACAATATTTGTTCTTCCTATCCAGGAGCATGGGATATTTTTCCATTTTTTTGTGTCTTCGTCAATTTCTTTCATAAACTTTCTATAGTTTTCAGTGTATAGATTTTCCACCTCTTTGGTCACATTTATTCCTAGGTATTTTATGTTTTTTTGTGTGCAAATGTAGATGGGGTCGATTCCTTGATTTCTCTTTCTGTTGCTTCATTGTTGGTGTATAGGAACACAACCCATTTCTGTGCATTGATTTTATATCCTGCAACTTTGTTGAATTCATGAATCGGTTCTAGCAGTTTTTTGGTGGAATCTTTCGGGTTTTCCATATAGAGTGTCATGTCATCTATGAAGAGTGAAAGTTTGACCACCTCCTGGCCAATTTGGATGCCTTTTATTTTTTTGTGTGTTGTCTGATTGCAGAGGCTAAGACTTCCAATACTATGTTGAATAACAGTGGCAAGAGTGGACATCCCTGTCTTGTTCCTGACCTTAGGCGGGAAGCTCTCAGTTTTTCCCCATTGAGGATGATATTAGCGTTGGGTTGTTCATATATGGCTTTTATGATCTCGAGGTATGCTCCTTCGATCCCTACTTTCTTGAAGGTTTTTATCAAGAGGGGATGCTATATTTTATCAAATGCTTTCTCTGCGTCTATTTGAGAGGATCATATGGTTCTTGTCCTTTCTTTTATTGATGTGATGAATCCCGTTAATTGTTTTGTGGATATTGAACCAGACCTGCATCCCAGATATAAATCCCACTTGGTCGTGGTGAATACTTTTTTAAATGTATTGTTGCATCTGGTTGGCTAATATCTTGTTGAGGATTTTTGCATCCTCAGGGAAATTAGTCTATAGTTGTCCTTTTTAGTGGGGTCTCTGGTTTTTGAATTAAGGTGTGCTGGCTTCATAGAAAGAATTTGGAAGTTTTCCTTCCATTTCTATTTTTTGGAACAGTTTCAAGAGAATAGGTGTTAACTCTTCCTTAAATATTTGGTAGAATTCCCCTGGGAAGCCATCTGGCCCTGGTCTCTTGCATTTTGCCAGATTTTTCATTACTAATTCAATTTCCTTACTGGTTATGGTTCTGTTCAAATTTTCTATTTCTTCCTGTTTCAGTTTTGGTAGTGTATATGTTTCTAGGAATTTGTCCATTTCTTCCAGATTGCCCATTTTATTGGCATATAATTTCTCATAATATTCTCTTATTATTGTTTTTATTTCTGTTGTGTTGGTTGTGATCTTTCCTCTTTCATTCTCGATTTTACTTATTTGGGTCCTTTCCTTTTTCTTCTTGATCAAACTGGCTAGTGGTTTATCAATTTTGTTAATTCTTTCAAAGAACCAGCTTCTGGTATCATTGATCTGTTCTACTGTTTTTTTGTTTGTTTGTTTCAATAGCATTAATTTCTGCTCTAATCCTTGTTATTTCCTGTCTTCTGCTGGTTTTGGGTCTTATTTGCTGTTCTTTTTCCAGCTCCTTAAGGCATAAGGTTAGGTTGTGTATCTGAGATCTTTCTTCCTTCTTTAGGAAGGCCTGAATTGTTATATACTTTCTTCTTATGACTGCCTTTGCTGCGTCCCAGAGGTGTTGGGTTGTGATGTTATCATTTTCATTGACTTCCATATACTTTTTAATTTCCTCTTTAACTGCTTGGTTAGCCCATTCATTCTTTAGTAGGATGTTCTTCAGTCTCCAAGTGTTTGTTACCTTTCCAGTTTTTCTTGTGGTTGATTTCGAGTTTCATAGCGTTGTGGTCTGAAAATATGCATGGTATGATCTCGATCTTTTTGTGCTTACTTAGGGATGATTTGTGTCCCAGTATATGGTCTATTCTGGAGAACGTTCCATGTGCACTGGAGAAGAATGTATATTCTGCTGCTTTAGGATGAAATGTTCTGAATATATCTGTTAAGTCCATCTGGTCCAGTGTGTCATTCAAAGTCATTGTTTCCTTGTTGATTTTTTGATTAGATGATCTGTCCATTGCTGTGAGTGGGGTGTTGAAGTCTCCTACTTTTAAGGTATTACTATCGATGAGTTTCTTTATGTTTGTGATTAATTGATTTATATATTTGGGTGCGGCCACATTTGGCGCATAAATGTTTAAAATTGTTAGGTCCTCTCGGTGGATAGACCCTTTGATTCTGATATAATGCCCTTCTGCATCTGTTGATACAGTCTTTATTTTAAAGTCTAAATTGTCTGATATAAGTATGGCAACTCTGGCTTTCTTTTGTTGACCATTAGCATGATAGATGGTTCTCCATCCCCTTATTTTCAATCTGAAGGTGTCTTTAGGTCTAAAGTTGGTCTCTTGTAAACAGCATATAGATGGATCTTGTTTTCTTATCCATTCTGTTACCCTATGTATTTTGATTGGAGCATTGAGTCCATTGACATTTAGAGTGAGTACTGAAAGATATGAATTTATTGCCATTATGATGCTTGTAGAGTTGGAGTTTCTGCTGGTGTTCTCTGGTCCTTTCTAATCTTTGTTGCTTTTGATATATATTTTTTTTTCATCTCTTCTCCCCTCAGAGAGTCCCCCTTAAAGTTTCTTGCAGGGCTGTTTTAGTGGTCACAAATTCCTTTAATTTTTGTTTGCCTGGGAAACTTTTTTATCTCTCCTTCTATTTTGAATGACAGCCTTGCTGGATAAAACATTCTTGGCTGCGTGTTTTCCTGATTCAAAACACTGAATATATCCTGGCACTCCTTTCTGGCCTGCCACGTTTCTGTAGTTAGGTCTGCTGCAAACCTGATTTGTCTTCCCTTGTAGATTAGGAACTTTTTTTCCTTTGTTGCTTTCATGATTCTCTCCTTGACTATTTTGTGAATTTGACTACGATATGCCTTGTTGATGGTCGGTTTTTGTTGAATGTAATGATGGTCCTCTGTGCTTCCTGGATTTTGACGTCTGTGTCTTTCTCCAAGTTAGGAAAATTTTATGCTATGATTTACTCACATAAACCTTCTACCCCTATTTCTCTCTTCTTCTTCTGTCACCCTTATGATTCTGATGTTGTTCCTTTTTAATGAGTCACTGATTTCTCTAATTCTTAAATTGTGCTCTTTTCCCTTAATCTCTCTCTTTTTTTCTGCTTCGTTATTCTCTATAAGTTTGTCCTCTGTGTCACTGATTCTCTGTTCTGCCTCATCCATCCTTGCCGCTGCTGCATCCATCTGTGATTGCAGCTCAGTTATAGCATTTTTTATTTCACTCTGGCTATTTTTTATTTCTTTTATCCCTGCAGAAAGGGATTCTAATCTATTTTCTGACTCCAGCTAGTATTCTTATTACCGTGATTCTAAATTCTGGCTCAGACTTCTTGCTTTTATCTATATTGGTTAAATCCGTGGCTGTCGTTTCTTCGTGCTCTTTCTTTTGGGGTGAGTTCCTTCATTTTGTCATTTTGAAGGGAGAAAAGGAATTAATGAGGTAGAAAAAATTAAAATAAAAAATTAATTTAAAAATATTAAAAGTAAAAAATTTAAAACACACACAAAAATTGAATAAATGATGCTAGATTCTAGGTGTGTTTCGGTCTGGGTGTTGAAAGTGGTTTGACAGATTAGAGGAAAAATAAAAGGGGGGGGGAGAAAAAGGGAAATCATTAAAGAATTTGAAAAAATGAACACTGAAGAAGACTAAAAAGAGATGATGGGAGTAAAATAGAGTTTGAAAAAATATACACAAATATAAAGAATAAAGTAGAAAAAATAAAGAAAATTAATAAAAATTAAAAATAAATTTGAATATTTTCTTTTTCTGTAGTCAAGAAAAAGAAAAGAAACTAAAAAGAAAAAAGATTTTAAAAAAGATTTAAAAAAGAAAGAAGAAGAAAAAGGAAATCGTTTGAAAATTTGAAAAAGTGAATACACTGTAGTAGACTAAAGCAAAATGATGGAAGTAAAGAGAATTTCAAAAATTTATGTAAGAGCAAAAAATATAGGAAAAAATTAAAGAAAAAAATTTTAATAGAAATTGAAAGTAAAAATGAAGTGTTTCTCTTTCTGCATTCAAGAAAAAGAAATGAAAGAAAAAGAGGAAAAAGAAAAAAAGCAAATTGAAAATTTAAAAAGGTGATACACAGAGGTAGACAAATTTACACAAAAGTAAAAAATATAGTGATAAAAATTTTAAAAAATGTTTTTAATAAAATTGAAAATAAAAATGAATTTTTTCTCTTTCTGTATTCAAGAAAAAGAAGAGTGTAAAAGAGAAAAAAAAGGAAAAAAAGAAAGAAAATTGAACAGATGGAGCTGCTAACAGATTGAAATAGGAATGAAATTACTTGGTTTCCCCTAGAAGTCAGACTATGTAGTGCTTTATAGTCCATAAACTAAGTACACAGTGAGACTTGTGTTCTTGAAGAGTGAGGTTGGCCCAGTTGTGCGGGGCTCAGTGTAACAGCTCTGTTCACTAGATGGCGCTGCTAGCCTACTCGGGTGGATTGTTGCAGTGCTCATAGGTGTGTATGCGCATGCGGTGAAAATGGTGTCACCCATCTACCCAGTCTCTAGTGTGGGAAAATGATGATCTCTCTGATCATCAATCGTGCACATGCCCTCTGTCTTCAGCTTTTGTTCACTCCCCGCTTTTTCACTCTCCATGACCAAACCCCAGGCAGTACCTCTCTCCCAAGTTTTGTCTCAGATGTGGCTGTTTTCCCTGGCCCCTTACTTCTGAAGGACTTCAGCTTTGACCTGTTCAGCCCCTCTGCCGGAGGGTTTCACCGAGCAGTGGCTGAATGAGCAATGGCCAAATGTCGGCTGCACCCAGGAACACTTGCTGGACCTTGCTGCTGCCAGTGCCCTGAGACTACTGCCAGGTGCCAGCCTGCCCCAGAAAAAGTTCGCGAGATAGTGTGGCAGGGGTGTTTCAGGGATTATGGAAAATCACAACATACATCTGGCACCAGGCTTCACCCCCAATGACTTTGCCCCAGCACCAGCGAATGTGGCTGCCTTCCGGGGCCTGCTGGGACCAGGTACTTCAACAGTCTCTACCAAATGTCCTTCCAGCAGTGGAACCGCTTTTTTCCAAGAACCTCCTGGACCCCACTCTGTTTCTGGTGATTCGCCCTTCCCACCAGAGCACCGCCAGGTATCGAGCTGCGGAGTTGCAGACTGCTCTCCCCTTGTTTACAGTCTTAATGGAATTTAAACCCTCTCCTTTCTCCCTTTTTAGTTTAGTCCCTGTGGCTGTTTCCAATTTTCCACTTTCTCTCCAGCTGCATTTGGGGAAGGGTGCTTTTCCCATATTCTCCGCCCTCCCCCCTCAGTCTCCGTCCTCTCTCTGCTAACAAAAGCACCTCCCTTCCTGCACCTTCTTGCTTCCCAAATTCACTTCTCCATGCCGTGTACCTGCTGAATTCTGTGGTTCAGGTTGTGCAGATTGTTGTGTTAATCCTCCAGTCAGTTTACTAGGTGTGTTGGATGGTTTAGTGTTGGTCTGGCTATATTTCATGGACACGAGACACAGAAAAAACTTCCATGCTGTTCTTCCATCTTCCTAGATGATTAATTCTTCTGAATTCTCTTTTTTAAAATTTATACTTTGTTTTACTTATATTTTGGTGGTAAAAACACAGGGAATGTGACACATTTCCAAGTAGACAGCACATTATTGTTAAATTGATGCAAAGGTTGTGCCCCATGTTCCAGACTCTTCCATCTAATAGGACAAATTCTCCACACGCATGAATAGCCACACCTCATTGTCTCCTCCCCAATTTCTTGGAAATCGCCCATCTGTTACTCTGCTACCAGGAAACCTTGAGTATTTTCCACTCCACATGTAAATGCAGTCAGTCAGTATTTGTTTTGCAGAGACTGACTTGTTTCACTTAGATGAATGTCTTCCATGACATTCCTGTTTCCCATAAATCACAGGATATCCTCATCATCTAAAAGCTAAATAATGCCATATCCTATGAATATATCTCTTTTTCTTTGAAATTTCTGTGTTTATGGGCACTGGAGTAAAATATCCGTATCCTGGCTATGGTGTACATACTGTGATGCACATGGGATCACAGGTATAAGTTCGACATAATGAGTTCCTTTCCATTGGATGTATACTCAGACGCATGATTACTGGATTTGATGGGAGTTCTATTTGCCATTATTTGAATAAACTCAAGACAGTCTTCCGTGATATCTTCCATTTTGCCTTATGATTAACCACAGTCAATGTTTCAAATTTTCCCCATCCTTATCAACACCTGCACTTGGTGTTTGTTTTTTGGTTTTTGGTTTGGATCCTAGCCATGCTAACAGATGAAGCGATATCTCATTTTCCTTGCAGTTGCATTTCCCTCGTGATTAGTTATGTCAGTATCTTTTCTTAAATCTGTTGGCAATTGATTTTGTTTTCCCTTGGAGCCATGAATATTCAAGTCTCTTGCCCGTTCTCAAATTGGTTAGTTGCCCTTTCTTCCCATTTTGCAAATAAACACTTTTTCTGATAGAAGGCTTGGCAATATGTTCTTGTATTTTGTAGGTTTCCTTCTCAATCTGTGGATTGTTCAAGAGACTACCCTTGCCCCATGTGTAGTATTGGAGAGTATGCCTTAAATGTGTGAGATTACGTGGGGGCTCTCTATACTTGTCTATCATCTATCCCCTTGTTTAATTATCCCAGTACCATGGTGTTTGCTTTCTGTATCTTTCTAATGTGTTTTCTTCTCCGCAAGTATGGAGCCACCAGCTCGTTCTTCATTCACAAGAATTTGTTGACTATGTGGGCAAATTTGTGCTTCCATATGTTTTTAGGCTTTTTGATTTCTGGAAAGTGACAATTGTGATTTTGATAGGTGTTTCATTGAACCTGTGATCACTATTCTAGGAAGTGGCTGTTGACTTTCCTCTTTTGGTGTCCCAAGGCCTCAAATGGTGCCTGGCAGGAGCCCAGGAACTACTTACTTACACATCAAATATCAGATCTGGCCAGAAATTGATGTCAGAGGAGTAAGCAGGGGAACACATGTTATGTCTTCTTCATCTTTGGATTTCATGCTGTATGATTTAGTGTGGAATAGGTGTAAAACCAATTTTACACAATCTTTAACTCAGTGGCCTACACTATCATAATAAAATAACATAAAACCTCTGATTGCTCCCTCATACTAGCAACACTTCAAGTGTCCCATAACAGTTGGAATTTCTGGATGTGACACTTAGAGAGACAAGGTGTAATGCAGATGTAGAAATGATAGTATGAAAGTGATTTTGTTAGTTTCTCTGTCTCATGGGAAAGTTTAAAAGTGTGATTCATGTCTTCTTGAAGGGCTCTGCCTCCACTGAACCCAGTGAACATTTGAGAATGGAACAGAAAGTTCAGACAGTTGCTATATGACCCTCGGAAACCTCAACTTGAGTAGGACTGCTGGGCAAACCCCTCTTGCTAAGAACAAGATTTCTCATATTTGTCTTCTTACAGGTTTGTGTCTGGAGAGCATAGCGAACTCCAGCAACGAAGAGGAAGACTCTGCAGGTAGGGAATAGCACTCAGGAGCAGTGGGAGAGGTCTTCAGGAACAGTGGAGGTGCACCTGCTGCTCCAGAGACCAAGGAAGCTGGCTAGGAAACCAGAGGGAAAGCTAAATAGGTGTAGAAGTCTGATGTGTTCTTCTCCTAGTTGATGGACATACTATAAATGAAATTGTGTCCATGGGCATTGAGGGAGCTGTGTTTGTAATCAACGTTTCTTACTTTGCTATTTTAAATCATCTTTCCCATCAAATCATCACTCCCCTCCCTTTGCCACAGCAAAATGTCAAAGCTTGGACTGTTTGGTTAGCACCTTTCAGGAAGTGTGCATGAGGGATTAGGGTCTTTCTTGTCATTGACCTACAATACACACGAGCTGAGAACCAAGTACCCCTCTCCCAGATATGAGAACCAGTTCCAGCTTGAGCCAGGAGGTAGATGAGAGGAAACCCTCTCCTAGGTAACCTACAGGAGTTATAGCAAATCTTTACGTTTCTGTCCTGTTTGCTCTACCAAAATTACCTCCCCCTGAGCTGGATAAATCCCAGAAGATTTCCTCTGTGGTCATTACGTATCCTTCCATGTCCCTTAGCTCATTCCAGCCTTCCCACAACTGTGGAATTTGATGTATGAATGTGCTTCCCTGAGAAAGAGCCCTGAGCAGCTTCCCTGGAGACCCTCCATTTCCAGCATGTGTTCTAGAGGCCTGTGTGAAGGGCATGCTGGGCCTGCTTCCCATACTTGCTGTCACAGCCCTGTTGCCCTGTCACATGGCACTAGCTAGGCATAGGACAGAGCTTCTGGGAAGCCAGGCCATGGGGTCAATATCCCTCTCTGAACCCAATTTTCCTGCCTCACAGCACCAGTCCTATCTCCATACACCGTGATCATGACCTCTATGTGACCATTCCTTAGTCCATCCCAGGGAACAAGCCCTCCATTGTTTCCCTTGATGACTAGTGAGATCCCTAGGAGTTACTGTGTGTTTGTATGGCTCTGCTGTGGGACACTTTCCAGGGTCTCACATAGAGATTCTGGAGAATTTGACTCACTACTGTCCTCTCATTTCCACTCATCCTCTGAAATGGTTAAGGAAAATATTGAGGTTGTTTTTGGCTAAAGTGTGTCCCAAGGAAGGTCATCTCAGTGACAAAACAGACACTGGATATGTTCATACTGTCAGTGCTCTCCATTTCGGTACCCAGCAACACAGACACATGACAGGTGCTTCCCCAAACAGGAGAGATCAAGGATCGATTGAGTAGTACCAGGAAATCATCTATCTTTCCTCGTATTTGAGAACAGTATGACTATAGAGGAGAAGAATGGAAATGGAATATATCTGGAAATGGAGGAGGAAGGGGGACATGGAATATGAGTGGCAAGGAGGGAACAAAGCAAAGTCCTGCACAACCATGGGAACAGTGACCACCTGGGGATGGGAGGGATGACACAGGCTTCATTCCTGGTCATGGAGAGAACCTGAGATGGTACAATTGAGTGTTAGATACGAGACCCACTCCTCCCCTGAAGTGGTCAAGGGCCTGAGGTCCGGAGGACTCAGAACTGAAGACCCATCACCCTTTAGCCAGGATCCATCATTCCAAGAGCAGAGGACCACAGGTTCTCACCTCCACTAACTCTCCACTGCCCTTTTCAACAGCCACCCAAACATCATTGATGCCCTGTCCAAAGGAAGGCAACTCCAAGGATGGCAAGGATTCAGAAGAAAGGAGCAACGTGGTGCCTGTAATTCATCTCCTCCTCCATGTCTTGCACAAACTCTTTTCTGCCATCCATAAGCAGCTTTTTGGAGCCCTCCCCATTCAATTCTTTTATAATTCCCACGCTAATATACCTGGACTCATACAGGCACTGATGCCTTGCATATGCAGCTTGTATGCAACCTCTCTGCAGAATCTCTCAGTCCCTTTCTTAGTGTCCCTCTGGACACTTAGTGTCACCCTGGTGCTGAAGCATGAAGTCTGGAGAAAATGGCCGAGGAGGGAGTGGATCTGGAACTCAGCAGGGCTGAGCCCAAATTTTTGGAGCTTCCTCAGGAAGTGGGGATCTACCTGGGTGATGTCTCTGTGTGCTTCCTCCCTAGATGGACCTGGTCATGCTGGATTATTCTCTTCCTTTCAGTTCCCAAGAAGCACCCCCTCGCCAGATTTAGGATTAAAATCAAGGGAAGCAGGTTTGCAGTCACCAGAGGAGCAAATGCAAATGTGGTAAGGAAACCTGGGCACATGTTCTCCATCTCTGCATAGCTTACATGTCAATTCAGGAAAACCATCCAAAACCTGGGATGCTGCCCAGGCTTGTGACCACAAAGAGGAGATAAGAATAATGCCATAATCCCTGTAGGCACTGAAGGATATCCTGAGCACACTCCCCAAGGAACCTTAATCCAGTCTATACAAGGCTCTGAAGTGCTGGGCTGTCATTCCACCAGCAGCTGCTGAACCTGGAAGGAGTGCTGTGGATGCCAGTAAGGGACCCTGGAGGGAGGAATCCAGGAGGCATATGCACTGTATTCTGAGAAGAGAGCCCCAGGAGTTGATCATCATCTCACCCTGCAGGATGCAGCCCTGTCCTCCCAACCTGCTCAAGTCAACCAAGAGCTTCCCCAGAACATCACTAGTGGGCATGAGACATTGGGCAGTTTTTGATCACCCCCTTCAAACATCCAGGAGCTTAGGGAACATGACAGAGTTCCCGAGGTTCATGCAAGCAGGACAGCTCAACTCGCCTAGCTGTGCGTCTCTGGGAGCACTTAGTAGATGCAGTTTCAATGGGGAGGGGGCTTGTAGGATTCCTACCTGATTGGGAGATTACAATGTCCTTGGGTCCCCTGAATCTCCAATGATGCCATGAGTGATGTGGGGTCACCTCAGGTAACACTTCCCAGTATGCGTTTCAGGTTCTGTAGATGCTGCCTCATGTGTAGTCAAGTCGATCAGGGAAGTCCACACTGTCTGTTACCCACACACTCATGTCCTGCAGTCAGTGTGTAAAGTCACATCCATGTGAAGCAGGAGCACATATCACCACCATGTATACCTAGACACTCAAATGTGACAGGGTCCACAGCAGAGCAGAGCATGTTGAGAGCTCTCAGAGTGTGAATAGGACAGGAAAGCAGTAGAAGAACTCAGCAGTCAAAAATGTAGGGCAATCAGGGATGGGGCCCTGATGACACTGGAATGTAGCCTTCATTCAGCCCTGGGACAACCATGGAAGGGTCTCTTCCTTCATGCCAGCCATGAGTTCTACAGGGAAACTTCCACCCCAAGACTTCAAAAGGCATGTTCCAAAATAAGCCCTAGACCTGTTGTCAGATCTGCCCCAAACAACATGCCACACGATCTCATGCAGCTGCACCTGATATTTCCCTGAAGCTGCAAAAGAAAAAAGCTGAACCATGTCCACGATGCTCCAGATGACGCAGAAGATGTAACAGAAAGTGAAGCAGGAGTGCCCTTGGACCCCAGCAACAGCTTCAGTGGTGGCCCAGAAGAAGAACTAGATGAAGATAATACCTAAGTAATATTGGAAAAGAAACAATGCTGGAGCAACTCCTCCCCTGCACCTGACACTTTCAGGCCATACAAACAAAAGATGTTTGGGGTTGCAATGAGCAGAGAAGACTGTGATTTCTGGGGACAAGGGGACTCGGCAAGATGGCCACCACAGCCTGGGTGGGTTTCCAGGCACCGCTGATGACTGAGACTATGAGGAGGAAGCAGCACTCCAGACCATCAATAGAGCACTGTGGGGTGAGTGTGTGCCCATCTTGAAGTGTGGGGCTGAGCAACTCCAAGGTTTCCCCCTGCCTGGTGTAGGGCTGCTCCTGCTTCTACTGTCCCTCCAGCCCCCAGCGGGAATGCACAGCAGGAGAGATGCAGGAAAATTCAAGTCTGCCAGGGTCAAAGGCCACGCTGGAATCCACTTCAGGGGCAACCTGGCTGTATCCTTTGTGTCAAAGGACACCAGGCTCAACTGGACCCCTCTCCTCCCTGACATATCTGCTTCCAGACATCTCTTGACATTCACTGTCCTCAGTCTGTTGTACCCATATGGCCCTTGCTGACTTCCAAATATAAAGCCAAGCCAGCAAGTCTTGGGAAGCACCACACAGGTAGCTTTTGTTGATTCATCACCTATTACTTCTCCCTTGGGCACAGGCACCAGCACCCAGCCAGGCTTTGCTGCCACCCAGCTAGGTTTCCCTCTGGCACAGTCCCTGGATTGCTTCAAACCTAGCAGTGTTTATAATTCATGTTAAACACTCAAGAAATGCTGTCTGTTCTTGTTTTAACTATGATCGATGTTACTGCCAAAAATCATGCACTAAAAACAAGGGTGCTTGCATTCAAACCTAAATCTTTCTGGATCCAAATGAAAAGACATAGAACCACAAACATGTTTCAAATAAAGTGGGCCATGTTCTTTCCTTCAATGTTCGTGTCTTCATTTGCTAAATACCAGGCATGTTCCTTGCCACTGCAAAACAGAATAAATAAGATAATTCTGTTTAGGGGATTATAGGCTAGCAGAGTAAGGTAAGTTGTATTATTTGTCCCCATGTTATTCACCTTCTCTTCCCGGTCATGGCTGTCCCCGTGGACCACATTCACATTTCTTTCCAAATGGCTTGGCTGTATGACTTGCTTTAGCCAATGGAATTTGAATGGCCTTGTTGCAAACTAAGAGGTTAAATGGCCAGAACTCAGACCCAAGTGTCAACACAAACTGGTTGTGAGGTCTTAGGTCAGAAATGCTCTCTGCAGAAATATCTGTGTGCAGACATTCTGCTTCCATTTTCCTTTCTACCAGAATGGCACCCACCTCAGCATCTGGTCTTGAGTTCTAGAGGAGTCAATGTGTGTGATAAATGTTGACTAGAATTGCCATGTTGTGCAGTATGCCAGCACCCTGTAGTTCATGCCACTGTCTAAGAGCCATGGAGACCTTACCCACCACCAGGGAATGCAGTGAGTGGTGTGGAACTTTGGTGACCACGATCCTGAAGTATGCATCACAAACACCAAAATGCTCTTCTTTTGCATTTAATTAAAACTGATAGACATACTGAAGCTCATGCTAGCTCCACTCCAGGAGGTGACCCACACACCAGCCCAGGTTTCCTTCTATGTCCTCCTGGGGTCAGCATGTGTGGTGACCTGTCTCCTTTGAAAATGTGGCCTGGAAGGCAAAATCTTCCAGGAAGCCCTGAGTGTGGACAAAGTACTCTGAATCTCAAAGATCTAAACTGCCCCTGACACCTCCCCCACCGCCTGTCTGGAGGACCTCTCCTTAGGCTGGAAGAGCTCAGCCTATGACTCCTCTGTTCCCCTGGCCTGGGTCTCCCTCCTTGCTCCCAACTCCCTCCTCACGTACGGCATGTCCAAGGAGACATGGTGCTCTGGCAAGGTCTTTCAATCTCATCTTTCAGGTACACCAAATTAAAATCAGATTTTTCATGCTGTGGTTTCTCCCCCCCCCCCCCCCCCACACACACACACACATATGAGGGAATTCTTTAGCTCAAACTCTTTCTTGAAGAGTTATTTATCACTGTCCCTGCCTATATTAAAAGCATTTGTGTAAACATGAGTTTTCCACCCAAATTTCTCAAAGCTTTATCTATGGCTTTCATTCAAAGGACAGTTTCCCAGATGAGGGTCTTTCCCTTGTCCTTAGTCATGGCAGCCTTTACTCACTCAAGAGAAAATTCCCAAAAAGATAATGGCTCCCTAAGTGCTATGTTACCAGGACATCAGACTGAAGTTGGCCCCAAACCTGTATGCCATGGATCCACCAGCACCTGAGCACAGTGACCCAATATGTGTACTGCACTTTGATGGCTGAAAGCACCAACTGGGTCTTGGAATCCAGCCATGAATCACTGACATGTGGGAGTAAACCCCCCACAAAGGGAGCAAAGCAACCTCTACCTTCACAGGCATCCCTATACCTGACCCTCTGCTGGAGGGGGAATTTGTGCTTGGGTAATAGCCTCAAATTCCTCATGTCTAGGTGGAGATGCCCCACATTTCTCGGTTTGGGTTGTTCTTCCTGCTCTGTGTCCTGACCTTCCATGTGTCTTACAGAGTCACAAGATGTGTTAGGGTGGAAGGGTCCCTGGGGCCAGTTTGTCACTTTATGGTAATGGTGCACCACTTGGGGGCCAAGAACATATTCATAGCCAGGGCTCACAGGAGGCAGTGGGAGTTTCTGAGGTCCTGATCCTCACTGCCCACAACTTCTTGGCACACATTCTTGGAAGGCAGCATGGAGCAGTGTGTGTGAGGACTGGTAGCAGACTCTTTCAGCCAGCTCCCAGGAACCAGGCAGTGGTGATGAGCTGCATAGACAGAGGAGGGCTCTGGGAACAGCAAAGGAAAGCCTGAGGCTGGACCCCCACTATAAATATAGGTGGGTCAAGGAGGGTGGGGGCAGGATAGGCAGCTGGCCTTGCTGTGTGGAAGGCCAGCTGCCTATCTACAGGGGCAAAGAGGTGCAGGTGGCTCCCCCTATGGAACGGAAGATTCCCTTTGCTGAGCAGGGTGTATGGTGTGAAAATTATGGAATTAGAGAAAGGGGTAGGGCTGGATCCATGGCTCGCTGAGGGCATGTTGGAGGCTCCACTGTGCTGACTATGTAGTCAGGAGCCATTGGCATGGTAGGGGAATGGAACCCGGTCTCTGCACTGGGAGCCTTGGGTGCCTCGATTTGTTAATGTCCTTACCCCCCTAACGTAACCACAGCACCTCTTGGCAAATACCAAGGCCCTCAGAATGGTCTCACTCCTGTGTCCAATTACCAGGAAACTCTCATCATGGTCTCACTCCTGTGTCCAATCAACAAGCGGCTCTCAGTGTAGTCTTGTCCACATGCCCAATCACCAGGAGCCTCTCATATTTGTCTTAGGTGTTCAATCACCAGGGCGCTGTCACCCTGCTCTCCTCCCCTCATCCCGGAGAGGCCATCTTGGATCCTGCAGTTGAGGGACAGCACAGAACAGCATCGTGACCTTCCTCTCTCAGCACAGAACCTCACTCCCTGTCCCCTGGGGCCCAGACTTCCTGTGCAAGGTGAGAAACCGGTGGTGAGGTCACTGACCTGAGGTTCATAGGCAGTGGGGGATGTGGTGTAAATAGGGTTGGACCTACCCTGCGTTGGTGTTTCCTGTGTCATCAAGTCAGGCTATTAGTCCTCAGAAGAGGTCAACGCACTTGCAGTTGTGTCTCATTTTAGGAGGTGGGGGTGCAGGTGCACCAAAGTTGGGGTGTACATATTTGCAACAAGTTGTTAAAGGACATTTCCATAGTAACAAAATGAAAAAGGTTAAAGATTAGGGCAGATTATAGCCCCACTTCTGAGTTCTGAAGGCCGCCCCAGCGGAAATTTCTAGATGTTGGTCTGGAAGCATCACATTGTCCCACATCAGCCTGCATGGCTTTGGGAAAAGGGCACTTTAGTCCTCAGTGATTCCAAGTCAGAAACTAGGAGAAAATTGCAAACATGGGTTTGGAGAGTTGCTGCCAGACATCAGAAGAGCCTGGAAGGATCCAGCCCTCGTACAGTTTACAGTGAACAGGTTTAGAATCTAACATCCACACAACTGTGTGATGAATCTTCATTGTTCTCTTAAATTAATCACCCCATGTATATGCTAATGGTCTCCAACATCACTCTGTCATGACTTGAGTTCAATTTTCTGTGATTCCCGTCCTGCATGTGGGGACTGAGGACCATGGTGCTGTTTCCACTCATCCTCTGCATGTTTCTGTCAATTGAGGGTTTTCTTTACAAAAACTGCAGGAAGCTCTGTGCACAGAAAACTCTATTTGCAACTACTGGGGTCATGCTAAACGCTGAAATCATAAATACAAAAACCTAAATTATTCCCCTTACTTCCAACTATGGTGCAAGTGAGACTAAATTGTTTGCAAAGCAAGTGTACTTTCATGATTCTTGGCCTGGTTCTTTACATAAGTGCAGCAAGGATAGCCCTCAATCATGTAGGCTGTTTTCAACCCACTTTGCTGGAACTTATATGCAATCTCAGATTAATTTCTAATAGCTCCTCAAGGGCAGAGGCCAAGCCATATACTTGCCACCAGACATTGCCTGCAGTCCCCACTGATTGGGGTTAACTCTTTTCTTCTCAAGGTCTCTGAAATATCCTGAGGTACTGGCACTTTCCCAGAGTGGACCCTTCACTCACCTGAAGCGACTGATGGTATCTGGCTGCTGTTTCCTGGGGCTTCATCCCTTCAAGCTGTCTGGTCACAACTGAGAGAGAGAGAGAGAGAGTGTGTGTGAACAGGGGAGGAACAGAAAGACACAATCCCATGAAGGTTCTGTGCTGTCCCCACACAGGACTCAATCTCACAGACCCTGAAATCATGACCTGAGCCAAAATCAAGAGTTGTACACTTAACAGACTTGGCCACCTGAGCACCCCTCGGTTTACTGTGATTCATGAATATTATGTTGGTATTATTTTGGTATTTCCTCCTCAATGTCTAGTAAAGATTTACTAGCTATCCTTCTTTTTTTAAGTGGGGTGGCTAATGTGTCTTAGTGGTTGTTTGAGAATTGATAACTTGAGTCATTAATCTGTCACCCGTTGCCATCAAATACTATTTCCCCACATACATATGTTACTTCATTGTATGAACAATACACTCAGAACAATCAACTTCCATTTTCCCTTTCTGACCTTTGTGCCATTGTTGTCCTATATTTTTCTTGATGCTTCCTACAGACTCAACAGTATATTGCTTTTATATTTCTTTAAACTGTCTAGTATTTGTAAAGGAAAATTTTAAGTTAGATAATGAAAGTCTGATATTTTTCCAATTACTATTTCTTCCCTTTTCATTCCTCCTAGATACCAGTGCCCATTTGGTACTGTTTTCTGTTGCCCTGAAGAAGGCCCATTGACATTTCTCATAGTGTGAGTCTATTCACAGACATTCTCAGTGTTGATATTCCATAAATGGATTTAGTTTTCTTCCTTCATTTAAGGAAATTTTTCTAGGTGTGGAATTCAAGGTTGGCACTGGCAGACTTTAAAGATGCCATTCAACATTATTGGTTTGCATTTTCTTCTAATAAAGAGTTGTCAGCCCACTTACCATTTTACCCATGTGTATCATGTTTTTTCTGACCATTTTCAGATTTTCCCTTTTGCGGTTATGTCCACAATTTCATTATTACAGGTCACTGTCTGATTTTGTGTTTGTTTTTCTGCTTGGCACTCACAGAAACTCTTGCATGGGTGGGTTTATGGTTTTTATACATTTTGGACATTTAAGCCAATTACTCTTGTGCCCCATCCTTTCTGGTGTTGTCCTATGAGTCACTGATGGTCTTTACATTAATTTCCCATCTCCTTGTTTCTCTGGGCTTCTTGCATAGTTTTTATTGCTGTACATTTAAGCACTCAGTTTTTGTTTTTTTTTTTTTTTGTCTTCACCATGCCATCATTCATGTTTTAATATTTATTTATTTTTGAAAGGGAAACAGAGCACAAGTTGGGGATGGGAAGAAAGAGAAGGAAACACAGAATCTGAAGCAGGTTGCAGACTCTGAGCTGTCACCACAGAGCGCGACAAGGGGCTCGAACTCACAAACCATGAGATCATGGCCTGGGCTGAAGTCAGATGCTCAACCTTGTGAGCCATCCAGGCACCCCTCATCCAATTCTTAAAGCCCATTTGGTGTAGTTTTTCATTTCACATATCCTCTTTTCAGCTCTCGAAATTTGATTTGATTCTTCTTTAGGAATTCCCTTTCTCCCACATCACATGTACGTTTTTCATTAGTTCCTGATCATATTTCTAATTTCTCTTTCCACTTTGTCACCTCTTATTTGGGAGTCTTTGGCTGTGGGCTGATTATTATCCTAGTCTTGAGTCGCATTTCCCTGCTTACTTAGACATTGAGTAGTTTTTTATTGGAGGCTGGACATGAGACGGTGACAACATTGAACATCTGGATTATGTTATCCCCTTCTTATGAGTGCTGAATGTCATTTTGGCAATTAGTTAATAATTTCTGACTCAGCTTAATCTTCTCTAGGTTTAATATTTTTATTATGGTAAGAAGTACAACACCTAATTTCTACCATTTTCTAACTTATTTTCAAGCTCAGATGGATGTGTTGAGTTTAGCATTTGCTATAGAACCATGTTGTTAGTCTTCCCACTGATGGGCTTTGTACATGTCATGACGAACTTCTGGCTTCCTCCCTGAAGAAATCTCAGGTGGCAACAATTCTGATTCTGGACCACAGATGTGGCCTGGAAACTCTTGAGGCCACAAGGGTAAGGGCTAGGGGTAGGTTAGGACCTGGGAGGGGGCAGGGGATGAAGCAGTAGCAGTGAAGGGCTTTCCCTGAGGGCTAAGTGGAGGGTGATTTATAGTACACAGGTGAGCATTAGGAGCTGGCTTCAAGGAGCAGCAAACTCTGGGAGCCAGGTAGAGTTTTGGGCTGAAGATATCCTTCTATAGGCACAAGCCTCAGGGTGGAAATGTCATGGTGAACATCAGGATTTCTTGCTAAGTGACTCTGTGCCAGTAAAATTACCCAAGACCCAAATAACTACTCTCCTCACACCTGCTTGGTGTACTACCTTAGGGCCAGAGGCATGGCTAGGGTTATGGTTTGGTTCCCCATAGTGGCAGGTGGTGAAATACAAACAGGGCAGTGATATCCCCTTTGGGAATGATTGACGGCATGTGTGAGAGTGTGGGTTAGGCTTAGGATTTGGCTTCATGGGTTGGCAGAACATGTGGGACAGGCTTATGCTTTAACTCTGGATCCTTTCCTGAAGTTCTATCCTGGACATGAAGATGTCATGGTGCTTGGCTGCATTCCTCCCTTATGGATGTCATGCCACTCAAGGGTTTCAAGTCCATTCTTTCTTCAGAGCTAGGATGGGGAACCCCTAAGACCAGAACCAAGTTTAGGGTTAGGGTTAGATCCCTGGAGGAGACAAGGTCAGAACCAACATCAGGGCTGTGTTCCCCACAGAGGGTTGTGTTGAGCACGAGGGACAAGGTGAGTGTCAGGCTGAGGATTTTGGCTAGGGCGCTGGCCAAGTGTGTGGATGAGGTGTACAATTTGGTTCCAAATTCCATTTTGTTCTGTATACCCATCATTGCCTTGGAAGTGGCATGGGGAACTTTTGGGCTTCTAACTGAATCATTGTATGCCTGGCATGGGACCTGAATCTGTTGTTTTATGAGACCTACTAGGTGGGCCCCCTGAGGCCAAGAACCATGGGTAGGGTTAGGATCGAGCCACTGGAGGACAGCATCTGAAACAACAGTCATGCAATGACCTGCCCAGAGGATTGAGTTGAGGGTGTGTGTTAGTGTTCTAGTCAGGCTTATCATTTGGCTCCAGGGTTTCACCAAGTGATTCAGAGAGGCCAAGGTCTGGGCTCATGATGTGTGTCTGCAGGGCCATATGGTCTTGTACTTGTGATGACGAAATCTGGCTTCCTCCCTGAATAAATCTCAGGTGGCCATGAACAGTGGTTCTGTTCCTGGCCACAGATGGCGTGTGATGCCCCTAGAATCCAGATCCATGGCTAGCCATTCGTTTAGGTAGTAGGAGGGGGCAGGGGTTGAGCCAACAGCAATGCAGGCTCCCCTCAGAGGCCTGAATGGTGGGTGCTTATTAGAGCATGAGTGAGCCTTAGGATCTGGCTTCAAGGGCAGGCTGACTGTGTGGGCCAGGTGGAGGTTTGAGTTCAGGACCTCCTTCTGTCAGCACAAGCCTCATGTGGAAATGTCTTGGCTTACATGTGGCTTTCTCTCTCAGTGATTCTGCACCAGTCAAGTGCCCCAAGTCACTTCTCTGCTCACACCTGCTTGGTGGACAACATCAGAGCCAGAGGCATTGAAAGGACAGGGTTCAGGTCCCCAGGGTGGCATGGGATGAACCACAAGCAGTGCAGTGATCTCCTCCATGGGAATGGTTGAGAGCACATGTCAGCGTGTTGATCAGACTTGGGTTTGGCTTCAGGGATTGGCTGAAAATGTGAGACAGACTTCAGCTGTAGCTGGGATCCCTTTCTGGAGTTCCATCCCAGACATGAAAATGTCATGGTGAGCTGCCACATTCTTCCCTGATGAATGTCATGCCGGTCAAGGGTCTCAAGCCCATTCTTTCTCCAGAGCTAAGACAGGAGAACCCTAAGACCACAGCCAAGGTTACGGTTAGGTTTTTGTCCCTGGAGGAGACAAGGTCAGAACCAGCATCAGGGCTGTGTTTCCCCCAGAGGGCTTTGTTGAGTGCAAGGGCCACGGTGAGTGTCAGGTTTAGGGGTTCAGCTAGGGGGCTGGCCAAGTGTGTGGGTGAGGTATAGGATTGGGTTCAGAATCCCCTCTGTAGTCCCATCATTACCTTGGAATTGGCATCAGCAACTTCTGGGCTTCTCACTGAATCATGTATGCCTGGAATGGGCCCCAATTCTGTTGTTGGCTTAGACCTAGTAGGTGGGCCTCTGGAGGGCAAGAACCATTGGTAAGGTTAGGATCAAGGCACTGAAGGACACAGACTCTGAAACAACAGCTATGCATTTTGATCCCTTTGCTATGTAGAAACATTTTATTGTGATTTAATCCAAAATAATCCATTTTTTTCTTTTGATACTCTTGCCTCAGGAGACATATCTAGTAAGAAGTTGTTATAACAAATGTCAAAGAGGTTACTGCCTCTGTTCTCCTCGAGGATGTTGAGGGTTTCAGGTCTCAATTCATTTTAAATTTACTCTTTTCTATAATGTAACAAAGTGATCCAGTTTCCTTCTTGTACATGTTGCTTTCCAGTTTTCCAATACTAGTTGTTGAAGAGACTATCTTTTTCCCAATGTTTGTTTTTTCTTGATTTCTCCAAGAATAATTGACCATGTAATTGTGGGTTTATTTTTTTGGTTTTCTTTCTGTTTCACTGATCTGTGTGTCTGTTTTAATCATGGCACCATATTGTATTATTTATGTCACATTTGTAATGTAACGTGAAGCCTGGAATTGTGATGCCTCCAGTTTTTCTTTTTCAAGATTCCATTTGGTATTCTTGGTCTACTGGGGCTCTATACACATTTTAATATTGCTTGCTTTAGTTCTGTGAAAAGTGTTAGTGGTATTTTGATAGGGATTGCATTAAATTTGTGGATTGCTTTGGGTAATAGAGACATTTTAATATTTGTTCTTCACATCCATGAATATTGAATGTCTTCCCCTGTCTTTATGTAATCTTAAACTTCTTTCATCAATATTTTAGAGTTTTCAGAGTATAAGTCTGTCACCCCTTTGACCTGGTTTATTCTTAAGCATCTTATCATTTCTGGTGCAATTGCAAGTGGCATTGTTTTCTTAGATTTTCTTTCTTCTATTTCATTAGTAGTGTATTGAAAAGCAACAGGTTTCTGCACATTCATTTTATATCTTGAAATTTATTGAATTCATTTATCAATTCTACTTTCTGGTAGACTTTTTAGGGTTTTCTCTATAGAGTATCATGTCATCTGAAAATAGTGAAAGTTTTACTTTTTGCTTACCAATTTGGATGCCTTTTCTTTCTTTTGGTTGCATAATTGCTATCTCTGTGACATCCAGTAAATCATAGGGCAGTTGAGTGCCCAAAACACCAGGCTTATCAGGAGCACACATGCTAAACCCCTCCAACCAAGGTTGACACTGGACATATGTCACATTAGGACAGTACAGTGACCAGGAGCCTTAGTACAATAAGCACTGTAACCCAGGTCTTCACCAGGCAAAAGAATCCCCAAGACACTGGGCCAAGTAGTAGCCCTCCAATGCAACAGAGTAAAGGACACCAGGCCTCTTTGGAGCCCTGAGACCATGAAATTTCCAACCCAGCTGGGCACTATTAAATGAGGACCCTGGACACCAGGCTGAGGGAAAGTCCTCTGAACAAGAGACCTCCGAACCAGAAGAGCACAAGGCAGTCAAGTCCACAGAACACAAGGCTTGGGAGGAGCCTCCAAACCATAAGCCCTCCAACCCAGATGGAGACTGGCAAAGGAGACCTCTGGACTTGATGAGTGGGAGTTCTCTAACAAGGTGCTCTCTAGACCAACAGAGAACAGTGCAATTGGGTCCTCAAAACGCAAGACCAACCAGTAGCCTCCAGCCCACAAATCCTTATACACAGCTTGGCTCTTGGCAAAGGAGTCATCTGGACACTGTGCTGACAGAGATCCCTGCGCTCATGAGCCCTCCAAACAAGCAGAGTACAGCACCATTGAGTTCCCATCACCATGTGCCCACCAGAAGCCCTCAGGCCACAAGCCCACCAAAGGAGTTGAACACTGGACACAAGAATCCCCTGGATATCAGGCTGACCAGGACGTCTCCTATCACAAGGCCTCCAGCTGAGCAGAGCACAAGACAATCAGGTCCCCAGAACATCAAGATTGCCAGCTGCCCATTAACCCCCCCAACCAAGCTTGGCACTAGACAAATGAGTCCCTCAGACATTAGGTCTACATGAACCCTTACATGACAAGCCTACTAGCCAAGCTCAGCACTGGGTAAATGTATTATTTGGACAATGGACTGATAAGGAGCCTTAAGAACAGAAGCCTTCCAACCCAACTCTGCACCAGGAAAAGGAGTCACATAGTGGGGAAGCCTTCTAATTAAGCAGAGAACAGGGCAACCAAGTCCACAGAATACGAGACCCACTGAAAGCCCTGAGGCCATGACACCTCTAACCCAGTTAAACACAGGGAAAAGGAGTCCCCGGACATTGGGCTGAGTTTGCATTCTCTGAACCAAAACTCTTCAGTTGCGTGACACACAGGGCAACTCAGATGTCTGACTTACCATATGCACTCTGATGGGAGACCTCAGCCAGCAGACCTTGCAATTCAAACACGAGAACACCAGACCTACTTGGGCCCCTGGAACAATAATTTCCCTGTCCCAATGCTGGTAAATAGTCCTCACAGACACCAGACTGACGAAGTGGCCTCAGACTAACACCCGTGCAACACAGCAGATTATAGAACAATCAGATCTCCAGAACACCAGGTCTAAAAGGAGCCCTCTGGTCACAACTTCCCCAAACCAGCTTTTGACTGAGCAATCATGTGCCCAGGACACCAAGCCAACTCGGAACCCTTCAACATAGTAGAAAATAGAGTACTTGAGTCCCCATTGGCCTGGGATGGACTTCAGCCAGAGATCCTTGTGGCCTGTCACCTACACAACCTTCCTCTTTTGGGGAGTTCTCCTCCTCATAGGAAAACAACACAATGTAATAAAATAAGAGACAGATCAATGGTTTGTACACTTTGTATTAAAACTCATGGCCAGGGATGGGGGCCAACATAGCGGAGAAGTAGGGGGATCCATACGTCCCATATCTCTCAAACAAAGAAGTGCTGAAGGCAAAGGACTTTGAACCCCAGAGTCTGGGGGAAAAGAGACTGAATCTACCAGGAAGAAAATGGGCCAACTGGAAAAAAGATAGGTGGGTGATTGCAAAATGGGCCATGTAGGCACACAGGGGAGGGACCCCCTTATGCAGAGAAACAAAGGGAAGAGAAAAAGTGGTTAGAGAAGTGTAGGACCATATCTGGACAGGAGAAAGACCTCAGACTGTGACTGAGAGGGATCCTGTCTCTAACTGCTGGGCTTTCTTTGGACTGGGGCCGGCTCCCTATTTGTGCACCTAGGGAGGAGGGGAGCCAAGCCTGGATTAGGTTTCAGGTCAGGGGCTCAGTCTGCAGTTGGAGAAAGTGGTCCCATCCCTGGAAGGCTGCATGATAGTACAAAGCCTACCTGCGCCTGTCACCCTGGGCTTAGTGGCTGGGCTGAGGGTGCAGTCTGGAGCCCTGAGACCTGGAAAAAGCCACCCCCTCTCTGAAATGTTGTGGAAAAAGACTAAGTCTGCCTGCATCTACCTGCATCTGCCACCCCCGGGGCTCTTCAGTGAAGTATGTGGCGCAATATGCGGTAGGAGAAGGCGGTTCTCCCTGAAGTGTGGCAGCACAAAGTCAACTGGGACCACATATAGGCCACACTGAGAGGTGCTTCCCCAGTGCCAGAGTGCATGGAGTGGGACTTTGAATCCTAGCCAAGCGAAGGGTCAAGGGAGTTGGAGGAGAGAGAAGGACCACCCCATCTGTGCCCACAGCACAGTGAGGAAGACTCAAATGGAGTGCACAGTTTCTGGGTCTGTGGAGAAGAGATTGGGGAATTGCCATTTCCCCCCACCCCCAGCACCACCAAGGCGGGGCCTCAGGGATCAGTCCCAGGGCCCGTAGTGGAGGTGGGTCCACGCTACACCAAACAACGCCCCTTTCCACTGGGTAACTGGGTATCAACCGGAGCTGGACAGACCCTGCAGACAGCTCCTCCAGTCCGGCGATGCAGCATTGCCTGGATTAACTCTAGGTCAATTCTGGATATATAGGTATATTTTCACACAGACCACTCATTTCTCCTCCTTACCTGTTCCCTCCTCTGGGCTGGTTACTCTGGATAGTGGTTTGTCTAAACAGATATATTTAATCCATTCTCTTGATACATGTTCTACATCTCCTTCTTTACATTCCTTTCTCTCTCTCTGAAATAATCAAGCAGTATAGTTTCTCTGTCTGGGTAACTTTATCTTCGTTTAGTTTTCCCCACCTCCTTCTTTATTTTCCTTTCTGTCTCTCTGGATTAAGCCTTTTAGTCTCTCTGCCTAAGCAATGTTTAATTTTTCTTTGTCCCGCTCCTATCATTTCTCTCTTTGTATGTGCTCTTATATCAGCACTGCCTCCACCCTGTTCTTTACTTATAGTCAGTGTTTTTGGTTTTTTTGCTTTTAGTTTTTTAGTTTTTTTTTGTTTTTGCTTATTTGTTTGCATGTTTGGGTGTTTTTATCTCCTGTTTGTCTGTCTCTTTGTTATCCTTTACAGGGCTACTCCAAGGAACAAATGAAAACACACCTGATGGAGGATCCAATATATCACTACAACTAGGGTAATAAAATAACCAAAGTCACAAAAACAGAGAGCAAGTTACAGTCTCCAAAAAAACACCTCCACAGGGGCCAGGCAATGGACAGTGTATGACCCCCTTTGACATAGCAGTGCTCACAGTAGTAGAGCACACAACAAGCTGTTTAAAATGCATAAGGGGGGGCGCCTGGGTGGCGCAGTCGGTTAAGCGTCCGACTTCAGCCAGGTCACGATCTCGCGGTCCGTGAGTTCGAGCCCCGCATCGGGCTCTGGGCTGATGGCTCGGAGCCTGGAGCCTGTTTCCGATTCTGTGTCTCCCTCTCTCTGCCCCTCCCCCGTTCATGCTCTGTCTCTCTCTGTCCCAAAAATAAATAAAAAACGTTGAAAAAAAAATTAAAAAAAATAAATAAATAAATAAAATAAAATAAAATGCATAAGGGGCAGAAAACTAGCCAAAATGATGCAATGGAAGAATTCTCAAACGAAATTCCAGGGAGTAATGATAGCTAACAAATAGATCAAAACTGACTTAAGCAATATAACTGAATATGAATTTAGATTAATAGTTATAAAATTAATTACTGGGCTTGAAAAAAGCATAGAGGACAGCAGAGAATCTATTGCTACAGAGATGAAGGGACTAAAAAACAGTCATGATGAATTAAAAAATGCTATAAATGAGGTACAAAATAAAATTTAGGTGGCCACAAAGTGGGATGAAGAGGCAGAGGGGAGAATTGGTGAATTAGATGATGAAATTATGGAAAAAGAGGAGCTAGGAAAAATAGATAAGAAAATCCATGGGTATGAGGGGAGAATTAGAGAGCAAAGTGATGCAATCAAAGAGAACAATATCTGTATCATAGGGAATTCAGAAGATGAGTGAGAGAAAGAGGTTGAAGGTGTAATTGAACAAATCATAGCTGAGAATTTCTCCAATCTGGGGAAGAAAACAGGTATTGAAATCCAAGAGGCACAGAGAACTCCCTTTAGACATAACTTGAATCGATCTTCTGCATGACATATGATAGTGAAACTGGCAAAATACAAGGATAAAGAGAGAATTCTGAAAACAGCTAGGGATATACAGGCCTTAACATACAAAGGTAAACACATAAGGGTAGTAGCAGACCTATCCACTGAAACTTGGCAGACCAGAAAGGAATGACAGGGAATCTTCAACGTGATGAACAGGAAAAATGTGCAGCCAAGAAACCTTTATCCAGTCAGTCTGTCATTCACAATAGAAGGAGAGATAAAGGTTTTCCCAAACAAACAAAAAACTGAAAGAATGCATCACCATTAAACCAGCCCTACAAGAAATTCTACGGGGGATTCTATGAGTGAAATGTTGTAAGGACCACACAGTACCAGAGACTTCACTGTAAGCATGAAATGTACAGACATCACAATGACTCTAAACCCGTATCTTTCAATAATAACACTGAATGTAAATGGACTAAATTCGCCAACCAAAAGACATAGGGTATCAGAATGGATAAAAAAACAAGACCCATCTATTTGCTGTCTACAAGAGACTCATTTTAGGCCTGAGGACACCTTCAGATTGAAAGTGAGGGGATGGAGAACTATCTATCATGCTACTGGAAGTCAAAAGAAAGATGGAGTAGCCACACTTATATCAGACAAACTAGACTTTAAATTAAAGGCTGTAACAAGAGATGAAGAAGGACATTATAGAATAATTACAGGGTCTATCCATCAGGAAGAGCTAACAATTATAAATGTCTATGTGCTGAATACGGGAGCCCCCAAATATATAAAACAATCACAAACATAAGCAACCTTATTGATAAGAATGTAGTAAATGCAGGAGGACTTTAATACCCCACTTACAACAATGGATAGATCATCTAGACACAGGATCAATAAAGAAACAAGGGACCTGAATGATACATTGGACCAGATGTTCTTGACAGATATATTTAGAACTCTGCATCCCAAAGCAACAGAATATACTTTCTTCTCAAGTGCATATGGAATATTCTCCAAGATAGATCACATACTGGGTCACAAAACAGCCCTTAATAAGAGTAGAAGGATTGAGATCATATCATGCACACTTTCAGGTCACAATGCTATGAAACTTGAAATCAAACACAGGAAAAAGTCTGGAAAACCTCCAAAAGCATGGAGGTTAAAGTACACCCTACTAAAGTATTAATAGGCCAACAAGACAACTAGAGAAGAAGTTAAAAAATATGTGGAAACACATGAAAATGAAAATACAATAATCCAAATGCTTTGGGATGCAGCGAAGGAAGTCCTAAGAGGAAAATACATTGCAGTCTAGGCCTATCTCAAGAAACAAGAAAATCCCAAATACAAAATTTAACAGCACACCTAAAGAAATTAGAAGCAGAATATCAAAGACACCCCAAACCCAGCAGAAGAAGAGAAATAATAAAGATCAGAGCAGAAATAAACAACATCGAATCCAAAATAGTACAGCAGATTAATGAAACCAAGAGTTGTTTTTTTGAAAAAATAAACAAAATTGATAAACCTCTAGCCAGGACTTCCAAAAAGATAAGAGAGATGACTCAAATAGATAAAATCATGAATAAAATGGAATTATTACAACCAATCCTTCAGAAATACAAGCAATTTTCAGGTAATACTATGAAAAATTATGTTCCAACAAACTGGACAACCTGGAAGAAATGGACAGATTCCTAAACTCTCACACACTTCCAAAACTCAAATGGGAAGAAATAAAAAATGTGAACAGACCCATAACTAATGAAGAAATTGAATCAGTCATCAAAAATCTCCTGAGAAATAAGAGTCCTGGACCAGACGGCTTCCCTGGGGAATTTTACCAGACATTTAAAGCAGAGAGAATACCTATCCTTCTCAAGCTTTTCCAAAAAATTGAAAGGGAAGGAAAACTTCCAGACTCATTCTATGAAGCCAGCATTACTTTGATTCCCAAACCAGACAGAGACCCAGAAAAAAAAAAAAAAAGATAACTACAGGCCAATATCCCTGATGAATATGGATGTAAAATTCTCAGCAAGATACTAGCAAATCTAATTCCAACAGGATATAAAAAGAATTATTCACCATGATCAAGTGGGATTCATTCCTGTGCTGCAGGGTTGGTTCAATATTTGTAAATCAATCATTGTGATACATCACATTAATAAAAGAAAAGATAAGAGTCCTATGATTCTGTCAATCGATGCAGAAAAAGCACTTGACAAAATTCAACACCCTTCTTAATAAAAACCCTCAAGAAAGTCTGGATAGAACATACTTAAACATCATAAAGGCGATTTATGAAAATCCCACAGCTAATATCATCGATAATGTGGAAAAACTGAGAGCTTTCCCCCTGAGATCAGGAGCAGAACAGGGATGTCCACTCCCATTGCTGTTGTTAAATAGTGTTGGACGTCCTAGCAGCAGCAATCAGAAAACAAAATGAAATAAAAGGCATAAAAATTGGCACAAAGATAAAGTCAAAATTTCACTCTTCTCAGAAGACATGACACTCTACATGGAAAACCCGCCAGACTACACCAAAAGTATTCTAGAACTGATACCTGAATTTGGCAAAGTTGCAGGGTACAAATTCAATGTACAGAAATCAGTTGCATTTTTATACACCAATAATAAAGCAGCAGAAAGAGAAATAAATAATCTGTCCCCATTCACAATTGCACCAAGAATCATAAAATACCTAGGAATAAACCTAACCAAAGCAGTAAAAGTTCCGTATGCTGAAAACTATAGAAAGCTTATGAAGGAAATTGAAGAAGATACAGAGAAATGAAAAAAAACATTCCATGCTCACGGATTGGAAGAATAAATATTGTTAAAATGTCAGTACTACCCAAAGCAATCTACACATTCAATGAAATACCAATCAAAATTGCACCAGCATTCTTCTCAAAGCTAGAACAAACAATCCTAAGATGTGTGTGGAACCACAAAAGACCCCGAATAGCCAAAGTAATTTTGAAGAAGAAAACCAAGGTGGGAGGCATCACTATCCCAGATTTTAGCCTGTACTACAAAGCTGTAATCATCAAGACAGTATGGTATTGGCACAAAAACAGACACATAGCACAATGGAATAGAATAGAGACCCCAGAATTGGACCCACAAATATATGGCCAACTAATCTTTGACAAAGCAGTAAAGAGTATCCAATGGAAAAAAAAGACAGTCTCTTTAAGAAATGGTGCTGGGAGCTTTTGGGATGAGCACTGGGTATTGTATGGAAACCAATTTGACAATAAATTTCATATATTAAAAAAAAACTAACACAAACAAAAATACAGAACAAAAAACTTGTATAATCATAATTTTAGTAAATTATCTAGAGAAAGATAATAAAAGAGTTTTGATTAATGTAAAAAAAAAAAAAGAAATGGTGCTGGGAGAAGTGGACAGCAACATGCAGAAGGATGAAACTAGACCACTTTCTTACACCATTTACAAAAATAAACTCAAAATGGATGAAGGACCTGAATGTGAGACAGGAAACCATCAAAACCCTAGAGAAAAAAAGCAGGAAAAAACCTCTTTGACCTCAGCCACAGAAATTTCTTTCTGTACACATCTCCAAAGGCAAGGGAATTGAAAGCAAAACTGAACTATTGAGACCTCATGAAGATAAAAATCTTCTGCACTGCAAAGGAAACAATCAACAAAACTAAAAGGCAACTGACTAAATGGGAAAAGATATTTGCAAATGACATATCGGATAAACAGCTAGTATCCAAAATCTTTAAAAACTCACCAAACTCCACACCCAAAAAACAAATAATCTAATGAAGAAATGGGCAAAAGACATGAATAGACACTTCTCTAAAGAAGACATCCAGATGGCAAACAGACACATGAAAAGATGCTCAACATCACTCCTCATCAGGGAAATACAATTCAAAACCACACTGAGATACTAGTTCACACAGGTCAGAGTGGGTAAAGTTAACAAATAAGGAGACTATGGATGCTGGAGAGGATGTGGAGAAATGTGAACCCTCTTGCACTGTTGGTGGGAATGAAAACTGGTGCAGCCATTCTGGAAAACAGTGTGGAGGTTCCTCAAAAAATTAAAAATAAATCTAGCCTATGACTCAGCAATAGCACGGCTAGGAATTTATCCAAGATATATAGGAGTTCTGATGCATAGGGGCACTGGTATCCCAATGCCTAATTATGG
This sequence comes from Panthera pardus, assembly GCF_024362965.1. Taxonomy (NCBI): domain Eukaryota; kingdom Metazoa; phylum Chordata; class Mammalia; order Carnivora; family Felidae; genus Panthera; species Panthera pardus. Next base: position 1,770,865 of record NW_026526654.1, read on the forward strand.
AAACAGCCTAATTATGGAAAGAGTCTATATGTCTATATGTCCATCAACTGATGAATGGTAAAGATGTGGTTTATATATACAATTGAATACTACTTGGCAATGAGAACAAATGAAATCTGGCCAATTTGTAGCAACGTGGATGGAACTGGAGGGTAATACGCTAAGTGTAAGAAGTCAGGCAGAGAAAGACAGTTACCATATGTTTTCACTCATATGTAGATCCTGAGAAACTTAACAGAAGACCAGGGGGGAGGGGAAGGGGGAAAAAAGTTACAGACAGGGAGGGAGGCAAACCATAAGATACTTAAATACTGAGAAAAAAACTGAGGGTTGATAGGAGTTGGGGAATATGGGAAAGTGGATGATGGGCATTGAGGAGGGCACCTTTTGGATGAGCACTGGATGTTGTATGGAAACCAATCTCATAACAAATTATAAATAAATAAATAAATAAATAAATAAATAAATAAATAAAATGTACTGTCAAAAAATAGAAAAAAAACAAAATCATAATTTCTATTTTATTGGCTAAAAGCTATAGATTAAATAAAATTAAATGTTGTATTTCAAAAAAAACCCAAAAACTCATATCCAGACATCGGGCAGGGGGCAGGGGGTGGGATTTAGAGAAATTTGCAGAGAAGACTCAGGCCCTGAGCACAGTAGACTAATGTTCCTTCACCCATGCACTCTAGAAGATATAAAAGGGGAGGTGGGAAAAGTGTGATCATCTCCAGGAGTGGAGGAGTGACATGACTTTAAAATTTATATGAGGATTAAGTAAATAACGTTAAATTATCATTTCAGAATAATTAATTTAAGAAAAACAATCCCTGGGTGATACTGATGTGCATTTTGGCTTGCAGTTACTAATGTGTCTTATGAGTCATCACATTGTCCTGATCATGTGCACGGGTCTCCACAGATGTGAGAAAATGTCAGTGAACTACAGAGAGCTGACACTGGGCACAACCTGCCTGTCTCCATCAACATTTCCCAATACATTGACTTCTAGAATCCACATCCAACTGCTTAGTTTAACACCATTCTAACAGAAAGGAAAGGATAAGCAGTATGTCTGTATACAAGTATTTCAGCATAAAACATTTCTAGCCTGAGACCTCCCAGACAGATGGTTGCTAAACTTGAGGTTGGATCCTGATGTGAAGTCTCCAAACTCCGGCCACTACAGCAGGTATTTCCTGACTATAGGTTCCTGTCTGATGGAACCCTTCTAAGATCAAATATGACAAGACATTCAGGGAAGCAGGTGGAGATAGGAGACATGGAACAATACCCTCCCTCTGGTGAGATCCTGTGGGGTGATGGAAGCAGGGAGAAACTTGAGGGAGTCACGTGAATGTTGACTCTGTTCTAAACCACAAAAGAACTGCAGGGATTGGGGAAGACATATGGATTCCTACTGGTGGCTCCAGGTGGAGGGATGGCTGGACACAGTAAGGTAGAGAAGGGGAAGGAGGGAACAGGTGCACCTGGGAAACTGGAGGCTGTCTGTGGATATGGAAGAGTGTGGCCACTTCTAAAAGGCAGAGCTGATAATCTGTCATGAATGGGATAGAAGGAAATAGGAAAGTCAGGTTTGAGGTACAGCTTCTTCCTGGAGATGGTCCCTTTTACATTTAGGGACTGTGTGGGAGATCAAGTGCCTTATGTGTTCCATGGACTGGAGTCTGCCTGTGGCTACAGCTGAGATGAGGGAAAGCATAGTGCCAATTTTACCTGGGTGAAGCTCAAGGCAGTGTCCTCATAGCACCTTGGAAAAAACTGAGAAGATCCAATAATAACCTGGTTCTTTGGAAAAAGGTAAACTTTAGGGGGACTTGGGAGGAAAGAGACTGGCATTTCTAAGATGGATGGTGCCTGATATGGTAAGAGGACTGCTGCTTTTAGGTGCCAGTGGGGAGGCTGGAAGTGTGTTCTGTGTGTTGAGAACATTTGAGAAGTTTAGTTTACACTGAAAGAAATAGAAAAGGATGGACTTAAAAATAAATAAATAAATAAATAAATAAATAAATAAATAAATAATAAAATAAAAAAAGAAAAGGATGGACTTTACTGGGACAGTTGGTATTGATGTTGGGCTTTGTCAAAATTAAAAGCAAGGTGACCCCTCCTTCAAGTGTCCTCAGCCTGGGTACCATCCCCCAGGACCTGCCGATAGAGATCAGGTCAGGAGTGGGGGTGAGCCCTGAGCAGGTGTGCTGACTTGCGTGAGATGGGACACACTCCTTTCTACCTACCCTCCCCAAACGCCTGCTTGGGAATGACCTTTGCCTTCATCACCAACACCACCGTGGAGTCACAAAAGGAGAATAGCCTGTTGGTCAGCTCACCTGGATGCCTAAAGACCAGTCTCTTCCTCTCTCTGCATGAACCTGAAGCAGGTGTGTGGCCCTCTGACATCTACGTTGGCACCAGCTAGGGGATGTGGACCTCTCACCATTGATTACAGGACTAGGGGTCTAAAGGAGGGTTCCCCCTTAAGTCATACACCCAGGGCAATTCCCAGCCCAGGTCCATCCATCTCTGGTCTCCAAGCCCCAAGTTCTTTCTTCCTAATGGGTTAACTCTTGCTATGTTTAAATAAATCCAGCCTCTACATGTGCACTGGAGAACCCACGTGACACAGAGTGGCTGGAATAAGTTAAGTTTTCAGATCATCCCAATTAAGATGAAAATATCCTTGTACCCCCCACTGTGTGTACCATTCATTTCAATCCAAGTCTGTCTCTACCAGAACACATCCCCCTACAAGCCATCAGTCTGACCCAAAGATGAGGGAGTCCATTCATTCTAAGCTAAGTAAAACATATCTTTGGGATTTTTTTTTTTTTTTGGCCAAAATTAACCCCGAACCTTTCCTGCAATGAGTGGGATTCCTGAAGTGGAAGTGATGTCCTCAACCACTTCTCAAAGTCAGACAGTTCAATTCCACCTGGGAAAGGTGAACATGAGTTCAGCTTGTTCGTGCTGCCCTCCTCAGTGTGGCAGCAGTGGGAGGACTGCACAGCAGGGTGGAGGGATGGAGGGGCTGATCCAGACGCAGTTGAAGTGATGCCCATTTAGACACACCAGAAATAGGGTTGTGAGGGTGTCCCAGGACAGTGAACCTGAAGGAGGAGCATGGTTGCACCACAACTTGTAGAAGACTCATAGACCCCTGTTTTGTGCTGTGAAAATGAATAACACACTGTGGGGCATTGCTATACAAATCCGTATTGATGGTAACCCCAACTCCTCTTCATCAAATGGCCTCATTCTCCTACCTGGTCATGCCCCAAACCAAAGCGTCCTCGTGGACGATCTTCCTGTACACACCTCCCTGGCTTTGCTCCTGTCTACCTGGGCAGCTTTTCTCCATGAGGGAGCCTAAGTGAAAGCTGAGCAAATTCCCTGTATCCTACCTGTCCCTGCTCAGACTTTCCTGTGGATTCCAGGACCCAGGTTCCTCATTCTACCCCACATAATAGAGCCCACCAGAACTGCAGTCACCCCCTATCACTATCTCTGCTGAAGTGCTCCTCCCCATCTCCATGTGCCAGCACTCACTGGGGTTCCCTCAGGAACCCTCAGAGAAGGTATCCCTCCACAAACTAGCCCATCACAAAGCACTCTCTGTCCTACCCCTGAGCTAACACGCTGGCCCTAGGAGTCATTGCAAGTGGCTCACTTCACTGTATTCTTTCTCCCAGAACATTACCTCCAGGAGAACAGGAACTGAACCCCACAATCTGGTCAGTGTTCAGTAGGTTTTTCACTAATGAATGCCTTGCTCTTTAGAAAGAGTCATGTTGAAATATACAGTCTAACTCAATCTAGTTCTATGAGATATGGAGTTTTATCTGGACAGTAGATGTTCATCCCAGGTCCACACTGACACCCAAATCTTTATTAAGTGTCTGTGCCTAAAACCATTGTCCTGATGAACAGGATAGGGTATTGCCCTGAACCTGGAGTGCGCCTGATTTGTTATTGGGAAAAGCATGCATTAAATCCAAATGGACATGAGACCTGGGCAGATAGAGCTTCAGGACAGGACCATGGTATGGGGTTGGGGAGTAATTCACAACTGTGAGAGACCCAGGACCACACATGTTGGGCACATTTCAGACTCTGAGTGTTTCACACAGACATCAAATATGCACTGCTCATGGCCACATCTCAATCCATACTCCTCAGCACAGCAGGTGGGATGAGGTGACCACTGGTGCCCTCGTGTCCCTCTTTGGGCTCAGTGTTCAACCTCCAGCTCCTGCATCCTGGGCCTCTGCAGCCTGCTGCATGGACTACTCTGCATAGCTAGCTCACTAAGGACACTTAGTGGCTCAGGAGCTAAAGTGCTTGCCATGTAGGTCACCCCGAGGGCTCCCTGAGCCTCTGGCTAGCTGGCCTTGGAGGACACAAGAGTAACTTCTTCCCAGAACTCTCCAGAATCGGATGGTGACCATACAGGGTACAGCCTCTGGCTTGTTTTGCAGGTGGACTTGCAGGTCAATGGGGAAGCAGTTTTTCCAGCCAGGACAGCTGTGAGGACACTGCAGACACAGGATGAGGCTGGAGATGTCTCTGTATCCATACAGGACAGGACAGTCCATGAACTGGCATCTCCCCACCTCCCAGGCTTTCTGGTTCCTTCAGCACAAGCCACTGGGCATAACAAGAGCTTGGACAAAGGTGGGTCGAACGGCAGGTTAACTGGCTTCTCACCTTGGGTAATGAACAGGTAGCTATTTTAACTACTCTAGTGCCCTTTATCTTGTAAGTTAAATTTCCCCTGTCTGTCACCATCTCTGCTCCCATGTTTCTTCAACCACATAATCATTTAGGGAAAGTCTTGGATGCCTTGTGACTTTTCAAGCCTTAGTGGGGCTGAAGCCAGATGTCTGTGCCAGCTGTGGGTGAAGATCTTCCTGGGAAGAGCACTGCTCATGTAGTGAGTAATGGACTGCAGCCTCTGGCCCCTGTTGAATCCTCTACTGGGAGAAAGGGATCTCAGCTGTACTGAGAGCCAATATCAGAGTCTCACTCACCCAGAGCCAGGTTGGCCTCTCAGACCCCAGCACTCCTCCACCTACACATCTGCTAACAGACCCAGACTGGACCCTGTGGGACTTCCAGCACTATCACCATCAGCACCAGAACCTGGACTCCCCACCCTGTGCAGTCAGGGAGGGGCCACAGGAAATTTCAGGATATAGGATTTGGATATGGGGTATGGTGATAGGTCTCAATCTGTCCCCCAGCATGGAGCCCCCACCCTCAGGATGAAAGGGGTCTGGCCACTACCAGGGCTCCAGGGAACCCATGGCTACCCCTGGGCACTAATAGATCTGGGCTTCAGAGTCTGAAACCCACCACGACCAAGCATGCATGAGGAGGAGAAGCATGCAAGAGCACCATGAATTTGGAATCCTTAGCTTGAGGCCTTGTCTCTTCCTCACAGTCAGTTGTGTGCTGCTGGTACAAGGCACCAGATATCCTTGGACTGAGTTCCCAGAATGAACTGCTAAATGAAAACCCAGTACCTTTCTCCTGACACCTTGAAGAGCAAAAATTTCACCTGGGGTCATCGTTCGGGTGCAGTGGGCAGGAGGAGCAGGTGGCTTGCTGATGACTCAGAATTAGATGGATTCCTTGTTCCTGGTTTCCTTCCCCACTCTGTTGTCTTTGTAAAGTAGTAATTTTGTGCACCAGGCTTCCATTTACATTTCCAAAAGGAACAAGTCATTAATGTAAATGATCTTGGCAGCAGCAGTGAAACCTCCTGATTTGTTGAATTGTCACTTTATGACCAGGAAAAAAACCTTCTGAGAAAGAGTCCAGGAGATCTGATTACCCCATGCTCTGGTTCCCAAGAACTCCCTGGGTTTCGTCTAGGGGACACACGACATTGAGATCACGTGGAATTTGTGTTCTCTAGGATGCAGGGACAACTTCTGTGATGCTGGCACAGATGGTGGCCTTCGACCCATAGTTGATTGTTGACACTCAAAGTCTAACAGTGAAGAGGAAAGACTGCCCTGCCCACCTCCCTACTGGTCTCTGCCTGGACACACAGCAGACCAAGACCACCAGTTCCCCAGGGATGTCTGGGATGCTGCATCAGCAGACTCAGCCCTGAAGACATATAGATTCACCTTCTGCTAAGGTGTCATAACAGGGAGAATGGTAGGCTATGGGTGGTCTTGACCTCACCAAGGAGGGGCAGGTGAGCGGTGGGAAATTAGCTCCAGGGGACCTCCAGGTCTGCAGGTGCCAGTGTTGACCTGACACCTCACTTCCTCTTGCACAGCAGTCTCCACATCAGTGTCCATCTACACCTTGAGGAATAGTGTCAGGTGATGTGAGTTTCCAGAGTCCCCTGCATGTAAGCAAAGGAGCCTGGTGTGACTTAGCGTCACTCAATGCTGTGGCCTGTTCACCCACTAGGTCCTTGCCAGCATGTCTCAGCCCTTGTATCCCATCAGCAGCACATAAAAGCATGTTCCCCACCTCCAGAGTGGGTCATTCCCTGTGATGGGATGGAACATGGGCACCTGCATTTTCATCCAGCTGTTTCCCAGGACCTCCACGTTGACCCAGGGCCATCTCACCCCTCAGCAGTGGCCACAACCTCACTCACCTCCAGGCCCACTGTGTCCACTTCACTCTGACATCACACCAGAAATTATAGGAACACTTTTTATATAGTTTCCTCACATCTTTTTGGTAACCTGAAATCTTCAATTAGAGAGAATTTAAGGTTTAAGTTAAATTATCTACTGCATATCTGGATCATTTCCAATAATATGAAATAATGAAACTTTCATTATTGAAGGCAGGTTTACCTACTTTTGGCTTCATCAATACAGAGAAACTAAAGATAAATTTGGGTCTCTTAGTAAACATGTCTTGTGCTTTAATGAAAGATTGTACTGAAGAAGCACACGTTTCTAGGATTCAGGAAATATATTCAAAAAATTTCCCTTCGAACAGATGGTGGTGCAGCCCATAGTTCATAATTGCTTACCACTTAGTTCTGTTAGGAATTAAGGGTTAAGAATTCTATATCCGGGAGGTTCCGGAAGATGGCGGCGTAGGAGGACGCTGGGCTCACCGCGCGTCCTGCTGATCACTTAGATTCCACCTACACCTGCCTAAAGAAACCAGAAAACCGCCAGAGGATTAGCAGAACGGAGTCTCTGGAGCCAAGCGCAGACGAGAGGCCCACGGAAGAGGGTAGGAAAGGCGGCGAGGCGGTGCGCGCTCCACGGACTGGCGGGAGGGAGCCGGGGCGGAGGGGTGGCTCGCCGGCCAAGCAGAGCCCCCGAGTCTGGCTGGCAAAAGCGGAGGGGCCTGATGGACTGTGTTCCAACAGCAAGTGCGACTTAGCGTCTGGGAGGTCATAAGTTAACAGCTCTGCTCAGAAAGCGGGAAGGCTGGAGGACAAAGGGAGGGAGAGCTGCTGAGCCCCCGGATGGCAGAGCTCAGCTTGGCGGGGAACAAAGGCGCTCGCCAGCGCCATCTCCCCCGCCCATCCCCCAGCCAAAATCCCAAAGGGAACCAGTTCCTGCCAGGGAACTTGCTCCTGCAGCGCAAACACCCAACTCTGTGCTTCTGGGGAGCCAAACCTCCGGCAGCGGATCTGACTCCCTCCCGCTGCCACAGGGCCCCTCCTGAAGTGGATCACCTAAGGAGAAGCGAGCTAAGCCTGCCCCTCCAGCCCCCGTGCACCTTGCCTACCCACCCCAGCTAATACGCCAGATCCCCAGCAACACAAGCCTGGCAGTGTGCAAGTAGCCCAGACGGGCCACGCCACCCCACAGTGAATCCCGCCCCTAGGAGAGGGGAAGAGAAGGCACACACCAGTCTGACTCTGGCCCCACCGGTGGGCTGGGGGCAGACATCAGGTCGGACTGTGGCCCCGCCCACCAACTCCAGTTATACACCACAGCACAGGGGAAGTGCCCTGCAGGTCCTCACCACTCCAGGGACTATCCAAAATGACCAAACGGAAGAATTCCCCTCAGAAGAATCTCCAGGAAATAACAACAGCTAATGAACTGATCAAAAAAGATTTAAATAATATAACAGAAAGTGAATTTAGAATAATAGTCATAAAATTAATCGCTGGGCTTGAAAACAGTATACAGGACAGCAGAGAATCTCTTGCCACAGAGATCAAGGGACGAAGGAACAGTCACGAGGAGCTGAAAAACGCTTTAAACGAAATCCAAAACAAAATGGAAACCACGACGGCTCGGCTTGAAGAGGCAGAGGAGAGAATAGGTGAACTAGAAGATAAAGTTATGGAGAAAGAGGAAGCTGAAAGAAAGAGAGATAAAAAAAATCCAGGAGTATGAGGGGAAAATTAGAGAACTAAGTGATACACTAAAAAGAAATAATTTACGCATAATTGGTATCCCAGAGGAGGAAGAGAGAGGGAAAGGTGCTGAAGGGGTACTTGAAGAAATTATAGCTGAGAACTTCCCTGAACTGGGGAAGGAAAAAGGCATTGAAATCCAAGAGGCACAGAGAACTCCCTTCAGACGTAACTTGAATCGATCTTCTGCACGACATATCATAGTGAAACTGGCAAAATACAAGGATAAAGAGAAAATTCTGAAAGCAGCAAGGGATAAACGTGCCCTCACATATAAAGGGAGACCTATAAGACTCGTGACTGATCTCTCCTTTGAAACTTGGCAGGCCAGAAAGGCTTGGCACGATATCTACAGTGTGCTAAACAGAAACAATATGCAGCCGAGAATCCTTTATCCAGCAAGTCTGTCATTTAGAATAGAAGGAGAGATAAAGGTCTTCCCAAACAAACAAAAACTGAAGGAATTTGTCACCACGAAACCAGCCCTACAAGAGATCCTAAGGGGGATCCTGTGAGACAAAGTACCAGAGACATCACTACAAGCATAAAACATACAGACATCACAATGACTCTAAACCCGTATCTTTCTATAATAACACTGAATGTAAATGGATTAAATGCGCCAACTAAAAGACATAGGGTATCAGAATGGATAAAAAAACAAGACCCATCTATTTCCTGTCTACAAGAGACTCATTTTAGATCTGAGGACACCTTTAGATTGAGAGTGAGGGGATGGAGAACTATTTATCATGCTACTGGAAGCCAAAAGAAAGCTGGAGTAGCCATACTTATATCAGACAAACTAGACTTTAAATTAAAGGCTGTAACAAGAGATGAAGAAGGGCATTATATAATAATCACAGGGTCTATCCATCAGGAAGAGCTAACTATTATAAATGTCTATGCGCCAAATACTGGAGCCCCCAGATATATAAAACAATTACTCATAAACATAAGCAACCTTATTGATAAGAATGTGGTCATTGCAGGGGACTTTAACACCCCACTTACAGAAATGGATAGATCATCTAGACACACAGTCAATAAAGAAACAAGGGCCCTGAATGATACATTGGATCAGATGGACTTGACAGATATATTTAGAACTCTGCATCCCAAAGCAACAGAATATACTTTCTTCTCGAGTGCACATGGAACATTCTCCAAGATAGATCTTATACTGGGTCACAAAACAGCCCTTCATAAGTTTACAAGAATTGAAATTATACCATGCATACTTTCAGACCACAATGCTATGAAGCTTGAAATCAACCACAGGATAAAGTCTGGAAAACCTCCAAAAGCATGGAGGTTAAAGAACACCCTACTAACGAATGAGTGGGTAAACCAGGCAATTAGAGAAGAAATTAAAAAATATATGGAAACAAACGAAAATGAAAATACAACAATCCAAACGCTTTGGGACGCAGCGAGGCAGTCCTGAGAGGAAAATACATTGCAATCCAGGCCTATCTCAAGAAACAAGAAAAATCCCAAATACAAAATCTAACAGCACACCTAAAGGAAATAGAAGCAGAACAGCAAAGGCAGCCTAAACCCAGCAGAAGAAGAGAAATAATAAAGATCAGAGCAGAAATAAACAATATAGAATCTAAAAAAACTGTAGAGCAGATCAACGAAACCAAGAGTTGGTTTTTTGAAAAAATAAACAAAATTGACAAACCTCTAGCCAGGCTTCTCAAAAAGAAAAAGGAGATGACCCAAATGGATAAAATCATGAATGAAAATGGAATGATTACAACCAATCCCTCAGAGATACAAACAATTATCAGGGAATACTATGAAAAATTATATGCCAACAAATTGGACAACCTGGAAGAAATGGACAAATTCCTAAACACCCACACTCTTCCAAAACTCAATCAGGAGGAAATAGAAAGCTTGAACAGACCCATAACCAGTGAAGAAATTGAATCGGTTATCAAAAATCTCCCAACAAATAAGAGTCCAGGACCAGATGGCTTCCCAGGGGAGTTCTACCAGACGTTTAAAGCAGAGATAATACCTATCCTTCTCAAGCTATTCCAAGAAATAGAAAGGGAAGGAAAACTTCCAGACGCATTCTATGAAGCCAGTATTACTTTGATTCCTAAACCAGACAGAGACCCAGTAAAAAAAGAGAACTACAGGCCAAATCTCTGATGAATATGGATGCAAAAATTCTCCATAAGATACTAGCAAATCGAATTCAACAGCATATAAAAAGAATTATTCACCATGATCAAGTGGGATTCATTCCTGGGATGCAGGGCTGGTTCAACATTCGCAAATCGATCAACGTGATACATCACATTAACAAAAAAAAAGAGAAGAACCATATGATCCTGTCAATCGATGCAGAAAAGGCCTTTGACAAAATCCAGCACCCTTTCTTAATAAAAACCCTTGAGAAAGTCGGGATAGAAGGAACATACTTAAAGATCATAAAGGCCATTTATGAAAAGCCCACAGCTAACATCATCCTCAACGGGGAAAAACTGAGAGCTTTTTCCCTGAGATCAGGAACACGACAGGGATGCCCACTCTCACCGCTGTTGTTTAATATAGTGCTGGAAGTTCTAGCATCAGCAATCAGACAACAAAAGGAAATCAAAGGCATCAAAATTGGCAAAATGAAGTCAAGCTTTCGCTTTTTGCAGATGACATGATATTATACATGGAAAATCCGATAGACTCCACCAAAAGTCTGCTAGAACTGATACATGAATTCAGCAAAGTTGCAGGATACAAAATCAATGTGCAGAAATCAGTTGCATTCTTATACACTAACAATGAAGCAACAGAAAGACAAATGAAGAAACTGATCCCATTCACAATTGCACCAAGAAGCATAAAATACCTAGGAATAAATCTAACCAAAGATGTAAAAGATCTGTATGCTGAAAACTATAGAAAGCTTATGCAGGTAATTGAAGAAGATATAAAGAAATGGAAAGACATTCCCTGCTCATGGATTGGAAGAATAAATATTGTCAAAATGTCAATACTACCCAAAGCTATCTACACATTCAATGCAATCCCAATCAAAATTGCACCAGCATTCTTCTCGAAACTAGAACAAGCAATCCTAAAATTCATATGGAACCACAAAAGGCCCCGAATAGCCAAAGTAATTTTGAAGAAGAAGACCAAAGCAGGAGGCATCACAATCCCAGACTTTAGCCTCTACTACAAAGCTGTCATCATCAAGACAGCATGGTATTGGCATAAAAACAGACACATAGACCAATGGAATAGAATAGAAACCCCAGAACTAGACCCACAAACGTATGGCCAACTCATCTTTGACAAAGCAGGAAAGAACATCCAATGGAAAAAAGACAGTCTCTTTAACAAATGGTGCTGGGAGAACTGGACAGCAACATGCAGAAGTTTGAAACTAGACCACTTTCTCACACCATTCACAAAAATAAACTCAAAATGGATAAAGGACCTGAATGTGAGACAGGAAACCATCAAAACCTTAGAGGAGAAAGCAGGAAAAGACCTCTCTGACCTCAGCCGTAGCAATCTCTTACTCGGCACATCCCCAAAGGCAAGGGAATTAAAAGCAAAAGTGAATTACTGGGACCTTATGAAGATAAAAAGCTTCTGCACAGCAAAGGAAACAACCAACAAAACTAAAAGGCAACCAACGGAATGGGAAAAGATATTTGCAAATGACACATCGGACAAAGGGCTAGTATCTAAAATGTATAAAGAGCTCATCAAACTCCACACCCGAAAAACAAATAATCCAGTGAAGAAATGGGCAGAAAACATGAATAGACACTTCTCTAAAGAAGACATCCGGATGGCCAACAGGCACATGAAAAGATGTTCAACGTCGCTCCTTATCAGGGAAATACAAATCAAAACCACACTCAGATATCACCTCACGCCAGTCAGAGTGGCCAAAATGAACAAATCAGGAGACTGTAGATGCTGAAGAGGATGTGGAGAAACAGGAACCCTCTTGCACTGTTGGTGGGAATGCAAATTGGTGCAGCCGCTCTGGAAAGCAGTGTGGAGGTTCCTCAGAAAATTAAAAATAGACCTACCCTATGACCCAGCAATAGCACTGCTAGGAATTTATCCAAGGGATACAGGAGTACTGATGCATAGGGGCACTTGTACCCCAATGTTTATAGCAGCACTCTCAACAATAGCCAAATTATGGAAAGAGCCTAAATGTCCATCAACTGATGAATGGATAAAGAAATTGTGGTTTATATACACAATGGAATACTACGTGGCAATGAGAAAAAATGAAATATGGCCTTTTGTAGCAACGTGGATGGAACTGGAGAGTGTGATGCTAAGTGAAATAAGCCATACAGAGAAAGACAGATACCATATGGTTTCACTCTTATGTGGATCCTGAGAAACGTAACAGAAACCCATGGGGGAGGGGAAGGGAAAAAAAAAAAGAGGTTAGAGTGGGAGAGAGCCAAAGCATAAGAGACTGTTAAAAACTGAGAACAAACTGAGGGTTGATGGGGGTGGGAGGGAGGGCAGGGTGGGTGATGGGTATTGAGGAGGGCACCTTTTGGGATGAGCACTGGGTGTTGTGTAGAAACCAATTTGACAGTAAATTTCATATATTAAAAAAGATATATCATGCTTTGAAAGCATCTGCCATTTTAAAAATAAGTTAGACTGTACTGGGCTAAAATAAAGGGAAAAGTTCTAAAAAAAAAAAAAAAGAATTCTATATCCGGTTGAAGCTACTAGAATGAATAAAGAAGGCATCTCTCCTTGCAGAAAAGTAGGATGAATGCTTTAAAGAAAAGCAAAGGAAATCATTGTATGTTGAAGAAAAGAAAAAAAGCAATTGTTTCCTAAAGTGAGGCTGATTATTTAAAGAGGGAAAACTTAGGAAAAATATGAATTTAAAAACATTGTAGAAGTGTTGTGGAAAAGGAATCTTTTAGAACAAATTTTAGTGTGTGGTCAAGCTGGTTAAGATCAAAATGAATTTATTCTTTCTCCTATAAAAACGGAGATGTTCAACTAATTAGGCTATTTAATCATGTTAAATTATACAGAAAGTATCATAAAACAGGTGACTCTAATCCTTCCTAGATTTTATTTATGTGGATAAGTGCTACTAATGACAACATCCCAGAAACTGTATGCAATTCTTAGAGATATAATACATCCTCATGTATTGTTAACACTTGTAATTCTAGTTACTGTCTTAAAAATATTTGCAGTAACCAAATTTCTTCAATTGACCTGTAATTAACTCTAATCAAACCTTTAACCACACCAATGTTAAGTCGTTTACAATTCACAATTATTCTTTGACTCAGAACCTTTCATAAAAGTGTTCCTGCAAAAATGCTTCATTCTCAAGGAGTTTCATGAAAAAGATTCTAGAGAACAGATTTCTGTTAATTTTAAGGTCAAAACTGAACTGGGTAAAACGTTCCAGATCTAATTTAAAAATTTAAAAATTTAAAATTTCCAGATCTAATTTAAAAACGTTCCAGATCTAATTTAAAATCTAATTTAAAAATTACATGAATGAATAAACTAAGGTTGATTAGAATTCTTATGACTTCTTGGTAATATTGCTGGCTCCTTGATATTTTGTTTCCAGATACAAGGACATCTTTCCCTGTGAGCCTCACGTCACTGTCCCCACCTCCAGTTTCTCACCTGGGACAGGAAGTCAACCACAAGGAGCAAGGCCCTGCCCTGAGAGAGGATGTGCATCTGCTGGTCCCTCCACAGAGGGATCCAAGATGCCCCACGGAGGATGAGGGCAGGAGAGTGGGGGTGAGAGCTGCCTGGTGATTGGACATGCAAGCCTGAATAAGCTGGGAGCCACCTTGTGATTGGTCAATGAACAGAGGGACCGTGATGACAGTCACCTGTTGATTGGACACATGAGCTAGTCCTTGCGGAGAGCCACCTGGTGACTGAACACATGAGAGAGACCATGCTGAGAGACACGTGGGGATTGGACACATAAGAGGGACCATGCTGAGAGCCCTCTGGTTATTGGTCACATGAGCGAGACCATGCTGAGGGCAGCTTGGTGATTGGACACAGGAGGGAGACTGCAGTGAGAGCTGCTTTCTGATTGGCCATTTGTGTGAGGCCATGATGTAAGCTGCCTGGTGGTTGGGCACAGAACAGAGCCCACAGTGAGAGTTGTCTGCTGATTGTCCACAAACTGAGGTGAGTTGTTAGCCATCTGGTGATTGACCCTGTAGGCCATCTGGCGCTGAAAGCCACCTGGTGATTGGACGGACATAGGAGTGAGACTGTACTGAAAGGAGCCTGGTGTTTGCATACAGGGTGCTGTGGTTATGTTAGGAGGGTCAAGACTTTATAAAATCCAGGCACCCATAGGATTCCACACCCCTCCCCTTCCCCCTGCCAATGGCTCCTGACCGCAAATGCAGCAAGGGGCAGTCCCCAACCTGCCCTCAGAGAGCCATGGACACCAGCCCACCTTCCTTCTTTAATTCCACAGTTTCCACACCAGACTCCCTGCTCAGCAAAGGGAAACTTCCAGTGCACACAGAAGGACCCCTGTACCTCTGTGCCCCTGCAGACCTCCACACAACAAGGTCAACTGCCTACCCCTATGCCACCCTCTAAGACCCACCAACATGCATAGTTAGAATCCAGCCCCAGGCTTTATCTTGCTATTCCCAGAGACCTCCTCAGCTTGTGCAACTCAGCGTCACTGCCTGGTCCAGGGAGCTGGCTGTAGGAGTCCCCAACCATCCCACCCAATGCTGCCTTCCAAGAATGTGAGCCCAGAAGTTGCAAGCAGTGAGGAAAGGGGCCTTAGAAACCTCCCAGTGCCTCTTGCCAACCCTGGCCACGACCAGGTTCTTGTCCCCCAAGTGGTTCCACCATTGCCAGAAAGGGAAAAACTGGTCCCAGGGCCCCTTCTACCCTAATACATTCAGTGACTCTGTAAGAAACATGAAAAGTCAGGACACAGAGAAGGAAGAACAACCCAAACCCGGAAAAGTGGGGCATCTGTACATAGACATGAGGAATTTGAGGCTACTTCCCAGATAAAAATTCCCCCTCCAACAGAGTGTCAGGTGTGGTATACCCAGGTATACCCAGGTTCTGTTATACCCAGAATTCGTGACCCCCAAAGACCACCAGGGAGCCGAGTCCAATGCAAAAGCAAAGAGCCTTTATTCAAGCTAGCTTGAGCTCAATCCCTTACCTGCACCGATGCAGCGGTGAGATGCCGGAGAGAGAGCGAGTTTCAAAAACACAAAGGTTTTACAGGGACCCAGGGATAGTTGGTGGGGTGATGGTCATGGCCTTAGCCAATTGGCTGGGGAAGGGTCAGAGTCCCATTGTGCAGGTTGCCGGGCGTGGTTTGAACAGGAAATTTGAACGGGTGAGCGGGAAGTTATTCAATGGGAGGAGGCGTGGTCTGAGGTTTGAGCGGGAATTTATTTCTGCGGTTTTCCTGGAAAGGGGGCCATGTTGGGGACATAGTCACTCAAGATGGAGGACACAGAACAAAATGGAGTCAGCCGGCCTAGATCCACTCTTTCAGGGTGGTAAGGAAGGTAGAGGTTGTTCCCTCTCACATGTCAGTGATTCATGGCTGGATGCCAAGACCTGGCTGCTTGCAGCCATTGAGAGTACAGTGCCAACACTGGGTCACTGTGCCAGGTTCTGATGGATCCATGAACTACAGGTCTGAGGCCAACTTCAGCCTGATGTCCTGGTAACACACCACTTGGGGAGCTTTTATCATTTGGGGAGTTCTCTCCTGAGTGAAAAAAGGCTGCCATGACTAAGGACCAGAGAAAGGCCTGCAGCTCAGAAGCTGTCCTTAGGAATGAAAGCCATAGAAACAGCTTTGAGAGAATTGATTGAAAGCCCAAATTTATACAAATGGCTTTTAACACAGGCAGGGAGACAGGGACAGTAATAAATAACTCTCCAAAAAAGTCTCAGCTAAAGAATTCCTTCACAGTGTGTGTGAAAACACGTCAAAGTATGAAAAATCTGCTTTTTAAATTCACGTACCTGAAGGACAAGACTGAAAGATAATGCCAGAGGGCTCCCTGGACATGGCCCAACAGGAGGAGGAGGGGGCTGATACAAAAGGAGGAGTCCCAGCCCCTGAGAGCAGAGAAGTCATAGGCTGAGCTCCTCCAGTCTAAGGAGAGGTCTTCCACATTGGAGGTGGAGATGTCAGGGGCAGGTTAGGTCTTTGAGCTTCAAAGATTATTTTTCCAAATTCAGTGCTTCCTTGGAATTTTTGCCTTCCATGCCACATTTTCTTTTTTTTTTTTTAACGTTTATTTATTTATTTATTTATTTATTTATTTATTTATTTTTTAATATATGAAATTTACTGTCAAATTGGTTTCCATACAACACCCAGTGCTCATCCCAAAAGGTGCCCTCCTCAATACCCACCACCCACCCTGCCCCCCCTCCCACCCCCCTCAACCCTCAGTTTGTTCTCAGTTTTTTAACAGTCTCCTATGCTTTGGCTCTCTCCCACTCTAACCTCTTTTTTTTTTTTTTCCTTCCCCTCCCCCATTGGTTTCTGTTACGTTTCTCAGGATCCATATAAGAGTGAAACCATATGGTATCTGTCTTTGTCTGTATGGCTTATTTCACTTAGCATCACACTCTCCAGTTCCATCCACGTTGCTACAAAAGGCCATATTTCATTCTTTCTCATTGCCACGTAGTATTCCATTGTGTATATAAACCACAATTTCTTTATCCATTCATCAGTTGATGGACATTTAGGCTCTTTCCATAATTTGGCTATTGTTGAGAGTGCTGCTATAAACATTGGGGTACAAGTGCCCCTATGCATCAGTACTCCTGTATCCCTGGGATAAATTGCTAGCAGTGCTATTGCTGGGTCATAGGGTAGGTCTATTTTTAATTTTCTGAGGAACCTCCACACTGCTTTCCAGAGTGCATGCCACATTTTCAAAGGAGAGAGGTCACCACACATTACTATCCCAGGAGGACATAGAAGGGAAGCTGGGCTGTTGTGTGAGTCAGATCCTGGAGTGGGAGTGTCATGACATTCAAGGTGTCTACCAGCTTTAAATAAATAGTTGTGTTGGAATGCAAAAGAGTTTCCTGGTGTTTGTGATGCACAGCTCATGATCATAGTTACCACTGCACCACACTACTAACTGCATTCTCCAAAGGGTGAGCAGGGGTCTCCATGGCTCTGAGAAAGTACAACCTGCCCATCTTAGTCAACATTTTTCACATACATTGGCTCCTCTAGAACTCAAGGCCAGCTGCTGAGGTGAGTTCCATTCTGATAGAAAAATGGAGGCAGTGTCTACACACAGCTATTTCTGAATAGACCATTTCTGACCTACGACCTCACAACCACTTTGTGGCAAAACGTGGCTCCAAACTCTGGATCCTTAAAGTTTCTGTTTGTAACAATGCCATTCACATCCCATTGACAAAAGCAAGTCATATAGCCAAACCCATTTGAAAAGAAAAGTAAATGTGGTCTACGGGTTGGGCCATGTCCAGGAAAGAAAGGTGAAAACTTGGGGGCAAATAAGAGAATTTACCTTACTCTTCTATCCTATAACCCCCTAAAGGGAATTATCTTATTTATTCTGTTTTTCCAGTGCCCAGAACCATGTCTGGCATTAATAAATAAAGTCAAGAATATTTTTCTTTTTTTTAATTTAAATTTTACTTAGCCAAAATGCATTGCAATATTGGTTTCAGGAATAGAATTTAGTGATTCAACACTTACATACAATACCAAGTCCTCATCACAAGTGGTGTCCTTAGTGCCCATCACCCATCTAGCTTATCTCCCACCCACCTCCATCCATCAACCCTCAGTTGGTTCTCTATAATGAAGAGTCTCTAGTGATTTGTTTCCCTCTCTCCTCTTCCCCCCCTTCCCATATGATCATGTTTTGTTTCCTAAATTCCACCTATGAGTGTAATCATATGGTATTTGTTTTTCTCTGATTGACGTGTCTCACTTAACATAATGCCTTCTAGCTCCATAATGCATTCATTGTAAGAATCTTGAAGGAAAGAATGTGAGCAGCTTTCGTTTAGATACGGTTATGATTCTATTTCTTCCCATTTTGAATCCAGAAGGATTTAGATTTGATGAAAGCATGTATATAGCCCACGATTTGTGGCAATAACATCTTTAATAGTAAAAATAAAAATAGACAGAATTTCTTGAGTGCTTACCATGTGCTAAAAACACCGCTAAGGATTTTAGGTTTGTTATGTCATTTTAATCTTCAAGCAAATTTATGAGGTAGGCATTGCTCTCTCCATGTTGTAGATGACACGACTGAGAATCAGAGAGGTTCAATAATTCATTCAGTGTCACATAGCTAGAAGGCAGTGGAGCTATGATGTGAACCCAGGCTCAGTAGGCTCTATAGCCTCCTACTATGCATCATGCTTTATCATCTCTATATGTTAAGTGAAGCCCAAACAATGTCATTTTCATCATCTATAAAACAGGGATAAACAAGAAATGGCCACTTTGTAGAATTGTTAGAAGGTTAACAGAAAAGTTCTATATCAATTCCTTGATCCAGTGAAGCTTACACTGTGGACACTTAACAAATATGCCCTTTTGTTCATGTCCATTTCACATCTGACTCCTGCTCCCAGATTTGATGGAAATTCTCTTCAGGGTGTGATGCTCATAACCCATATTATCGCTTTGTTAAACCTTTAGTACTCAACTTCTAAAACATACATAGGTCCTCTATTGACATTTTCTCCAAAAATCAAATTATTAGCAGTGGGGTTCTAAAACCCTTGGGAAGGTCCAACTCTTAGTATTTCTCTTGGATGCTAAATTATTCATGAACCTTGATGGATTCTGAAGTTAGCTTCCTCCAAAGGAGGAGGATTGATAGAGGAGGCTGGAGTCAGTCACTTTCACATCTCAGGTGATTAGATGGACAGAAAGCAAGCAATTGGCACGGGTAAAGTTGCCAAAGTGACCTGTGAGGTGCGAAGGCCAGGAAGAGGGTGGGTCTTCTCAAACTCTGCTCAGAAATTTCAGACATCAAGGGTGGGAGGAGCATTTTGTGTCTGCAAAAACAAGGGTCATTTGTTTTGGAAATCACTGTGTTGGACAAGAGGAAGAAGAAACATTTAATAAGTACCTACTGTGTGCCAGTCACCTTAGATATGTAATCCTATTGGATCCTCAAAAAACAACAAAAAAAAAGTCTGTTTCACAGACAGGAAACTGGGACTCTGACAAGTGAAATAACTTGAGCAAGTTTATGAAGTGAGTCGGGGTTCCAAGATAGGGACCTAACTCACCTAACTAAAGGTGAGGAGGTAAACTCACCTCCTCCATGGACACAACACATTTACATCTATTTATAGAGAAGTTCCTCCTGAAGAGGAGGTGAAGGCCCTCCATATATATTCTGTACAAGGAAAGGTAGACAGCACAGACAGAGGCAAGAGAGACAGAGACCCAGTAACACAGGGGACCCCACTCCCAGCCTACCAACCATGGTGTGGAGTGATAGTTCTATGGGGCTGTAACAGATTTGTCTGCCCTGGGACACAGATAAGGAGCTGCATTTGAAAAGAGAAACCAGAAGGCAAAAGATCCACTGCTAGAACTCCCACAAATGGGGGGAGAACTGCTGGATTTCTTTCTTTGTGGAGGGGCTGACAAGGGCCTGGTTCATATGCCTCTCCACCTTAATAAGCATGAATACCAGCACCCCATGCATCCTGCCTCCACCCTCGCACTGTTACAGACACCGCTGAGCCCACATACCCTGGGTATCACCCCCATTTCCCTCACAGTCCCACTCCCACCTCCTTCCCCTGCATCCTCACATCTCTGCATTCCCCACTTGCACTGCCCCATTGTATCCCGTCTCCCCTTCCCATCACCCCTACTCTTCCCCCACTCCTTCCTTCCCACCCTCCCAATTCCCTT
This sequence comes from Panthera pardus, assembly GCF_024362965.1. NCBI lineage: Eukaryota > Metazoa > Chordata > Mammalia > Carnivora > Felidae > Panthera > Panthera pardus. The sequence continues at coordinate 1,791,201 of NW_026526654.1, forward strand.
ATCTACACCTCCACACACCCATATTCCCTCTCCAGCACAGCTCCACTCCTCTCTGCACACCCTCATGTTCCATTGGTCACACCTCACCCATGGCCTGGTTAGGTTCCCCCATGCACCCATGTGCCCACGGTCCCTCTCTAGCATCCCTCACTTCTCCTTATACCCCCACGTCCCCTTCACCTTATCCTTGCACCCCCACTCCCCCGCCCCAGCGTTCCCACTTCTTTCCCCACTCACACTCCCATGTCTCCAGCTCCACCTGCACAGGAGTGCCCACTGAGCATCCCCCCTGCACCCTGGTCTCCCCACCCCTGAGGCAGGAGGAGCACCACCAAAGATGAACTGATCATCCCTGACCTCCACCTCCTCATGCTGAAGCTCCAGGACCAGGAATCAGGCACGCTGGAGAAATTCTAGTTGGAAAAAGAGTCGCAAAACTCAGAAAGTGGGTTTCCAGGCACTTCATGTGGTCACACAAGTGTCAGCACATCAGTCCAACGAGTTCAAAGCTTGTGGTCTCTCATACTACATGACAAGTTAGAAAGGCCATCTTTGCCTTAGAAGCCAATGGTTTTCCAGCAGTGCAAATGTGGGAGAATTCAGAACAAAGTCTTGTAGGAATGCTAACAATTAGATTTCATAAATCCACTACATAGATACTATCTGTCATTCATGGTACACACTTATGAATTAGAGGAACATGAAATGGAAACATGGAGGGAGTTTATTTACAAGAAACATTGACCTTCAGTGACTACAGCTCCAGATGCAAGCCTCTTTCATGCTGTATATTTGTTGATTAAAAATGAAAATCCACATATTGCAAGTTGTTGATCCTCTAAGTGGGAATGCTCTTCCTATGCTTACCCACAAATGAATTCTCAAGTTCCTCAGGTTTGCATGTCTGATATACCAAAGCCTGCCTTTGTGAAGCAGGACCCAGATGCTCTTGCACTTGGGACCCACCACAACATCACCTTCATCCACCCGGACACTCCCTTCAGTAGAGCCTTGAACATCTGTGTAGAAAAACAAGTATCAGGCTTGTCTATATTGCATGAGTCAAGGAAAGGTGTAGATATTTGCTCCAAATATGATGTAATTAACCTTGCTGCTAAAAAAAACAAAAACAAAAACAAAAAAAACAACTTACACTAACCTAGATATAACAGTGTCCCAGGCCATTTAGCACTTCTCACAGTACTTCATGTTTATTGGTAGTTACGGTAATCTGGAGAAATATCCCGGACAGCATATAGTGGGCTGAGGTGCATGGGATGCTGGTAGTGAATGAGGCAGATAGCATCATGGGTATCATTTCCCTATCAAATATTCTACAGATTCTGATACACCTGCAGGTGACAAAAAAAGGAGACAGAAAATGAATGGCCACTGAAACGCAGAAGCCCTTGTAGGAAAGCTTGAACAAAGATTTTGGGTCTTATTAAAAATGTATATCAGGAAAAAAATGTATATCACGGATTGGTGATGGGTATTTTTTCCAGTGATGCTGAATTGTGCATAAGAAATGTATTTTATGTGCTTGAAGATTCAGGCTTGCATTAAAGAGTATTTTCAGACCTTCTTCAGAACAATTTCTGATGCTGTATGTTATCAAAATACACTGTGTCCTGGAATTTTTGTTATTTTTCATCTCTAAGAATTCACTGGTCTGTAATAGGTAATGTGACATAAGGGGAGCACATGGCCTATTGAGAACTACTGCCTATGTCAGAACATGCAGTATGTCATCACTGTGACCCATTGCAGCAGGAGCCACATGGTGGTGAGGTGTGAAATTCTTTGAAACTTTTCCAAATCAGTTTTTATTTTATTTTATTTTATTTTATTTTATTTTATTTTATTTATTCATTTCATTTCATTTCAGTTTAGTTTTTAAACGTTTATTTATTTTTGAGAGATAGAGAAAGTGTGCACAGTGTGCATAGGGAAGGAGAAGAGAGATAGGGAGACAGAATTTGAAGCAAGCTTCAGACTCAGGGCCAGCAGAGAGCCCTACATGGGTCTCCAACTCAAGAACCATAAGATTATGACCTGAGCCAAAGTCAGGCGCTTAACCCACAACCCCTGACCTACCCAGGCACCCCACAAATTAGTTTCTTAGAATTAGTTTTTTAGAATTATAAAAGCAGCAAGGGGAAAAATTCCTTAATCAACAAGGGAAGACGGATGAGGTTCACAACAGACCTATCCACAGAAACTTGGCAAGCCAGAAAACAGTGGCAGATATATACATTGTGCTGAATTGGAAAAATATGGAACCAAGAATTCTTTTTTTAAAGATGGCTTAAACTTTTATTTACTTTTTAAAATATAATTTATTGTCAATTTGGCTAACATACAGTATGTAATGATTTTGGGGTGGATTTCCATGGTTCATAACTTGCATACCACACCCAGTGCTCATCCAAACAAGTGCCCTCCTCAATGCCCATCACCCATTTTCTCCTCTCCCCCACCCTGCCATCAACCCTCGGAGTGTTCTCTGTATTTGTGACTAGTTTTGTAACTACTTTTTTTCCCTCTGTTCTCTGTTTGAAACTTTTTTCCCCTTCACTTCCCCCATGGTCTTCTGTTAAGATTCTCAAGATCCACATTTGAGTACAAACATCTGTTATCTGTCTTTCTCTGACTGACTTTTTTCACTCAGCATAATACCTTCCAGTTACATCCAAATTGCTGCAAATGGCACGATTTTGCTTATAGCAGCACTTTCTTTTATTTTTCTTTTTTTTTAACATTTATTTATTTTTGAGACAGAGAGAGACAGAGCATGAATGGGGGAGGGTCAGAGAGAGAGGGAGACACAGAATCTGAAAAGGCTCCAGGCTCTGAGCTGTCAGCACAGAGCCCGACACGGGGCTTGAACTCACAGACCGCGAGATCATGACCTGAGCCAAAGTCGGATGCTTAACCGACTGAGCCACCCAGGCGCCCCATATAGCAGCACTTTCAACAATAGCCAAATTATGGAAAAAGCCTAAATATCCATCAACTAATGAATGGATATAGAAGATGTGGTTTATATATACAATGGAATACTACTTGGCAATGACAAAGTATGAAGGCAACCAAGAATTCTTTATCCAGCAAGGCTACATTCAAAATGGAAGGAGATTGGGGCACCTGGGTGGCTCAATTGGTTAAGCATCTGACTTTAGTTCAGGTCATGATTTCCTGGTCTGTGAGTTAGAGTCCAATTTAGGCTCTGCACTGACAGCTCATAGCCTGGAGCCTGTTTCAGATTCTGTGTCTCCCTCTCTCTCTGCCCCTCCCCTGCTTGCTCTCTCTCTCTCTCTCTCTCTCAAAAATAAAGATTAATAACAACAATTTTTAATAAATAAGTAGAAGGAGAGATAAAATTTTCCCAAACAAAAACTAAAGGAGTTTGTGACCACTGAATCAGGCCTGCAAGAAATTTTAAGGCAGACTCTTTGAATGGTGAAAAGACAAAACAAAACAAAACAAACAAACCAAAAAAAGGCCAAAAGAAACACAAACTAGAAGACCAGAGACATCACCCGAAACACCATCTACACAGGAAACACAATGCACTGAATTAATATATTTCAGGACTCACTCTAAATGTAAATGGATTAAATGCTCCAATCAAAGACATAGGGTATCAAAATGGATAAGACAGCAAAACCCATCTCTATGCAGCCTACAAGAAACTCATTTTAGATCTAAATCTAGCTTCAGATTCAAAGTAAGGGGATGGAGAACCATCTAGCATGCTAATGGTGGTCAAAAGAAAGCTGCAGTAGCCATACATAGGCAAACTAGGTTTTAAAATAAATACTGTAAAAAGATGAAGAAGAGCATTACATCATAATTAAGGGGTCTATCCCCCAAGAAGATCTAACAATTATAAACATTTTTGCACCAAATATGGAAGTACACAAATATATAAATCAATTAATCACAAACATACACAAACTCATTCATAAGAGTAGAGGACTTCAACACCCCACTCACTACAATGGGCATATCCTCTAGGCAGAAAATCAACAAGGAAACAATGGCTTTGAATGACGCACTGGACTAGATGGACTTAACATATCTATTCAGAACATTTCATCCTAAAGCAGCTGAATACACATTCTTCTTAAGAGTACATGGAACATTATCCAGAATAGATCACATACCAGGTCACAAACTAGCTCTCACCAAGTACAAAAAGATCAAGATCATACATTACATATTTTCAGAACACAATGCTATGAAAATCAAAATGAACCACAAGAAAAAAATTATAAAGATGATGAATATTTAGAGATTACCTCCTACTAGAGAATGATTTGGTTAAAGAAGAAATTAAAGAGGAAATTAAAAGGTACATGGATACCAATGAAAAGGAAAACCCAACAGCTCAAAACCTCTTAGATGCAGGCAAGGCGATCATAAGAGGGAATTATAGCAATCCAGGTCTTCCTAAAGGTGGAAGAAAGGTCTCAAATATATAACCTAAACTTACACCTAAAGGAGCTGGGAAAAGAACAGCAAATAAAGCCCACAAACAGCAGAAGAAGGGAAATAATAACGACTATAAGAAAAAAAAAACAATGATAATAATGAAATTAAAAAAAAAAACAGTAGAACAGATCAACCAGGATCTGGTTCTTTGAAAGAATTAACAAATTTGATATCTGCTTAGCCAATTGATCGCAAAGAAAAACAGACTGACCCACAGAAATAAAATCAAGACTGAAAGAGGAGAGGGGAGGAGCCAAGATGGTGGAACAGGATGGAAGTTTTTTGTGTGTCTCATGTCCATGAAATACAGCCAGACCAACACTAAACCATCCTACACACCTAGAAAACTGATTGGAGGATTAACAACAATCTGAACACCCTGAACCACAGAATTAAGGAGGTACACGGCATGGAGAGCTGAACTTGGGAGAGAAAGGCCGCAAAAGGTAGGGAACTGCTTTTGCAGGCAGAGAGGACGGAGACTGGGGAGGGGGGAAGAATACGGGAAAAGTACGCCTCCCCAAAAGCAGCCGCAGAGAAAGAAGATTGGAAACAACTGCAGGACTAAACTAAAAAGGGAGAAAGAAGAAAGGAGAGGGTTTAAATTCTATTAAGACTGTACACAAGGGGAGCGCAAAGGCTGCAACTCGATACCTGGTGGTGCTCTGGTAGGACGGGCCAACCCCCAGGAACAGAGTGGGGTCTGGAAGGTTTTCGGGCCACACGGGGAAAAGCGGTTCCACTGCTGGAAGGACATTTGGTAGAGACTGTTGAAGCTTCCTGGTCCCAGCAGACCCTGGAAGGCAGCCACATTCACTGGTGCTGGGGCAAGGTCATTGAGGGGGAAGCCTGATGCCAGATGTGTGTTGTGATTTTCCGTAATCCCTGAAACGTTGCTGCTACATTGTCTCATGAACTTTTGTGGGGGGCAGGCTGGCACCTGGCTGCAGTCTCGGGGCACTGGCAACAGCAGGATCAATCAGGCATTCCTGGGTGCAACTGACATTTGGCCATTGCTCATTCAGCCATTGCTCAGTGAGACCCTCCCACAGAGGGGCAGAGCAGGTCAAAGCCACGGCCCTTCAGAAGTAAGGGGCCGGGAAAACAGCCGCATCTGAGACAAAACTTGGGAGAGAGGTACTGTCTGGAGCCTGGTCACAGAGAGTGAAAAAGCGGGGAGTGGACAAGAGCTGAAGACAGAGAACAGGTGCACAATGGCTGATCTGGGAGAACAGACTGGGTAGCTGGAAGCGCCATTTTCACTGCTACCACACAAGCGCATAGGAACCTACAGCATGGCAACAATCCACCCCAGTAGGCTAGCAGCGCCATCTAGTGGAGAGTGGAGCTGTTACATGGAACTACTCCCAACTGGGCCAACTTAGCTCTTCAAAAACAAAAGCCTCACCTCCAGCTTAATTTATGGACTATAAAGAGCTACATAGACTGACCTCTAGGGGAAAACAAAGCAATTTCAGTCCTACTTCAATCTGTTAGCAGGTTCATCTATTCAATTTTTTTCTCTTTTTTTTCCTTTTTCCTTTTTCTCTTTTTTATTTCTTTTCTTTTTCTTGAATGCAGAAAGAGAAAAACATAATTTTTACTTTAATTTATTTTTAAAATATTTGTATTTAATTTTTATTACTATATTTTTTGCTTTTATGTACATTTTTTCAAATTCTATCTTATTCCCGTCATTTTATTTTACTATACTACAGTGTATTCACTTTTTCAAATTTTCAAATGATTTTTTTTCCTTTTTTTCTTTTTTTATCTTTTTTCTTTTCATTTTTCTTAAACACAGAAAATGAAACACTCATATTTTACTTTTTATTAAAAATATTTTTCTTTAACTTTTTTCCTACTATATTCTTTACTTTTGTGTATATTTTCTCAAATTCTATTTTACCCCCATCATCTCATTTGGTCTACTTCAGTGTATTCATTTTTTCAAATTCTCAAACGATTTCCTTTTTTTTCTTCCCCCTCCTTTTTTTTCTCTAATCTGTCAAACCAATTTCAACACCCAGACCAAAACAAACCTAGGATTGAGCATAATCTATTAGATTTTTGTGTGTGTGTTTAATTTTTAATTTTAATATTTTTGTAATTTGAATTTTTTTAATTTGAATTTTTCTACTCATTAATTCCTTTCCTCCCTTCAAAATGACAAAATGAAGGAATTCACCCCAAAAGAAGAAGCAGGAAGAAACAACATCCAGGGATTTAACCAACACAGATACAAGCAAGATGTCTGAACCAGAATTTAGAATCACGATAATAAGAATACTAGCTGGAGTAGAAAATAGATTAGAATCCATTTCTGCAGAGATAAAACAAGTAAAAAATATCCAGAATGAAATTAAAAATGCTGTAACTGAGCTGCAATCATGGATGTATGCAGCGGTGGCAAGGTGGACAAAGCAGAACAGAGAATCAACAATATAGAAGACAAATTGGGGCGCCTGGGTGGCTCAGTCGGTTAAGCGGCCACTTCGGCTCAGGTCATGATCTCGCGGTCCGCGAGTTTGAGCCCCGCGTCGGGCTCTGTGCTGACAGCTCAGAGCCTGGAGCCTGCTTCCGATTCTGTGTCTCCCTCTCTCTGACCCTCCCCCGTTCATACTCTGTCCTCTCTCTGTCTCAAAAATAAATAAACGTTAAAAAATTAAAAAAAAATATAGAAGACAAATTTATAAAGAATAACAAAGCAGAAAAAAAGAGGGAGATTCAGGCAAAAGAGCACAATTTAAGAATTAGAGAAATCAGTGACTCATTAAAAAGGAACAACATCAGAATCATAAGGGTCCCAGAGGAGGAAGAGAGAGAAATAGGGGTAGAAGGATGATGGGAGCCAATCATAGTGGAAAACTTTCCTAACCTGGGGAAAGACACAGACATCAAAATCCAGGAAGCACGGAGGACCCCCATTAGATTCAACAAAAACCGACCATCAACAAGGCATGTCGTAGTCAAATTCACAAAATACTCAGTCAAGGAGAGAATTATGAAAGCAGCAAGGGAAAAAAAAGTCCCTAACAAACTAGGGAAGACAGACCAGATTTGCAGCAGACCTATCTACAGAAATGTGGCAGGCCAGAAAGGAGTTCCAGGATATATTCAGTGTGCTGACTCAGAAAAACATGCAGCCAAGAATTCTTTATCAAGTAAGGCTGTCATTCAAAATAGAAGGAGAGATAAATTTTTCCCAGGCAAACAAAAATTAAAGGAGTTTGTGACCACTAAAACAGCCCTGCAAGAAACTTTAAGGGGGAATCTCTGAGGGGAGAAGAGATGAAAAAAATGTATATATACCAAAAGCAACAAAAGATTATAAAGGACCAGAGAACACCACCAGAAACTCCAACTCTACAAGCATCATAATGGCAATAAATTCATATCTTTCAGTACTCACTCTAAACCTCAATGGACTCAATGCTCCAATCAAAAGACGTAAGGTAACAGAATGGATAAGAAAACAAGATCCATCTATATGCTGTTTACAAGAGACCCACTTTAGACCTAAAGACACCTTCAGATTGAAAATAAGGGGATGGGGAACCATCTATCATGCTAATGGTCAACAAAAGAAAGCCAGAGTTGCCATACTTATATCAGACAATTTAGACTTTAAAATAAAGACTGTATCAACAGATGCAGAAGGGCATTATATCAGAATCAAGGGGTCTATCCACCGAGAGGACCTAACAATTTTAAACATTTATGCACCAAATGTGGCCGCACCCAAATATATAAATCAATTAATCACAAACATAAAGAAACTCATCGATAGTAATACCTTAAAAGTAGGAGACTTCAACACCCCACTCAGCAATGGACAGATCATCTAATCAAAAAATCAACAAAGAAACAATGGCTTTGAATAACACACTGGGCCAGATGGACTTAACAGATATTTTCAGAACATTTCATCCTAAAGCAACAGAATATACATTCTTCTCCAGTGCACATGGAACGTTCTCCAGAATAGACCATATACTGGGACACAAATCATCCCTAAGTAAGCACAAAAAGATAGAGATCATACCATGCATATTTTTAGACCACAACACTATGAAACTTGAAATCAACCACAAAAAAAACTTTGGAAAGGAAACAAACACTTGGAGACTGAAGAACATCCTACTAAAGAATGAATGGGCTAACCAAGCAGTTAAAGAGGAAATTAAAAAGTATATGGAAGTCAATGAAAATGATAACACCACAACCCAACACCTCTGGGATGCAGCAAAGGCGGCCATAAGAGGAAAGTATATAGCAATCCAGGCCTTCCTAAAGAAGGAAGAAAGATCTCAGATACACAACCTAAACTTACCCCTTAAGGAGCTGGAAAAAGAACAGCAAATAAAACCCAAAACCAGCATAACACAGGAAATAATAAAGATTAGAGCAGAAATTAGTGCTATAGAAACCAAAGAAACAGTAGAACAGATCAATGAAACCAGAAGCTGGTTCTTTGAAAGAATTAACAAAATTGATAAACCACTAGCCAGTTTGATCAAGAAGAAAAAGGAAAGGACCCAAATAAGTAAAATCAAGAATGAAAGAGGAGAGATCACAGCCAACACAACAGAAATAAAAACAATAGTAAGAGAATATTATGAGCAATTATATGCCAATAAAATGGGTAATCTGGAAGAAATGGACAAATTCCTAGAAACATATACACTACCAAAACTGAAATAAGAAGAAATAGAAAATTTGAACACACCCATAAACAGTAAAGAAATTGAATTAGTAATCAAAAATCTGCCAAAATGCAAGAGACCAGGGCCAGATGGCTTTCCAGGGGAATTCTACCAAACATTTAAGGAAGAGTTAACACCTATTCTCTTGAAACTGTTCCAAAAAATAGAAATGGAAGGAAAACTTTCAAATTCTTTCTATGAAGCAAGCATTCCCTTGATTCCAAAACCAGACAGAGACTCCACTAAAAAGGACAACTATAGACCAATTTCCCTGATAAACATGGATGCAAAAATCCTCAACAAGATATTAGCCAACCGGATGCAACAATACATTTAAAAAAGTATTCACCACGACCAAGTGGGATTTATATCTGGGATGCAGGTCTGGTTCAATATCCACAAAACAATTAACGGGATTCATCACATCAATGAAAGAAAGAACAATAACCATATGATCCTCTCAATAGATGCAGAGAAAGCATTTGACAAAATACAGCATCCTTTCTTGATAAAAATCCACAAGAAAGTAGGGATCGAAGGAGCATACATCGAGATCATAAAAGCCATATATGAACGACCCAATGCTAATATCATCCTCAATGGGGAAAAACTGAGAGCTTCCCTGCTAAGGTCAAGAACAAGACAGGGATGTTCACTCTCACCACTGTTATTCAACATAGTATTGGAAGTCTTAACCTCTGCAATTGGACAACAAAAAAAAATTAAAGGCATCCAAATCGGTTAGGAGGAGGTCAAACTTTCACTCTTCGCAGATGATATGATACTCTGTATCGAAAACCCAAAAGATTCCACCAAAAACTGCTAGAATTGATTCATGAGCTCAGCAAAGTTGTAGGATATAAAATCAATGCACAGAAATTGGTTGCATTCCTATACAGCAACAGCGAAGCAACAGAAAGAGAAATCAAGGAATCGATCCCATTTACAGTTGTACAAAAAAACATAAAATACCTAGGAATAAATCTAGAAAGGGTGAAATATCTATACACCGAAAACTATAGAAGGCTTATGAAAAAAATTGAAGAAGACACAAAAGATGGAAAAAGATTCCATGCTCCTGGATAGGAGGGAGAAATATTGTTAAAATGTCACTACTACCCAAAGCAATCTACATATTCAATGCAATCCCTATCAAAATAACACCAGCATTCTTCACAGAACGAGAACAAATAATCCTAAAATTTGTATGGAACCATAAAAGACCCCGAATAGCCAAAGCAATCTTGAAAAAGAAAACCAAAGCAGGAGGCATCACAATCCCAGACCTCAAGCTATACTACAAAGTTGTAATTATCAAGACAGTATGGTACTAGCACAAGAACAGGCACTCAGATCAATGGAACAGAATAGAGAGCCCAGAAATTGACCCACAAATGTATAGCCAACTAATCTTTGACAAAGCAGGAAAGAATATCCAATGGAATAAAAACAGTCTCTTCAGCAAGTGGTGCTGGGAAAACTGGACAGCGACATGCAGAAGAATGAACCTGGACCACTTTCTTACACCATGCACAAAAATAAACTCAAAATGGATAAAAGACCTCAATGTAAGACAGGAAGCCATTAAAATCCTTGAGGAGAAAGCAGGCAAAAACCTCTTTGATCTTGGCCACAGCAACTTCTTACTCAACGTCTCCAGAGGCAAGGGAAACAAAAGCAAAAATGAACTACTGGGACCTCATCAAAATAAAAAGCTTCTGCACACTGAAGGAAACAATCAGCAAACCTAAAAGGCAACCGACAGAATTGGAGAAGATATTTGCAACTGACATATCAGATAAAGGATTAGTTTCCAAAATCTACAAAGAAATTATCAAATTCAACACCCAAAAAACAAATAATCCAGGGGAGAAATGGGCAAAAGACATGAATAGACACTTCTCTAAGGAAGACATCCAGATGGCCAACCAACACATGAAAATATGCTCATCACTCATCATCAGGGAAATACAAATCAAAACCACCATGAGATACCACCTTACACCTGTCAGAATGGGTAACATTAACAACTCAGGATGCGGAGAAAGAGGATCTCTTTTGCGTTGCTGGTGGGAATGCAAGCTGGAAAACAGTATGGAGGTTCCTCACAAAATTAAAGATAGAACTATTCTACAACCCAGCAATTGCACTACTAGGCATTTATCCATGGGATATAGGTGTGCTGTTTCGAAGGGACACATGCACCCCCATGTTTATAGTAGTACTATCAACAATAGCCAAAGTATGGAAAGAGCCCAAATGTCCATCGATGGATGAATGGATAAAGAAGATGTGGTATATACAATGGAGTATTACTCGGCAATCAAAAAGAATGAAATTTGCCATTTTCAACAATGTGGATGGAACTGGAAGGTACTACGCTAAGTGAAATTAGTCAGAGAAAGACAAAAATCATATGACTTCACTCATATGAGGACTTTAAGAGACAAAACAGATGAACATAAGGGAAGGGAAACAAAAATAATATAAAAACAGGGAGGGGGACAAAACAGAAAAGACTCATAAATATGGAGAACAAACTGAGGGTGGCTGGACGGGTTGGGGGAGGGGGGATGGTGTAAATGGGTAAGGGGCAGTAAGAAATCTACTCTTGAAATCATTGTTGCACTATATGCCAACTAATTTGGATGTAAATTTTAAAAAAGAAAAATAATAATAAAAAAAAGACAAGGATGATTTACTCTTTATTGTTAGTGACAAAGATGGGGTGTAACACAAAAGTACCTCCTTTGGTTTTTGGCAAACACTCATCAAGCACTTGCTATCTGCTACCCACTGTGTTAGCAATATAGATACATGAGGGGTTGGGGAAAAACATGTCGTCTCTGACTTCATGGACCTTGGTTTACTGGTGAGTGCAACAAAGGATACCTGGGACTGGTTCATGGAGGAAGAGATGCATGAGTTGGGGCAGGGTACCTGGAGGACAAAGAGAAAATTCTCATTGCCCAGAGGAGGAGGAATTTTGTCTGGAACAGAGAGAGAAACACACAGAGCCAGGGAGAGCATAGGACAACATGTAGCCATTAAAGGGCTTTTTATGTATTAGGGTCCTTGTGGTCAGATTTGGTCAAGACATCTACAGGGCCACTCTTTCAGCAATCACCCATGACTGAGAACCCCCTCACCTCAAAGATGGATGCTGCTCAAAATCTTTACCACCCCTTTTCTTTATGGTTTAGCACACCCCAAACATGTCCCACCCTCCTCCCAGACAGAAAAGATTCCTTTGTGCTTTAAATCAGTTATCTTAAACTTTTGAATATGCACTCCACCAGGAAAATCTTTTTGGCCATGCAGTCTGATTCACCCATCCATTTGTAAACTATGTTCATTCTCAACTGTTTCTATACATACAATAAAACTCACATGACCAGGAATTAAGATCTGGGGAAGAAGGCTACAGTTAGAAGTTACTTTATCTGCACACAGGAATGACTCTTCTGCTATGAGCCTGTCTCCCATTTGTGAGACGTGGGCATCACTAGGAGACAACCTGCACCTGTACCACTTACTACAACTCACTATCTGCTCACAAAATAACTCCTATCAAACTCACACAAGCAACTCCAATTACAAAGAGATAGTACACAAAACAGCATGGTACTGGCATAAAAATAAACACATGGATCATTTGAAAGGAATGGAGAGAACAGGAATGAAAGCACATACATATGGTTAATGAAATTACAAAGAAGCAGCCAAGGACACACAACGGGGAAAGAAAGCTCTCTTCAATATATGGTGCTGGGAGAGTCAACAGCCACAAGCAAAAAAATATTAACCTGGACCCTTATCTTCAACCACACCCAAAAGTCACTTCAAAATGTGGTAAGGGGTGAAACATAAGACCTGAAATCATAAAACTGCTAGAAAGAAACATGGGTGAGAAGCATTTTGGCATCAGTCTTTGAGATGAATTTTTTTGATGGTGGATTTGACACCAAAAGTAAAGGAAATAAATGTAAGAATAAATAAGTGAGACTAAGTCAAACTAAACAATTTGCACATCTAAGGAAACAATCAATAAAAATGAATAGACAACATATTGAAAGGAAGAAAAAATTCAAATAGTAGTCTTGTCCAGCAAGAGAACAGGTGCATAATTGAATACAAGAGTGGCTAATGTCAGTGAGGAGACAAGGAACCTGAGTAAGGGCCTTGCTCTGTATTGATTATGATCAGAAGGCTTACAAATGTAATAGACTTGCAGAAACAACAATAAAACAGTGATTGGTAAGTCATGTGTGTGAGGCAAAGGGGTTTCAAAGATATGCAGTGTTAGAGGTTTGTGTCAATACAAAACAAAATTCTGGCGCTCATAAGATGGCTGTTTATGGCAGGCACCAGGCACCAGGCACTGTATATTTATCTCATCTATAGGATAAGACAGATGGAGCATGGTACCTCAGGGTCAATAAGGCCTTTTTTTTAATTAGCTCCAGGCAATTTAGCCCTACTGTGCTTGTCTTTCACCCTGTTTACTTATTAAACAAAGTTATCATCCTGTGGAAGCTTCTTTCCACTCTGCCCTTTGCTCTACCCATGGGGCGCTTCTGCCCTGTGGCCACTTTCCACTCTAAACCTTGTCAAACCACTAGTGCAACCTCAAGGAATTCCTAAACTTATTCCCCACATTGTTGTATGATGTCTCCTGTCAAATCCGTTGGTGGTAGCAACACCTCATCACTGGCTTTTGGGAGTTTATGGATTATATGACGTGATCAAGATTATATTTTTCTGGGCTTTTCTCTTGTGAGTGTTCTTAATCATACATCTTTCATATTTGGGGTGGTTTATGAGATTCTGTATCTTTTTTATCTGATTAATTAGCAGGTGGTGGGTTTGTAAGAATGTGACTAGCAAATGAAGCCTCAGTTCTGTGCCCAAACCAGAAGGAGCAAAGTGAATCCTGGACAGACACAGCTGGGAAGTTACAGGGCAACCTGTGTGGAAAGTCACATCATTGTAGCTTTCTCCTCTCCAGGCACTGATGAGTGCACATGGAAGCTAAAAACACGTTGTTTGCTGAATATATGTATTTCTAAGGATGGAATAATTAGGACTTTGTAAAGACCAAAAGGCTGGTTGGGAATGGAGATTTTTCAGGAAAGTGTGTTCTGTGTGTTGAAGTCATTTGAGAAGTTTAGTTTATGCTGATGGCAGTAGGTAAGGATGGGCTTTACTGGGATGGTTGTCATTGATGTTGGGCTTGCTCAAAACTTACATCAACGTGGCTCCTCTTACTAGGGTCTTCAGCCTAAGTATAATTCCTTCAAGACCTGCCTAATGGAGACCAGGTAGGGGAGTGAGCTCTGAACTGGGGTGCTGACTTGTGTCAGATGGGACACATCCCTCTCACCCCCTTTACCCAAATGCCTGCTTGAATGGCCTTTGTATTCATGCCCACCACCATAATGGAGTCACAGAAGAAGAAGAGCCTTGGGGTCATCTCACCTGGAAACCTCAAGGCCAGTCTCTCCGTCTCTCTGCATGAACCTGGGGCAGGTGTGGGGTCCTTTGACATTCACCGTGGAAACGCCTAGGGGAAGTGGACCTCTCACCATTGACTACAGGATCAAGGGCCTCATGTTCTCCCTTCAGGCATACACCCAGGACCATTCCCATCCTTGTACAGCCTTTTCTGTGCTGCAAGCCCCAGGTGCTTTTTCTTTTTCCTTTGGCTCTCCTTAGCCAAAGCCAGCATCTCCACGGTGACACAGAATGGCTTCAGTACGTTGACTTTTCACATTGCCCCAATTAGGCAATATGAGGGAAATATCCTTGTACCTCCCAATGTTGGATCAGTCATTTCACCCAAGTCTGTCTCTACCAGAACACCTCCCCCAACAGTGCATCAGTCTGGTCCAACAGATGGGGGAGTCCATTCATTCTGGGCAAAGCAAAACATATCTTTGGGAAACTTTTTTGCCAAAATTAACCTGACCCTTTTCTGCAAGGAGTGGGTTTCTTGAAATGTAAGTGATGTCCTTAACCCCTTCTCAAAGTCAGACACTTAAATTCCACATGAGAAAACTGAAGACAAGCACAGCAGTGTGGCAGCAGTGGGAGGACTAGACTGCACGGTGGAGGGTTTGAGGGAATGATCCAGGCACAGCTGCAGTGATGCCCCAGGTACAATCACCAAAAACAGTGTTGTGAGGGTGTTCCAGGACAGTGAACCTGAAGGAGGAGCATGGCTGCACCACAACTTGCAGTAGCCTTTGTAGACATCATCTTTCTGCTGTGAAAATGAATAACAAACTGTGGGGCAATTCTGTACAAGTCCATAGTGATGACCACCCTGACACCCCTTCATCAGATGGCCCCATTCTCCTACCTGCTTATGCCCCAAGCCAAAGTGTCTTCGTGGATGACCTTCCTGCACACAATCATATCCCTGAGTTTGTTGCTGTCTGCCTAGGCAGCTGTTCCGTGCAAATCCCCTGTATCCCACTCTGGCCCTGCTCAGACCTCCTGTGTATTATAAGACATAGGTTCCTCATTACACCACACCTAATAGAGCCCATCAGGCCTACAGTCACCCCCTCTGTCACTAACTATCTCCCCTGAAGTTCTCCTCCCCAACTGCATGTGCCTGGACCACTCAGTATTCCCTCATGAACCCCTCAGACAACGTCTCCCTCCATAAACTAGTCCATCACCTAGAACCCTCCATCCATCCCAGGAGCTAACATGCTGGCCCCAGGAGTCATTGGGATTGCCTCACTTCACTGTCTACTTTCTCTGAGAATGGTACCTCCATGAGCACAGGGACTGAACCCCTGAATCAGGTGTTTAGTAGATATTTTTGCACTAACGAATGCATTGTTCTTTAGGGCAAGCCACACTGAAAGAAACAGTCTAATTCAATCTAGTTCTATGCAATACGGAGTAGTATCTGAACATTAGCATTTCATCCAAGTCCCCCAGTGACTGGCAAATCATTATTAAGTGTCTGTGCCTTAAAGAATTGTCCTGATTAACAGGCTAGAGTACTGCCCTGAACCCAGAGTTGGCCTTGTTATTGGATAAAACATTCATTAAATCCAAATGGAGATGAGACCCGGGGTAGATGGAGATTCAGAACAGGACCAATGTAAGAAGTTGGGGAGTAAAAAAAGCAACTCTGAGAGACCCATGGCTCTGGGATTGGCTTATCATATCAGGGTCCCCAGTTGTGGGTTCAGCTTTATGTTTTCTCCAGCAAAGTCAAGGACAGCAGGAAGGATTTCTCTAGACTCCCCAATCAAGAGAAGTGAGAAGGAGTCTAAAGGAAGTCTCCTTGAGCTGCTTTCAAGCTCCTGAATTTATTAGGCATACATTATAGAAAACACTACACAATATGTCAATGGCTACATGCCAGTAAGAACTTATAGAAAGGGTAAAAAATAAATAAGGCATTCCCAAGACTACAAAAGAGCTAATGCCAAAAGCAGGGTGGAGAACAAACAAGATAGTCCACAGATAACATGGTCTAAGGTATTCATGAGCACAGGCAGAACCCAACCTCTATATACTCATTAACTAGATACTGGTCAGCTGTTTTCAGCAAGGCCAGAAAACAGTGTAATGTGTTCCCTATAATTTCCTTAACCAGGACACAACTATTTGGTTTCCTACACATGTTGGGCACATTTCAGACTCTAGGTGACTCACACAGGCATCAAGTATGAACTGCCCACGGACACCTCTCAGCCCATGCTCCTGAGGGCAGCAGGTGAGGGTGAGGTGGCCACTGGTGCCCTCGTGTCCCTCTTTGGGTTCTGTGTCCAATCTCTACCTTCTGCATCCTGGGCCCCTGAAGCCTGCTGCGTGGACTACTCTGCATAATGGCTCACTTGGGCCACTGGTTCAGGGGCAGATGTGCCTGCCAAGTAGGTTGCCCCCAGGATCCCCTGACACTCTGGCTTCTGGCCTTGGGGGATACAGAAGTGACTTCTTCCAAGAGCCCCGCAGGATCAGATGGTGACCATACAGGAAAAAGCCTATGGATAGCTTTGAAGGTGGACTTGGAGGCCATTGGGGAAGCTGTTCTTCCAGCAAAGAATGCTGTGAGGACACTGGGCAAACACAGCATGAGTCTGGAGAAGTCTTTCTATCCAGACAAGACACTCATGAAGCTGGCATGTCCCCATGCGCCAGGCTTTTGGTTCCTTCAACACAAGCCATTGAGCATAACAAGAGATCGGGGGGGGGGGGAGGTGGGGAAATGGTGGAATATCAGATAACTGCATTCACACATTTTGCAATGATCAGTTACTTTAACTACTGTAGTGCCCTGTTGTATAGAAGATAATTTTTCCCTGCCTGTCACCATCTGTGCTCTTCTGTTTCTTCAATGACATGATCATTTAGGAAACGTCTTGGATACTTTCTGTTTCTCAAGCCTCAGTGGGGCTGAGGTCAGGTGTTTCTGCCAGTCGTGGATAAAGAAATTCCTGGGTGGGGCCACCTGCTCACATACTGGAGGCTTTATTGCAGCCTCTGAGCCTTGCTGAGTCCTCTTCTAAAAGAAAGGTATCTCAGGAGCACTAAGAGCCAATGTCAGAGGCAAACACACCCAGAGCTAAGTTGGCCCCTCAGCCCTCATCTCTCCTCCACATACACATCCCCCTAACAAAGCCAGACTGAGCCCTGTGTGATTTCCAGAGCATCAGCATCAACACCAGGACAAGGACTAGCCCCCCCCCACCTCAATGCAGTCAGGGATGGGGATAGAGGAAATCTCAAGACATAGGATTTGGAGATGGATTGTGGTGACAGCTGCCAACATGTCCACGAGCATGGAGCATCCATCCTCAGGACAAAAGGGGTTCAGCCATGGCTAGAGCTCCAGGGAGCCCATGGCTCCCTCTGGGCACTAATAGATCTGAACTTTCAGAGTCATAACCCCACCATGCCCAAGCATGCATGAGGAGAAGGAGTATGGATGAGCATCGAGAATTTGGGGTCCTTAGCTTGAGGTCTTGTCTCTTCCTCATAGTCAGTTGTGTGCTGCTGGTACAAGGCACAAGATCTCCTTGGACTGAGTTCCCCAGAATGAACTGCTATGTGAAAACGCAGTCCCCTTCTCCCAACACCTTGAAGAGCAAAGACTTCACCTATCATAAAGTTGCAGTAGGCAAATGGTGCAGGTGGCCTGCTGCTGAGACAGTGGTAGCTGGATTTCTTGATATTTCCATTTTCCTTCCTCTTCTGTATTCTCTGTAATGTCAGTGCTTTTGTGCACATGGCTTCCATTTAATTTTCCAGGACAAAGAATTTATTAATGTAAACAATCTTGGCAATAGCAGTGAAACATCCTGACATGTTGAATTATCATTTTGTGACCAGGGCACACCCTTCTGATGCCTGATTAACCCACGCCCTGGTTCCCATGAACCCCCTGGGTCTCATCTAGGGGATATGTTGCACTGAGATCATAGACAATTTATATTCTATGGGATGAAGGGAGAGCTTCTGTGATGCAGATACAGATAGTAGCCTTTCACCCACAGTTTGATTGTTGACACTCACAGTCTAACAATAAAGAGGAAAGAATGTCCTGCCTGCCTCCCTGTTTGTCTCTGCCTGGACACACAGCAGACTACAGTCACCAGGCCCTCAGGCATGTCTGGGACGCTGCATCACAGACTCTGTCCTGAGCACACACAGATAGTGTCTGTGTGTTTATTCTTCATATTTCAATACCTTAAATTCCTTGTATGGGTGAAAGTATATAACATCATCATCTGGCCACAGATTCACATTCCCTTGAGATGTGATATCAGGGAAGAGGCAGACTGTGGGTGGGCCTGGCCTCACCAGGGAGGGGCAGGTGAGGGGTGGGTAATTAGCTCCAGGGGACCTCCAGGTCTACAGGTGCAGAGTGCTCCCCTGACACTTCACTTCCTCCTGCACTGGGGTCTGCACATCAGTATCCATCTGCACCTGGAGGAACAGGAACAGGAGATGGGAGGGCACAGGGCCTCCTGCAGGTAAGTGCAGGAGACTAGTGTGACTGGGTCTCACTCAGTGCTGTGGCCCATCCACGCACTAGGTCCTTGTCAGCATGTCTCAGCCTTGGGCTCCCATAAGCAGCACCTGAAGGTATGTCCCCTATGTCCAGAATGGCTCCTTCCCTGTGACGGGGTGGAGCACAGGCACCTGCATTTCCATCCAGCTGCTTCCTGGGACCTCCATGCTTACACAGGGCCAGCACAACCCTCAGCAGGAGCCACAACCTCACCCACCTCTGGGCCCGCTGTGTCCACTTCATGCAGGCATCACACCAGAAATTTTAGGAACACTTTTCACATAGTTCCCCCACATCATTTGGTAACCTGACATCTTCAATTAGGGTGAATTTAGGGGTTGAGTTAAGTTAAATTCACTACCGCTCACCTGGATCATTTCCAAATAAGATGAAATAATGAAATGTTCATTATTAAACACCTACTTTTAGATACTTTTGGCTTCCTCATTACAGAGAAAGTGAAGATAAATTTAGGTGTCTTAGTACACATGTCTTGTGCTTTATTGAAATACTGTACTGTGAAGAAGCACATTTTTCTGGCACTTATGAAATATATTCAGAAAGCTGCCTTTCGAATGGTTGGTGATATAGCAGACTGTTCACAATTACTTACTACTTAGTTCTATTAGAAATTAAGGGTTAAGAACTCTAATTAATATATGTGGTTGAAGCTAGTAGAATGAATAAGGGAAATATCCCTCTTTGCAGAAAAGTAGGATGCATACATTAGGTAAAAGAAAAGCCAAGGACATCCTTTTTATGTTGAGGGGGGGGAAAAGTAATTTTGTCCAAAGGGAAGCTAATTAGTTAAAGAGGGGAAGTTTAAGAAGAATATGAGTTTTTAAACAAAATGTAGAAGTGTTGTGGAAAAGGAATCTTTGAGAAGAAATTTTAATGTGTGGTCAAGCTGGCTAAGATCGGAATGAGTTTTTTTTTTAATTTTTCCTATAAAAAGGGAGATATGCAACTAATTAGGCTAATTGGGCATGTTAAATTATACAGGAAGCATTGTAAAACAGGTGACTCTTATCCTTCCAAAAATATATTTATGTGGATACCTGCTATTAATATCAGTATCCCAGAAATTGGATGTGATTCTTAGAGATCAGATATGCCCTCATGTATTGTTAACACCTGTAATTTTATTGTCTGAAAACATTTGTCGCAAAATTAACCAAATTTCCTCAAGTGCCCTGTAATGAACTCTAATAAAACTTTTAACCATGCCAATCTTAAGTTTTTTTATTATTTATAGTCAATGATTCTTTTACTCAGATCCTTTCACAAAAGTTTGCTTACAAAAATACTTCATCCTCAAGGAGTTGTATGAAAAATACTCTAGAGAACAGGTTTCTGTTAATTTTAAGGTAATAAAACTGAACTGGGTAAAAATTTCCAGAACTGATTAAAATTTTAAAAGTGCAAAAGTTAATTACAGGAGCAAATAAACTAAGGTTAAGTAGAATTCTTATAACTTGTTGGAAATATTGCTGGCTACTTAATATTTTGTTGCCAGATATAAGGACACCTTTCCTTTGCAGCTAACTATGACTTATAGCAATTTGGAAAATGACACCTTAGTAAGCAGAATGAAAACACTTATTTTTTTCTCCCTCCCCAATCCCTCCAGAATTCAAAAACTTAGTGAGTATTCCTATTGTTCTGACAGTAGATTCACTTACACAACTTCAATAAGAACATGTTCTCCTTGGGACAGGACAATTGGAAACATCTGTCATGTTACCAAGGCTTTGATGGGACTGGAGTATTTGGGAGAGATGTGCGTAGACTCAGTTGTGACCAGACAGCTTGAAGGAATGAAGCCCCAAGAAATAGCAGCCTTATCCCTTGCTTGCAAGATTCCCAGCAACCCCAGCAGGTGAGTGAAGAAGCACACTTCTGGGAAAGTGTTAGAACCTCGGAATATTTTGGAGACCTCAAGAAGAAGAGTTAACCCAAACCAGTGAGTATTGTAGGCAAAGTCTGATGGCAAGTATCTGGCTTGGCTTACACCCTTGAGAAGCTGTTTGAGATTCAATCTGAGATTCCTTATGGAAAGTTCCAGCAAAGCTGGATGAAAAAGGCCTACATAATCAATTGCTATTCTTGACACACTGATGTAAAGAACAAGGCAAACAAGAATAAAACTACACTTATATTGCAAACAAATTAGTCTCAATATGGCAATGTTTGGAAGTTATGGGAATAATTAAGTTTTAGTATTTATTATTTCAACATTTACAATGAACTAAGTAGTTGTGAAGAATCTTCTCCATGCACAGAGCTTCATGCATTTGTTGTAAAGAAAACCCTCAATTGACAGAGTCAGGCATCGGACGAGTGGATGGAGCACCACGGTCCTCAGCTCTGACATGCAGTATGGGCTTCACAGAAAATGGAGCTCAACTGATGACAGAGTGATGTTGGAGATCTTTAACAATATTTGGGGTGATTAACTTAGAGAAAACAATGATAATTCACAACAAGGTGTGTGGATGTTTGATTCTAAACCTGTTTCAGACAAAATTGCTCCTACACTGACCTCTTCTCAAGACTAAGATCCTGGCTTCATGACATAGGAAACATCACCAATGTAGGACAGGTCTAACCATGCTTACACCACATCCTCCAGGACCTGTGAACCTCAGGTCACTGTCCCTACCTCCAATGTCTCACCTGAGACAGGAAGTCTGGGCCACAGTGTACAGGGAGCCAGGTTTTGCCCCAAGAGAGGACATGAATCCATGTTGGTCCCTCCAATGAGGGATCCAAGATGGCCCCTGGGGGATGAGGGCAGTACAGAGGGGTGAAAACTGCCTGTTGACTGGACACATGAGCAGGACAATGTTGAGAGCATCCTGGTGATTGGCCAGCTGTCAAGCATCTTGATTGGCCTTAGGAACAAGACCATGCTGAGAGCAGAGCCACCTCTGCTCTGGCAATATGGTGATTGCCCATATGGATGAGACCACACTTGAGAGCCAGGTGGTGATTGGCCAAGTGAGGGAGAACATTCTAGGAGCCGCCTGGTGATTGGACACTTGAGCAAGACCATGATGAGTGCCTTCTGGTGATTAGCCCCATGAATGACACCACAATGAAAGCTGCTTTGTGTTTGGCTTTGGGAGAGACCAAAGGGTCTCCCTTTGGGGAGACCATGCTGAGAGCCACCTGTTGACTCCCCACATGAAGGAGACCACAGGTCTGAGTGGCCTGGTGATTGGCCCCCTGAGTGAGAAAATGCTGAAAGCTGTGTGGTGATTGGCCAGCCAACTGTCACCTGATAAATTGCTGGTCGATCTTCCTGAAGGTTGGTGACTTGAGCAAGATCACAGCTGAGCTCTGCCTGCTGACTAGCCAGAAAATGAGGTGAGGGGACAACTATTGGGTGATTCACCATGTAAGCCATCCCACGCTGAGAGCTGCCTGGTGATTGGACACAGCAGAGAGCCCACACAGAGACCCAAACTGGTGACAAGACACAGGAGCAAGCCCAGGATGAGAGCCCCATGGTGTTTGCCCTGGGGGCACTGTGGTGATGTTAGGGGGGTTCGGGCCTTATAAAATCCAGGTGCCCAAGTTCCCAGTACAGAGAGACATGGTTCTATTCCCATCCATCACTCCATGCCAGTGGTATCTGACCCCACAGGCTTAGCCAGGGGCAGCCCCCAACCTTCCCTCAGAGAGTTATAGAGCCAACCAACCTACCTTCTTTAATTCCATGGTTTTCCCACCAGACACCCTGCTCAGTAAAGGGAAACTCCTGGCGCACACGGAAAGACACCTGCAGACCCTCCACACAGCAAAGCCAGCTCCCTACCCCTCCCCACCCTCCAAGACCTGCCCACATGCGTAGTGGGGGTCCAGCCCCAGGCTTTCCCTTGTTCTTCTCAGAGCCCTCTTCTGTCTGTGCAACTCAGCATCACTGCTTGGTCCATGGGAGCTGACTGAAATGTCAGCTACCAGTCCCCATGCACCTGTCCCATTCTGCCTTCCAAGAGTGTGAGCCAAGAAGTTGCAGGCAGTGAGGACAGGGACCTCAGTAACCTCCCACTGCCTCCTGCCAACCCTGACCATTGACACATTCTTGGCCACCAAGTGCTGCCCCCATTGCCAGAGATGGATGAACTAGCTCCAGGCCCCCTTCCATACTAACACAATCAGTGACTCTGGAAGACACATGAAAATCAGGACACAGAGCAGGAAGAACAACCCAAACCCACAAAAGTAGGGCATCTGTACCCAGACATGAGGAATTTGAGGCTATTGCCCTGGCACAAATCCTCCCTCTAGGAAATGGCCAGGTGTAGGGTGGTCTGTGAAGGTAGAGGCTATTCCCTCTGTTAGGGGTTTATTCCCACATGTCAGTGATTCATGGCTGGATGTCAAGACCTGGCTGGTGCTTGCATCTGTTCAGAGTGCAGTACACATTTTGGGTCACTGTGTCCAAATGCTGGTGGGTCCATGACCTGCAGGTCTGGGGCCAACTTTAGTCAGAATCCTAGTAACATAACATTTGGGGAGCCTTTATATCTTGGGGAATTCTCTCCTGAGTGAGCAAAGGCTGCCATGACTAAGAACAAGAGAAAAACCTGATGCTCAGAAACTGTCCTGGAGAAGGAAAGCCATAGATACAGCTTTTAGAGTATTGGGTACAAAGCTCAAATTTATACAAATGACTTTTAACAACAGTAGGGGTTTCTCTCCGAGAAAGAGTTTGAGTTGAAGAATTCCCTCACAATATATGTGGAAGTACATCAAAGTATGAAAAATCTGTGTTTAAATTTGGTGCAGCTGAAGGACGAGATTGAAAGAACTTGCCAGAGCATCAGGTCCCTGGACATGATCCAACATGAGGAGGGAATTGGGAGCAAGTGAGGAGACCCAGGCCTTAAGAAAGACTAGTCATAGGCTGAGCTCCCCCAGCCCAAAGATAGGTCCTGACAACCTCCTGGGCAGTGGGCCAATCAGGGGCAGGCTTAGATTCCTGGAGTTCAGGACCTCTCTGTCCAAATTCAGGGCTTCCTTGGGATTTTTGCCTTCCAGGCCACATTTTCAAAAGGAAGAGGTCACCACACATAGTCACCCTAGGAGGACATAAAAGGGAAGCTGGATTTGTATGTGGGTCACCTCTTGGAGTGGGAGCGGCATAGCCTTAAGGATGTCTACCAGTTTTAAATAAATAGTTGTGTTTGAATGCAAAAGAAGAGTTTCCTGGTGTTTGTGATGCACAGCTCAGAATCACAGTCACCAAGGCCCCACACTAGTCACTGCCTTCTCAAGATGGTGGGCGGGGTCTCCATGTCTCTGAGACAGTGGCAGAGAACTAGAGGGAGGTAACACTCAGCAAAACCTGGGCATCCTAATCAACGTTTTTCACATACATTGACTCCTCTATGACTCAAGACCAGTTGTTGAGGTGGGTGCCATTCTGTTAGAAAGGAAAACAGAAGCAGAGTGTATGCACACAGGTATTTCTGCATAGACCATTCTGACCCAAGACCTCACAACCAGTTTGTGGCAAAACTTGACTCCAAAATCTGGATGTTTAAGGTCTCTTTTGGCAACAAGGCCTTTCACATACCATAGGCCAAAGCAAGGCATACTGTCAAGCCCATTCTGAAAGAAAAGTAAATGTGGTCCACATGGAGGACGATGGCCAGGAAGGAAAGGTGAACAAATGGGGACAAATAATACAATGTATTTTACTCTGCTAGCATATGATCCCCTAAACAGAATTATCTTATTTTTTTGCAGTGCCCAGAACCATGGCTGGCATTTAGTAAATGAAGCCAAGAATCTTGAAGAAAAGAACATGACCATATTTATTTTAAACATAGTTATGGTTCTATGTCTTTTTATTTTGGATCCTGATGAGGTCCCAATTGTTTATTTCTGCTTCTATTTCCCTTGCCTCCCGAGCCATGTCTACTTAGAAGTTGATGTGGCCGAGGTCAAAGAGGTTGCTGCCTCTTTACTCCTGAAGGAGTTTTATGGTTTCCTGCCTCACATTTAGGTCTTTCATCCATTTTGAATTTATTGTTGTGTATGGTGTAAAAAAGTGGTCCAGGTTCACTCTTGTGCATGTCACTCTCCAGTTTTCCCAGTACCATTTGCTAAAGAAACTGTCTTTTTTCCATTGAATACTCTCTGCTGCTTTGTGAAAATTAGGTTGGCCAGAGATTTGTGGGTCCATTTTTGCATTCTCTATTTTGTTCCATGTTTCTTTTTTTGTGTAAGTACCATACTGTCTTGATGATTACAGGTTTGCAATGTAGCTGGAATTCCCAAATTGTGATGCCTCCAGCTTTGTTTTTTTTTTTTTCATCATAACTTTGGCTATTCAGAGTCTTTTCTGGTTCAATACCAATTTTGTGATGGTTTGTTCTAACTCTGTGAAAACTACTGGTGTTATTTGAATAGGGATTGCACTGAATGTGTAGATTGCTTTGGGTTGTAGATACTATTTAATGTTTGTTCCTCCAATCCATAAACATGGACTGGCTTCCCATTTCTTTGTGTTATCAATTTCTTTCACAAGTGTTTTACAGTTTTCAGGCAATAGATCTTTTACCTCTTTGGGTAGGTTTATTCTGAGACATCTTATTGAACTTGGTGCAGTTGAAAATGGAATCAATTACTTGATTTCTCTCTCCTGCTTCATTATTGTTGTATAGAATTGCAGCAGATTCCAGTATATTGATTTTGTATCTTGTGCCTTTATTGCATTTACATATCCATTCTAGCAATTTTTAAGTGGGGTCTTTCAGTTGTACTTCATAGAGTGTCACGCCATCTGCAAATAGTGAAATGTTGACTTCTTCGCTGATTTTGATGCCTCTTCTTTCTTTTTGGTGTCTGATGACTGTGGCTAGGATTTCCATTACTATGTTAAATACCAGTGGTGACAGTTGAGATCCCTGTCTTATTTCTGAATAGAGGAAACGCTCTCAATTTTTCCCCCCATTGAGGATTATATTACCTGTAGGTCTTTCATATATGGCCTTTGTGCTGTGGAGGTACATTCCCCTTATCTACACTTTATGGTGTATTTTTATCAAGAAATGACACTGTACTTTGCCAAACATTTTTTCTGCAAATTTTGAGAGGATCATATGGTTCTTATCCTTTCCTTTATTAATATGTCATACCACGGTGATTTTTTGTGTGTGTGTGAATATTGAACTACCTTTGCAGTAGAGGAATAAAACCCACTTGATTGTGGTGAGTAATTTCTTTAAATACACTGTTGGATTAGATTTGCAAGTATTTTCTTGTGAACTCTTGCATCCATGTTCATGGATATTGGCATGCAATTCTCGTTTTTAGTGGACTCTTTGGTTTTGGAATCAAGGTAGATGATTTACAATGATGGGCTTGTGAAATTAATTTGAATATTTTGTTTCCATTTCTATTTTTGGGGACACTTTGAGAAGAATGGGTATTGATGCTTCTTTAAATGTTTTGTAGAATTCCCTGGAAAGCCATCTGGCCCAGGATTTTTGTTTGCTGGGATATTTTTGATTACTTATTCAGTTTCTTTGCTGGTTATCAGTCAATTCTGTTTTTCTATTTATTCTTGTCCAGTGTTGGTAACTTGTAAGTTTTTAGGAACTTATCCATTACTTCCATATTTCCCAATTTTAGCATTAATTTTTCATAATATTCTTGTATAATTTTTGTATTTCTTGATGTTGATTGTGATCTCTGCTCACTCGTTCATGATTTTACTTATTTGGTTTCTTTTTCTTTTCTTTTTAGAAGCCTTGAAGGGTGTTTATCAATTTTATTAATTCTTTCAAAAAACCAGCTCTGGTTTCATTGATCTGCTCTATAATGTCTTTCTCTTTGTTTGTTTCTATGTCACTTATTTCTAATTTTTTTAACGTTTATTTATTTTTGAGAGGCAGAGCACGAGTGGAAGAGGGGCAGAGAGACGGAGACACAGAATCTGAAGCAGGCCCCAGACTCTGAACTGTCAGCACAGATACTAACATGGGGCCTGAACTCAGCATCTGTGAGATCGTGACCTGAGATGAAGTCGGATTGCTTAACCGATGAGGCCACCCAGGAGCCACTATGTCAATGATTTCTGCTCTAGTTTTCATTATTTCCCTTATGCTGGCTTTAGGCTGAGTTTGTGGCTCTTTTTCTCACTCGTTAGGTGTAACTTTAAGTCGTGTACTCGAGATTTTTCTTGCTTCTTGAGGTAGGCCTGTATTGCCAAATACTCACTTTTATGACTGCTTTTGCACCATCCCAAATATTTTGGACTGTTGTGCTTTCATCATCATTTGTTTCCATGTATTTTTTAAAATTTCTGTTGTAATTTCCTGGTTGACCCAGTCATTCTTTCATAGAATGTTGTTTAACCTTCATGTAATTGTGGTCTTTCCAAATTTTTACTTGTGTTTGACTTCAAACTTCATATGTCGTGCTTGGAAAATATGCATGGTATGATCTCAATATTTAGTACTTGTTAATATGATTTGTGACCTAGTATGTTATCTATTTGGGAAAATGCCCCATGTGCCCTCAAAAAGAATGTTTGAGGATGGAATGTTCTGAATATACCTGTTAAATCCATTTTGTCCAGGGCCTCCTTCAAAGGCATTGCTACCTTGTTAACTTTCTGCTTAGATTATCTGTCCATTGTCATACTTGGGGTGTTAAAATCTCGTCCTATTTTTGTAGTATTGTCATTGAGTTCTCTTATGATTGTTATTAATTGCTTTATGCATTTTAGTTCTTTCAAATTGGGGGCATAAATGTTTACAATTTTTGGATCTTTTTAATTAGACTCCTTTAGTATGTTATAGTGTTGTATTTCATCTCTTCTTACAGTCTCGGTTTATAATCTTGTTTCTCTGATAGCAGTATTGCTACTCTGGCTTTCTCTTCACCTCTATTTGCATGATAAATGCTCTCCAGCCCCTCACTTCCAATCTTCAGGTGTCTTTAGGTATAAAATGAATGTCTTGTAGGCAACATATCCTTTGGTGTTGTTTCTTACTCATTCTAACACCCTATGTCTTTTGATTGAAGCATGTATTGTATTTACATTCACAGTGATTACTGACAGATCTGAATTCAGTGCCATTTTATTACCTGTTTTGTCATTGTTTCTGCAGAGTTTCTCTGTTTCTTTCTAGTCTTTGTCGTATTTGGTATTCCTTACTCAAAGTGTCCCCTTTAATGTTTATTTCAGTGTTGGTTTACTGGCCACCAGCTGCTTTAACTTTTTTGTCTAGGAAAATCATTATCTCTCCTTCTATTCTGATTGACAGCATTGGTGGATAGAGTATTCATGGCTGCATATTTTTCCCATTCAGCATGTTGAATATATCATGCCACTCCAGTTGGCCCAGTTTCTGTGGGGAGGTCTTCCACTATTATTTGTCTTCCCTCATAAGTTAGGGACTTCTTTTCTATTGCTGCTTTTAGGATGTTTTCATTATCTCTATATTTTACCATTTCTACTATGATATGTCTTGGTGTTTACCTGCTTTTGTTGATTTTGTTGAGACTTCTCTGTGCCTCTTGAATTTGGATGTCTCAGATTAGGAATGTCTTCAGCTATAATTTCTTTTTGGTATAATTGTAAATGTTTGTTTGTTTTTTTGTTTGTTTTCTTTCTGCTACATCATTACGAGTGTACGGAAATACAACACATTCCTGTATATTAATTGTTTATTCTATAACTTTACAGAATTATTTTTCAGTTCTAATATTTTTCAATTCAATTTTAAATTCTTTTCTTTCAGCTACATCATTATGAGTGTAAAAAATGCAACATATTCCTGCATATTAGTGGCATTATGTACATTTTTTATGCATACATTTTCAGTTCTAATAATTTTTAGATGGATTCATTAAGGTTTTTATATATAGTGTCATGTCATCTGAAAATTGCAATTTTTCATTATTCCTTACAAATTTGGATGACATTTCTATCTGATTCTTTTCTTATTACTGTGGTTACCTCTTTTGGTACTAGTTTACACAGAAGTGGTGAAACTGGATATTTGTGCTTCCTTCCTGATCTTGGTGTAAAGGTTTTCACTTTTTCAACATTGAGTATGATATTACCACTTTTTTATTTTCTCATATTGCCTTTTTCATGTTGAGGTATGTTCTTTCTAAATTCATTTTGTTGTGCCTTATTATAATGAATAGGTATTGTGTTTTGTCAAATGCTTTTTCTACATCTATAGAGATGAATATATGGTTTTTATCCTTCATGATTTTAATGTCATTTATCACATTGAAGTTGGAAACACCAATGCATCACTAAAGTAAGTTACAGTGGATAACAGCTAATGATTTTTAAAATTTAATATTGAATATGTTTTGGTAAAACCTGTTGAGGAATACTTGCATATAATGGTTTTCATATCTGTGTAATACTGGCCTTTTGAAAGCAATTTGAAAGTTTTCATTTATCATCTATTTTCGTTTAGTAGATTGAGAATAGTTATTAACTTTTTTTTTTTAAGTGTTTGATAGAATTCCCCTGTGAAGCCATCTGAACCTGGACTTTGCTTTGCTTGGGTGATTTTTGATTACCGATTCAATTTTATTACTAGTAAACAGTCTGTTCCAATTTTCTATTTTCCAATTTATCTATTCCTTCTAGTTTTGTCTAGTCATTAGCATATAATTTGTTTCTATATTATTTTATATTTCTTTGCATTTAAGTGATTCTGTTGTTATTTTAGCTTCTTGACTTATTTTATTTCTTTTTTAATGTTTAATTTAGTTTTGAAAGAGAGAGTGACCAGGGGAGAAGTGGGGGTGGGGGACAGAGGATCCAAAATGGGCTCTGCACTGACAGCAGCAACCAATGTGAGGCTCAGACTCACAAACCATAAAGACCATTACCTGAGCCAAAGTCTGATGTTCAACCAACTGAGCCACCTGATTTTATTTTTTCGAGTCTTCTTTTTTCAGTCTGGCTGAAGTTTTTGTTTTGTTTTTTTCAGTTGTGCTTATTTTTTCAAAGAACAACCTCTTAATTTCATTGATATTGTCTTTTTTTTTCTTTTAGTTTATATTATTAGTGTATGGAAACCAATTTGACAATAAATTTCATATTAAAAAAATAAAAAATGCATCCATTTAACCAAAAAAAAAAAAGTAGATTTTTGTTGAATTTCACAACCAGGAAATGCCGGGTCTTTCATTTGTGGCCTGGTACACCCTCAAGTGGCAGATGGGGAGACTTCCCCTTCATTATCATTGTGCAATAAATGTTATATTTTAATGGCTTTATATTTTATATTTGAACAGTCATTTATATTCACAGAAAAAATAAGGGTAAGGTATAGAGATTTTCAATATACTTTCTGCTTCCACACATGCGGCTTCCACCAGAACCCACATACTCTACCAGAGTGGTACATTATTTCCAATAGATAAACCTACACTGATACATTATAATCAACAAAAGTCCAGAGGTTACATTATTGTTCATTCTTAGTGTTGCGTGTGTGTGTGTGTGTGTGTGTGTGTGTGTGTGTGTGTTTGGAAAAAAAGTATATTGAGTTGTATGGATCTTTATAGAATTACAGATTCTAAAAGTCCTCTGTATTCAAAATATTCCCCTCTCTCCTTTTCCAACCACTGATCCTATTGTTTTCTCTGCAGTTTTGCTTTTCCCAGAGGTCTTGTAGTTGGAATCACATAGATGCAGCCTTGTTATTGGATTATTTAAAAAACTATCCCAATATCAGATGTTTTTTGATAGTGAAAATGGGCCACAAAAACAGCAATATTGATAAGGATTAAGATTAAACTTAATTATAAGAAGTTGTTCTTGATGGGTATTACAAAAACAAACACGTGGTAAGATTCTAGAGTTGTTTCCTTATTGCTGACTGTGTGAAATAAGATGAGAAGAAACAACTGAAGAGACTTGGAGTTGGAAGTGACAGAATAGTCCACCACAAGAGCCTACAAGTTTGTGTCAAACAAGATACTTCGGCGAGGAGAGTGTATACCTCAACCCTAAATGCTGCTTGAATGGAGATTCACTTTTAACATTTACTAAGTACAACTGACCAAACAGGTGGAGGAGTAGATGTTAGAAAGCAGGCTACAAATTTCTCACCATGCAGCTGCCCTGGCAGAGTGCTGAAATCCTTATAAAAGGATTACTTCAGGACACTGCGGTGGCTCAGTCAGTTAAGTGTCCAACTCTTTACTTCAGCTCAGGTCTTGATTTCACAGTTTGTGAGACCAAGCCCTGCATCAGGCACTCTCCTGCATACTTGGGATTCTCTCTCTCCCTCTCTCTATGCCCCTCCTTTCTCTCACTCTTAAAAATAAATAAATAAAAGTTGCAGAAACAATTAATTCACTCAAATTAAATGGAGGAGACACTACTCATTCCCACAAATGTGCTGTATCACCTAGCTAGGAACTTGAGACCAATTTAGAATATATGTGAAGACTGCCAAAACCTTTCAACCATCAATTACATTGGACAATCTGCTACTGTGTTCTGCTTATTTGAAATTAACATTATTGAAAGACTTTGGGTCTTTCTGATGCTGAAACCATACAACTCCTAGAAAGGTTATCTAGGGAAATGATCTTACAAGTAGAAATTTGGAACCCAGATGTTTCCATTATTATCCAGGAAGTAGGATATTTCACTTTTCCCTATAGTGTCTGCCCCTCCTACAAATCCCAAAGCTAAGGCTGTACTGCTTCTACAGGTGACATGACAATTATGGACATGGGGAAGATGAGCTGAGAACATCCCTTCCCTATAGCTTCTTGTCCCATCTCTCACAAACAGTCTCACTCTAAAGTCTCATTTGGATAAGTGACTATTTCTCAGCTTCATTAACAGTAAGTGTTCAAGACTCAGAAGGGAGGTGAGATGAGGCATGATTTTTGGTTGAAATATTAGAATATTCATAGTTTCAGTCTTACAACTTATTGAATTATAACTACCATCAGTTGATATTTCCAGGTTAAAGGTGAATTTAATTAATGTTATTAGAGTATACAATTATATACTTATAGAATGACATTTGTGTGCATATCATGTTCCATTTCAAATTTGAATGCATTTTACTTTTTCTTACTTTGCCTGCTTATTCCTTTCTCCAGGATTTCAGAGAATTAAATAGCTTAAAAGAATGATATCTTTGTCATCATTCATCATGTTTCCCTCTGCACCCTGTACTCTTTCAATTGCCAGAAAGCAGTAGATGCTTTCCAGTTACTTAATGGTATCTGATGATTAACATACTAATTATTTTGACATTAGTACCTTTTACAAAAACATGTTCTTTTACAAAAAAAGTGTTCTTTTTTTAATTTTTCAAATTTTCAGCTGTTTCTCATGGTGTCACTATCACTACTGAACCAACCAACTTACCTGCACATTTTCACTTACAATTCTCATAAGGACTTTAAGCTATAAATAACTAGACATAGGTTTTGTGGTTCATTTTTAAGAGTATGGTAAAACTAAGGAGAAATATGATGCTATTGACTGAAACAATAATACAAAAGATGGGATGTGATTTTTTTCATATAGATTATACAGTGTGTGTGTGTGTGTGTGTGTGTGTGTGTGCATGCGTGCACGTGCATGTGGCAGTCTAGAAAGCACTGTATAAATATTATATAATTTATTGGATAATAGACCTTCAAATGAAAGATTTTTTATAATGGTAAGGAAATACATTTTATAAAACTTTATTTTCTCCTATATAACATAATCTACTGAGAAATATCACTTGGGTTGTTGCAAATGATTTTTTCCTTTCATTTCCCCTTATTATTTCAGACATTTGATGTCAGTCCAAAGAACTTATGATGGGTGTTTGTGCCAGGTTTATTTAAGGGTGATATTTACTCACCATTATCTATGATTATGTACATAATTTTGGCTTAAAATATTGAAAATACCCTCAAGTAAGAGCATACACATTAGAGTGAACTTCATCTGCCTTATCTGTCTTCCAGGACTGTTTAGTGTTTGTACCCTCAACCCCAGGAAGAACTAATTATCTCTCTTCAGACTGAGTACTGAGATGTGCATTTAGATTTAGAGGTTTTCAATATTTGTGCTAAGACCAAGTTCCTTTTTATGTACTCACCAATCAAATATACATATTTTTTAAATATTTCATTTCTACAGATAGAATCCATGTCTTCCAAATCCCATTATTTTTCCTTGGTAGAGTTTTCAGATTTATTGAATATAATCACAGGATGCAGGAACTGAAATTCAGAAAAGTGGCAGTGACTTTTTTGGACCACTATATATTACTTGCATACATGCATTTAATATGTGTATGCAATAGTTGGTATATACATCTACTAAAATAATTATTCATCATTTTTCTGATAATTAAATTTAACTGAATGTCTTACACTTGATTGTCCAACTCAAACCTATGGCAAACATGGTAATTTCTTGTCTAGGCTCAACACCAAAACCATCGAGAGTGTCACAATTGGGGGGATGGCAGAGAACATTATGTATCTACTCAGCAGAAATACACCTTTTCAGTATGTGATAGCCATTTACAGAAAGAAGGCATGACTTAGAGGTGGCCAGCCATACATTCCATAAGCTGGTAAAATATTAAAAGTTATATATACATAATTTTATTAAATATAATTTATTATCTATTTTGGGGGAATACATGTCTTATATCTTTAAAATTCACATACATTAAGTAATTATACATATATACTAGTGGCCAACAGCCAAATGTTCCTTTACTGACACTGGACTATGATCCCTACAATTTGGATATCATTGTGCCTTTAAGGCAATATAGCCTAATAGATCAGGCCTAGTCTCTAAGGCCTAATATGACAGCATAACCCAATTGTTCTGTGGTATAGATATATATTTGTGGCAACTATTAGTTTTTTGTTTCTGACTTTGAAGATAAATTTGTCACATAATAAACATTTGGAAACAGCCATTTAATCGAATGCACAATTACTGCTTTATAAAATCCCATATATCATGTGATTATAGAAGAATTTTTTTTTACCTCAGCAATGACATTCTGAGTTTCACCCAAGAACACTCACTCTCAAAATATCTTCATTGAGAACAAGGGTGAGTACTCATTTCAATAGAAGAATAAATAGAAAAAGTAGTACAGCTAAATATTTTAAGCCCTGTATCACATTATTTGGGTAAAACAATTATGCCTACATACAGGGCAAATACATAATAAATAATTGCAAAATTATTCAGTGACATTTTACAAAGTATTCTGATGCTGGAAATATCAGCATATTTTTTAATTGGGATTTTTTTTACATATGTTCATTTATTTATTTTGAGAGAGAGTGAGTGTGTGACAGTTGGTGAGGGGAGAGAGAGGGAGAGAGAGAATCCCAAGCACGCTCTGAGCTGTCAGTGCAGAGGCTTACACAGGAATCACTCACAACCCTGAGATCATGATCAGAGCTGAAATCAATCAAGAGTCAGACCGTTAACTGACTGAGCCACCCAGGCATTTTTGCCTGGAGGCTTTTTATTGGTGGATAAATAAATCCACCATATTGGAGGATTTTTAATGGTGTGGGAGGATATCCTCATATTAAATGAAATCCTCTGAAAATATCTCCATACAAACATTTTAAAACAACTTTGTGGACATCATAAACTGGATAATCATGTGTTTGTCTTCTTGTCCACTTGAAAATTGAGAAATGGTCTTCAGCAATTCCCTACTGATATAAAAAGAGATTACAAAATGAATAACTGTGATGAAAATAAAGGGGAATGTGGCAGGTTCAACTTGAATAAATTTTTTAATAAGATTTGGAATAAAGTAGTTATTCTTATCCTCTGGTATGTCTATATGCAAATCTCCATATCCCTGATATGAATACATTAGGTTGTATAGCAATGAGAATTAAGATTACTGATAAAAAGATGATTAATAATAATCTGATTTTAAGGTGAGATTATGCTGAATTATCAAGATAGACCAAATGTAATCATGATGATCTGTAAATGTGGAAGGAGGAAGAAGAAAAAGTGTCACAGAATGTGATGGAAGACTCGTCTGGGCATAATTTTTTCCCAATTGTTTGTTTGGTAATTCTTTCCCCATTAGCATAAAATTTATAACAGTTCAACTATATGAACACCTATGCATACTTTATATGGCTATTAGTATTCTTGGTGCTGAATATGAGACAGGGCAATGGAGGAAAGGTAAGAACAACTTTCTAAAAAAGAAATGAATGTACTGTAGGAGTATGGGGAATGGGTACATCATCCTGGCATGAATATGGATATGGATATCCATATGAATATGGATAGATGATGCATATATTATAGAATATAGTTAGATGATGGATAGATAGATAGATAGATAGATAGAATGATAGATATAGGAAGATGACAGATAGGTAGGTATGTATATAATATACACATAGTAAAATTGGTGTACAAATAATGTTGAGACTGTATTTCTAAGATTTTATACAACATAGGTTTACTGATTAAATGAGTAAAATAAAAATTGTGGTGATGATTTTGACAAGAAAATGAATCACATTGATGATGTAAAGTGTAATTTTTTTCAGATACAAAAACGGATCTATTTTTTTGGCCACTGTGATGATGACATATTCCATTTATATTACTATTAAGATAGGCCAAATTTTACACGTTAGTATTGTAATTTTTGCCAACACCTTCCTGCTTCTCTTCCACATCTTCATGCTCCTTCTGGATTATAGGCCTAAGCCTTCTGAAATAACCATCTATCCCTTGGTTCTTGTCCACATAATAAAACTCTTCCCTGCACTGTTTTTAATGTCTACAGACATATTTGAAGTACTGAACATTATAAGTGATTTCAAATTCAAGGCTTTATTCTGCATGATCAGGGTGACACGGGGTCTATCCTTGAGCACCACCTGCCGCCTCAGCATGTTCAAGGCCATCATCATCAGCCCTAGCACCTCCTGGTTGGCCAGCTTTAAACATACGTGCAAAAAGTACATCTTCCATTCTTCTATCATCTTTGTCTCTCATTAGTAACTGCATCTTGTATACTGCTGCTCCTTCTAAAGTGACCCAGAGCAGTCCACTGCGTGTCAGTAAATACTGCTCACTTTCTCACCTAAACTCCATCAGGGAACCGTTTTTCACTTTTTCAATATCCAGGGATGGTTGTTTGTTGGAGGCATGCTGCTCTCAAGTGCATACATTATGATTCTCTTGTGCAGGCATCAGGGGCAGTGCCAGCACCTCTCCTCAAGAGTCTCCCCCTAGAGAAGGGCCACCCAAACCATACTGCTGTTGGCGAGTTTCTTTGTGGTCATGTACTAGGTGGGCGTCATTATCTCCTTCTCCTCCACTCTGTTATGGGCACATGACACAGTCATTCTGGATGTCCAGAAGCTTGTGCCAATGTCTATGCCACTGTCAGTGCATTGGTGCTAACAAGTTTTTATAAAATAATAAAAAAATGTGTTTCAAAAGTGTGGGAAAATTACAATCAAGTTATAGGTACACATTCTGAAAATCGTTATCTATAACTGATTATTTTGATTTTATTCAAATTATGGAGTGTTTATATATAATATTTAAATGTAATTTTAATTTATATGTAATTGAAAGTTTTATTGTATCTAAATATTTTTCAAACCTCTGTTACCAAGTACCCTCGAGTTTCTTAGTATAGTATCAAGGAGGATTTGATATTCCCATGTGTTGACAATTCCTTTATCTTTCGTTTTATTTCTCAAACACCCTTAAGGAAAATTTTTCTGTATACAAGAGAAATACACTCTAAAACATGACTATTGTACTTTACTACAATGCTAGTAATTACCTATTGGTAATGCAACATTTGAAAATTCTATTTACTCTTTTTAGTTCAAGATATTTAGCTGTGCATTTAATTTTAATTAAGCAAGACTTTTCTAACACTATATTCATTTAT
The DNA here is from genome assembly GCF_024362965.1 of Panthera pardus. Taxonomy (NCBI): domain Eukaryota; kingdom Metazoa; phylum Chordata; class Mammalia; order Carnivora; family Felidae; genus Panthera; species Panthera pardus. Next base: position 1,828,394 of record NW_026526654.1, read on the forward strand.
CTGTGTTCTGGCATCTATTAAGGTTGCCGAGTGTACTCTCACCTCTGTAGGTTTTCTAATTTATTTTTCTCTGCTTTAAAACGCTGTGCTTTTTAATGTTTTTGTTGTAATTTCTTTTGTTTACACACTTTGATTAAGATTTCTGGTGAGTATCTTTATCTGCTTTTGTTGCAATGCATTTCTTATTTATGACATCATGCCTAGTTTTGAAATTAGAAATTTATGATCATAATTTCTTTAATTTTGCTTTATTATTTTGTATAGACTAGTGAAACAATTAAATGATTCTTATTTCTTCCCATTCTGATCTTCATATTTCATTGTGACAACTCTATTCTCCATAAATGCTCTCTATTTATGTCTTTAGCTTCAATATTTTTGTTCAATATCTAGTATATTATTTCTCTCATCAACTCAGACTAATATAATTAACTAATATATTGTGTACTAAATTGAATTATTTAATTTTCTTTTTTTGTATTTTTTAATATGAATTTTATTGTCAAATTGATTTCCATACAACACCCAGTGCTCATCCCAACAGGTGCCCTCTTCAATGCCCATAACTCACTTTCCCCTCCCTCCCACCCCCCATCAACCCTCAGTTTATTCTCAGTTTTAAAAAGTCACTTATGGTTTGGCTCCCTCCCTCTCTAACTTTTTTTTCCTTCCCCTCCCCCATGGTCTTCTGTTAAGTTTCTCAGGATCCACATAAGAGTGAAAACGTATGGTATCTGTCTTTCTCTGCTTGGCTTATTTCACTTAGCATGACACTCTCCAGTTCCATCCACGTTGCTACAAAAGGCCATATTTCATTCTTTCTCATTGCCAAGTAGTATTACATTGTGTATATAAACCACAATTTCTTTATCCATTCATCATTTGATGGATATTTAGTCTCTTTCCATAACTTGGCTATTGTTGAAAGTGCTGCTATAAACATTGGGGTACAATGTCCCTATGTATCAGCATGCCTGTATCCCTTGGGTAAATTCCTAGCGGTGCTATTGCTGGGTCATAGGATAGACCCATTTTTAATTTTTTTGAGGAACCTCCACACTGTTTTCCAGAGCGGCTGCACCAGTTTACATTCCTACCAGCAGTGCAAGAAGGCTCCCGTTTCTCCACATCCTCTCCAGCATCTATAGTCTCCTGATTTGTTCATTTAGCCACTCTGACTGGTGTGAGGGGGTATCTCAGTGTGGTTTTGGTTTGTATTTCCCTGAAGAGGAATGACATTGAGCATCTTTTTATGTGCCTGTTGGCCATCTGGATGTCTTCTTTAGAGAAGTGTCTATTCATGTTTTCTGCCCATTTCTTCACTGAATTACTTGTTTTTTGAGTGTGGAGTTTGGTGAGTTCTTTATAGATTTTGGATACTAGCCCTTTGTCTGATATGTCATTTGCAAATATCTTTTCCCTTTCTATCAGTTGCCTTTTAGTTTTGTTGATTGTTTCCTTTGCAATGCAGAAGCTTTTTATCTTCATGAGGTCCCAATAGTTCATTTTGCTTTTAATTCCCTTGCCTTTTGGGGATGTGTCAAGTAAGAAATTGCTGTGACTGAGGTCACAGAGGTTTTTTTCCTGCTTTCTCCTCTAGGGTTTTGATGGTTTCCTGTCTCACATTCAGGTCCTGTATCCATTTTGAGTCTATTTTTGTGCACGGTGTAAGAAAGTGGTCCAGGTTCATTCTTCTGCATGTTGCTTTCCAGTTCTCCTAGCACCATTTCTTAAAGACACTGTCTTTGTTGTATTGGATATTCTTTCCTGCTTTGTCAAAGATTAGTTGGCCATCCTTTTGTGGGCCCAATTCTGGAGTCTCTATTCTATTCCATTGGTCTATGTGTCTGTTTTTGTGCCAATACCATGCTGTCTTGATGATGACAGCTTTGTAGTAGAAGCTAAAGTCTGGGATTGTGATGCCTCCCACTTTGGTCTTCTTCTTCAATATTACTTTGGCTATTCTGGGTCTTTTGTGGTTCATACAAATTTTAGGATTCTTTGTTCTAGCTTCGAGAAGAATGCTGGAGCAATTTTGATTGGGATTGCATTGACTGTGTAGATAGCTTTGGGTAGTATTGACATTTTAACAATATTTATTCTTCCAATCCATGAGCATGGAAGGTTTTTCCATTTCTTTATATCTTCTTCAATTTCCTTCATAAGCTTTCTATAGTTTTCAGCACACAGATCTTTTACATGTTTGGTTAGGGTTTATTCCTAGGCATTTTATGATTCTTGGTGCATTTGTGAATGGGATAAGTTTCTTTATTTGTCTTTCTCTTGATTCATTATTAGTGTATATGAATGAAACTTATTTATGTACATTGATTTTGTATCCTGCAATTTTGCTGAATTCATGTATTAGTTCTAGTAGACTTTGGTGGAGTCTATCGGGTTTTCCATGTATAATACCATGTCATCTGAAAAAGTGAAAGCTTGACTTCATCGTTGCCAATTTTGATGCCTTTGATTTCCTTTTGTTGTCTGATTGCTGATGCTAGAACTTCCAACAGTATGTTAAACAACAATGGTGAGAGTGGACATCCCTGTCATGTTCCGGATCTCAGGGGGAAAGCCCTCAGTTTTCCCCATTGAGGATGATGTTAGCTGTGGGCTTTTCATAAATGGCTTTTATGATGATTAAGTATGTTTCTTTTATCCTGACTTTCTTGAGGGTTTTTATTAAGAAAAGATGCTGATTTTTTTCAAGTGCTTTTTCTGCATCGTTTGACAGGATCATATAGTTCTTTTCTTTTCTTTTATTAATGTGATGTATCACATTGATTGAGTTGCCAATGTTGAACAAGTCTGCAGCCCAGTAATGAATCCACTTGATCATGGTGAATAATCCTTTTTATAAGCTGTTGAATTCGATTTGCTAGTATCTTACTGAGAATTTTTGCATCCATATCCATCAGGGATATTGGCCTGTAGTTCTCTTTTTTGGCTGGGTGTCTGTCTGGTTTAGGATTCAAAGTAATGCTGGCTTCATAGAATGAGTCTGGAAGTTTTCCTTCTCTTTCTATTTTTTGGAACAGCTTGAGAAGGATAGGTATTATCTCCTCTTTAAATGTCTGGTAGAATTCCCCAGGGAAGCCATCTGGTCCTGGACTCTTATTTGTTGGGGGATTTTTAAAAACATTTTTAATATTTATTTATTTTTTAGAGAGAGAGACATAGAGCATGAGCAGAGAAGGGACAGAGAGAGAGAGAGAGACACAGAATCAGAAGCAGGCTCCAGGCTCTGAGCTGTCGGCACAGAGCCTCACGTGGGGCTTCAACTCACAAACTGCAAGATCATGACCTGAGCCGGAGTTGGACACTTAACCGACTGACACACCCAGGCGCCACAATTGGGAGATTTTTGATGAACTGATTAAATTTCTTCACTGGTTATGGGTCTGTTCAAGCTTTCTATTTCCTTCTGATTGAGTTTTGGAAGCGTGTGGGTGTTTAGGAATTTGTCCATTTCTTCCACGTTGTCCAGTTTGTTGGCATATAGTTTTTCATAGTGTTCCCTGATAATTGCTTGTATTTCTGAGAGATTGGTTGTAATAATTCCATTTTCATTCATGATTTTATCTATTTGGGTCATTTCCCTTTTCTTTTTGAGAAGGGTGGTTAGAGGTTTATCAATTTTGTTTATTTTTTCAAAAAAACCAACTCTTGGTTTCATTGATCTGCTCTACAGATTTTTTAGATTCTATATTGTTTATTTATGCTCTGATCTTTATTATTTCTCTTCTTCTGCTGGGTTTAGGGTGTCTTTGCTGTTCTTCTTCTATTTCCTTTAGGTGTGTTGTTAGATTTTGTATTTGGGATTTTTCTTGTTTCTTGCAATGTATTTCCCTCTCAGCACTGACTTCGCTGCATCCCAAAGCATTTGGATTGTTGTATTTTCATTTTCATTTGTTTCCATATATGTTTTTAAATTTCTTCTCTAATTGCCTGGTTGACCCATTCATTCTTTAGTAGGGTGTACTTTAACCTCCATGCTTTTGGAGGTTTTCCAGACTTTTTCCTGTGGCTGATTTCAAGCTTCATAGCATTGAAGTGGTCTGAAAGTGTGCATGGTATGATCTCAATTCTTTCATACTTATGAAGGGCTGTTTTGTGACCCAGTATGTGATCTATCTTGGAGAATGTTCCATGTGCACTCGAGAAGAAAGTATATTCTGTTGCTTTGGGATGCAGAGTTCTAAATATATCTGTCAAGTCCATCTGATCCAATGCATCATTCAGAGCCCTTGTTTCTTTATTGATCCTGTGTCTAGATGACCTATCCATTGTTGTAAGTGGAGCATTAAAGTCCCCTGAAATTACCGCATTCTTATTAATAAGATTGCTTATGTTTGTGATTAATTATTTTATATATTTGGGGGCTCCCATATTTGGCGCATAGACATTTATAATTGTTAGCTCTTCCTGATGGATAGACCCTGTAATTATTCTATAATGTCCTTCTTCATCTCTTGTTACCGCCTTTAATTTAAAGTCTAGTTTGTCTGATATAAGTATGGCTACTCCATCTTTCTTTTGACTTCCAGTAGCATGATAGATAGTTCTCCATCCCCTCACTTTCAATCTGAAGGTGTCCTCAGGTCTAAAATGAGTCTCTTGTAGACAGAAATATATGGGTCTTATTTTTTATCCATTCTGATACCCTATGTCTTTTTGTTGGAGCATTTAGTCCATTTACATTCAATGTTATTGAAAGATACAGGTTTAGAGTCATTGTGATGTCTGTAGGTTTCATGCTTGTAGTGATGTCTGTGGTACATTGTGGTCCTTGCAACATTTCCCTCAGAATCCCCCTTAAGATCTTTTGTAGGGCTGGTTTAGTGTTGATGAATTCCTTCAGGTTTTGTTTGTTTGGGAAAACCTTTATCTCTCCTATTCTGAATGACAGACTTGCTGGATGAAGGATTCTCAGCATTCCTTTCAGGCCTGCCAAGTTTCAGTAGATAGGTCTGCCACTACTCTTATGGGTCTACCTTTGTAAGTTAGGACCTGTCTGTTTATCCCTAGCTGCTTTCAGATTTTTCTGTTTATCCTTGTATTTTGCCAGTTTCACTATGATATGTCGTGCAGAAGATCCATTCAGGTTACATCCGAAGGGAGTTCTCTGTGCCTCTTGGATTTCAATGCCTTTTTCCTTCCCAGATCAGGGAAGTTCTCAGCTATGATTTGTTCAAGTACACCTTCAGCCCCTTTCTCTTGCTTCTTCTTCTTCTGTAATTCCTATGATGCGGATATAGTTCCGTTTGATTGCATAACTTAGTTCTCTAATTCTCCCCTCATACTCCTGGATTTTTTTAGTCTGTCTTTTTCTCAGCTTCCTCTTTTTCCATAATTTTATCTTCTAATTCACCTATTCTCCTCTCTGCCTCTTCAATCCGTGCTATGGCTGCCTCCATTTTATTTTGCACCTCACTTATAGCATTTTTTAGCCCTTATGACTATTTCTTAGTCCCTTGATCTGTAACAATAGATTCTCTGCTCTCCTCTATGCTTTTTTCAAGCCCAGCAATCAATTTTATGATGATTATTCTAAATTCTTGTTCCATTGTATTGCTTAAATTGGTTTTGATCAATTCGTTAGTTGTTGCTACTTCCTGGAGTTTCTTTTGAGGAGAATTCTTCCATTTTGTCATTATGGATAATCCCTGCGGTGGCTCCAAACTGCAGGGCACTTCCCATATGCTGTCTGGAGTAACTTGTGTTGGTGGGCGGGGCCACAGTCAGATCCGATGTCTGCCCCCAGCCCACCGTTGGGGCCACAGTCAGACTGTTGTGTACCTTATCTTCCCCTCTCCCAGGGACAGGACTCACTGTGGAGTGGTGTGGCCCCTGTCTGAGCTACTTCCACACCACCAAGCTTGTGGTGCTGCTTCAATGGGATCTGGCTGGGATATTAGCTGGGGTGGATCCACAAGGTGCACAGGGGCGGGAGGGGCAGGCATAGCTCGCTTTGCCTTCCCTGTGGGAGGGGCCCTGCAGCACCAGGAGGGAGGCAGACCTGTTGGAGGGATGGGTCCACAGAGCACCACGTTGGGTGTTTGCATGGTGCAAGCAAGTTCGGTGACAGGAACTGGTTCCCTTTGGGATTTAGGCTGGGGGATGGGAGAGGCAGATGGTGCTGACCAGTGCCTTTGTTCCCCGCCTAGCTGAGCTCTGTTTTCCAGGGCTCAACAACTCTCCCTCCTGGTGTCCTCTCTCCCTCCTGCTCTCTGAGCAGAGTTGTTGACTTATAACATTCCAGTTGTTAAGTCCTGCTGGCTGTCAGAGCTCAGAGTCCAGCCCCTCCGCTTTTGCAAGCCAGACTTCGGGGGCTCTGCCTTGCCTGGCTGGTTGCCCCTCCACTGCCCTGGCTCCCTCCCACCAGTCTGTATAGTGCACACTGCCTCTCTGCCCTTCCTACCCTCTTCCATGGGCCTCTTGTCTATGCTTGGCTCTGGAGAGTCCATTATGCTAGTCTTCTGGCGGTTTTCTGGGTGATTTAGGCAGATGTGGGTGGAATCTAAGCAATCAGCCGGATGTGGTGAGCCCAGTGTCCTCCTATGCCGCCATCTTCCAAGCACCCCCCGCTTAATTTTATTTTATTCCCACAGTGAAGTTTATGCTCATAAAACAATATTAATGAATAATAAAGCCACCAAATCTTACTAGGCCATTTCTCTTGTGGGATACTTGAATGGGCCATATTTTCTAATTTTAAATTTCTCCTTATATGTAAGCAAAAGAAATCATGACAGGGGTGTCTGGGTATCTAAGTTGGTTAAGCATCTGACTTTGGCTCAGGTCATGATCTGGTGGTTTGAGTTTGAGCTCCACATCAAGCTCTGTGCTGACAGCTCAGATCGTGGAGCCTGCTTCAGATTCTGTGTTTCTCTCTCTTTCTGCCCCTTCCGTGCTTATGCTTTGTCTCTCTCTGTATGAAAAATAAACATTAAAACAAATTTTTTAAGAAATCATGGCATGCCTCTTTTGAAATCTCTTTACCACTTATTTCTTTAAATTTATTGAACTAATGAATGAAAAATGGAATATTCCTCCTGCAACATCATCCTGGATCTCACACAAGTCAAACTCGTTTAATATTTGATGAATGTTGAAGGGTAACTAACTCTGTCACCTACACAGTTCATGAAATAAGGTTATTCCAGCACCACAATTTTCAGAACAGGAAAAAATGCCAAAATTATCTAGTAATAATCCTTCTGATTGTGATTTCCTAAGAGTGCATATTGTTTGCCAGTCACACTCAATTTCCTTCCATAATCATCATTTGTATTTCTATCCTTATTCTCCATTTTGGAAATTAAGATACTGAAATCTAGCACAGGTTCCTTTTTAAATGTCTTATTAAACACCAGGACCAACTTCTAACTGTTACATAAAATGATCTTAAATAGTTCTTTCAATGCTCATAGCTATATTCAATTTTAAGGGGATACTAGCTTTCTGTGAGAGGTCCACCACCTCTTATTTGTTAATTTTAAAGTAAGAAAATGAAAGACAGATTTCCTTTCTTTTTCACATTTTTATTTAATTTCTAGTTAGTTAACATAAAATTTAGCATTGGTTTCAGGAGTAAAATCCAGTGATTCATCACTTACATATAAACCCAGTGCACATCCCAACAAGTGCCTTCCTTAATACACATTACCCATCCCCTACCTACCTCCCCTCCAACAACTCTCAGTTTGTTTTCTATATTTAAGAGTCTCTTTCATTTTTGTTGTGTCCTTTGCTGTGCAGAAGTTTTTATCTTGATGAGGTCCCAACAGTTCATTTTTGCTTTTATTTCCCTTGCCTTTGGAGATGTGTCAAGAAGTCGCTGCAGCTGAGGTCAAAGAGGTTGTTGCCTATTTTCTCTTCCAGGATTTTGATGATTTACAGTCTCACATTTAGAACTTTCATTCATTTTGAATTTGAATTATTGAGTTAAAATTGAGTCATTTTGAATTATAAGAAAATGGTCCAAGTTCATTCTTCTGCATGTTGCTCTCCAGTTTGCCCAGCACCATTTGCTAAAGAGACTGTCACACCCCGCTGCCTTTCCACTCTCGTTCACCCTAAGTTTGTTCTCTGTATTTAAAAGTCTCTTATGGCTTGCCTCCATATATAATATATATATATATATATATATATATATATATATATATATATATATATCCAACCATATCCAACTATATCCAAATAACTATATCTCCAGAATTTGTAGAAACCCCAGAACTAGACCCACAAACGTATGGCCAACTAATCTTTGACAAAGCAGGAAAGAACATCCAATGGAAAAAACACAGTCTTTTTAACAAATGGTGCTGGGAGAACTGGACAGCAACATGCAGAAGGTTGAAACTAGACCACTTTCTCACACCATTCACAAAAATGAGCTCAAAATGGGTAAAGGACCTGAATGTGAGACAGGAAACCATCAAAACCCTAGAGGAGAAAGCAGGAAAACACCTCTCTGACCTCAGCCGTAGCAATCTCTTACTCGATACATCCCCAAAGGCAAGGGAATTAAAAGCAAAAATGAATTACTGGGACCTTATGAAGATAAAAAGCTTGTGCACAGCAAAGGAAACAACCAACAAAACTAAAAGGCAACCAACGGAATGGGAAAAGATATTTACAAATGACATATCGGACAAAGGGCTAGTATCTATAATCTATAAAGAGCTCACCAAACTCCACACCCGAAAAACAAATAACCCAGTGAAGAAATGGGCAGAAAACATGAATAGACACTTCTCTAAAGAAGACATCCGGATGGCCAACAGGCACATGAAAAGATGCTCAACGTCGCTCCTTATCAGGGAAATACAAATCAAAACCACACTCAGATATCACCTCACGCCAGTCAGAGTGGCCAAAATGAACAAATCAGGAGACTATGGATGCTGGAGAGGATGTGGAGAAACGGGAACCCTCTTGCACTGTTGGTGGGAATGCAAATTGGTGCAGCCACTCTGGAAAGCAGTGTGGAGGTTCCTCAGAAAATTAAAAATAGACCTACCCTATGACCCAGCAATAGCACTGCTAGGAATTTACCCAAGGGATACAGGAGTACTGATACATAGGGGCACTTGTACCCCAATGTTTATAGCAGCACTCTCAACAATAGCCAAATTATGGAAAGAGCCTAAATGTCCATCAACTGATGAATGGATAAAGAAATTGTGGTTTATATACACAATGGAGTACTACATGGCAATGAGAAAGAACGAAATATGGCCCTTTGTAGCAACGTGGATGGAACTGGAGAGTGTGATGCTAAGTGAAATAAGCCATACAGAGAAAGACAGAGAAACTTAACAGAAACCTATGGGGGAGGGAAAGGAAAAAAAAAAGAGGTTAGAGTGGGAGAGAGCCAAAACATAAGAGACTCTTAAAAACTGAGAACAAACTGAGGGTTGATGGGGGGTGGGAGGGAGGGGAGGGTGGGTGATAGGTATTGAGGAGGGCACCTTTTGGGATGAGCACTGGGTGTTGTATGGAAACCAATTTCACAATAAATTTCATATATTGAAAAAAAATATCAAATAATTAATCAATGTAATGCACCATATTCAGAGTATAGAAGAAAAAATTATCATTTCAATACATACATGTTCGTTGTTATTTCTCCTCTATCCTTTGTGATTTTGTTAATTTGAATCGTATCTATCTCTATTTCTCTTTTTATGACTCTGGCTAGAGATTTATAAATTGCATTAATCTTCCTAGAAACAATCTTTTGGTTTCATTGATCTTTAGTTTCCATATCATTTAGTTTCCATATCATTGATTTCTGTTCTAATCTTTATTATTTCCTTTCTTCTGCTGGTTTGGGGTTTTGTTTGTTCTTTTTCTAGCTCCTTTACGTGTAAGGTTAGGTTATTTACTTGAGGATTTTCTTGCTTCTTGAATTAGCCTATATTGCCATAAACTTCCCTCTTAGAACTGCTGTTGCTGCATCCCAAAGGGTTTGGACCATTTGTTTTTATTTTCACTTGTTTACATACAATTTTTTATTTCTTTGATTTCTTGGATGACCCATCCATTATTTCATAGAATGTTATTTAACTTCCATGTATATGTGGTCTTTCCAGAATTATTATCGTGGTTGATTTCTAGTTTTACAGTGTTGTGGAAAGGAAATATGTATCATATGACGTTGATCTTTGTGAATTTTTGAGACTTGTTTTGTGACATATTATGCGATCTATTCTGGAGAGTGTTCCATGTGCACTTGAAAAGAATGTGTATTCTGCTGTTTTAAAATGGAATGTTCTGTATATATCTGTTAAATCCATCTGGTCCAATGTGTCCTTCAAAGCCACTGTCTCTTTGTTGGTTTTCTATTCAGATTATCTGTTCCTCCAAATAAGTGGGGTATTAAAGTGCCTTACTATAATTTTATTACTATGGATTAGTTACTTTATGTTTCTTATTGACTGTTTTATGTATTATTTGCTCCCATGTGAAGAACATAAATATTTACAGTTGTCGCATCTTCTTGGTGAATTGTCCCCTTTATTATTATATAGCGCCCTCCTTTGTCTCTTGTTACAGTCCTTGATTTAAAGTGTATTTTTTCTGGGGCATCTGGGTGGCTCAGTTGGTTGAGCATCCAACTTCGGCTCAGGTGAGTTTGAGCCCGTGTTGGGTCTGTGCTGACAGCTCAGAGCCTGGAGTCTGCTTTAGATTCTGTGTCTCCCTCCCTCTCTGCCCCTCCCCCACTCATGCTCTGTCTCTCTCTGTCTCTTGAAAATAAATAAACATCAAAAGGAGAAATTTCTACAAAAAATAAAGTGTATTTTTTTTCTTATATTAATATTGCTACTCTGGCTTTCCTTTAGAGATCCATTTGCTTGATAAATGTTTCTCCATCCCATCACTTTCAGTCTGAAGGTGTCTAGGTCTGAAGTGAGTTACTTATGGAGACCATACAGGTTTTTACTTATGTTTTATTCACTCTATCACCTATGTCTTTTGATTGGACTATTTTGTCCACTTACATTCAAAGTAATTATTCATAGATATGTAGTCATTGCTATTTTGTTACTTGTTGTGTGGTTGTTTTATAGTTTTTCTCTAACTCTTGGATTTTGGTCTTTTTGTTTGTTTGTTTCTGTGTCTTTCATGGTTTTCTTTTTATTTTTTTTTTTCAGTAATATATTTGTATACTTTTTCTTTTTCTTTGCGTATCTGCTATGGGTTTTCATTTGTGGTTAACATTTTGTTTGTTTATAACATATATTATAGCACTGTCTATCAAGTTGATGGCTGCTTACGTTTGAACCAGTTCATACTCCTCTCATTACCATGATTTACATATATGGCGTCATATTTTACATCCTTTATTTTGTGAATGCCAGGCTTCTTTTTACAGAAATACTTATTTTTACTGATTTTGTGTTTCCTATTTTTCAAATTCTTATTCATGGTCTTTTCTTTTCACCCCAAGTCCCCTTCAACAAGTCTTGCAGGACTGGTTAATGGTCATGAACTCCTTTAGTTTTTGTTTATCTGAGAAACTCTTTATCTCTCCTATGCTGAATGATATCCTTGACAAGTAGAACATTCTAAGTGACAGAGTTTTCTGTTTCAGCATTTTGAATATGTCATGCCAGTCCTTCCTTGTCTGCAAAGTTTCTGCTGAAAAATCTTTTGATAGCCCATGGATTTCCCTTGGATATTACTTTAGTCTTTCCTCTTGCTGCTATTTTTTTTCTTTATCACTACTGTTTTCTATTTTGATTACTCTGTGTGTTGGTGTGGACTTCCTTGGGTTAAATATGTTGGGGGTATCTCTGTGTCTCATAGATCTGGATATGTTTCTTTCCCCAAATTATGAATGATTTCCATTATTGTTTCTTCAAATATATTTTCTGCCCCCACTTTATTTCTTTTCTCTTTCTATAAGGTGAATGTTATTAGTCTTGATGGATTTGTTGAATTAAAGTCTATTCTAATTTTGTGAAATTTTCTTCTCTCATCTGCTTCCATTACTCTGTTTTCTAGATCATAAATTCATTTCTCTGCTTCCTCTAGTATGCCACTTATTATACCAATTTCATTTTTATTTATCATGTTCTTTATCTCCAATTGGTTCTCTTTTGTCTCTTCCTTTAGTGTCTCACTGAGGTCATACACTCTTTTCTCAAGTCCTGTCAGTATATTTACGATCATTATTTTAATTTCTCTATCAGGAACTTTACTTACATTTGTTGCAGTTAGGTCTCCTGCTGATTAGTCCTGTTCTTTTATTTAGGACATATTCCTCTGTCTCATTTTGTTTAACTCTCTGTGTCTGTTTCTGTCTGTTAAGAAAGTCAGCTACGTCTCTTGCTCTGGAAGGTAATGTTCTCATTGAGAAAAGTTCCTGTAGTCCCTGCAGTACAGTGCCCCCTGTGCATTGTGACCTGGCACTTAAGGATTGTCTCTTGTGTGTGTACTCTGTGCCCTGTTGTGGGTTAATCACTTTTTTCCTTAAGTCCAGTTGTCTGCAGTGGCTCTCCTTGCCTGTGGTGGGGTGTTTTATTCCCAGCCTTAGGTGAAGTGCATTTTAACAATTGACATGCTGGTCTGCTTGTTAAATGAGGTCTGAAACCACTGCTTCTGGCACCTGAAAGACCTAAGTGTTTCTGGGAAGTGGGTATGGGGTATATGCAATTTTGCCAAGATGCACCTCAACTTGCATAGAAGCCACCTCTATGCCAGCACAGTCACAGCCTTCAGAAGTACCGAGCCCTTGCAAATCATGTGGGTAGGGATATGAGTTGGTGACATTTGCTTATTTTTTCTGCAGGAGGTTCACTGTAGGGCAGGAAATGAGGCAAGCGTCTGCTCCCTACCACATAACTGCCTTTCCTACCCTCTTTGCTATCACTTCCTCTCTATCTTTAGTTGTTAAGTTTGTTCTGCCAGTCTTTGGGTCCTTTTCTGGGTTATTTACACTGATGTGAGTATCTAGTTGTATCAATGGAATGAGACAAACTTAGGGTTCTCCTACTTTGCTGTTTTCCTAGCTTTTCTCCATAATTTTTCTTTTTTGTTTCTGTACACTCAAGCTATTGTCTGGAGCCACATACTGAATGCAATATGAGATTACTCACATTCAGCCATTTTTGCACATATTGGAAAATGTATATTTCTCTATTCATAGACTCAATAATTAAACAATATGAATTTTATCCAATTATATACAAAATGATTATATATAAACATAATTATACATTATGTAGAATTTTATAAAATTAAAAATACAATTACCACATGATCAAGTAATTCCAATACTGGATACTTACCCAAAGAATATTACATCAATAATTCAAAAAGATATATGCACCTCTCTCAACACACAAAAAACAATTCAGTAAAGAAATGGGAAGAAGACATGAATAGACACTTTTTTCAATGAAGACATCCAGATGGCTAATAGACACATGAAATTATGTTCAACATCACTCACCATCAGGGTAACATAAGTCAGAACCACAATGAGATACCTCCTCACACCTGTCAGAATGGCTAAAATGAACAATTCAGGAAACAACACATGTTGGCAAGGATGTGGTGAAAGGGGAATCCTTTTGCACTGTTGGTAAGAAGGCAAACTGGTGCAGCCACTCTGGAAAACAGTATGGAGGTTCTTAAAAAATTAAAATAAGTGTTATCTTATGACCCAGCAATTGTACTACTAGCTAGGCATTTATCCAAAGGATAAAAAGTGTCAATTTGAAAAGGTACATGCACCCCATGTTTATAGCAGTGTTGTCAACAATAGCCAAATTATGGAAAGAGCCAAAAGTCCATCGACTGACAAATGATTAAAGAGGATGTGGTGTGTGTGTGTGTGTGTGTGTATGAGTGTGTGTGTGTGCATGTGTGTGTGTGTGTGTGTATAATGGAATATTAGTGATAAAAATGAAATCTTGCTATTTGAAATGATGTGGATGGAATTAGAGTGTATTATGCTAAGCGAAATAAGTAAGAGAAAGAGAAATATATTATCGCACTCATATGTGGAATTTAAGAACCAAAATAGATGAACATAGGGGAGGTATGGAAAAGTAAGATAAAAACAGAGAGAGAGAAAGGAAAATCATAAGAGATTCTTAAATACGGAGAAGAAGCAGGGTTGCTGGAGGGGAGTTGGGTGGGGAGGACAGACTAAATTGGTGATGGTCATTAAGGAGGGCAGCTTTTTGGGATGAGTACTGGGTATTTTATGTATGTGATGAATCACTGGTTTCCACTCCTGAAAAAAATAATACTACACTGTATGTTAACTAACTTGAATTAAAATAAATAAATAAATTTTTTAAAAAAGTATACTGTCTGTAATTATCAACTTTTAATATTCATCATATCTTTTCTAAAGTTAATGACTACCTTCATTAATGGGAGTTTGCAATATCCATCATGATTTCAAATACTATATTAAATCAATTAATTTTAATAATTTTTTTTTATATGGAATAAAAAATGTTCATTAGAGTAAATTTGTTTAGTTATGAGATAATAGTAATTTTCAAATTTGAAAGTGATAGTATCCCTTATTATCAAAACTATACTCTTAATTTCCTATCTCCTCATTCTCTGATAGTTTCCATTTGTAACTTTTATACAAAAATGTTTATTTACATATGTGACAAGTATATTTCAATTTAGATGTTGAAATTTAAATTTTACAAATTCTACTGTATGAATTCATTAGGAAGAGCGACTTTTTTTTAAATCATTTTTTATGTAAATTCCCATTAGTTAACATGCAGTGTAATATTAGTTTTAGGTGTAGAATTTACTGAATCAGCACTCACATACAACACCCAGTATTTATCACAAGTGCACTCCTTAATCCCTATCACCTATTTAACTCAACCCCTCCCCCACCTCCCTTTTACTAACAGTTTGTCTCTACAGTAAGAGTCTGTTTTTTTTTTCACTTGCCTCCCATTCTTCCCTCTATGTTCATTTGCTCTGTCTCTTAAATACCACATCTGAGGGAAATCATATCGTGTTTGTCTTTTTCTGACTTGCTTCATTTAGCATAATATTCTCTAGCTCCATGCACGTTGTTGCAAGTGGTAGATTTCATTCTTTTTATGACTGAGCAATATTCCATTGCATGTATATACCACATCTCTTTTATCTGTTCATCAGTCAATGGACACATGGGGTCTTTCCATAACTTGGCTATTGTTGACAATGATGCTATATCAGCATTCATGTTCCCTTTCCAATAAGTGTTTTGTATCCTTTGGGTAAATACCTAGTAGTGCCAGTTTGTAGGTTAGTTCTATTTTTAACTTTTTGAAGAACTTCCATACTGTTTTCCAGAGTGGCTGTACCAGTTTGAACCAAATTAACAATTTAAGTGGTTTCCCCTTTACATCCATTGATTCCTGCATTGTTAACTAGTTCTCAACACAGTGGCAGTGACGTTTAATGTCCAGATTTATTTAAATTAAGAATGTGAGAGAAATGAAATCAAGAGAGAATAAATATACAATGAGAAGAAAGGTTTTTTTCCATTTATGATATGTGAGGACATCAAGCCCTCAAAATTCCTATCATCAGTGAGCCTTTATATTTTGGAACAGTAGTACGTTTTTGCCTTAAAAACTCATATTAAAATTCTACATTCCATCCTTTAGGGAGAAAAATGTTAGGATAAAGCTCAACTGATCCTAGTCAACATACATAAAGAAGAGGGAACATATTCTTCAAAATTTTAATTTCCAAGAATTCTTCCAAATTCAATGTTTACACATTTGGTGTGACTCTCATTTTTTTTACTCTGATGCCTTGAGACAAGATTATAAAAGATCTGTCATACTTGTGGAAGAATATTGATATAATTTCCTGGTATCTTGTTTATGATAGAAAACTCACTACCAACAGGATTTTGGGATTTTCCCAAAACATAAAGAATGGATATATAAGATAAACCCCTCTAGTTTTTCCTGACTACCACATATGTAGTGATATTTTCTTCCAAATGGTATTGCTCAGGAGAATTAAGTGTGTTGAAATTATACATACACTTCAAGAACCATAAAATTCCTCAGTAAACCTGAACAAAGATGTAAAATGTCTGTATGTTGAAAAATATAGAAAACTCATGAAAGAAATTGAAGAAGACATGAAGAAATGGAAAAACATTCCATGCTCATGAATTGGAAGAATAAATATTGTTAAAATGTCAATACTACACAAAGCAGTCTACACATTCAATGCAATCCCAATCAAAATTGCACTGTAATTCTCAAAGCTAGGACAAACAATCCCAAAATTTATATGGAACCACAAAAGATCCTGTATAGCCAAAGTAATGTTGAAAAAGAAAGCCAAAGCGGGAAGCATCACAATCTGTACTGTAGCCTCTATTACCAAAGCTGTAATCATCAAGACAGTATCTTATTGGCACAAAAACAGACACCTAGACCAAAGGAATAGAATAGAGAACCCAGAATTGGACCCAATATCCAATGGAAAAAAGAAGTCCCTTTAGAAAATGGTTCTGGGAGACCTGGATAGCAAGATGCAGAAGAATGAAACTGGACCTCTTTCTTACACCATAATCAAAAATAAACTCAAAATGGATGAAAGACCTAAACATGAGACAGAAAACCATCAAAATCCAAAATGAGAACACAGGCAACAACTCTATTTGTTTTCGGAACTTCTTACTTGACATGTCTTAGGAGGCAAGAGAAACAAAAACAAAAATGAACTATTGGGACCTAATCAAGATAAAAGCTTCTGCACTCCAAAGGAAACAATCATCAAACTAAAAGGCAACCAACTGAATGGGAGAAGCTATTTGCAAATGACATATCAGATAAAGGGTTAGTATCCAAAATCTATAAAGAACTTACCAAAACTCAACACCTAAAAAATAAGTAATACAGTGAGGAAATGGGCAGAAGACATAAATAGACACTTTTCCAAAGAAGACTTACCAGCAATCAGAATCCAACCTTACATTAAATGAATAATTCACCACGATCAAGTGGGATTTATTCCTGGGCTTCAAAGGTGGTTCAAATATTCACAAATCAATACATGATACACCAAAATAGTAAAAGAAAGTATAAAACCCATATGATCATTTCAATAGATGCAGAAAAAGGATTTGACAAAGTACATAATCTCTTCATGATTTAAAAAACCTCCACAAAGTAGGGATAGAGGAAACATACCTTAACATACACAGGCCATGTATATAAAACCCATACCTAATAATATTTTCAAAAGGGAAGAACTTAGAAATTTCCTCTATGGTCAGGTACCAGAGAGGGATGTCCTCTCATTCTCATCACTGTTATTTAACATAGTACTGGAAGTCTTAACCACAGCAGACAACACAAAAAATAAAAGGCTTCCAAATCAACAAGGAAGAAGTGAAACTTTCACTATTTTCAGCTGCTATGATCCATAATGTAGAAAACATGAAAGACTCCTCCCCCAAAATTGCTACAACTGGTATATAAATTCAGTAAATTTGTGTGATACAAAATCAATGTACAGATCTATTGTATGTCTGTACATCAATAATGAAGCACCAGAAAGAGAAATCAAGGAATCAATCCCATTGTTAAATATGCAAAACCATAAGATACCTAGGAATAAAACTAACCACATTGGTAAAATATCTGTATTCAGAAAATTATACAATACATATGAGAGAGATTTAAGATGACAAAAACAAATGGAAAAACATACCATGCTCATGGACTGCAAGACCAAATATTGTTAAAATGTCTAAATGTTACAAAGTTAAAATGCACCTCCCCCACTCAACTTCTCTCTCACTCTCTCAAAAATAAACATTTAAAAATTTTTAAATTAGAGAACACAGGAAGTAATCTTTTTTACATCAGCCATAGCAACTTTTACTAGACATGACTCCTGAGGTATGGGAAATAAAAGAAAAATAAACTACTGGGACTTCATCAAAAGAAAAACTTATGCAAAGTGAAGGAAACAAAGAAATTAAAAGGCAACCTATGAAACAGGAGAAATATTTGCAAATAACATATTTAGTAAAGGGTTATTATCCTAAACATATAAAGAACTTATTAAACTCAACACCCCAGAAAACAAATAATCCAGTTAAAAACTGGGCAGAAAAGGGGCGCCTGGGTGGCTCAGTTGATTGAGCGTCCAACTTCGGCTCAGGTTATGGTCCCGTAGTTCATGAGTTCAAGCCCCACGGCTGGCTCGGTGCTGACAGCTCAGAAGCTGGAGCCTGCTTCGGATTCTGTGTCCCCCTCTCTCTCCACCCCACCCCTGCTTGTGCTCTGTCTCTCTCTGTCTTTCAAAAATGAATAAACATTTTTAAAAATTTTAATGGGCAGAAGACATGAAGAGACATTCCTCTAAAGAAGTCGTCCAAATGGCTAAAAGACACATGAAAACATGCTGAACTCACTCATCATCAGGGAAATACAAATCAAAACTACAATAAGATGGTACCTTACAACAATCACAATAGCTAAAATTAACAACACTGGAAACAACAGGTATTGACAAGGATGTGGAAAAAGTGGAACCCGCTTACAGTGTTGGGAGGAATGCAAATGGGCACAAGCACTCAAGAACAAAGTGTGAAGCTTCCTCAAAAAGTCAAAAAAGGAGTTACCCTTTAATCCAGTGATTGCTATACTAGACATTTATCCAAAGGATACAACAATACTGATTTGATGGGAAACATTTACCAGATGTTTAAAGCACCATTATCAACAATAGCCCAATTGTGGAACGAGCCCAAATATCCTTTAACTGATGAATGGATAAAGAAGATGCTGTTTTATGCACAATGGAATATAACTCAGGCATCAAAAAGAATAAAACTTGTTATCTGCAATGATGTGGATGAAGCTAGAGAGCATATGCTAAGAGAAGTAAGTCAGTCAGAGAAAATAAAATACCATATGATTTCACTCATATGTGTTATTTAAGAAACAAAACAAAGGATCACAGGGAGAAAATAAAGGAGAGACAAACTAAAAAACAGTCTCGTTAACTATAGAGAACAAACTAATACTTACCCCAAGGGAGGTGGGGAAAGAGATTGGCTATATGTAAGTATTGAATCACTATGTTGTACCCTTGAGTATAATTTACCCTGTATGTTAAATAAATGAAACTTAAATAAAAACTTAAAATGTAGTTGGTATAGAAAAGGAACAATATTTAAAATTTATGCCAACACAATGGTACAAGAGCGGCTAGAAGGTGCTAATAATTGTAAAGCCTTAGTTGAAATGATGATTAATAACAAAATAATCACAGACTACTAACTACACATACTGGCTTCCTGCTCTAGGCTTTGGGAGGAACAAGACCAATAACATAAAGGAAACTGGGATGTGGCTAACAGATATTTATAGGAAACCTGTTAATCCCTAGGCACCATGATAGGCTTGAAGAGGTAAGTGGGAGGGACAGAGTGAGAGAAAGACAGTAAAGGAATAAAATATGGCCCCTGCCCCAAGGAGCTGTCATCTTATGAAGGAGGCAGATGCATGTTTATAATCACAACAACAGTCAGCAGACAAAGGTGATAACAAAAATGATAACATTGCCATTAATGGTGTGTTTGCTCAGTGGCATGCCAGGCATGTACCTGAGTATTTTGCAGTGTTAACTCCCTTAATCCTAAGAACAGGTGCTATGAGATATGTACTATTGCAGAGAATTTACGTCAATAAACTCTGCCCAAGGGAGTTGAGGGAAGATTTATGGGCAATGAAGGATATATAGGAGTCTATCACTGTCAAGAGTGAGAAAGGACATCCCAGGCAGCAGGAATAGCATGAACAACGGCAGATGGAGGGTAGGATGTGTGTGAGGACTGAAGGAAGGATCCATGTTGGGGGACACAGCATCACAGACAGTAGGAAACATAGTCCTGGGGGAAGGGTGGTGTGAGTTAGGTTGGGACCTAATTGTGGAGAATTTGTTAATTAAAGATGTTAGGGAAGAGAAATGAGGCCTTGAACAGCTTTGGGATTTATAACACTATTTCCGGACTTTTGTGGACCAGGGAGAATTTGGAAGCAGGAGACATAGGCCAAGGGTCTTAAAAGACACTAGAAACATTGTAGGAGAACACAAGTCATTCGGAATGTCATCTCAGCTTTACACGAGGAATACATGGGAAAGAAACATTAAAGACTATGGAATTACTTACATTGAGTCTTGCTAAGGC
Organism: Panthera pardus; assembly: GCF_024362965.1. NCBI lineage: Eukaryota > Metazoa > Chordata > Mammalia > Carnivora > Felidae > Panthera > Panthera pardus. The sequence continues at coordinate 1,848,612 of NW_026526654.1, forward strand.
ATATATATGAATATTCAAATGAGTCCTGTGCACTGTTCATGTAGAATCTACAAACAGGTTAAGAGAAGAGTCTACACAAGCCTCCCTGAGGGTTATGTAGAGAGAGGGGAGGGGTTGAGAGACTTCAGTGGTAGGACTCACAGGACCTGACAAGTGACTGGATATGAAGGTGGCAAGGCCACAGACTCAGGTAAGGATGGGTGAGAAGGAGAGGAGAAAAGACCTTGTATGATGTTGTAAGGATTAAAAGTGAGGCTCCTCTAGGAGGTGGTGGTGCTCCGCCAGGGATGAGGAACAAATTTCATGGGCTCCTGAGAAGGTGCTTGACTCAAGACTAATCTGCAAAGTGTGCATGAGGGCAAAGGGAGCAAAGAAATCTATTCATATTTTATGTGCAATCAGGCTCAAGAAAGAACCCTGTTTCCATCCCTCCCACTCCTTATTCTACCCAGTAACATGTCCATCAGTTTTATAAATCTCTGACCATTGTCTCTGGGAGATCTGGGCAGGTAGGCCTGTGTAGAAAACTCCGACGTTCAGCTGGTCTAAATCCATCCCCCTCCCCTTTCTCCCTTGCCTGCCTCCACCATGGAGGCCTAACATCTAAATCCTTGTATTACCAGAAAAGTCATGTGACTCACATATGAGCTTCCAGGGTGTGGTTGGAGCAGAGCTGGAGGTCTCAAGGGCCAGGTTCCCTTTTGAGGGTCAGTTTAAGTGGGTTGACTGGATCTGGATCACCTCGCCACGTTGTGGGTTCTTCTGAGTGGGCCTTCTTAACTCTGGTTGATGGACCCATGGGGTGATACCTGAAACTTTAAGGGCTGTAGGAGTTGTTAGAATAACAGTATGTGGCCCAGTCCACCGTGGTCTAAGGTTCCCTCTTCCAATCTTTGACCCACACAGAGTCTCCTGGCTGAAAGGGGTTAATGGGGGTCCCTAAGGAAATTGGGGCCCTCTCTATGGTGTATCTCTGTAACTTATTTAGGACTGTCCCCAAGGTCTGGAGCTGTTCTCTTATTCCCTTGTCTCCAATCTAGTGTAGGTCTCCTGGGAGTTTTCCTAAACATGGGGGGCGGGGGTTGCCCATATAATAACTCAAAAAGGGAGAAACCCAGTGCCCCAGGCATGCATTGGGCATGCAGGAGGGCCAACAGTAGTAAATCTGGCCATGGGAGATTAGTCTCTTGGAACTTAGCCAGGGTTTCCTTGAGGGTGCGATTCATCCGCTCTACTTTCCCTGAGCTCTGGGGTCGGTAAGCAGTGTGCAGTTTCCAGGTAATGTTGAGGGACGTTGTCAGGGTTTGTATAACATCTGCCACAAATGCAGTTCCATTATCACTGTGTATGGTTACGGGTAGACCAAACCGAGACACAATCTCCCATAGAAGGGCTTTAGCCACCTCATGACTTCATTCCGTTCTGGTTGGGAATGCTTCACCCCATCCCGAATGTGTGCAGATTATTACAAGAAGGTACCTGAACCCTTTATTTGGTTGTATGTCACTAAAGTCCACCTCTAAGTCTTCAAAAGGGGTGCTCCCCCATCCTTTGCATGCCAGGCAGGGGCCATGGGGCAGACCAAGCATTGTTTTTGGCACACGTTACACATTGCTCACTGACAACTTGGCATAATGCCGGCAGCTGGCTGATATAGTAGTCCTTTTTGAGGAGGAGGGCCTCCAGTGCAGTTTTCCCTAGGTGTGTGAGTTGGTGATATTCCTTCACTAGGTGTTTTCCCATAGATGTCGGGACAAAGATGTGCCCATTTGGCATGACCCCCCATTCCTCTTTGCTTACTGTGTCCCCTTCTGTTGAGGCCCAACTTCTTTCTTCATTGGGGCAGGGAGGCTTCCCTCTGGGGTGCAAGAGTCATAGGTAGGAGCTTCACCTGGGTCACCACAGGTGGCCGCTCTGCCTGTTTTGTCAGCCAGGCGATTTCCTTGAGTTATGGGGTTGTCTTCTTTCTGATGTCCCTTAAAGTGTAGGAGAGCTACCTTGTCTGGCAGCCATATGGCCTCAAGAAGCTTTAGTATTTCTTCCTTGTTTTTGATAGTTTTCCCTGCAGCAGTAAGGAGGCCTCTTTCTTTATAGATGGCCCCGTGTACATGCACAGTAGCGAAGGCATACCAGGAATCAATGTAGATGTTAACTTGTTTACCTTTGTTAAGGATGAGGGCTCGGTTTAAGGCGTACAGTTCAGCCCATAGTGCCAACCATACTTCTGGCAAGGCCTTGGCTTCCAGAATTTCAGTGGTTACCGCATATCCTGCTCTTTGGCTGCCCTCTTGTAAATAGTTGCTCCCACTGCTGAACAGGGTGATCTCTGGGATTGTTATAGGCTGGTCTTGGAGGCCCAGGTGGCTGGTGTAGACGTCATCCACTACTTTGGAACTGTCATGGTCAGGTTCTCCCTCCTCTTTGGAAAGGAAGGTGGCCGGGTTTAGTGTTCTTACTGTTTCAAGAGTGACCCTTGGGTTTTCATAGAGAAGGCCTTGGTATTGTGTCAGCTGAGAATTGGAGAGGAAATGATATCCTGGGGTGCTTATTAGGGACATGACCGCTTGTGAGACCTTAACATTAAATGTTTGTACCAGTATGAGTTTGCCTCCTTGATGAGCAGGACTGTGGCTGCCAGTGCTCTGTGGCATGGTGGCCATCCTGCAGCCACAGGATCAAGTTTTTTGACAGGTAGGCCACTGTCCATTGCCAAGACCCCATGCTCTGAGTGAGCACTCCAAGGGCTATTTTGTCCTTTTCATGTACAAAGAGGTTAAAGGGCCTTTCTATGTCAGGCAAACCCAGGACTGGGGCTTGTCCCAGAGCTGACTTAATTTCTGTGAAAGCGGTCCTTGCCTCCTCAGTCCATGCAAGGGGCTCCTGGTCTTGCCCTCCCAACAGGTCATAGAGGGGCCTCACTATGGTTGAGAATCCAGGAATCCAAATGCGACAGAACCTTGTGACCCCTAAAAATTCATGAAAGCCTCATTTTGTTTGGGGTTGTGGCAGTGTGGTGATAACTTTCTTCTTTTCCGGTCCTAGTTCTCTTTTTCCTTTTGTGAGGAGGAAGCCTAAATATCGGACCTGCTGCTGACAAACCTGTGCCTTCTTCCAAGAGGTCCAGTACCCCGAATAGGACAGGAGCTGCAGGAGGACCTTGGTACCTTTCATACAGTCTTCTTGGGTGTCGCTGGCAAGGAAGAGGTCATTTACATATTGGAGGAGGACACACCCTGTTGTTTCCCTCGGAAAGTCGGTGAGGTCTGCAGCTAGTGCTTCCCCAAAAAGAGTGGGCAAGTTCTTGAAACCTTGGGGAAATCGTGTCCAGGTCAGCTTCATCTGGCACCCTGTAACGGGCTCAGTCCATTCAAAGGCACACAATGGTTGACTTTGAGGAACCAGGTGGAGGCAGAAGAAAGCATCCTTTAGGTCAAGGCATGTAAACCATCTGGCTGACCCCGGAATTTGCCTGAGGAGAGTATACAGTTTTGGAACCACTGGGTGTAAGGAAATGGTCACTTTGTTAATGTCCCTCAAATCCTGTACTGGTAGGTATTCTCCTCCTGACTTCTTGGCTGTCAAGAGTGGGGTATTCCAAGCCAATTGGCACTCAATTAGAATACCTGCTTCTCAGCTTGGTCAGGTGCTCTTGTATACCCATTGTAGCCTCGAGTGGAAGGGGGTACTGCCTTTGTCTCTGAGGTTGGGCTCCAGGGATCAGGTCAACAATGGTGGGGCCCCAACTCCAAGCTAGTCCAAGTGGGTTATCTTCAGCCCATACAGAGGGGAATGTAAGCCTGAATTCTGAGGGGCTACAGGGTAGGGCTTGGGCACAGAATAGTCTCCATTCTTCTTCCCTTGGCAGGGTAATCGCCAAGACCAGGGTTTATTTCTGCCTTGGGTATAATTGGAGGCTAGTGTGTCCAGTGGGATCAAAAGTTGTCTGGGCCCCAAGTTTAGAGATCAGATCCCAGCCCAGGAGAGGAATTGGGCAGTCAGGTAAGTAGAGGAACTCATGCTGGACCTTGTTCTCTTTTGAGAACATTGTCAAGCTTGACAGAAGGGCTGCTGCATCACCTGTGTCCCAGTAGCCCCAAGTATGGTTTTAGTCTTTTGGCTGAAGGGCGCCACTGGGGAAGTAACAATGGAGTATTCAGCCCCAGTGTCAACTATGAAAGTTATTGTTCGGCCTCCCTACCTTCATTTTGACCATGGGCTTGTGGAGGCCAAGAGAGAAAGAGCCCGGTCCCCCTCAGTCCGATTCTACCCCAGCCAGACCAACGAGGTTCTCGCCTCAAGGTTCCTCCTGAACCCTCCTGGCTGGGTTTTGAGGGCCCCTTCCAATTTGGACATTCATTCTTCCAGTGTCCTTTCTCTTTGCAGTATGCACATTGGTCCCTTGCTAAGGGGGCTCTGGGCTTCCCCCCATTTGATGGTTGGGGTCTTTCCATCTTCGCGGCATCTGTTTCTTTTAGTGCCGCTGTGAGAAGGATGGCTTTCTTTTTTAGTCTTCTCTCTGATTCTCTTTCGGCTGCAAATTCTCAGTTCATGATAACTGTTGGCGACCTCTATCAGCTGAGTGATATTCACCCCAGCAAAGCCCTCCAACTTCTGGAGTTTTCTTCTGATATCTGGGGCAGCCTGTGCCACAAAAGAGGTATTTACCATCTGTTGACTTTCTGGTGCCTCGGGGTCAAACGGGGTATATACACAGTATGCTTCACATAATCATTCATAGTAGTCTCTGAGAGACTCCCCAGGGTGCTGCATGACTGATGATATTTTAGTCATGTTCACAGGCTTTCTGGCTCCAGCTAGGACTCCCCAGAAGAGGGCTTCCTGCTATCATTGGATGTGGGCCTGTCCTTCTTCTGTTTTGAAATCCCATTTTGGGCATTCTTCAGGTGTGGCAGCTTGAGCACAGACAGCAGGGTCATTAATCCCCAGAGGTGCGTGATCTTCTAGGTACTGTCGTGTTTCTCTCATTCTTCTTCTTCTTTCTTCTGTATTAAACAGAGTAGGGAGTAACTGTTGACAATCTTCCCAAGTCAGTTGGTGGGTCTGGAAGAGGGACTCCATCAAGTTGACCATTGCTTCTGGCTTTTCAGAGTATGATGAAGTGTTGTGTCTCCAATTGAGGAGGTCGGTTGTAGAGAAAGGTTGATAATGCATCATGGAACGGCTGGGCTGGACTGTTCTGTCCTCATTCTGTCTTTCAGGCTCTCTCATCGCCCTTACAGGCATTTGGAGAGCATTAGGTCTGGGTCTGGGGCACAGCCTGTCTGCTGGCCCTTGTGGGGGAGGGTTCTTCGGTCTGAGAGGGGTGGGAAGATGGGCGGGGGGTGGCAGCAGTGGCAGCAGAGAGACAGATGGGGGAGGAGTTCCAAGCTCAGGAGAGTGGGGAGGGAGCTTGGCAAGTCATAAGGAGGTAGAAAGACAATATCTTCCTCCATGTCTCCTTTAAATATTAGAGGAGCAGTGAGTCGCTTCTTTGGCTCCCTGGGTGAGCCTCCGGATAAAGTGGCTAAAACCCTTGCCTGTCTCTGTTTGCTAATGATGAATTGCACCCAAGATGGAGGATTTCAGGCAATTTCAAGCCAAGAGTCGATGTATGGAAATTGGTCAGGGTGGCCTGGGTTCCCAGTGACTATTAGCTAGACCCACTGCACTATTTGAGCATCTAATGTCCCTTCTGGGGGGCATCATACATTGAATATGGGCCATTCTAGTTCACAAAAGGTCCTTAACTTCCTGGGTGTCATTTTCGCCCCATAATCACCTGAAAATCCCTTTTTAAAATTTTTGAGCATGACCTCTAAAATTGTAGGCTTACTCTGTTTTGATCCCATTATTAATTTCTTTCTCATGTTCGGTGTTGCAAAGAGACAAAGGGAGGGCAGATGAGAAAACTAATGAGATATTCGTCTGCTCGTGTTCCTGAGGGAAACTTTAGGTGAGGTTTGGCCATAGTGGACTCAGTTTTGTGACCTGTGATTGGAATCTGATCCAATGCTGCCCTAGACCTTATACGCTCACCACAACACAGGAAAGCCCATTCAGACTCCGTATACTTTTGGGGGCCTTAAGGGTGCCTGTCTGTTGATCCACAAACACGAACTCGACTGGCAAGCCGGGCTGAGCTGCACATTTTCACACACACACACACACACACACACACACACACACGAGTCTATTACATTCCCTCCTGCAAAATTCTCTACCTGTGAGAACTGTTAAGGCCTCTGGGGATTGATCAGGTCCCCCTTCCACCCTTTTGGGTGGGCCTGACTTCTTTGGGGCCCTGGCCTTACTGGTTCCAACATTGGGCCCAGGTCTTCACCTACCAGGTTTCTTTGAGTCCGGTGGGAACAAAAGAGCGGGCCGGCCTGAGGCAACTGAGAAGGTGACTCCCAAAATTCAGGCAGGGCGTGCCTTCTCCCTTGCGATCCCTCGCTCTGTCACCACCTCGCTGTTCTCCCAAACTGGTGGCAACACTGGACCAGTGCGGTTGGGTTTCCCGGTCAGGGAACCAAGTACGTTATGGAACTAGGCTGGAATGCTGGCAGAAAAACCAGGCGGCACTCGGAGATCTTGGTGGATTGGAGATTTATTTAACACAGGTGGGCTCAGAGGAGACTGTTTCTCCAAAAGTCTGAGCCCAGAATGCAAGTGGGGAGGGTAATTTATAGCCAACAGCCTCCATATCTGTGGGGGTTTTCATAGGCACAGCAAACAAAGGAAGAAGAAACCAGAGGAAAGGTCTCTAAGATAGAGACCAGAGTCTGTTTTAGCCCTGTCAGCCATCTTTGGCATACTTTATTTACTTCTCCAAGAATCTCATGATTGGTGAGATTGGCCCTACATGGGCTCTGTGTAGACAGTGCCTATCTCTCAAAATAAATAAACATTTAAAAAAATAAAACATAGACACAAAGACCAATCCAGAAAAGAGAAAAATTGATAACATGGACTTTATAAAATAAAACTTCTACCCTTGATAAACCTTGTTCACAAAACCAAAGACAAGCCACAAGCTAGGAGAAAATATTTGCAAACCACATATCTGAATTCAGAATGTACCCTGATCCTAAACCCTAGCTCTCTCAGGGTCTTCTACCTCTAGGTTGGAACCCACAAATTCCAGTTAATCAGTCTAGTGCTGTCCCTAATGAGTCCTCTGGACAACCGGGTTCTCCTTGCATATTCCACTGCTCCAGCCTAAACACACTAACCATTATCTCCAAAGACTCAAGGCCCACCCTACTCCTATCCTCATTTCCTAAACCCTCATGCCCTAAACCATTACCACCTGATCTCTCTAATCTCTCAACTAATAAGCATTCATTCCCAAAACCTTCTAAACCCACAGCCAATACTGTCACCCCCTTACCACCTAAACAATTACCCTCTCAGACCTTCACTCACTCACCCTTAAACCATCGCTTCCAAATTCTGAACCCAGTAGCTCCCCCACATACCACCCACTAAACCTCCTAAACCCTCCCCCCACAAACATCCACCAGCTTACCCCCTCATCCACTCACCCACAAGAAATATTTCATCTCAAACCCAATAACACTCTTCTTCCCACCTCCTCACATAAAACACCTAAATCATAAGGGCGTGTGGCCAAAAAGCCATATGCCATCAACCCAAAACCATACACCATTAAATAATAGAATCCTAAAACCATAATCTATAAACCACACACCATGATCCACACATCATGAACCAGAACCGTAATCATAACTAAAGCCAACATAAATATTCATAGCAATACTATTCACAATTGGAAAATGGTACAAAATACGCAAACATGCCACAAAGGGTAAAAGAATATACAACATGGGGTAGATCCATAAACAGAAATGTTCTTCCAATATATCAACAAATGAAATAAATTTGAGCAGCTACTGAGGAAAACTGAGTGGGAGTTCCTCAAAATCTTAAGGGTAATAATCCAATCACAGAAAAGAATATTATAAGATTCTACTTGTTTGGGGTATCCATAATAATCAAATTCACCTACAAAAAGTAACATATGGTTGCCAGGCAGAGGAGAAAGGGGAATGGGGAGTTAATGTTTAATATACACAGATTTTCACTTGGTCAAAATTTAAACATTCTCAAGGTGGAAGGTGGTGATTTGTGCACAATGGTAATATATTTAGTGGCATACAACTGTAGACTTAAAATCTTTTAGGGATGCCTGAGTAGCTCAGTCAGTTAAGGGTCCAACTTCAGCTTGGGTCATGATCTCACAGTTTGTAGATTCGAGCCCTGTGTTGGGCTCTGTGCCGACAGCTCAAAGCCTGGAGCCTGCTTCAGATTCTCTCTCTCTCTCTCTCTCTCTCTCTCTCTCTCCCTCTCAAAAATATATAAACATTTTTTAAAAACTTTTTAAAAATCTTTTAAATGGTCACTATTATATTTTGTAAATTGAACCACAATTAAAATCATGACTAAAGTACTAAAACATATCACAACATGAACAAAGATTGAAAATACTAAATTACAGAAGCCACCCAGAAAAGGCTGCCCAGATTGGAGCCCTCTGTGATCTTTAAATCAATCATGGTTGTGAAGTGAGTGAAAGTCTCAAGATCAGAAAAGTGGGTCACAACAGGAGGAGTCATTGTCACAGAGTTCAGGCAGGTGATTACAGTTGAAGTGGCCTCTGGATTAGATTATCATGAGGAAACCATAATGATTTCCCTGTTTGGGAGTTCTATAACAATTCCTGGGGAAGGTGTCCTGTTTTGAGTAAAAAACAAAGAAGTATGTCATAAGAAGTGGCAACTGTGTAAAATGACAGCTGGTGAAGCTGAGTGCAGAGATAAAGAGTATTTCTACTGCTATGGAAGGCTTTCTATATGTTGGAAATTTATGGAAACTACATGACTTCTCAGAACAACTATATTAGTAACATACCAGAAAAGTGCAGAACACATCAAACCTTATGATAGAGGCCAAACCCTACCTGGACACAGTTCACAAGATGCAACATATTACTAAAGGACACTGTGGTAGAATTATATTAGTGGCCACTCTGCTGTGGATGTTGTGGATGACCTAGGATATGGTAGAAACATGCCATTTTGAGTTCCCATCTTTCACCACATCACTCCACACAAATACAAAAAAAAGTTAAAACAAATAAACTCAGTGAAATTGTAGGATACAAATTCAAGATACAAAAATCATTACATTTGACAAGCTCATAATGAACCATCAAAAGAAGTTACGAAAACAATTAGAAAAAAATTTTACCACAGACATGAAAAACTTGTATCATGGAAATAAGACATTGATGAAGAAATGGAAAGATATTATGTGTTCCTGGATTATAAAAATGAATATTATGGAATTGTCATTTTACCCAAAGTGATGTACAGATGCAATGTAATCCCTCCTGATCAACATTCTAGTACCATTTTGCACAGAACTAGAAAAATCCTAAAACGTGTATGAAACCACAGAGGACCATGAATAGCCAAAGTGTCTGTATAAAGAACAAACCGGGAGGCATCACATTCCCTGATTTGAAACTATATTATAAAGCTACAGTAACCAACAGTATGCTATGGGCCAAGAGATAGAAAGACCAATGGAACAGAATGGAGAGCCCAGAAGCAAATCCACACATACGTGGACAATTAATTCGCAACAAAGGAGCCAATAATACACAATGGTGAAAAGACAGTCTCTTCAATTAATGGTGCTGGGAAAACTGGACAGCCCCAAGCATAACACCAGACCCCTATCTTACACACCACACAACAACTAACTAAAAACCCACAACAGCTAAGAGGAAGGAGGAGCACCAGTACGGAGGGCAGGGATGCCCTGAAGTTAATGAGGCCTGGTATCCTGATGGGATTAATTCCCAGTGGGGACATTGGTGGGACCTGCAGTGGTTCTGATTTCCTTCTAAGCTCCACTTATTAAGTATCAGCAAAGACAACTCTGGGCTCAGCTGTCTCCTGGTGATGTTTCCAACTCTGAAACAATGGTTTTACAAAGGAACAAGACAATGTGCTTCAGAACTTTCCTCAATGAGGGAAGGAAGAGGGAAACTGAAAGGGATGAACCCTAAGAAGCTTTTCCTGCAAGGGATCCTGTGGGGAGAGGCAAGGACCATACAGTGGGGAAGTGATGGACAACAGCACACCAAATGCCTCCCTCGCACATGAGAAAGGCCCTGTTCTGAGGGCACGAGGACCAAGCACCCACTTCCATGTTGGGGGGCTCCTTCTCTCAGTCCCAACTGAGGATGATGTCCTGAAGAGGGGTGTTCCAAGTTTGCACATGCATCTCATGGTTTAGGGTCAGAATCCTTATTGGGAACCCTTTGCCCAAGTATGTGATCCAGGTGATACTTTGGTCATCAGACACATCAGAGGATACCTACAAGGGGGCCCTCCCATGAAAACTTCTGAGAGGTGGGGCAGAGAGGGATAAAATGCACTGGGAGGGAAGATGCATGTCTTACCCACGAACACCATCTCTGGGCCCCTCCAAGTATCAGAGTCTTGGGGGATTCCAGCCATTGAATCCAATCTCTTCCCCTACTCATTCTGACCCCCCAAACCCCAGCAACTGTCTCTTCAGCCTTCACACTGGGATCAGACAAGTTACTTAACACATAAAGAATTCAAGTAATTCTTATTGACCACTGATGGGCACGGCTTTTGCCCAGGCACTGGTCCTCCAGATACGTCGTGCCAAGCAGGCATCAAGGGAGATACCAGAGCAGCGTGGGTAGGCGGGAGCAGCGTAGTGGGCTGGACTAGTTCTAATATTCTATTTTTAACATCTTCTAAGTGCCTACCTTGGCACCCCAGCCAGTCACTGGGGTTACAGAGACAGAAAAGCCCCACTCTGTGCAGGAAGGGCATTGCAGGGGGCCCACTGACCCCAAGCCCACCACTGACCACACAGCCCTGAGCATTGCCATGACCTCTGAACACATCTACAGCCAGCCCATCCCCAGAGCACCCAGGCCTGGGGTCTTAACCATGTGACATCTTTCCTCAAAAACATGGGCCTAGAATGCCCCCACCACCCACTATAGCCCTCAAGTTTCCAGAAATCCCCCATATTCTGTTGGATATCTGCAGGCTGCACAAGGATAAGCCAAGAAAGTGACATCCCTATGGAGTCAATGCTGAGGAAACTGTCTTACTCAACCCTATGAGTCCTTCCCTCTGGACCCTTGGACCCCTGGACCTCAAGGCTGGTGAGCAGGGCTGGGCTGAGAGGCTCTCTTTGCATTGTTGCTGATCTTTCCTTCCTCAGATGTGGCTTGGAACCTTGGAAATAAATGCTGAGATTGACTTTTTCAAGCGTTTTCCTGAAACAGTGGTTGAGGCCAAAGATGTTTTGATGCTGCCATGGATAGGTGCACAGTGGGGAGCAGTCAGAGCTGGGGACAACTTGCTGCCCTCCACATCCCTGGGCTGATGTCCCTCACTGACCTGGTAATGGAATTTCTCAGTATCTGCTGGTAGCAGGAGGAGGTGGGATCAGGATGTCCAGGGGTTGTTCCAAAACTATGGACATCTCTTTACGCCAGCCCGTGTACCTGGTGGCTCTGCTTTGCATACTGGATCCCCTTAGAAATTACATCTGGGATCAGATTCTGTTAGTTCCTGGCTCCAGCCTCCATGTCAGCTGTCCATCCACTTGTGCTGAGGCTGAGTACAATATCATGGACAGGAGGCCAACCCTGGGCCTGATCCCCACTTGGCAGCAGCAGGAAACCTGACACAAGCCATGGGAGGGGAGCTTACAGGAGGGTCTCATTTACAAGACAAATCTTTGAGTTGCTGCTCCATGAGTCAGGGCTTGTTTTCTGGAAAAACCTTCTTGGTCAACTGAGATTTTCAGAAGTAACTCATGGATTTGATGTCAATTAATATATTATGAAAGGACCTTATTTGATCTTCTTAACTTTCATGCAATTGAATTAACAAACATGGACCCTATTTACAAAATTCACCAGGTTGCCAATGAATAGACACCTTGAAGTCAGAAAGTACTGCATCAGGAATCCAGGTCCCCAGTGTCATCCCTTTGCAAACTGTGATGTTTGCAAACTTGTGAAGACATAGGATGTACTTTGTAAGGACCACTGATACCCTTGATCCTCAGAAGGTGAAAAGGATACAAGCTTGAGTTATGGCTGACAACCACATGGTAGACATACCTGTGTGATCCCAGGTCCCACTGGGGCTTTGGCACACATGTCTTCAAGACCAGGCCGCGGCTCATTGAACCATAAAGCAATGATGTTCCCAAGGAAGCAGCCCTGACATGCCTGCCCCATCTACTGGCTTTTTCATTTCTTGGATCTGCTGCTCACAGTTTCCACATCTCTTGCTCATGTCACTGCTGCCAGCATGCTTCTCCTGCAAGAGCAACCACCTCCTATCTTCCATGATCTATGTTCCAGGCATCCTGCAGCTTCACTTTTTAGAACACAGCAGAGAAGAGAGCAAGCAGTCAGGAGGTGGTGCCTGAGGGCTGCACCTGCATGCAAAGTCATGCCATCACGTGGACATCATGTGACTACTTAGGGCCTCCTGGATGTCTGGGTTGTCCACGCACATGTCACATGGTCGCATGCACATATGTGAAAATTGACTGTGTCTAACTCTTGTTACCCAAAATGTTTGATCTTACAGAGGCTACAGCCCTACAACCCAGGTGATATTTAATCTCCTGAGGTTGATGACCCTGAGGAACAGTTGTTTCTGGGCCAGCCCAGACCTTGTGTCCGACTCACAGAAGGAGAACACAGGGTTTATTTGCTGGAGCCAGTTGCCTCCATAATTGCACAGTCCCTCGAAGTCAGGCAGGAATTCTCCTTCCACCTCTGGAGCACTGGGAGGAGCTGCAGCTGAAGGAGGTGGTGAAGACACCACTTCATCCCCTCCAGGTGCATTCCTGGGCAACCTACTTCAGAGGTCATGGACCACACAGGCTCATCGACCACATCAGTATGCTGGATATGTTACGGAACCAGGCTGGAACGCTGGCGGAAAAACCAAGCGGCACTTGGAGATCTTGGTGGATTGCAGATTTATTTAACACTGATGGGCTTAGAGGAGACCATTTCTCCAAAGATCTGAGCACTTTATGCAAGAGGGAAGGGTAATTTATAGCCTTCAGCTTCCATATCTGTGGAGGTTTTTGCATGCACAGCAAACAAAGGAAGAAGAACCCAGAGGAGGGGTCTCAGCTAGAGACCAGAGTCTGTTTTAGCCCTGTCGGCCATCTTTGGCGTACTTTATTCACTTCTTCAACAGAATGACAAAGTTCTTTGAATAAATTTGAATGGCACAGTGAGAAGAAGAGGGGATGAGACAGAGGAGCACATTACCTGAATCCAGGGGTGCAAACATTAACATGCCCAGTCTCACTCTGTCACATTAGCCTTTCCTGATTGTGGGGTCCAGAGCTCAAGTCTAAGCAGGAGTCCCACACCTGGAAGGGCCCAGAGCAAATGACACACAGTGGCTCCACCAGACAGGCATGGGGATAAGCATGCCTTATCGCAGCATACCTGCACAGCCCTCAGTGTTCAGATGATCACCTGGCCTACACTGTACCTGAAATATATACCAGTGCAGCAGCTTGACCGCCAACAGAGAGGCTACGAGGAAGGTTGTGGCTTTAAAGACATGACTGCAGGGAACAGAGGACAGGGTCATCTGGGATTTCCAAAGGCAGTGTCTATGGAAGGTGGAGACCCCTTCAGGAGACAGCTGGCAATGAGGCTGGAGATGTAATACCTCTATGATCTGAATGGTCATGTGCCCCCCAAGCTCGTGTTAGAACCCCAGCACCCAAGATGATGGTGTTAGGAGGTGGGGCCTGTGAGAGGTGGTTAGTTCAGGAGGATGGATCCTCCATGGATGGGAGTGGGGCCCTTACAAAAGACCCCACAAAGCTCCCTCACCCCTCCATCAAGTGAGGACATGGCAAACAGGTGCTGTCTGTGAACCAGGAAACATGCTCTCACAAACACCTGATCTGTGGGCATCTTGATCTTGGGCTCACCACTCACTGAGGGCAGAGGGGGTGCACAAATAAATGCCTCCTGTCCCCATGGGGAGAAGATTGAGGGGTTCATGCAGCCCCTTGGGCAAGGTTTTGCATTGCCTGGAATCATGGTGAGGCCCCAGCCTAAGCCAGACCCTGCTCTCTACTGTCCTGGGATGTGTCACCCTGAGCCAGGATGCCCCCTACACCAACATCCCACAGAACATGCCAATGATGAGGCGGGGGAGGGGGGTGTCTCCAGGGCCCAGGCCAAATGGCATGGTGGTGCTGCTCCCCTCCCCAGCCTGGTCTTAGCATAATTCTCAAACTTCCTGGATGTGGACAGCATGCAGGGCTCAAGTATCAAGGGCAGCACAGCATGCGTGGAAGGGCAGGTGCCACTGCCTGAGGACTCTGAGCTTAGCAAGGTGATCCCACAGTGCAGTCCTGAGAGATTCTCCAGAGGCCTGGACACCCTTGAGAAACAGAGGAACAACAGACAGTGTGTGCCCTGTGCAGAAGTGGAAGGGGCTCTCCGTGGTGATGTTTCTTCCCAGTGGGCACAACGCTGAGTGAATGTTCATTCTCCCACTGTGAAGGCACAGGGAGGAGACTGAGGCTTTCAGAACTAGCTTCCCTCTCTCATGCTGCATGCCGTCGTCCCATGCTCTGCAAGAGCCCTGCCCCCTGCACCACAGCAGAGGGGAGGGAGGCCAGGAGGTTTCTCTGGACAGGCCCCACCAGCCCCTTCTGGACACAGTGCCACACTGCCCTGCCTCTGGTCCTGTGCATCCACGAGAGGCTCCTGGCGGTCTCCTCTGGGGGTCTGTAGCTTCACTGTGCACATGGCGTCCAGCACAGGCACACGGCTAGGCGGGGCTCCAGAGAAACAGCATTCTGCTTCAGGGAGCACAGATAATTATCTCACGTTGGCAGAACAGTCAGTGTTCTGGGTCTGAAGTTTACAAACAAAATCCCTGTCTTTGAGAAGGAAGATTAGCAATGGAATACCTTCCACATCGCTATCTGTGTAAATGATTTGTCCTGAAGTCAATCTCTCTGTGTGCCAAACAGCATTCTGGGTGAGACTGTGAGGTGCTTCTGGGTGAGATTCACACCAGAACCTGCCCTCGTCAGTGAGGGTGGGCCTTGTCCAGTGCACTGAGGCCTGAATACAGCAGAAAGGGGAGTAACCCCCTCTCTGCCTGGCTGCTGAGCAGGACCTGGTCTTCTCTGCCCCCGGACCAGAATGTGCACCTGCTGTGCTTGTGCTCTCGGGCCTCCCGGCTCGGGCTTTGACCCCAACCACCAGCTCCCAGGTCTGCAACGGGTCTGGGTGTAGGTCAGGGTGTTCCCAGCCTCCATAACTATGTGAGCAAATTCCTTATAGTACACACACAGGTATACACACACACATACATACCACATACACACATGCACACCACACACATGCAGGTACACACACATACAGAATCATACCACACACACACACACACAAACACACACACACACCACGCACACACATACATACATGCACACCACACACATCACCAGCTCCCAGGTTCTCAGCAGGCCAGCCGCAGGTCAGGGGGCTCCCAGCCTCCATAACTTTGTGAGCCAATCCCTTGTAATAATGTTATGCTTCCCTGGAAAACCCACACTAAGACACTCATGTTCATTATAAAAGACAAGAACCAAAATTACATTTGCATCACTTTCCCAATTTTCACAATTTTATGTATATAAATACCTACATACACACACATGACACAGTTTGGGAAAAAACACAGCAAAATATCCTGAGGGTTAAAACTGAGTGGTGGGACTCTGAAGAAATACTGCTTCTTTATCCTTCATTCTAATTTCTATGTGTTGTACAAGCATAATTTACTTTTTTCAGAAAATAATAAACATCCATTTTTTTCTAAACTCATACTATCCACTGTTGAAGGCATTTATTTACAACCATCACAAACATGGAAACCACCCAGTGCCCATCCACTAGTAAATGAATAAACAGGAGTAGGACCGTGCATACACGAAACCACATGGACACGAGCAAATTGCTGGTGCATGTCCCCCCACATTGCAGTGAGGTTTAGATGTCCTGCAGATTCACTGGTTTGGTGGGTTTGGAGGCTTTTCTGCTAAATATTGTTTCTCATTTAATTTTATTCCTTCCAAAAATGATCTGTTATGTACCAATGTTGATAGGTTCTTAAACAATGCAAGGGTTAGGGCACCGACCCCCCATGCAGTCAAAAATCGATAAGTAACTTCTGACTTCCCCAAAACCTAACCACTAATAGCTACTGTTGAGCAGAAGCCTCACCAATCACATCAACAGTTGATTAGTACGCATTTTGCATGTTGTAAGTATCATATGCTGAATTCTTACAATAACGTAAGCCAGAGAAAAGAAAATGTCGTTGAGGAAATCCTAAGAGAAAGTATATTTACAGGACTGTACGGTATGATTTTAACGTTTATTTATTTTTCAGACAGAGAGAGACACAGCATGAACGGGGGAGGGGCAGAGAGAGGGGGAAACACAGAATCGGAAGCAGGCTCCAGGCTCTGAGCCATCAGCCGAGAGCCCGACGCGGGGCTCGAACCCGCAGACCGCGAGATCGTGACCTGAGCCGAAGTCGGACGCTTAACCGACTGAGCCACCCAGGCGCCCCTGTACGGTATGATTTTAAAACCACTTACACTCACATCCCCACTCGGCTCCTGCTGCTGGGTCCTGGACAGTGTGTGTGCTGTTGGCTGCTCCAGGTCTATCGTGCTGGGGCTGAACCCCGAGATGCTCCTGGCATTTCCCAAATGTATATGGTGACAGAAGATTTCACAATTCTGGTGGAGAAACCTATCAGCCTGGGAGACCCTGCTGACAGGTGCAGCTGAGTCTTAGACACATCTGCACACAGGGTTCTGATCCAGATTAGCTGGAAGTCCCAAGTGCAGGCTGATCCCCATTTTGGGGAGCTCCCAGAGAAGCTGTCCTTGCAGCTGGCCCTGCCTGCATCCACCTGGCCTCATCTTACCCTCTGGAGAGGGTCTGCGAGGCCATCGATGCCTCAGCAGGATTCTGGTGGGGAGAGACTGGGCACGAACTCCTTGGATCACTTTTGTTTCAAAGAAAAAGTGTGGGATTCAGGAAACAAATGATGGGCTACTGTTGGCTTTGTTGCTCACGTTGTTCACCTTCCCCACCTAGCCACACTCTCATGGAAGACATTGCCCTCTTCCTACTCACCGGCTCCTCACTTCTTTACCCACCAGAAGAACCCAATTCTGTGTTTATGTAGCAGGCAGAGAGCCCTTGACTCAGAGAAAATGAGGTTCCCACATCCCTTTGGTCTAAACTAGTCACAGCAATAATGTCCCTTTCCTTTGCCACCGATTATTCCAGGGGGTGACTGGCACCTTGCAAGGCAAAAGAAAAAAAAATCAGTGAGGTGCCTGGGTGACTCAGTGAGTTAAGCATCTGACTTCAGCTCAGGTCATGATTTCATGGCTCGTGGGTTCCAGCCCCACATCGGGCTCTGTGTTGACAGCTCAGAGCCTGGAGCCTACTTCACATTCTGTGTCTCCCTCTCTCTCTGCCCCTCCCCTGCTATCTCTCTCTCTCTCTCTCTCTCTCTCTCTCTCTCTCTCTCTCTCTCTTTCTCTCTCTCTCTCTATCTCTCTCCCTCTCTCTCTGATAAATAAACATTAAAATTTTTTTTTCAATCAGCTGGAGACTCCATCAGCTTCCCCCACCCACCCCGCCCTTCCTTCAAGTGTGGGATGTAGGTGTCAAGCCTGGAGCTCTGGTAGCTATTTTGTAACTAAGAGGCAGCCAGCATGAGGGTTATAAGTCCTCATGTTGGGAATGGAAACAGAAGATCAGGACATGCCTGGCTCAAGGGACATCATTCAGCTCTGGCCCCAGCTCTGACTATTTCTTTGGTAACCCCACCAAATGCCATTACTGTAATAGCCCCTCTGAGATGGGTTTTCTCATATTTGCAGCCCAAACTTCTTGTTAAGAAATAGCTTTACCAAATTTCAGCCCAAGTAGGTGTTACTTTACCCAAACATATTCATTTTTTTACAACCAGACTGAATTGCTGTGTTTTTCATCCTTTGTCCTGTAAACAGTGTTGGTCAGCAGACAGGGCAAGTGCAGTGGAGCTGGAGGGTGTCACCTTCAGATGAAAGAGAGGTAGGAAACTGCCTGTGCCCTGCAGATTGTGGAGGCCACCTGTAGGAGGGGTGGGGGGGGAGGAACTGGCCAGGCAGCTGTCTCCTGGAGTGGGTATGGGGCTTTGGGACAGTCAGCCTCTTCCTGGGTCCCCCACAGCTCCCCAGGTGGGCTCTGTGGCCCATAGGACTCCTGAGGCTCCCATCAAGCAGGCCATACAGCTGTGCCTGCTTCCCTTGGGACATCTGTGTGGGTAGTGTCCATGCAACAAGCTGGATTCTGAGGGCACCCAGCAGGGAGACCACATGTAGAGAAAGAGACAGAGACAGACTGAGAGAGAGATACACAGACAGGGCCTGACCTGTGTGCAGCAGGTTATTCAGAGGCCATTTTCCAGCCTCTTGCAGCCCACATCTTGGCCGCCGTGCCAAGGGGCCCTAGGCTGGATCGCTGTGGAGTAGGGTGGCTGCCCCTGCTGACTAGGGACATTGTGTTGTATCTCAGGGGGCTGCTGAGGCTGCTACAGAGAATCATTTCAGGCTGTTGGAGGTCCAGGGGCCCTGGTAGAGCAAAGAGAGCAGACCCATCACCGGGCCCTCCACCATCAGCCTGCCCTCCCAGCAACTAGAAGCTTCTCTGGGGAGGGCAGGGCTAGTGAGAGAGCCAGAGGGATGTATGCTGCCAAGGGCAGCTGAGCTCGAACCACCCAGTGGACTTTGCCGGAGTCACCCACCACGGCATGCAAACCACAGAAATGCCCTTATGGAAGCAACAGGCATGTATTGTTTTGCATGACTGTGTGCGTGGCAAGTAGGTCCCCACTGATTTCTTCTGGGCCCCGGCAGGCCTGAGTGGGGTGCCAGGGCCTCCACACATGTCAGGAAGTCCCCAGGCTCTCCCCATAAGGGGTCTCTAATTCCAAGCTTTCCCACACACAGGGGTCCAGGCAGGTTCCCCGGGGCCACCTCCCATCTGAGGAGGCCAGTGTAGAGACCAGCACATGTGATGCACCTGCTGAGGCAGAATCTGAGGCACATCTGGTCCATATCTGGTCCACGGCAGGCGGATGTCCAGGACGGATGGGATGGGGGTGCACGCTCCCTCCTGTCACCCCAGCTCAACAGACAGAGGCTCACAGGTGGCTTCAGTCCTAGCAGGTGAGGGCCCTGCCCTTTCTGTTGACCCACCTGTATCCATCTACCTGGAGTCCCTGGAGGGTAGGCAATGTCACCATTGGTTTGGGATATTTTAGGTATCAAAGTGAGCACTGGAGACAGATTCTCGTAGGCCTGATGTTTGGACTTTGCACCTGTACCCCCAAAATCTCCACACAGGCTGGTTGTTTTATTTTACTTTAAACATTTTAGTAAGAACGGCATCTATTTAGGGTGTTCAGCACAGTGATGTGAGGCACGCATACCAGTGACATGATGGCTGGAGCCAAGTTCTGGACCTGCCTTCTCCCCACTCAGTTACCCTCTATGTGTGATCACAGCACCTGAGGTCATGCACACTCAGTACAGGGCTGTCAGCTGGTCACTGTGCCGGGCACCAGGTCTCCAACTTCCTCCTGCATCACTGCCACCACGTGCCCTGGGATCAACATGCCCCCACCCCACGCCATTCTGTGCTCAGCTTCTGCCTGTTCTTCAGATTCCACATGTAAGTGAGACCACGCAGCCTTTTCTTGTGTGTCTGGTTTATTTCACTCAGCATAACATCCTCCAGATCTGCCCATTCTTTTTTACAGCTGAGCAATATTCCTTTGTATATGCATCACTCATTGGATGGACACTTGACCTGTTTCCATGACTGACCATTGTGAACAATGCTGCCACGAGTGTAGATGTGCAGAGATCTCTTCCAGACAGTGATTTCCTTTCCTTTGTGTAAATCCCCAGGAGTGGAATTCCTGGATCATCAGGTGGCTCTATTTTTAACTTTTTGAGGAACCTCCATTCTGTTCTCCACAGTGGTAGCACCAGTTTGCATTCCCACCAGGAGGGTTCCTTTTTCTCCGCATCCTCACCAATACTTGTTATTTTAAAATAATGAAGGTTTAAACAGTGCCTTCATTGCCAACAAAGAGCCAGGTTGCACCCAGGGAGCTGGGAAGTCTTTTGGCCTTGGAAGTAATAGCAAGAATGTCCTGAAATTCATTGAGTATGGTGAGCCTCTCCCGGACATCCACTTTCCCTAGGGCTGAACGGCTGGCTTGTAGGAATACTTGGCAGGAAGTTAGGGACAGGGAACAGAAAGGCAGAGGGAAAGAGATGAGAGACACAAGACACAGGGAAGATGCTGGAGAGCAGGTGCTGTGTGGAGCAGGAAGGCCAAGCTGCAAACGGGTCCCTGATGCCCAGGCTGCTTAGAGCAGGCAGGTCCAAGTGGTGCTGTCACCATCTGTCAAGTAGAAACAGTGACTTCCCAGCCACTGTGAACCTTTATGGGCAGTGGGGCCCCTAGACATGTTGGTGTGTCTTGGGAGCAACTGACATAGTCCCTGAAACTGCAGACACTGTGATTGTTAGTAATGATTCATGACACAACAGCCTTTTAGTGTCCATGGGCATTTCCTCTGACCATACTTACAGTAGCATCAGGTGTGATGGTCCCGAGCATGTCAAGGGATGAGGCCTCTTCCAAGTTTCACTGGCTCTTCCATTTCTCTGCTTGTTTCACGGACACCAGGAGAAGGGAGGATGGAAGCGAAGCAGGGACACCACCCCAGGGCAGCGCCCACCTGGGGCCCCATAGTCGCCCACACACGGGTAGAAGAATCATCTTGTCACACAGGCAGACTTTTCCTCCAGGAAGGACATTGTGGGACCACAAGGCAGAAGTTCCACTCATGGGTTTTCCCCTGAGATAAACCACCAGCAATGTAGGATCTTAATCAAGAAAGATCCCAAGGGAAACTCTCCCCTTCATGCTCCCCTAGAACTTTCCAGTTGCTATGGTGACAGGCAACCTAGTGGTGATACCTCAGATACCTGATAAGATGCTCAAGGTTGGTCCCACTTCAGCAGGTGTCTGTACTTGGTGCCTGGATGGTGGGGGAAGGAAGGATTCACAGCCCTGGTGCCAGCTTGACCTCTGATGGTGGTACCCCAGCAGCAGACTGGGGTTTCCACACACATAGCTGGCCAGCCAGGAACAGCAGCTTTGTTTCAACGAAAAAATCCCACAGCCATTGAGGGGAGGAAATTGGGGAACAGAGGACAGACCTTGCCCAGCAATTCCTAACTGCTGTCCCCACCTCATGTGCTTCTGCCTTTGGAACATTTATGGAATTGCTTACTGCACAGCTCTCTGAGTGAATCTCCCTTCTCCAATGGCTGCTGAAACTCAGCCTCCATGATCTGGCTTCCTTTCATTAAATGATTTCATTGAAATCATGCACTTTGCAACTACATGGAAGGAGCTAGAGAGTAATATTCTGAGTGCAAACTTCATTCTAAACCAAACCCTAAGCCTGGTACCAAACCCCTAGCCTCAGAGCCATAAACCTAACCATGACCCTAACCATAACCTTAGCCCTAAACTTCTCTCTCTAGAGAGGTTACTCAACTACAGGATAATGGGCACATACCTTCACACTGGCCCTAACCCAAACCAGAACCAGAGCCTGAACCTGAGCTCAAACCCTAACCCGAACCCATTCCTGATCCTGAACCAGAACCCATATTGTAATCCTAACTCAAAACCTAACACTAACCCAAAACCAAACTCAAATCCAATCCCAAATTCAAACCCAATCCTCAAGGTGAACCTGAACCCTAATTTTAAAGCCACTCCTTAACCCAGATCTGAACCTTAAATTCCAAACCTTAATCCAAACACCAACCTGAACCTGGCCCAATCTGAACCTCAGTCCAAACACTAAAGCTAACCTGAACATGAACCAATACTCCAACCCAACCCCAAAACTGATCCTGAACCTGTGCCCAACCCGAAGCTGATCCCTAACCAGAATCCAAACCTGAACCCTAACCTGATCCTTAACCCGCACCAGAACCCCCAACCTTAACACAAACCCATACGTGAACCCGAACCCTAACCTGAACCCTAACACTAACCCTAAACCTTAACCCATTACCAAACTCAAACCCAAACCCTAACCTTGAACCCAAACACTGACCCTAACCTGAGCTCTAACTCTATACCAGACACTACCTGAACCCGACCCTTAAACCCAAACCTACCTCCAGACCTGAATCTTGAACCCCAAACCAAACCTGAGCCCTTAAACCTGAACCTGGAATCTAACTGGAGCTGAACCTGAACCCTATGCCCTCATCCATAGCCCCACCTACTGGCTATGGGGATGGCTGCTCCATGGGTATGTGACCTGTGTTGGTCAGTAATATTGTAACAGCCCTAGGTCTGTGTTGTCCTGCAGAGCACACCGTGTGGTGGACAGACAGGCTGGGGTGCTTTCTGCCACTATGGCACAAGTTATTAATGTGCTCGGTCGACACGCTGCCTCAACGTCCTGCACACGTGTGTACATGTTTCCACATTTGGTCAATTTCCAAATAATGTGTGCATTCTCCTTTTGGATTGTGATGGTGTCACTTTTCATTTGCGTCCAATTGTTATTTATAGGCAAATATCACCAATAATGAATCAGAGCCCTAGATGGATTATAAATGTCCTGATGTTAGAACATTCCTAAGAGAATATTCATCCAGAGTCAAGTGTGATTCACTGAATGCATAAATATTTCCATGTTGGAATTGAGAGGAGACTCATCGCTATGTCAACCAGAAGAAAATACAGTGGAATGGCAGTGTGGTAAGCTATGTGGCTTGAAGTTAGAAAGGATTAAAATTTTGCAGAGAGGGGCGCCTCAGTGGCTCAGTGGGTTAAGCGTCTGACTTTGGCTCTGGTTTTGGCAGTGCGTGGGATGGAGCCCTGCGTCGGGCTCTGCACTGACAGCGCAGAGCCTGCTTGGGATTCTCTTTCTCTCCCTCTCTCTCTCTCTGCCCCCTGCCACCTGTGCTCTCACTCTCTCAAAAATAAATACATAAGCTTAAAAAAATAAAAAATAAAATAAAATGTTGCAAAGAAAGTTAACATGAATCAGCAGTGATATTATTTCTTTATTAATGAAGATGTCTAAAATGAAATAATTGACATATCAATGCTATGGTATGAATGTTTGTGCCTCCCCAAAGTTCACATATTCAATCCAAACCCCCAATGTGATGGTGCTAGAATGAGGGACCTCTAGGTGATTAGATCATTGGGGTGGCATTTTGGTGACTGGGATTACAGTGGACCCTTGAACAAGGGTCCTTAAAATGCATGGGTCCACTCATATGTGAATTTTTAAAAATAAATCCAGAACAGCACTGTAAATGTATTTTCTCTTCCTTATGATATTCTTAATAAAGTCTTATCTTTGCTAGGTTACTTTATTGTAAGGCTACTGTATATGAAACACATATAAAAATATATGTTAGTGAACTGTTTACATTATCAGTAATGCTTCTGCTCAACAGTAGGCTGTTAGTAGAGAAGTTTGTGGAACCTAAAGTTATACATGAATGTTTCACTGCATGGGGGGGTTGGTAGTCCTAACCCCCACATTGTTTCCCCTTATAAAAGAGCCCCTAGCCCCTTCTCTTCATGTGAGGGCACAACAAGAAGTTTGTCACCAGAGAGTGAGCCCTCGCCCTATCATCCTGCCACCCTGGTCTCAGACTTTCAGCATACAAAAGTATGATAAATAAATGTCTACTGTTCTTTTTAAGTTTATTTGTTTATTTTGAGATAGAGAGAGAGAGAGAGAGGGAGGGAAGATAGAGGGAGAGAGAGAGAATCCCAAGCAGGCTCCATGCTGTCAGCACAGAGTCTGACTCAGGGGATCAATCCCATGAACCCTGAGATCATGACCTGCACCACAATCCAAAGTCAAATGCTTAACTGACCGAGCCACTCAGGCACCCCCAAATGTCTACTGTTTATAAGCCCCTGTCTGTGGTGTTCTGTTATAAAGGCCCAGATAGACTAAGACAATCAGCAATGATGTATAAAACAAATTGAAATTTGAAATGAAAACAAGCTACAGTACCAGGGCAAAAAGTTAAAGTTCATAATATAAATCTAACCAAGTATATATATAATATGCATTCAGAGAAAACTGAGACATGGATTGGGAGATAAATTGAAATATAAATAATGCAGAAATATTATTTGTTCAGGAGCAATACACTCAAAATTGTTGCCATGGCGATTCCTTCTACCTTGATCTACAGATTCCACGGCCCTCATCAAATTACCATCACAGATACTGACAAATGGTCCACACTGAGACTAGATGATGTAAGACTGAGGAACACAGTTGAAGAACCCACACATGTGGGTCCAAACACTTGTCATAAAGCTACAGCAGTGAGGAGAGTGTGATATTGGTGAAGGAATAAAGAAAACAGCAAAGCACAACATAGAGCCATGTGAATGTAGTCATTGATTTGTCAAAGGGACAAAGGTAAATCAATGCTGAGGAAAGTCTGTCCCACAAACGGTGATAAAACAATTGGGAGATGGGGGAAATATGAATGCACATGTAAGCATTCACTCAAAATAAACATAAGTAAACAAAATAGACATAAATTTTCAAATGCAAAACTATAAAGATTACACAGGCAAAATCTACATGACCTTGGGATGGTTGATTCATTTTTTAAATAAAACACCAAAAGCCAGTCCATTAAAAAAAATTTGCTGGTGTTTACCTTATTAAAATTTAAAATGCCTCTCTGTGAAGGTTTTGTTAAGAGAACAAAAAGATAAGCCAGATTGGGAGAAAATATTTGGAAAACACATCTGAAAGAGGACTTCTATGGAAAATGTACAAAGAAAAAAATACATACAAAGAAACCCCAAAAGAAATCGAGACAAACAATCCAAATAAAATTGGTAAATATGTGCAAACACAGTGAACCAGATGAGATATACCAATGACAAGCATACAAAATAATGGTCAACAGTTTGTCAGTAAGGAAAAGCAAATGAAAACAGCAACATAGCACTGTATGCCTACCACAATAGCTAGGATCTTAAAGGGAAAAAAATAGCAACAGGAAGTTTCATTCACTGTAGGTAAGATGCACAATGGCACAGCCACTTTGGAAGACAGTTGGGCAGCTTTTCCCAAAGGTAAATGATTGCATTCTTGGGTATTTGGACAACCGCTTTGAAATTCATGTCACGCAAAACCCTGTGTGCAATTATGCACATCATCTCTTCGTGATGGCCAAATACTTGTAAAAATCAGGGTATCCTGCAAAAGGTGTATCAATAGCCACGTGAGGTACATGTAAGCATCCATGAATGGAATACTGTTCAACAATATGAAAGAATGGTCTCAAGCCACGCAAAGAAATGGATGGATCTTAATGGATATCACGACACACACACACACACAAAAAAAAACTGACCCAAGTAGACTACACGCTGTGCGCTCCAGTTTCTATGACGTGAGGGGAAAGGAAACATTACAGAGGGTAAAGAGACAGGGGAGATTAAGAGAATAGGGCGATGGAAGGCACTGAGGGGCCGGGTTGGAGTGGACTCCCATGAAGCCCGTCAGGGAAATGCAAATCAAGACCACAGAGAGGTGCACTTCACATCCATTAGAACGGCTATTACAGAAACAGTGGACATGAACACGAGTTGGTGCAGACATGGAGAAATTGGCATCCTAGCACGTTATGAATGAGGATGTAAAATGTCTCAGCCACTGTGGAAAAGGGTCTGGCAGTTCTTCAAAAAAGCAGAACGTACATTTAAGATGTGATCTTGCAATTCCATTCGGAATCTGAACTCTAAACAATAAACCCAAATTCAAACCTGAACTCAAACCCAATCAGAAACCCCAGCCTTACTCCGACCCAGAAGCTAACTCCCTGATGGCCCGTGTTGTTGGCACTGGACACTCAGACACTCAGACACTCAGACACTCGACCTGCTCCCCTCACTCAGCCCCTCCCATGGGGCATGTTTTGGGAATAAGATCTTCCAGGGACATGAGGGACCCTGTCTACCACTACCCATGTAGGGTCTGTTCCTCTGCACACCCTCCAAGTCCCACCCCCCACAGGGACGTCCAGGTATGGAGCATGGATGGGGACCCAGAGGAGAAGCAGGCACTGGAGGTGGCAAGGGGAAAGAAGACTTGAAGAGGTTGAAGACAGCTCTGCCATGGGCCAGGACTGCCATGCATCCAGTCCCCTAGCAGCATGCCCAGGCCCAGAGAAAGAGGAGGGTACAGGTGCTGGGCTGATGGTTTGTGGGGCCCGCCTGGGTTGGGGCCACCGGTGAAACACCCTGGAGAGGACAGGGCTTGGGGTCCTGTGTCCACCATGGCAGACACCTGGAACTAGGATGAGCAGCTTTCCCTGGTGAGAGGACTACAGGAGAGAAGGCCTCAGTTTCTTCCCTTACAAGTCGGGTGTGTGAAGTGGGTGACCCAAAGGGTTCCACATGATCAGAGAAGCGTGGGTTGGACTTGGTCCTCTAGGGATGGCCCACTGTGTTTGGGAACCCTGGTGGTCCTTTTAGTAGGGTCGCGTGGGGACTCGGGGGCCAGGAGCTGGTGTGGTTCGGCACGTGCCGAGCACTGGATTCTGACTCCAGCAAGATTTAGAGAGGTGACCATCCTCACTAGAGCCTCGGGTCTTGGTTTGGCAGTGGGGATGTCGCCGCCTATTGAGGCGACCTTGTGAGGGAACAGGGGAGCCTGCCGCCGGCTCCTCCGCCCACTGGACACTGGGGAGACCCCACCTGCTCACATGCACAGGCGGGTTTGGCTCCAGGTGTCCCGCCTGGGCTGCAGTTCCAGCGCCGTCCACCAGGGGGAGGGCCGCTCCCACCGCCAGAGCGGGCCAGACGATAATTCCGGGTCCCAAATGCGAGCTGCTCACGGGTGCGAGGGACTCCGCATCCCCTCACCTCCTCCTTCACCTACTGACTCCAAGCACTCGGCCCCGATGCCACAGTTCTGGGTGGCCCCTGCCCTCCAGGAGCTCACGGTCTGGAGGGTAGAGGGGCAAAAGCAAACGCATGTGCAAGGAGAAAGCCAGTACAGGGCGGAGGGGAGAGGAGGAAAGAAGAGGGAGTGAAAGAGATGAGATGAGGAGAGAGAAGAAGGGGAGGGGAGGATGGGGAGGAGGATCAGAAAGGAGGAGGAGGAGGTGGAGGAGGGGGGAAGGAGAAGAGAAGAGGGAGGAAGAAGAAGGGGGAGGGGGAGGAGGGAAGGGAGGAGGAGAGAGAGGAGAGGAGTGAGGAAGGAGAAGGGGAGGAGGAGGAATGTAGAGGAGGAGGAAGGAGGAAGACAGAGGGAGAAGAGAGGTGGGAGGAAGGTGGAGAGAGGGGAGGTGGTAGGGGGAGGGGGAGGGAGAAGAGAGGAGGGAGGAAGGAGAAGAAGGGGAGGGGGAGGAGAGAGCAGAGAGGAAGGAGGAAGGAGAAGGGGAGGGAAGAGAGTGGAGGAGAAGGAGCAAGGCAGTCATGGGGAGGCAGGCAGAGCCTGGCAGAGGGCATCAGCTACCTATCAATCTATCCATCTATCCATCTATGGCCTTCGGTCACCCTGCCCAAAGCTTCCTGGCTCACAGCCTGCAGTGCCTCACAGGCTTAGCGGGAGCCTTGGCCTCAGGGTCTCCCAGGAGGCTGGGCTGTGCTCTCCACTGAGGCTCAACCGGGGATGCCCCTCTACCAAGCCCCTCACTCCCGAGTCCTTGACAGAGGGTGCCAGGGCCCTCCTTCAGTTCGTTGCCACGTGGGGTTCTCCACAAGGCAGCACATAAAAAGGCAGCTTGTTCTCCCATAGCCAGGAGTCAGGAGGAGTCATTTAGATAGAGGGACAGAGACACAGAGAGGGAGAGAGGCACAGAGAGGGGCAGATGCAGATAGAGAAAAACACAGGAGGGAATACAGGAGACAATGAACAAGACAGAGCCTTGGGCTTCTCGCAGTGGCATCCGGCAGGTGACAGCCTCGCACTTTGCATCCTTCACAGTTAGACAGGAGTGACCAGGCTTCCCTGCTCAGGGCAGGGGCAGGGGGTGCATTACAGAAGGATGTGGGCTCCAGGAAGTGGGGGTTGCCAGGATGCCACCACATGGCCAAGACAAGGCACTCTGGTCTGATCCTAAACACAGCAACAGGCCATTGAACTTGTGATGCCAAAATGGAAAGCTATCTGCCTTTCTGCTATTTCAGGCCCCTCACAGTGCAGACTGGGGCATGAGAGCAGGAGGGGGAGGTCAGGGCACCGGCACCCAGGCCCCAGGCTACATCTCAGTGTCTGAGCTACATGGGACAGACACCACTTCTCTGCCTGGAAGGGGCATCTCACATGTACCTGATCACATCCCTGGGAAGTAAATGCTGGATAATTCCCACTGTGCAGTGGAGATGCCTGACAGGCAGTGATTCATCCAGGGTTACAGAACAGTCAGGTCTGTGTCCTCTGTGTCCTCAGAGCTGGGGTCCTGGCTGCACCCAGGCCATCTTGGGGGCCGTGTTGGTGTAACTGTGTATGGACATGGGTTGGGGCAGTAGGGTGAGCAGTCAGAAGCCCAGAGGGGCCTTTTGGGGGGTGATCCTATCTGAGGAGGGGCCCAGGGAAGGGGACCCTAGGAAGAGACCTCTGTTCCTTGGTGATAGGTCCCCAAGATACCTTGGGCACCCACATTCTAGAGACAGCCCTTCCCAGCTCACTTGGACAGAGATACTGCCCCGAGCAAAGTGTCCTCCTGATGTGTACTGACTTCCTGAGGCTCTGGGCTCAGAAAACCCAAATTACAGCCTTTTCTGTTGCTATAGACATTGGCTCAGCCCTCACCCCAGTGCCTGTGGCCATTTGGCAAGAGGGACCCAAGAATAACACAGGAGAGCCCAAGCCACCACTGTGACATCAGTTACCCTAACCCCCTGGCCACATCACTTCTTGCCTCCATGGTGTCCCATTGTTGGTGACAAGGAGAAAATTAGGGTGGAGCAGAGAAAGCAGGAGGTTGTCAGGATGAGGCCCTGTTTGTCTGGGGAGAGAGAGATGAGGGGTCATATGACCTGACATTAGGAGTGCAGGTCCAAGATGGCCAGCTGATGGCCAGCTGTACCTACTGAGTGCTCACCCAGGTCCCACCCTCATGACTGTTCTCACCACAATCGGGCCCTGGGAGCTGGGATGGCAGATGTTGGGGCCTGGTCCATGCTCTTGCCTAACTTTCCAGTGAGGGGTGTTTGAGAGATTCTCCTCTCAAAGGTCAGCCTTCCTGTTGCCACTGCCAGAAGCTGACAGTGTCCGAGGAGGTCCTCGGGGACCCTAACCCCTAAATGGAACAAGGGGAAAGGAGTAGGCTTCCGGAGAGGGAAGACCCTTCCAGCTGAGCTGATGGCCTTGGCCGAGGGAAGCTCCACTCCCTGGCAGATACTGGGGGTTAGCCCTTATCCAACTGGTAGATAGCAACCCTCTAGGCCCTACCTTGGCTGCTCCCTAAAGGTGAATTTCTAGGCAGAAGAGGGACAGTAGACATCTGTTTCAGTTCCCTGCTTCAGGAGGACTGTCCCCTCCTTGATGGAGGGGCTACACCTCCAAGTGTGGGCCTTTGGGGTTTGAAGTGTATGGGTACTGTTATGGGAGTGTCTTCCTGGGTGTCCTCTGACTCTGCTGTCTGCCTGCCTTCCTCCAGCACCTTCTCTCCAATCCTGGGTGCCTGGCTGGACCAGTCCCCAGAGGATCTCTGTCAGTTTCCATACCTTTCTCCCCAAAATGCTAGTGGACCAGCACAACTTAACGTGCCTGGTCTGGACCTGCTGCTCTGCCCAGATGTTCCTCACCCAGTGGAAGCCCACTGAGGCAGAGCCAGAGGATCAAAAGAATTAGGGTGGCTGCTGTGATGATGGAAGAGGGGGCTGGGCCACAAACACAGGAGCAGAGAGTGGCCTCAGCCCACTCCTCTGGTGAACTCTAGTCTGGGAACCCTTCCTGGGACATGGCTCTTGGGTTGGCTTGGGTTTCTCTTAAAGGCAGTAGGGTGTTTTCTGTTTTTGGAAAGTCACATGGAAAGGTAATCATGTTGGTTGAACATTCCTCTGCCTGCAGTTCACGTCAGCTCTGAAGCCAGATCCAGAGCTAATGACAGCTGTGTTGCCAGCTTTAGCAACTGCTCTGTGAGCATGAGTCTACCATCTCCAGAGCTGAAGTCAACTCCAGAGATAGCTTGAGCATGAGTTCTGGCACAAGGTCCATTGCCAACTCCACCACAGCTCCAGAGCTAGCCCCAGCATCTGCAAAATTATTACAGTGAGAGCCATTTCTAGCACCAGCTCCAGTGGTAAAGTCAGCTCTGTTGCCAGCTCTGGAAGGAAGGAAGGAAGGAAGGAAGGAAGGAAGGAAGGAAGGAAGGAAGGGAGGGAGGGAGGGAGAGGGGAGGGGAAGGGAGGGGAGGGGGGGAGGGGAGGGGAGGGGAAGGAAGGAGGGAAAGGAAGGGAAGGAAGGAAGGAGGGAGGGAAGGAAGGAAGGAAGGAAGGAAGGAAGGAAGGAAGGAAGGAAGGAAGGGAGAAAGAAAAAGAAAAAATTCAAAGCCAGGTTCAGAACCAACTCTAGCACCATCTCTGGCACCAGATAGAGAGATGGGGTCAACTACAGCACGAGCTCTTACATCAGCTCCCAAGTTTGAGCCAGCTCTGGCACTGGCTCCAGTGCTAGTTCCAGAGTGAGGGTATTCACCATCCTCTGAGCTACAGTCAGCTCCATCATCACGTCTGGCACCAACCCCAGAGATAGAGACTATGTCACCCACTCCTATGCCAGTTCCAGCAATAGCTCTAGCATGAGCTCTGGATCCAAAACTAATCTCAGAGTTAGAAACAGCACCAAGTTCTGAGCAAGAGCTAGCTCCGCCACCAAGTCTAGAACTAGTTCCAGAGCCAGAGCCCACACCAGTGGCAGATTCTGCACCAGCATAAGGGCGAGAGCCAGCTCTGGCATGAGCTATGGCATCAGAGCTGGTGCCAGGTTTAGAGGAAGAGCAGCTATAGCACCAGATCCACAGCTAGAACCAGTACAGCAACAGCTCTAGCTCCATCAGAGTTAGAAAGAGCTCAAGTACCATCACTACCACCAGCTCCAGAGCTAGAAGCAGCTCAAACACCCACTTCCAGGCCAGCTGAAGTACAGGCTCTAGCTCCATCTCTGAGAGCAGATCCACACCTGCACCAGCTCCAGAGCAAGAGTCAGCTCTCCTCCAGTGCCAACTCCATAACCAGAGCCTGGCTTGCTCTCTTCCTTCCTATTTTTTCTTTTGTCGCTTTTTCTTTTTATACTTTACAATTAAGTGTTTTGTTATAACATTTATATAAAATAAAAATTTTCTTTTAAAGTATTTTAAATTGTACAATTCACCAGTATTAAGTACATTTGCAATGCTCTGAAACCACCACCACTGTCTAGTTTCAAAACATTTCATCACCTCAAACAGAAACCCTATCCCCCCTCATGAAGTGGTCCCTCTTCATTAACCCTGGACCCTGGAAACCAATCATCTCCTTTCTGTCTCTATAGTTTTACCTGTTTTGCACATTTAAGTGGAACCAATCTGTGGTTTTGTGCGTGGCTTCTGTCACCAAGCATAGTATTTTTGAAGTCCCATCCATGCTGTGTCATGTCCCAGTACATGATCCATATTGTGGCCAAATAATATTTCAGTGTACATGTAAAGAAATGACCTTTATTCATCCCATATCCATATCCACAAATTTACTTATCTGTTGCTGATGAACATTTGGGTTGTTTCCACTTTTTGGCTATTGCAAATAGCGTTACTATGAATGTTCGTGTACAGACATGTGTTTGAGTGTCTGTCTTCAACTGTGTGGGAAGAATTGCTGAGTCAAATGGCAAGTCTGTGTCTAACTTCTTCAAGAAACTGCCAGTGTTTTGCACAAAGGCTGCACCATTGTACATCTCCCACCCAGACTCCAGGGATGTATGAGGCCTCCAACCTCACCAACACTTGTTGTTCCTTGTTTTTTAAATTATAGTCACCTTTGCAGGTGTGAAATGGTATCACTGCAATGTCTGTGTTTTATCGATAAAAGACTTATCATATTTATTATTTGCAAGTATTTTCTACCATTATGTGGGTTGTTTCCTTACCTCTTGTGTCCTTTGACACACAAAATTTTTTATTTGTTTTTGACAGAGAGAGTGCGAGCGTGAGCTAGGGAAGGGCAAAGAGAGAGGGAGACATAGAATCTGAAGCAGGCTCCAGACTCTGAGCAGTCACCACAGAGCTTGATGCGGGGCTCAAACTCACAAACCATGAGATTGTGACCTGGGCTGAAGTTGGACGCTTAACCGACTGAGCCACCCAGGCACCACTGACACACACGTTTTAAGTTTTGATGCTGTCCGATTTGTTTTATATTTTATTGCCTGTGCTTTTGGTGTCATATTTAAGAAACCAGTGTAAATCAAACGACATGAAGGTTAGCCCCTGTGTTTTTTGTCTAACAGTTTTAGAATTTTAGCTCTTAAATTTAGGTGTTGGATCTATTCTGAGTTAATCTTTATATATGGTGTGAGGTAAGGCTTCAGCTTTACTCTTTTGCATATGGATATTCACTTTCCCCAACACTACTGTTTGAAGTTTGTTTTCCTTCATTGGATGGTCTTGGTGCCTTTGTTGAAAAATCCACTGACCACACATGTATGGGTTTAATTCTTGGGTCTCAATTCTATTCCATTTACCTTGTATCTTGCAGCCTGACTGAATTTATTAGTTCTAACAGGTGTGTGTGTGTGTGTTCTTTAGGATTTTCTACATACAAGATCTTGTCATCTGTTAATGGACAGTCTTACCTCCTATTTTCCAATTTGGATGTTTTAGTTTTTTTGCCTAATTGCTCCATCCAGACCTTCGGTGAAATGTTGAGTAGGGGTGGTGGGAGTGGGTGTCTTTGTTCCCGACCTTAGGGAGAAAGCGGTCAGTAAGCTGTGCATGATGGTACTTGTGGATTTTTCATACATGCCCTTATTACATTGAGGACATTTCCCATTATTTCTCCTTTACTGAGTTCTCCTATTGTGAAAGCATGTTGGATTTTGTCAAATACTCCTTCTGCAGCAGTGGAGATGATTGTGTAAATTTTTTCTCCTCCATTCTAATATAATAGATTTTCATATATGGAACAACCTTTCAATCCCTGGGGTAAATCCATTGGCCATAATGTATAATCTTTTAATTTACTGCTGGATTCTGTTTGCTATGATTTATTGGGGCATTTTTGCACCTGTATCATAGAGGATATTGATCTATAGTTTTCCTGTGGGGTCTTTAGCTTTGTTTGTTATTAGGGTAATTTAGCCTTGTAGAAATCAGAAATGTTCCCTCCTCTTGGATTTGTCAGATGGGAAGAACTGGTATTAATTCTTCTTTAAATGTTTGGTAGGATTCACCAGTAGAATGTTTTGTAGTTCCTGTGCTTCTAGGAATTTTTACATTTCATCAAGATTATCCAATTTGTTGCTGTTCAATTGTTCGCAGTCTCTTTTAATAAACCCTTTTATTTCTGTAGGGTTGGCAGTGTTTTTCAAACTCTGTTTCTAATCCCCGTCTAGATTTCTCTTAGTCAACCTAGGTAAGGCTTGACAATTTTTGCATTGTTTTACCCAGAAAAAAAGTTTTGCTGATTTTCTCTACTGCTCTGTTCTTAATTACATTAATCTCTCCTCTAACATTTATTCTTTCAGTTTAGTTTGCTTTGTTTCTAGTTCATGAAGGGCATCTTCTAACTGACCACCTTCTCTAGGTTGTGGCTGACCTGGGCAGCCAGCACCACTTCCCTCCCAACATGTCAGCCCAGGCCACCACCAGACTCTGGTCTCATCACTGAATCTCTCCCATGGCTGGGCATGATGCCTGACAGTTGATAGGTCGACCTGGCCTTCTGTGGACCACCTGCTGCCTTCAGTACCTTCTGCTTTCCAGGAACCTGAGGACCAGCTGACCCTAAGGAGCACTGCCAATGAGCACAGTACAGGTCACTGCCACCTGTGCCCACAGGCACCATGAAGCACTCACTCATGGTGAGTGAAGCACCTACTGGGTCTGATGACGGCAGTTATCTCTTCTTGTCTACATCTCCCCAGGACCCTGCCAAGAGGCCTGGCTCTGCTTGCCAGTGCTCCAGCCTTTGTCGGATAGATGGACTCTCAGATTCCACCATCAAGGCCGACGGAGAGTGAGAGTCCTGCCAAGCCCCATCTCCACCCCACCCTCCCCCAGGAGGAAAGGCAGATGAGTGCCACTGAAGGGCTCTGAGACCACAGGAGATGGGGTCAGTGGGAGGGGACCATTTCAGAGGAGGTGAGAGGGTAACTGAATTTTTGCACAACAGGTAAAAAAAAACAACAAAAAAGGGCTTACTGATTTGGACAATACTGAACATAAATGTAGAAGCTACACATGAATACCATATTAAAATCCTCTTTCTACGACAGCTGGGAGTTGTGATTTCATCCTTTCATTTCCTGCGTTTAAATGAAACACTCACTCCTCATTCAATAAGAAGTCTTGCAGGGTTATCAGTTTATTTTAGGTGTGGGATGTGAGAAGGGCCAGCCACAACTCTCCAGCCACTGCGAGACACGCCCAGACACTCTTCCCTCGGAGGACATGGTCACATTAGTATTGTGACCCTGGACAGGAGCAGAGGCAACCCCTCAGAATTCCTGGCATTTAGCGGTCAGAGGTACGTTCTCAGGTATGGGAACAACCACTCAAATTTGGGAGTCTTTATACAGCCCTTGCCAGGACTGTTGCCTCTCCCAGGACAGTAGCTGTATTTCTACAATTTGGAGGAAGAGGGAAACTTCTGCTTCTCTTGCTGAGATTTCTTCTGACAAGGATTGAGAAATTAACAGTTTCCAAGGTCATACTCTGGAACTCCATCAGCCCATAGTGGGAAAAATCGTAAAAACAAAACAAAAGCCAGAAGCAAAGGAGAACACAGAACATGGAAAGGATGAGGCCAGAGAAAGGTTATTAGTAAATGTACTGAGAGCAGGCAGGACTTAGCCTCTGCAAGCCTCCCCAAGGACCTCCCATGGCCCACTCTTTACCTACACTTAACACCTCCTGGGAGGTGGTCTCTGACCTCAGAATTCCTTTTCCTGCTGGCTTCTTGTCCAGGGGAAAGGTTTGTGATGCAGAATTTAGAGCTACAGCTGGGCCTCATCCCATAAGCATCCCCACAATGCCTTGCACAATAGCTTACTCCAGAAATGCCCTAGACAGGGACACTATGGTCACTCTGGTCAAGGCCTGTGCCTTGCTTATGTGACAGGAGTGCCAACATTTCCCATGAGGAGGCTGAAAGATGTAGCCTGACAGGTGAGGGGTGTCACCAGAAATGACCATCCATGGGCACCACAGTCGCTGCCTTACCAATACCAGAATGCCTCCAATCCAGGTGGGAAACACACACTGCCCTGAGCTTACTGGAGTGCCCTCCCATATCCTTCCCCAGGACCAGAGGCTGAAGGGTTACACCACACATGCCAGAGAGCCTCCAAGGCCCTACATAACTTCCTGTGTGTCCCGTCACAGACTTCCAGTAGCATCCCAACAGACAGCCTACAGAAGCAAGAGCTAGGTGAATTAGGGGGCAATTCTGAATTATCCCCTCCTCCCCAGTGGCTGCAAGTGTCACCTACACACACAGCAGGGCTCACGTCTGCCAGGCCCAAGGAGTGTGCAGATCGTCCAACATAAGCCACCCAGGTGGCTCAGTTGGTTAAGCATCTGATTGTTTTTGGCTCAGGTCATAATCTCAAGGTTCATTAGACTGATCCCCATGTTGGGCTCTGTGCTGACAGTGTGGAGGCTGCTTGGGATTCTCTCTCCCTCTTTCACACTCTCAAAATAAATAAACTTTAAAAAAAGAACAACATGGAGCAAGAAGCTGCTCACATGTGGCATCTCCTGGTTTGGATGGTCCAGAATTGTCACATGTGGCACTTCTTGGTTTGGAAGATCCAGAATTACCACGCAAGGGACGCCAGATGAACGATCACACATGCAGTGGTCATGGGTTTGCAGAGCGAGTATCTGATGGCACACCGTGGCTATGGAGGGAGCTGTAAAGAGAATGACGGTAAGTGGTGACCTGGCCTGGGACAGTCCAGGGGTCCCGAATGGGAAGTGTGCAACAAGACAGGGTCTGATAGCACCAAGTGGGTGTGCTAGGATCAAATGTTTGACAGCACAGGAGGAGCAAGTGGTAAGCACTGCAGAAGGATGTGCTGGGGTGAAAGCTGGAGAAAAAACACACAAGCATAGACTGTGGAGTTGTGCACAAGTGTGTAAAAGGCGACCAAAATGGCAAATAATGGCTGTGCAAAGAGCAAAGAAATGGCAGAGTGGGCATTCCCGTGGTGGAAGCTGATGGTATGGAACAAGGGTGCAAGGGGCAACTGTTCAGTAACCCAGTGAATGCACACTGGTTTAGTCAGCGTGCCAAAACGTGGCTGGAAAACACTCAGGGAAGCGTGCAAACATGACTGTCCAACGGCAGAGTACAGGGGGGCCCGGTGCAAAGGAGTACACAGAGGGTGGCCATACGACTGCCCACAGCAGCTGGGCAAGGTGCTCAATGTCAGGGTGGGTGGTCAGAGGCAAGGGAACACTGGGGAGTGATTGGTGGTCAGGTCCACATCCTCTTGGCCAGGCCACAGCGCCCACCCATTTGGTCCAATGCCAGGCTGGATATCACTGTTAAGACATCTCTCAGATATGATTAAC
Organism: Panthera pardus; assembly: GCF_024362965.1. Classification (NCBI taxonomy): domain Eukaryota; kingdom Metazoa; phylum Chordata; class Mammalia; order Carnivora; family Felidae; genus Panthera; species Panthera pardus. The sequence continues at coordinate 1,885,668 of NW_026526654.1, forward strand.
TTTTAATTCTGTACACCTCAACAAAGCAGATGACACTCCACAGTGTGGGTGGGCCTCACCCAATCAGCTCAAGGCCTTATGAGCAAGGACTGAGGTTTCCCAAAGAAGCAATTCTGCTTCCAGGCTGCCACACACACCCTCCTGAGTTTCCAGGCTTTGGACCAAAGGGCACAGTGTCAACACATCTCACTCACCATCTCTCGCTCTAGGTAGATCCTGTGGGTTCCATTTCTCTGGAGAACCCTACCACCCTGTTAAGTGGCACACAGGTGTGCAAGGTGTGAAAACTGAATGGCACAGGTGAGCATGCAGTTCAAATAGACCACAGGGTGCAACGATGAACTTTTTTTGCCTGGCAGAGGTGCTGTGCAAGGTTTGGAGGCTCAACGGGGCAGACGTGCTCTGAACCACATACTGCTTGTTTGGTGGCTTAGGATGACAAAGACAAACATGAGTGAAGGGTGGAAGAGGGTCACAGGGGCCCCGGAGACCATGGGAAGTACTTATCCATAGTTACCTAAGTAGGAGAGTCCCGAACCTGCAAAATGCTAATACAGAAAATTTCCACTGATTTCACATTAACTTTACCAGTGCCATCTCTGCCTATACACCTCCTGGCTGGTGGGGCATAGACATTTTTGATGGTATACACATACACGTAGAGTTGCTCCAGAATCAAAGTGGGACTCATAATACAAGAAAGGTAGAAAAAAACATCTTTAGGTTCATGGTCTATTGTTTTATGTGCAGAGAGAGTGTGCTTATACTAAGGGGCACTGCTAAGTACCATCAGAGAGCTGCCAAAATGGCCAGTAGAAACATCTAGTTTTGCTGGTCCTCAGCTCCATTCAATTCTTTACACACCTTTCAGCATCTGCTAGGTACAAGATTCTACAAAGTTACTGTGGGGGATACAAGATGGTTAACACAAGCTCCTGACTCTTAGGAGCTTATAATCTGCTAGAGGAGATCAGTAATAAATATAGATACATGCAATGTGGAGTTAATAAAGTGCCAGGGAAATACTGAAGGGACACTTCTGATTGGGAAGGAGAGAGGTTCACTCAGGAGGTGGCATCTCATGGAAGTTACAAAAGAGGTAGAGTCTGAGTAGATGAAAACATGTAGCCCTCGCTGGGCTCCAGGTCTACCCCTGATGGGAAAAGGCAGGGCTGTCTCAAGCAGGAGAGAAATAAAACCCAGCAGACCCACAGACCCTGAGTGGTGCCCGAGTGCTGCACCACAGTGATTCTTGGGGGCATGCGTGAGGCCAAGGACGGGGCACAGGCCTGCAGAGGGAAGGCAGGTTCTGTGTAAACAGTGGCTCTAGTGTGGGACAGAGACAGAAGCCCTGGCCTGGGGGCTGCCCTGGGCCCCAGTCCCCGCCAACAAGAAGGGGCTTGCTCCAGGGGAAGATGCACATTCACACAGTGGTCCGGCTGCAGAGGGTACCCTGCCAGACACACCAGCTGCCTCACGCTGCCGTGGACGGGAGGGCTGTGGGCTTGCAGGCTGGTCTTTGCTAAAAGGCCGGGGGCACCGAGAATCCCAGCCACCTTCTGCCCCCACCTGAGTCCCCAGCACACTCCAGGCTTATTGCTGCAGATCTTACTTACCAACACCTCCCACCCAGCACCTCACTGGATCCAGAATACTCAGCCCTGGCCGAACCTCAGGACCAGGAGCCTGGACCCTCTGCACAGGCATCAGGGCCCCGGGGAGGCCAGCGGACAGCCAGGATGCTATCACGCCCTTAAGAGCAGGAGCCATGCCTGGGACACTGGAGGTGACAAGGCTCAGTGGGAGGTGATGTGTCCCAGGCCACACAGAAGCGTGGAGATTTATTTCCGGAAGGCGCACCAGAGGAGGCCGCCTACCCTCCATGCTGGTGCCCCACAATCCTGTCACGTCATGGGGTACCTGATCCACGCAGCATGCATTAAAGAGTTGTGGTGGTGACCACGACCTCCTCTAGCTGCCTCAGAAGCTCCTCAGGCTGCGGCGAGAATGTGCTAGTGTCCACTTTCTGGAAGTCTGGGTGGGCCACCACAGACGCCAGCACCTCGGCAATCCGGCCGATGTCGAAAGCAGCCTGCTGGGGGCCCAGCATGGTGCCCTCGCCACCCTCACCCTCCACTTCATCAGGGCCCATTCCCTTTGCCAGCAGCAGAAGCCTCCTCTCAGCGATGATCTTGAGGAAGCGGTAAAATTCTTCAAAATTGATCCCAGAGCAAGCCCTCATGATGACCTGGCCAGAGAGGAGCAGCCAGTGAGCCACAGCTTGCTCGCAGCTCCAGGCAAGTATCTGCTGACTGTGGGCAGGGCCCAGACCACAAAGGATCCAGAAACTTGGCCCAGTTCTCGAGGATGGGGACAGAGATGACTGGGGGTCAGCCAGCGATGGGATGGGTCTGAGTCCTGCAAGCTGGAAACCCCAGTGACCTGCCCCAGGCCCAGAGGGCCCTTCACACAGGCAGACCTAGAGGCTACCACGCCCCCAAGACCATAGCTCTAGCCCCCTCTGAGAATGTAGGCTGCCCTGGGGGCTGCCCCACACCCTCCCCACACTGCAGGCCTGGCTCTGCAGAGCCCCTCCCCAGTCCCCACTGCAGCCCTGCGGAGCCCCTCCCAGTACTTCCCACACCCCCGTCCTGTCCAGGCTGGCCTACCTGGCAATGATGGTGCCAGTCAGGCATGGTGTCCCTCCACTCACTGACCTCCTGCTGCACGGCACAGAGCTCTTGCTGCAGGAAGTGCCACATGTTGGCCAGGTTACAGCCATTGACCCAGTTGTGGTTGATGGAGATGGTGTCCTCCTGGGAGGGGTGAGGCAGAGGTGTCCCCATGAGCCCAGGGCAGGTACTGCCCCTCCCCCAGCCTGGAGGTCCTTCCAGCCCTTCCCAGCCCTGAAAGGGCTGCTCTTGTGTCCCAGAGGTGCCAGCAGGGAGAGCGGGCTGGTGGAACCTGGCCTGCACACAGGCTCTCCTAGACAGGGTGGGGTCAGCAGAGGTGAGCCTAAACCCTCTCTGTGGAGAGGCATCTGAGAACGTGCCAGGGGTGAGGACTGGTGGGCCAGCCAAGGGGCAGTCACAGGGGGAGACGGACTCTCTGGGGCGGGAGCCACACCAGGAGGACCCCAGGACGTGTCTCCCTGGCCTGTCTGGGCCACGCTGCAGGCATGTGTGATGCGGTGTGCCCACCCTACCAGATTGTGGACTTGGTGGTGCCAGCCACTGGGCACGAACACCATCTCGCCCGCCTCCTGCGTGACCTCCAGCGGGGGGCTGCAGTGCTCACGAGTGGGGTACAGACGGCGGTCAAGGAGTGCAGGGGAGGTCACATCGTAGGGCAGGCCACCATGGCAATCCCGCAGGGCTTCTTCCTGCCCTGGAGGAAAGAAGAACCACTTTTTCCTCCCACAAATGTTGACAGACCAGCTGAAGGAGCGGAAGATGTCGGCGTGAAACGGTGACCTGTGCAAAACATCCCCTTAGTGCCTCTTGGCTGGGTGCCATCTGGTTCTTTCCAGCGGGACGGCCACAGGCAGAGCCCCGGGAGGGGAGAAGTGGGTTAAGCTGGCAGGAAACAGGGGCTCTCATGGAGTGGATGGGCTTCAGGACCGCATGCAGGGAAGCGGAGGGGATGAGGTGCCAGCAGGAGGGAGGAAGCGGACAGACTGTACCAGGTGCCAGTGGGCCCCATGTAGACGAAGCGGTAGTCGTCCACATCCAGAGAGTCCCAGTACTCGTTCAGCCAGTCGGATGAGAAGTACACAGGCAAGGTGAAGACGTCCTCCGCCGATGAGTCCCTGGAGGGGGTGGCAGGGGGCTGTGGCAGGAGTGGCTAACAAGATGCTAGATCCTAAGCGTTCTGGAAGGATGAGCAACCCCGAGCTGCCTTCCAGAGCCAGTGCCAACTGACCACCCAGCGCCAGTCCAGCCACCAGATGACCACAGCCCCCATGGCTCAACCACAGTCACAGCAGGTAAAACGGCTTTCGGGGCGCATCGACCACACAGGCAGGGACCTGACTGCTCCAGAACTTCCCAGCACCACTTCTAGGATTTCAGCCTCTGGCTGGGCTATGGCTCCAGATGCCTCATCTGCATCACCCTGTCTTTCCAGAGTCTGGGGACCTCTGTGCTTTCACCCCACCAGTGACCTCCAGTCTGAGTGGATGCGATACCACAGGCCCATATATGCTGAGATCCTTCTCTCCTACCTCTCAACACTCGAAATCCCCCTGGTCCAAAAACCTGATCCCACAACCAAGCTGATGGGGCCCCAGGCACAAGAGCACACCAAAGCAGCCCAAGGGAGTGGGTAGCCCCCCCAACAACATGCTGGAACAAGCTTCTGGAGCCACTCACACATCTCTCATGGTCACAGGCCACGAGGGGGGGAACCCCAGGAGCCCTAAACCACCTGTAGTTACCCAGAACACCAGCCACTCCCTCTGCGGCCATGCCTTTGTGTGCCATCAGACTCCTGCTTATCCTTCAAAACCCTGCTCCAATGTCATGTCTCTGATGGCCACCTCTGCCTGCCTGACCCAAGTGTTGCTTGGTTCTTTGTTCTATGGTTTCCAGGGTTTCCATATGTGACACTCAGCCAAAATCAGCCACCATATAATCACTGAACAAGTTTCTCGAACAAGTTCTCGTGCAATACCTAGAACGCACACTAGAAAACTCACTTATTGTTTACTGGAAGCCTGAATCCACAGTGCGGGAGCATCTGGGTCTACAAGTCCATACGTGCTGCTGGAACAGGAGTCCCTGAGGGCCAGGACCTGTGTCTGGTCTGTGAGGAACAAGCAGCACTGGGGCAGAAAGTACCCAGGGCGTGCTGCTGCCAAGTGTACTTTTGGATTAGTCTCAGGAACCTCAAGGGAGCGAATCTAGTCTCAGTTTACCTTTCTGAACCTTACTTTCCACACCAGCAAAATGAGAATTCAGTCATTCACTCATCCATCCGACACTAACTTAACACCCACTCTGTGCCCTGTGCTGCTCGCTGGGGTCTGAGTACAATGGTCGATGCTTGTGAAAAACACACCCCTGAGCAGGGGAAAGGGACAAAAAACCCCAGGACGACCTCAGAGAGTGGGAACACAGCAGATGGGATGAGGCTGCCCATGCATGTCAGAGCTCCCAGGGAAAGAAACGAGTGCTAGGTGGGGAGACCACAACAGGCCTCCTTACAGACAGAGAGTTGCTGGTCAGTGATGGAGAGTTGCTGGAGACTGGACACTCCCAGTCCAAGGTGGACAGGCACTGGCCTAACTTGGAAAAGCAGGGCTGGAAAGGGAAGGCCAGTCCTAGTGGCACCTGAGAGGAAGGGCGAAGGCTGAGTACTACCTGCCAGCTAGAGAGGGTGGAGTCCTTAAAGAGGGTTCTGGGCAAACGTGAAGCAGAAGAGGTGGCCGCGGGAGGCCACATTCCTCACAGTCACCCACCCTGTGATTGAAGAGGACGCCTCCAACCAGAAGAGAGCCAGGTCTATGCGCGCCGAAACACCCTGGCTGGGGGCGGGGCGCCTGGCTGGCTCAATCCACTGAGCGTCCGGAGTCTTGATTTGTGCTCAGGTGGTGGGTGATTCCAGAACCGCGAGATCCAGCCCCGGTGTTGTGGTCTGCGCTGAGCGTGCAGCCCGCTTGGGATCCTTTCTCTCCCTACCCCTCCTCCCCTCCCCAGCTCTCTCTCTCTGCCCCTCCTACCCCCCTGAAACAAAATCCCTAACTGGGGAGAAGACGAGCTGCCCCGTGTGCAACCAGGGCTCGTTTAGGTCCAGGTAAAACAGCGCCCCTGCGCGCGCAGCGCCCCTTTACCTGCACAGGTGCCAGTCTTTGAGATAGAGGCAGCCCCGAGGAGAGAAATAGCCCCCCTGGATGTACTCTTGCCAGTAGCTGATGTAGTCTCTGAGCGGCATGTGTTCTTTGGGGTTCGAATTGTACTCCTGGACCCCGCAGTTGGCAACAGGCACGACGACATCTCCTGAAACAACAGGGTCCGGCACTGACTCCTCCGAGGCTCTCCGAAGACAACCACCCTCGGGTACGCGCTCCCACCGCCGGCTGCCGGCCCCCGGTCCTCACCGTACTTCCGAAGCAGGTGCTCGAAGTTGGGCTTCCCGCTGGACGTCACCCAGTGCCTGCGGCTGCCCCAGCCGGCGGTGAAGGAGCTGGAGAAGACGCACGGCATGTTGGGAAGCAGGTAGCCCTTGAAGAAGTCGGCGTAGGAAAACGAGTCCGGATTCTCGATGAAGTCCACGCAGCCTGGGGGCGGGCAGGCGCCGCCTGGGGGCCGCCCCTTCAGGCCTCGGAAATGATTTTCGGCGTATACGCGCGTCTCTCTGTCCATCCCGGCACAGGCTGGGCGTCCGCGCGGGGCGGGCGGCGCAAAGGCCGCCGCTGCCCGGTGAGGGGCGTACGCCCAGACTCTCGCCTCCCGTTGTCCGGCCCGAAGACTGAGAGTGATCGGAAGTACTTGCTGAAACTACTTCCGGAGCAGACGTTAGGGGCACCGGCTGCTCACGGCCTCCGTGCCGGCCGGAGCGAAAACCGCGACGCACAGGCTCTCAGAGCCCAAGGTCGGCCCGGCGCCGTGGAGCGGAATTAAAAGCATGCGGGCAGAGTTCCTGCCCGAGTACGAAACAGGGAGCGCCGGGCACTGGACGCATGCGCATAGCAGCCTGCGGGCCTCATTCTGCGCAGGCGCGGGGGTGTTCCTTAGCACTTCTGAAGCATCTGGTCCCTCCCGCGTCTGAGATTGTCAAGCCGCGCCAGACCCGAGTCTCGCGGTCTGAGCGCCTCCCGGGTGACACAGGTAAGCGGCGCCCGCACTGTGCGGCTGGGCCTGTGCCGGAGCCCACCCACACCTCCCGCGGCACAGTCCCGCCTTCCACTACTGTCGCGGTGAGAACCCCTCCTCTTCCCAGCGCGCCACTGACCAGGGGAGATGGTGGGGCGTGCACTGGGCTGACGAAGGGGCATGGGGGTCAGAGGTGGGGCCCTGGGGAACGCTGGGGGCCTAGGGAGTGATGGGGACCAGGAGGGGACGCTGGGCACCTGGAGGGGATGCTGGGGGTCCGAGGGTGATAGGGACCTGGAGGGGATGCTGGGAACCTGGAGGGGATGTTGGGGGGCCTGGAAGGGATTCTGGGGGACCTGGAAGGGATGCTGGGGGCCCAGAGGGTGAGGATCTGGAGGGGATGCTGGGAGCCCAGGGGGTTGATGGGCCCTGGATGGGATGCTGGGTACCTGGAAGGGATGCTGGGGGACCGGGAAGGCATGCTGGGTACCTAGAAGGGATGCAGGAGCCCAGGGAGTGATGGAGACCAGGAGGGGACGTTGGGGGCCCCGGGGGGATAATAGGGGCCTGAAGGGGATGCTGGGAACCTGGAGGGGGTGATGGGGACCTGGACAGGATTCTGGGGGCCCAGGGTGTAATGACCTGGAGGAGATGCAGGGCCTAGGGAGTGATGGGGACGTGTAGGGGATGCTGGGGGCCCAGGAAGTAATGGCCTGGCGAGGATGCGGGGCCCAGGGGTGATGGGGGCCTGGAGGGGATGCTGGGGCTCAGGGGGTGATGGGAACCTGGATAGGTTGTTGGGGGCCCAGGAGATAATGGCCTGGAGGGGATGTGGGGCCCAGGGGGTGATGGCCTGGAGGGGATGCTGGGGACCCAGGGGGGTAATGGCCTGGAGGAGATGCTGGGGGCTCAGGGGGTGATGGGGACCTGGATAGGTTGCTGGGGGCCCAGGAGGTAATGGCCTGGTGAGGATGCAGGGTCCAAGGGTGATGGGGGCCTGGAGGGGATGCTGGGGCTCAGGGGGTGATGGGGACCTGGATAGAATGCTGGGGCCCAGGAGGCTAATGGCCTGGAGGGGATGTGGGGCCCAGGGGGTGATGGGGACCTGGGTGGGATGCTGGGGACCCAGACGGTGAGGACCTGGACGGGATGCTGGAGGCCCAAGGGGTGATGGAGGCCTGGATGGGATGCTGGGGGCCCAGGGGGTGATGGGGGCCTGGACGGGATGCTGCGGCCCAGGGGGTGATGGTGACCTGGATGGGATGCTGGGGGCCCAGAGAGTGAGGACCTAGATGGGATGCTGGAGGCCCAAGGGGTGATGGAGGCCTGGATGGGATACTGGGAGCCCAGGGGTTGATCAGGCCCAGGGGGTGATGGAGGCCTGGATGGGATGCTAGGAGCCCAGGGGGTGATGGGGGCCCAGGGGGTGATGGAGGCCTGGATGGGATGCTGGGGGCCCAGGGGGTGATGGAATCCTGGATGGGATGCTGGGGGCCCAGGGGGTAATGCCCTGGAGGGGATGCTGGGGGTCCAGGGGGTGATGGAATCCTGGATGGGATGCTGGGGGCCCAGGGGGTAATGGCCTGGAGGGGATGCTGGGAGCCCAGGGGGTGATGGAGTCCTGGATGGGATGCTGGGGGCCTAGGGAGTAATGACCTGGAGGAGATACCGGAGGCCCGGGGGGTGATGGGGGCCTGGACAGGATGCTGGGGGCCAGGAGGGAATCCTGGGACCCATTGGGATGGTGAGGGCCGGGAGGGCATGATGGGGGAATAAGGTGCCTGAAATGGAAGTGTGGGGGATCAAGAGTGAGGATTTGAGGCTGCACACACCAGTAGGTCTGAGATGGAGGAACCTCTGAGTGGGGACGTGGGAAAGGGTGACAAGTTAGGGCCTTAGCATATTGGAGAAAGAAATGTTCTGTGAACACAAACCTACCCACATCAACATGGAAAGAAAGATTGTAGGTTTGTTACTATGTGAAGTTGGCAGATTACATGTACGTAGAGAGTCTGCAAGAGAGTATAGAGTTGGGCAGAATGTGTGTCACACACGGTAAAAGCAGAAGAAAGGACAATTAGAGCTCTCATCTCCTTGAGGGAAAAGCAGATGCACTTCCTTGGTCTTTTGAACCTGGTGAGAAGTTTCTGATTCTGTTCTGCAGGTGTGTGTTTACAGCTCTGAGTTGGCAGCTGGTGACTGCCTTGTAAAATCTGGACGCTGGGTTTGTCTCATTCCTGCAGGAAGGAGACACTCTGTGTAAGGAGGAGGGACAGGTGCCTCTCTTTTATTAAATAAGGAAGATGCCACCCTGCTTACCTTTACAGGTGGGATACGGAGCTTCTGGGGATGTTGGGACTCTGAGCTTTGGAGGAGGGCTTGAGGGGGATTCTTCCCAAGTGACATGAAGCTTACCCAGAAGGAGAACAGGGAGGACCAGAAGTGGGGAAAGGAAGAGGAGGGGGGGCAGGAGGAGAATGAGCTGGGGTGAGTCTGAGTTCCGGGTAGAAGTGGGATCCACGGTGGGAGCTGAGAACACCGAGGAGGTGGGGCAGGTGGTAGACAGTGTTTGTGGCGAGTAGAGCAGTGTGAAGAGCTGTGTGCTTCTGTGTGTGCGGTGCCGGCTTCCCACTCGGCTTCATTGTGCCCTGAGGTCAGCATGTGGCCATCAGCAAGGACACCTGGGGCCGTTCATGCGGGGGGGAAAGAATCACCCATGGGGCGCCTGGGCAGCTCAGTCGGTTGAGCATCTGAGTATTGCTTTCAGCTCACGTCATGATCTCAGAGTTTGTAGGCTTGAGCCTGGTGTTGGGCTCTGTGCTGACAGTGTGGAGCCTGCTTGGAATTCTCTCCCTCTCTCTCTGCCCCCCTGCCCTGCTTGTGTGCATTCTCTCTCTCAAAATAAGAAAAAAAAAAAAATCACTCTGATCTCATCCAGATAAGACTTAAAAAACTTTTTGATATAGAGCTATCCTTGCAGGTATGCATTTGTTCTTTAATTCTTTCTTCCTCTCCTTGTATGCACACGCACACGCACACGCACACACACACACACACATACACCCACGGTCTGTTTCATATGTATGAAAAGTTACATGTGTAAGCTTATGCTGTCATTACCCTTTTGCAAAAATTTGACTGTGTACTGTCAAAATCTTGCCATCTGTTGGCTCCGTGGTCCTTAATTACTGGATTTCACTTGTGGCTGCAGACTTGGGAGGCAGTTGGGGATAGTGTGGGAAACAGAGTGTTTGTGATTGTTTGAAGATTTAGGAAATACGGCTTTAAGTTTGCGGCTTGGGAGAAATAAGACATTCAGATTGGTATCACCTGGGAAGAACCCCAGGATTCCAGTGTCTGAAGCTGTGAGGTTGCAACTAAGTTCCTAAGAAAGAGGAGGCTTTGGGCTAGCAGGTCCACACACTCCCCAGGTCTGATTGCACAACTGAGCCTGTAAGTCAGGGTAGGATTTTTGTGCTATTACCTGTAGTCCATGTGGTGGCCCTCTGGTGTGGTCAGTGTTGCCACCGCTGCACCAATGGGGCTGTGGCAGCAGGCGTGAGAGCAGGGCTGGGGCCAAAACATGGGCTGTGCCCCTCAAAGGCCCCCAGATGGCAGGCCTGGCATCACTGGGGAACTGTGGGAAGAGCACATTCCTGGGCCTGGGGCAGGGCACTGCTCCCAGCCTGAACGCAGCCCAGTGATGTACTGTGCACAGCCAGAGAGGAGGGCTGCAGGGGGAGTTTAAAAGTTAGCACTTGGTGGGAAATGCCGTGGGAATGAGGACAAATCCTCATTCTCTGCCTTCAGCGTTAGAGGGATGGTACACGCCCTGTGAATAGACCACGTTGTTGCAGCGGGACACCCCCAAACAGCACATGTGAACCTCTGGGTTGAAAGCACGAGCCTCTAAGGAGCAGGAGGTAAAGGTAATGGAAAAGGCGGCTGCCGGCGCCCAGAGACACTGCTCCCACTGTTCTGACTCCAGACCTGCTTGTGCCCAAGAGTCCTTGGAACTTGTGTAAAATGTCGCTGGTCCTGTTACTTTGGAAACTAACTAAAAATAGGGTGTTTACTTGATACTGAGTGTCAGTCCAGGGCACAGGTCTGATGTAAGCCCTGGGAGTTATCCATGCACAATAGCGTGTCTCATAAAGTGCCGAGCGTCGCACGCTGCACCCACATGCCCACTCATCTCTCCCCACGAGCATCCCCAGTTCTGCTGCTTTCCCAGGTCAGCACAGGTCCCCGTGGGTTCCAGACGCAATAAGGACTCCAGGAGCTTAGCACAGATCAGAGACCCAGGTCAGGACCTGGAAGGAAGAAAGTCATCCATGGTGGATGCGGTCAATGTTGCCACATGAGGTGATTTGTAGTTCGCTCAGCAGGCATTTACCAGGGGCCGAGGTGTGCCAGCATTGTGCCCAAGGCACCCTCCTTGTGATGTTTGCCTTCTGTGGTGGGTAGACTGAGCCTGTCAGCATTAAGGATCATTCACAAGCTCCTCAGAGCTGTGGGCAGTGCTCTGATTGGAGCTATGGGCAGTGCTATGGTCGGTGCTGTGGTCAGGGTGGGCCCACTATGGCCCACTGGCCAAGCTTGGCAGCCACCTATTTTGTCCACGAGGACAGCCATGCCACTCTGTTGCTGTGGTGTCTTGGCTGCTTCCATCGGCAGAGCGGGGTGCTTGTGACAGTGACCAGTGCCCACGGAGTCCAGGGTATTTACTGTCTGGCCTTTGGTCAGAAGGCAAGGAGGCTGGTGTTGCTGCATAGGGTTGGGATCAAGGGCAGGAGAGGGAGGCCTGGCCTCTCAAGGGCACTGCTTCACACAGACTAGTGAGGGCCAGTGTGGGAGTGCTGTTCTCACTTGGGTCCTCTACATCTTCCCTGTCCACTCCGTCTGCCGGGGAAGAACCACGGGAACGTGAGGAAGGAGGGGTGCCGGCTGCGGGTTTCTCCTTTTGCTTCGTCCTTGGAATCGTCCTCAGAATCATCCACCCTGAGTGCTGCTCCCAGTAGGCAGTGAGGTTTCTCCTCCTCTGGACTGTTCTTTCCTCTTCCCTTGCTCTTCCCTGAGTGAATTCTAGCATATCTGAGAGGTGTAGTTGTCCTGGGGTCTTCAGTTATTTTACTGGCAAATGAACGGGCCCAGCAGGAGCCATAAAGTTGGTAGAGCAAGCTCCTGACGATGCAGTACCGGCCTCAGTCACTGTTTACAGAAGGCGTGCGTGGGCTCACGCGGTGCTCGTGGAGTGACTCCTGGGCCAGCAGCTGTGGTCGGGATTTACAGTGGGGCTCATGCAGTGCTCGTGGGGTGTCTCCTGGGCCGGCAGCTATGGTCAGGGATTTCCAGCGGGGCTCACACAGTGTCTATGTATGGACAGGGACTCCCTGTGGGCTGCACACTGTGGGGACTAGGGGCCGATTTGGGGGGGCTCCTGGCTGCTGGAGGACTAGGGTCAGGCTGGTCCCAGGTGCTGACCAGTACAGTGACAGGCTCCATGGCAGGGCTGAGGTGCCTGGCCTCCAACCTTAGTCTTGGGCTCAAAATCCCAAAATTATGTTAGTCATCCCTGGTTCTGAGAGTAGAGGCTTGTCTGCCATCCATGTTCCAGATGACAGCAGGGGCCTCGTGGAGGAAGGGCACTAGCAGGTCACCTGCAGAGGATATCACAGGTGTGTGCACCTGACTTTCCTGTCCTGCCAGAGCTCCAGGCTACCACCAGCGCTCTGTAGTCTGTTTTGTGTTTGGGTCAGTGTCAGGGGAGTGCCCTCTTGGTGGGGACAGAAGTCTGGTGAAGAGATGCTTGTTTTCCAGTTCCCACTGTCCGGCTGTGTCTGCTGCAGATGGTGACCTTGCTCACCATCCCAGCATGGCTGCAGGGCTGCTGGGAATGCTCACAGGTCATGCCCCTCGGGAGCATGACTCAGTTGTCTGTGCAGACAGTTGGGACCGTGGATGCCTGGGTCCCTCGTACTATGAGGTTGGCGTTTGTCAGGTGCACCTGTAGTGCTGAGGCTCCCCTGGTCTGGCACTCACCATGTGGCCAAGGAGATGGGCCTCCCAGGGGGCTGTGAGCAGGCCTCCAAGGGGACAGTGTCCTGTAATCCTGGCCAGGAGGCAGCAGATGGTGTCTCAATCAGGAGGGACAACCCTGCACCACTATGAGAAGAAGCGCCTGGGACAAAAGCTGGCATGAGATGCAGAGAATTACGTCCTGGAAGTTCCTGCCCCTGGTTTCTGTACCATCTCAGCTTCGATGGACTTTCCTGAGTCCCCTATCCGACACACTGGTTAACTAGGCCAGGACCACATCTGCCATCTGTGTCTGACGGTGTTCAATGAAGGCTGCTACCCACAGAACTGTGAGCAGCGGGGTGAGCTGGACAGACACATTCAGCCCCAGAGTGTTCCCTAAGTTGGGTTAGGAGCACAATGCTGTCCTTGCCCCAAGAGCTGGCCGTCACAGGAACCGGTGGCTGTCCTGCCGTGCCATCCTCCGATAAGACTTCCTTCCCATATGTCACCACACCTTCACCCATGAGCTGTGGAGTTTAGTCTGCGTTAGCTCAGTTTGTATTTGGTGGAGCATTGCCAACTCTCCGCTCACTGTGTTTCTCTGTAAGTGGGCAGCTCCGTGCAGTACACGTGGCTTTGTTGTCTTGTCCAGCCGTTCTGCTCTAGTCCAGGTCTTTAAGGTACAACTCAGTGAAGATGTTCACAGGGGTCCAGTGGACTGAGCTCCACGGGCCCAGGCCGAAGCCAGTGTTGTTTCCTCAGGGCCTGTGGCCTGTGGCCGGGATGCAGGGACTCCCTGTGTGTTGTTAAGAGATGACATTAGTTATTTGTTCTCCTTATTTCACAGGGAAGGCCATGTTGTGACTGCGAGGGGTGAAGACAGAGGGTAGCAGTAGAAGCCCATGGTACGGGGGACCCTTGCCCAGAAGTGAGCTGGACGAGGCATTCCCAAGCCCAACTCTGGCCAAGTCAGCATCACGTGCTTGTGGCCTGAGCTTGCATAAGGTCCTCTTCCTGTCCCGGCTTCAGTGCCTTATCTGTTCAGTGAGGGGCGGACTGTGTGTCCTTCAGGGGTTGTTCACATCTGCTGTTCGTGACTTTCCGCCCTTCGTTAGCAAATGCAAACTGTAGGTGTGAACAGTGCGCCCCTGCTGCTTGTAACTGTATGAAACTGTACGTGTACGTTTGTATGCATAGCCTGTCGATTATGTGGAGCTTCGTGAAGTTAGCGGGCCTTACAAGAAGGGAAAAGTTTTTCTGTGGGATTTTTTCTTTTATGGTATTAAGTCAGTTTCTGCACATTTCCAATGGAGAATGTTAGTACAGGAACTTCTCAGGAATGGGGGGGGGGGGGGTCATCACAGCCAAAACAGTGTATGCATGAGGGATCCTGGGGTGGCCGTTTCCAGGGGTTTCTGCCCTTCAGTCAGGTCCAGCCATGGACCCTGCTTCTGGTGGGGCGGGCCTGCATCTTGCTCACTCCGGGTGGAGGAAGACGGCTCTGCTCAGAGCCTGGCCGCCCCCTCTCCACCCCTGCCGTAGTGTCTCTGGTCCAGGTGTGATGATGTGCTGTAGCCTGCCCCACCCACTGATTTATCCCTCTCCTGCACAGGCAGTGGCCGAGGCCGTGGAGCAGACCCACCAGGAGCCAGATGAGCGGAGAGGTCTGCGTGCACACCTGGCCGTGCTCCTACTACTTAGAGCTGGACAAGCGATGGGTCCCTGGAAAGCTTTCCTTAACCTCCTGCTCCCTGAAGTTTGCGGCTGATGAGGCCCAGGAGACGCTGGTGAGTTTCCCGCTGTCTGGCATCACTGCGATCAAGAAGGAGGCTTCTCACTTCGTCTTCAGCTCCATCACTGTCCTGGAGAAGGACAACCGCAAGCACTGGTTCGGCTCCCTGCAGCCCAGTCGCAATGCCGCATTCAGTGTCATCGAGCATTTCTGGAGAGAGCTGCTGCTCTCCCAGCCGGAAGCACCGCTTCCTGCGACCAAGGGGAAGGAGCTGACTGGCCTCATGGCCTGTTCCCAGAAGCGCCTGGAGGACACGGCCAGAGTCCTCCACCATCAGGGCGAGCAGCTGGACAGCATCACCAGGGGCCTGAACAAGATGGAATCCGACCTGGACGTGGCTGACAGGTACACAGAGCCACGTAGCCCTGCCCTGTGTGTCTTCCCCACCATTCCCTGTGCGGTACATATGGGTCACCCCGCCAGGTGGGCTACAGTGGCACATTTGTGGGGGGAGGGCTCTGTTTCCAGTGTCTCAGGAAGACCACCTTATTCAGGCGCCTGTGAGGGAACAGGCCATGCGGCCGGGTGACTCGTGGAGGTCACATGCGGTCCACCGGCACATCTGTTGTGCACAGCCACGTAGCAGCAAGCCTGGGGCCACACTGAGGCGCTCCAGCTGCTCCCAAGCCTTCCATCGCAGGACCCCCCTCTGTTTCACATCAAGGACCCCACGTGGGTCATATGTGCCAATATTAATCTGTTTTTTATGAACTAAGATTCAAAAAATCACTTGTTTGTTCAAAAAGTGCAGTAATAAACCCACGACCTGGTAACATAAACAGCTCTGTGAATGAAAAATAGTTTTTGTAAAGCAGACACGCTTAGTGAGAGGGTAGCCTTGTTTGGGGTTTTGCTCCTCTCTTTCCCACACAGTCCTGCCGCCCGCCTGCTTCTGCAGTCGCCTGCAGGTCATACTGTGTCCCGGGGCCTCTGGGTGCCCCTCACACGTCCGTGAGCACAGAGCTGAGTGCTGCCAGGTGCTGCTGTGAACACACTGGCTCCAGAAGGTCTCAGAGACAATGCTCTGCACTGTGCTGATTCTAAGATGAGTGCAGGACGAAGGAGATTTTAGTGTCTGCTGGGAACAGCCTCTCCCTGTGTCCCTGATGGCTGTCGGGGAACTCATGACCAGATGGCCTAGTGCTGGGCCCTGAGTCCAGGCCTGCGTGGCTGCTGCTGGTAGGGACCCTTGACTTGAGTGACCCCACTCTGCAGGCACCACCTGTTGCTGTCCTGGGACACTCCTGACTGCCTGCATGGTGTGGGAGGCGTGTGCTCGAGCTGCAGGGAACAGAGCCCCAAATCTTACCTTCAGAGGAGTGCTTGTGGGGGCACCTAGGGGGCTCAGTGTGTTAAGCAACCAGCTCTTGGTTTTGGCTCAGGTCATGATCTCGTGGTTTGTGAGTTCTAGCCCCATGTCGGGCTCTGTGCTGACAGCACGGAGCCTGCTTAGGATTCTCTCCCTCCCTCTCTCTCTGCCCATCCCCAGCTCATGCTCTGTCTCTATTTCTCAAAATAAGTAAACTGGGAAAAAAAAAAAAAAAACAACCAAGTTGCAAGTAGATGTGTACAGCAGAATACCGTTTATTAGTAGTGGAGGACAAAGTACAGAGAGCACCCGAGCAGGGCGGGGGGAGGGCACACTGGGCCCCTGGGAAGGGCAAAGCAACCGCCTGGCGCTCCTGGCCACAGTCCTTGATGCACATCCATCGGTGCTGTTGTGGGGAGTCCCCAGGGAGCTCTCTGGTTGGTCCATGAGGTCTGGTTCCCCCTCAGTTCTAAAGTGTGTTCCTTTCAGATTCCTGTTGTCTAGTTGTCTGGCCTCTGATCTCATTCTGTGTCTTATCTTTTTGTTTTACTTTCTGTTTCTTGAAGTGTGTCTTCCTCCTACCCTTCCATCTCTGTGATGTTTTTAATTTCTCCGAGTTATTTATTAATCTCCAAACGTTCCTTCTGAATAGCAGCCTGTTGCTTCATGGGCACGCTGACCTCTGTGTCTTGGGGTTTTCTGGAGAGCCATGTGCGGAAAGGACTTGGGTGTGTGTCCCAGCTCAGGAGAGGAGTTTGCTCCCCTCCCCTGCTCCCAGCTCACCTCCCGCCCTTCAGCTGAACCACATGCAAGCTGGCCAGGCTCCCTGTCGCCAGCTCCCTCCTGACACACGGCTTAGACCTCCTGCTTGTGGGGTGAGGTAAGGCCCAGCTTCACAAACACGCCTGTTGTCGAGGTCCCTGGTACCCTCTGTCTCCACGTGTAGGTTCTTCGCCACAGACTGGGTCGTGTCCCAGCTTTGCCACCACTGCCTTTTCCCTTACTTTCCTGGATTCACAAAGTCTGTCTGGTTTCTAGGTTCTAAAATGTGGTTGCTGCCGTGTCTTCTCGTTGTCCTTGGGGAAAATATGTGTATTCGATTTGTCATCTCTGGTAGTGTGATTTATAATAAATATGGACTCGGCCCTTGTAACTGTTCCTGGCTCAGAGCTCCTAAAGCCCTTGGGTTTCCCAACTGAAGACGGCAATGAAGGTGTCACGGTGTTCATAACAAGTCCAAGTTCATGTTGTTGCGGTGACTTTGGAAAGCCCCTAGGGATGGCGGCTGGTGGCCTGTGGACCCCACCGTGGGACCAGAGAGTTGGAGGCTTCAGTCCTGCCCCTGACCTCTGGGGAGGGGAGACGGAATCGATTACCAGTGGGCAATGGATTAATCGATCATGTCTATACAATGAAGCCCCAGTGAAAACTCAGAGGGACGGTCTTGGGGTTGGGGGGGGGCTTCCAGGCTGGGGAGCACATGGAGACGTGGGTAGAGTGACGTGCCTAGAGAGGCATGGAAGCTTCCCGCCCCTTCCCCAGTGCCTCACCCTGGGCGTCTCTTCCATCGGGCTATCCCTGAGTCATATCCTTTTGTAATAAACCACTAACCTAGCAAGTGAAACATTTCCCTGAGTTCTCTGAGCCCCTCCAGCACATTCATCAGAGCCGAGGAGTGGCCGTGGGAACTTGTGATCTGTCACCTGTGGGTCAGAGCACAGGTGATGTCTGGACTTGGGGTTGGTGTCTGAAGTGGCGGTGGTCTTGTGGGGCTGAGCCTGTGAGGTCTGATGCTGACTCCATGTGGACAGGGCCAGAGTGGAGTCCATGTGGACGGGACCAGAGCTGAGTGAATGGCTTGGTGTGGGGATAAAACCACACACACCTTGTAATTGTCAGAATCTGATCATCCTCTGACAATTTTTCAAACAGACATATCCTTGAGCATCCTTTTTTAGTGCACCAACCTACAATTACTTACAATTCTGTAAGTATCTGGTGCGGAGGAAGGAGGAAGAGATGCAGGGGCTGGTGCGGAGAAAGGGATGCAAGGAGCTGTGGCAGGGAGCCGGTACATAGTCCGTTGGCTCCAGCCCTCATGAGGATGCCTGAGTTTTCTGCTCACAGCTGCTTGCTCCATCCTGGAGCAGGTGCTGTCTGTGCAAAGTTCAGGTTTTCCTACCATCTTTGGACATTGTCCCATTTACAGTCATAGGGTAAAACAGACATAGTGCAAGTGCTTACTTCTCCATCCGTGTGGTCTTCTCCTTTGATTTGCCATTTTGTTGCCAGTTTCTGCCTTTTTCTGTGTCTGGGTCCATATTTCAACAGGAAATTGGGAAGACCTATCTAAAGTGTGCTTTCTTCTCTGCTGTGTCAACCCATGAGCTCCTGTTATTTGCTTTTGATTCCTGCTAGGAAATGAGGGTAACGATGGACTAACTCGAAATACCTGAGCTATTGCTCTGTTTTACATGTTGTGTTCCTCTTCCTGAAGACTCAGTGGATGAACCAGAGAAGGACTGAGTCACAGAAACAGACCCTTCCACTCCCAACCACTGTGCTGCTTCCATGGGGCACCAGGCATCCTGAGTCCCCAGAAAGACTGCCCCTGCGCCCATCCTTCACATCTCCCTGTGTCCCACTGTCTCTCCAGCAGCCCATCGCCGGGGCTGGCGGACTGCTGGCCCCCAACACACCATCAAGAGTTGGCACCTTCAGACATTGGTGTGAGCACCCCTGTGGGCCTGACTGCTTGCATTCTTATTTTTGTGCTTTGTGATTCATTGTCCCCTCAGAGGTCTTTCCCGTGGGTGGGCCAGGCCGGGTACACTGTGGGGTCCTTGATTCTGCTGGAGGTGCCCTGTCACGGTGCTTGGTCTCTGTCCCACCATGGTCCCAGGTGGAAATAGCTGTGGTGCCTCCAGGGGTCCTCAGAGATGGTGGTGCCTCTTTGTCCTGGCCTGTGTCCGCCTCTGCCCACGCTTCTTCTCTGTCTCCTTCTCTGCTTCTCTCTATATTTGTGTGTGTGTGTGTGTGTGTGTGTGTGTGTGTGTGTGTGTGTGTCCGTGTCCGTCCTACAGGTTCTGTCTCTCTGGAGAACCTGACAGATAGGGAATCTGGTACTAAGACTGAAGGGTGATTTCTGAATGTGTTCTACAGTTTTGGGGATTAATAATCTGATTAGATTTAAGTCTAATAACTCTCATTTCCACGCACTAGTGCATGGCATGTAGCACTAGAGATATATAAAATATCTCTGCAGGACACTCCTAGTCAAATACTTTAAGAGGCAAGGATCCGAGTGACCACGTATTTGATGCTAATAGCATTTTTGTCAAACTGAGATTTGCTGGCTGCTCCCAACTCCACTGGACAAAGTGCAGAAAGGAAAGAATGAGCTCAGGGTAACACAGAGTGGCCTGAATGCCCTGTCTCTGCCCTGAAAGATGCCCTGAGTGCCTGTGGTTGCAGGGCCGGGGTTTCTTACCTTATTATTATATAAATCCTAGTTAGGTAACTAAAGTGTAATAACGGTTTCAGGAGTAGAATTCAGTGAATCATCGCTCACATGCAACACAGTGCTCATCCCAACAAATGCCCTCCTTAATGCCCATCTGCCCTACCTCCCCTCCAGCAACCCTCAGTTTGTTCTCTACTGTTAGGAGTCTCTGTGGTCTGTTTCCCTCTCTTCTCTTCCCTCCTTCCCATATGTTCATGTTTTATTTATTAATTCACATATGAGTGAAATCATATGGTATTTGTCTTTCTCTGATGGACTCATTTTGCTTAGCATAATACATTCTAGCTCCACCCATGTCATTGCAAATGGCAAGATTTCACTCTTTTTTTTTAATTTTTTTTTTTTTTACATTTATTTACTTTTGAGAAACAGAGTGAGACAAAGCGTGAGCAGGGGAGGGGCAGAGAGAGAAGGAGACACAGAATCTGAAGCAGGCTCCAGGCTCTAAGCAAGAGGTCAGCACAGAGCCTGATGCAGGGCTTGAACCCACGGACTGTGAGATCGTGACCTGAGCCGAAGTTAGACGCTCAACCAACTGAGCCACCCAGGCGCCCCAAGATTTCATTCTTTTTGATGGCTGAGTAATATTCCACTATGTATACACGTATGAATACATGTATATACTACTTTTTTATCCATTCATCAGCTGATGGATATTTGTGCTATTTCCACCAGAGTTTGGCTGTTGTTGATAATGCTGCTATAAACATTGGGGTGCATGTACCCCTTCGAATCAGCACTTTTGTATCCTTTGGATAAATATCTACTAGTGCAATTGCTGCGTCACAGGGTTGTTCTATTTTTAGTTTTTTGAGGAACCTCCACACTGTTTTCCAGAGTGGCTGCACCAGTTTGCATTCTCACCAACAGTGCAAGGAGGGTTCTCCTTTCTCCACATCCTCATCAACATCTGTTGTTTCCTGAGTTGTTGGTTTTGGCCATTCTGACAGGTATGAGGTGGTATCTCATCCTGGTTTTGATTTATATTTCCTTGATGATGAGTGAGTGATGTTGGGCCTTTTTTCATATATCTGTTGGCCATCTGGATGTCTTCTTTGGAAAGTGTCTGGTCATGTCTTCTGCCCATTTCTTAACTGGATTATTTGTTTTTTGGATGTTGTGTTTGATAAGTTCTTTATATATTTTGGATACTAACCCTTTATCTAATATTTCATTTGCAAACACCTTCTCCCATTCCATCAGTTGCCTTTTAGTTTTGCTGATTGTTTCCTTCACGTCCAGAAGCGTTTTATCTTGATGAGGTCCCAGTAGTTCATTTTTGCTTTTGTTTCCCTTGCCTCTGGAGACATGTCTAGTAAGAAGTTGCCATGGCCGAAGTTGCCATGGCCGAGGTCAAAGAGGTTGCTGCCTATGTTCTCCTCTAGGATTTTGATGATATTCTGTCTCACATTTGGGTCTTTCATCTATATGTTGAATTTATTTTTGTGTATGGTGTAAGTACGTGGTCCAGCTTCATTCTTCTGAGTGTTGCTGTACAATTTTCCTGGCACCATTTGCTGAAGAGACTGCCTTTTTCCATTGAATATTCTTCCCTGCTTTGTCGAAGATGACAAAGATGTCGAAGATCATATAGTTGTGAGTTCATTTCTGGGTTTTCTATTCTGTTCCATTCATCTATGTGTCTATTTTGTGCCAGTACCACACTGCCTTGATGATTACAGCTTTGTAACATAGCTTGAAGTCCAGAATCTTGATGCCTCCAGTTTTGTTTTTCTTGTTCAGATTGCTTTGGCTACTCGGGGTCTCTTGTGGATCCATACAAATTTTAGGATTGTTTGTTGTAGCTCTGTGAAGAATGCTGGTGTTATTTTGATTGGGATTGAATTGAATGCGTAGATTGCTTTGTGTAGTATGGACATTTTAACAATATTTGTTCTTCCAATCCATGAGCATGGAATGTCTTTCCATTTCTTTGTGTCTCTTCAATTTCTTTCACAAGTTTTCTATAGTTTTCAACATACAGATCTTTTACCTCTTTAGTTAGGTTTATTACTACTTATCTTATTGTTTTGGTGCAGGTGTAAATGGCATTGACTCTTGGTTTTCTTTTTCTGCTTCTTCATTATTGGTGTGTAGAAATGCAACCAATTTCTGTATGTTGATTTTATATCCTGTGACTTTGCTGAATTCATATAGTAGTTCTAGAAATTTTTTGGTGGAGTCTTTTGGGTTTTCTACATAGAATATCATGTCATCTGCAAATAGTGAAAGTTTGACTTCATCCTTACAGATTTGGATGCACTTTATTTCTTTTTGTTGTCTTATTGCTGAGGCTAAGACTTCCAGCACTATGTTAAGTAGTAATGGTGAAAGTGGACATTCCTGTCTTGTTCCTGATCATAGGGGAAAAGCTCTCAGTTTTCCCCATTGAGGATGATATTTATTAGCAGTGGTCTTTTGTATATAGTCTTTATGAGATTGAGGTGTGTTCCCTCTGTCCCTACTTTGTTGAAGGTTTTTGTCAAGAATGGATGCTGTATTCTGTCAGATTCTTTTTCTGCATCTATTGAGAGGATCATATGGTTCTTATCCTTTCTTGTATTGATGTGTGTCACATTGATTGACTTGCAAATATTGAACCAGCAGGTCTGGGATTTCTAAAGACCAGATCTGAGTGTCGTCTGCGAGCACATTAATCACAGCACAAATTGAAACCCCAGCTTTGTGTGCTGTCTTCTGTTAAGCCTAGGATACTGATGAAGAAGAAACTGGATCCTGAAAAGTGGAAAGTGGACATATGGGAAAGTCCTGATTAAACTGGGGGCATTGAACCCCTCCATTCGAGTGAGTCTTTGTCGTCAGACACGTCCCTTCCACCGTCATCCTGCTTTGTTGGAAGAGTCTGTAACGGCCCCCCTGAGGTAACTGCCTTGCAGGTCTCCTGAAGAGACCCACCCCACCACCCTCCTTTGCTCCTAGATGAATTGTAGGCTCGGGTCACAGCAGATCCCAAAAGGTGAGGCACAAAGCGTGACCCTGAGGAGGATGTGACCCTGTGGAAGAGTTGCGTGAAGGTTCCAGTGTCCACAGACAGAAGGAAGTCCATAGGACATGCATGGGAATGGGTATCAAGGGTGGGGGACAGTGGTGGAAAGGACATCATTTACAGCAGAGGGCCTACAAAACAAGGGACTGGATTCAGTACTGTTGCTACCCGGGTTGGAGAGGGCTCCACCGATCCACTGGCGGGCGAGGCATTATGGAAGGTGACCTATGCTGGGTGAGGTTTGGAACGGTCATATGGACTTACCATGTGAGACCCGCTCCCCACCCAGCCTGGCCCAGAGGGACACACTTGCCCCAGGACCATGAGAACCCTGTTTATGAGGAGGCCCCATATCCTTGAGGAGCTGTGTAACCACTCTTCTGTGTAGGCCAGAAAGGATGGTGGGCACTGCTGCCCCTGAGCTGGGACCCTCCCCGTGGCAGGGGTGATAGACTCCAGAGTGTCGGGCCGGGACCCTCCCTGTGGCAGGGGTGGTGGACTCCGGGGTGCTGGGCCGGGACCCTCCCCATGGCGGGGGTGATGGACTCCAGGGTTCCAGGGCCAGTTGGTGGCCTGCAGTCACTGAAGATACGTGGGATGGTCACCACAAGGGACAGCAGAGCAGAAGCAGCAGTCAGAGTGGTGTGAGTCCTAGAGACCTGTGGTGTTGGCTGGTTGGTCACGTGCCCCCAGGGAAGTAACAGATGGGCAGGCAGGGCCTTTGGTCCTTACCAGGGCTGTGTACACAGAAGGGCCCTGGGTCAAGTGAGTGAGCCTCTAACTTGAATTAGAAAGCAGTCATGGCCCCTGAATCATCTTCCAGACTTGAACCAGTTTCCAGATCCGAAACCCTTTGAAGGATGGGGACACGTCCCCCTTGAGGAGAAACCCTGGGATGCCACTATCTGTTGACACTATCATTTCTTGTGCCAGCCTTCCCCCCAGGGCCCTGTGGTGTCTAACCAGGGCAACTGAGCACTGGAGGCAGGAAGTCATCAGACTTTTAGGGACTAGGGGACACTGGATCTGATGCTGATGCTAGCAGACCCAAAACGGCCCTGTGGCCCACCAGTCAGAGGAGGGGCTTATTGGGCTCAGGGGATCCATGGAGTCTCAGATCAGGTCCGCCTCACACAGTCACACAGTAGGCCTCTGAACCCAGCCCATGGCTATTTTTCCCAGGCCTGGAGCATATAATCAGAATACACGCTCTCACTAGCTAGAGAACCCCACACCAGTTCCCTGACCTACATAGTGAGAGCTATTCTGGGGAAGCCACTGGAACTACCTAGAAGAGTGAACCATTCTTGCAGGGATTGCAGAGGTGCGTGTCCCCATCAAGGACCTGCAGGGTGCGCGGGCAGTGAGCCATGCACCATCTCCACTCAGCGCACTCACTGGGCTGTGCAGGGAAAAGTTGGAGAAGAACAGTGGATTGTCCCAACCGTGACCAGGTCGTTCTCTTATGGCACTCGCTGTACCAGACACTTGAGCAAGTTAGCACATCATGTGGGACCTGGGGCGCAGCGTGTACTCTGGCAGACACTCTTTGTCCATGCTGTTAGGAGGGGCCACCAGAGCAGTTTGCTCCCCAGCAAACTGTGCAACGCTGTCCCGCCTCATGGCAACACCAGCTCTCCAGCCCCATGCCCGTTTCCGTCACAGGGACCTGGACTGTGTTTCCCTCCACAGGGTAGCACCCTGGTCTGTTACCTGGGTGATACCATGCCAACTGCATCGAGGGCGTAAAATTAGCAACTACTCAGGATACACTGCGAAGGCATGTCAGAGGGTGGGAAAGTAAATCTCCCAGAGAATCAGGGGTTTTCCACCTCAGTGAAATTTCTAGGGATCCAGTGGTGTGGGGCTCACCGAAGTGTCTTCTACCGTGAAGGACAGGTTTTTGCTTCTGGCTCTTTCTACAACCAAAAAGAAGACACTGCCTGGTGGTGAGCATTTTGGAAGCAACGTCCTCATTTGTGGTGCTACTCTGGCCCTTTTACCAAGTGACATGAAAAACTATTGGTCTTGAGTGGAACCCAAAGCAAGAAAGCTCTGCAGCAAGTCCAGGCTGCCATGTGGGCCACACGATTGAGCAGATCCAGTGGCACTTAAAGTGTCCGTGGTAGACAGGGGTGCTCTCCAGAGCCTGTGGGAGACCTCTGTAGGGAGTCACAGTGTATGCTGTTAGGATTTTGGAGCAAAGCCCTGCCATCCTGTGCAGATAACTTCTTTCTTTTTGAGAAACAGCTCTTGGCCTGCTACTGGGCCTTTGTAGAGACTGAACGCTGGACCGTGGACCACCATGTTATCACACAATCTGAGCTGTTCTTCATGAAATGGGTGTTATTTGACCCAGCAAGCCATGACGTGGGCACGCATGGTGACCCTCCCCCCAGCCCCCGCATCCAACGATGGTGTGATGCAGGAGATCAGGGGCAAGCGGGCCCTGACAGCACGGGTTAGGCTGTATGAGGAATTAGCTCTCGTGCTACGGTGCCTGCTCCTACACCCCTGCCTTCTGCCCCCAGCCTGCACCTACGGCACAACCCATACCTGCTATCAGTTGACTGAGAATGAAAGCAGCAGGGCCTGGTTTACACTTACAGATGGTTCTGTACCATGTGCAGGCATCACCCAGAAATGGACAGAGGTGGAGGGAGATCCTTCCAGTGGCAGAACTTCAAGCCATGCACCTGGAGGTTCACCATGTTGGGAAGGCAGTCTCGTGCAGTCTTCTGACCCACTGTCAGCCCTGTTAGAATGGATCTGAGGGCTGGAGCACACAGCCTATGCCAGGCTTATCACCTAGTAGGAAAATAGCTTTCCCTGTTATAAGCTCAACTGGTACTCATTTGTTCTACTGAAGCACTCTGCCAGCTGTCAGAGTTCATATATCAGAGTCCACGGAGAGGGGGCAGTCCTTGAACTACAGCATTCAAAGGATGTGCATAAGCCTGTTGTCCTGCATCGGCTGCCAGGGGACCAGCGGCCACTACCAGAGCTGGTTCTGTTCTGCTCTTCTCTGCACTAGGAAAGCTGAGTATGGCATTGCTCTGTCCAGTGCTGGACTGTGTTGTGCTCCATGGTAACTCCGATACCAGGATGCTGTGGGCAAAAGTGTTTGAGTCCTCCCCTGAGATTGGTGACCAGTGTGTGGCACTCTGCTCAACAGGGTTCTTGGAAGGAGGAATGGCCAGATGCTCAGTTGCATGCTGATTGGCTGCAGCCAGTGGTTTGGCTGATGTTCAGGACTGGAAGAAACAAGAAACAGGACTGGAAACTTCATGACCAGGAGATCCAGGGCAGAAGTGTTGGATAGACTTCTCTGGTTGGGAAAAAAGGCAAAGATGTGCCTCACGTGAATGCTCACTGAAGGGTGTCTTCAGCAGAGGAGGATTGTAATAATCCAGTGGATAGAATGACCTGTGCCCTAGATACCCGTCGGTCTGTTTCCCCAGCACCTCCTGAAGTTACCCACTGAGCCCATGAACAAAGTGGCCATGGTGACAGGGATGGAAGCTATGATTGGGTCCAGCAGCACAGACTTCAGCTCACCAAGGCCAGCCTGACCACAGCCACCAACACCAAGTCTCCAATATGCCTCTAGTCTCCAGGGTGTTCAGCCTGCTACTTGGTGGCTGGCTGATTATGTTGGACCATCTCTTACTGTGAATCCTTTGAACGTGGCTCCTCATTTCAAAATTCTGTTTTTCTCTTTGGGTTTCAACAGTTTGACTATAATGTATCTTGATGTGGCTCTTTTTAAGTTTATCCCCCTTGGAGTTTGTTGAGCTTCTTGAATGTGTACATTCATGTCTTTCATCAGATTTGGGAAGTTTTCAACCAATGTTTCCTCAAATTCATTTTCTGTCCCTTTCTCTCTCTTGTCCATCTGGGATTCCCATAATACGTTTATGGATATGTTTGATGGTGTCCTTTGGGCTCTGATCATTTTTCTTCCTTTATTTTCCTTCCTTTCTGCTCCTCAGACTGGGTAATTTCAAAGGTATTACTTTCAAATTCACCCATTCTCTGTTCTCCCCTGTCAAATCTGCTGTTGAATCCCTCCGGCAAGTTTTTCATTTCAGTGATTGCACTTTTCAGCTCTAGAATTTGTTTCCTTCTCATAATTTCTTTTTACTAATATTCTTGTTTTGTTCAGACATTTTTTTTCTTATTTCTTTCAGTTATTTGTCCATAGTTTCCTTTAGCTCATTGAACATATTTAAGATTTTGGTGTAACATCTTTGATAAAATATTAGGACTTCCTCAGAGATGAGTATGGGCCTTATGAATCAGCCATACTTTCTTCTTTCTTTGTATGTTTTATCATTTTTTCTTGAGAAGTGCACATTCTGTTGTGGTAAATCTGTTATGGACTAAATGTTTGTGTCCCTGAAATTCACCTGAAGTCCCTGAGGTCACCACCACCCCCAACCCCCACCCCAGTGTGATAGTGTTAGGAGGCAGGGCCTTTGGGAGGTGATTAGGTTTAGATGAGGTCATGAGAGTAGAGCCCCCATGATGGGATAAGAGGAAGAGGCTAAATCTCTGTCTCTCTCTTCTTCCTCCTCTTCCTCCTCCTCCCCTTCCTCCTCCTCCTCCTCCTCCCCTTCTTCTTCTTCTTCTTCTTCTTCTTCTTCTTCTTCTTCTTCTTCTTCTTCTTCTCCTCCTCCTCCTCCTCCTCCTCCTCCCCCTCCTCCTCCTCCCTCCCCCCCCTTCCTCTCTCTCTCTGTCTCTCCCCCTCTCCCTCTTCCTCTCTCTCCTCTCTCTCTCTGCTGTGCGAAGACACAACAAGAAGGTAGCTGTCTCCAAGCCAGGGAGAGAGCTCTTCCCCAAAACCAAATCTGTTGGCACCCTAATCTTGAACTTCCTAGCCTCCATAACTGAGAAATAAATGTCTGTTGTTCAAGCCATGCAGTTTGTGGTATTTGTTACAGTAACCCGAACTGACTGATACACTCTGGAAACCTAATTCTACTCCTTGGGGATTAGTGGTCTTTGCTTGTTGAGGGTTATGGCTGGAATTGGAATCTTTTCCCAACTATTTTTGCAAAGTGTGTCTCTCTTGTTATATGTGGTCATTGAAGTTTCTCTTTCATTGCGTCTCTGTTCAGCTAGTGAACCGACAAAGATGTTCTTAGGAATTGGGTCTTGTCTCTTTGAATTCCCTCTGGCTGGGAAGCCACTTGGGCTTATCGTGGCTGAAACCTCTATGCCAGCCTCTCTGCAGTCAAAAGCAGCATAGAACTTCTAGAAAACAAAATATTAAAATTCTGTGTTATGCACTTCCTACTTTTTGGCATTCCATGTCTCTCTTTAAATGAAATGAAGACAAGTTGGTAACCCAGTTTTGATTTTAGGAGTTTGGTAGAAGCTACTTGCTGAGGTAATTGGTCTGGTTGTGTTTTCATTGGCATCTGTGAGTAACTGGTATTGCCTCTGTTCAGAGGTTGGAAAATGGCACTCTGGAATGACAGTTTGGCTCTTCACAGTTGAGCCAAGTGTAGCTCAGCACTTTGAGGACATTTCCCATTGTGTTCCTAGTGTACATGATTGCTAAGTTGGGTAGGATTGTGCCTACATTTTTTCCTCCCTATCCTAGATATTCTGACTGTTTTATTCTGATGTGTCTCTGATATGTAGATTTTTTAGAACAGGCTTTTAAATTACATACCATAAAATTTACTCACTGTATGTAAACAATTCAATGATTTTTAGTAAACTTACAGAGTTGTACAGACAAGACTGTAGTCCAAATTTTAGGACATTTCTATCCCTCCCAAAAGTCACCTCAAGCCCTTTGGCAGTCACTCTGTTCTTGCCCTGCCCAGGTCACCACTGATCTAGTCTTTCTGTGTAGACTTGTCTTTTTAGAGAGTTAACATACGTCTGGCTTCTTGCACCGTGTCATGTTTTTGAGATTCATCTCCATTGTAGGATAGATCAGTACTTTGTTACTATATATTTCTGTTCTTCTTTTCTCTTTTCTTTTCTTTTCTTTCCTTCCTTCCTTCCATCCTTCTTTCTGGCTCCATACCTACTTTAAATGGGCTTGGACTCACAACCCTGAGATCAAGAGTCTACTGACTAAGCCGGCCAGGCACCCCATTAGTTTGTATTTCTGACCAATACTCTGTTATATGATCTATCACATCTTGTTTGTCCATTGACCAATTTTGATGGACATTTTGTTGTTTCTGTTTTGTGGCCATTATGAATAGTGCTGCTATAGACATTTGTGTACAAGTGTTTGCATGAACATTTGTTTTCATTTCCCTTGGGTAGGAAATTGCTGGGTCTCTCTTTAACATTTTGAGAACTTGACCAATTGTTTTCCAAAGTGGCTGTGCCATGTTTCACCTCCCCACCAATAATGTATGGGGACTCCAGTTTCTCCACAACATCACTAACACTTGTTATTGTCTGCTTTATTATTATAACTATCATAGTGGGTGTGAAGTGACGTCTCATTACACAATCATTTTCCTAATGATAATAAGCATCTTTTCATATGCTTTTTTCCCATAGGTCTATTTTATTTTTAAATTCTTTGACCATTTTTTATGTGGTTGTCTTTTTATTATGGACTTTGTAGGAGTTTTATATATTCTGGGTAGAAATCCCTTTATCAGATAAATGATTTGAAAATATTTTCTCTCTTTCTGTGGATTGTCTTTCTTGAAGGTGGTTTTGAATCACAGAGGATTTTAATTTTTTTTCTCCAATGAATCAAGCACAATTTATTTTAGAACTAAAAGGACAGACTGAGCAAAAGAAAGTTTTATCCTAAACTTTCCCAATAGACATTTTCTCCCCAGACTGCATGTTATCAATTTTTAAAAAAAAATTTTTTTTTAACATTTATTTTATTTTTAAGACAGAGAGAGACAGAGCATGAATGGGGGAGGGTCAGAGAGAGGGAGACACAGAATCTGAAACAGGCTCCAGGCTCTGGGCTGTCAGCACAGAGCCCGACGCAGGGCTTGAACTCACGGACCGCGAGATCATGACCTGAGCCGAAGTCGGCCGCCCAACCGACTGAGCCACCCAGGCGCCCCTGCATGTTATCAATTTTAAGTCCCATCAGTGGTCTTCATATTATTCATAGAGGATGTACAGATTGTGTCGTTTCCTTAAAGAGTCAAGTTTGAAAATAATATTTCTACTTTTTGTGCTTTAGAATTATTTGTAAGTAATCTCTGTGCCCAACCTGGGGTTTGAACTCACAACCCCAAGATCAAGAGTTGCATGCTCTACCTACTAAGCCAGCCAGATGCCCCACTTTTTGTGCTTTAGAACAACTCTCAAAACATACTATTATGCTCCCAGCTCATAACTGTTCAATTCATTCTTTCTTCTTGAAATAACTTAGAGCAAGAGAATCATTTACTTTGTACATTTTCAAAAACAGAACTTGTCCATTTTCTCTCCAGTGTTCATGGAGGGAAAAACTAGTCCAACCCAACAGATGAGCAAAAAGTCTTTTTCCTATTTTGGCTTCTCTGGTTTAAGTGACCAGAGAAAATCATTAGCTGTTTTTATTTTGGTTTCAACATAATAGCATCTATAGCCTTTTCTTCCTCCGAAGCCAACACTGGTCTTTCACATTCACAACATGAGCATTTCAGAGCTTTGCAGTTTTGCTCCTTCAGATACTGCCCAGCCAACTCAAGGGGAGCACACCTCGGAAGACAGAAGACCCTCCCAGGTCCTCATTCTCCTTCTCTGCTGCTCCCTCCCCTCACCCTCGGGGCACCATGAAACGCAGGCCTGATTGCTTGTGCCTTGCGCACAGATGGGGCCCAGACCTGGCTGGACACAAGGCCAAAGGATTTTAAGTTTGATGAAGACCAATGTACCTGTTTTTTTTGTTTTTTTGTTTTTTTTTTTTTGTCACTTGCCTTTGGTGTCATATCCAGCTCATTGCCTAATCCAGAGTCACAGAGGTTTATTCTTTTGCTTTGTTCCAAGAGTCATAGTTTTAGCTCTGCTGTTTAGGTCCCTGAACCACTTGGGGTTCATTTTTGTGAATGATGTGAGAAATGAATCAAATTTCTTTTTTCTTTTCTTTTTTATTTTATTTATTTATTTATTTATTTATTTATTTATTTATTTATTTATTTATTTTGGTATGACGCTATTCAGTGATCTCAGCAATATTTGTTGAAAGATGGATGTTTCCCCACTGAATTGTCTTGTCATCCTTGTCGAAAACCAGTTGACCATAAGGATAAAGGTTTGTTTCTGGACTCTGAGTTCCATCTCATTAATCCACGCTGTAACCTTTCACCAGTACCACACCATCATCATTGTTATGACCGTGTAGTAAGTTTGCACTCAGCAAGAGTCCACCAACTTGTTTCTTTTTCAGGATTGTTTTTGTCTATTCTGGGTCTTTTGTGTTTCCATGTGAATTTTGGGATAAACTAAGGGCTTAACAGTGCCCTAACTGGGAGAATTAGGGAGGTGTTGTTACCACCCCCCTAGAGGTGCACCCCCCTGCACCCATAAGGTTTCCGTTGTTGCTACTGGCTCTTCATGTGGCCTCCTGTACCGTAATCCCATGCTTGGGGAAGGACCCTAGTGCAGCAGGTAAGGGTGGATGTCCACGCCCCCCCCCTTTTTAAATTGAAGTATAGTTGGTACACAAGGTTACATTAATTTTCAGTGGATAGCATATCGGATAAGTTGATACATGATGCTGTGCTCACTACCAGTGTCCAAGACTATTATAGTATCGTTGATCATACTCCTTGTGCTGTATCTTAATTTACCCCTATGATTTATTCGTTCCTTAACTGGAAGCCTCTATCCCCCACTCCCCTTCACCCATTCTGCTCCTCTACCCAACCCCCCTACCCTCTGGCAACCATCAGTTCTATGTATTTATGGGTCTGTTTCTGCCTTTTCTTTTTCTGTTTATTTGTTGAGTTTTTTAGATTCTGCATATAAGTGAAATCATGTAGTGTTTGTCTTTCTCTGTCTTATTTTATTTAGCATAATACTCTCGAGGTCCATCCATGTTATTGCAAATGGCAAGATTTCATTCTTTTTTGTGGCTGAGTGATATTCCTGTGTGTGTGTGTGTGTGTGTGTGTGTGTGTGTGTGTGTGTGTATCACGTTTTCGTTATCCATTCTTCTATTTCTATGGGTAGACCCTTGGGTTACTTTCATAGTTTGGCCATTGTAAATAATGCCTCAGTAAGCATAGGGGTGCATATATCTTTACCACTTGTGTTTTCATTTGCTTTGGGTAAATACCCAGTAGTGAAATTATTGGGTCATATGGTAATTCTATTTTTAATTTTTGACACACCTCCATACTGTTTTCTAGAGTGGCTGCACCAGTTTGCACTTCCAGCCAACAGTACAAAAGGGTCCCCCTTTCTCTGCATCCTCACCAACATCTGTTGTTTCCTGAGTTAATTTTAGCCATTCTGACAGGTGTGAGGTGGTATCTCATTGTAGTTTTGATTTGTATTTCCCTTATGATGAGTGATGTTGAACATCTTCTTATGCTTATGTGTCTGTTAGCCATCTGGATGTCTTCTTTGGGGAAGTGCCTAATCAGATCCTCTGCCCATTTTTTAATTGGGTTGTTTGTTAGTTTGTTTTGGTGATGAGTTGTATAAGTTCTTTATGTATTTTAGATATTAACTGCTTATCAGATGTATTATTTGCAAATATCTTTTTTCCATTCAGTAGGTTATCTGTTTGTATTATCAGTGATTTCCTTTGGTGTGCAGAAGCTTTTTATTTTATGAAAATAAAAAATGAAACAGTTTGTTTTTCACTTTTGTTTCCGTTGCTTAAAGAGACATATCCACAAATATGTTACTAAAGCCAATGTCTAGGTGATTACTGTGTGTGTTTTCTTTCAGGAGTTTTATGCATTCATGTCTCACATCTAATCCATTAATCCATTTTGAGCTTATTTTTGTGTAAAGTGTAAGAAAGGGTCCTATTTTATTCTTTTGCATGAGGCTGTCCAATTTTCCCAACACCATTTGTTGAAGATACTGTCTTTTCCCCATTGCATATTCTTGTGTCCTTCATCGTAGATTAATTGACCTATAAGTGTGGGTATATTTCTGGGCTCTCTATTCTGTTCCTTTGATTTGTGTGTCTGTTTTAGTGCCAATACCATACTGTTGTGATACTTTGTAGTATATCCTGAAATCTGGGATTGTGATAACTCCAGCTTGGGTCTTATTTCTCTAGATCACTTTGGCTATTTGAGGTCTTTTGTTGTTCCATACAAATTTTAGCATTATTTGTTCTAATTCTGTGAAAAATGCTCTTGGTGTTTTGATAGAGATTGTATTAAATTTGTAAATTGCTTTGGGTAGTATGGATGTTTTAACAATATTAATTCTTCCAGTCCGTGAGCATGGTATATATTTCCATTTCTTTGTGTCATCTTTAATTTCTTTCATCAATGTCTTAATAGTTTTCAGAGTACAAGTCTTCCACCTCTTTGGTTAAATTTATTCCTAAGGTATTTTATTATTTTTGGTACATCTGTAAATGAGATTCTTTTTTTCTCAATTTCTCTTTCTGCTACTTCGTTATGGCTATTCATACTCTTGAACTACTTCTTGCTTCAGTTTTGGAAGGTTGTGGTTTTTGAGTGTTTTGTCTGTTTCATAAAAGTCCAATTTATTGGTGTGAAGTTGGGTATGGTATCCCCTAGGAGCCTTTCCAGGGCTAAAGGCTCTATGGTGATGCCTCCATCACTCCTGATGTTGGTGATATGCATTTTCTTTGTTTTATTTTGGATCATTTTTTGTAAGGGTTTTCTTTTTTTTTTTTTTTTTTTTTTAATTATTTCAAAGAACCAACTTTTGGCTTTTTTAATATTTTCTTTTTTTCTGTTTTCAATTTCATTGATTTCTGCTTTTCCTTTATTCTACTTACTTTGGGTTCAATTTATAACTTTTTGAGACAGAAGCTTAAATCGCTGATTTTAAATCCTTCTAAGAAGTTTTCCAACATCCACTGAAAGCTATAAATTTTCCTCATGACTGTTCCACTTGCACCCTGCCATTTTTTGCATATTGGTTTGTTTCACTCACTTCAGATTTTTTTGATTCCCTTTATTTAGAATCGTATTTAATTTCCAGATATTTGAGGATTTTCTATTAGCCTTTTGTCATTAATTTCAAATGTCATTTGTTTGAGGACAGAAGATATGTTCTGTATGATTTCAATACTTGAAATTTATTGAGATGTGTTACATTTTTTTAATGTTCTGAATACACTTTAAAGAGTGTATTCAGCAGACAGATGTTGGTTCCATAAATATCAATCAAGTTGAGTTGTTTAAATAGTGTTTATATTCTTACTAATTGTTTTTGTCTTCTTGCTATATTATGGAGATAAATTTGTTAAAACCTACAACTGTGGTTGTCTATTTCTTCTTTTAGTTTTGTCAGTTTTTGCTTAATGAATTTTGAAATTTTGTCAGATATACTTGTTTAGTATTCAGTCTTTTTGTTGGATTGGTGGATTGTTGATGGATTATTATGCATTGTCTGTCTTTATCCTTGGTAACATCCTTGTCTTAAGGTTTACTACTGGCACGATGCATCTTTTTACCAATACCTTTGCTTTTGATGTGTCTGTGCCCTTATATTTCACAGTCTCTTGTAAACAAGATATAGCTGTGTCTTGTTTTTGTTTTTGAATCCAGGCTGACAATCTGCCTTTAAATTAGAGGATTTGGTCTATTTACATTTAATATAATTACTAATATGACTATATTTAAGTCTGCCACCTTGATTATTTTCTATTTTTTCCATTTGATCTTTGTTCCTTTGCTTTTCCTTTCCTGCTTCTATTTTTTTTTTTCATCACAAGATAGATCTT
This sequence comes from Panthera pardus, assembly GCF_024362965.1. Classification (NCBI taxonomy): domain Eukaryota; kingdom Metazoa; phylum Chordata; class Mammalia; order Carnivora; family Felidae; genus Panthera; species Panthera pardus. Next base: position 1,920,007 of record NW_026526654.1, read on the forward strand.
GTGGTGTTATTAGTGGTTATTTTACAGCTGTACCGTCTGATACGGTAGGCACTAGCCACATGTAATTAAGTTTAAAATTCAGTCCTGCATTAGGAGCCACACTGTAGATGCCTAGTAACCACATGTGCCTATTACCATATTGGACAGACAGATTACTGCAGAAATTTCCATCCGATGGCTCTCTATAGATTCAGATCAGGATTTATTTGGAGTCAGAATCACCCAGGGTCAAACGTGAAAAGAGCAACATTTTTCAGAAGACGTGTGTTTCTTTTCCTTTTTATTTTTATTTTAAAAAATTGTTTTTAAGTTTATTTATTTATTTGTAGAGAGAGACAGAGAGTGCCAGCAGGGGTGAATCAGAGAGAGGGAGAGAGAGAATCCCAAGCAGACTCTGCGCCGTCAGCACTGAGCTTGACTGGGGCTCAAACTCACAAACTGCGAGATCATGATCTGAACCAAAATCAGGAGTCAGACACTTAGCTGACTGAGCCACCCAGGCACCCCAAAAGACATGTGTTTCTATTGTGGGCTTATTACTGATAGCTTTGTGTCTGTAGACAGAAGAGATATGCTCTTGGCCTCAGTTTTCTTTTCTCAAGCACGGGGTAGTAATTCCTGCTCTTCTGCTTCATGGAGTGCTTGGGTAAAATGTAGCCCTGTAAAATGGCTAAGTGCTGTGTGAAGGCTAAAGCAGTCTTCAAGAAAACGCACTGAAACCCCGTTGACTGTTCTGTGTTTTGTTTGGTCTTTTAGGTTGCTGACAGAGCTGGAGTCACCTTCCTGGTGGCCCTTTAGCTCCAAGCTTTGGAAAATGCCATCAGAAACAAAGCTTAAGGGAGACGCTTCAACGGCTAGTCCCAAAACTCTTGGGAAGGAAGGGGTAGTGGTCAGAATTCCTGCTGTTGTCTCCCAGAGAACAGCATCCCATGTCAAACCAGGGAGTCTCACCATCCTAGTGTCTGGACTGGAAATCCATGATTCGAGTTCTGCGCTCATGCACAGGTTCGAAAGAGAAGACGTGGATGACATTAAGGTTCACACGCCCTATGAGATCAGCATCCGCCAGCGGTTCATTGGGAAGCCTGACATAGCCTATCACTTGATATCTGCCAGGATGCCAGAGGCCATCCCCGTTTTGGAGGTGCAGTTCAGCAAAAAGATGGAGGTGTTAGGAGATGCCCTGACACCCAGCAGCACCAAAACCTCCTCCCCAGCAGAGAAGGGCTGCTCCATGTGGCACACAGGTGAGTGACTGCTGGTGCAGGCCCTGCACAAGTCTCCAGAATCATGGTCAAATGCAGCATGCCTGTGGCACATCCATAATTTGAGGCATCGCTTGGAGCAGCTGCTGGTTTCCAGGCACCAGCAACTGTGCATTTGTTAGCAGGTGAGAACAACTTCGGGCCTCTTTCCTTAGTTCCTGCCACCTCGAAGTGGGCAAGTCCCAGACTCAGGTATACCACACACTCAAATGGGAGCCAGGCAGGTTTCTCCAGAGTCTGCTTTCTATCCAGAACAGAGGAGGGCTCCAGGGTAGGTGTTTTCACCTCTTTCCTCTGTGGGACTTAATTGACACTAGCATGCCGGCTCTGCACCCCCGACCTGGGCCCATTCCAGGAATGTGTCTGGGAATCAGAATCCTGGACAACCATGCAGATACATTTTGTGGGTTTGTAGGCCTTGGCAAGGGCCCATGGAGTCCTCCCGCGTGTCTCCATGGAGAGCGTGGGGCTGGATGTATGCCTTTGGACAGCCTGGGACCACCGGACTCCTCAGGCTCACCTTCCTGATGGGTGTCAGTAACATCTCGGTCACGTCTTTAGTCTTTTTTTTTCTTTTTAAAAAATTTTTTTACATTTATTTATTTTCTTTCTCTTTTTTTTTTTCAATATGAAATTTATTGTCAAATTGGTTTCTATACAACACCCAGTGCTCATCCCAACAGGTGCCCTCCTCAATGCCCATCACCCACTTTCCCCACCCTCCCACTCCCATCAACCCTTAGTTTATTCTCAGTTTTTAAGAGTCTCTTATGGTTTGGCTCCCTCCCTCTCTAACTTTTTTTTTCCTTCCCCTTCCCCATGGTCTTCTGTTAAGTTTCTCAGGATCCACATAAGAGTGAAAACATATGGTATCAGTCTTTTTCTCTATGACTTATTTCACTTAGCATAACACTCTCCAGTTCCATTCACATTGCTACAAAAGGCCATATTTCATTCTTCCTCATTGCCAAGTAGTATTCCATTGTGTATATACCACAATTTCTTTATGCATTCATCAGTTGATGGACATTTAGGCTCTTTCCATAATTTGGCTGTTGAAAATGCTGCTATAAACATTGGGGTACCAGTGCCCCTATGCATCAGCACTCCTGTATCCCTTGGGTAAATTCCTAGCAGTGCTATTGCTGGATCATTGGGTAGATCTATTTTTAATTTTTTTTTTCAGTATGTGAAGTTTATTGTCAAATTGGTTTCCATACAACACCCAGTGCTCATCCCAAAAGGTGCCCTCCTCAATACCCATCACCCACTCTCCCCTCCCTCCCACCCCCCATCAACCCTCAGTTTGTTCTCAGTTTTTAAGAGTCTCTTATGCTTTGGCTGTCTTCCACTATAACCTCTTTTTTTTTTTCTTCCCCTCCCCCATGGGTTTCTGTTAAGTTTCTCAGGATCCACATAAGAATGAAACCATATGGTATCTGTCTTTGTCTGTGTGGCTTATTTCACTTAGCATAACACTCTCCAGTTCCATCCATGTTGCTACAAAGGGCCATATTTCATTCTTTCTCATTGCCACGTAGTACTCCATTATGTATATAAACCACAATTTCTTTATCCATTACTCATCAGTATTTTTAATTTTTTGAGGAACCTCCATACTGTTTTCCAGAGTGGCTGCACCAGTTTATATTCCCACCAACAGTGCAAGAGGGTTCCCGTTTCTCCACATCCCCTCCAGCATCTATAACTCCTGATTTGTTCATTTTAGCCACTCTGACTGGCGTGAGGTGGTATCTCAGTGTGGTTTTGATTTGTATTTCCCTGATGAGAAGTGACATTGAGCATTTTTTCATGTGTCTTTTGGTCATCTTGATGGCTTTTTTGGAAAAGTGTCTATTCATGTCTTCTGCCCGTTTCTTCACTGGATTATTTGTTTTGCAGGTGTGGAGTTTGGTGAGTTCTTTATAGATTTTGGATACTAGCCCTTTGTCTGATATGTGATTTGCAACTATCTTTTCCCATTCCGTAGGTTGCCTTTTAATTTTGTTGATTGTTTCCTTTGCAGTGCAGAAGCTATTTATCTGGATGTGGTCCCAATAGTTCATTTTTGCTTTTAATTCCGTTGCCTTTGGAGATGTGTCAAGTAAGAAATTGCTGCAGCTGAAGTCAGAGAGGTTTTATCCTGCTTTCTCCTCTAGGGCTTTGATGGTTTCCTGTCTCACATTCAGGTCCTGTATCCATTTTGAGTTTATTTTTGTGAATGGTGTAAGAAAGTGGTCTAGTTTCATCCTTCTGCATGTTGCTGTCCAGTTCTCCCAGCACCATTTCTTAAAGACACTGTCTTTGTTGCATTGGATATTGTTTCCTGTTTTGCCAAAGATTAGTTGGCCATCCTTTTGTGGGTCCAATTCTGGAGTCTCTAGTCTATTCCATTGGTTATGTGTCTGTTTTTGTACCAATACCATGCTGTCTTGATGATGACAGCTTTGTAGTAGAAGCTGAAGTCTGGGATTGTGATGCCTCCTGCTTTGGTCTTCTTCTTCAGTATTACTTAGGCTATTCGGGATCTTTTGTGGTCCCATACAAATTTTAGGATTGCTTGTTCTAGCTTCTAGAAGAATGCTGGTGCAATTTTGATTGGGATTGCATTGAATGTGTGGATTGCTTTGGTAGTGTTGCCATTTTAACAATATTTATTCTTCCAATCCATGATCATGGAAGGTTTTTCCATTTCTTTGTATCTTCTTCAATTTCCTTCATAAGCTTTCTATAGTTTTCAGCATACATATTTTTAACATCTTTGGTTAGGGTTTATTCCTAGGTATTTTGTGATTCTTGGTGCAATTGTGAATGGGATTAGTTTCTTTATTTGTCTTTCTGTTGCTTCATTATTAGTGGATAAGAATGCAACTGATTTCTGTACATTACTTTTGTATCCTGCGACTTTGCTGAATTCATGTTATCAGTTCTAGCAGCCTTTTGGTGGAGTCTGTTGGGTTTTCCATGTACAGTATCATGTCATCTGCAAAAAGTGAAAGCTTAACTTCATCGTTGCCAATTTTGATGCCTTTGATTTCATTTTGTTGTCTGATTGCTGATGCTAGAACTTCCAACACTATGTTAAACAACAGCGGTGACAGTGGACATCGCTGTCGTGTTCCTGATCTCAGGGGGAAAGCTCTCAGTTTTCCCCATTGAGGATGATATTAGCTGTGGGCTTTTCATAAATGGCTTTTATGATGTTTAAATATGTTCCTTCTATCCTGACTTTCTCGAGGGTTTTTATTAAGAAAGGATGCTGAATTTTGTCAAATGCTTTTTCTGCATTAATTGACAGGATCATATGGTTCTTATCTTTTCTTTTATTAATGTGATGTATCACATTGATTGATTTGCAAATGTTGAACCAGCCCTGCAGCCCATTAATCACAAACATAAGCAACCTTATTGAGAATGTGGTAATTGCAGGGGACTTTAATACCCCACTTACAGCAATGGATAAATCATCTAGACACAGGATCAATAAAGAAACAAGGGCCCTGATTGATACATTGGATCAGATGAACTTCACAGATATATTTAGAACTCTGCATCCCAAAGGATCAGAATATACTTTCTTCTCAAGTGCACATGGAACATTCTCCAAGATAGATCACATACTGGGTCACAAAACAGCCCTTCATAAGTATAAAAGAATTGAGATCACACCATGCACACTTTCAGACCACAATGCTATGAAACTTGAAATCAACCACAGGAAAAAGTCTAGAAAACCTCCAAAAGCATGGAGGTTAAAAACACCCTACTAAAGAATGAATGGGTCAACCAGGCAATTAGAGAAGAAATTTAAAAATATATGGAAACAAATGAAAATGAAAATACAACAATCCAAACACTTTGGGAAACAGTGAAGGCAGTCTTGAGAGGAAAATACATTGCAATGCAGGCCTATCCCAAACGCTTTGGGAAACAGTGAAGGCAGTCTTGAGAGGAAAATACATTGCAATGCAGGCCTATCTCAAGAAAGAAGAAAAATCCCAAATACAAAATCTAACAGCACACCTAAAGGAAATAGAAGCAGAGCAGCAAATACACCCCAAACCCAGAAGAAGAAGAGAAATAATAAAGATCAGAGCAGAAATAAACAATATAGAATCTAAAAAAACCTGTAGAGCAGATCAATGAAACCAAGAGTTGGTTTTTTTGAAAAAATAAACAAAATTGATAAACCTCTAGCCAGGCTTCTCAAAAAGAAAAGGGAGAGGACCCAAACAGATAAAATCATGGGGGAGCCTGGGTGGCTCAGTCGGTTAAGCGGCTGACTTTGGCTCAGGTCATGATCCCACAGTCCGTGAGTTCGAGCCCTGTGTCGGGACCTGTGCTGACAGCTCAGAGCCTGGAGCCTGTTTCAGATTTTATGTCTCCCTCTCTCTCTGCCCCTCCCCTCTTCATGCTGTGTCTCCGTCTCAAAAATAAATAAACGTTAAAAAAAATTGGATAAAATCATGAATGAAAATGGAATTATTAACCAATCCCTCAGAAATACAAGCAATTATCGGGGAATACTATGAAAATTATATGCCAACATACTGGACAACCTGGAAGAAATAGACAAATTCCTAAGCACCCACACACTTCCAAAACTCAAACAGGAAGAAATAGAAAACTTGAACAGACCCATAACCAGCGAAGAAATTGAATCAGTTATCAAAAATCTTCCAACAAGTAAGAATCCAGGACCAGATGGTTTCCCTGTGGAATTCTACCAGACTTTTAAAGCAGAGATAATACCTATCCTTCTCAAGCTGTTCAAAAAAATAGAAAGGAAGGAAAACTTCCAGACTCATTCTATGAAGCCAGCATTACTTTGATTTCCAAACCAGAGACCCAGCAAAAAAAGAACTAAAGGCCAATATCCCTGATGGATATGGATGCAAAAATTCTCAACAAGATACTAGCAAATTGAATTCAACAGCATATAAAAAGAATTACTCACCATGATCAAGTGGGATACATTTATTTATTTTTGAGAGACAGAGTGTGAGCAGGGGCGGGGCAGAGAGAGGGAGACACAGAATCAGAAGCAGGCTCCAGACTCTGAGCTGTCAGCACAGAGCTGGACGCGGGGCTTGAACTCACAAATCGTGAGATCATGACCCTAGCTGAAGTTGGATGCTTAACCGACTAAGCCACCCAGTCGCCCCATGTCTTTAGTCTGTATTTTTGTCTCTGTGAATGATTGTGAGAAGGCGTGTCTCACACCTTTTATTTGTTTTGTGGCCTCACAGGTTTGTCTCTGTGGACTGCTTATCCCGTTTGTTTTTCTACCGTGCTGTTTCTTCATTTGATCTGTAGTAGCACCTTATTTTTTGTAGATATGTATCCCTTGTTGACTTCAGGGGCTACCAGTACCTCTCCCAGATGGTCATTCTCCACCACAGAAATGTTTAATGTTGCTGTGGTCACATCCACCATGTTTCCCCTTCAGTTTGTTTTTGAGTCCAGCTTAAGAAATCCCAGAGTCATAAAGTATCGTATTTTCTAATACTGGTGTTATATGTGATCTTACTCCTATATTATAGCAATTTTTCTGACAGGCCAGTAGTCCTTCCTTATTAACTTTGATTGCCAGGTGTCTGTTAAAGTGAGAGACATGTTTTTACTGTCCTGGTTTCTTTTTTCTCTGAAGTGATTGATTTCAGTGCTAATGTATAACCAATTTCCCTAACACATGAATATTGTGATGTTATTCTAGATGGAAGTTTCAAGAAGAAATATGCTTAAAAATAGACCTGGTCCCATAAATACCAAGACATTGGGAATGTTAATGTAAAAACTTAATTTAAAAAACGTATTTTTTTGGTGCGCCTAGGTGGCTCGGTTGGTTGAGCATCCAACTTCAGCTCAGGTCGTGATCCTGTGGCTCATGGGTTCGAGTCCCATGTCAGACTTTCTGCTGGCAGAGCCTGGATCCTATTTCAGATTCTGTGTCTCCCTCTCTCTCTGCTCCTCCCTTGCTCGCATGTGTGCACTCTCTCTCTCTCAAATAACAATAAAACATTTTTTAAAAAAAACATATTTTCTTGGTGCTCCCAGATTTTTCTTTGGCCCCTCTCTCAAGGCCAGACTTAGAAGCCCATGACAGGGCCAAGGAGGGTAAGCAGTACAAGCCAGCATAAGACCCTGACCCAAGGGGCCTGGGCAGTGAGGGGAGACCAAGGACATGGTGCTGGGCACCCACAGCCCTTGTCCTCGTGGGGCTCCACCACATTCGTGGTTCGTGGGCTTTCTGTTAGAGCTGGCATCTTCAGAGACAGGACATGGCACAGGGGCCAGAGCCCTGCGGCCAGGGTTTGGATCAGGAAGGGCACCAGCCAGGGCTGCTGACCACGGGCCAGACATCTTCCTCCTCAGGGAAGCCACAGTCACCTACCGTCAGCCATGTCCGCACACACCTCCCGAGCAAGGTCCAGATTCGGGTTGGATTGAGTGATGGGGCCTGTGTTCGTGGAGTGAGTGGAGCCATATCAGGATGACACATGAGTTTTCACCTCAGGACTAACATCAGCCTGTGCAGATCAAGACGTGGAGTCCTCCCTTGGGGAGGCCACCCTGCCTGCCTGTGAGCTTCTGCAGGTGGTGAGGAGGGAGCTGGGGAAGGAGCTACAGGCCCCGGTTGTGAGCAGAGTGGTGTGTCTGACTTGCTGTGTGTCTCTGTTGTTGGCTGCCGCACCTGAGGTGGAGACCATGGCTGGACATCTCCAGCTGCTGTTGTGATAGAGCCTGTGGCCAGAAGGTGGCAGTGTAGTCACAGGACCCAGAGGAACTTCCCGGAGACCTCTGCAATCCTGTGCAGTGTAGGTGGCCCAGCCAGCGGCCCAGCTGGCCCAAGGTGTCTCCAGGGGCTTCGGGAGCCCGGACGACACAGGTGGGCAGTGTCCACCTTGGGGGAAAGCAGCGGAAAAACTGCTGTGTTTGCCTAGCTTCCAGCTTGGGGACAAGCTGCAAGGAGGGTACAGAGTCCCCGTGTCTCAGACACTGATTCCCCTGACGAAACGATGCTCACACACTGTCGCTCTCCCAAGTCCGCGTTTTGTCCACATTCCCTCATGCCTGCTGTCCCCAACCGTGTGTGGTGTCCCATGGGATGTGTCTGTGTGGAGGTTGGCACATTGTCTTATGTTGTCTCATGATCTTGGGCTGACAGGTTTCAGGAGGACTTCAGAGCAAGGCCCATGCATAGTGTTTTACAGAGTTTTGGGTACTTACTTTCATCTTTGCCAACTGGTCACCTTCTCTGACTGCCTATTTAAGAGGCCCTGGTCACCTGCTCACTCACCAAATGGAGATCTTACCCAGTGCCTGCCCTCAGTGCCCCCTGGTTGGCTGTCCTGCTTCCACACTGGGACATGTACTCCGGACCAGACCTTAATGACCGCATCTCCAGCACCTAGGATGGGCCCGGGTGTCTAGCAGTACACACATCTGTGTGACAGTAATGTCCCTGTGCAGGATCGCTGATTTAAGACTCTGGCTCCAGGTGGTAGAGTCCTGATCCCAGGGCGCAGGGACCACAGTGACCACAGACAGACCCTCACCCGTGTGGTCTCTAGGCCACGGGAACCATGCTACCACATATACCCTCCCTGTGTGGTCACTAGGACACAGGTACTCCCTGACCCCAGTGGACCCCCTGGAAGCTGTGTGGCTCTGACCCACTTGATCCCCTCCAAGGACCCATGGGTCCAAGCTGTGTGCTCTATAGTTTTGCACGTTTGCAGAGTACGGTGTTGTGGTTGTAGTTAGTGGAGACTGCTGTTTCCCTCGTTTCCACTCTCTGTCCTGTGCTTCCTGCGTAAGCAGGGGAGGGAGCATCCTCTGATGTTCTCTGGGCCCATCCCTCAGCCATCGTTGAGGTGTTGGGGTCCCAGGGACAAGGAGAATGACCTCTGGAGGCTCTGCTCTGCTCCCAGGTGCAGCTGCTGGGCCTTGCTCTGGGCACACAGTGAGGCTAGGTGTGCGTCCACAGCTGCCCCTCCCAGCCCAGTCGTTGTTCCTAGAAAGTGAAATCATCCGTACATTCCCTTGTACCTTGAACGATTTGTGCTGATTCTGTTTAACTGAGATAATTAATGACTTCAGAGACAGAAACTATTTTGTACTGAAATTGATTTTTCTTCGGAGATATTTCAGAGCGTTGAAGTCACTGAGTCAGTGACTCAGGTCTCAGTACAGAGCATGGGGGTGCTAAGCTCTGTGTGGATCCTGCTGACCCATAGCTCTTCATGAAAAATAGCCCTGACTTAGTATATTCCAGGAAGAAAAATTCTGTTTCGGCTTTCTGGTTAAGTAAAAACCCCTTTTGTTACACATTCAGAAGAGGTCAGCAAGCCCTCCAGAATACAGCTGCAGGTGTGTGAGCATCAGTGGAGGCACACAGTGTTGGGCCCCGTGGGCTGCAGTCTTGGACACGCCGGCTGGAGAGGCCCAGCTGCAGAGTGCAGGGGCGGCACGGGACTGCCGGTGTGCAGGTGGAGTGATGCCGGGACAGGTGACGAGGGAAGGTGGTTGCTGCTGGCGTGGCCAAGTGGGGGGACACGTCGGTGTGATGTGGGACGGGAGCCCCGGGGGACCGGGGAGTGGACACCGAGGAAGAAATTTGCCATAGAACTGCACTCACTGTGTTCCACTGATAACTCTTGTGACATCACGTGTGTCAGCTGGCTTTCTTTTAGGCCAATAACAGCTGTAGACCAGGTTTTCTGTTTTGGCCTCCATTCTTCCAGCCGGGCTCTGATGCTGCTTTTCTGTGGCCCACTTCAGAAAAGTGCTTTTCGTTAGGTAACATTGTAGGTGGTGACATCTTTGATCACGTTAAGGCCAAACAGCACTGAATTGCGGCCTATGGAAAGTTCCTTGCTAATTAAAAGCCCTGAGGAAGTTGGAGGAGGATGGGGCTTTGGAGATTTTAGAACACAGGTTGTGAAAGCAATTTCATTGGTTGCAGTCAGCATTTATTTTATTAAAAATGTTTATTTATTTATTTTGAGAGAGAGAATCCCAGGTAGGCTCCACACTGTCAGCGCAGAGCCTGACATGGGGCTCAAACTCACAAACCACAAGATCATGACCTGAACTGAAATCAAGAGTTGGATGTTCAACCGACTGAGCCACCCAGGTGCCCCTGGCTTTTTTTTTTTTTTTTTTTTTTTTTTAAAGAATGGAGTAGAAAACCTGATGTGTATGCATGGTTTTGTCTGGGAGGACATTTGGACCCCCTGGATGAGGGTGTGGTGTTCTCCATGGACCCACTACTCATGGGACACACACACAGTGTGCACACACCTGCACAGGGTCTCCTCCAGCAGAGGCCAGCCAAGACCCAGGGTCTTGCCTCCACGTAGCCCCCGCTCTGCCCACACATTCCTGAGTGCTTTCTGTGTGGCCTGGGCCCCTTTCCTCTGCGGGACCCTGAGAAACCTGTGTCTTGTCCTCACCCAGCCTGCACTTGTCCTGGACGAGGCCGTGCTTCCTTTGCTCCTCAGGGAGGATGACTGTGTAAGAGTTATGTGGAGAAACTCAAGTAGCAGGGGAGTCTGTGTATGTGTGGAGCTCGCCCCAGACCAGCATCCTTCTCCTTCCTTTCCTGACTGTGCATTCATCCGGCTGCTATGATGACTGCTCACCACCTCTGGGGTGGCCCTTCTGTGCCTCCTGTCCCACAGAAGCCAGAGATGCTGGCATCCAAACAGCTGACTCTCGTCCTGTGCACTTTCTGCTCTGCAGCTCCCTAATATAAACGTGGCTATGCCACGTACCTGGATGCTTTGCATGATGGAGAAGGGCAGACCACAGACCCTGACCGATGCCCCAGGGCCGCAGATGGAGGTTGGTTGCACCCCACAGGAGGGCCTGTCTGCCCTTCCGCTCCTCAGGAGTTCACCGGGCGCAGGTGTCGGGGGACGGGAGACACCCCTGAGCAGTGCCGGGCCACATGTAGCGCTCTGACTCACCCCCAGCTCGGCGCGGCTGCACACTCAGCTTTGCTTGGCCCAAGCTGCTGGCCATTTCCTGTGCTCTGGAGAACCACAGCGTTGTGTGGGGTAAGACTCGGTGCTGCAGTTTCCAGCAGGGGATTTCCTGGGCGTTTCACCAGGGGTCAGCACATGGTACATCTGATACTCCAAACGTATGGTCTTTTCCCCCAGACAAGGATAACGACCACTCGTGGATACAGGGCCTTTCTTCAGATGTTAGCCACAGAACCAGACCTTGACTCTCCAGTCAGAGCAAGGCTAAGGGAGCAGCGTGGACCTGGGGTGGGAGTGAGGCTCGGGCAGCCCCCACCCAGCCCAGCGTAGCAGAGCTCAGGGACAGGGCCCTGCCACACCCACCTCCCCAGCAGGCACAGAGGCTGTGGACCAGTGCGTGTGTGAGAGAGCCCTGACGGCCCTCGAGCTCTCAACATCAGTCCGTGTAAAGTTCTGAATGTTCTTGGGTCATTCGCACTTCCAGGAAGATGTCACGGCTGTTTGACTTTCCTTTCCAGCGTCTGGGCTGATGGACCGGGCCGTGCACCACGAGCCCTGCCCAGGCAGCCAGGACGGCCAGCCACTCCAGCTGCAGACGACCCAGCCGTTCATTTCCGAGGGGGACGCCCAGGAACTGAGACAGGTAATGTGCGCTCCCGGTGCCGTGGCGCCTGCAGACATCTCCCTGCTGGTGTACATGGGCCACCGTGCATCTTGCTCTCTGCAGATGCAGAGAGCAGAGAAAGAGCGGTGCTTGTTCTGGGTCCTTGCACTTGGTGACGTGCAGACATGCCAGTGGGCCTGTACACACACGGTCTGCCTGTGGCCGCTCCTGCCTGTTGTACATGTGCAGATATGTGCATACATGTGTACTGTGTTTGTGTGCACTGTGTGTGTGTGCTCTGCATGTGTCTGTATATGTGCATGTGCTTTGCGTGTGTCTGTGTGTGCCTGTACTGCGTGTGTGGTGTGTATGCATGTGTCTGTGTATGTCCGTGTGTGGGCTGTGTGTGCATATGCTGTGTGTGTGTCTGTGTATGTCCATGTGTGTACTCTGTGTGAATGTGCTGTGTGTCTGTAGGTCCATGTGTGTCTGTGTGTGCATGTGCTGTGTGTGTGCTGTGTGTGTATGTGTATGTCCACATGTGTGTGCATGTGTCTATGTATGTCCATGTGTGGCTGTATGTGTGCATGTGCTGTGCATACGTCTGTGTGCATGTGCTGTATCTGTGTATGTCCACGTGTGTGTGCATGTGCTATCCATGCATCTGTGTGTATGGTGTATGTGCATGTGTCTGTGTATAGGCTGTGTGTGCATGTGCTGTGCATATGTCTGTGTATGTGTGTGTGTGCATGTGCTGTGCATGTGTTTGTATGTCCGTGTGTGTGCTCTGCGTGAGAGTGCTGTGTGTGTGTCTGTGTGTGCATGTGCTTTGTGTGTGTATGTGTATGCATGTGTGTGTGTGCTATGCGTGTGTATGTGTGTGTGTGTTCTGTGTGTGCATGTGCTGTGCATGTGTCTGTGTGTATGCTGTTTGGGTGTCTGTGTATGTCTACGTGTGTTCTGTGTGTGCATGTGCTGTGCATGCGTCTGTGTGTGTGGTATGTGTGCATGTGTCTATGTATGTCTGTGTGTGGGCTGTGTGTATGCATGTACTCTGTGTGTGTGTATGTCTGTGTGCATGTGCTGTGCATGTGGTGTGTATGCATGTGCCGTGCCTATGTGTATATCTGTGTGTGTGCTATGTGTGCATGTGCTGTGTATGTGTATGTCTGCATGTGTGTGCATGTGCTCTGCGTGTGTCTGTGTGTTCATGTGCTGTGTGTCTGTGTATGTCCGTGTGTGTTCTGTATGTGCATGTACTGTGCATGCGTCTGTGTGTGTGCTATGTGTACATGTGCTGTGTGTGTCCGTGTGTTTGCTGTGTGTGTGTATGTCTGTGTGTCCATGTATGTGTGCATGTACTCTGCATGTGTGTATGTCTGTGTGCATGTGCTGTGCATGTGTCTGTATGTCTGCATATGTGTGCATGTGCTGTGCCGTGTGTATATGTCCGTGTGTGTGCTGTGTGTGCATGTGCTGTGTGTGTGTATGTCTGTGTATGTGTGCATGTACTCTGTGTGTATCTGCGTATGTCTGGGTGCATGTGCTTTGCATGTAGTGTGTGTACATTTGCTGTGCATGTGTCTGTGTATGTCTGCATGTGTGTGCATGTGCTGTGCACGTGTATATGTCTGTGTGTGTGTTGTGTGTTCATGTGCTGTGCATGTGTATGTGTACATCTGCTGTGCATGTATCTGTGTGTGTGCTGTGTGTGCATGTGCTGTGTGCATGTCTGTATGTCCGTGTGTGTGTGTATGTGTGTGTGCAGGTGCCCCACAGGGGTGTATACAACTGAGCATGCTCACTCACCCACATTTCTCTCAAGGGCTTGACACTGGATTCTTGCCTCTTTTTGTCCAGAAGTAGAACTTTAAACAATATTAGACAGAAATATTTTAATTTGTCTTCCTATGTTATTGCTGGACAATAGTGATTTAACTTTTTCCTTTTTAAGTAATTTTGAAGCAAATGCCTAGACACCATGCATGTGCACATCGTAGACATGTCAGCACATGTCTGTAGAACGTAAGAACTGGTAGAAACCCCCACACCCTGCCACGCTCACCTGGGTTCACCAGACATCAGTCCTCGTGTTCAGGGAGGTGTGTGTGTGTTTGTGCCGCTCAGGACCCGCACGCGGCCCCACGCAGGACACTCAGCAAAGCGCCTGCGTGTGTACAGCTTCTCTCTGCCCTTCCCATTCGCTTCATGGTATATTTGTAGAGAAAACTTGGATTCCCTGGTTCATAGCTAGACACTTTGTCAGACTCAGGCTCTGCTTTGGAGAGGCTATTCCGTCAGTGGCACCTCACTCTTCCACCAGGGCACACAGGAAGACCGTTTGTCTTTTAAACCTGTTTTTAAAGAAGTCCTATTGATGCGTCTGCAGAGGCACGGTCTCCTTTAAGCTGGGCCATTTCCTCCTTGGAAAAAAGGCATTCATCTTTGCTGTGGGATATTTTAAATATGCATGAGCTGTCACTCTTTCCCCTGGTCTAACTTAGTCACTTTCAGTAATGACACATAGGAACGCTGCTTTCTAGCTGCAACCACAAATTCTGCAGGTTACTGACTGCTCCTTGTGACCCGCGTATTGACTGCAGAACACGGCTTCAGGCCTTGAGAAACCCTCATCCTATAACAGACAAGTCCCCGTTCTCCTGAGAGAGGATGAGAGCACACAGGCCTCAGGCTGGGGTGATCGGGGACCCTCTCCCACCCTCCTATGAAGGCATCCCACTGTGTTGTGTTGAGGCCGAGGCAGGAGCGTGACTTTTTGATAGGAAGTGTAGGGATTTCATCTGTTGGTTCTGGTGGCATCCATGTGGTTTGAAAGGCCCCTTCCAATTTCAAACCAGCAGTCTGTTCCCTAGGTGGTAGAGGTCAGGATGTGAGTAGGATGGGCTCCCGTGCCCTCCTTCCCCATGAGACACTGCGTCCCTGGGGTTAGTCCTGACCGTTGTCCACAGGTGACCAAGCCGTGAGTCAGGACACCAGTTGCAGGGCGGGGAAGCAATGACCCCTGGGTGGTGGGGCTGGGGAGCACTGCAGGAGAGCAGGGCTCTGCACCAGCCAGCTGCCTCCCCCCCTGCAGGGAGGGCCCAGCTCCACAGGACCTCGTCCTCTAGAGGTGAAACACATGTTTCATATTTAGACAAGAATTCTTAGCAGTAGTTGAAGCTCAAGCGAAAGTAGGAATGAGGTAAATTTCTGGGGAAAACAGAAATGCAAGACCCACCCCCCCAGCCCCCTCCCGTTCAGCTGTGGTTTCTGTGGCAGATGCCGTTACAGTTGTTACGTGGAAAGCAGTTCGGATGCTGACAGAGACGACCGGCTGTGGTTTCCCCGGGGCCAGCGTGCTCAGCGCAGCGGGCCAGCTCTCACCACGGCGGCCACTGTCCACGGGGACTGGAAGAGGCACCGGATTCCCTGGACGGGTTTGGCAGAGCGCCGTGAACCATGTCTCGCGTCTGATGCGCTGGCCTTTCCTGCCTTGGGACTGCGGCCTGTTTGTCAGGACAGCAGTGTCCGCTGCCTGCTGGATGCAGTTCTCCCCTCGCTGGGAGTTTTCTCCATCATGTCTTAACCCCCACTGCCCTGTCTGCTCCTGATCTAGCTTTCCCCGCTGACCGTGGTACAGGGACCGCAGCCTGACGTGTAGCCACAGACGTGGCAAAGGAGGGTTCACCAGATGCTCCTGCCCTTCCTATAATGGGGTGCAGGGTGAGGACCTGGCCTGTGAGCCCACGGTCCCCATTCTGGGGGCGGGGGTGAGGACCCGGGCTGTGAGGTCACGGTCCCCGTACTGGTACTGCGGGGTGATGAGGACCCGGGCTATGAGGTCATAGTCCCCTTTCTGAGGGTGCAGGGGGAGGACCCAGGCTGTGAGCTCACGGTCCCCGTTCTGTGGGTGCAGGGTGAAGACCTGGGCTGTGAGGTCACGGTCCCCGTACTGGGAGTGTGGGGTGATGAGGACCCGGGCTGTGAGCACACGGTCCCCTTTCTGGGGGTACAGGGTGAGGACCCGGGCTGTGAGCTCATGGTCCCCATTCTGAGGGTGTGGGGTGAGGACCCAGGCTGTAAGGTCTCGGTCCCCATTCTGGGGGTGCGGGGTGAGGACCCGGGCTGTGAGGTCACGGTCCCCATACTGGGGGTGAGGGGTGAGAACCCAGGCTGTGAGGTCACGGTCCCCATACTGGGGGTGAGGGGTGAGGACCCGGGCTGTGAGGTCACAGTCCCCATACTGGGGATGCGGGGTGAGGACCCAGACTGTGAGGTCACGGCCCCTGTTCTAGGGGTGTGGGGTGAGGACCCGGGCTGTGAGGTCACGGTTCCCGTTCTCAAGGTGCAGGGTGAGGACCCGGGCTGTGAGGTCATGGTCCCCATACTGGGGGTGAGGGTGAGGACCCGGGCTGTGAGGTCATGGTCCCCGTACTGGGGGTGCAGGGTGAGGACCTGGGCTGTGAGCTCATGGTCCCCTTTCTGGGGGCGTGGGGTGAGGACCCAGGCTGTGAGGTCTTGGTCCCCATTCTGGGGGTACAGGGTGAGGACTCGGGATATGAGATCCCGGTGAGATCACGGAGGGGCATTGGCGCAGGCAGGCAGGCAGGCACCTTGCTGGACTGGGCTCTGCTCGGGGATGGGAACTGCTGGTGTCCTTCTTACTGGCCAGGAGGCTGGATTCAGTGCCCTGAGCTGTTTGGAGTGACTGCTGATGTTTGAGCAGTGGGTGCTGAACTCATTTCAGGTTTCTACCCTTCCCCCCTGCCCATTCTCTTACTGTCCTGTATCTTCCCCTGAACCTTCCAAGTCATTTTCATCACTTATGGGAAAAGCAGTGCTGCTTTGTGGGGCACGGGAGGTTACGATGCCACTCATATTTATGGTTTTGATGCCAGTCCAGATACTACTGGTGAGTTAGGCCCCTCTTTTCAGTATCTGTTACTTTGTAAGTTATTAAAAATGCCCCGACATCATGTCCTGTGTCACTTGTGTGAAACCTAAGAAGAGCCTTGGAAACCTCTGACATCCCTGACCGTCGACATCTCAGTGAGAAGACAGGTGTCCTGGGATGGGCCCTGCACTGGGAACTAGGGTCCTAGCTCTGGCCCGCCTGCTGCGGCTTCATGCCCTCCCTCCTATGCTGCCCCCTGAAATCGCTGGCCATGGTGATCGGCCCCAGGGCATCGCCAGGACACAGCTGGGCTTTGAGGAGGGGCAGCTCCCTTGCAGTCTGGGTGGTTGGGAACGCATTGTGCCCCTTCCACTGCCCCAGAGACGTGGATGGGGAGGCAGTGCCGCAGACAGATTCTAGAATGTGCCAGCCCCAACTAGAGCAGCTGCTGGGCTGCTTGGAGGGAGGAGTGCTAGAGACAGGAGCTCAGGGAGGGAGGAGCATGGTTGCGGGGGTGGGGGGAAAGGGGAGTAGCATGGGAGAGAGGAGCTTGAGGAAGGAGCTCAGGGGCAGGAGCAGAGGTGAGGGGGCGGAGCACAGGACAGGGGACGGCAGGAGTGGGTAGGGTCAGGAGCAGGTATTGGGGAACAGGAGCAGGGGCTATAGAGCCTGGGTTGAGGGCAGGAGCAGGAGTGAGGGGGGCAGGAGCTGTCGGGGAGCAGGGTGGAGTGTGGAGTGGGGTGGGGTGGGGAGGACAGGAGGTGGGGGGAGCAGGGTGGAGCGTGGGGTGGGGTTGGGAGGGCAGGAGCAATTACGAGGGAGGGTAGGAGCTGGAGGGGCAAGGTGGAGCGGGGGCTGGGGTGGGGTGGGCAGGGCAGGAGCAGGGGAGCCGGGCAGGAGTGTATGCTTTCCTCTTGCCTCAACTCCAAGGGAACCCCACACCTTAAAGTGCAGACATTTCAGGATGGCGCGCCTTGGCACTTTACCCCGTGTGTGCTGTTGTAGTGAACACTCATCATGTAAGTGTGCGGTTGTGTCCAAGTCCCGTACAGCGTCAGCTCCCGGCCGTGGCCCTCCTGTGCTGCTCCTTGAGGTCACCTGCTCTGGGAACCTCCTTCGGGTGCAGTCACCTGTGTGTCCATCCACGCTAGGCTTTCCTCGCTGCGCACCGAGCTTTCCGGCTGATGGTCTTGAAGCACCTGCACTTTCCTTTCTGCAGCCAAGTACACGGTGTGTGGATGGCCCACGTGTGTGCATTCACTGTGTCTGTATGTCTGGGCCCCACTGCCACTCCCAGGTCCCAGGGTCACTCCCCCTGTAGTATTTTCCACACACTCCTCCCCACGCTGGTGTGGGGAGCTGTGAGTCCTCCTGCCTCAGTCTCCTTCTCTAGGGTTGCTTTGGCCCTGAAGGGCTCTTTGCAATTCCAGACAGATTGGAGGAGGGATTGGAGATTCCTCCTCCTTCTGGGGAGGAAGAAAGGCTTCTGGAAATTTGACACGGATTGTGGTGAATGTGTAGGTCACTTTGGGACGCACCGCCATCTTGCAGCCCAGGAACACGGACACACTTCCCTAGTTAGGTCTTGAACATGTCTCCGTGTGGGATGCAGGTCTTAGGCCTTTACCTCTATTTTCTTGCATTCTGGGGTGAGTCCTACTTGGATCCCATGGTGACCTGATGGTGGGCTGGTGCCCAGAGCCCCCCCTAGTCCTGGGCGGCGTTCCGTGTGCCTGCCCTGCCTGGACCCTGAGTTGGACAGGCCGGTCGGCCCACTTTGAGGACTGAGGGATCCCTGAACGCAGCTGCCCGTGTCTCACTGTTGGGATAGAATCCTAGTGAGTCCACTTCTCCACCCGCTGCACAGGGAGGCGGTCTTGAGGAGGGGCCTCCCTAGAAGAGAACCCTGTGCTGCTGTCCACAGACAGCCCTCAGGGCCTCAAGGAATGCAGCAGAACGGACGAGGTGGGACATGGGGGTGGTCTATGAGTGCTGAATGTGACAGATCGTAGCCTAGAATGTTCTTTACAGCCTCCAGAGCTTTGGCTGTGCTGGAGGCCAGTGTTTCCCTCTTTACCTTCTCTATAGCATATTAATGGCCCCAACTGGAAGAACTATTTGGACTTGCAGACAGCTTGATTTATCCCAGCTCTGTTCTTAAATGGTTACTAATTTCTCACTGCAAGAAAATTCACAGTTTTTCAGTGAGTCAGCTTAATAACAAGATCAGGGCAGACAGTCTCACTAATACTAAACTCACTTTAGGTACTTAATATTGATGTAGTGGTACTCTGAATCCTGGGGTTTTATCATGAGGCAGAACAAGGCATTTTCTTCTTCAGACGGTGAGTTAGCACATTGCAGATGTTGTGCACACGTGAAGGTCCATCCTTCTGTGCTCTGTGTCCCTCCCCTGCCACAGTGACGTGGTCGGAGCCGGAGGCTGGACAACCAGGGCCCTGGAGGCTCACAGCGGAGCTGGGCCTCTGCCTCCTCCCTCTGATTCTCACACCTTGACAGCTTGTGGTAAGGAGCTTACATTGAAACACACGTGTTTATAAGTGGACCTTCCTTGCTGGATGAGCTGCTTTTCCATCATTTATTATAAACAGAATGAAAGTGTCATCTGTGCCACTATCTGTGCGGTCTGTGGTGTCGGGAGGTACAGGCCATCCTGGCATATGGCCAGTACAGAGAGAGCACAGTAACTTCTCTGCCCTGGGGACCACGTGGCGCCACCCGCTGCTGGCCCGAGCCATCCAGGCATCTCTCCTGGTTGTTGAAGCTGCCGAGTGGGCCCAGTGCCCTGCCAGAGGGGACCGAGCTTTCCCGGCAGTGCCTGTTTGTGTCTGTCTGTGCCTCGCCTGTGCTGTGTGCACCGTGTGTTTCTCTGTAGTTTACGAAAGTTGCTTCCTCCCAAAACTCAGTGTGCTTTTACTCAGGTCATTTCTGTGTAGGTTCACATGTGTCCAGGAAGATGGCTTGTCACTGGGGCAGGGACCTGAGGACGAGCCGTGGAGCCGGGTTGAGGCAGTGCCCAGGGATGGCTCCTCTGAACGGCCTGCTGATCCTTCAGAGACTGGCAGCATGAGACATTGCTGACGAGACGGCTTGTCATCCTGGGCCACAGCAGTAACAACTGTTCAGGTTTGGCCAGACTTGCTACTCCCCATTCTTTCCACCCTGTGTTCTGTGGAATGCACATGGTGCCGCTTAGTGTCTCCAGCCCCTTTCTTAAAGGGAAAGAACACCACACCAGCATGCGAGGCACACTCTTAGCCTGACAGTGTCCTCAGTAATTTTATTGGCAGACATGGTGGCTGTGAAGGGCACTCGTATTTCTGCAGTATCAGTTAATTTCAAGCACAGTTTTGGCGGGCCGGCCAGGGTCTCCTCACGGGCTGCACAGAAGGCGTCTCAGAGAGACATTTTCAGAGTCCAGCAAGTCAACAGGAACGTGCCGTGTTTGGACTGCACACTCAACAGAATGCTCCGCGTTTGCGGGCGAGTCAGCCGGTCCTGGATCCCGGCAAGAGGCATGCGCTGGGCCACAAAGGGGCGCGGCTCTGTTGGGAAAGCTGTCACGTGGTGGGGTGGTCTTGTGCTCCCTGGCACGATGGCCATGGGCCACATGTAGCCACTGAGCACTGGAAGTGTGGCTTATCCAGCTTGAGGTGTGCTGGGAGTACACCATTTGGCAATTGATGAAAGCATGTGTCTCGTTAGCGTTGTTCGCGTTGACCTCACACTGAAGTGAGAATATCTTGGTTTGATGGGGTAAAATAGGGTGCACTGTTGACAGTCATAATACTTACCGTTTTTACTGTTGAAAATGTGCACATTAGAAAATTTCAAGTCCCAGCTGTGGCTCTCCATAGGCAGGACATCTGCCATAGCTGCTCAGGGCTACGAGAGCAGGCCTGGGTCCTAACCCCCTCGCATGGCTGTGTGAGTGCTATGACCTGGGTCATCACACCATGATCCCTGTGGGCTCATCACATCAGGGCTGCACTGACTGGCCCTGAGCTTAGGGTCTTGAGCAAGCTCCTGGGCCTGGTTTGAGACACGGCTAGTTTGAAGGCTCTTAGAGACCAGTTGGGGTGCGTGGCAGGGGACCCACAGTCCTTACCCAGATCTGGGCTGACCGGGATGAGGTCGTGGGTGTGTGCTTCGGCCCCCAGAGTCACACGTCTGTGTGAGCGTGCGGGCACGGGGTGGAAGGAGGCCGGATGCTCAAGTGCCACAGCGTTACTAGCAGTGCTTGTCTGACAGCACCAGCTGGGTTTGGGTTCAGGACAACATACTTCCTTTTCTAGTTCTGTGTCCTGTGTGCTTGCCCAGTGAGATCTGGCCAGTAGCTGCCTTACTAAAAGCCCATGTCATCAGCACAGGTGCACCTGTGCCTGCTCACAGTGCAGATCCTGCTGGTCCTGGAAGATGCTTGGTGGGGTTGACAGGGACATAGATGGCTCAGCACAGGGTGTCCCCTCATGGGTGTGGAATTGGGTGCACATGGGTAGTACAGGCCGGCCCGCCGGGGACGTGGTGTGTGCATACCTCCTGGAGCGCCGCATTGGTGCACTCAAGGTGGAGGCCTGCTGGGAGGGGTGGTTGGTGGGAGAGGGACCTGCCTCACACGGTGCTGAGCGGTGACTGTTTATTGTGCTGTTTGGGCCTCAGCCATGTGAGGTCATAGGAACGCGATGGAAAAGACCTCCTGTATTAGGTCATCCAGCCCGTCCCTCAGAGCCGACTGACCCCACAGTATACTTTCCAGAGCTCCGTCCAGTTTTTCCAGTGACTCAGCGGCTCCCAGAGGGCGCGCAAGGCTGGTGTCTGAGCCTGCTACCTAGGGTCAGGATTTGTTGTTCCGTGCCTGGACGGGGCTCCCGGGGGTGATGCTGGGCTCGCAGAGAGGTGAGGGGCCCAGCCTGCCTCTGTCACAGCGACCTCCGCACTCCTCACTGCCAGCCCCTCCACGAAGCGGGCTGTCGCGGTGCTCCTGCAGCTGAGCCTCCAGGACTTGGCGGGCGCGCCTCACATGGCGCTTTATAGTTTTGACAGCTTGCTCCCATTTGTGAGCTCATTCCGGCCTCACCGCTCCTGAGGAAGGAGCTGATCTGCTCATCCTCCCGGCCACCTCCCTGCCTCCATTCTCTTCCTCGTGTGGCAGCCAGCAGTGCAGGGTGGCTTCTTGAGACACCTCCCAAGACGTCACCTGGGGACTGGTGTGCTGTCCTGAGGTGTGGCCAGTCCTAGGCTGTGGTGTCACCTGGTGGTGCCAGTGGGGGTGATATCAGTGCGCGGTATGGCGCCCTGTGGGGTCCCCGCTGTATCCCCTGGGCCAGTCACTGCTGACACTCGTCCCTGCATGACCAAGGACTTAGAAGTCATCTGTGGGCCATGGACCCGCTGGGAGAGGGCAGACAGGCACCCCGTGCTCCTCAACGATTCACATTCTGCAGGCCCTTTGTCCTGACCCGACTTTCCCTGAAACTGGCATTAACATTTATTGCAGGTAGTTGGTCATTAAGATTTCTCTTAAAATCATTCCTTTTTGTTGTCAGCTTGAGGATATTAAAGTTTTAAAGCCAGGCTCAGCACGCACGTAGTTAAAGTACCTTTCACAATGCAAGTAGTCTCGGTAGAATTGCAGTAAAACGCCTGCTCTTACAGCGTGTGAGACTTTGGACGTGTGACTGAGCCACAGAAATGGGGCGAGGGGCCACCATCCAGCCTGTCAGCGTCCCTCCTCCCCTCTCAGCCCGCAGGATTGTGCTCCACGATCTCACCTCCCTTGGGTGCTTTGTATGTGAAATGTTTCAAACACAAAGGAGAAAGTGGTTTGGCTTTTCTTTGTAAATCCTGTGTTTCCAGCTAGTCTGGGTTCGGTCCTTGGGTGCAGACAGGTACTGAAGACAGTGACTGTACAGACCCCAGGCTGCATTGTCAACTCCAGCCTGCTGCCCGCCCTGGGGGTCAATGCTGCTGAGTGGCCCAGCTGAGACCCAGACCCAGGACTGGAGGGCAAAGTGTTCATCACCCCTACTGACTCACAACATTTCCTAAGCACTATAAACGTGACGGGAAGATACACTGTTTTTGAGAGTTTGAAGAAAGGCATCCCCCTCTGCCACATGTGCCTCTCTTGCAGATCCTGAGGAAACTCAAAGGTCTTGCCCTGGACACCGAGGCAGAGCTGGAGAGGCAGGACGAGGCCCTGGATGACATCACCGCCGCCGTGGACCGGACCACCCTAACCATCGACAAGCACAATCGGAGGGCAAAGAAACTGACTTAGAGGGACAAGAAAGCATGACAGTCACTTCCCTGAGTGCTTTGTTCTCAACACCTGCACGCTTCCTTGACCAGAAAGCCCGGGAAGTTGGGTCCAGGACTAGGCGGTACCTGGAGGCCTTGCCCTGGGAGGTGCAGGCCTGCCTGGGCTGTAGGGGCCTGGCTCCCTGTGCACTGCGATGCTGACCATGGCCCCCAGGGGGGAGGAGAAGCTCCAGGAGGCCTGCACCCCCATGGTGGCCCCAGCTCCTCTTGCTCCCACCTGTCCTGGGCCCTGATTCCCTGCTCCCTACCCTTACTCCCCTCACTCCTCCCCCCCACTCTCCCCCTTCTCCCCCCTCTCTCCTCCCCCCACTCCCCCCACTCCCCCCACTGCCCCCTGCTCCCCCCCACCCCACTCCCTGCCCTCCCTCCCCATTCCTCCTCCCTGCAGGGCTCCCCCCTACCCACTCCCCCCTCCTTGCAGGCCACTCCCCTTTCATACTTGAGCCCCTTGGAGCCTGGAGAGCAGCTGGAAGCTGACCCCAGTGCTCAAGGCTGCTTTGCATGGCCAGCAGCACAGCTAGCGGAGTCTTCATTGTTTCTCTGTCCTTGCTTGGTGCAAAAGGGCAATTTAAGTCTCTGGTAAAGAAGTCTGCTGATTTTTGACTCTGCCCCCCTAACTCTGTGTGCTATGTGAGCAGAGCCCCTTCTGCAGGACCACATTCAGGCCCGAGACCCCCCCCCCCCCCTCTGGGCCACTGTGCGTGGGCCCCAGTGCCCTCAGTCTGTCCTTCTCTGGGGACAGGCCAGTTCCTTCCTGGTTGTGCTGTGATTTTCTACCCGAAGTCTAGTACATCTGGAGGTCATCCTATAAACACCTGAAATGTTCCCCTGCCCAGTTTTTAGCCAAGTGTGAAAATAATACATATTGCACCTATTTTAAAAAGTGTCGATTTTTTCTTTAGGTGCCCCATTTCTGCCCAGAAATAGAAGAGATACCGTAGTTTTAGAATGTATTTTGAAGATACATGTTGATGCTGCTTTCTGCTTGGGATCCCAGTGGGAGGGCCCCTCAGGAAAGGATGGGGGCAGAGTGTGGAAGTGGGTGAGCCCTTCTCTCACAGGCTGGGCCACCTGCAGACTGCTTTGGAATAGGCTCTCCTGTGGCTGTCCTCTGACTGTGCAGGTATAGTGCTAATTTTCTGGGGCTGCTAATGAAGTACAAGTGGGGGGCCTAGGACAGCAGGCTTTGTTCTCTCCCAGGTCTGGAGGCCAGGAGACTGAGGTCAAGGTGTCACAGGGCCATGCTTCCTCTGAAGGCTCCAGGAGGATCTCTCCTGCCTCTCCTGACTGCCAGAGCCTCAGGTGTTCTGGGCTCATGGCCGTGTCTCCCCAGTCTCTGCCTCCATCACCAAATGGCTGACTGAAATTCCCCCTCCCTTGTCTCATAAGGACACCTGTCACTGACTCAGGGCCTGCCCTGATCCAGGGCTAGCTTTTGCATAATGTGGCCATTTCTGCTAATGTCGCATTCCAGTTCAGTGTGGATGTGAATTTGGGGTCACCTAGGAGTGCGCAAATTTCTGGAAGCTTGCTTGTTCAAGAAGACACAGGAAGTAGCACGTCTAGAAAATAACCTTCATGGGTATCTTCTGGTTCTTGTTACTTTGGTGAGATATAGTCCTCATCTCTGTCTACTTTATTTGACCTGTCCCTACCAACCTCCAGAATGACAAGTGGGCCTGTGCTTTCAGGGCCGCCAGTCTGATGCTGGCGTGTGAGTGAGTGCCCCAGCACTTTTCTGGCACTGTGAGATTGGAGTTCTCAGCCCCAGAAGCTCCTTCTTCTCAGGCTCAGTGCTGGGGAGGACAAGGAGGGCACAGCAGATGTGTACGTGTGTCAACAGGACAGTTATTGAGAGCTTCTGCTGTGCCCAGATGCAGTGGCGGGATCGTGTCCTGTGGAGCTTGGAGTGAGGCGGGAGGATGCAGTTTGTTCCCTGGGCCCTGGGCATGTGCAGGTAGGCAGGCTGCCCTAACTCCAGAAGCTTCAGTTCCTGCAACAGCCCATGAGGAATGAGGTTCCTAGAGGTGGAGCATGTGGTTCTCTGTGACAGCTGAACTCCAGACTCACACCAGGGACTCAGAGTGCACACACGTGTGCATACACACATGGACTTGCATGTGCACACACACACATGCTGACCCCAGGCTCCTCAAAACTCCGTGGGTATCTGTGCATCTCACATCAGCAGTCAGAGGAAGAGCCACAGGCCAGGTGACTTCTGCCATCAAGAGCCCTGAAGTCGGAAGGAAAGCAAACCTGTCCCACCCTTAGCCTGCTAGGGCGGTCCTGCCAGCATCCGCTCATGCTGGAGACAACCACTGCCCTTCATCTCCTGGCAGCTGGGCTGCACAGACTTCTGCAACTGGCAGTACTCAAAGCAGGGCCAGGACTCCCGGTGAGTTCTCCAGAACTAGCCTCTCCTTTTCCAGCACCTGGGGATGCTTGAGACCCCAAGCACCAGCAAGGCATGTGGCACTGAAGACACTGGAGCGTTAGGGCATTATCTCTGGGCCATTCTCTCCCGTGAATACATAAATTGATGGAGACAACAGTTCTCTGCAGAATTAGACTGTTAAAAAAAAAAGGTACATCAGGATCATTTTATGCTACTTATTAAGCTTGATCCCGGAGTTAACTTTTTCATCTTACACACTTCCACTAGCAAAACTCCATTGCCAAATCAGGCTGGAACCTAAGCACAGACACCTACCTATTTAACCACTGGACTCCAAGGCACAGGCCAACCCTAACTATGAAGGGCAACCTAAAAGGCCAGCCCTTTTCAAAAATCCCTATGAAACCAGGCAGTAATTCCAACACCAGTTACTCCTAATCCCAGGTGCTCTAACTCCACCCCCACTGCTCCCACCCCAGGTGCCCTGACTCTACTCCCCACCTCTCCCCTCCCTTGGTGTCCTAACTCCACCCCTACTGCTCCCCTCCCCAGGTGCTCTGACTCTAATCCCAACCTCTCCCCTCCCCAGGTGCTCTAACTCCACCCCCACAGGTCCCACCCCAGATGCCCTGACTCTACTCCCCACCTCTCCCCTCCCCTGGTGCCCTGACTCCACCCCCACAGCTCCCCTCCCCAGGTGCTCTGACTCTAATCCCAACCTCTCCCCTCCCCAGGTGCTCTAACTCCACCCCCACTGCTCCCACCCCAGATGCCCTGACTCTACTCCCCATCTCTCCCCTCCCCTGGTCCTCTGACTCCACCCCCACCACGCCCCTCCCCAGGTGCTCTGACTCCACCCCCACTGCTCCCATCCCCTGGTGCCCTAACTCCAGCCCCCACTGCTCCCTAGTCTGGATGGACTGGCCATGCCCCACTTTTTGGACTCAGAGGACATAACTGGGACTGGACACTGAGTTGCTTCTGGAAGCTGGACCAGGGGAAGCAGGTGAATAGTCAGGTGGTGATCTCTCTGGCCATCTTCAGGCAGCCCAGGTGTTGGTGTGATGGCTGGAGCCCAGTTCTTTGCATCAGGTGAGGAGATGCTCTGGAGGGTGTCATGAGGACCCCAGTGATGCTTAGCAGTGGCAGCAGGCTGTTGGCAATGGGGCCTGTGGTGTCCACCCTGTTTTCTGCTTTCCTGATGTGGGCCTTGACCCCTGACACTGACGTTCAGTCCATTTGTGGGGTTGAGGTCACCCATGTGCTTTATTTCTGCACCAAAATATTAGTGTTTGCCCTTTAACTGACGATTGGGGCTGGACTATATTGGTTTGTTGTCACCCTGGGAGGTGTTTGCACTTCCTAAAACACAAAATGCTCTGAGTCCAGTTTTACTCCATATAAAGGTGGGCAAAACGCAAGACCCTTGCAGCTATGGCACCAACTTCACGCTGACATGAAACTGCTTTCACATCTCATCAAAAACAATTGACTCTGGAACAAAACAACCCTGAGTTAATTGGTCTGTTTCAGGCACAGGTGGGTTTTGTATAAAAGGCCCAGAAGTAACTACTTCATCTTGAGCCATGTGACGCATATCACAATGTCCGGGCTGTGCTACTTACAAGAGAGCGTCCAGGACTTGTGAGCAAATGGGCTTGATGTGTTCAGATAAAACTGTGACATTACAGTGTCATTTATTTCATGTGTCAGGATTTGTTATTCTTGCTTTGATTTCATTCTTTCAACTCTCTGAATTTTAAACACGCCCTGGGCATGCAGGCTGCAGGTGCGTCACCCACCAAGGTGTGTGGGTCCCTCAGGAGGTAACTCGCTGGCCTCCTCAGCCCTGGACTTCAGTGTGGCCGCAGCCGGGGGACCCCCCCACTCCATTCCCAGGCCGTGCCCAGCGGTCCACAGCTTCAGAGGCTGCACGGATGGGAGTCCGTGGTCCTGGTCCTTTAGAAGGCAGAGCTTGGAATGGGAGGAGTAAAGTGAGGAGCAACTGATGTGGATTCCACAAGTGATTTTCCCTGCAGGCCCCAAATGAGCACACACAGAGATTTTAGCCGAGGAAAAGACGAACATCCTGGAGACATTTTCAAACACACAGACACACGCACACACAAGGAACGCGACTGTATGCAGTCAGTTAGGGTGGGGGCTTTGGTTTGGTTTGGACTTTGATGAAATGCCTTCTCAGAGGCAGGGCGTCAGCCCTGGCATGAGACCACCAGCCTCACCTGTGAGGAGCCCCCTCCCTCCTTACTGCTGCCAGTTTAATTATTAGCCATAGGTTTGAGTAAAACTTGAAAGACACACAAATTGTAGTCAGTTTTCACATTTGCAACTGATTTCCACATCCACATAATATTTCAAACTTCTGGCACCCATCTGGAAACTTGGAACAGCAGTGGGCCTGTTGAGGAGGTAATTTTCCCTGATTCATTTTGAAAGTGAAAAGCCGCAGGGCGGGAGGCAAGGGTGGTCCTGCTTCCCAAAACGGCTGGTCAGTCTCGCTCCTAGGCTTCCTCAGCACAAGCAGGCAGGAGCAGTGGGAAGGTATCGCTTTGCAGCCCCAGGAGCTCCTGCCAGCCCAAGAGAGCCACGCACAGCCAGGCTGTGCTGCCAGGTAAGGACCCCCGGGCTGCAGAGGTGGAGAGCTATGAGCAGGACCAGAGACTGTGCCCCGTGGACCAGACTCCCACAGGCGTGGACAAGCATGTCCTCAGAGTGTGGCTGGTGTGCCATCATGGGCAGCTGCTCTCCCAGTGGGCAGCTTGGGCACCGGCACCACCCTGTCTCTCTGGCACATTTTCCCCCACCAGGTGCCCCAGGGTCCTTCAGACTCTGCTCGACATCTCCTGTCCCCACCTCTGCCATTTCCTCTCACCCTCAGGATGGGGGACTGGTGACTCACTTTCCCCAGCTGACCCTTCTGCTTGGAGCATCTTTCCCGGAATGAGCAAAGGGCTTGTGTCCATCAGCTGGTTGCTGGGTGCAGAAACCCAGCTGGACGTGGAGGAGGCTGTGCCCACCCACAGTGGCCTTTTCTTCCCATGCCCAGCCATACAGCAGGTGCCCAGAGGGCTGACCCTTGTTGGGAGACTCAGGGGCAGATGTTCTGGGAGGCGTGGGGGCAGCAATGGCACTAATCCCACACTGTGTAAGGTGAGCGTGTGAAATTAAAGAGAAGCCCCACTAACGTGGACTCCGACACTAGCCAGGGATGCCGGAAAGGGGAGCCTGCCCCTTGGGGACCCCAACCAAAGCATCCACAACTGGAAAGAATCACCAGCTACAGGCCCCCCGAAGGAAGAGGTGTGGGTTGCATCTCCTACAAGAAGACCACCTCTGTAACCCAGCCAATGAGAAACCGTTAGAATGTCCTAAACTGCAACTCTCTGTTATCCCTGAATAAACCCATTTTTGCTGATAAAATACCTATTTATTTTTGAGGTGAACAAGGACAGTCAGACAATGCACAGCCTCCTGCCGTCCCTTGGCTGTTGCTGTGGGACCTCAGGCCACAATGTCCAGTGAACTGAGGCTCTGGTTCTGAATGTGGCCAAGGCGCTAAGATCACAGCTGGGGAAGATGATACAGACGGGTCAGAGGACAAGCCCAGGAGCCACCCCCAAGTGCTGAGGAAGCACTTCACCTATGATTCGGACACTCAGGTCTGCCCTGCGTGCTGTCTTGCCCCGAGGGCTCACAGAGGCACCCCAGAACAGCGCTGAGGCCTCTGGAGCATGAGATCCCTCCCAGCTGACCAGTGGGACCGAAGACTCAGGGAGGACAGTGTGGAGAGAAGGGAAGGGGTCTCAGCCCTCAGGGCAGGATCCAGACCAGCAGGCTGCTCAGCGTGCAGATCCAAACCCACCATTTATGCCCCATCTCAGAAAATGAGCTTCCTTCTGTAGTCGGTGGCTTCCTGCTAAACCCACAGACCACCTTTCTTCCCAGTTGGCTTGGCCACACAGGACCTGGCCCTGACACAGGGTGTCACAGAGAGGGGCTGGAGCATTAGCTGGGGAAGAAGAGCAAGACGCCCTGGGTAGCAACAGTGATCCCTCGAGACTAACCCAAATCAGGAGGTGCCTGAACCTGCAGCCTCACTGGCTTTCTGGGCTTGCAGGGGTGTTCAGGTCCTAAAAAAAAGATCATGGCATCTTGTCCAAGCTCACTCTGAGCTCTGGGTCTGGGGAAGTAGGTACCCTGCCGTCCTGTAGTCAAACCCTGACCCTAGGAGGCCCCACAGTCCAAGCCCTGCTGCCGGTAACACTGTCAGGCCTCCCCCTTCTTACACTGCCTAGTGGGGTGGGGGGGGCAGACCTCACAGCCTGGGCAGGATCCAAGATCCCCCCCTCACCCACCCCTCACTGTGCACAGACCTCACAGCCCGGGGAGGGTCTCCCAAAACCCACCCCTCACTGTGCACAGACCTCACAGCCTGGGGAAGGGTCTCCCCCTCACCCACCCCTCACTATGCACAGACCTCACAGCCTGGGGCAGGGCCTCCCCCTCACCCACCCACCCCTCACTGCGCACAGAACTCACAGCCTGGGGCGGAGTCTCCCCAACACCCACCCTTCACTGTGCACAGACCTCATAGCCTGGGGAGGGTCTACCCAACACCCACCCCTCACTGTGCACAGACCTCACAGCCTGGGAAGGATCTCCCCCTCACCCACGCCTCACTGTGCACAGACCTCACAGCCTGGAGTGGGGTCTCCCCAAAACCCACCCCTCACTGTGCACAGACCTCACTGCCTGGGGCAGGGTCTCCCCAACACCCACGCTTCACTGTGTGCAAACCTCACAGACTGAGGAGAGTCCCTACCCACCCACCCCTCACTGTGCACAGACCTCACAGCCTGGGGTGGGGTCTCCTCCTGTCATGTGGCCTGACTGCAAACTGAACAAAAAGCAAATAGAGGTGTGTGATTTTCCTGGGGCTTCCGTAAGGAACTACTACAAATAGGTCGGGGGAAACCATAGAGCTTATGCTCACGTAGGTGTGGAGGCCTGAATCTGAAGCCAAGGTGAGGTCAGGGTACTGCTCCCCCCAAAGGTCCCAGAGGAGACTGCTTCCGGCCTGTGCACCTCACGGTGGCCTGAAGCTGCATGTGCCCATCCCTCCAACATTGTGGCATCGCTGTCTCATCCACTGTGTGTCTGTCAACACTTGTCAGTGGATTTAGTGCCCAGCAAATGACCCCACGTGATCTCAACATCCTTAACATAACTGCATCTGCGGAGACATTTTTTTCCAAGTAAGGTCACATTTGCAGGTTCCTGGAATCAGGACTGGGACATATCTTTTTGAGAGCAATAAGTCAGACCATTATAGGCTGCCCTCTGTTCCTCCTGAACTCACACTCGGCCCACCTACAAAATATATTCACTCCATCCCAACATCCTCAAAAGTCTCATCTTTTTACCCATCATCTTTGTTCAAAGTGTCATCTAAATATCGTTGGCTCGTTATGTGAATCTCCTCAATCTGGTGGGGGAGAGACTCAGTATGGTCCCCCCTGGGGCAAAATTCCTCTCCATCATCTCCAAACTACTTGGTGGGACAGGCATAGGGCAAGAGTAGCAGACTGTCCCTAGCCCAAGAGAAAAACACAGAAGTTAGAAAGGTTGCCAGAGTTCCTGTTCTGATCTCATACTCATGGAGCTGGGAAGTTGCTACCCCATCCTCACATCCAGACAAAAGCTGAACAAGCTGAAAACACAACTCTCCTTTAGTCCCTCAGAGAAATGAGGTCACAGGGTAAACCACTGCCCCCAAATCTGGAGACAGGTGAGCCCAGGGAATCACAACCTACTAAACCAGAAACCCCCTTGGGAACCAGTGCCCACGTGTGAAAAACCACACTGTACGGGACAGGTTGCTGGAGGCTTAGCATGGACAAGTCTGAGAGTGAGGACTCCAGCAGGCTATCACAGTGAAGACTGGAGGAGATGTCCCCTCATGCTCCTGACAGGGAGGGGAAAGTAGTCACCACGAAACACCAGAGCACCGGCCCATCTTCCGGAGAAATGAGTCTACCAGAGCCTGACCTGCTCACCACACCACCAAAGTCCTGTTTACAGTGGTTTCTTTCACCTGGTACATCATGTCTGTCACCATCAAGAAAAAAACACAAGGCACACTGAAAGATAAGAAACACAATTTGAGGACACAGAGCAGCATCAGAACCAGACAAGGCAGTCATGTTGGAATTATCAGAGCAGGAATTTAAAACAGCTGTGATTAATATGCTAAGGACTCTACTGGATAAAGTAGAGAGTACGCAAGAACAGGTAGGTAATGTATACTGAGGGATAGAAATGCTAAGAAAGAATAAAAAAGAAATGCTAGAGGTCAAAAACACTATAATGGAAATGAGGAATGCTTTTGGCAGGCTCATCCGTAGAGGGGACACAGCCGAAGAATCTGTGAGCCTGGGGATGTGTCAACAAAAATTTCCAAGATGAAAGCGAAGATAAACAAGGCTGCAAAACAGAGAACCCAGATTATCCAAGGACTATGGGGCAACAAAAGGCAAAGTGTACATATTGGCGGTGGGGGGGGGGGGGGGGGGTTGGGGGAAAGACCAGACAGAGAACCAAGAGGAAGAGGGACAGAAGAAACATTTGAAGCAACACTGAGTGAGAATTTCCCTCCAAATTCATGCCAGGCACCAAACCACAGATTCAGGAAGTTCAGAGTATACCAAACAGGATTAATGCAAGAACAAAATAACAACAAAAAACCCTAAACCTAGGCATATCATAACCAAACTTT
Organism: Panthera pardus; assembly: GCF_024362965.1. NCBI lineage: Eukaryota > Metazoa > Chordata > Mammalia > Carnivora > Felidae > Panthera > Panthera pardus. The sequence continues at coordinate 1,952,298 of NW_026526654.1, forward strand.
AGAAAATCAAAGATAAAGAAAAAATCTTGAAAAAAGCCAAAGGGAGAAAATCACCTTACCTGTAGAGAAGCAGATCCCATGAACATTAAAATGATACTAAAGAAATATTATGAACAACTGTGGCCACAAATTTAATAAGCTAGATGAAATGGACCAATTCCTTGAAGGAAAAATCTGCCAAATGCCCATTAAAAAAGATAAACAATTTGAATAGACCCATTTCTATTAGAGAAAATGAATCAGTGATTTCATAACTTCCCCAAACAGAAAGCTCCAGGCCCCAGTGGGTTCACTGGTGAATTCTACTAAATATATAAGGAGAAATTTACCTTATTATCTACAGTCTCTTTGCAGAGGATAGAAGCAGAGAGAATACTTCCTAACTCATTCTATGAGGCAGCATTACCCTAACACAAATCTAGCAAAAACACTACAAGGAAACTACAGACAAATATCTCTCATGACAATCGATGCAAAAATCCTTGACAAAATATTAGCAAACCAAATCCAACAATGCATAAAATAATTATACACCCTGACCAAGTGGTATGCAAGGCTGGTTCACCATTCAAAAATCAATTAATAGAATTCATCACATCAACATACTACAGAAAAACCACATGATCATATCAATAGATGTAGGAAAGCATTTGACAAAATCGAACACCCATTCATGATTTAAAAAAAAACACTTCCAGTAAACTAGGTACAGAGGGAAACTTCATCAACTTCATACAGAACAGCTACCAAAAAATCTATGTTCTATGGCTAACATCATAGTTAATGGTGAGAAACTAGAAATTTTCCTGTTCAGGTCATGAACAAGGCAAGGTGTTCCCTCTCGCCATTCCTTTTCAACGTCGCACTGGAAGTCCTAGCTAATGCAATAAGATAAGAAAAGTATACTGATTGGAAAGGAGGGAAAACTGTCTTTGTCTGCATGTAAAATTCAATACTGTCAAGATGTCAGTATTTCCAAACTTGATTTATAGATTCAGTGCAATCCCAATTAAAATCCCAGATGTCAACAAACTGATTCTGAAGTGTCTTTTCAGAGGTGAAAGACTCAGAAAAGGCAACTCAGTATTGAAAGAGAACAGAGGACTGACACTACCTGACTTCATGACTCACTACAAAGCGAATGCAATCAAGACAGTGTCCTGTTGGTGGAAGAATAGACAAGTGGGTCACTGGAACAGAACAGAGCGCCCAGACATAGACCCAGAAACATGCAGCCAAAAGATTCTGAACGAAAAAGCAAAGGCAATACAATGGAACAGAGATAATCTTTTCAAGAAGTGGTGCTGGGCATCTACATGCCAAGAAAAAAAAAATCTAGGCAGAGTCCTTATATCCTACACAAAAATTAACTCAAAAATGGATCATGGGCCCAAATATAAAACATGCAACCATGAAACTCCTAGAGGATAACATGGGGAAAACCCAAAAGGCTTTGGGTGTGGTGAGGCCTTTAAAACCCAACAATGAAAGCACAGTCCATGAAAGAGAATGGATAAGCTGGAGTTCATTACCATTAAAATTTTCTGTTCTGTGGAAAACACTGTCAAGAGAGTGAGAAAACAAGCCACCACCTGGGAGAAAATGTAAAAGGCACACCTGATAAAGGACTGTTATCCAAAGGACGGAATGGATATGTGAACAGTGGTCCATCCAGACAACCCGACATCACTCAGTGCTAAAGAGAAACACACCACCCAGCCGTTAAAGGACATGGGGAACCTTAACCACGTATCACTAAGTGAAAGGAGCCAATCCAGTGGCTGCGGGGATTAGGGGGGGGGGGGGCCAGGGATGACTCAGGGTGCAGGAGGGCTGGGCTGTCAAGGCGGGGTGACATCACACACTGTGTGAGATACGGCTGCAGTGGTGGATACACTTGTCACACAGAATGTGCAGCAGCAAGACTGAACCCTACTGGAAACAGTGCACTTTGGGTGACAATGATGTGTCAGCATGGGCTCCTTTATGAATAAAGGCACGTCTCTGGTGTGGGGTCAGGGCATGTCTGGGAAATCTCTGTACCTTCCACTCAATTTTGCTATGAACCTACAACTGCTCTAAAAAAGAAAGTCTACTTAGAAAGGCAGTGAGTCGGGGGTGGGGGTTGGAAAAGAGTCCCAAGAAACATCAGAATCCAGTAGGGTGAGCTCCAGTGGGTTTCAAGGCATGAGAGCAATCCTCTGTGAATCAAGGCTGTGCTCTGTGCTCTTGGAGTCATTCAGCCTTTCCCTGAAGGGCAGCGCGGGTCCACAGCGTGTTTTCCTCCTGTGCAACTCTGGAAATGCAACAGCCCATTTCCCTTGGTCCCTTCCAGTCTAAGCACACAGTATTTCTGCTGATACTACGTTCTCTGAGACCCGGTGGGCCACACCATCAGAACGCGGTCCTGGCTGGACTGCCTCTGCTCCTGGCCTGTGCAGAGAGGCCTGGACACCTGTGAGCCACATGGAGGGTCTCTCAGGGACATGCGTTCCCACCCCCGAGTGGGTGCCACCTGGACCGGCTGAGGACGTCCCAAAGCTTCAGGAGCTGCCGTCTTCCCCCATCTCTCTCCACCTCACTACAAACAAGATGCACCTTTCTCCCCTGACCCAGGAATCTCCCAGGGTCACAGCTCTCAAGTTCTGCCCTGCGTCCAACAGGAGGACACAGTTCAGCCGGACACAGTTCAGGAGGACACAGTTCACTCTGCTGCTGTGACAAGTGCCCCTCCCCCCATCTCAGAGTGCCCACTGGCGCTCTGACAGCACATTTCCACCAACAGTCTGTTCACGGCAGCCTGGGATTTTCTCTTATGTGTCTCAAGAATCTCAAGCTGCTGCCCAATGCCCAAGCCACTTCCACGTTTTTAGGTGTTATGACAGTGGTGCCCCATGTCCTGGTAAGAGGATCTGTGTCAGTTTCCTGTGGCTGCCATAGCAAAGCACTTAAACTGGGTGGGTGGACACAAGAGGAATGTGCTGTCTCCTGGGTCTAGAGGCCAGAAGTCTGCAAGCAGGCTGTTGGCCGAGCTGCGTCATCTGGGCTCCTTCGAGCAGAATCAAGCTCCTTGCAGCAATGGCACTGAGGCCCCCCTTTCCTCTCTGGTTGTCGGCTGGGCCGCTCTGAGCTCCTAGAGGTCACATGCATTCCTCGCCCCATGACCCCCTCCATCGTCATGCCAGCATCCTTTTCATGCTGGGAATCTCAGACTCCCCTTCTGTGACCAGCAGTTGAAAAGTCTGCTTATAAAGGACCTCATGTGATGAGGGCAGGCCCACCTGGACAGTGCCCTGATCTGGGACCTTGATTCCATCTGCAGAATCTCGTCACAGCATCGTCTCATTAGTGTTGGACCGAGTTACTGGGAACAGCTGTGTGTGCACCAGAGCAGGGATACTGGGGGAATCTTGGGATCTGCCCTTCTGTTTCCAGGAGAGCTGTGGTCCAGCCCTCACTCCTCATGTACCCACAAGGAGTGGACACCTCCACCTTCAGTGACCCTTCTCACTGTTGGGGAAAGTCACTTCCCGCCTCTGCATCTACAATATGCAGACCCTACAGAACCCATGTCTCAACCAGCAGAGCCCCTGGCCCAGGTCACCACTGCCTCTCTGCTCCTTGTCCTGTTCCAGGACCCTTAGAGCTACAGCCCTGAAGAAGCCCCCTTCTTTCCCCGACATGGCCGAAGAGACAGCAAGAGCACAATGGAGCCCACTGTGGGGGCAGCGGCCTGGCGGGTGAGGGGTCCCGGTGCCTCCATCAGCTCAGCAGGAACTCCCTCCTGTCACTCCGGGCAGGCTGACCACAGGCTGACAGGCAGACCAGGACCTGCAGCAGTCCAGGGAGGTGCGGCTGGGGGCTCACGGCGATGGGCCGGTGGACACTGGTCCCATCCATGGAAACCTGCCAATGTGTTCCACGTGTCTGGCACGTTTTCAATGGGGTGGTTTCTGTTGTGGTGCATGGTGTTTATAGCAATGAAGCCCGGACAGATGGGAAGTCATGGTGGGCCCAGGAGTGAGTGGGGTCCAAGAGGGGACATCACTGTTTGTGGGCACAGCAGTGCAGTGGGGAGTGGGCGTGGGAAGAGACAGAGGCCTGAGGGGCCAGGCCTCTCTGGAGCTTGCTCTGCGTCACAGGGTCCCTCGGCCCTGTAGACGCAATGGGCGAGAGAGGCAGGCACCCGCTACTGCAGGCCGCAGTGTCTGATGGAGACCAAGTCCTGAGCACCCCAGCCTCTGGGCTTGCCCACTGCCTGGGTTCTCTGTGGACAAGAACAGGCAGGAGATAGGGGTGCCTGGGTGGCTCAGTCGGTTGAGCATCTGACTTCAGCTCAGGTCACAATCTAGCAGTTCGTGAGTTCGAGTCCTGCGTCGGCTCTGTGCTGACAGCTCTGAGCCTGGAACCTGCTTCAGATTCTGTGTCTCCCTCTCTCTCTCTGCCCCTCCCCTGCTCATGCTCTCTCTCTCTCTCTCTGTGTCTCTTAAAAATGAATAAATGTTTTTAAAAAAATTTTAAAAAGAGCAGGTGGGAGACAGCGAGGCAGGACAGGTGGCTATGGCACGTCAGTGTCTGGGGCGAGGCCCAGGCAGGCCCACAGGGGACACTGGAAGTCCCGATTAGTGTGTGAGTACATCAGGAAAACCCACTGCAGCTGGATTCCTCTGCCACCCTACAGGGAACTGCCCAGGTTAAAGTGGGCGGCACACAGTTGGTGCCAAACCCTGCTTAGGGCTGTGGCTGCATGAGGCCTGGCTCCTGAGGGCTGTGCCTCTGGAGAAGCTGCTTTTTACCGCCCTAAATCTTTTTTTTTTTTAATGTTTGTTTGTTTGTTTGTTTGTTTGTTTGTTTTTGAGAGAGAGGGAGACAGAGAGTGAGCAGGGGTGGGAAAGGGGCAGAGAGAAGGAGACACAGAATCCAAAGCAGGTTCCAGGCTCTGAGCTGTCAGCACAGAGCCAGACACGGGGTTCAAACCCACGAACTCTGAGATCACTACCTGAGCCCAAGTCTGACACTTAACTGACTGAGCCCCCCAGGTGCACCTTTACTGTCCTAACCCTTGAAACCCCAGTTTGCATGCACCTCCAAGCCCAGGAGTGTCTCCTGGGGTGGGAGCAGGAGGCAGAAAGTCAGAAGGTTAGAGGGGGATCTGGGGGGAGGAGGGGTGGGTGTGCCTGCATCCCCCTCCTGTAGAGAAGAGGACTGTGAGGAGACAAGCACAGTCCCCGGTCTCCATGGAAGGGCTCCACCCTGGGCGCCCACCCCCGACCAGCCTCCTGTTTTAGAAAGGCGGCTGGCTCTCGCGAGGCTGACATTGCTGCATGCCAGGCACCACCGAAGTCACACACTCTCACCAAAAGCAGACGTCTATCTCCAGATGCCATCCCAGAGAGCGTGCGGCCTGAATAAACAAATCACTCTGGATTCAGAGGAGAGCGTGCCTGTCAGCACTGGCTTTCCGTGATTTTCAAAGGAGAAGTTTCCAAAACAAAAATCTTTGCTTAGCTTTGGAAATGATACCTCCTTCAAAGCTTGATTCTTTCCTTATGTTCTGAGTCCGATAAAAGTGAGAGGCAGAATGAGGCCCATGCTGACACAGCCCTGCTTGCTGTCTGCATGGGGCTGAAAGGGTCAGGATAAGTTCTGTGCTGGAGGAAGTGATTCGCTTGTTCATTTGTGGAGCACAGACCTCTGTGAGTGGCACACCTGGACCCTGCCCTCCAGAGCCCTGGGAAGGTGCAGAACTGAGCCAATAGCAGAAGGGGCATTGTGGCGAGGCCCCGAGAAGTGGGCAGACAGCAGGGATTTGGACCTGGGTGGACAGAGGGCATCCAGGAGGACAGACAGGGGATGGAGTGGGGGAGTCTCCTGGCAGCTGGAACACTGCACGTGTGGAAGGTGGGAAATGGGTGGGTGCTGAACTGTCTTCAGGAGGGAGATCTTCCCTACACCCTCCAGGCTGCAAGCCTCAGCAGGAAGACAGGGTCAAGTCCCAAGGGGTGATCTGGACACAGAAACGGAGGTGAAAAAGGTGCGCCAACACTGTGGAGCCCTCCACACAAGCACATCTGCACACAGGCTGTGCCCAGGTGGGCACCAGCTCACCGCTGCCGGCTTCCAGCTCCTCACAGAGGGTCCCACCTTCTAACCAGACCCATGGCCTCCTTTGTCCCTAACCTCTGCTCCTTGGGCCGTGGTCACCAGTGTTTGCACAGGAGACATACCAGGAGCCCTGCCCAGGACTGGCCTCTTTCCCTCCTGACTCCAGAGCTGGGTTTGGTCAGGGGACACATGCTTGGTGCTGTGTGGGTGCAGTGGGACAGCAGCATGGGTGGGAAGGGGAGGGTGAACCTGACTCAGGGACTGTGGGAGAGGGTACTGCCCTGTAGCTCACCAGGCTCTCTCAGTGCATTGCTGGCAGTGTTCCTGGTCCTGGGTAGAGACACCTCACAGGGCACGTGGTGTGTGTGCATCGCGTGTGTGTGTGTGTGTGTGTGTGTGTGTGTGTATGTTTGTATATGTGTGTGTGCATGAATTTGGGCACATGAATAAGTGAGTATGGGTGTGTATGCATGGGTTTGGGTCTGTGAGAGTGTGTGTTTTCATGTGTGCGTGTGTGGGTTTGGGTGTGTATGTGTGTGTGCACAGTTGTATATGAGAGCTTGGATGTGTGTGTGTACATGTGCATGGATTTATGACTCCATGTGTAGATTTGGGTGTCTGTAGGTTTGGATGTGTGTGACTTCAGGCGTGTGGGGGTATGTGAGTGTGAGTTTGTGCACGTGTGTGTGAAGGTTTGGGGTATGGGGCATGTGTGTGGGTATGCACGGGTGTGGGAGGGGTTGAGGGTGTGGGGTGTATATATATGTGTGCACGAGTATGTGAAGGTTTGGGGGTGTGGGTGTGTATGTGAGTGCATGGGTGTGTGAGGAATTGAGGGTGTAGGGTATGTATGTGGATGAGTGTGTACACAGGTATGTGAAGGTTTAGGGTGTGGAGGTGTATGTGAGTGTGTGCATGGGTGTGTGAAGGCTTGGAGGTGTGCATCAGAGTATATACATGTGTGGGCGTGTCTGGGTGGTGTGCCCTACCCATGGAGTACACTGGTGTCAGTTCGGGAGATAGAAGTTGGCAGGACTTCAGTTTTGTCACCCCCCATGCTTCCCTGGAGCCAGGCCTGGCATGTGGTGTAGATGCTCATTGGCTCTGGTTCCTCCTGTGGGCAAGAAGCTGGTCTGGCCCCTGGTGGCACCCTGGCCGTCCTCTGAGCACCCTTATGCCTGAATCTGCGGGTGGCATTGCACCCTCCAGACCACTCACCAGTGTGAGTCACAGGCCAGGTGGCCAGTGCCGGTGGCAGGCCAGCAATCTGTGCCCCATCCAATGCCCAACTCTTGGACCCAAGGACATCTAGTGGAAGCAGGGTCCCAATGCATCAGCCAAAGTGCCTTCCCAGTGGCTGGATCCTTCACCCGGATTGTCAAACAAGGGTGCACGTGTCCTTGGTAGCAAGACCCGCACTAGCTTCCTGTGTTCTCCCTCCACAGTACAGGGACTTTGTACTCACTAGGCCACTCCCAGGTTCAGCCCAGGGCCCGCACGTGACCGTCACCCAGGTAAGCTCTGGAAAGGTGGAGAGGGCTGGGGACACCAGGCCAGACATGTGACACGTCCCTCTGACTTGTCTAGGTACCCAACGGCCCCAAGGAACCCCCCCAGAGAATCCCTTCTGGAAGGACAGGAGCTGCAGCCCCTCACTCTCTGTGGCCGGCGGGAGTCCATCATGGCCAGCATTGCCTCCCAGGATTTCTCTGTGAACCCACGAGGGCAGCATGTCACTCCGGTGGCCAGGCCTGGACATCCTGCTGAGGATGGGAGGAAGATGGAGAATGTGGCAGCCACAGCAGTCCTCCAGATGGGGGGCCCTCTCCTCAGCCCTGCTCTGGGGGGTGCAGGACCCGCATGGCCTCCGGTCTCAGCCCCATCCTCCCCGAGTGCTGCTGGTTCTTCCCCAAAGCAGGAAACACGGTGCTCTGTCACAGCCACAGGCAGGCTCAGGACCAGCTTCCCTCTGAGGACAGGGGGGCTGATGTCTGCACAGAGCTGAAGGAGAGAAGGGCTACAGAAGTTTTAGAAAAAGGAGAGACCCCTGGTTCAATCCCCATCCCCTGACAGAAGGGAGGGAAGCTGAGGCCAGAGGGAGAGTCACCTGCTGAGGCCACCCAGGACTGCAGGGTGAGAGCCAAAACACGGAGTGACACGGAGGGGCAGGCCCTGTGCACAGAGCCATCTGCCCAGGGGGCGGGCACTTCTCCCCGACTCCACTCCTGTTTCTAGGTCTTCACTGAAAGGGGCCAAGCAAGTTGCCAGACATTGAAGGAAATCTGAATAAAAAAGCAGAAAAATTAACAAATACAGAGTCTGCAAATAATGAGGATCCCAGGTAATAAATGAATGTGCCAACCAGCTAATTAACAGTATACCTGTCTTAAAATAAAAGCATGTGTACCAAACACTGAAAACTGGAATAAAGGTCAGGGAACCTAAATGGTGTTTTGGAGGCAGAGCAGGCCAGGAACTGGGGCAAAAGAACCTTGGGAGGCTGAGGCGTGACTCCAAACAGGCGTGGAAATGTGCACCTGTCCCATCTCTGGAGGGACATGAATAAGCTGAAGAGTTGGTGGGAGAAACAGACTTTTACACATGGGGCTGTTTGAGTCCCTCTTTGAGGTGGGGACAGGGCAGGTGGCACTGCGGGCTGCTGTGCTGGCACCGGCCTGGTACTTCTGTGACCCACACGTGTTGGAGCCCAGTGTCTGGGTAGATTAGAGGTGGCTCCGGGGTGCCTGCCTGTACTGGATTCTCCCAGCTGGCTTGTAGCATCTGTAATTAACAATGAGAGCAGCTGTGCAGAGCTTTGCAACACAAGCTTCCTGTCCTCTGGAGCTTCTGGATGAGTTTAATTAAAATGTGTCTTGATATTGCAAGGGAAGTTTAAGAGCCAAAATACTTAATTCGCTGTGACCAATGAGGAACATTGTAGCGGGACTTGCTGGTGAATCAGCCTCTTTCTCCACATCTGGGTAAAGGTTACAGTTTAAACACAGTAGTAAGTGTCTCATTACACAGACTGACTTGAAACCCAGATCTCTCTGGGGTTGTTCATTTTTATTGTATTGATGTGTGGACAATTCAATTGCAGTGATTTCTTCAAGGGATAACTGAAGAGCCACTTTAGCAGTTCCTGTGCAGACACGTTCTGCCCGGGGGCCCTGAGGGTGGGGTGACATTCCCAAGACTACGACAGGCGACATTCCTTGTGAGAAGGAGGAAGGGGGAATTCATGTTGGAAAGTAGTTTTCTTCTCTAGTTGCTCTTTCACCTACATCAGGAAAGGGAGGTTGTTTTCAGGCAAAACTGTGGCTTGCAGACATGGCAAGTGTGAATCTAGATATCCACATGCCAGGAGCCATGCATGCCCTGGGCTACCAATGCCTGCCATGGGTTGCAGGCCACTGTTCTGTCTTACTATGATGTTAGGTGCATTTGTAATGTGCGATGTGTCTGTGTATTCGGCATTTTGCCACACAGACCCCTGCCCATGGAGCTGGGCCGGAGAAAGTGTTGTGTCCCAATGTCCTCTGGTGGCCACTCCATGCAAGCATGGCCTTCCGTCACATGGGCTCCTGGGACACGGGCCAACCCACTAAAACCAATGTGAGAGAGTTGCCTGGGACTTCTCCATCTCCCACCGACCCAGATGTACTTATGAAGTTATTTATTCATAAGAGTTATTTATTCATAAGTTATTTATTCATATTCACAGAGGCCTGTGGATCCCACGGAAAGGTGCGGACACCTGGAAACACACAGACGTGAGGCGGCCTGCAGACGGTGCAGAAACACGCATACGCACAGAAACATGCAGACAGGCATGAACACACAGCACTCAGTGCACCTTGTCCCAAGTTTTTCAAACAGCCTGTAAAGAATGCGTGAGATATCTCTGAAAATTAACTATAAGACAGAAAATCGGAGAAAAGGAGAGCAACATCAGACAGCAGGAAGAAAGGCTGAGAGAAAACCAATGACGATAATATAAACAACAGCAGTGCTCCTAAGTCCCTCACTATGTGCCTGGACCGAAGGATGTGTGGTCACCCCTCATTTCCGAGGTGGGCAGGTGCCAGGCTCCCGTCTGGCATCTTTTCACAGCATCACCATGTGAAGGACAGAAGCCACCAGTAGGACCCCCTCTGAGCCACATTTATGAGTGGCACAGGGCAAGCCCTGTCCCACAGAGGTGCTCTGGGTGACAGAACGGGCTTCCCTCCTGAGGCCTCTATGGCTCACACAGCCTGTGCCTGGTGTCTCTCATGCCCTAGGTGGATGCTGTGACTTTGGCATTTACAAGGGCCATCACTGGGCCAGTGGGAGCTGTTGTCTGGGGGGCCAAATATGGCTGGGAGATCAAAGAGCATATGTTGAGAAGGGGTGGGGGGCTCATGTTTGGACACCCCCTTGTGTCTCCATCTCGTCCCTTTGCTGGGATGGAAGAAGGGTTGGCAGCCCAGACACTGTCACAGCTGTGTGGACATGTGATCACAGGCATTTCCTGGCCTCTCCGGGTGCTTTCCAGCTTGGCCATCTGTTCAGTGAGGGGAAGCTCTTGTGAGTGGGTGTGTTGTTCTGGTCAGGCCGGCCCCTGCACTCACACTGCAGGAGGGCAACCACAGCTGGGGCCTCAGACCAGGGCAAGTACAAGTGCCTGACCCACAGATGCCACCGGCAGCCAGGAGAAGCTGAAGAGGAAGAGAGGCACCGACTGGGGTGAGAACCCCACCCGGTGACCAGGATGCTCCTGGGGCAGGTTCCTGTCATCATGCGATCAGGATCCTCCCAGAGTCTTTACGGAACTCACATCATCTGTTTGTCTACATCCTGTCTTCCCCACCCAACAAATGGAATGCAAACCCGTATGCTCCAGGACTTTATGCAAAAGTATTTAATGAGTGAAGCTGGACAGTCTGCCTCAGGTTCACGTAGGTCCACGCTGGCTGCCTGGGGAGGGGGGGTACCTGGGGAGGTGGAGCACCTGGGGAGGGAGGTGGAGCAGCCTCAGGTGGAGCACCCAGGGAGAGAGGTGGAGCACCTGGGGAGGGAGATGAAGCACCTGGTGAGGGAGGTGGAGCACCCAGGGAGGGAGGTGGGGCACCCGGAGAGGGAGGTGGAGCACTCGGGGAGGGAGGTGGAGCAGCCTCAGGTGGAGCACCCGGGGAAGGAGGTGGAGGACCTGGGGAGGGAGGTGGAGCACCCAGGGAGGGAGGTGGGGCACCTGGGGAGGGAGGTTGGGCATCCGGGGAGGGAGGTGGAGCAGCCTCAGGAGGTGGATCACCTGGGGAGGCAGGTGCAGCACCTGGGGAAGGAGGTGGAGCATCAGGGGAGGGAAGTGGAGCACCTGGGAATGGAGGTGGAGCACCTAGGGTGGCAGGTGGAGGATCTGGGGAGGGAGGTGAAGCACCTGGGAATGGAGGTGGAGCACCTGGGTTGGCAGGTGGAGGACCTGAGGAGGGAGGTGGAGCACTTTGGGAGGGAGGTGGAGCACCTGGGAAGGGAGTTGGAGCAGCCTCAGGAGGTCGAGCATCTGGGGAGGTGGTCTCCTCAAGCCCTTCTCGGGGGTAATTCCGTCTTAGCATCCAGAGTGTGGGCTTCCTGAGGGCAGGTTCCTAGTGCTCTTCTCCCAGCCCAGCCCAGTCCAGCTCAGGAAGGAGGAAAGAGACCCCCCAGAAGCGTGTGGATATCTGTGTGTACAGGTGTGTGTCTCTGTGTGTGCATGGATGTGTGTGTGTAGACTTACTTACATGTGCATGCCTGTCTACCTATGTGTGCATGGGCATATGTACGTCTCTGTACATGCATCTACATGCATCTCTCTGTGTGCATGGACCCACATATGCAGTGCTTTCGGATCCACGTGTACAAGCCTGTGTCTGCATCTGAATGTGTTTCCCATCCCACTTGCAAAGCTCCTTGGATGTCAGAGGTACATCATATCCCAGCAGGACTTGACAGGTCAGACCCTGCCCCACAGTGAGGGGACCTACAACTTTTCCCAGGACCTGCCAGGATCTGGAGACCCTCAAAGGTATATAATGGCCTCTGAATACAGAAAGTAAGTGGAAAGTACTGATTTAAAAGCAAACAGAGACAACTCCTTTTGCAAAAGATTTTCCCAGCAAACACCTGTGCCCCGAGGGCTCCCCACAGAGGGTCTGCCTGGTCCAGGAGGGCTCCCGTATGTGTCTCCGGATGAGGGATGGTCCTCTGGGCACCCTCCATTCAAGAGCCTCATCTGCGCCAGCAGGTCAGCAGGGGGCGTGGGGGTGCAGAGGGAGGGGGTCCCCCCAGACCAAAGTAACACCCCCAACTCTGAGGGCTCCTGCCTCACCTGGGCTGTGAGGTACAGACACAGATTCCTGGGCCCCAGAGCAGTCTGCGACCAGAACCCCAGCCACCCCAGAGCTCCACATTTTAGGCTGCTGACCCTGAAACCTGTGCACATGTGAGTCCTTCTCCAGAAGAGCACGTGGCTACTGAGACCCAACCCCCCCATTCCGAAAACAGAGTTCTCCTTGCTCCATGTGACCCACAGCCAGGGAGTGGCTTCCTGTCACAGCTCTGTGCCTAGGACTCTCCTATGGGTCTGGAGGGCACAGTGAGGGACAGGGGTATGGGGGAGGGGTCAAGGAAGACAAAAGAGAATACCGCATTGTGTACGGGCCTGGGACTGGAGGGGGCTTCATGTGCTGAGGCTTGAGGGGTGGCCAGAGGCACTGAGATGGCATCATTGACCTTACATGGGCCTGGAGTGGGGGTGGGGCACACCTGGGTGGGGAATGGGGCACCCCTGGGGTGGGGGGTGGGGCACACCTAGGCTGATGGATGGGGCACCTCTGGGGTGGGGGTGGGCACACCCAGGCTGATGGATGGGGCACACCTGGGGTGGGGGTGGGGCACACCTGGGGTGGGGGTGGGGCACACCTAGGCTGATGGATGGAGCACCTCTGGGGTGGGGGTGGGGCACACCCAGGCTGATGGATGGGGCACACCTGGGGTGGGGGATGGGGCTGGGCAGGCCAGGGGTGGCCTAGGACACTGACCTGCACACAGGTCCTGCCAAGTCCTGGGCCCCACCATCAGGCAGCAGCCTGGCATGCATCAGGGGAAGCCAACAGCCCAGGGTGACTCCAATGGCCGTCTGCCTCGGCCCTGTCTGTCTCTTCTCCAGCTCCTAGACTGACTTTGGGGTCAGCATGAAGTCCAACTGGGGTATTTTTCTTGTATGGCTTGTGATTTTGGTGTCATATCCAAGAATCCATGACAGATTCCAGGTCATAAAGATTTGCCCCTGCGTTTTACTCTAAGAGCTTCATGGTTTTGTGTCTGATTTGTTCTGGTGTGTTTAGGGAGTTAAATTGAGGAAAGGGTCTATGCAGTCATCCCTGCATTGTTTGTTGGTGAGACTGTACCCTCCCCGCAAAGGTCCACCTGCCTGGGTGTGTCCCTGGGCTCCAGCTCCACCCAGCTGGTCCTGCCCATGCATTTCAACCACCCCTGGTGGCTTGGCCTCACCTCCACTCCTATTCCCCACCAAGGGGCCTTGCTCAGGTTTACTTCTCATTTACCATCCCTGCTCAGGCCTCAGTCCCCCATGTGCAGGATGTGTGCGTCCTGGGTGGTGTCCCCACTAACGCAGAGTGCTGGACCCTCCTCCTCCTGACCTCCACCCAGCTCCTTGCAGCCAGTCCTTTCCTGAGAGGCTGGACCTGGGCTCCTGCTCCACACCCTCATCTGTGGGCCACCCAATCAGGAGTATCTGGGGCCATGAGGCAGTCCTAACTCCAGAGATGCAGCACTTGATGGTGAACTTGTGTGCACGCAAGTGTGAAGGCCCAGCTTTGACACCCACTCCCTTGGGCTCAGATCCCATCTCAACTGCTTCTGTGGTGTGACCTGGGCTGGTTGCCCTCAAAGGGATGAGCCCTACCTTTCCTGCTTCTTGACCCCAGGCCCAGGCCCCCAGAGCTCCCGAAGACTGGAGCGAGAGTGCGTAGGTGCCAGTTAAGCTTGGCTGGCATTTGTTGGGTGGGGTGATGCATGCGGGACAGTCTTGCTCTCTCTATGGGGACAGGAGTTCACCTGAGGGCCGGACATTGCACAGAGGAAGCCTGTGTGACTGGACTCAGGGCCGACCATCAGCAGACCAAGAGGGGGATGGGTGTGGAGGCAGCTGTGGCTCAAAGTCCAGAGAAAGTGATGGCCCTGTGTGTGCAGCTGTGTGTGTGAGCGTCTTGTGTGCATATGTCTGCATGTGCACAACTGTTGGTGTGAGATTGCATATTTGCACATGTATGTGTGTGCATGTATGTTCCCCAGAACCTGCCTGCATGTCCAGCATAGACCACACTCTGGGTGATTGACAAAGGGCAACGGCTCCGGCAACGGCTCCAGCAACGCCCTGGAGCTAGGTGTCCTACAGGCAGTGAGGCTTCCCGGGGCTTGCAGACTCTGCTGCTGGGTGGAGGGCTGTGGTCCTGGCAGTGGTGGGGACAAGCCCAGAGTACAGAGGGAATGGACAGAGGGGTGGGCACCTGGGGAGAGATGAGTGTTTGGGCAGAATCCCAGGATGGTGGGGGTCGAGAGGTAAGCCTGCCAGGTTCCAGGTATACTGGAATCACAGAACTCCAGGGCTGGGCTAGACCTGGGCAGGAAAGTCCCACTCAACAGGTCCTGGCTGCTCCCAGAGGCCAACTGAGGTGGCGGGAGGCGGGGGTGGGCAAAGCCCAAGCAGCCTCTGGGATCCCTGTTGGTCTTGGCTGGTGCTGGCTGGCTCTTCCAGCCCTGCCTGGCTGGCACTGGTCCCAGGCCCACCAGTTCCTGCCTCTGGTGTCTTGGGAGAGCCAAAGGACCCAGATAAGGAGGGTCTCCAGCATCTGTTCTGGCCACCAGCTTCCTCACCAGCCAGGCATTGCCACCCCAACAGGCCTCCGCCAGGGCCAGAAGCCCCTGAGTGTGCATCCCCTCCCCAGCCCTTTGCCCAGCAGACCCCACCAAGAGGATCCAGAGTCAGGAGACAGGCTGGGTCCACCGGGGCAGGCAGCACGTCCGGCCGGGTGCACGGGCTTCATTTCCTGTCCTAGAGAGTGAAGACACATGGCTGCTTCACCCACGCAGAGCACCCACATGCAGCTCACACACACATGCGCACATGCAGCTCACACACATGCACACACACATGTAGCACACACACATGCACACATGCAGCTCACACACATACACACACATGCAGCTCACACACATGCACACAGGCAGCTCACACACATGCACACACGTGCAGCTCACACACATGCGCACAGACAGCTCACACACATGTGCACAGGCAGCTCACACACATGCACACACATGCAGCTCACACACACATGCAGCTCACACACATGTACACACACATGCAGCTCACACACATGCACACACATGCAGCTCACACACACATGCAGCTCACACACATGCACACACATGCAGCTCACACACACATGCAGCTCACACACACATGCACACACAATGCAGCTCACACACATGCGCACATGCAGCTCACACACACATGCACACATGCAGCTCACACGCACATGCAGCTCACACACACATGTACACATGCAGCACACAGATGCACACATGCAGCTCACACACATGCGTATATGCAGCTCACACATGCGCAATGCAGTTCACACACACATGCAGCTCACACACACATGCACACATGCAGCACACAGATGCACACATGCAGCTCACACACATGCGTACATGCAGCTCACACATGCGCAATGCAGTTCACACACACATGCGCACACACATGCAGCTCACACACACAGCTCACACACATGCACACACATGCACACACGCAGTTCACACACACACACAGCCCACAAACATGCACATGCACACACATGCCCCCCAGGACCGCCTGCCTGCTCAGTCCTCTGTCCCTATAACCTTTGTCTGTGTGATGCCAAGTAACCCTCCTGGTCAAGAGACTGGACAGACACAGGCCAGGCGGCCAGGTCGGGGGAGGAGACAGGCTGGGGCAGGTGGACATGTGGAGTCCCAGCACTTACAGCTGGCCCAATGCTCACAAGCAGGGTGGGCTGCTGGGGGTCCTGAGGCAGCTTCTGCCCTTCCTTCTTACTGGGCGGGTCCTTGATGGGTGAGGATTGGGGACCTTGCGGCATCCTCAGAAATCCCCTCCTGCTTGCCATGCCGGGATCCAGGACAGGATGGTGGCGACCTTGTCCCATCCCCAGAACCACCCTCTTGTCATGCATGGATCAGGGACGGGCTGGTGGGGACCTTGTCCCATCCCCAGAACCACCCCCCTCGCCCCCATCATGCAGGGATCAGGGATGGGCTGGTGGGGACCTGGTGCCATTCTTGGAACTCTCCCCCTCCGCACACCATGCGGGGATCTGGGACAGGCTGGTGTTTGGCCCTGCAAAGGCGTGCAGCTGCTGGCCCCTGTCAGGGCCCCAGCAGCCTGGGAGCTAGGCCACACAAGGGGGGCTCTGCAAATGGTTCCCCCAACAGAACGGGCCTCCTCCCAGGTCCTCTTCCCAGGAGCCCCTGTCTGCCTTCTGGAGCCGCTTGAGGGTGAGGTCCCATAGGGGCTGAGGAGGCAGGAGTTGCTCTGGGGCTCCCAGAGCTGGAATGTGGGATGAGCCATGGTCAGATCAGATTTCCTCATTTGCCTGAGGAGCTCCCTAAGTTGGGGGAGCCAGCCCTGCTCTAATGGGAACCAGCTGTGGGAGGGGGAGGCCGTGTCTGGAAGAACAGGCCACGTACTCCGTGCTCCCAGGGAAGATCTGATGAGCCCCGCCTTTTACAGCTGGGGAAACTGAGGCCCAGAGCAGGCCCATGTCCAGGACCCCTCCAGACTGCAGCTGGGCACCCTCAGGGTCCAGACAGCTGTTCCCTGTGCTCAGGCCAGGCAGACCCTCCAGCAGGCTGGGCCGGCCCCTGTGGGGCCCCTCTGCCTCCCCGGGCACACGCTCTGCTCCCCACGCTGGGCTCACAGGGACACGGGCTCTGTGGCTGGGGGGGTGATTCTCAGGCCATCAGCAGAGGGCTGCTCTGGGAGAGACAGCAGTTGTGGTGTGGGCAGAGAACCAGGGCACACCGTGGTCTGCCCCAGCCCCCCAGCTCCTGCTACTGCCGGCTAGCTGCGTATCAGTCAGCGTTTGCTGCATGACAGACCACCCTCGACTCATGGGTGAACCACAGGGAGGTCTCATCCGTCTGCCTGCAGGGCCTAGGTCTGGGGTGGGGACCTTGGTGCCAGGTCAGCATGGAGCTGCAGTTCAAGGTGGGGTTGGGGCTTTGACTGTGGCTGAGCCTTCCTGGAGAGGGCTGGGAACTGGTGGCTCAGGGGGTACAAATCACAGGGAGGCTGCCCAGGGCTGGAGGGATGGCGTGGGCCTGGGAGAGGGCTTTGAACAGGAGGCAGGGGATGGGCACGGGTCAGACCCAGCTCAGGCATGAGGTGCAGTGATGACCATACCTGGGCTGACCCTGCACTCAGGACCCCACGGCCTACTGCTGACACCCTAGGATCCTGTCAGGGCCAGGACCCCTATTCCTGCTCTCCTGATGTGGCCTGGCCCTGGCAAAACTCGGGTAGGGGGCACCAGAGCAAGGCCCAAGATGTGGGTGGACTGGGTCTCCAGGGCAGGGACACAGACTGGGGTGTGGTCGGGAGGGGACGTGGGGGTGAGAAGCAGGTGGGCGGGGACAGTCCAGGGGGCACAGGAGGGGATGTGGGAGTGAGGAGCAGATGGGCAGGAACAGTTAAGCCACAGGAATAGGAGTTGTTTCTGCAGAAAGGGGCATTATCTTTAAACGAGGATGTTGATGATTGTATTGAGGTTACTGAGGTCATCAGCATCCGTGAAGAGGATGCTGAGCACACCTGTGCATGCTCAGTGGGCCTCAGCCATTTCCACTGGTGTCTGCACATAACCGCAGAGCGCTGGGCAAGAGGTGGGACCAGGCCTGAGGAGGAGCAGGGACAGTCTTAGCTACCAGGCATTGTTGCTGGAATGGCAGAGGGGAGGGGGCCTGGCCAGTGACAGGCCCCCCCACAGTCGGGCACCATGGCTGGGGTTGGGGGCAGGGCTGACCGTGGGCACCCTGGCTGGGGTGGGGGCTGGATTAGGAGGACATTCCTTGGATGCTGCTGCCCTCCTTACTTGGGGAGTCCACTGCCTTCAGGGATCCAGGGAGGAAAGCAAGACCCTGCCCAGCAGAGCCCCCAGCCAAGGTGGCAGGACAGCGTGGCTGTGTGGCCCCCAGGGGACAGTGGTGGCGGACTGCTCCCCAAGCAGCTGGAAGGTGCCTTGGGTGAGATGGAGCACAGTGGGCAGGATTACAGGCATGTGGGACGGCTTCTCGGTCCCTCGGCCAGCCCCCCAAAGCAGAGGTCCCTTTGCAATCACACCGTGCTGTGGAGTGTGTTCTGCGGCGCCCAGGTCCCACCCCTCAGGTGTGATGGAGGTGACTTTGCCAGCAGGGAGCCTGGCCAGCCCCCACCAGCAGACACTTGGCACCACAGGAATCTGCCTCCTGATTACCCAGTTCAAAGGGCCTGTGTGTCCCCAGCTGCTTCTGGCTCCTGGGTCCTGGCCCAGAAACGGGGTGCCACACAAGCCCTCCACCCGGGGACTCTTGTCCAGCTCCTGCTGTCATGAGGCCTCAGCACCAGACCTGATGTAGGGGCCAGGCTGCTCGGAGTGGATCTGGCTCAGCTGGATGCCAGGACATGCAAGTCTGTGCAGACAAGGCTTCTGGCTGACCAGGGCTCTGGGTCTCCTGCATGTCAGCTGGACCTCCTGCTGCCTGGTGGAAGTCAGACCTGTCCTGGATGCCCCGTCCCCCAGGTCTCACCCAGATGTCCCTGTCCCCCAGGTCTGTCCTGTATGTTCCTGTCTCCAGGTCTGTCCTAGATCTCCATGTTCCTCAGGTCTGTCCTGGATGTCCCTGTCCCCAGGTCTGTCCTATATGTCAGGTCCCTAGGTCTGTCCTAGATGTCCCTGTCCCCAGTGTCAGCCCTGGACGTCCCTGTTCCCCAGGTCTCACCTAGATGTCCCTGTCCCCAGGTCTCTCCTACATGTCAGGTCCCCCACATCTGTCCTGGATATCCCTGTCCCCCAGGTCTGTCTTAGATCTTTCCATGTCCCTCAGGACTGTCCTAGATATCCCTATCCCCCAGGTCTGTTCTGGATGTCCCTATCCTTCACATGTGTCCTAGGTGTCCCTATCCCCAGGTCTGTCCTACCTGTCATGTCTCCAGGTCTGTCCTGGATGTCCCTGTCCCGTAGGTCCATCCTGGATGTCCCTGGGCCCCAGTTCTGTCCTAGATGTCCCTGTCCCCAGGTATCTCCTAGATTTCCTTGTCCCCTAGGTCTGTCCTGGATGTCCCTGTGCTCCAGGTCTGTCCCACACGTCCCTGTCCCCCGAGTTGGTCCTAGATGTCTTTGTCCCTAGGTCTCAATTAGTCACTGTCCAATGACTAATGAATGGATAAAGAAGATGTGGGGGTGCCTGGGTGGCTCAGTCAGTTAAGCGTCTGAGTCTTGGTTTCAGCTCAGGTCATGATCTTATGGTTCATGGGATCAAGCCCCATGTTGGGCTCTGTGCTGACAGCAAGGAGCATGCTTGGGATTCTCTCTCTCCCTCTCTTCCTGGCCCTCCCCTGCTTATAATCCCTTTCTCAAAATAAATAAATAAACTTGAAAAAAAAGATTTGGTATAATACTACTTGGCGATGGAAAAGAATAAAATCTTGCCATTTGCAATGATGTGAATGGAGCCAGAATGTATTATGCTAAACGAAATAAGTCGATTAGACAAAGACAAATACCATATGATTTCACTCATATGTGGAATTTAAGAAACAAAACAGATGAACGTAGGGGAAGGGAAGGAGAGAGAAGAGAGGGAAACAAACCACAAGAGACTCTTAACTATAGAGAACAAACTGATGGTTGATGGAGTGAGGTGGGTGGGAGATGGGCTAGATGGGTGATGGGCATTAAGGAGGACGCTGTGATAGGCACTAGGTATTGTATGTAAGTGATGGATCACTGAGTTCTACTCCTGAAACCAATATTGCACTGTAAGTTAAATAACTGCAATTTAGATTTAAAAATAAGTTTAAAAAAGTTTCCACGTCTTTTGTTTAATGTATTCCTAAGTATTTTATTCTTTTTGATATTATTGTAAATGGAACTGTTTTGTTAATTTCATTTTCAAATTGTTCATTGCTAGTGTACAGAAATTGATTCATTTCTGCATATTGATGTTGTATCCTGCAACTATTATAAATTCTAACCATTTTTAGTGGAGTTCCTATGCACAAGATCATGTCATCTGCAGATAGAGATAATTTGACTTCTTACTTTCCAATCTGGATGCCTTCTTTTCGTTTCTTATCTAATTTCTCTGGCTGGAGCCTCCAGAACAATGTTGACTAGAATGGAAGTGGTGAGGTCAGACATCCTTGTCTTGTTCCTCATCTTATGGAAAACACACCCAGTCTTTCACCGTTAAGTATGATGTTAGCTGTGGGGGTTTTGTAGATGCTCTTTATCAAGTCCATGAAGTCCCTGATACTCCAAGTCTGTTGATCATTTTATCATGAAATGGTATTGATTTTTGTCAGGTGTTTTTTTTTTTTTGCATCTATTGAGATGAGCGTGTGGATTTTGTCCTTAGTCTGTTAATAGAGTTTATCACATTGTTTTTGCATGTTAATCCAACCTTACATCCCTAGCACAAATACCACTTGGTCATGGTGTATGATGCTTTTAATTTGTTACTGGATTCAGTTGGATAGTATTTTATTGAGGACTTTTGTTTCTGCATCATAATAGGTAGTGGTTTGCAGTTTTCTGTTCTTGTGGTGTCTTTGTCGGGTCTGGGAAATACTAGCCTTCAGGACTGAACTGAGAAGGGCTCCCTTCCCTTCTATTTCTCCCTTCCCTTGCTTATTTCTCTTTGGATGAGCTTGTGAATGAGTATTACTTCTTCTTTAAGTGTTTGGTAGAATTTACCCTTGAAAGCCTCTGGTCTGGGGTTTTTCTTTCCGGCAGATCTTAAAAGTACTAACTCAGTCTCTTGGAATAGGTCTATGCAGACATTTTATTTCTACTGAGGTCAGTTTAGATAGCTCGTTCCTTTCTAAGAACCTGCCCATTTCATATAAATTTCTCAGTAGTTGGCAAACAGTTGTTAAAAATATTCCTTCACTAACTTTTTTTTTTGGTAATTATCACTAACTTTATTAATGTAAGCCTTTCTTTTTTTTCATTGTCTAGCTAAAGGTTTATCAGTTCTGTTGATCTTGTCAAAGAACTTCAGTTTTCTCTATTTTATTTTGTATGCCATTGGTCCACTCTCATCTCTATTACCCCCTTCCTTTTGTTTGCTTTGGGTTTAGTTTTTGCTTCTTTCTGTTACTTAAGGTGGAAGGTTAGGTATTCATTTGAGAACTCTCTTGTTTTTCATGCAGGAATTTAAAGCTATACATACTTTTAAGACCTGCTTGAGCTAGATCTCTTATTTTTTTTAATGTTTATTTTTGAGAGGAGAGAGAGACAGAGCACAACCAGGGGAGGGGAGAGAGAAAAGGAGACACAGATTCTGAAGCAGGCTCCAATCTCTGAGCTGTCAGCACAGAGCCCAATGAGGGGCTCGAAATCACAGACTATGTGATCATGACCTGAGCTGATGTCGGACGCCTAACCAACTGAGCCCCCGGGTGCCCCATACATGTCTTATGTTTTTACATGTGATGGGGGGGATCTCTCTTCCCTCTCTCGCCTCTCTCGCTCGCTCTTGTGCTTTCATTTTAATCTATTTCCAAGTATTTTCTAACTTATCCTGTGATACTGTCTTTGACCCACTGGTTACTGAGGAGTATGTTGTTTAATTTACTCATATTTGTGAATTTCCCAGATTTTATTCTATTATTCTTTTCAGATTTCATTCCATTTTGGTGAGAGGACATAATTTGTATGTCCCTTAAATTTCAGTCCCTTAAATTTATTTGAGGTTTATTTTTTGACCTAGCAAATGGTCTATTCTGGAGACTATTCCATGAGTTCTGGAGAATGTGTGTGCTGTTGCCTGGTTAGGCGTTCTACGGTTCTTGAGGTCTGGTGTTGTTCCAGACTTGCTCATCATTGGTGATCTTCAGCTTAGCTTTTTATCCATTACTGAAAGTGAGTTGTTAACATATTCAGATTGTTATTTTTAATGTCTGTTTCTCCATTCAATTCTGTCAGTTCTGGCAGCATGAATTTTGGGACTCTGTTGTTAGATGTTTCTATCTTTATAATTATTGCATCTTCATGATACACGACACAATTCATGATGAATTGATCCTTTTACACTTTTTAAATGTCTTTTTTTTTTTTACCTCTAGTAATGTATTTTGTTTTAAAGTCCTTGTGATGCCCTGAGCAGACAATCCAGCCATATCATTCTAGAATTCTGACCTACAGATCTGTGAGATGATAAATATGTGTTTTTAGGTAAAATGATAGGTTTCTGATCATTTGTTATGCACCAATAGGAAACGAATATGGATTTTGGTATTAAGTGTGAGCTGTTGCCTTACCATATACTTAAGTGTGCGGTGGCTTTGGAATCAGGCAGAGAGGGTGGTGGCTGGAAGGACTCTAGGGACATGATAGGAAAAGCCTAGACAGGGTTGATGGGGGTGACTGTGGGAATATGGATGCTGGGGATGCTATAAGTGCAGTGCTATTGGGATCTGGGGGGAGGAGTCTCCTCGTGCAGTGGAATAAGGCTTGGCAAAGTTTGTTTCAAGGGGACGCTGGGTTTCTTCTTGCCCTTATGGGGAAAATGAAAGAGGAAACATAAGCAGAGGAAAGACCTGTTGAACAAAAAGACACTAGGGAGTGATGATATTGGAAATTCCCCTCCATGCCGCTGTTTCCTCAGCAGTAGCCACTGTACAACCGTACAATAGCATTCAGTTACCTCATTGTGCACATCTTCCTATGTGATTTCTTTACCCACCCATGGCCTCTGTGCTATTATCATCAGAAATATTATGTTTCTTTGTATACACATACCCAAATACGTGTGTGTGTGTGTGTATGATTGTATACATTTGTATACTTGCAATATATATATATATATATATATATATATATATATAGCCTTATGCAACAGCTTTTTAAACAAGTTAAGGGGATGAAAGAGAGGGTATATACATTATGCAGTCTCTTACAATGATCTGCATAAGTACCAGTCCCAGAGAACTTCATTTGTTCATGTGCATCCTAATTACCATCCATTGTCCTTGCTTTCAACCCAAAGAATTTTCCTAAATAAAACTTAGGAAGCAGATTTGCTAGCACCAAATTCTCTTAGCTCTTGTTTATATGGGAATGTTTTTATTATGCCTTCATTTTTTTAAAGATAATTTTGCTGGACATAAAATTCTTGGTTGGTATTTCCTTCCCCCACCCCCAGCACTTTGAGTATGTTATTCACTGCTTTCTGGCTATCATTGTTGGCTATTGTGAATACTGTTTAAAATATATTGTTTTTGACTGAAGCAGTCTTTAATTCTTTTTTTTTAAGATTTTATTTCATTTTATAAAATATTTATTTATTTTGAGAGAGAGAGGGAGAGAGATCACAGTGGGGGGGGGGCAGAGAGAGAAGGAGAGAGAGAGAATCCCAAGCAGGCCTCACCAGTCAGTGCACAGAGCCCGATTTGGGGCTCAAACTTATGAAACAGATAATGACCTGAACTGAAGTTGCACGCTTAACCAACTTAACCACCCAAGCACCCCACTTAAAACATTTTAAAAATCTCATTGCAGTCTCTTCTTGAACTCATGATTTATGAGAAGCCTGATGACATTGCTCCTCTATAGGCAAGGATTTTTCCTCTGATGTCTTTCAAGATTTCCTCTGTCTAATTTTTTGCTGCACTGAATATGATATGTCTCTCCATATATCTTATTTGATGATGTTCTCTAAGGTTCCTGGATCTGTGGTTTGGTGTCTACCATTAGTCATTAGTCATTACTCCTTATGCCTTCAAATATTTCTCCTATTCCTTTCTCTTTTCCCTCTCCTTCTGATATTCCCACTATGTGTATGTGACACCTCTTGTGATTGTCCCACCGTTCTGGGGCATTGTGTTATTTTTTTCACTTTTTTTCTCTTTGCCTGTCAGGGTTTGGACATATCTTCAGGATTCATGACTGTCCCCTTGGCCATGTCCACTTTGCTGATGAGTCCAGCAAAGGGGGTCTTCATTTCTGTGACAGTGTGTTGATTTCTAACATTTCCCTTTAACCCCACCCCCCTTAGCACTTCTATCTCTCTGCTCACATGGCCCATCTGCTCCTCATGCTGTCTACTGTATCCATCAGAGCCCTTAGCATAGGAGTCATAGTTTATGTTACCTGTCCGGTAATTCCAACATTTTTGCCACACCCGGGTCTGGTTCTGGTGCTGCTCTGTGTCTTCAAACTGTGCTTGGTCCTTAAGTATGCCTTGTAACTGTTGTCAAAGCTGACATGATGTATGACTAAGGGCCTTTAGTGTGAGGCTTTGTTTACCTGTCTGCATTCACTGCTGTAGCGGTGGGTCCAAGGACAGACTTCGTGGGCTGATTCTAATTATGTTACTGTGGTAAAATACACATATACCATCCTAACCATTTTAAAGTGTACAGTTCAATGGCATTCCTTATATTCCCATTATTGTGTAACCATTACCACCAAGAACCCTTGTCATCTTGCAAAATTAAGACTATATTCATTAAATAATACCTACCTTGCCCTTGGCAACCACTACTGTACTTTCTGTGCCTATTTTGACTACTCTAGGGACCTCATGTAAGTGGAATCCTACAGTGTTTGTCTTTTTGTGACTGGCTTATTTCACATAGCACAATGTCCTCAAGATTCATCCAGGTTGTACCTTGTGTCAGAATTTCCTTCCTTTTTATTTTTTATTTTTTTTTGAAATTTAAAGAAAAAATTTATTGAAGATCTGAAAAACAATTCCTAAAAGATTGGCTTTTCCAGAAAACTGTAGCTACACAACGCATTGCGTCTATCATGTTAACACGTGCATTAGACACAAATACAAAACCATGAAACAAGCCACCATTCTTCAACAATCGGAGCAAAGGGACGATGCCTAAGGAACAGCATGGACAGCCTATAGGATGGGCTCTTTACTTTAAGCACCATAAAAAAGGAGCACAGACGGATGAGTGTGTTCAGGTATATACACTGAATTGAACCTTTGGCACTAGGAATCAGAGCAGTTTGTCATACAGCATTAACACATATTATAAAAGTGCGGAGTGTCAAAGGGATAGAACCACCAGCATTCAAAAGGAGCTTGGTCGACCAGGCAATAAAACACTCTACAGTATGTCTCTCGTCGTCCATCACTGAATACACTGGTAGCGACTTTGAAATGAAAAAAAAAGAAAAGAAAAAAGGAGCTATAACCCCTTTTATTTTCTCTGTTTAAGATCAACATCAATTCTGTTATATACTAACATTTGCAAAGTACATCATTTGTACAAGAGGAGGACTAAACAAAAATGTGTTTACAGAAATCCAAACAGCGTCAGCGCCTCGCCTCACACAGCTTTCCGATGGTACTCAGGCGGGGCAACTTCATAATCGCTGGCACTAAACAAGGTTGCAGAATTCTTTGCCAGGTATTTTAGGAAGTCATGAAGATAATCCAGCAACAATGCAAGACTCTTCTCGTCCAGAGGAGTATAGGCCAACATGGCTCCAATTCGTACAAACAATCTCAGTAGATGCAGCGCCCCGTACACCTGGGACATGGGCGCGTCCGGGTGGTCTGCGAGAATCTCAGCGTACTGCGGCCTCTCAAATTTGTAGAGCAGCTGAGTCCCCAGCATCACATTGAAGTACTCCTTTATGCCGGCCACCACCTCATTCACAGCGTACTCCTTATTATCTGTGTTTCCTCGAGATTTCTTGTAATTTGCATAATCCTCTAGAATGGAATCCACGTTCTTCTTGGCAGGAAGATAAAACAGCTGTTTTTGCCGGGTAATTAAGTCCCAATCATCAACAAGCCACGGTTTTAATTCTTCAGGAATCTTTACTTTCACTTCAACTCTGTTCATGAATGTTTCCTCATTCTCAACGGTAGGATCCACTCGGGCCCTTTTCTTGCGAGGAGGCTGAGGTGTCTCGCTGGTACTGCCACCATCTCCATTTCCAGGTGTTTTCTGTTTGTTCTTTTTGGTTTTCACTTCAACGCTTTTCTGCTGCAGGCCGGCGGTCTTCTTCCCTGGGGCAGCACCTCTCATCTTCCCCTCTGCATACTGCTCCTGATTGTCTTTTTGAAGTTCTCGCTGTTTCTGCAGATTGGTGTCCACGTACTTGAGTACTCTGCTTTCTGGAACCCATTCGTCCCAATTTTTATTCCAACCACTGTAACGTATAAAGTATTTCACTTGTTTGTCCTTTATGGCAACCTTTACACACTTTGCTTTATAGAGAAGAGGCCCATGAAAGCACAGCACTCGCTCACCCTCCTGGAATTTGGGCTTTGGGTCCTGTTTCAGCGCCATTTATATCTTTCCTTCCTTTTTAAGGCAAACTAATATTCCATTCTATTTTAAGGAAGAACAATATTCCATTGTATGTATAGAACATGCTTTGGTAGTCCATGCATCCACTGATGGACACATGGCTTGTTTCCATGTTTTATCTACTGTGAATAATGCTGCTATGAATATGGATGCACAAATATCTCGTCAAAATCCTGCTTTCAATTCTTTGGGGTATGTGCCAGTGGAATTGCTGGGCCATGTGGTAATCCTATGTGTAATTTTTTTTTTTTTTGAGAATGGCTGTACTGTCTTCCACAATGGGTGCACCATTTTACACCCCAACTGATAGTGCATGAGGGTTCCAATCTCCACATCCTTGCCAATTATTGTTAGTTTCTGGTTTTTTTTAATGTTTATTTATTTTTGAGAGGGAGGGAGAGAGTGTAAGCCAGGGAGAGGCAGATAGAGAGGGAGACACAGAATCTGAAGCAGGCTCCAGGCTCTGAGCTGTCAGCACAGAGCCTGACGTGGGGCTTAAACCCATAAACCATGAGATCATGACCTGAACTGAAGTCAGAAGCTCAACTTACTGAGCCACCCAGGCGCCCATGTTTTGTTTTTTTAATTCTCCTCATTGTAGTTGTGTTTTCTCATTTCTTTGCATGCCCAGTGAACTATGAGTGGATGCCAGACATTGAGTTTTACCCTGTTGGTGCAGGATGTTTTTGTATTTCTACACATCTTGCTGAGCTCTGACCTGGGATGCATTGAAGTTACTTGAATAGACAGGCCTTTTAGGTCTTGCTTTTGGGATTGTTAGGTGGGTCTATGCAGGGCTCAGTCTGGGGCTAATTATTCCACACTTCTGCAGTGAGAACTTGATGAGCACTCTATCCAGTGCTCCATGAATTATGACTTCTTCATGGCTGGCTGGTAGGACCACTATTCCCAGTCCTGTATAAGCACTGGGTACTGTTCCCTCTCATTCTTCTGGGAGATCCTTTGCTCAGCTTCGGACAGTTTTTACATGTGTTTGTGCTGATCTGTGCTCAGCAGAACACCAAGAGGGGGTCTTCTTCAATCCCCCAGGGTTCACCTCTGTGCAGCCCTCATACCTCTAGTTCTCTGTGTGGACAGACTGAGCCACCTTGGTGTCCCATGACTCAGGCAAGTGCTTTTCCAGGCCCCATCCAGGATCCTTCCTCCTGTGCTGTGTCCCAGAAGCTGAGACAATGCTAAAGCTACTTCCATTTATTTCCTGCCTCTCAGGGATACAATTATGCACTAGTTGATGTCCAAGTACTGAAAACAGGTTTCCTATATCTATCCTTTTAGTAATTCATGGTGGTTTCAGATGAAAAGTAAATTTGGTCTCTGTTACTCTATATTGGCCAAAAGCAGAAATGTTTCTCATTATTTTATTCAAACCCAAATGAAAACAAAACAGCACTTTTTCTTTTAAAAAATATACACATCAATAGCATGAAAGCATATTCATGCTTCTTTTCTGAATTTCCCTTTTCCCTTCCCATTCTGGGTAATTTCTTCTGACTCATATTCTGGTCCACAGAGTCTCTCTTCACCTGAGTCAAGGTAATTATAAATGTCATTCAATGAGTTCTGAACTTGATTTTTGTATTTTTCATTTCTGGAAGTCCTGTTTGGTTCCTTTTCAAATCTCCTGTGTCAAATTTATAGTTTCCAGTTGTTTCAGAAGTTTACAGGCCTGGTTTTATCTCCTTGAACATAGGAAGCACATTTGTTTTACAGTTTCTGGCTTATAACTCAAGTATCTGGGTTTCTTCATGTCTGTTTTTCCACCGGTTCTGTCATGGCAAATTATCTCATGTTTCTGGTCATCTTTGTTTGTGTGCTGAACAGATATTTAAATGTCATTTTTCAGAATAATCCCAGGCCCAGGGTGATGTGACCACTATCCTAAGAGGGTTTCTGCTTGCTTCTCCAAGGGCATTCTGGAGCTCCCTTACACCAAGCTTGGGTTTGAGATTTTCTGAGCTTCCGTGAGATTCAAGGCTGGACTGCCGTCCATGGGAGAGCTGGCTCACTGCCCGCTCCCTCCTAGGGGGCATCCCATCTTGTCTGCAGTCCAGGGCAGGTGTGGTTTACCATGGTCCACACCCCTGGCGAACCATAGCCTCCTACTGTTGTTTCCCTAACCCCAAAGACTGCCAAAAGTAATACAGCCACAAAGCTGCCATTTCTGAAAAAGCAGGAGCAGCCTTGACTGCTTGACTCACCTCTCCACCTCCTTGCTCCCCCGGGTTTGGTGATTCATCACCACGATTTAGATGATTTAGATGTTTCCTGCCTCTGTGAAGATGACGCCTATGTGTTGTCTTCATGGGAAAGCCCCTATTAAACTGTTTGCCATTATTGGAAACTTGTCCATATATTAAACTAAACATTTTAAAGTGTTCTCTTTATTTTTGTATAGTGTGAGGTCACGTTCTTAGTTAATTTCTCCCATGTAGTAGTTACTTTACCAAGAACATTTGCCGAATATCTCCTCCTCTCCCATTGGCCTCCAACACCACCTGAGTTATGTGTCAAACTTCCACACATGGAAGGATCTAATCTTGCACTTGATTCCACTATCGGTTGTCCAATTCCAACCAGCTTCTGTGCCTGCATAGGCACCAGTGTGTTTTAACTACTAGGGTGTCATAATAAGATTTGGTATTTAAAAGGAAAATTTATCTGTCACCCTTCCACATGAATTATAACTTTTAAAACCAGTCTTTTCTGTACATTTAAAAACTATCTCAGATGTGTGTGTTTGGGGGGGGGGCTTAAAACAACACATATTCTTTCATAGTTCTGAAGGTCAAGGGTCTGAACTGAGTCTGATGGGGCTACAATCAACAATTGCATCTGCAGGGCTGGTTCCTTGTGGAAAAGAACCAATTCCTTGCTGATTCCAACTTCTAGATGCTGCCAGATACCCCAGCTTGTGACAGCATCACTCAATCTCTACCTCTGTGGTTACTTTGCTTTCTCTTAACATGAACCCTCCTGCCTATCTTGTATAAGGACCCATGGGTTTTCACACTGGGCCAATCTGGATAATATAGGAAAATCTCCCCATCTCAAATGCTTACCTTAATCACACCTGCAAAGTCCCTTTTACCAGGAGGGGTACATTTTCACAGGACATGGGGATTAGGATGTGGACAGCTTTGGGGAACCATTACTCTGTCTGCCATACCACTCAAGTAATTGCTATATCATATTTTTACCGGATTCTCATTGGCCTATAGATTGATTTAGAGACAGGTACATTTACGACATTAAGCCTTTATATCCATGAACATTGGATATCTCACCATTCATTTGTCTCTAACATCTCAATAAACTTTTATAATTTTTCTAGTCCTTAGGTAATCCTAAATACTTAAACATTTTGTTGTATAGTAAATGTCATGTATCTTTAAGTGTGTATCTCAGATTTTGTTGCTTATGTATACACATATGATTGTTTATATTTTATCTTCATTCTAGGAAACTTGCTGAATTCTACTACTAGAATAATTTGTAAATTCTTCTAAATTATTCACATAAACAAACAGGTCATTTTTATTACATACTCATTTCCACTCTTCCACTCTTTTGTATTTGATTTTCTCAGTTTCATAATTGTAGGGATGTAATAAGGCAATATTAATGAATATATAGTTTATATATAATTTACATTAATATAATAAAAATACAAGCTCATTTCAATAGAGCATGAAGGAATTTAATAATGACCATTAAAAATACATGATTAAGGGGCACCTAGGTGGCTCAGTCCAACCTTGGCTTAGGTCACGATCTTGTGGTTCATGGATTTGAGCCCTACATCGGGCTCTGTGCTGACAGCTCAGAGCATGGAGCCTGCTTCAGATTCTGTGTCTCCCTCTCTCTCTGCCCCTCCCCCACTCATGTTCTGTCTGTGTCTCTCTCTCAAAAATAAAGAAACATTTAAAAAATAACAAAAAATACAGGGCTAAAAACCTTACCAAGGTTAAAAGAAGACAAAAAATCCCTGACTTGAAGAATATATGCTAAAAAAAAAAAAAAACCTGACAACAAAGCTACAGAAAACATCACCATAAATGAAGACAACCTAGGGACCCTCACTATACAGTCAGGACTAGGATAGGTGCTATCACCATTCTCAATGACACTGGGAAGAGCCTAGGAGCATCACTGTACAATCGGAACTAGAAAAGGTGGCTTCATCGTTCTTATTGACACTGTTCTATTAATATGTGTTTCTAGCTCTCTGGGTGAGCACTGTTTCCTGTCTACCTCAACCTTGACCAGTTCCATGCATGCTGGTCCCTCATATGCAGAAGTGAGAAGTTCAGCTTCTTGGGTGTCTCCATGAATAGGGTGTACATGATGAAGCCCTGGTCTAGACTACATGCTCCCAAAGCATGCTTTACATCTTGTTCATAATGCATTTTCCTGGCTCATTGTTCAAACCCCATAGTTTCCTTGGGTCTTGATGAAAGAAGAGAGCTGTTCTTGTAGCCAATAGCCCTAAGCCTTTCTTCCACCAGGCTTAAAGTCAGAGTTTCTATAGGAGACTGAAGTGCACGTGTCATGGTGCTCACTAAAGCACATTTTATAGTCCTCCCCTGGAAGAGTGAAAGATGACATGCCATATGCCAAAATGGCAGAACAAAGCCTTTTTGTGAACCAGTGCCACCCTGAGTGTGGGTGTTGTGGCAGAAATGAGAGGTGGAAGTTAACGGCTCTGAAATCCTTGAGTTTCTAAGGGGCTGCTTTCTCCAACAGGAGATTGCAGGTATGGAACATTCCACACTCTGCCCTGGATGATGAGGACACAGCTGCAGAGACTCACCTGGAGCAGAGAAGGGCAGGCAGAAAAGGCAGCCCCACCCCCCAGCTACTGAGACCATCCCATGGCCACAAGTTTGTTAGAGAAGAAAGGTGTAAAGAAGAGGGAATGTGGCCATGGACACCCCTGGCCTGCTAGGCTGTGGGCAAGTGGGATCCTATGTGTCCTCTCTTATCAGCTGTCCTTTGTCATTTGGAGCTTCTGCCTCTGCAGGGCAGTGTTGGTGACCTCTGCAGCAGAGGGGCCTCTGGACTGCGAGCATTCTGTGTACCCTGGGGCAGAGGGCCTGAGAACAGCAAGCAGAGCTTCTTGCCACACCTGCAGGGTTGGCCGGACCCAGACCTTGGTTGGTCTAGCGTAGCTACCCCACACACACGTGGGGGGCGAGTTGTGTCTGCAGGAGACAGGCAAGCCCAACTCTTTCCCAGCTCAGAGCAAACTCCTTATTTCTTGCCAGAGTGCTGTACTTACAGAAAATTGCTAGAAGTTGGAATGATGATCTGGCTTGATTTGCTCCAGGATAAATGAAAACGTGCTGTGTCAGAATGTTTCACTGGTGTTGCCAGCCACACAGAATGGGTCAGTATGCCTCTCGGGAGCCATTGCCCACCCACTTCTTGCAGCCAACCCAACAGGAATTCAGGCCTTGGCTCTGTGGGCACATCCCACAGCTGGCGACCATGCTCTTCCTTTCACCATGAGGTGAAAGGCTCATCCCCTTCCTCAAGACCTCTCTCCCAGGCCACTTCCGCATCCTTCCCTGAAAGGCTCTTGCCTTTTCAAGTTGGGTGGCGTTCTCCTCCAAATTCTCTTTGCCTTCTGCCAACTGCATGGAAAGTGCAGGGTGAGGGGCTCCAGCCTGGGGGTCTGGGAAGGAATGGAGGCAGAGTACAGGGCATCAGACCCTCTGCGGGATGGGTGCTGATCTGGAGAGCCTTGAAGGGCAGCAGTCCTGAAATACAATGCAAGGGATGCAATATTTCCAGGGATCAGATGCCAGAGAACAGTCTTTACTGAATGGTGATTACCTCCGAGACATTGACAGGTTCCTTAAAAGCTTATGAAAATGAAAAACCCCAGACAAGGGTTTCTGAATGCGGCCTTGTGCCACCAGGACTCTGTCGTTCCTTTGCACAAGTGAATGGAGTCCATACTAATCGCCCCGGGAGACATGTGAGACTGGAGACATGCAGCTTAAAACGAGAACAGGAAACCGAGAACAAACCTTTTAACATGAGGCAGCAGATGTCTCAGAATGGCAGCACTGATGTCCTTCCTAGCTTAAAAGGGGACAACAAAAGGGGTGCCTGGGTGGCTCAGTTGGTTGAGTGACAAACTCTTGGTTTCAGCTCAGGTCATGATCGTAGTTTCAAGCCCTGCATACAGCTCTGCACTGAGCATGAAACCTGCTTGGGATTCTCTCTCTCTCCCTCTCTCTGCCCCTCCCCTACTCATGCATGCATGCGTGCTCTCTCTCTCTCTCTCTCTCTGTCAGATAAATAAACATTAAAAATAAGAGTTTATGGCTGCATAACATTCATGATGAATAGCTATGCACAAGCGCCCCTTACAAATCATCATACTTCTTCCCAGATGCATCCCCCGTGAAGCAATTAAGCCACTGTCCAGCCCAGTGGCGAAACCATTAGACAGTAGAATATAACCTGAGGAAGTGAGAAGGCACAGTTCAAGACTGCCTCTTGTTGATAATTTAAACATATAGGGGCGCCTGGGTGGCTCAGTCGGTTGAGCGTCCGACTTCAGCTCGGGTCATGATCTCACAGTCTGTGAGTTCGAGCCCCGCATCGGGCCCTGTGCTGACAGCTCAGAGCCTGGAATCTGTTTCAGATTCTGTGTCTCCCCCTCTCTCTCTGACCCTCCCCCGTTCATGCTCTGTCCCTCTCTGTCTCAAAAATAAATAAACGTTAAAAAAAAAAAAAACATATAATGGCCAGGGCACCTGGGTGACTCAGTTAAACGTCCAACTTCGGCTCAGGTCATGATCTCATGGTTCATGGTTCAAGCCTCACATCAGGCTCTATGCTGATAGCTCATGCTCTGTCTCTCTCTCTCAAAAATAAATAAACATTAAAAATAAAAAAAAAAACATATATGTCAACCCTAAAGAACCAGTATGGTTTAGCTACACTGACCAAGACAAGCAAACTCAAGAAAGTGGAGCCGTCACTAGCAACTTTAACAAGATAAAAAGGAGTGGGAGAGAAACCAAGAACAAATGCACCAAAAGGAAACTGAGCTGCATGTCCACAGTGGAGGGAAGGAGTTCATCTGGAATACAGGACGTTTCTCAGGGTGTGTCTACCATTACCGTGCCCAGTGATTAAATCAGTGGAAAACGACACAGTTCAGGCAGAACCAATGGCACAGGTGCTTCAGGAAGGCAGACTTGGGTCATTGCACCAGGTCACGAGTCACAACCACCTGAGGTGCTTGCCAAGGGCAAAAGGGGATACAGAATGAGGAGTGGAGGAGAGTACTAACAGAGACCAGCAAGGACCACATGCCCATTTGCAGAAACTCGGACTGTAATGGCAATGAGTATTTTTTCCTTATTTTGTTAAGAATGTGTGTGTGTGTGTGTGTGTGTGGTGCGTGCATGTGTGTGTGTGTGTGTGTGTGTGTGTGTGTGTGTGAGGATGCCTGGGTGGCTCAGTGGGTTGAGAATCTGACTCTGGGTTTTAGCTCAGATCATGATCTCACAGTTTGTGGGATCAAACCCCATGTTGGGCTCTGCACTGAGCACTGAGCCTGCTTAGGACTCTCTCTTCCCCTCTCTCTCTGCCATTTCCCCACTCACGTGTGCTCACTCTCTTGAAATAAATAAATAAATAAATAAATAAATAAATATTTTACAAAAGAATAGAAGATTCTATAAGAGAAGAGTGAGCATCACCTGTGCACTTTGCATACTCTCCTGGGAAAGGGTTAGTGCATTTTCACTTATATTCAAGATGGTTCTATCATGATAGATGGAAATAAGACTTCATATTGTCATTATTTGGAGATTAACTATGGATTAAGGCGATATGTACGGGCACTGAATTGACAAGGAATGAACTGTCATGGGCAATTTTATGGGTCAACTGGGCTAGGCTATGGTGTCCAATTGTTTGCTCAGATATTCTCCAGATGTTGCTGTAAAAGTGTTTTGTACATGTGATTAATATTTATAATCATAGACTTTAAGTAAAGGAGATTACCTTTGTTATGTGAGTGGCATCATCCAATCAGTTGATGGCCTTCACAGCAAAGCCCTGAGGTATCCTGGATCTCTGCCTTAAGGCTGCCACATTTCCAGCCTGCTCCATTTCCAGCCTGCCCACCTGCCCTGCAGATTTCAGACACAAGATGTAACATTGAAATCCTGTACATTTCCAGCCTGCTCACCTGCCCTGCAGATTTCAGACTCAAGACCTTAACTTCAACACTTGCTCAAGACTCCAGGCTACTACGTGCCTTATAGATTTCAAACTTGCCAGACCCCCACTCCTGGTTCCAAAATCTGTATTTGTTTCCTGGGGCTGCCATAACAAAACAGCACACACTTGAGTTAAAACAATGTAAATTCATTCTCAGTTATGGAGGCCAGAATTCCAAAATTGAGGTGTCAGCAAGGCTGTTTGTGTAAGGGTTCTGAGGGAGTACATCTCCACATCCAGGTTTCTCATGCTGCTGGCAACTTTGGCATTCCTCCACTTGTCGATGCATCCCTCCCTCCATCTCTGCCTCCACCTTCACACTGCATTCTCCATCACAAGGCCATCTTCTCCCTGTATGCTCCTCTCTCTTCTTCTCATAAAGCAACAGTCATTTTGGATCAAGGATAACCTGGTTTGACCTCATTTTAACTTTAATTACATTTGAAATGACCCTATTTCCAAATAAAGTCACATTCTGTGGTACTGACAATAGGACCTCAACATATCTGTTATGGGGCAGGCGGGGGGGAAGGATAATTCAAACTGTAACAGACGGTACTACTCTCCAAGTTGATCTACAGATTCACTACAGTCAAACTTCCAGCAGGGTTTCCTTAGAAATTTTAAGTTGACCTTAAAATTCATGTGAAGGACTCAGAATAGACAAAAAAAATTTGGAGAAGAACAGAGCTGGAGGACTTAATTTTGTGATCGCAAATTTACGACAAATCTACAATAATTGAAAGAGTGTGGAATTTGTGTAAGAACAGAAATACACCTCAACAGAACAGAATTAAGAGTCCAGAAATAAACCCTTCATTTATGGTCAGTTGTTTTATGAGAAGGGTTCCAAGACAATCGATGGGAAAAATATTAGTCTTTTCAATAAATGATCCTAACACAACTGTACATCCACAGGCAAAAGAGTGAATCTGGACCCCTGCCTCACACCATATTCAAATTTAACTCCAAATGGATTGAAGGCCCAAATATAGGAGCTGGAATTATAAAACACTTAGAAGAAAACACAGAATTAACTCTTCATGACCTTGGTGGTTAAGCAATGATTTCTTAGATATGACTCTAAAAGTACCAATGTCAAAAGAAAATAGATAAATTGGACTTCTTTAAAGTTAAAAACTTTTGTGAGCCATAGAGTGAATTCAAGAAAATCAAAAGGTAACCTAATTTCTTTCTACTGTGAGAAAGCATTTGGTAATCATACATCTGATGATACTTGTATCACGAATATATAAAGAGCTCTTTCAATTTAATACCTAAAAAAGAATCGATGTGAAACTATCACGAATGGAAGAAAATTCAGTCAAGTAGCATACAAAGAAACAACAGCCTTCATAAATAAAACAAAATCTAGTTAGAAGCCACCAGTATCAGGAATGAAAGAGGATCATTACTACAGGCATTGAAATAATCGCAAGGGAATTTTTCTAACAAATTTATGGCTCTAAGTTCTACCACTCAAGTGAAATGGACAATTTCTTTGAAAGAGACAACATACCAAAACTCCCTCAAGAATAAACCAATAACCTAAACAATCCTATAAGTATTGCAGAGCTTAAATTCATAGTTAAAATCCCCCAGAAAAGAAATGTTGAGGCCAATCAGTTTTACTGGCAAACATGTGGATGGATCTCAAATGCATTATACCAAGTAAGGAAAGCCAGACTTTAAAGAATGCATCTATGACATTCTGGAAAAGGCAAACTGTGTGGATGGAAGTCTAGATTAGCTGTTTCAAGGGACTATGGGCAGAAGGACTCTAAAGGGGAAGGCAATGGGATTCTTCTATAGTTTGTGGTGGTAACATGACTGCAAGCATTTTTCAAAACTTGCATGATTCGATTCATTTTACTGTGTGTAAATTATACTTTAATAAGAATGGTTTTTGACCAGGTGGATGACAGATATATATAAGTAGTGACTGATGTAACAGAACTGAGTAGGCCACGGAGAAAGCAGAAAACATCCTGATCTACAATACAGAATCCTCAGGAAGAAGCGGTGTGTCTAGCTCTGACTGTGGGAGGGGTTGATACACCCAGGAGTGTCCAGGGAAAACTAAGAAGAAGTTACAACCCTAAATCTTCCCCCCACTCCACAACTTCAGGCTATGTGCCTCACTGACTATTGCAGACAATCTAGAGTTCTATTTTCTGCAGAGTAACAAGCAAAATCCACAGTTTAGGGCCCTGGGTGCCAGCGTTAGGTTACAAGCATTAAGACATGGTATACACAATGCAGATTATTAAAACACAACTACCTTCTACCTGAGTTCCCAGAGTCTGCAGTAAGACCCCTGCCTCAGGAAGGAGCCTGAGATCATGTGTACAAGCTGACAAGCTTAGAGGGATGTCCTGAAGTTACTGACATCACAGGCTACCCATGACTCACCCAGCACTGTCCACACCCGAGTTTCCAATCACTTTTCATTCCAGTAGTCTTAATTTCAAATGGAAAACAAAGGAAGAGCAGACATCGAAGGAAAGCCTCCAACATGGAAAATAAACATCAATTCAAGCAAGTGAAAATAGCAGTTTGGTGGAAATTAACTCAGCTGGGAGAAGTTCCTTCAGGTTTAGACAAAAATGATGAGCACATTCCATGTTGTTCCTCCCACTACTCACAACCACACAAGTCACACACAGGAGATTTTGAAAGGATAAATAGACTAGCTAGGGGCCACAGGACTTGAAGAGCAGCTCAGTGGGGAGTTCCCTACAGTGTTTCTTTCCTCCCATGTGTCCAACTTGGATGTAGAGGAGCCTGTGACCTGGAAATGCCCACACACAAGCATGCATACACACTCTTTCTCACACACATATGCTCACACACATTCACACACACCGACTCACACACACACTCAGAAACACACTCATACACTCTGACACACATACAAACACACACTGACTCACACACACACACACTCAAACATACACTCACATACACTCACACATACCTACACTCACTCTGACACACACTCTCCCACACATGCACACACGCCCTCACACTCACACATATACACTCATACACACTCTCACATACATACACATATGCCAACACACATGCTCACAGTCACACACATATACTATCACACACTCACATACCCACACATTCTCACATTCACACACCTACACTCACACTCACACACAGTTTCCCAGACATGCACGCACACTTTCACACACTCACACATATACACTCACACACAGTCTCACACGCTCACTCTCACACACACACATATACATTCACACATGCTCACAGTCACACACATACACTCACACATACCCACACTCTCACAGACTCACACACATACACTCTCACATGCTTACACATTCATGCTCATACACTCACACATGCTCACAGTCACACAATACACTCTCACATGCTCACACACACCCATACTCTCACATGCTTACATACTCTCACACGCTTACACTCTCACACACACACATGCTCACAGGCACACACATACACTCTCACATGCTCACAGCCACACTCTCACATGCTTACACACTCACTCTCACACATGTTCACAGTCACACAATACACTATCACATGCTCTCACAGTCACACATGCTCACAGTCACACATATATGCTCACACGCTCACACATACCCACACCCTGACATGCTTACACACTCTCACATGCTCACACACTCTCCCATTCTCACATGCTCACACACTCTCACATGCTCACAGAATCTCACACATGTTCACACACATACTCTCACACATTAGTCTTAACTAAACCCACAGACCAGGGTGGCCCAACATGATGGAACGCTCTAACCATCCTTCCTATTCTCAAGGCAGACATGGGGAAAGCTCCACACTCTGCCCCCCAAAAGGTGCCTCAGAAGCAGAATTCATCAGCGGAAGGCCAACTTCCAACCCCTTCCCCCACAGTAAGGTGGTCCCTGCAGAACCTGCAGGCTGAGATATCTCAGCCTCAGCATTATTGACCTTGGGTCTGGACAGTTCTTGGTTCTGGGAGGGTGGCAGCAGGTGCACTGTAGGCTACTTAGCAGCGTCCCTGAACAACCCACTAGATGCCAATACCACACCCCCCAATTTTGATCATCGACAATGGCTCCTGACATTACCTAATGTCCCCTGGGAACATCACTCCTGGTTGAGAACCAATGCCATGTGTCCACACCCCCTGCAGGACGGGCCCTCTTCTCTCCCCACCCCAGAATAGGAGGCACCACTCTTTCCCATCCCAAGCCTGCAGTGACGGGATGCAGGTGGAGTCCTGTCCCTTGGGAAACATGAAGGTGGACAGACAGGCCAGAACACATGAGCCGGAATGTACAATCGGAGTGACCCCAAGAGTGGGCTGTCTGGGAGCAAGGCCACCAGAGACTGGCTCCCTGATGGGGAATGAGGAGCCTGCAGCCTGCGGGTACTCCAGGAGGAGGGAGCCTGCCCACGTGGCTGGGACACCACGTGTCTGCTCAAAACAAGTAGTCAGGGTTCCCGCCAATCAATGTTCCTGGTGTCTTGTGCCCTGCTCCATGGAGCTGCACGCCCTCATGTGTTCTGTGTTGTCACGTGCCCCCTGCCATGGCACTGTGGTGCCCTCATGTGTTCCCGGTGTTTCGTGCCCCACGCCGAGGCGCTGCGGTGCCCTCACGTGTTCTGTGCTGTCACGTGCTCTGCGCCGAGGCGCTGCGGTGCCCTCACGTGTTCTGTGCTGTCACGTGCCCTACGCCGAGGCGCTGCGGTGCCCTCACATCTTCCTGGCGTCGCATGCCCCAGCAGGGTTGCAAGTCGGTCGAGGTCCTGCCCTTGAACCCCTGGGACCCTCCCACCTCATGGCTTCCCAGCCATCTGTCCCTCATGCTGTGCTTGGAGCCTCGCTGCCTGCAGCCCCCAGCCTCATCCTGCTCCTACTCCTCCTGCCCCCCACCCGAGTTGCAGCCATAGCCCACGGACACCCCAGGATCAAGGGTGTCTCCTTGAACCGAGACGTGGGTAGGACCCTTCCCAGCCCAAGTTGAAGGGGTCCTAGGGGCGATTTCGGGGCTTCTTTTTCCGTGGGGTGGAGGCCCCCCCTCTGCCCCTCTCTGCCCCTCCCAACCCCTCCCTGCTCCTCTCCTCCTTTCACACCCTTCCCCGCACCTCCCCACCCCTCCTCAGCACCTTCCCTTACCTGCCTTCCCTTTCCTACCCTCACTCTCATCCCCTCCCTTGCCCTGGCCTCCCTTCCTTGGCCCTCCCCCCAACTTCCCCTCCCATTCCCTCTCATGCCTCATCCCTCCCTGTATTTCCCTTCCCCTGCCCTCTTCCTGACCTCCCCAAACCTTCCCTTCCCTTCTCACCCAGAGGCAGGACCTCTCTGCCACTCTGTGTTTCTCCCCAACCCAACCCACCTGCCACTGCTGATAACTTGCAGACTCTGTCCCTTTCTCCTCAGCCTGTGGCCATCGTTACATACAGGGGAAGATTGTGGGGGGCGTGGATGTCCCAGAGAGGAAGTGGCCATGGCAGGTCAGCGTGCACTATGCAGGCTTCCACGTCTGCGGAGGGTCCATCATCGATGAGTACTGGATCCTGTCAGCAGCCCACTGCTTCCAGAAGTGAGTGGGCAGCACCAGATGCCATTCCCTAGGAGGTCCAGGGCCTCTGGGGTTGACCACGTGGGCTACCTACAGCTGGGACTTCCCAGAAGTGGGGGAGAGAGTGGGGCCCAGCACACAGTTCCAGCCAGGGCAGCCTCTCCTCTCACAGGGCTTAAGGCTCCTTGGGGGCCATTGGCTCTTTGGGACAGGTGTGGAGCCTCGTCATAGGATGAGAGGTAAGAGGAAACATCACAGGAGAGGTGAGGAAAGACGTACCTTCATGGGCGACTCACTGCACACCTAAGTTCACCCTCCTGGGCTGATGGTGAGCAACATGTCATGATGAGTCCCTGAATCCTCCATGGGCCCAGCTTAGGACTTCTTTGGGGGCAGTTTTCCTAGACAACCAGGATCCCAGTGTGCTGCAGGAGTTTGCTTTTCCATATCCTGGCTGAGAGCCGGGAGACCCAGGCCACCATGCTCCAGGCCTCCCTGGGCCTGTGAACTCCTAAGAGACTTCCCTTCCCAGGTACATGGTGCACAAGCCACTGTGTCTCTGTCCTCTGTCCCCACAGAGAGAAGAACACTGAAGCATTTGATATGTACGTGGGCCTTGTGGACCTCAGGGTTGCAGACAATCACACCCAGTGGTTCGAGGTGAACAAGGTGATCATTCACCCTACGTATGAAGTGTACCACCCTATTGGAGGAGACATTGCCCTGGTGCAGCTGAAATCTCGCATTGTGTTTTCTGACTCTGTGCTCCCAGTCTGCGTCGCACCCCCAGATGTGAACCTTCAAAATGTCATTTGCTGGGCTACAGGATGGGGAGTCATCTCCCAACAAGGTAAGAGAACTAAGGGGTCAGTCTCTTAATTGGAGCTTGTGAAGGATGGCAGCTCTGTGTCACTACAGAGAAGAATGAATTCTGTCAGTTATGGGAGTGCAGGTGTCTGGAGACTGGAAATCCCACCCATCAATCACTATTTCTTTATCAGTGTGCAGTTTTGTTATCCCTGGCTGTCTTTGTTGTGTACAGAGAAGGAGTTACATCGATTCTGAGTACAGAATGTATATTTAGTATATTGAAAATACAAATACAGATTTCAAAACAGAGTTTTCCTTAAGATTCTAAATTCAACTTATAAACAATCTTTTTAAACTTATTTTAAAAATGGGGGCACCCGGGTGGCTTAGTTAAGCATCCAACTTTGGCCCAGGTCATCTCACAGTTTGTGATTTCAAGCCCCGCATCAAGCTCTCTGCTGTCAGCAGAAAGCCTGGAGCTTTCTTCAGATCCTCTGTACCTCTCTCTCTGCCCCTCCCTCACTCATACCATCTTTGTTTCAAAAATAAAAATAAACATAAAAAAATTAAAAATCTATTAGTTATTTTAGTTTTCTCCATAATGGCCTCATATTTTCTTTCTAGTTTATACCTGAGTGCTTTAGAATTTTTATGGTTACTGAATATTTTATTTTCTTTTTTTAACATTTATTTATAATTTTTGAAAGAGAGAGAGAGAGAGACAAAGCATGAGTGGGCAAGGGGTAGAGAGAGGAGGAGACACAGAATCCGAAGCAGGCTCCAGGCTCCGAGCTGTCAGCACAGACCCCAACATGGGGCTTGAACTCACAAACTGCAAGATCATGACCTGAGCCGAACTTGAACACTTAACTGACTGAGCCACCCAGGCGCCCCTGAAAACTTTTTTTTTTTTTTGTATTTGCTGATTAGTGACAGCTATTGATTTTTGCACATTGATTTTTCCAGCCACCTTATAGAACTCACTTTTAATACCTTGTCAATTTAGTATTTGGAAAAGAAACATCCTATTTTTTTTCCAAATAATGACTGTTTCATCATTTCTTTTCCCATATTTTCATCTTTTATTTTTTTATTTTTTGGTCTTATTGCAATGATGCTAGGTCTCCTCTTATTTTCTATTTTAATGAAAATCCTTCTAATAACTTGCTATAAATTTGTGGTCTGGTCTGGAGACTTTAGATTAATCTTATACCAGTTTAAGAAAGATTAATGTCTGCTTTACTTAATTAAAAAAATTTACTGAATTTAGGCTGCTAGAAATTCAAATTAGAAAGTTATAACTTTATCACGTTCAATGTAATTTCCATGGTAACAAAGAAAATATCTGTAGAATATACACAAAAGGAAATGAAGAGGGAATTTAAACGTTTCACTACAGAAAAAAAGTGTTTAAGCACAAAAGAAGACTGTAATTCAAGAAATGATGGACAAAAAGATACAGGGCATAGAGAAAACAAATAGAACCATGACAGAAGTCTTTCCTTATCAGTAATTACTTTAAATGTAAATAGATTAAATTCTCCAATCAAAAGACAGAGATTAGAAGAATGGATAAAAATACATGATCCAATTCTGTGCTGTTTGTGAAACTCACCTGAGATCCAAGGGCACAAACAAGTTGAAAATGAAAGGACAGAAAAAGATATTCATGCAAGCAGTGACCAAAAGAGAGCAGGGTGGCTATACTATTACCAAATTAAATAGACTCTTAAAAAAAAGTTACAAGAGACAAAGAAGGACATTATAGATGAATAAAAGGTTTACACATCAGGAAGATATAAAAATTATAACCATTACACACCTAAAGACAAACCATCAAAATATATGAAGCAAAAACTGACAGAACTGAAAGGAGCACTAGACAGCTCTACCATAATAGTTGGAGATTTCAATATGCCTCTCTCAACAATGGACTGAACAACTAGACAGAAGATAAGGAAGGAAAGAGAGGACTCGAACATCACAGTGAACCAACTAGATGTAGCAGACACACATAGACACCCACCCCGCAGCAGCCACACACAAGTACACTTGTGAAATTTTTCAGGATAGACCATACATTAGGCCACAAACAAAGTCCCAGTATATCTTAAAGGTAAATATCTTACAAAATATCTTCTCTGACCCAGACAGGGTGAAGTAGAAATCAGTAATATAAAGAAAATGGAAAAATTCACAAAACCATGAAAAGTAAACAACACATTCTTAAATAACAAATGGATCAAAGAAAAAAATCACAAGGAAAATTACAAAATACTTAGAGACAAATAAGAAAAGAACTAAAATGCAACATACCAAAACGTATGGGGTGCAGCAAAAACAGTACTATGGGGAAAAATTGTAGCTATGCCATTTATTCTTTTATAAAAGAAGTACTTAACATTTATAAAGAAGAAAGACCTCCGATAAATAACTTCACTTTACAACTTAAGAAACAAAAGAAGAACAAACTAAACCAAAGCTAGCAGAAAGCAAACAATAACTAGAAAGCAGAGAAAATTAAATGGAGATGAGAAAAAAAATAGTCAATAAGACCAATGTTAGTTATATGAAAAGACCAACAAAATGAACAAACCTTTAGCTAGCCTGACTACAAAAATGAAACTGAGAACACCACTACTGACATCACATAAATAAAAGGATTTTAAGAGAATACTAGACATAACTCCACGCCAACAAGTCTGATAACATACATGAAAGGGAAAAATTCCTAGAAATGCCCAAATTACCAAAACTGACTCCAGAGAAACTTAAAACTCCAAGTGAGTTGTAACAAGTAAGCAAGTTGGTATTCACAAACCTCTCAACAATAAAAGTCTAGGACGAGGTGGCCTCCCTGATGAACACTACCAAAGATTTAAAGAAAAGTTAACGGCAATTCTTCTCAAATGATATTTGAAAAACATAGGAGAGAAGAGAACACTCACCTCATTCTATGGAGCCAACATTACACTGATCCCAAAGCAAGACACAAAAGTATGAGACACTATTCTTCGTGAATGTAGATGTAAAAATCCTCAACAAGACACTAACAAACTTAATTCAACAGCACATTAAATCCCAAATACAAAATCTAACAGCACACCTAAAGGAAATAGAAGCAGAACGGCAAAGACACCCCACACTCAGCAGAAGAAGAGAAATAATAAAGATCAGAGCAGAAATAAACAATACAGAATGTGAAAACACAGTAGAGCAGATCAATGAAACCAAGAGTTGTTTTTTTTAAAACATAAACAAAATTGATAAACCTCTAGTCAGGCTTCTCA
Source organism: Panthera pardus (assembly GCF_024362965.1). Classification (NCBI taxonomy): domain Eukaryota; kingdom Metazoa; phylum Chordata; class Mammalia; order Carnivora; family Felidae; genus Panthera; species Panthera pardus. The sequence goes on from NW_026526654.1 coordinate 1,996,991, forward strand.
AAAAGAAAAGGGAGATGACCCAAATAGATAAAATCACGAATGAAAATAGCATTATTACAACCAATCCCTCAGAAATACAAGCAATTATCAGGGAATACTATGAAAAATTATATGCCAACCAACTGGACAACCTGGAAGAAATAGACAAATTCCTAAACGCCCACACTCTTCCAAAACTCAATCAGGAGGAAATAGAAAATTTGAACAGACCCATAACTAGTGAAGAAATTGAATCAGTTATCAAAAATCTACCAATAAATAAGAGTCCAGGACCAGATGGCTTCTGCGGGGAATTCCACCAGACATTTAAAGCAGAGATAATACCTATCCTTCTCAAGCTGTACCAAAAGATAGAAAAGAAAGGAAAACTTCCAGACTCATTCTATGAAGCCAGCATTACTTTGATTCCCAAACCAGAGATTCAGCAAAAAAAGAGAACTACAGGCCAATATCCCTGATGAATATGGATGCAAAAATTCTCAATAAGATACTAGCAAATCGAATTCAACAGCATATAAAAAGAATTATTCACCATGATCAAGTGGGATTCTTTCCTGGGCTGCAGAGCTGGTTCAACATTTGCAAATCAATCAGTGTGATACATCACATTAATAAAAGAAAAGAAAAGAAACATATGATCCTGTCAATCGATGCAGAAAAAGCAGTTGACAAAATACAGCATCCTTTCTTAATAAAAACCCTCGAGAAAGTCAGGAGAAAAGGAACATACTTAAACATCATAAAAGCCATTTATGAAAAACCTACAGCTAATATCCTCAATGGGGAAAAACTGAGAGCTTTCCCCCTGAGATCAGGAACACGACTGGGATGTCTACTCTCACTGCTGTTGTTTAACGTAGTGTTGGAAGTCCTAGCATCAGCAATCAGACAACAAAATGAAATCAAAGGCATCAAAATTGGCAAAGATGAAGTCAAGCTTTCACTTTTTGCAGATGACCTGATATTATACAGGAAAACCCAATAGACTCCACCAAAAGTCTGCTAGAACTGATACATGAATTCAGCAAAGTCGTAGAATACAAAATTAGTATACAGAAATCAGTTACATTCCTATACAATAATGAAGCAACAGAAAGAGAAATAAAGAAACTGATGCCATTCACAATCTCACCAAGAATCATAAAATACCTAGGAATAAACCTAATCAAAGATGTAAAAGATCTGTATGCTGAAAACTATAGAAAGCTTATGAAGGAAATTGAAGGAGATACAAAGAAATGGAAAAACCTTCCATGATCATGGATTGGAAGAATAAATATTGTTAAAATGTCAATACTACCAAAGCAATCTACATATTCAATGCAATCCCAATCAAAACTGCACCAGCATTCTTCTCGGAGCTATAACAGGCAATCCTAAAATTTGTATGGAACCCAAATAGCCAAAGTAATACTGAAGAAGAAGACCAAAGCAGGAGGCATCACAATCCCAGACATTAGCCTCTACTACAAAGCTGTCATCATCAAGACAGCATGATATTGGCACAAAAACAGACACATAGACCAATGGAATAGAACAGAGACCCCAGAATTGGATCCGCAAATATATGGCCAACTAATCTTTGACAAAGCAGGAAAGAGTATCCAATGGAAAAAAGACAGTGTCTTTAAGAAATGGTGCTGGGAGAACTGGACAGCAACATGCAGAAGAATGAAACTAGACCACTTTCTTACGCCATTCACAAAAATAAACTCAAAATGGATACAGGACCTGAATGTGAGACAGGAAACCATTAAAGCCCTAAAGGAGAAAGCAGGAAAAAAACCTCTCTGACCTAAGCAGCAGCAATTTCTTACTTGACACATCGCCAAAAGCAAGGGAATTAAAAGCAAAAATGAACTATTGGGACCACATCCAGATAAATAGCTTCTGCACTCCAAAGGAAACCATCAACAAAACTAAAAGGCAACCTACGGAATGGGAAAAGATTTGCAAATGACATATCAGACAAAGGGTTAGTATCCAAAATCTATAAAGAACTCACCAAACTCCACACCCGGAAAACAAATAATCCAGTGAAGAAGTGGACAGAAGACATGAATAGATACTTCTCTAAAGAAGACATCTAGATGGCCAACAGGCACAATGTCACTTCTCAACAGGGAAATACAAATCAAAACCACACTGAGATACCACTTCTCGCCAGAGTGGCTAAAATGAACAAATCAGGAGACTACAGATGCTGGAGGGGATGTGGAGAAACTGTTGCACTGTTGGTGGGAGTGCAAACTGGTGCAGCCACTCTGGAAAACAGTATGGAGGTTCCTCAAAAAATTAAAAATAGGTCTACCTTATGAACCACCAATAACACTGCTAGGAATTTACCCAAGGGATACAGGAGTGCTGATGCATAGGGGCACTTGTGCCCCAATGTTTATAGCAGCACTCTCAACAATAGCCAAATTATGGAAAGAGCCTAAATGTCCATCAACTGAAGAATGGATACAGAAGATGTGGTTTACATATACAATGGAATACTACTTGGCAATGAGAAAGAATAAAATCTGGCCTTTTGCAGCAACATGGATGGAACTGGAGGGTATTATGCTAAGTGAAATAAGTCATACAGAGAAAGACCGATACCATATGTTTTCACTCTTATGTGGCTCCTGAGAAACTTAACAGAAAACCATGGGTGAGGGGAAGGAGGAAAAAAAGTTACATATAGGGAAGGAGGCAAACCATAAGAGACTCTTAAATACTGAGAATAAACTGAGGGTTGATGGGAGGGTGGGGGAGAGGGGAAAGTGGGTGATGGGCATTGAGGAGAGCACCTGTTGGGATGAGCACTGGGTGTTTTATGGAAACCAATTTGACAATAAATTATATAATTAATACATACATACAAACATACATACATACATACCATTATGCCATCAAAATAAAAAAACAGCGCATTAAAAGGATTATACACTTTGGGGCATCTGGGTGGCTTGGTCGGTTAAGTGTCTGACTCTTGGTTTCAACTCAGGTCATGATCTCATGGTTCGTGAGCTTGTGCCTGGCATCGGGTTCTGGGCTGACAGCACGGAGGCTGCTTGGGATTTCTCTTGCCCTCTCTCTCTCCTACTTACCCACTTGAGCTCTCTCTCTCCCTCAAAAAGTAAATAAATAAACATTAAAAAAGGATTATACACTTCAACAAAGTGTTATTTGTCCCAGGAATACAAAGGAGGCTCAGCATGCAAAAATTAACCAATAGAACACACCACATTAAAGGAATGAAGGGGGAACCCATATGTTCAGCTCAAGTGATGCAGAAAAGCCTCTGACTGGATCCAATGTCCTTTCATGAAGAAAAAAGCCAGTCAAAAAGTAGGAAGAGGGGAGTACTTCCTTGGCACGACTAAGGACATTTATGAACAACCCGCAGCCAGTATCTTACCCAGCAGAGAAAGGTGGACAACTGATGCCTAAAATCATGAGCAGGATAAGAAGGCCACTCTCACCGCTGACATTTTGTATTGTACCAGAAGCTTCAGACAGTTAAGTTAGGCAAGAAAAAGAAAGAAAAGTCACCCAAATTCCAAGTAATCCTAAAAACCAACACATAAAACCAACCACTACAAACAAGAAACAATTTCAGCAAAGTTGCAGGATAAAGATCAACACACGCAAAAGTTAACTGAGTTTCTATATGCCTTCATTGAACAATCACAAAATGACATTAAGAAAATAATACTACATCATCTGAAAGAAAAGCTACCTTTAGTAAATTCATCCAAGGAGGTGAAGACCTGTAAACCAAGTGCTACAAAACATTGCCAGGGGGATTTTGAAAGACCTAAATAAATGGAAAGGCAGTTTGTGTTCACGGGTTAGAAGACAAATTTGTCACAATGTCAGCACCACCCAAAGTGGCCTGCATGTCCAGTGCCTTTTCTGAAGAAATGTAAAAGTTGATTCTTAAGTTCATATGGAATTGGAAGGGTCCCTATGTAGCCAAAACACACTCTTGGAGGAGAAGATCAAAGCTGGACAGACTCACAGTTCCCACTTTCAAAATATTGTAAAGTTATAGATATCATGACAATGTGATTCTAGCACAAGGACAGATTCATAGACCACCCCCTGTGTACACGTGTGCCTTTGTACATGTGTGTTTGCATGTGTGTGTACAGGTGTGTGCATGTGCATGTATGCAAGTGGGGTGAGGGGTGCACATGCATGGGTGTGAGTTCATGTGTGAGTGTGTGCATGCGTGTATATCTGTTACATTTTTGTTGAATGCCAGAAATTGTAGAACATTTAGAACTGAAACCTGTGAACCCCAGAATAGACCCTTCTCTGCTGAGTCATTAGTGGGGTGGTGAGGGCGGGGAAGTCTGGTGAGAATTTGAGCTGGGTTGCAGGTTCTGCTGTTGCTCTGGCTGCCTTCAGTGCACCAGAGGCTCAGGTCCCTCCATGGTGGCTGCTGGATGTGGGGCCTGGGGTGTCTCTCTGTTCCTGCTCCTCCTTTTACCTCAGCACCTCTGCACACCTGTGGCACGTTGTCGCCTACCCTCTGGGGGGCAACTGGTGCTGGGGAGGAGGATCCCTGAGTTGCCCTGGTCCAGCCTTGGTCCCTGGCAGTGCTGTGGGCCCATTGGAAATGGGCCTCTGTGCACAGTTGCTGGCACACCTGGGGCAGCTGCACTCGACTCTGTGTCCTGGGACAAGAGTATCTTTTGGTCCTCCCGACCAATGGAAGGCTCATGGTCCACAGGTGAGAAAGGAAGCAAGCTGTACTCTTGCAGTCCTCCAGTGGCAGCTGGCCATCCCCTGGCCTCCTGCGTGGAGGGGCTCTCTCTCTGGACCCCTGCCCTGTCTCCTGTATTGTCCCATGGCTCTCGGTGGAGACTTAGAGGAAAGACCTACTAGTGAGTGCAAACCTCTCGTGTGGCTTCCGAGCATTCTGAGCTGGTGTGCTGGCCACACCTACACAAGCCATTGAAATTGTTGCTGACTACTTTCCATGCATATCTTCCTTCCACCTCTTCCCTTGTGCTCTGCCAGGCTCATCAGTTTGATCCTCCGTCCACCAGCTGCATGGGGCTGTGGCGGCCGTGAGAGTGTGATGGATAGCTTACACCACACGTCCTCTGTCTCCACCACTGTCTGGGTGGTCAGCAAGACTCTCCACTCTGGGATGGCTGGAACTCGGTATCTCAGGCCCCTGTGAGCTCTGGGGGCTGTGGAGTCCACCCCACCATCCTCTGCCCATCCTCCCTATGGGATTGTCTGTACCCTCCACACGCACGGCTCAGGACCCAGCAGCAGGCTGAGGGAGCCTAGACTCTGTGCCCTCTGAGCCTCCTTCTCTCTGCAACACCCTCCCTGTGGTGTCCACCTTGGGGTTCCAGCTGCCCGGGTACCTGGGGACATTCCCCACCCGAGGGGCATGGGTCCCTTGAGGTCTTGCCTCATCTGCTATGTGTTCCCTGGACAGCCACAATGTAGGAAAGCAGTTGTGTCCTGTGCAGACACATTGCTACTTGCTTATGGCAGGAGAGAAGTGCACTCCTTGTTGCCCTGCATGGTCACAGTGGAGAGGTTTACTGCCAGCGTGTTTCCCAATGCACTTTACTGGGCTGCCTCTTCCAGCACTGCAAACCCTGGTTTGTGGGTGCTCTGTTGCTCTGCGTGCCCGTTTGCACCACCTGCCTTGTCCGTGGCTCCTCTCCTGACATTGCCCTGCCTGCGCAGCCAGTGTCAACCACAAACGCTGCTGACTCCTGCTTTGGGTCACCTTCTCTAGCTCCAAAAGTGGTTCCCCAGGTGCCCCTGGAGGGTTCTCTGCCTTCCCCAAATGGGCACCCCTTTGACACCAGGGTCGCACGGGTCTGCAGCCTGTGCAAACAGCTTTTCTTCAGTCACAGCGATGCCCAGAGCCATGGGAACCTCTCACACATGGGCCAGGAGAGCACAGGTTTCTGGGACCAATGACTGTGCCCATCAAGGTAGACTGAGGCACGCAGGGGTGACACCGGCAAAACCCAGAGGTTCTTTATTTTGCACACAGTGCCCTCCACTCAGCCACCTGGGGACTGGGCTGACAGAGGCTTGTTTGGTCCCCAGCTGCAGCAGTGGGAGGGAACAGGCTAGAACGTGGCGTGGCCCTTCCCGCTGCTTTAGGAAGACTCACATGACACATATATTTCATACCCACTGAGCAAACCAGGCACCCCAGTGCAGAGAGGGAGCCATGAGGAGGGCGGGAGCAGGAGGAGCCTCAGGGTGAGCCAGCTGGGCCCCAGGACCACAGGTGCCTTGGGGACCCCTCACTGGGCCTGCACTCCTTTCTGACAGGCCACACCTCAGACAAGCTGCAGGAGGCACAGATGCCCCTGATCTCACTGCCCTTGTGCCAGCTGCTCTACGGACACCTGTCATATATTATGATGGACATGCTGTGTGCCGGGGACATCAAGAACATGAAGACTGTGTGCGAGGTGCTTCCCTCTGAGGGGCAGGGGCCAAGCCTGGGGCTCTCAGATGTTCACCTGCTTTGAGCCAGGGGGCACTTTGGGAGTGGGAGGTGGTCCCAGATGGCCTGTCCCCTGTAGGGCTCAGGAGCACATCACCATGTGGCCTTCAGCTGGGCGGGAGTCTTGGGTGGCTTATGCAACTCCAGTTAGCACTCAGCACCCTGTGGACCCCAGCACTGCCAGAACAGCCCAGGCTCCACGTCTTCCCGGGGCCTTGCCCACTATCTGTCACCCCATGGCACCATCACCCCCCCAACCCCGCTGGCAGGACAGTGCCTGGAGCACAGCCTGCCTGCAGCAGAGCTTGGCACCGGCAAAGTGAGGCTGAGTGTGTGGGATGCAGGAGGCTGCAGACCCTGAACTCCCCATTCACAGGAACCCCCTCTCTTTTCCAGGGTGACTCTGGTGGCCCACTCGTCTGTGAATTCAACCACACCTGGTTGCAGGTTGGAGTGGTGAGCTGGGGCCGTGGCTGCACATACCCTATGTATCCTGCAGTTTATGCGCGGGTCTCCTATTTCTCAAAGTGGATCCATTATCACATAGAGCACACACCCCTGCCTCTTCAGCCACTCCCCACCCTCTCCTCCATGCTATGCGCCACCCTCAGTGTCCCTGTGACCATGCTGGCTGTCCTATTAATGTTGTGAGGGCCACCGGCCAGGCCCAGATGTGGGGCCACATCTCACCACAAAAGGGCCCAGTGCTCTGGGCTGAGATGTGGTAAGATATTAAATGTTTACCAAGTGAGCATCCCGGAGGTGCTATGTCGTCTGTCCACTCAGAGCACAGGCCTCCTCACGAAGACAGAGTGTGTATATCGCCTGGCACTCAGTGGCCTTATCAGGGTGACAGGCAGCAAGGGGAGAAGCACAGGCCACCCGGCCATCAGTGTCGGGACATTGAATCCAGGTGCAGCCAAAGCCAGCAGAGTTTTAAATGCTCAGACCTGTCAGTGTCAAAGAGTTTTTAAGTACCCAAATCTCCAATATGAAAATTGAAAGATGTGAGCTGAGAGTAGGCATTCGGAAGAACTAAAAAGATGAACACAGACATCAGGGGGGCAAATGCCAAGAAAACACCAAAACTAACATTCTAAACATCTGGTTTTGGAAAAAAAAATCAAAAAGTAAGAAGTCACTAACTTCATCAAGATATAAGCTGGGGCCCCTGGGTGGCTCAGTCAGTTAAGTGCCAGACTTTGGCTCAGGTCATGATCTCGCTGGGTTTGAGCCCCACGTTGGGCTCTGCTGACAGCTCAGAGCCTGGAGCCTGCTTCAGATTCTGTGTCTCCCTTGCTCTCTGGCCCTCCCCTGCTCACACTCTGTCTCTCTCTCTCTCTCTCTCTTTCGCTCTCTCTCTCAAAAATAAATAAACATTTAAAAAAAGATATAAGCTGAGAGCAAAAAATACACAAAACAAGAAATGACAAGGGGGAAATATTAAAGAAAAAAATCTCTGAAATCATAAAAGGTATTGTATAATTCTATGTAAATAATTTTAAAATGAAACATTTCACTTTTTAGAAAGAAATTTACCAAAGGTAACCACAGTAGAGATGGAAGGTTCAAATAGGCCAAAGTCTGGAGAAGAAGTGGAGATGTTTCAGAAGGAATGTAAAAGCCCTTGGTTGAGGGTTCCTTGGGAACCTGTCAAACCTTCTGCTGAGGGCTATCCCTGTGCTGCTACGCAGCCCACATGCAGACTGGGGAGAGGCTTCCAGACTCACCCTGGTGGTGCACGTGCATGAACACACCTGACCACACGTAAGCAGGGGACTGCCACAGTCCAGCTTACAGTTCAGAAGTCCTGGTGAAGGACTAGTCGCCAGAATCCAACTTTAAGATAGCACGTTGTAATCGAGTAGGATTTACTCCAGGAATGCAAGGATCCCATAGGTGTAATTCACATATTAATTACTTCCTTAATGAGACTAATATTAATGAAGAGGCTTTTAACAAATTCAAAACCCATTTTCCAAAAAGAAAAGGAAAGAAAGTAAAGATAGCTATTGCTAGTAAGGTACACGCTGCCTTGGCCTAAAAGCCGTCCTTTCCTTGGTGGGGAAACAGTGCATTCCTGGTAAGGCTGGGTCACAGGAACATCGCTCCTGTGTCTCCTGACCCTTCACACCACTGGAACAGCAGCCGCCACAGCTGTGGAAGAGAACCATCCGGGCAAGCAGGAAAGAGACATTGAAACTATGTCAGAAAACTTAGAGCACATCCAGAGCACACAAGAGGACAATGTGCAACTCCCAGAGACGGTAAGAATACTCGGTAAAGTCACCAGACAAAACATGACAAAAGCAGAATGGGTTCCGGCCAGGAGATATAGCAGAAGGGAAGAAGACACCTGTTACAGTAGCGGCGAAAGAGAGAAGATACCTACAGCCTTAACAAGAAATGTGAACGTCCATATGAGGAAATGTTTAAAATGCTTCTGGTGGGGGTGGGGAGGGAGAAAGAACAAGGAAAAGTAGATTTGAACAAATGTTAACACAGTCTTTCTCAGGCAAAGCAACCCTAATGTGTGCATGCACGTGTGCATGAATGTGTGTGCATGTGTGTGTGCATGCAAGCATGTGTGTGTGTGTGCACATGTGTGTGTATTTCTGGAGCTAAATAGTTAATTTTGAGGTTTATATCAAAACAGAAGAAAGAACACTGAGGAATAAAGCTACATATGAAGGCCAGTGACATGGGGGGAATTACCCCAGCAGACACTGAAATGTTGCATCATTATAACAGGCCATGGATACGGGATAGTGTGTGTCTGTGCATAAGACACTCAAAACGGGGCCCAAGTACATGTGGGAAATCAGTGTATGACTAATGTGTTAATTTAAGTCGCTGGAGGTATTAAGTTTTCAAAACTGCAATTTGGCATGGCCAAATAGTTTGTCCCAGAAACAGTGTACATCCACCCAAGTACACTTTATCCCAGGAATTTAAGAATGATTGAACATAACCACATTCATCCCATGTAGCATGCGAGAACTATTCACTGAGTGCTGCAGTGTGCCGAGTGCTGTCAGGCCCCACAGTGACAAGAGGAACCTGAGTGGTTCATCCGCTGTCATTGGCCCTGTATTCTGGCAAGAAGCTGAGAGAGCTGCAGTCTGGGCCAGAGCATCTTTGTGGCCTTTAGCGCCTGCATCACTTGAATGTTTTATCTGTCCTCTGTCACCCTCCTTTGCCATCCAGGGCCCCTGGAGACCCAGCTAAAGAGACCTTTTTACATGGAGTAGGCTCCCTGCTAAGAGGTGAGTAATCACTAGCCATCTGGGCAACTTGCTTGGAGGCACCAGCCAGAAGCAGGTCTACAAGCGAGGGTTTAGGTCAGGATGTGTGCTCTGTGCTGCCAGGAATACACCTGCTAATGCAGTGTGTGCACAGAGAGAGCACCACACATAACCTGTCCCCATTTGGATGGAATCGCTGGAAGCACTGCTGAATGCTGTACCAATTGAGCAGAAGACTGCAAGTCCCAACAGAATGCCAGCCGGCCTTTGGCCCTTAGCCACTCTCTGCACAGGCCTTGGCGAGGCCACTGCAGGAGTGAGTGTGCCAGGGACACAGCGCCCACACCTCACTGAGTGAGCCCCAGAGCATCACTCATGAGAATCAGGCAGCAACTTAAATGCCTTGGTTTCAGGGTAATCTGTGCACTTTCCCGGTATTCTCAATCAGACTAAAATTCCAATAATGACAGGCAGGGAGTAACCTAGTCAAAACAGCAACGAGGACAAAAAAAAAAAAAAAAAAGAGAGAGAGCCAAAAATGAAAACTGGAAAAAATGCAAAAAGACTTGAAAGAGACAAAACCTCTCAAGACATCACCATGGAAACTAGAATCTCTGATGTTGAAATCACGAGGAAAATAGGATAACCAGTAGAGAGAGTGTGGAAGGGACAACAGAAGAGCCGAGTGGCTGGCGAGACACTCCAGCCGGGGGTGGAAGAGAAAAGGTGGGGGTGACCATGGGGCTAGCAGGCCCACAGGGTGACCCTAGCAGGGCCCCGTACAGGGAAGGCACTTGTGATCCAGGTGGCATTCCGGTCACATCCGCAGGGAATCTACAGAGAACATACATTGAGAAGCTTCTCCAACCAATGTTTAAAAGAATTTTGGGAAGGAAAAAAAAAAGAGAGGGAGAGAGCCAAACCATAAGAGACTCTTAAAAACTGAGAATAAACTGAGGGTTGATGGGGGGTGGAAGGGAGGGGAGGGTGGGTGATGGGTATTGAGAAGGGCACCTGTTGGGATGAGCACTGGGTATTGTATGGAAACCAATTTGACCATAAATTTCACGTTAAAAAAAAAGAATTCTGGAGCCAAACTTTTATGGTGTCTTGGTTATGTTCTCCAAAACTAATGTTTTCACTTACTGTTTTGTCTTTAAACTGTTTTTTTTTAATTGTGGTAAATACACATTACATAACATTTACCATTTTTGCCATTTTTTAAATTTAATTTTTTTTTAATTTTTAAAAATGTTTTTATTTATTTTTGAGTCAGAGAGAGACAGAGCATGAGAAGGGGAGGGGCAGAGAGAAAGGGAGACACAGAATCGGAAGCAGGCTCCAGGCTCTGAGCTGTCAGCACAGAGCCTGATGTGGGGCTCAAACTCACAGACTATGAGATCATGACCTGAGCTGAAGTCAGACGCCCAACCGACTGAGCCACCCAGGTGCCCCTACCATTTTAGCCATTTTTAAGCATACAGTGACTTTAGTGGCATTAAGTGAATTTACATTGTTGGACATCCATCACCACTATACATGTCCAGGATGTTTCCTTCTTCCATTAAGCAATAACTCCTATACAGTGTGCCACCCCCAGCCCCTGACAACTACCATCCCAAGTCCTGTCACCATGAACTATCCTATTCTACTCTCCCCATGTAAGTCCGACGACACACTGTCTTTTTGCATCAGGCTTATGTCACTCAGCATATTTCCAGGGTTCATCTATGTAATGTGTACCAGAACTTAATTCCTTTTCCAGAGCAAATAATATTCCAGTATATGTATATGCTACATTTCCTGTATCCATTCATCTGCAGGTGGACGTTTGGTTTGCTTCCACGTCTTGTCTACTGAGGAAAATACCACTGTGCACATTTGTATACAAATATTTGTTTGAGTCCTGCTTTCAGTTCTTTTGTATATATGCCCACAAGTACAATTATTGGGTCATATGGTAATTCTATATTTAGTTTTGGGACGAACTACCCAAACTATTTTCCCTGGGCAGCTGGACCATTTCACATCCTCAACAACAGTGCATGAGGGGTCCAATTTCTCCACATCCTTGCCAGCACCTGTACTTTTCCGATTTTATTTTATTTTATTTTATTTTATTTTATTTTATTTTATTGAGAGAGAGAGCATGAGTCAGGGACCAGGTGGAAAGAGAGGGAGAATCCCAAGCAGTCTCCACATTCAGTGTGGAGCTTGAAGCAGGGCTCAATCCCATGACTGTGGGATCATGACCTGAGCCAAAATCGAGAGTGGGACATCAACCAACTGAGCCACCCGGGCACCCCCTGATTATTTTATAATAGCCACTGTAAAGTGTGTAGAGTGGTATCTCGTGTTTTGCATTTCTGATGATGAGTGATGTTGACATATTTTTGTGTGTTTATGGCCATTTCTTTGGAAAAATATCTGTTCAAACCCATTGCCCATTTTTGATTTGGCCATTTGGTTTTTGGTGTAGAGTTGTAGGAGCTCATTATACCTTCTGGATATTAATCCATTATAAGACATGTAATTTTCAAATATTTTCTCCCATTCTGTAGACTGTCCTTTTAATTTTTCTTTTTCTGGTGGAGAAACAAACTCACACACAACATAAAACTTAACATTTTAACCATTTTTAGTGTATATTTCAGTGGCATTAAGTACATTCACACTGTTGTGCAGCCATCCCCACCATCCATCTCCAGAACTATTTTCATCTTGCAAAACTGAAACTCTGCCAATTAAACAATAACTCCCCATTGCCTCTTCCCCATCTAGAAATGCGCATTCTACTGTTCCACTTCTATGAGTGTGACTGTTCTAGGCTCATTTAAGTGGAATCCTACAGTCTTTGTCCTTTTGTGGCCAGCTTCTTTTCACAGTGTTCTCAAGGTTCATCCATGTTGTAGCATATGTCAAAATTTCCTTACTTTTTTGGGTGGAATAATATTCCATTGAATGTATTTACCACATCTGCCCATTCATCCATCCACCGATGGACATTCGTGTTGCTTCCACCTCTTGGATATTGTGAATATTGCTGCTATGAACATGCATGTGCCAATATCTCTTCAAGACTCTGCTTTCAATTTTGGGGGGTATATATGCTGAAGTGGAATTTCTGGGTCATAGGGTAGTTTTACAAATTTTGGGGGAACTTCCATACTGTTTTCCACCATAGCCGCACCATTTTACATTCATACCAACAGTGCATGAGGGTTCCAATTTGTCCACATCCTTATCAACATTGTTGTTTTCTATTTTTTTGATAGTAGTCATTCTAATGGATGTGTGGTAACACTTCATTATTTTTAATTTGCATTCCTCTAATGACTAATTATGTTGAGCATTTTTTCATGTGCTTGTTGGCCATTTGTATATCATCTTTGGAGAAATGTCTATTCAAGTCTTTAGCTGATATTTAAAATAAGGTTATTTGTGTCTTTGATGTTGAATTATAGGAATTCTTTATATTTTTTAGATATTAATTTCTTACCAGATATATAATTTGCCAATATTTTTCCCATTCTATAGGTTTCCAACTATGTTGGTTATGTCCTTTGATGCACAGTTTTTAAGTTTCATGTAGTTCCTTCTTGTCTGTTTTTGCTTTTGTTTCATGTGCTTTTGGTGTCATATCCAAGAAAGCATTACCAAAACCAATATCATGGAAGCTTTTCTCCATATGAATTTTGGGATGAATTTTTAATTTCTGCAACCAATACCATTGGAATTTTGATAGGGATGGTGTTGAGTCCGTAGATTGCTTTGGGTCATATTTACAACTTAACCACATTATGCACCCAGTGCATGATCATGGGATGCCTTTCCATTTATTGGTACTTCTTTAATTTCTTCCAGCAGTGTTGTGTGCTTTTCAGTGTACAAGTTTTCCACCTCTAGGGTAAGTTAATTTGAAGTATTTTATTCTTGTTGATAGTATTGTATATGGAATTGTTTTTGTTAACTTCCTTTTTATTCATTGTTAGTGTATATAAACGTGAATGATTTCTATTGGTTTTGTCTCTTGCAACTTTCCTGATTCATGTATTCTAATACGTGTTTTTTGTGGAATCTTTAAAATTCTCTACATAGAAAATCATGTCGTTTATGAGCAGAGATAATTTTATTTCTTCTTTTCCAATTTAGATACCTTTTATTTCTTTTCTAGCTAACTTCCCTGGCCAGGACTTCCAGCATAAGGTTAAAAAAGAAGTGGCAAAAGTGGGTATCCTTGTTTTGTTCCTGATCTTAGATGAACTGCTTTCAGTCTTTCACCATTGAGTATGATGTTTGCTTGGGTTTATCATATGGCCCTTTTTTGGCAGTTCCCTTCTTTTTTTTTTAAGTTTGTTTATTTTGAGAGAGAGGAAGAGAGCACAAGTAGGGGAGGGGAAGAGACAAAAGGAGAGAGAGAATCCCAAGCAGGCTCTGCACTGCCAGCAACTGGCATGGAACCCGACACAGGGTACAATTTCACAAACTGAGATCATGACCTGAGCCAAAATCCAGAGTTGTACACTTAACCAACTGAGCCACCCAGCCACCCAATGAAGCTCCCTTCTATTCCTAACTTGTTGAATGTTTTTACCATGAAAGGGTGTTGGATTTTGTCAAATGCTTTTCTGCACCAAGATAATCATGTGGCTTTCATCCACATTCTGTTAATGTCATTATTACATTGATTGATTTTTAAAAACATTTTTAATGATTATTTATTTTTGAGAGAGAGGGGTAGGAGGGGCAGAGAGAGACAGAGACACAGAATCTGAGCTGTCAGCACAGAGCCCAGTACAAGGCTCCAACTCATGAGTGGTGAGATCATGACTTAAGCTGAAGTTGGACCCCAACCGACTGAGCCACCCAGGCACCCCACATTGATTGGTTTTTGAATGTTGAGCTATCTTTGCATTCCAGGAATAAATCTCACTTGGTCATGTTGTATAATCCTTTTCATGTGCTATTGAATTCATTTTGCTATTTTTTTTGATGATTTTTGCATCAGTATTTATGAGGGATATTGTTGTTTCGTGGGGAAAAACCCATTGTCTGGATCTGGAATCAGGGTGATGCTGACCTCAAGAATGAGTTTGGGCGTGTTCCCTCTTCAAATTTTAGGAAGAGTTTAAGAAGGATTAGTGTTGGTTCTTTGAGAAGTATAGACATTTTAACTATATATATTCTTTCATAAGCAAGAAATGTTTTCCCATTTCTTTGTGTCATCTTCCATTTCTTTCATCAGTGTTATAGTTCTCAGAGCACAGATATTTTTACCTCTTTCATAAGGTTTATTCCTAAATATCTTAATGTTTTGGTATAATTGTAAATAGGATTGATTCCTTAATTTCTCTTTCTGCTGCTTCATTATTGGTGTATAGAAATGCAACAGACTGCTGTACACTGATTTTGTATCCTGTGACTTTACTCAACTTGTTTATCAGTTCTAGAAGTTTTTGGTGGAGTCTTTCAGGTTTTCTTTACATAGTATTATGTCATCTGCAATACTGAAAGTTTGACTTCTTCCTTGCTGACTTGGATGCCTTTTATTTCTTTTTGTTGTCTGCTGAGGCCAGGACTTCGAGTACTATGTTAAATAACAGTGATGAGAGTGGATATCCTTGGCTTGTTCCTGACTGTAGAGGAAAGGCTCTCGGTTTTTTCTCATTGAGGGTGATGTTAGCTAGATGGCCTTTATTATGTTAGGTATATTTCCTCTAAACCTACTTTGTTGAGGTTTTTTTTTATCATGAATGGATGTTGTACTTTGTCAAAGGCTCTTTCTTCATCTATTGAAAGGATCCTGTGAGGGGCACCTGGGTGGCTCAGTCGGTTAAGCGGCCAACTTCAGCTCAGGTCACGATCTCACAGTCCGTGAGTTCGAGCCCTGCGTCAGGCTCTGGGCTGATGGCTCAGAGCCTGGAGCCTGCTTCCGATTCTGTGTCTCCCTCTCTCTCTGCCCCTCCCCAGTTCATGCTCTGTCTCTCTCTGTCTCAAAAATAAATAAAACATTAAATTTTTTTTTTTAAAAAAAGAAAGGATCCTGTGGTTTTTATCCTTGCTTTTATCAATGCGGTTTATCACACTGAGTGATTTGCTAATGTTGAACCATGTTTCCAACTCAGGAATAAATCCCACTTGATCACAGTGAATGATTTTTTAATGTATGGTTGGATTCAATCTTCTAGCATTTTATGGAGAATTTTTGCCTCTGTGTTCATCAGGGATATTGGCCTGTAATTCTTTTTTAATGGAGTCTTTATCTGGTTTTGTGTCAGGGTAATGCTGGCTTCATAAAATGAATTTGGAAGTTTCTTTCATTTTCTACTTTTTGGAATCGTTTAAGAAGAAAATTGTATTAATTCTTCTTTAAATCCCTGTTATAATTCACCTGGGAAACCATCTGGCCCTGGACTTTTATTTATTGGGAGATTTTTTGTTACTGATTCAATTTATTTGCTGGTAATTGGTCTCCTCAAGTTTTGTATCTTCCCATTTCAGTTTTGGTTATTTATATGTTTCTAGGAATTTATCCATTCCTTACAGTTTGCCCAATTTGTTGGCATATAGTTTTTCATAATATTTTCTGTTTATAGTTCTGTGTTGTTTGTTATTTCTCCTGTCTCCTTTATGATTTTATTTATTCGGATCCTTTCTCTTTTCTTTTTGTTGAGTCTGCTAGGGGTTTATCAATTTTATTAATTTTTTGAAAGAACCAGCTGCTGGTTTCATTGATCTGTTCTATTATTGTTTTCCTGTTGTTTTAGTTTCCATGTCATGTGTCTGCTCTAATGTTTATTATTTCCTTCCTTCTGCTGGTTTTAGGCTTCATTTGTGATTATTTTTCAAGTTCCATTAGGTATAAGGTTAGGTTTCATATTTGAGATTTTTCTTGCTTTTTGAGGTAGACCTGTATTGCTATATACGCCCCTCTTAAGATCACCCTTGCTGCATCCCAAAGGTTTTGGAACACTGTGTTTTCATATTCATTTGTTTCTGTGTACTTTTTATTTCTTCTTTTATTTCCTGGTTGACACACTCATTATTTAGTAGCACATTGTTTAACCTTGTGTTTTTGGTCTTTCCAGATTTTTTTTCTTTCTGCTTGACTTCAATTTTGAGAGTGTTGTGGTCAGAAAAGATGCAGGGCATGATCTCAATCTTTTTGAGGCCTGATTTGAGACCTATACTATGTGATCCATTCTGGAGAATGTCCCATGTGCACTTGGAAAGAATGTGTATTCTGCTGCTTTAGGATGAATGGAATGTTCTCAATATATTAATTCCATCTGGTCCAGTATGTCATTCAAATCCATTGTTTCCTTGTTGATTTTCTGCTTAGATGATCTGTCCATTGTTGTAAGTGGGGTGTTAAAGTCTTCTACTACTATTGTATTATTATCAATAAGTTCTTTTATGTTTGGTATTATTTTATATACTTGGGTATTACAAATTGGGGGCATAAATATTTACAATTGTCAGATCTTGTTGGATTCTCCCCTTTATTATATAATACCCTTCTTTGTCTCTTGTTACACTCTTCGTTTTAAAGTCTATTTTGTATGATATAATTATTGTTACCCTGGCTGTCTTTTGACATCCCTTTGCATGATAAATGTTTCTTCACCCCCTCTCTTTCAATATGCAGGTAGTTTTAGGTCTAAAATGAATCTCTTTTACCCACTTTAGACCTAAAGACATCTTCAGATTGAAAATAAGGGGATGGAGAACCATCTATCATGCTAGTGGTCAACAAAAGAAAGGCAGAGTTGCCATACTTCTATCAGACAATCTAGATTTTAAAATAAAGACTGTATCAAGAGATACAGAAGGGCATTATGTCATAATCAAGGGGTCTATCCACCAAGAATACCTAACAATTGTAAACATTTATGTGCCAAATGTGAGAGCTCCCAAATATATATATCAGTTAATCACAAACATAAAGAAACTCATTGATAGTAATACCATAATAGTAGGAGACTTCAACACCCCACTCACAGCAATGGACAGATCATCTAATCAAAAAATTAACAAGGAAACAATGACTTTGAATGACACACTGGACCAGATAGACTTAACATATATTCAGAACATTTCATCCTAAAGCAGCAGAATATACATTCTTCTCCAGTGCACAGCGAACATTCTCTAGAATAGACCATATACTTCGACACAAATCAGCCCTCAGCAAGTACAAAAAGATCGAGATCATACTGTGCATATTTTCAGCCCACAATGCTATGAAACTCGAAATCAACCACAAGAAAAAATTTGGAAGAGTAACAAATACTTGGAGACTGAACAACATCCTACTAAAGAATGAATGAGCTAACCAAGCAGTTAAAGAGGAAATTAAAAAGTATATGGAAGTCAATGAAAATGATAACACCACAACCCAAAACCTCTGGGATGCAGCAAAGGCAGTCATAAGAGGAAAGTATATAGCAATCCAGGCCTTCCTACAGAAGAAAGAAAGGTCTGAGATACACAACCTAACTTTATGCCTTAAAGAGCTGGAAAAAGAACAGCAAATAAAACCCAAAACCAGAAGAATACAGGAAATAATAAAGATTAGAGCAGAAATTAATGCTATAGAAACAAAACAAATAACAACAACAAAAACAGAACAGATCAATGAAATCAGAAGCTGGTTCTTTGAAAGAATTAACAAACTTGATAAACCAGTAGCCAGTTTGATCAAAAAGAAAAAGGAAAGGACCCAAATAAATAAAATCAAGAATGAAAGAGGAGAGATCACAACCAAAACAGCAGAAATAAAAGCAATAATAAGAGAATATTATGAGCAAATATATGCCAATAAAATGGGCAATCTGGAAGAAATGGACAAATTCCTAGAAACATATACACTACCAAAACTGAAACAGGAAGAAATAGAAAATTTGAACAGACCCATAACCAGTAAGGAAATTGAATTAGTAATCAAAAATCTCCCAAAAGAACAAGA
Source organism: Panthera pardus (assembly GCF_024362965.1). Classification (NCBI taxonomy): domain Eukaryota; kingdom Metazoa; phylum Chordata; class Mammalia; order Carnivora; family Felidae; genus Panthera; species Panthera pardus. The sequence continues at coordinate 2,015,691 of NW_026526654.1, forward strand.
GTCCAGGGCCAGATAGCTTCCCAGGGGAATTCTACCAAACATTTAAGGAAGAGTTAACACCTATTCTCTTGAAGCTGTTCCAAAAAATAGAAATGGAAGGAAAATTTCCAAACTCATTCTATAAGGCCAGCATTATCTTTATTCCAAACCCAGACAGAGACCCCACTAAAAAGAACTATAGACCAATTTCCCTGATGGACACAGATGCAAAAATTCCCAACAAGATATTAGCTAACTGGATCCAACAATACATTAAAAAAATTATTCACCATGACCAAATGGGATTTATACCTGGGATGCAGGGCTGTATCCACAAAACAGTAACGTGATAAAAGAAAGGACAAGAACCATATATCCCCTCAATGGATGCAGAGAAAGCATTTGACAAAATACAGCATCCTTTCTCGATAAAAGCCCTCAAGAAAGTAGGAATACAAGTATCATACCTCGAGATCATAAAAGCCATACATCAACGAATCACTGCTAAAACCATCCTCAATGGGGAAAAACTGACAGCTTTCACCCTAAGGTCAGGACCAAGACAGGGATGTCCACTCTCGCCACTGGTATTCTGCATAGTATTGGAAGTCTTAGCCTCTGCAATCAGACAACACAAAGAAATAAAAGGCATCCAAATCAGCCAGGAGGAGGTCAAACTCCCACTCTTCGAAGATGATATGATACTCTATATGGAAAATCCAAAAGATTCCACCAAAAAACTGTTAGAATTGATTCATCAATTTAGCAAAGTTGCAGGATATAAAGTCAATGCACAGAAATCGATTGCCTTCCCATACACCAACAATGAAGTAACAGAAAGAGAAACCAAGGAATTGATCCCATTTACAGTTGCACAAAAAATCATAAAATACCCAGGAATAAATCTAACCAAAGAAGGGAAAAGTCTGTACACTGAAAACTATAGAAAGCTTATGAAAGAAATTGACAAAACACAAAAAAAATGGAAAAAGGTTCCATGCTTCTGGATAGGAAGAACAAATATTGTTAAAATGTCGATACTACCTAAGCAATCTACATATTCAATGCAATCCCTATCAAAGTAACGCCAGCATTCTTCACAGAGCTAGAACAAATAATCCTAAAATTTGTATGGAACCAGAAAGGACCCCGAATAGCCAAAGCAATCTTGAAAAAGAAAACCAAAGCAGGAGGCATTACAATCCTATATACTACAGCTATACTACAAAGCTGTAATCATCAAGACAGTATGGTACTGACACAAGAACAGACACTCAGATCAATGGAACAGAATAAAGAACCCAGAAATGGACCTACAAACATATGGCCAACTAATCTTTGACAAAGCAGGAAAGAATATCCAATGGAATAAAGACAGTCTCTTCAGCAAGTGGTGCTGGGAAAACTGGACAGCAACATGCAGAAGAATGAACCTGGACCACTTTCTTACACCATACACAAAAATAAACTCAAAATGAATGAAAGACCTAAATGTAAGATAGGAAGCCATCAAAATCCTCAAGGAGAAAGCAGGCAAAAACCTCTTTGATCTTGGCTGCAGCAACTTCTTACTCAACATGTCTCCAGAGGCAAGGGAAACAAAAGCAAAAATGAACTACTGGGACCTCATCAAAATAAAAAACTTCTGCACAGCAAAGGAAACAATCAGCAAAACTAAAAGGCAACTGACAGAATAGGAGAAGATATTTGCAAATGACATATCAGATAAAGGGTTAGTATCCAAAATCTATAAAGAAGTTATCAAACTCAACACCCAAAAAACAAATAATCCAGTGAAGAAATGGGCAAAAGACATGAATAGACACTTCTCCAAGGAAGACGTCCAGATGACCAACCGACACATGAAAAAATGCTCAACATCACTCATCATCAGGGAAATACAAATCAAAACCACCATGAGATACCACCTTACACCTGTCAGAATGGCTAACATTAACAACTCAGACAACAACAGATGTTGGCAAGGATGCGGAGAAAGAGGATCTCTTTTGCATTATTGGTGGGAATGCAAGCTGGTGCAGCCACTCTGGAAAACAGTATGGAGGTTCCTCAAAAAACTAAAAATAGAACTACACTATGACCCAGCAATTGCACTACTAGGCATTTATCCACGGGATACAGGTGTGCTGTTTTGAAGGGACACATGCACCCCTATGTTTATAGAAGCACTATCAACAATAGCCAAAGTATAGAAAGAGCCCAAATGTCCATTGATGAATGAATGGATAAAGAAGAAATGGTATATATATATATATACAATGGAGTATTACTCGGCAATCAAAAAGAATGAAATATTGCCATTTCCAACTACGTGGATGGAACTGGAGGGTATTATGCTAAGTGAAATTAGTCAGAAAAAGGCAAAAATCATATGACTTCACTCATATGAGGACTTTAAGAGACAAAACAGATGAACATAATGGAAGGGAAACAAAAATAATAGAAAAACATGGAGGAGGACAAAACAGAAGAGACTCATAAATATGGAGAACAAACTGAGGGATACTGGAGGGATTGTGGGAGGGGGAATGGGCTAAATGGGTAAGGGGAACTAAGGAATCTATTCCTGAAGTAATTGTTGCACTATATGATAACTAATTTGGATGTAAATTTTAAAAAAATTAAATTAGAAAAGAAAAAGAAAACCTAAGACATTTAAAAAAATGAAATGAAATGAAATGAAATGAAATGAAATGAAATGAAATGAAATGAAATGAAATAATGAAATGAAATAAAATGACTCTCTTGTAGGCAGCATATTGATGGGTCTTGTTTTTTTAATCCATTATGACACCCTCTGTCTTTTGATTGGATCATTTAGTCCACTTACATATCAAGTACTTATTGATAGCTATGTATTTTTTGCTACTTTATTACTTGCTTTGTGGTTGTTTCTGATGATTTTTTTTTTCTGATCCTTTATTCTCTTTCTCTTTCATGGTTTTCTGGTTTTCTTTAGTAATATATTTGGATTTCTTTCTCTTTAGTCATTGCATATTTATTAGTTGTTTTTGACTTTTGGTTATCATTAGGTTTATAAATAACATCTTCTGCATATACCAGTCTACATTAAGTTGATGGTCATTTAAGTTTGAACCTATTCTTTTCTCCTCTCCTCCCCATGTTTTAAGTATATGTTATTGTATTTTTTATACATTTTTGTGAGTCTCTTGACTGATTTTTACAGAAATAGTCATTTTTCTTGCTTTTGTGCTTCTTGCCTTTATATTGTCACTTTAGGTCTCTCCTGCCCACTCAAAGAGCCCCCTTTAATTTTTCTTGAAGAGCTGGTTTAATGGTCACAAACTCCTTTAGTTTTTGTTTTTCTGGGAAACTCTTCATCTCTCCTTCTCTTCTAAATGATACCCTTGGTGGATAAATTCTCAGCTACATATGTTTCCCAATCAGCTCGTTGAATATATCATGCTACTACCTTCTGACTTGACAAGTTTCTGTTGAGAAATTCCCTGATAGCCTTATAGGGTTTCCCTTGTATGTAACTGTCTTACTTAGTCTTGTTACTTTTAATTTTTTTCTTTATCACTATATTTTGTTAATTTAATTACAATATGTCTTGGTGTGGGTCTGCTTTTTTTGATTTTGTTAGGCGTTCTCTGTTCCTCCTGGATCTGGATATCTGTTTCCTTCCTCAGATTATGGAAGTTTTCAGCTATTATTTCTTCAAATAAATTTTTTGCCCCATTTGCACTCTCTTCCAGGATTATATAAATGTTATTATGTTTAATGGAGTCACTGAGTTCCCTAAATCCATTCTAATTTTTCATGATTCTTTTTTCTCTCTCTTTTTTTAAGCTTCATTGCTTTCCATTACTGTCTTCTATGTCATTAATTTGTTCCTCTGTTTCTTCCATCCTCCTGAGGTCAGCTGGCCTTCAGTGTGAGATTTGGAGATATCTCACTGCTTACCATGTCAGAGTCTAACACAGGATGCATCATAGATGGCCTCCTTCCCCATGCCCTGCTACAAGGATGGGAATCTTCTCTGATCTTCACCCTGAAATCCTGATGAACTCCCAGAAGTAAACGTGGGCCCTTTAGAGTTTCATCTCCCACATTAACCTTGCCCTGTGACTGGCAGTGTGTCAGCTTGTGGGGCTGGCCCCAATATGTCTCCCAGTGCAGGGATCTGGGTCTCTTGATTCACCTCAGACTTGGGGTTGGGGGTAGCAGTATTCCCTGTGATCTCAGATCTCTGAAGATCTAGGAAGAGCTGTTAATTTTCAGTTTGTTCAGCTCTTTCTTGATGTAAAGTTGTAGTGATGACATCCAACTCTTTACATGTTGAACCAGAAATCAGAGTCACTATAATTCATTTTAAAGAGTCACACCCTTCATCTATTATCTGCCTGCCTGTGCAATGCACTTACATAGAAAAGACAATGTTTAATGTATTTCTGGAGAAGTTTTGAGATAATGAGATGGTTCCCTTTCACTATCCAATAAGAGCCAATTTGTATTAAAATGTTATTTTAAGTCATGGATTTAAACATATTTTAAGTTTTTCAATCCACTGAAATTATGATCATTAAAGTTCATAATCTCACATATTGGTGTCATGGGAGCTACAGTAGGTGGTCCTGGTATCCTGAACACACACTAACTCTTTGCTAGTTTCCTTTTATATAGCAGAGCAAGATTTTAGGCTCACTATACACTTCCTGCCCATGACCTAGAATCAGGCTTTATCCCAAAGGCCTAGTTTCCCAACTAAAAAGCATTATTTCAAGACCACAACCTGAGGGCCAGGGGTACTCACTGGCCATAGCCAGGATGAAATTCTAGCTTGGACCAGGGTACAAGGTTTACATTCCCTCCTTTTTATTTTAATCTCTATAATTCATGAAAACTGAGAACACTATGTCTTAAGGACAAGAAAGGTGATTACCCAAAATTATTTAAGAGCATGGTCATGAAGACAAACAACATTATGAAAATAAAGTAACTCATCATTTCACTCCCAATATGTTTACTGCCAACATACCAAATGTTTTATATGCTCTATAAGCTTCACCACATATTAAAATATTTGTACCTGCATTCATATTGTTAAGGCATAAAACCTCCATGTTCTATCTTCTTATTTCTCACTTACATAGTTAGAGCCCAGAACCTTGAAATTCTGTCTTGTTATTTCTCCTGGTTGATTTGACAAGTAATCAATTTGATGCTCACAACTTGTCCTCCTTAATCCTTTTTTTTTTCCAAATCTGTGTCATGTTTAAATGTCTCATATATATATTTGTATGGAGAACATTGTTTTGGGGCTGAGTCCTTTTTTTTCTTGTCTATCTCTATCATCTGTGCTCCTACTTTTTCTCATGGCCTAAGCAGTTGATGTCATAAAGTTTGGTAATGAGCTGACTTTTTTCCCCTTATGCATTAGTGACTTCCTGGTATGTTGGCCTGGCTAAGTAGATATTGATTCATGGTGTGTTATTTTTACATAAAAATTCAAACAATTCTTAATTTAGGAAAATTCTTTATTAATAATTGCTTGTTTTGATTCCTTGTCTTCCTGTCTTCTTGGGGATTTCTGTTGTTTTTAATTTTTCACTGACTTATTTATTTACCACTTTTTATATTTGTCATAATGCCTGGATCCTTTAATCCCTTTCTTACTGTATGTACTTCTAACTGAAAGTTTGTCCCCTTTGGTGAACATCTCCCCAGTCTCCCACTGCCGCCTCTGCCTCTAGTACCACTGTTCTGCTCCCTGTGTTTGTGGGTTCAGGGTATTTAGATTCTACATGCAAGTGAGATTGCACAGTAGTCACCTTGTGACATCTCACCCCACGTAATGTCCTTCAGGTCTATGTTGCTGCAAGTGGCAGAATTTCCTTTTCTTATGGCTGCAATATTTCCCTGTATGTGTAGATCACATCTTCTTCATCCATTCATCCATCAATATTCTGTCATGTTCATCCCCATTCATGGTCCCCTGTGTCCTTCTTACCACCTAGTGCTCACATCTGGGACCCTCACACACAGTGCCTATCATCAGGTGATGGATGAGCTAAATGACTGCCTTGGAGTATGAGCTGGCAAGGAGCAGGAGGGCTTCTCGCTCTGAAAAGGTTCTGGGTTTGCCCTGAATGACTGTTACAAGCATGACTGTCTGCTTGTAGAGTTCCATATGTAGAGTTCCATCAGGCTACACCTTACAAGCATGCACTTTACAAATGTAGATGAACACTGATGATAACAATGGTATTAATAGCATTTGATGGTGTTTATGAAGAGATGGAGTTAAAGTACTACATAACAAAGTATATAATTGAGGTGGAAGAAGTATAGCCACAGTGTTTGAGGTCTGAGATCCCAGATGAGTAAAAGTTCTAGTTAACTTTATTCTTTCAGGGACACCTGGGTGTCTCGGTTGAGCGTTTGACTCTTGATTTCGCTCAGGTCATGATCCCAGAATTCTGGGATTGACCCCTGTGTCAGGCTCTATGCTGAGCATGGAACCTGCTTGAGATTCTCTCTCTCTCCCCTTCTCATCCACTCATGTACACTCTTTTTCTCTCTCTAAATTTTTTTAATACAATAAAATAAACTTTGTTTTTCTCATTGAGTTAAGATTATAAAATACAATTTCAAGAACGATAATGAAAAGAATAGAAACAGAATGTATGATTTTAAATAATAAAGGTGGAAGTGGAAGAGTTAAAAAAAAAGCCAATCCAAAATAAGGCTGGAAAGGGGAGAAAATGAACAAGATAAAGTGAAAGAAGAATGGACCACAGGAAATAAGATGATAGACTTATAGACAGACACATCAGCAGCTGCATTAAATTTAAATGAACCAGATATTCCCATTAACTTCAGGCTGGTCAGGCAGGTAAAAATACACAGATCCAAAAGACCAAAAAAAAAAAAACATGGTTGTTACAAGAGACATACCTAAAACAGGAAATGGTAATTAATTAGAAATTAATTAAATAGAAGCTACATGTGTGATAGAAAGTATAAATAGCATCTAAAGTTGATACTTTGAAGTCTGTTTCCTTTTCCAAGTCTTCATATGCTAGTTATTATGTTTTGTCTAAGTTTACATTGTTATCTGCAGGGAGGCTGGTCTCATGGGAACTGCTTAGCCATTTAGTGAAGGAGAAAACACATAAATTTATTAACAGAGAAAAATCATATGATTATCCCAGTCATCACAGGAAAGACTTTTCCTAAGCTCTGATTTGATATCCATTCATGATGCAAGTGCACCCAGGGCAAGCTGGCACACACGGGGAAATGTCCTTCCTTGGCAGAGGCCCCAGGCCAACCAAGAACAGGACCCATGCAGCCCTGCAGACCAAGCCTGGAATCGTGCTGGCACTGCTGGTGCTCACAGCACTTTGCACAACCAGCTGAGGCTGGCATGGCTGAAGGGCAGCCATGGAGCAGCCATCACAGCAGATGGAGGACAGTCTGCCCTCCTAGGAAAGCCAATGGGTTCAATGAACTCTCAGAAAGTCCTCAAAAATCAAGCATTTCTTTCTGCAGCAGCAACTAAAAATATCACAAATAAAGAGAAATAAAGCTATAAACATATAACACTTATGTGGAGGACTTTCCAGCTCTAACAGAATCACAGAAGATGAAATGAGAGATAGAGACCTCACATGCTCTTGGATGAGAAACACAATATTAATAAATGTCCACTTCATCCTAAATAAATCCATACATTCAAAAATCCAAAATTGTAGGGTCACCTGGGTGGCTCCATCAGTTGAGCATCCGACTTCAGCTTGGGTCATGATCTCACAGTTCATGGGTTTGAGCTGTGTGGAGCCTGCTCTGGACTCTGTGTCTCCTTCTCTCTCTGCTCCTCTTCCCCTCATGCTCTGTTTCTCAAAAATAAATAAACATTAAATGATTTTTTAAATCCAAAATTGGAGACCAGGGGTGTGTGTGGCTGAGCTCCTCAGACCACAGGCTCCTGGGATAGCAGGGGAATGAGGTTGGAGGGCCCTCTGCTTACACATGGCAGACCGAGTGTGGATTGAAACCATCCCTTCCTGATCCACGTACAGAGACATAATAGAAAAGTAATAACTGACCAGCTCAGAAATGGAAAAGTATCCCAAGACAAATGAACAGATGAGCATCATCAATGACAAGCTGGGTGGCTGACCAAGACCAGGGGGGCAAGATGCCCATGTGGGGCAGAGAGAAGCAGGCTGGACTGACAGAGTGAAGTTATCTGCTCTGTCAGCAAGGGTACTTCCTGCTCGAAAGCAGGGCATGATTTACATAAAGAGGATGTGTCACTCTCCAAGCAAGATGGGGCCAGAGCCAAGCACTTCCCACACTGGGACCATGGCATGGCTCAGCATTCAGCACACAAAAGTCTGAAAAATATGTGTACACAAGCAAAAGTCAGCTAGGAAATAGGATGAAAGAAAGTAAATCTAATGGATAGAAGAACTCAGATCCAAAGAAATGGAAAAACTATAGCAGCCCTTAATTTAATAAGTATATTTAATAGGTACTATTATACAAGTATATTTGGGGTGCCTGGGTGGCTCAGTCACTTGAACGTCTAACTCTTGATTTCAGCTGAGGTCATGATCCCAGGGCCATAGAATTGAGCTCTGCATTGGCCTCCATGCTAAGTGTGAAGCCTGCCTAAGAGTCTCTCTCTATATATCTCTCTCTTTAAGGAGTAGAGGTTGAAATAGCACTCAAGGTACAAGGATAGGATTTGCTAAAAGAAACACAGATGGCTGAAAATAATAATTTTTGAAATTAAAGAGATATAATTACTGGAAGTGAAAAAAAACAGTGTTGATTAGGAGTTCAAGGCCAGCAAAACTGTCCTGCACAATGAAGGAGGGATGAAGACATTCCCAGATCAGCCAAGGTGAGAGAGTATGCTGTGGGTAGTGGCTTACAAGAAATGCTAAAGGGGCCTTTCTGACCTGAGTGGAAAAACACCGGATGGCAGCTTCCATTGTGTGAGAATTACTGGTTACTGAGTAACCACACAGGTAAATGTGAAGGCCAGTATTACTGTTTTGGGTTTGTAGTTCTTATTTCCCTATGTGATTTAAAAGACATAAGGATACTAACTGGGCTTGAGGAAAGAATGGAAGACATCAGTGAGACCCTTACCACAGAGATAAAAGAATTTTAAAAAAAGAATCAAGCAGAGATGAAGTGTGCAATAAATACCACTGGAAACAGGCTTGATGCAGTGAACAGCAAGCTGGAAGAAGCAGAGGAATGAATTGGTGACCTAGAAAACACACTAATGGAAATCAATGAAGCTGAACAAAAGAGAGAAAGAAGAATTATGGAACACAAGAATAGACTTAGGAACTAAGTGATTCCATTAAATATAATAACATTCATATTACAAGAGACCCAGAAGAAGAGGAGGGAGAAAAGGGGACAGAAAATTTATTTGAAGAAATAATAGTTAAGTGAGCTAGAGGAAGATGGTGGCATAGGAGGACACTGGGCTCACCGCGTCCTGCTGATCACTTAGATTCCACCCACACCTGCCTAAATAACCCAGAAAACCACCAGAAGACAGGCAGAACGGATTCTCTGGAGCCAAGCGTAGATAAGAGGCCCATGGAAGAGGGTAGGAAGGGCAGAGAGGCAGTGCGCATTACACAGACTGGCGGGAGGGAGCGGGGTGGAGGGCCAGCCTGCCGGCAAAGCAGAGGCCCTAAGTCTGGCTTGCAAAAGCGGAGGGGCCGGAAGGAGTGTGTTCTGACAGCAAGTGGGACTTAACATCTGGAAGTTTATAAGTTAACAGCTCTGCTACGAGAGTGGGAGGGCTGGAGGACAATGGAAGGGAGAGTTGTTGAGCCCCGGAAGACAGAGCTCAGCTTGGTGAGGAACAAAGGCACTCACCAGTGCCATCTCCTCACCCATCCCCCAGCCAAAATCCCAAAGGGAACCAGTTCCTGTCAGGGAACTTGCTTGCACTGCGCAAACACCCAATGCTGTGCCTCTGTGGATTCATCCCTACAGCGGCGGGTTTGACTTCCTCCTGGTGCCTTAGGGCCCCTCCCAAAGCGGATCACTGAAGGAAAAGCGAACTGAGCCTGCCCCTCCTGCCCCTGTGCACCTTGCCGATCCACCCCAGCTAATACGCCAGATCCCCAGCACCACAAGCCTGGCAGTGTGCAAGTAGCCCACATGGGCCATGCCACCCCATGGTGAATCCCGCCCTAGGAGAGGGGAAGAGAAGGTACATACCAGTCTGACTGTGGCCCCAGCAGTGGGCTGGGGGCAGACATCAGGTCTGACTGCGGCCCCGCCCACCAACGAATGTTATTCAAGACAGCACAGAGGAAGTGCCCTGCAGTTCCGCACCACTCCAGGGACTATCCAAAATGATGAAACGGAAAAATTCCCCCCAAAAGAATCTCCAGGAAATAGTGACAGCTAACAAACTGATCAAAAAGGATTTAAACAATATAACAGAAAGTGAATTTAGAATAATAGTCATAAAATTAATCGCTGGGCTTGAAAACAGTATAGAGGACAGCAGAGAATCTATTGCTACAGAGATCAAGGGACTAAGGAACAGCCAGAAGGAGCTAAAAAATGCTATAAATGAGCTGCAAAATAAAATGTAGATGACCACGGCTCAGATTAAAGAGGCAGAGGAGAGAATAGGTGAACTAGAAGATAAAATTTTGGAAAAAGAGGAAGCTGAGAAAAAGATTTAAAAAAATCCAGGAGTATGAGGGGAAAATTAGAGAACTAAGTGATGCACTAAAGAGAAATAATCTACGCATAATTGGTATTCCAGAGGAGGAAGAGAGAGGGAAAGGTGCTGAAGGTGTACTTGAAGAAATAATAGCTGAGAACTTCCCTGATCTGGGGAAGGAAAAAGGCATTGAAATCCAAGACGCACAGAGAACTCCCTTCAGACGTAACTTGAATCGATCATCTGCATGACATATCATAGTGAAACTGGCAAAATACAAGGATAAAGAGAAAATTCTGAAAGCAGCTAGGGATAAACGTGCTGTAACATATAAAGGGAGACTGATAAGACTTGTGACCGATCTCTCTACTGAAACTTGGCAGGCCAGAAAGGAATGGCAGGAAATCTTCCATGTGATGAACAGAAAAAATATGCAGCCGAGAGCCCTTTATCCAGCAAATCTGTAATTTGGAATAAAGGGAGAGATAAAAGTCTTCCCAAACAAACAAAAACTGAAGGAATTCATCACTACTAAACCAGCCCTACAAGAGATCCTAAGGGGGATCCTGTGAGACAAAGTACCAGAAACATCGCTACAAGCATGAAACCTACAGACATCAGAATGACTCTAAACCCATATCTTTCTATAATAACACTGAATGTAAATGGACTAAATGTGTCAACCAAAAGACATAGGGTATCAGAATGGATAAAAAAAAAAAAGACCCATCTATTTGCTGTCTACAAGAGACTCATTTTAGACCTGAGGACACCTTCACATTGAAAGTGAGGGGATGGAACATGCTACTGGAAGCCAAAAGAAAGCTGGAGTAGCCATACTTATAGCAGACAAACTAGACTTTAAATTAAAGGCTGTAACAAGAGATGAAGAAGGGCATTATATAATAATTACAGGGTCTATCCATCAGGAAGGGCTAACAGTTATAAATGTCTCTGCACCAAATACGGAAGCCCCCAAATATATGAAACAATCACTCACAAACATAAGCAACCTTGTTGATAAGAATGTGGTAATTGCAGGGGACGTTAACACCCCACTTACAACAATGAATAGATCATCTAGACACATGGTCAATGAAGAAACAAGGGCCTTGAATGATACAATGGATCAGATGGACTTGACAGATATATTTAGAACTCTGCATCCCAAAGCAACAGAATATACTTTCTTCTCGAGTGCACATGGAACATTCTCCAAGATAGATCATATACTGGGTCACAAAACAACCCTTCATAAGTTTACAAGAATTGAGATCATACCATGCATACTTCCAGACCACCATGCTATGAAGCTTGAAATCAACCACAAGAAAAAGTCTAGAAAACCTCCAAAAGCATGGAGGTTAAAGAACACCCCACTAAAGAATGAATGGGTCAACCAGGCAATTAGAGAAGAAATTAAAAAATATATGGAAACAAACGAAAATAAAAATACAACAATCCAAACGCTTTGGGATGCAGCGAAGGCAGTCCTGAGAGGAAAATACATTGCAATCCAGGCCTATCTCAAGAAACAAGAAAAATCCCAAATATAAAATCTAACAGCACACCTAGAGGAAATAGAAGCAGAACAGCAAAGACACCCTAAACCCAGCAGAAGAAGAGAAATAATGAAGATTAGAGCAGAAATAAACAATATAGAATCTAAAAAAACTGTAGAGCAGATCAATGAAACCAAGAGTTGGTTTTTTGAAAAAAATAAACAAAATTGATAAACCTCTAGCCATGCTTCTCAAAAAGAAAAGGGAGATGACCCAAATAGATAAAACCATGAATGAAAATGGAATTATTACAACCAATCCCTCAGAGATACAAACAATTATCAGGGAATACTATGAAAAATTATATGCTAAAACTGGACAACCTGGAAGAAATGGACAAATTCCTAAACACCCACACACTTCCAAAACTCAATCAGGAGGAAATAGAAAGCTTGAACAGACCCATAACCAGCGAAGAAATTGAATCAGTCATCAAAAATCCCCCAACAATAAGAGTCCAGGACCAGATGGCTTCCCAGGGGAGTTCTACCAGGCATTTAAAGCAGAGATAATACCTATCCTTCTCAAGCAATCCCAAAAAATAAAAAGGGAAGGAAAACTTTCAGACTCATTCTATGAAGCCAGTATTACTTTGATTCCTAAACCAGAGACCCAGTAAAAAAAGAGAATTACAGGCCAATATCTCTGATTAATATGGATGCAAAAATTCTCCATAAGATACTAGCAAATCGAATTCAACAGCATATAAAAAGAATTATTCACCATGATCAAGTGGGATTCATTCCTGGGATGCAGGGCTGGTTCAACATTTGCAAATCAATCAATGTGATACATCACATTAATAAAAGAAAAGATAAGAACCATATGATCCTGTCAATCAATGCAGAAAAAGCATTTGACCAAACTCAGCATCCTTTTTTAATAAAAACCCTTGAGAAAGTCGGGATAGAAGGAACATACTTAAACATCATAAAAGCCGTTTATGAAAAGCCCACAGCTAACATCATCCTCAATGGGGAAGAAGTGAGGGCTTTCTCCCTGAGATCAGGAACATGACAGGGATGACCACTCTCACCACTGTTGTTTAACATAGTGTTGGAAGTTCTAGCATCAGCAATCAGACAACAAAAGGAAATCAAAGGCATCAAAATTGGCAAAGATGAAGTCAAGCTTTCGCTTTTTGCAGATGACATGATATTATACATGGAAAATCCGATAGACTCCACCATAAGTCTGATAGAACTGATACATGAATCCAGCAAAGTTGCAGGGTACAAAATCAATGTACAGAAACCAGTTGCATTCTTATACACTAATAATGAAGCAACAGAAAGACAAAAAAAGAAACTGATCCCATTCACAATTGCACCAAGAAGCATAAAATACCTAGGAATAAATCTAACCAAAGATGTAAAGATCTGTATGCTGAAAACTATAGAAATCTTATGAAGGAAATTGAAGAAGATACAAAGAAATGGAAAAACATTCCATGCTCATGGATTGGAAGAATAAATATTGTCAAAATGTCAATACTACACATTCAATGCAATCCCAATCAAAATTGCACCAGCATTCTTCTCAAAGCTAGAACAAGCAATCCTAAAATTCATATGGAACCACAAAAGGCCCTGAATAGCCAAAGTAATTTTGAAGAAGACCAAAGCAGGAGGTATCACAATCCCAGACTTTAGCCTCTACTACAAAGCTGTAATCATCAAGACAGCATGGTATTGGCACAAAAACAGACACATGGACCAATGGAATAGAATAGAAACCCCAGAACTAGACCCATAAAAGTATGGCCAACTAATCTTTAACAAAGCAGGAAAGAATATCCAATGGGAAAAAGACAGTCTCTTTAACAAATGGTGCTGGGAGAACTGGACAGCAACATGCAGAAGGATGAAACTAAACCACTTTCTCACACCATTCACAAAAATAAACTCAAAATGGATACAGGACCTGAATGTGAGACAGGAAACCATCAAAACCCTAGAGGAGAAAACAGGAAAAGACCTCTCTGACCTCAGCCGTAGCAATTTCTTACTTGACACATCCCCAAAGGCAAGGGAATTAAAAGCAAAAATGAACTATTGGGACCTCATGAAGATAAAAAGCTTCTGCACAGCAAAGGAAACAATCAACAAAACTAAAAGGCAACCAACGGAATGGGAAAAGATATCTGCAAATGACATATTGGACAAAGGGCTACTATCCAAAATCTATAAAGAGCTCACCAAATTCCACACCCGAAAAACAAATAATCCAGTGAAGAAATGGGCAGAAAACATGAATAGACACTTCTCTAAAGAAGACATCCGGATGGCCAACAGACACATGAAAAGATGCTCAACGTCGCTCCTCATCAGGGAAATACAAATCAAAACCACACTCAGATATCACCTCACGCCAGTCAGAGTGGCCAAAATGAACAAATCAGGAGACTATAGATGCTGGCGAGGATGTGGAGAAATGGGAACCCTCTTGCACTGTTGGTGGGAATGCAAACTGGTCCAGCCGCTCTGGAAAGCAGTGTGGAGGTTCCTCAGAAAATTAAAAATAGACCTACCTTATGACCCAGCAGTAGCACTGCTAGGAATTTACCCAGGGGATGCAGGAGTACTGATGCATAGGGGCACTTGTACCCCAATGTTTATAGCAGCACTCTCAACAATAGCCAAATTATGGAAAGAGCCTAAATGTCCATCAACTGATGAATGGATCAAGAAATTGTGGTTTATATACACAATGGAGTACTACGTGGCAATGAGAAAGAATGAAGTATGGCCCTTTGTAGCAACGTGGATGGAACTGGAGAGTGTTATGGTAAGTGAAATAAGCCATACAGAGAAAGACAGATACCATATGTGTTCACTCTTATGTGGATCCTGAGAAACTTAACAGGAACCCATGGGGGAGGGGCAGGAAAAAAAAAGAGGTTAGAGTGGGAGAGAGCCAAAGCATAAGAGACTGTTAAAAACTGAGAACAAACTGGGGGTTGATGGGGGATGGGAGGGAGGGGAGTGTGGGTGATGGGTATTGAGGAGGGCACCTTTTGGGATGAGCACTGGGTGTTGTATGGAAACTAATTTGACAATAAATTTCATATATTAAAAAATAAAATAAAATAAAGAAATAATAGTTGAAAACTTCCTTAATCTGGGGGAGGACACAGACATCCAGATCCAGGAAGCAGAGAGAACTCCATCAAAATCAACAAGAGCATGCTAACACCAAGACATACTGTAATCAAGTTGGTGAAATATAGTGATAAAGAAAAAAAATATCAAAAGGAGCAAGACAAAAGAAGTCATTAACTTACAAGAGAAGACCCATAAGCCTAGCTGGAGATTTCTGAACAGAGGGTTGGCAAAACTGAAGGCAGTATCCTGACATATTCAACATGCTGGATGGGGGAAAATCTGCAGCCAAGAATATTCTATCCAGCAAGGCTCTCATTGAGAATAGAAGGAGAGACAAAGATTTTCCCAGACAAACAAAAACTAAAGAAGTTTGTGACCACTAAACCAACCCTGCAAAAAAAATTTAAGGGGACTCTTTGAGTGGAAAAAAAAGACCAAAAGAAACAAAGGAACAAAAAAAAAAAATCTCCAGAAACAGTGACAAAAATAATAAAAAGGCATTAATACATATATATCAATAATTATTTGGAATGTAAATGGGCTAAATCCTCCAATCAAAAGACCTAAGGTTACAGAATGGATTGAAAAACAAGACCCATCTATATGCTGCCTACAAGAGACTCATTTTGGACCTAAAGGCACCTGCAGATTGAAAGTAAGGGAATGGAGAAACACTTATCATGCAAATGGACATCAAAAGAAAGCCAGAGTAGCAATATTTATATTGGACAAACTAGACTTTAAAACAAAGAAGTCGTGGAGCACCTGGGTGGCTCAGTTTAGTTAAGAATTTGACACTTGATTTCAGCTCAGGTGATGGTCTCGCTGTTTGTGAGTTTGAGCCTCATTTGGGCTCAGTTCTGACAGCATGGAACCTGCTTGGGATTCTCTCTCTCCCTTTCTTTTTGCCCCTCTCCCCCTCACTCTCAAAATAATTAAGTAAACTTAAAAGAAAAGATGTTATATTAAGAACTGAGTGTTGTATGTAAGTAATGAATCACTAAATTCTACTTCTGAAAACAATATCACACTATATGTTAACTAACTAGCATTTAAATAAAAATTTAAAAAAGAAGGGCTTTCCTTTTCTTACAACTACAAAAACAACACCAATGGGAACAGAAGAAGAAGAGGAAGAAGAAGAGAAGAAGGACACTATATCACAAAGAGGATGATCCAATAAGAAGATATAACAATTATAAATATTTATACTCCCAACTTGAAAGCACCCAAGTATATAAATCAATTAATAATGAACATAAACGAACTCATTGATAATAGTACAGTAATAGTAGGAGACTTTAACTCCCCACTTACAACAATGGACAGATCATCTAAGCAGAAAATCTATAAGGAAACAATGGCTTTGAATGACACACTGGACCAGATGGATTTAACAGATATATTCAAAAGATTCCATCCTAAAGTAGCAGAATACACATAATTTTCAAGTGCACATAGGACATTCTCCAGAAAAGATCACATACTGGATCATAAATCAGCCCTCAACAAATACAAAAAGATTGAGATCCTAACATGCACCTTTTCTGACCACAACACTATGAAACTTGAACACAACCAGAAAGAAAAATTCTGGAAAGGCCACAAATACATGGAGTCTGAACAACATGCTACTAAATAATGAATGGGTCATCCAGGAAATCAAACAAGAAATTGAAAAAAGTAAAAAAATAAAACAGGGAAATAAATGAAAATGAAAACACGATGGCCCAAAACCCTTTAAAATGCAACAAAGGCAGTCCTATGAGGGAAGTATTTCACAATCCAGGCCTGCCTTGAGGAACAAAAATCTCAAATACAAAATCTAACCTTACACATAAAGGATATAGAAAAAGAACAACATAGCCTAAAGCCATCAGAAGAAGGTAAATAATAAAGAGCAGAAATACATGATACATTGACTAAAAAAAAAAAGAATATATTGATCTATGAATCCAGAAGCTGGTTTTTACAAAAAATTAATAAAATCAATAAAATTCTAGCCAGACTCATCAAAAAGGAAAGAGAAAGGACTCAAATAAATAAAATCATAAATGAGACAGAGAAATAACAACCAAAAACACAGAAATACAAACAATTATAAGAGAATATTATGAAAAACTATACGCCTACAAATTGGACAACCTGGAAGAAATGGATAAATTCCTAGAAACGTATAAATTACCAGAATTGAAACAGAAAGAACTAGAAAATTTGAGCAGACTGATAACCAGCAAAGAAATTGAATAAGTAATCAAAAAAATCCCAGGAAACAAAAGTCCAGTAACAAATGGCCTCAGAGGTGAATTCTACCAAACATTTAAGGAAGAATTAATACCTATTCTTCTCAAACTGTGAAAGAAAATATAGAAAATAGAAAAATGAAAGAAAACTTCCAAATTCATTCTAGGAAGCCAGCATTACACTGATACCAAAATTAGATAAAGACTCCACTAAAAAGGAGAACTATAGGCCAATAGCCCTGATGAATATGGATGCAAAAATTGTCCATAAAATACTAGCAAACCAAATCCAACAGTACATTAAAAATCATTTACCATTATCAAGTGGTGCAAGGGTGGTTCAATACTCACAAACCAATCATTGTGATACACCACTAATAAAAGAAAGAATTAAAACCATATGATCCTTTCAGTAGATGCAAAAAAAAAAGCATTTGACAAAGTACAACATCCATTCATTATTAAAAAAAAAACAAAAACAAAAACAACTCGGGGCACCTGGGTGGCTCAGTCAGTTAAGTGTCTGACTTCAGCTCAGGCCATGATCTCACAGTCCCTAAGTTCTAGCCCCACGTCGGGCTCTGTGCTGACAGCTCAGAGCCTGGAGCCTGCTTTGGATTCTGTGCCTCCCTCTCTCTCTGCCCCTCCCCTTCTCAAGTTCTGTTTCTCTCTCTCTCTCTCTCTCTCTCTCTCTCTCTCAAAAATAAATAAGCATTGAAAACAAACAAAAAACTCAACAAAGTAGGTTTAGAGGGAGTATACCTCAACATAACATAGTCCATCTATGAAAAACATACAGCTAATATTATTCTAAATGGGAAAAAACTGAGGGCTTTCCCTTTACAGTCAGGAACTATACAGGGATGTCCACTCTCACCACTGTTATTTAATATAGTACTGGAAGTCCTAGCCTCAGCAATTAGACAACAAAAAGAAGTAAAAGGTATCCAAATCATCAAGGAAAAAGTAAAAGTTTCACTATTTGCACATGACATGATACTATATATAGAAAACCAGAAAGACTCCACCAAAAAACAGGTAGAACTTATACACAAAACCAATAAAGTAGTCAGATACAAAATCAACATACAGCAATCTGTTGCATTTCTATACACCAATAATTAAGCAGCAGAAAGAAAAATTAAGAAACCAATCCCATTTACAATACTACCAAATCCATAAGATACCTAGGAACAAACCTAACTGAAAAGGTGACCTGTACTCTGAAAACTACGGAACACTTATAAAAGAAATTGAAAATGACACAAAGAAGTGGAAAAACATTCCATGCTCATGGATTAGAAGAAAATGTATTGTTAAGATATCTATACGACTCAAAGAAATCTACACATTTAATGCAATCCCTATCAATACCAATGGCATTTTTTTTTACAGTGCTAGAACAAACAATCCAAAATTTGCATGGAACTGCAAAAGATTCCGAATAGTCAAAGCAACCTTGAAAAAGAAAAGCAAAGCTGGAGGCATCACAATTCCAGACTTCAAGTTATATTACAAATCTGTAACAATAAAAAATATATAGTACTGGCACAAAAATGACACATAGGTTAATGGAACAGAATAGAAAAGCCAGAAATGAACCCACAATTATATGGTCAATTAATCTTCAACCGAGCAAGAAAGAATATCCAATGGGAAGCAGATTATCTCTTCAACAAAAGATGTTGGGGGAAATGGTCAGCAACATGCAAATGAATAAACTGTACCACTTTCTTACACCATACACAAAAATAAATTCAATGGATTAACGACCTATATGTGAGATCTGGAATAAAATAATCTTAGAACAGAACTCAGGCAGTAGTCCTTGGCATCAGCAATAGCAGCTTCTTTCTAGATACATCTCCTAAGGTGAAGGAAACAAAAGCAAAAATAAACTACTGGGACTACATCAAAATAAGAAGCTTAGGCACATGGAATTAAACAATAAATAAAACTGAAAGACAACCTACAGAATGGGAAAAAATATTTGCAAATGACATATCTGGGCTAGTGTCCAAAATATATAAAAGATGTATAAAACTCAACACTCAAAGGACAAATAATCCAATTTAAAAATAAGCAGAAGACATGAATAGACATTTTCCCAAAGAAGACATAGAGATGGTTAACAGACACATGAAAAGATGCTCATCATCACTGATCATCAGGGAAATGCAAATCAAAACCATGATGAGATACCACCTCACACCTGTCAGAATGACTAAAATGAACAACACAAGAAATAACAGGTGTTGGCAAGGATGAGGAGAAAGGAGAATCCTCATACACTGTTGGAAAGCAAACTGGTGCAACCACCTTGGAAAACACTATGGAGGTTACTGAAAATTTTAAAAATAGAACTATCCTATGATCTAGCAATTGCACTACTAGGTATTTACCCAAAGAGCATAAAAATAATAATTAGAAGGGATACATGTACCCTGATGTTTATTACAGCATTATCTACATTGGCAAATTATATAAACACCCCAAATGTCCATCAACCAATGAATGGATAAAGAATAAGTAGTATACACACACACACACACACACACACACACACACACACACACACACACACAATGGAATACTACTCAGCCACAAAAAATAATGAAATCTTGCCATTTGCAATGACATGGGTGGAGCTAGACTGTTATTATGCTAAGTGAAGTAAGTCAGTCAGAGAAAGACAAATACAATATGATTTCCACTCATTTGGAATTTAAGGAACAAAACAAAGTAGCATAGGGAAAATAAAAAGAGAGAGAGAGAGAGAAACCAAGAAACAGACCCTTTAACTATAGAAAACAAACTGATGGTTACCAGAGGGGAGGTGGGTGGAGGGGAGGTAAAATAAGTGATAAGGATTAAGGAGTTCACTTGTTGTGATGAGCACTGGGTGTTATATGGAATTGTTAAATCACTAAATTCTACACCTGAAATTAATGTAAGTTTTATATAATGTTAACGAAGCATAATTTAAGTAAAAAGTTAAAAAATGAAAGAATGGAAAAAGATATTTATTCTACGTTAAACAAATATTAACTGAGAAAAAGTTGAGATGGCTATAGAGACAAATTAGTCTTCCAGTAAAAAATTTTATAAGAGACAATGAAGGACATTATATATTAAAAGAAGGCTCAATCCATTAAAAAATATAAAAATATATGGGGCGCCTGGGTGGCTCAGCCAGTTAAGTGTCCAACTTCAGCTCAGGTCATGATCTCGCAGTTTGTGAGTTGAATCCTGCGTCGGGCTCTGTGTTGACAGCTCGGACCTAGAGCCTGCTTCAGATTCTTTGTCTCCCTTTTTCTCTCTGCCCCACTCATGATCTCTCTCTCTCTCTCTCTCTCTCTCTCAAAAATAAACATTTTTTAAAAATTTAAAAATTTATAAAAATATAACAATTACAAACATACATGCACCTAGCAAGAAATCCTGAAAATATATAAAGAAAAAATCAATAGAATAGAAAAGAGAAATAGGCAGTCCTATAAGAACAGTTGGAAACTTCAATACCCCACCTCCATGGGTGTGTAGAACAACAGACAGAAGACCAACAGAAGGGTGGAGGACTTGAATAGCACTATAGAGCAGCTGGGCCTAAAAGGCAGGTGCACAAGACTCGACCCCAAAACAGCAAAATGCATACTTTTGTAAAATGCACATGGAACATTCTCCAGGATAGAGCATACATTAGACTACAAAACAAGCCTTGATAAATTAAAAAACACTGAAATCATACATTGTATCTTCTCCAACCACAATAGAATGACACTAGAAATCAATAACAGAAGGAAAACTAAAAAATTCACAAATATGTGGAAATTAAACAATACTTTTTTTGAGTAGAGGTGACACACAAGGTTATATTGATTTCAGGCATACAGCATAATGACCCAACAATTCTATGCCTTGTGCTATGCTCACAAGTGTAACTGCTGTCACCATAAACACTATTACAATACAATTGACTATATTCCTTATGCTGTTCCTTTTATCCCTGTGACTTTGTCATTCCATAACTGGAAGCCTCTGTTCCCATTTCATCCTTTCACCCATCTTCCTCTCCCCCTCCACCCTCTGGCAACCACCATTTCTCTGTTCCTTCTTTTTGTTTGTT
Source organism: Panthera pardus (assembly GCF_024362965.1). NCBI lineage: Eukaryota > Metazoa > Chordata > Mammalia > Carnivora > Felidae > Panthera > Panthera pardus. The sequence goes on from NW_026526654.1 coordinate 2,037,410, forward strand.
CATTTATTTATTCATTGTTTTTGTCTTTCAGTTTCCATATATAACTGAAATCACATGGTATTTGTCTTTCTTTATCTGAGTTATTTCACTTAGCATAACACTCTCTATGTCCATCCATTAACAAGACGTTTTTAAACAATCAATGGGTCAAAGAAGAAATCACAAAGAAAATTAGAAAGTATTTTATGATGAATAAAAACTTGGGCATGCAGCAGAAGCAGTACTCAGAGGAAGATTTATGGCTGTAAACATCTATATAAAGAAGAAACATCTCAAATAAATAACCAGCTTTATACTGTAAAGAATTAGACAAAAAACAACAAACTGAACTCAAGATAGCAGAAGTAAGGAACTAAAAACGTTTAAAGCAGAAATAAGAATAGAAAAAAGAAAGTCATTGAAATGAAAAGTTGGTTCTTTGAAAAGGTCGACAAAATTGACAAAACTTTGGCTAGACCTGACCAAGAAAAAAGGAGAAAAGACTCAAACTGACAAAAATCAGTAAGTGGTGACATTCCTACTGACCTTACAGAAATAAGAAATATTGTTCATTCATCGGAATGAACAATTGTATGCCAACAAATTAGCCCAGGTAAATATGCCAATTCCTAGAAACACACAGACTACCCAAACAGCCTCAAGAAGAAATAGGAAAACTGAATAGACCTACAACAAGCAAAGAGATTGAGTCAACAAGCAAAACCCTCCAACAAAGAGAAGCTCAGGACTAGGTGGCTTCACTGGTGGATTCTACCAAACACTTAAAGAAGAATCAACACCAATCATTCTCAAACTTTTCCAAAATTTAGAAGAGGTGGAACACTTCTTAACTCATTCTAGGAGGCCAGTATTATCCTGACACCAAAGCCACCAAAGTGATGTGGTGACAAAGACACCACAAGAAAACAAAGAACAAACAATATCTCTCATGAATGTAGCTGGGAAAATTCTCAATGAAATACTAGTAAAGATGAATTCAACAGAATGTTAAAGGTATGATACACCATGACCAAACGGGATTTATTCCAGGAATCCAAGTTCAGTTCAACATACAAAAATTAATCAATGTAAGTATGTATTAATAGAAAAAACACATAACCATCTCAATTAATGAATTGTTTTCCTATTTTTCTACTGTCGTCTTTTCTTTTCTTTCTTTCTTTTTAATATATGAAATTTATTGTCAAATTGGTTTCCATACAACACCCAGTGCTCATCCCAAAAGGTGCCCTCCTCAATACCCATCACCCACCCTGCCCTCCCTCCCACCCCCATCAACCCTCAGTTTGTTCTCAGTTTTTAACAGTCTCTTATGTTTTGGCTCTCTCCCACTCTAACCTCTTTTTTTTCTTTTTCCTTCCCTTCCTCCATGGGTTTCTGTTAAGTTTCTTAGGATCCACATAAGAGTGAAACCATATGGTATCTGTCTTTCTCTGTATGGCTTATTTCACTTACCATAACACTCTCCAGTTCCATCCACGTTGCTACAAAGGGCCATATTTCATTCTTTCTCATTGCCACGTAGTACTCCATTGTGTATATAAACCACAATTTCTTGATCCATTCATCAGTTGATGGACATTTAGGCTCTTTCCATAATTTGGCTATTGTTGAGAGTGCTGCTATAAACATTGGGGTACAAGTGCCCCTATGCATCAGTACTCCTGTATCCCTTGGATAAATTCCTAGCAATGCTATTGCTGGGTCATAGGGTGGGTCTATTTTTAATTTTCTGAGGAACCTCCACACTGCTTTCCAGACCGGCTGCACCAATTTGCATTCCCACCAACAGTGCAAGAGGGTTCCCGTTTCTCCACATCCTCGCCAGCATCTATTGTCTCCTGATTTGTTCATTTTGGCCACTCTGACTGGCGTGAGGTGATATCTGAGTGTGGTTTTGATTTGTATTTCCCTGATGAGGAGCGACGTTGAGCATCTTTTCATGTGTCTGTTGGCCATCCGGATGTCTTCTTTAGAGAAGTGTCTATTCATGTTTTCTGCCCATTTCTTCACTGGATTATTTGTTTTTCGGGTGTGGAGTTTGGTGAGGTCTTTATACATTTTGGATAGTAGCCCTTTGTCCGATATGTCATTTGCAGATATCTTTTCCCATTCCGTTGGTTGCCTTTTAGTTTTGTTGATTGTTTCCTTTGCTGTGCAGAAGCTTTTTATCTTCATAAGGTCCCAGTAATTCACTTTTGCTTTTAATTCCTTTGTCTTTGGGGATGTGTCGAGTAAGAGATTGCTATGGCTGAGGTCAGAGAGGTCTTTTCCTGCTTTCTCCTCTAAGGTTTTGATGGTTTCCTGTCTCACATTCAGGTCCTTTACCCATTTTGAGCTTATTTTTGTGAATGGTGTGAGAAAGTGGTCTAGTTTCAACCTTCTGCATGTTGCTGTCCAGTTCTGCCAGCACCATTTGTTAAAGAGACTGTCTTTTTTCCATTGGATGTTCCCTCCTGCTTTGTCAAACATGAGCTGGCCATACGTTTGTGGGTCTAGTTCTGGGGTTTCTATTCTATTCCATTGGTCTATGTGTCTGTTTTTGTGCCAATACCATGCTGTCTTGATGATTACAGCTTTGTAGTAGAGGCTAAAGTCTGGGATTGTGATGCCTCCTGCTTTGGGCTTCTTCTTCAAAATTACTTTGGCTATTCAGGGTCTTTTGTGGTTCCATATGAATTTTAGGATTGCTTGTTCTAGTTTCGAGAAGAATGCTGGTGCAATTTTGATTGGGATTGCATTGAATGTGTAGATAGCTTTGGGTAGTATTGACATTTCGACAATATTTATTCTTCCAATCCATGAGCAGGGAATGTCTTTCCATTTCTTTATATCTTCCTCAATTACCTTCATAAGCTTTCTATAGTTTTCAGCATACAGATCTTTACATCTTTGGTTAGATTTATTCCTAGGTATTTTATGCTTCTTGGTGCAATTGTGAATGGGATCAGTTTCTTTATTTGTCTTTCTGTTGCTTCATTGTTAGTGTATAAGAATGCAACTGATTTCTGTACATTGATTTTGTATCCTGCAACTTTGCTGAATTCATGTATCAGTTCTAGCAGGCTTTTGGTGGAGTCTATCGGATTTTCCATGTATAATATCATGTCATCTGCAAAAAGCGAAAGCTTGACTTCATCTTTGCCAATTTTGATGCCTTTGATTTCCTTTTGTTGTCTGATTGCTGATGCTAGAACTTCCAGCACTATGTTAAACAACAGCGGTGAGAGTGGGCATCCCTGTCGTGTTCCTGATCTCAGGGAAAAAGCTCTCAGTTTTTCCCCGTTGAGGATGATGTTAGCTGTGGGCTTTTCATAAATGGCTTTTATGATCTTTAAGTATGTTCCTTCTATCCCGACTTTCTCAAGGGTTTTTATTAAGAAAGGGTGCTGGATTTTGTCAAAGGCCTTTTCTGCATCGATTGACAGGATCATATGGTTCTTCTCTTTTTTTTTGTTAATGTGATGTATCACGTTGATCGATTTGCGAATGTTGAACCAGCCCTGCATCCCAGGAATGAATCCCACTTGATCATGGTGAATAATTCTTCTTATATGCTGTTGAATTCGATTTGCTAGTATCTTATGGAGAATTTTTGCATCCATATTCATCAGGGATATTGGCCTGTAGTTCTCTTTTTTTACTGGGTCTCTGTCTGGTTTAGGAATCAAAGTAATACTGGCTTCATAGAATGAGTCTGGAAGTTTTCCTTCCCTTTCTATTTCTTGGAATAGCTTGAGAAGGATAGGTATTATCTCTGCTTTAAACGTCTGGTAGAACTCCCCTGGGAAGCCATCTGGTCCTGGACTCTTATTTGTTGGAAGATTTTTGATAACCGATTCAATTTCTTCGCTGGTTATGGGTCTGTTCAAGCTTTCTATTTCCTCCTGATTGAGTTTTGGAAGAGTGTGGGTGTTTAGGAATTTGTCCATTTCTTCCCGGTTGTCCAATTTATTGGCATATAATTTTTCATAGTATTCCCTGATAATTGTTTGTATCTCTGAGGGATTGGTTGTAATAATTCCATTTTCATTCATGATTTTATCTATTTGGGTCCTCTCCCTTTTCTTTTTGAGAAGCCTGGCTAGAGGTTTGTCAATTTTGTTTATTTTTTCAAAAAAAACAACTCTTGGTTTCGTTGATCTGCTCTACAGTTTTTTTTAGATTCTATATTGTTTATTTCTGCTCTGATCTTTATTATTTCTCTTCTTCTGATGGGTTTAGGCTGCCTTTGCTGTTCTGCTTCTATTTCCTTTAGGTGTGCTGTTAGATTTTGTATTTGGGATTTTTCTTGTTTCTTGAGATAGGCCTGGATTGCAATGTATTTTCCTCTCAGGACTGCCTTCGCTGCATCCCAAAGCGTTTGGATTGTTGTATTTTTATTTTCGTTTGTTTCCATATATTTTTTAATTTCTTCTCTAATTGCCTGGTTGACCCACTCATTCGTTAGTAGGGTGTTCTCTAACCTCCATGCTTTTGGAGGTTTTCTAGACTTTTTCCTGTGGTTGATTTCAAGCTTCATAGCATTGTGGTCTGAAAGTATGCATGGTATAATTTCAATTCTTGTAAACTTATGAAGGGCTGTTTTGTGACCCAGTATATGATCTATCTTGGAGAATGTTCCATGTGCACTCGAGAAGAAAGTATATTCTGTTGCTTTGGGATGCAGAGTTCTAAATATATCTGTCAAGTCCATCTGATCCAATGTAGCATTCAGGGCCCTTGTTTCTTTATTGACGGTGTGTCTACATGATCTATCCATTTCTGTAAGTGGGGTGTTAAAGTCTCCTGCAATTACCACATTCTTATCAATAAGGTTGCCTATGTTTATGAGTAATTGTTTTATATATTTGGGGGCTCCGGTATTCGGCGCATAGACATTTATAATTGTTAGCTCTTCCTGATGGATAGACCCTGTAATTATTATATAATGCCCTTCTTCATCTCTTGTTACACCCTTTAATTTAAAGTCTAGTTTGTCTGATATAAGTATGGCTACTCCAGCTTTCTTTTGGCTTCCAGTAGCATGATAAATAGTTCTCCATCCCCTCACTCTCAATCTAAAGGTGTCCTCAGATCTAAAATGAGTCTCTTGTAGACAGCAAATAGATGGGTCTTGTTTTTTTATCCATTCTGATACCCTATGTCTTTTGGTTGGTGCATTTAATCCATTTACATTCAATGTTATTATAGAAAGATAGGGGTTTAGAGTCATTGTGATGTCTGTATGTTTTATGCTTGTAGTGATGTCTCTGGTACTTTGTCTCACAGGATCCCCCTTAGGATCTTGTAGGGCTGGTTTAGTGGTGACAAATTCCTTCAGTTTTTGTTTGTTTGAGAAGACCTTTATCTCTCCTTCTATTCTAAATGACAGACTTGCTGGATAAAGGATTCTCGGCTGCATATTTTTCCTGTTTAGCACACTGAAAATATCGTGCCAATCCTTTCTGGCCTGCCAGGTTTCAAAAGAGAGATCAGTCACAAGTCTTATAGGTCTCCCTTTATATGTGAGGGCACATTTATCCCTTGCTGCTTTCAGAATTTTCTCTTTATCCTTGTATTTTGCCAGTTTCACTATGATATGTCGTGCAGAAGATCGATTCAAGTTACGTCTGAAGGGAGTTCTCTGTGCCTCTTGGATTTCAATGCCTTTTTCCTTCCCCAGTTCAGGGAAGTTCTCAGCTATAATTTCTTCAAGTACCCCTTCAGCACCTTTCCCTCTCTCTTCCTCCTCTGGGATACCAATTATGCGTATATTATTTCTTTTTAGTGTATCACTTAGTTCTCTAATTTTCCCCTCATACTCCTGGATTTTTTTATCTCTCTTTCTCTCAGCTTTCTCTTTTTCCATAACTTTATCTTCTAGTTCACCGATTCTCTCCTCTGCCTCTTCAATCCGAGCTGTCGTCATTTCCATTTTGTTTTGCATTTCGTTTAAAGCGCTTTTCAGCTCCTCGTGACTGTTCCTTAGTCCCTTGATCTCTGTAGCAAGAGATTCTCTGCTGTCCTCTATACTGTTTTCAAGCCCAGCGATTAATTTTATGACTATTATTCTAAATTCACTTTCTGTTATATTATTTAAATCCTTTTTGATCAGTTCATTAGCTGTTGTTATTTGCTGGAGATTCTTTTGAGGAGAATTCTTCCGTTTGGCCATTTTGGATAGTCCCTGGAGTGGTGTGGACCTGCAGGGCACTTCCCCTGTGCTGTGGTGTATAACTGGAGTTGGTGGGCGGGGTCGCAGTCAGACCCAATGTCTGCCCCCAGCCCACCGCTGGGGCCACAGTCAGACTGGTGTGTGCCTTCTCTTCCCCTCTCCTAGGGGCGGGATTCACTGTGGGGTGGCGTGGCCCATCTGGGCTACTTGCACACTGCCAGGCTTGTGGTGCTGGGGATCTGGTGTATTAGCTGGGGTGGGTAGGCAAGGTGCACGGGGGCAGGAGGGGCAGGCTTAGCTCGCTTCTCCTTAGGTGATCCACTTCAGGAGGGGCCCTGTGGCAGCTGGAGGGAGTCAGATCCGCTGCCAGAGGTTTGGCTCCGCAGAAGCACAGAGTTGGGTGTTTGTGCGGAGCAAGCAAGTTCCCTGGCGGGAACTGGTTCCCTTTGGGATTTTGGCTGGGGGATGGGCGGGGGAGATGGCGCTGGCGAGCACCTTTGTTCCCCACCAAACTGAGCTCTGTCGTCTGGGGGCTCAGCAGCTCTCCCTCCCTTTGTCCTCCAGCCTTCCCGCTTTCCGAGCAGAGCTGTTAACTTATGACCTCCCAGACACTAAGTCGAGCTTGCTGTCCAAACACACTCCGTCCGGCCCCTCCGCTTTTGCAAGCCAGACTCGGGGCCTCTGCTTGGCCGGCGAGCCGCCCCTCCACCCCAGCTCCCTCCCGCCAGTCCGTGGAGTGCACACCGCCTCACCGCCCTTCCTACCCTCTTCCGTGGGCCTCTCATCTGCGCTTGGCTCTGGAGACTCCGTTCTGCTAATCCTCTGGCGGTTTTCTGGGTTATTTAGGCAGGTGTAGGTGGAATCTAAGTGATCAGCAGGACGCGCTGTGAGCCCAGCGTCCTCCTACGCCGCCATCTTCTTCAGTCCCTGTTGTCTTTTTCTTATTGATTTGTAATTATTTGTATATTCTGGATAAAGATATATAAAGTTAAAAAAAGCATTTCAGAATATTGAATATCTATCATCTATCTATGTATCTATGTATCTATCTATCCATCTATCTATCTAACAATGTTCAATAAACTAAGAACAGAAGGGGCATTCTGAACATGATAAAGGGCCCATGTGAAAATCCACAGCCAACAGCCCACTCAGCAATTAAAGATTGATAAGTTTCCCCAAAGTTCAGGACAAGACAAGGATGCTTCCTTTCCCACTGTTATTCAATATTATATTGGAAGCACTTGCCAGAGCAATTAGATAAGAAAAAGAAATAAAAGGCATCCAAATTGGAAAAGAAGAGTTAAAACTATCTCTGTTCTCAGATGACATGGTTTTATATATAGAAAGAAACCAAGATGACTCAAGTCGGTTAAGTATCCAACTCTTAATTTTGGCTCAGGTTTCTCACAGTTTGTGAGAGCCCCACATGAGCTCTGTGCTGACATCAAGGAGCCTGACTGGGATTCTCTCTCTGCTTCTCTCCCTCTCTCTCAAAATAAATAAATAAACTTAAAAACAGAAAATTTAAATAACCAACCAAAAATATTAGAGCTAATTTAAAAATTCATAAGACTTATAGGATGCAAAATCAATTCACAAAAATCAGTTGTACTTGTATACACTAGCAATGGACAATCTGAAAAGAAAATTAAAAAAAACAATTCAATTTACAATAGCATCAAAAAGAATAACACACTTACCAAGGAGGTACAAGACTTGTACACTGGAAACTCAAAACATTGCTAAGAAAAATTAGAGACCTAAATAAATGGAAAGACATCCAGTGTTCATGGATTGTAAAACTTAATTTGTTAGATTGGCAATATTCTCCAAAGATTTAATGCAATCCCTGTCAAAATCCCAGTGGCCTTTTTGCAGAAGTGGGCATGCCAGAATATGTGAGTTATGTGAGATCACAGACTAGTAACTGCCACATTCCACAGGAGGAACTCAGAAACACTGCACGTGTCAGGGGCATATGTTGTGCCCCAGAGAGCTGAGATGCCCTCTGTAGGTAGAGCTAAATGTGGGAGACACAGCTCCCAAACTGGGCTCCCTGGTCACCATGGAGAAGATGGACCGTGGAACAGTGGGGTCAGGGAAACTCACAATTATCAGCAGCAGGGTGGACATAATTACCATAAAGGGAAGCAGAGCCAGAATGACAGCCAAGGGATCTAACCCTCAGGGGTCTGTGGGGATGAACCCAGTGAAAACATGGTGTTTCTGGAGCAGGATAGAGAAACAGTTAATATACAAAATTGGAATGAGCAAAAGGCAGAGAGGCAGCCATCCCCATGCAAAGTGTAATCTGTCCCCTTGCTTTTGTGTGTGAGCCAGTTTTCAAACCCAGAACCTAAGAATCTCCTGGCAAGAGTGTATGGTGGGGACGATCTATGCCATTTACACAGTAATCATATCTGGGGAGAGGTGGTCCCCAGATCTTTCAAAGGCTGTAGAACACAGGGTCCAAGTCCACTCTGACAGCTGTGGACTCAAAGTGCCACATGGTTCTCCTAGTAGACAAAGCACATATGGGGTCTGAGAACAGGCAAGGTATTGGTCCAGGCCTGTTCCAGTGTCTCCACGTATAGTCAGTCTCCAAGTCCCCCAAAGCCAGACAAACTGGGTCCCTTGAAAAGATACTTGTACTCTGAGTGGTGTGTGGTAAGAGATTCAGAGACCTGCCCCATCGGTGTGAGATTTAGGATCCAGGGGCACCAGATACCTGTGGAGAGCAGACAATGTGTGGAGCATCTGACTACCTCCAGTGGAGGAGGTTTGCAGGCAGAGCGTCTTATTCACCATGTGTGCAGACCCTGGAATGCACCCGACCCTGGCAGGAAGCAAGCATCTGGGCATGGAATTTGAGCAACCCTGTGACCAGAGCTGCCTGCAGTGGGCTGAGCCCAGGAGTAATAAGGTTATGTGGCCTTGCCACTCACCACCATGGTTCATTGGGATTGGGTCCACAGAAGTCCAAAGGGAACAATAGGCTGAAAAACAGGTGCGACCCCATATTGTTGTTTTGTGAACATCTTTCCTCATCCCCCCCCCACCAGCTGGGGGCCCCATGACCAGCTGACAGAACAAGACAAAGCCAGATGTTTGGTTCAGAGAGCCAACTTCTACTGCATCCAGGGGTGGCCTTGAAAATAGTGGTGAGGGGCCTCCCAATGGGCAGAGCTCCTGGCAGGGTACCTGTGGCCCAGGACAAGGGTATGAAAGGTGCATGAGGGACCATCCAGCTAAAGATGAGCACCAAATGGTAAGGCTAGTTGGGCAGGGGCCTGGAGGGAGCAAACTGGGAGAGCAGGGAGGAGGTTAGGGGAAGAGGCATGTGAAGCCCACCTGAGAGCATCTACCAAGTGCTGTGCAGGGAGCTCTGGAGAGCTGTGATGGCAGACAGAGAGGCTGGACCTGCCTCTCACCCACAAGCATCCACTGTCAGCCAAAGAGGCCAAGGCTGGGGTCCTGTACAGCACGATCCCCTGAAGTTACCCAACAACTCAGGGCCATGCTGCCTGCCCTGGACAAAGTTCCATCTGGGTCAAGGCTGACCTATGTCCCAAGGACAGGCCTGCCTTTGCCACCCACAGTAATTCAGCCAGCACCCATCTCAGCACACCCAGGTTTCATTGACTTACGTGGGGTCCCACAGAACTCTACTATGGCCCCCTTTACAACATGACAATGGGATCCAGCCATCCCACCACCTGGAAGCTGCCTCTGATTGGCCTCTGGAAGGTTTAGTGAGGCACCGTCTTGGAGAAAGAGCCCTGCCATGATGGGGCATTACAATGGCCACTATGGTGCAGGGTCTCAGTCTCCAAAAAGGAGATACTTCCACCAGGGTGCATTGTAAGAGTCCTGTTGGACTCCAGGCTCTGACTGCCTGCTTGAGTCTGTGGGCTGGCAGGGTTGGTGAGCCTTGACCAAAAGAAGGACTCGGGCTAGGGCCCCACAGTGGACGCAGGGACAGAAAGGATATGGCCAGGACCCAGGCAACTGGGGCATCTTTGGCTCTTCCATGCCCAGTTGTGACCAGAAGGGGCAAGTGTCAGACTCCTCAGGGATGAAGAGGCCAGGCTGGCGAAGGCAAGCAGGATGTGGAATGGGGGCTAGAAGAGGGGGTGGCGAGCATCATGGGGCTCAGGGCCAACAGCAGCAGCAGCAGCAGCAGCAGCAGGGTTGTGGCTTATCCCACAGACTGTCCTCTTCAACATTCTCTCAGAATTGTGACCGTACAATCCCAAGGAAGTGGGCAGATAGAGTGGCTTTACTAAGAGAAGCCAGGATGTGGTGGATGCCCTTGGTTTCCCTGCCAGACCTTCCATAGCAGCCAAGGTGCCAACAGTCAGCGTCTGGGGTGCTGACCATAGAAGCTCACCACTGTTCCTTCTCAGTCGGAGTGCCTGAGAGGACAGCACCTCCCCTGGAGGACAGCCCTCAGCCAAGGACCATGTACAGACTGAAGGGACAGCCAGCTCCTTGCCTCAATCAAGGTGGCAACAACTCTGCCACCAGCTCTTGGGCATCACCTTCCCCTGACTTCAGTGTGGACCACATCATAGCTTGGCTTCCTCTTCTGCCTGTGCTGCCAACCCACACCCCATCTACTGAGAAAGTCAGCTGCAATAAATTCAATCAGTTCAACCTAGGACCAATTACCATGTGCCACAGAATAAAAAAAAATATCTCCTGAAGGGGAAAAATCTAGCAAAATATGTGCAGGATCTCTACCCCTGAAATTATGGACAGTATTAAGAGAAATTAAAGAATCCCTAAATAAACAGAGAGCCATGTCATGGGCATGAGCGGGAACACCCAATATGTAAGGTGTCAATTCTTCCCCAACTGGACTATAAAGTCAATGCTATTGCAATAAAAATCCCATCATGTTGTGTAAACTGACAAGCTGATTCTAAAATTTATACAGAAGTGTAAAGGTACAAATAGCCAAGACACACTTGCTGCCACACAGTGGCAAGATTTGCTCCCTTGGATACAGTAAACCACAGTGATTAAGACAGAGAGGTGTTGGTGTTCAGATAAACTCATGAGCCAGGAATGGAATAGATAGTGGAGGAGCAGACACATGTCCACATGGACACCTGATGCAGGCAGTGGAGAAAGAGTGGTGGTGCTTTCCATAACCACCTGGACAGTGAGGAAACTCAACTCTCCCTCCCACCCTGCCAACTCCAGGTGCACTGACATCCAACTGCGAAAGACAAAACAAAGCCTCTAGCAGATAATGTAAAATATTTTCATAACCTGGTTATAGGCAAATAATTATTTTTAAATGTGTACGCACACATAAACAGCATTAGCTATGAGGGGAGAGTATGAAAATTTTGACATAATTAAATCTTTCTACTCATCAGAATACACTAAGATAGGGGGTGCCTGGGTGGCTCAATCAGTTGAGCATTGGTTGGTGGGTTCAAGCCCCATGTCGGGCTCTGTGCTGACAGCTCAGAGCCTGGAACCTGCTTTGGATTCTGTGTCTCCCTCTCTCGCTCTGCCCTTCCCCTGCTCACTCTCTGCTCTCTCTGTGTCTCTGTGAAAAGTAAATAAACATTATTTAAAAAAAAAATAAGACATTAAATAGGAAAAAGCCATACAGTTTAAGAAATTTAAAACTGATAAATCTAAAGAATTCCAAAAAATTGAGGGGGGTGGAATTGATAACCCAACCAAAAGATAAGAGACTTCAATGGACACTTTATAAAAAAGATTATCCCAATGGCCAACATCATTATACATCAGAGAAATGCAAATTAAAACTATACCCATTACAATACTAATATTTAAAAATAAAATAAAACCTGACCATGTAGAACACCTAAAATTCTCACACACTGCTAGGGAAAGTTTAAATTGATTCAACTGGTTCGGCATTACCTACTAAAGTTAAATATGTTTCCATCCTTTGACCTAGCAATCCATGTTTAGGTGTACATGAAAAGGAGATACATGCACATGTGCACCAAGCAATATTAAGAAGGTATCCCATACCCTTATTATTCACAATTGTTCCAAACATAGGGAAAACCAAATATGCAGCAACAGAAGAAGGCCTTTAAAAAATAGTGGTATATTCATGCAATGGAATAATATACAGCAAAAAAAAAGGCTACAGCAAGCAACAGTATGCAGCAACCTTGCAGTTCTACTGAGTAAAAAAACCAGCTGAACACAATGGAACATATACTGTATAGCTCCGTGCAATACTAAACAGGAACACAGATTTAATGAAAGACAAGGAAATTGCTTTTATAAAGTCAGGATAGTGGTTGCCCTTAGGAGGTTTCAAGGAGGAGGGAAGAGGGAATTATTAGGAGGAGCACAGGTTGCTTCAGGTGTACCAGACACCTTTTATTGTTTTTTTTTAATTTTTCATTAACGTTTATTCATTTTTGAGAGACAGAGAGAGACAGAGTGTGAGTGGGGGAGGGGCAGAGAGAGAGGGAGACACAGGATCCAAGGCAGGCTCCAGGCTCCGAGCTGTCAGCACAGAGCCCGATATGGGGCTCAAACTCACAAACCGTGAGATCGCGACCTGAGGCAAAGTTGGACACCCAACCGACTGAGCCACCCAGGCGCCCCACCTTATATTCTTAATCTGGGTGGAGTTCCCACCGTAAAAGAAATTCCTTCATGACAACTTTCAGCTGCACAATCTCCTTTTGTTAAAAGTTCTGTATTGATGTTATTTTTCAAATGAAATATTGTTTGAAATTAGGAATGAAGGGTGCAATTACACAGCTAGCATATAAAAGAAAACCTTTAGGAATTAACGGACTTTTTTTTACATTGTTTTTATTTTAGAGAGAGAGAAAGCATATGAATGGGGGAGAGGGACAGAGGAAGAGAGAGAGAGAAGGAGAGAGTGGGGGGAGAGGGATAATCTTAAGCAGATTCCACACTCATCATGGAGCCCAACATGGAGCTTGATCCACAACCCTGGGATCACAACCTGAGCCAAAATCAAGAATTAGACACTTAACCAACTGGGCCACCCAGGCACCCCAGGAATTAGCAGACTTTTTAAACATAATTTCTAAAATTGTGAAATATAATCACTGAGGGTCACCTGGGTGGCTCAGTTGGTTAAGCATCCAACTTCAGCTCATGTCATGATCTCACAGTTCGTGGATCCGAGCCCCATGTTGGGCTCTGTGCTGACATCTGAGAGCCTGGATCCTGCTTCTGATTCTGTGTCTCCCCTTCTCACTTCCCCTCCCGTGCTCATGCTCTGTCTCTCCCTGTCTCTCAACAATAAATGTTTTTAAGTTAAAATGTTTTTATTTTATTAAAAAATGTTGTTAAGTTATATATATATAACTATATATATATATATAGTTATATAAAATGTTTTTATTTTATTAAAAAATGTTTTTAAGTTATATATATATCTATATATATAGTTATATATATAGATATATAGATATATATAGTTATATATATAGATATATAGATATATATATAATTTTATTTTATTAAAAAATGTTTTTAAGTTATATATATATATAACTATATATATAGCTATATATATATAGTTATATATATATAGATATATATATATAGTTATATATATAGATATATATATAGTTATATATATAGATATATAGATATATAGATATACCTATATATCTATAGGTATATATATCTATAGGTATATATCTATATATATATATAGATATATATATAACTATATAGAGAGATATATATATAACTATATATATAAGTTATATATATAACTATATAACATATATATCTATATATATATAACTTAAAAACATATATATAGATAGATATAGATATAGATATAGATATAGATAGATATCACTGAAAAATTTTTGAAAGCACATAGTGGATGGGCTCAGCAGCAGATTAAATATAGTTGAAGAGAGAGGTAGTGAAGTGGAAGGCATGTCCAGTGAACTTATCCAAAGTGCAGCAGAGGTGAGAAGATGAAGAATATGAAAGAGACTGACAGATACAAGGGTTACAATAAGAGGACTGAGTCTGTGTCAGTCCAGAAACTCTGAAGAAGAAAATGGTGAGCAGTTATTTAGGAATGGGCATATATTTTAAGAGATTATGTATTAAAAGAATTTTCCAGAACTGATGAAAAATATAAATCCACAGAAATAAACCCACAACTATATGGTCAATTAATCTTTAACAAAACAAGAAACATGATCCAATGAAAAAAAGACAGTCTCCTCAACAAATGTTGGGAAAACTGAACAGCAACATGCAGAAGAATTGAAACTGGACTACTTTTTTACACCCATGTAAAAATAAATTCAAAATATATCAAGGAACTAAATGTGAGATGTGAAACCATAAAAATCCTAGAGGAGAACACAGGAAGTAACTTCTTTGATATTGACCATGGCAATTTCTTTCTAAATATGCTTCCTGAGGTAAAGGAAACAAAAGCAAAAATAAACTATTGGGACTACATCAAAACAAAAAGCTTAGGCACATGGAAGGAAACAATCAACAAAACTAAAAGGCAGCCTACAGAATGAGAGAAAATATTTTCAAATGACATATCCAATAAAGAGTTATTATCCAAAAAATACAAAGAATTTCTACAACTCAACACCCAAAAACACCAAATAATGCAACTGAAAAATGGGCAGAAGACATGAATAGACAGTTTTCCAAAGAAGACATCCAGATGGCTATAGGCACATGAAAAGATGCTCAACATCACGCATCATCAGGAAAATACAAATCAAAACCATAATGAGATATCACCTCACACCTATCAGAATGGCTAAAATTGAAAACACAAGAAACAACAGGTGTTGTCGAGGATGCAGAGAAAGGGGAACCACCTTACACTGTTGATGGGAATGCAAACTGGTGTAGCATCTGGGAAATAGTATGGAGGTTACTCAAAAACTTAAAATTAGAATTACCTTACTATCTAGTAATTGCACTACTAGGTATTTACCAAAAGGTTACAAAAATACAAATTCAAAGGGGTACATTCAACCTGGTGTTTATAGCAGCATTATCAACAATAGCCAAATTATAGAAACAGTGCATGTTCACTGATGAATGGATAATGCAGATGTGGTTTAAATACACAGTGGAATATTGCTCAGCCATCACAAAGAGTGAAATCTTGCCATTTACAATGATGTAGATGGAGCTACAAAGTATTGTGTTAAGAGAAGTAAGTCAATCAGAGAAAGATGAATACCATATGTTTCACTTCCATGTGGAATTTAAGAAACAAAACAAATGAGCATGAGAAAAAAAAAAGAGAAGGAGGCAAACCAAGAAAGAGACTCTTAATTATAAAGAACAAACTGATCGGGACTGGAGGGAAGGTTGGCGGGGAGGGGGGGGGGGGAGCGGGCGGCAGTGGATTAAATAGGTGATGGGGATCACTTGTTGTGATGAGTACCGGGTGTTGTATGGAATTGTTGTACACCTGAAACTAACATAACACTGTATGTTAAGTATACTGGAAAACAACAGGAGAGAAAAATATAAATCCACAGATGCAGGCAGCACACCTATCCTACACCTAGAAGCACTACAGGGAAATTGAAGAATTTCACCAACAAAGAGAATATCTTTCAGGAACCCAGAGAGGGAAAGGAGAAATCTCCAGGAAAGGAAAGCAGTGCAGACCTCTAATCAACAGTGATGGGACTGTTGGGGTCACCTCCCAGATGCACCTCTCTTGTGCCTTTTTGTAGCGCCTACACTGAACAGGTGAGCCCTGTGTGACCAAGGGGCATTGGGGAAGTGGTGACATATGATTCTAAGGCTGGAAGCTGGGCAGCATTGACACTGCCACCTTGGTCTCCTGGGTGGCAGGTTCTGGAGAAACCACCATCATGGAGGGAAAGCATTCTGTCTCCTTGTGGAGAGACACTGAGGCCTCCAGCCAACAGCCACATGGTTAGGTCACCCTGGAGGCAGGTCTGCAGGCTGCTAAAGTCTTCAGACACTGAAGCCAGCCCACATCCAACTGCAACCTCATGATAGACCCCAAGGCGGAACAGACCAGGGCACCACTTCCATTTCCGACCCACAGAAACGGCAGGAAATAATTGTGTTAAGCCACTAAGTGTTCGTGTACTTTGTTGCACAGCAATAAATCATCAATGCATTGGAGTAGCTGCAAAGTTTTGAGGGAAAACAGATACCAGCCTACAACTGTGCATTTAACATACATGTTCCTCTAGGACAAAGTTAGAATAAAATAATTTCAAGAGGAACAGAGATGGAGGGAATGTAATGCTAGAGCCCACTCCCAAGTAAGTGCTTCGAGAAAAAAAATAATTCTGGAGGGACAGACCAGCATGTGCGAAGGAACATGAACAACAAAACAACAATGTGTGCATGACTCCAAACATTGTCCACAGACAATAAACAGTGTCTGCCTCATAAGTTCAAGGCAGAACTAAAACCCACAACAACAGCAGGCTGGAATGGGATAATGGAAGCTAAAACTTTCTCATGTGCTTTTATTGCCTTGGAACTGGCCAGATGTTATCTAAGTCTTTATGAAACCAACAAGTAATAGCTCAAGGGGCAGCACTGAACAAATAGATTCCGCATGTATAAATTTCAAGCCTTTGGGGTAGGGAATCAGTAGGGCAGGGAAGAATTTTAAAACAAAAATCTCCATTTAAAAAGCAAGGCCAGAAAGTGGGAAAGCAAAATTGATAAAAGTGGAATAAAAGTGTAAAATTATAGGAACAAATCCAAATATATCAATAATCACTGTAAACACATGGGCTGTTGTTACCACGTAAAAGACAGCATCAGAGTGGTTTTTTTAAAAAGCTACAACCCCAGCTGGATGCTGTTTTCAGGAAAGGCACTGAAATGATGGAATTCAGGAAAGTCCAGAGCAGGAACATGGGGAAAGATACATCAGGCAAGTACCAGCCAAAAGAAAGCCAGTGTGGTTACAGGAACATCTGACTGGGCGAATACATGGCAGAGAAGACTGATCCTGACCCAGGGAGAAAGGCCTCACTGGCTCACTCAGCCTGCACACTCCCCCAGGTGCCTGTAACCTCCAGAAAAATCCACCATCTCTGAAGCTATAAAACAATTTCCACACATTCCCAACATCAGGTACCATATAGAACAAGTTCTCTGACTGTAAAACAATGCATTAGAGGGTAATATCACTGGAAAATTTGTGAAAATCCCCATGTCTTTGGAAAGAGAGTTTCTAAAGGCTAGCAAGGTGGCTGGATATAAGACCAATATAAAAATGTCATTTGGATTTCATACTGCAGCAAACCATGAGAAAATACTTTTAAAAATAAAACATTTACAGGGGTGCCTAGGTGGTTCAGTTGGTTAAGCATCCAACTCTGGCCCAGGTCATGACCTCACAGTTTGTGGGTTTGATCCAGAGCCTGGAGCCTGCTTCATATTCTGTGTCTCCCTCTCTCTCTGCCTCTCCCCTGCTCATGATCTCTCTCTTGAAAATGAATAAACATTATTTTAAAAAATTTAGAAAATACAAAAATAAAAACATTTGCAATAGGAACAACCATCAGAGAAAAGGGTACATGGGAATCAATGTAGAAAACATGCAAAAAACCTACCCCAATGTTTATAGCAGCACTTTCAACAATAGCCAAATTATGGAAACAGCCTAAATGTCCATCAACTGACAAATGGATAAAGAAGATGTGGTTTATATATACAATGGAATACTACTTGGCAATGGGAAAGAATGAAATATGGCCATTTCTAGCAACATGGATGGAACTGGAGGGTATTATGCTAAGTGAAATAAGTCAGGCAGAGAAAGACAGATACCATATGTTTTCCCTCATATGTGGATCCTGAGAAACAACAGAAAACCAGGGGGGACGGGAAGGGGGTAGAGTTAAAGAGAGGGAAGGAGGCAAACCATAAGAGACTCATAAATACTGAGGACAATTTGAGGGTTGATGGGAGGTGGGAGGGAGGGGAAAGTGGGTGATGGGCATTGAGGAGGGCACCTGTTAGGATGAGCACTGGGTGTTGTATGGAAACCAATTTGACAATAAATATATTTTTAAAAAGTGTGCAAAACCTGCATATCATGAAGATGTCAATAAAACTAAGCATGAGGCCAAGAGGATCTGGGTGGAGGGGCTGCCATGGTCTGCACACAAGGGGCGCTAACCATGATGCATTCAGGGTGCCCTCTCCGAGTGAGGCCACCCCCACCCAGGCCAGCAGCCCCTGAGGACCCCTCCCACGTGGCGGCCAGTGGCAGAATGGCTGTCCTGGGTATGAGCCCCTTGAGTCCGTGTTCCTGCGGCTGCTGCAGGGGAACCCAGTGTTTGGGGGGCCTTCGCCTGTCCATCCTCCCCTCATACACACAGCCTAGGACCTCCAGGGCAGGGGACGTCCTCCTGCCGGCTTCCCTGGCTCCACAAGGAAGCGTGGGAGAAGCAGGTGCAGCCTGTCCACCATAGCGGCCAGAACAGGAGCTCACAGCTTTCTGAAGATCTGCCAGGTGGCTGAGGTATTTTTATAAAGTGGACATTCATGAACGCTGCATGCTGGTGAGGACGCCTCCCCACCACCCCTCAGCATCAGACATGCGCCACAGAAGCAAGGCAAGGTCACCCAGGGCCAGGACGCACCTCTGGGCAGGTAGCCCTGGCAGGTCAGCCTGCAGTACCTGGGCCACCACACCTGCCACCTGCAGCATCATCCACACCCACGGCTGGAGCTCTCGCTACCCACTGCTGCTACAGAGCTAGGTTTGCTACAGAGCTACAGAGCTAGGAAATTCTCCGGGAGTGGGGGCGGGTCCAGGCCCTAGTCCAGCTAAACTTGTGTGGGGGTGTGGCCAGGCTGGGGCGGGGCTCACCTCGGGTGGTGGCGGAGTCTCACTCTGGGGGCGGGCCAAGCCAGGGAAGGGGTTCTCCCACAGTGAGGGCGGGGTTCACCCTGAGTGGGGGCGGAGTCTCATCTGGGAGAGGGCCGGCCAAGGATGGGGTTCTCCCACAGTGGGGGGACGGGGCTCACCCTGAGTGGGGGCGGGGTCTCACTCTGGGGACAGGCCAGGAGGCCCGCAGGAATCCGCAGGACGAGGCGAGCTGGCGGGCCGGTGTCCAGGGGTGAGGGCACAGGGCACCGCACAGGATTCAGATCCCGGGGCGGGTCCAGGATGGAAAGAAATAGAGGGTCGTGAAGCACAGGAATGTCACGTGGCATTTAAACCTTTTCCCGGACGTTTTCAATTAGCCAATGATTCTGAGAAGCGCCCAAGGCAGGGCCTTCGCCTTGATTTGTCCCCCGGCTCTGAGGGACATGAGTGCCGGGAGGTGGGCCACCCTCCCGTGCCTGGGGGTTCTGGGATGTCTCCCAGTCTTGCAACAGCCATCTGGATTCCTCTTGTGTAATTTGTGCAGTGAGGACTAAGGTAGGTGGGGGCATTCCAGAGTGAGAGTGAGAGGCTAGGTCCCAGGCCATGCAAGTTCCCAAGAATACCCTGGGCTGGGGCTGGAGAGAGAAGGGTATGGGGGAATGGGAGAGAGAAGGAAAAGGCGGGGTGGGGGGGGGGGGGGGGGGGGGGGGGGGGGGGGAGGTGCAGGAGGAAAGAGGAGGGGGGAGGAAGGGAAGGGGGGATGGGG
This sequence comes from Panthera pardus, assembly GCF_024362965.1. Classification (NCBI taxonomy): domain Eukaryota; kingdom Metazoa; phylum Chordata; class Mammalia; order Carnivora; family Felidae; genus Panthera; species Panthera pardus. Next base: position 2,057,210 of record NW_026526654.1, read on the forward strand.
CAGCTGGGAGGAGGGAGGGAGCAGAGGGAGGGCAGGGAGAGAAGGAGGAGTGGGGGAGAGGAGGAAGGGGAGGTCGGACCCAGGTGTGGCCTGTCTTGAGGGGCCACAAGGGTGGGAAAGCCAGAGGCAGGGGACATCTCAGGGCTGGGAGCCCCAGGGCAGTGTGGGTGGGGGCTGGCCGGGGGGGGGGGGGGGGGGGTGGAATGGCCCTGGCTCCTCCAGGCCTCTCTGGCCCTGACTGAGAAGCCACAGCACCCCTTCCCCTCAGACCCATCAAATCTAGGGTCTGAGTCCTCATGGGATGCAGCACCCTCAAAAGGCGAAGCTGGGCAAGCCAGAGGACCATATAAAGCCATTCGTCTGGCCAGGACTTACCCAGCAAGCCAAGGGCCCTGGTCACATCTCAGAGGAGCGCTTGTGCCCCCACCCCACCCCACCTTCCAGACATGCTACTGGGGGAGTGCTGGCTGCCAGGCCAGGGGCACCACCAAGGGCAGGCAGGTGGGCTGCCTGGCTGTGGCAGCAGCGTGTCCAGTTCCAACTGGACACGTACTGAATGTTCTGTGAGCAAGCAGGAGGCAGGGACAGGGGGCTTCCCCCTGCGCAGATGGGGCTCTGCAAAGCTGCACTGGGCCGGCAGGGGTCACAGGGGGTGCTAGAGGCCCAAGTGCATGCCCAGCGCCCCGCTGAGCAGAGGGTCACAAACTCTGGGAGGCCAGTGGCCCCACACCTCTGGCACGAGTTTGCACTCCACAGGCTCTGTACCCAGGTGTGATACCCCACCCCAGACTTGCCACCTGGGTCCCCGACAGGGTGGAGGCCTCAGCCCCAGGAGGGTCTCCGGGAGCAGGAACCGTGTCCCCTATGCTAGGTCCTACCCCAGGCTTGCCACAGGCCATGGCTCTTCAGGAAAAAGCCGCCCCAGGCAGAGGAGGGTGGATGGCTGGATGCAGAAGGTGGGCTGACCATCTGGACAGAGCTGTGGTCCAGTGCTCTGCCTCTCCATCCATCCAGTTCTCCAATTCTCCATCCTCTGATGGATCAGGTCCCCTCCAGCCCTGCCTCTGCTGTGGCCTGGGCTGACTGTCCCACCTCTCCCAGCCTCAGCTGACCATGTGTTTGGTGGTGATGCGTGGAGGGCACCTGGTTGTCCAGAGCACCTGCCAACCCCTTGGCTCCCCACAGGTTCTGCACCTCACACGGTGGTGTCCACGGGGTGGGGATCAGGAAGACAGACTCCCACTCCTGAGAAGGTCTCAGAGCTCAAAGAAGGGATGCTCTCTGGCCCCCAAACGCCAAAGTCAGACAGCCCCCACCCCCCGACCAAGACCCCGCTTGGCCCCTAGGCATCCAAATTAAGTGAAGACAGGACCCTGCGTTCCAGCCGCACCGGCACCTAGAGGGCTGTGTGCAGGACCAGGCAGTGGCCTCGTGGGGAGCAACCACCCCCTCCCTGCCTGCCCAGCGCCATCCAGGCCAGGTGCTGCTGCTGCCCCTGGAAGGGGGGTGGGGGCACAAGGGAACAGGAGCGCCACACAGCCCACACCAGCCACCCCCAGACTCCAGCGTGTCCTTGGGTAGTGTCCCTTGGGTAGTCACCCGCCTGGGACCCCACCGTGGCCGTCTCTCCTGGAATCAGCCCTGAGACACATGTCCTTCGGGTCTTCTGCATGGTTTCTAAGTGGACCATCGTTTCTTGTGTTGGAACGAGAATGGAGTTCTCACTCCCCCACCCAGCCGGGACCAGGCAGGTGGGGATGGCCTCCCTACTAGAAGGGCTCCGGGGCGCAGGAGCCCATTCTCCCTCCGCACAAGCAGGACAGTTGGGCGCTGGGGACCGGAGACCCAGCCCCTCCCAGTCCTGCGGCCAGCCCCTCCCCTCCCAGAGTCCCCAGGGCCTCTGGTCTGCCAGGCAAAAAGCTCAGGGCTGAACTGGCGGGTCGTGCTGGGCGTGCCCCCCCTTCACATCCCGTTCTTCACACACATTTCTCGAGGGGTCGCGGAGAACCTAGCACGCCCGCGGCCGCCTAGGACCCCCGCCCCTGGCCCTGCTGCAGTGGCCACTGGGCGACTCTGAGAGGGAGCCTCCGCCCCTTCCCAGGCCCCCCCCCCCCAGCCCCTCCCCCTCGCTCTACCCCTCCCGAGGACCCCTCCCCCTTAAAGCCCCTCCCCTCGTTCTACCCCTTCCGGGAGCCTCCCTCTCTGAAAGCCCCTGGCCTCTTCCTTCCAGGACCCCTCGACTTGCCTAGCCTTTCCCGAGACCCCTCGCCTCTGAAAACCCCCCTCGCCCTGCCCCACCCCTTCGGAGACCCTTCCCCTCTGGAAGCCCCTCGCCCCGCCCCTCTCAGGCCCTCCCACCGGCTAACGTCTGGCTCCCTGCTCCGGGGACGGTGTACGGGGAGAGAGGACGATTCTCTGAGCGGGGTGGGCCTGGAGTTCGTGTCACAGCGAGTAGCATGTTTAAATGTAATGTATGTTCGGTGTGCAAACCGCGGGCCGGGTGTCCTGCCAGCCCTCGGTCTGAGGGAGTGTGTGCCGGAAAGGCACCTGCGCACCTAAGGTAAATACCCTCTCCCCGCTTGCAGGTGAGTAACCTGTGGGAATGCACACTGTCAGTGCTTAATAAGCGCTGGGACTGCCTGCTCCGCCTTCGGAAGGGCTGGAGCAAGGTTGTAAAGCCACCCCAGGGAAATAGGTAGGGGGCGGCAGGGTCCCCTCACCCATGCACTGGGGCCTGAATGCCCCTGCCACCTTGTGTGTGTGGTGACCCTGACTGCCCCGGAATCCCTCCAAGACAGAGGCTCCCCCCCTCTGTTAAATGCTGCACCCCCAGCTTGCATCCACCCAGGGGCCTCTCCCTAATCCTCAGCCCTAGGCCTCAGGACCTAAAGCGGGAGGGAGCGGGGATCAAAGGCCCCCTTCCTTGAAACCCCCGCAGACCCCAGCCCCAGCCTCTGATGTCCTCTGGCTCCAGGCCAGGCCCACCAGCCAAAGGGGAGATGAGTGGGCGGGCACTGCTGGGGCCATGGGGAGATGGGCTGTTCCAGGCTCCCACCTGCCCACCCAAGACCCTCTCAGGTCCTTTTCCCCGGTGACCCAGGCCCCGCTGATCACAAAAACAGCTCTTCCTTCACCCACCCCACGCTCCAGCCCGCTGGGACTCTCCAGGTAACCTAATACCCAAAACAGACCCAGGCTGCCAGGACAGAACTTAAGAGCGGATCACACAGTGCTCCCTCCCTCCAGGTCCATCTCAGAGAGACATTGAGTGAGCTGCGGTGGCCCCTACAGGGGTGGGGGGGCTGTTCTCATGCTCCCCCATCTCCCCAGCCCTGGTCAGAGCTAGCAAAAACACAGATTTCCGTGCATGTGATTTTTACTAAAGCATTTTTACTGGCCTCCCCCTCACCTCCAAGATCTCTGGGATGCTCTCCCAGGACAGCCCGTCTCCCTCCAGAACAAGAGGGAACTGAGAACGGCCCACCTCTGTGGCAGGCCTGGGGGCCGGTAAAGGGGACTGGGAGGGGTTTGCAGCAAGGAGCATGGCAGGGTTACAGGTGGGCCAGTGGGGCTGTTGGTCTGAGGGTCCTGCCAGCAATGGCTTAGCCCTGAAGAAGAGTGGCTGCTCAGGTGGTTTCTGGAGCCCTTTCAGAATACCCCTAGGACCTGTTCCCCCAGGACTCCCCTCTATAACAACCCTGTCTCCCAGCATCCCCCCAGGCTCCCTCTCCCAGGACCCCCTTCCAAGGGGACTCCCCTCCAAGGACTCCCCTTCCCCTCAGATCCCTTCCCAGGACTTCCCTCCTCCAAGACTCCCCTTTCTAGAACCATCTCCCAGGACCCCTGGGATTCCCCTTCCCCAGGACCCACCTCCCAGGACCCCCAGGACTCCCTTTCTCCAGGACCCCCTCTCCCAGGATCCCCCTTCCCAGGACCCCTCCCCAGGACCTCTCCCCAGGAGTCCTGCCCTAGCCTCTCTCTCTCCCTGGCCAGAGAGCCAGCCCAGCTCTCAGCTCCTAAGTGGGGCTTTCAGTTCTTTATGAGTCTCCCACCCCATAAAAGGATCACCGCTGTATGCTGTCCAGAACCTCTGGAAAGAGCTGGCCTCAGTCCTGCCAGCCCCCGACCCCAGCAGCCTGGAAGAGAGGGGCTGCTCTGAGTGTGGGAATCCAGGGTGGTTACTGGGTCTCGGTCACTCAGCAAGCTGGTCGCTGTGGCCTGGTCACCGCAGCAGGCCTGGCCCTGGACAGTGTGGGAGGGATGGCTGCAGCCCAGCCCTGCCACACGCCCTCCCGCTGACCCTGAAGCAGGGCCGGACAGCCCCCTAGGCCCAGGCCCCTCCCAGGAAGGTCCAGAGCAGTCAGGCGGGGGGGAGGTTGACAACAAATGTCTCTGATTAATAAAAGTTTGATGGGAATTTCATATGTTGACACGGATCCTAAACATTTTCCAGGAACATCTGGCGGAGGTGGAGCCCTGTTTACACTCACAATGAGAGCGTTTTTTCCAGGTCCTCAGCCTGTCTCCTTCCCTGGGCCCCCGTGAGGGCTCTGAGCTGCCACGACCTCCCCCCTGCCTGGGCCCATCCCTCACCCAGGAGCAGACACGCCCTGGAACAGGGGCCAGAGGCCAGGCCCTCCAGCTAGTCCCACCCACCTCTGCCTGCCCCTCCCTCCCACCTGCCCCCCCCCCCCCCCGCCCCCAGGATCCCAAATCACCCGTCTTCTGGTGGTGGAAAGTCCTTCCTTCCTGGTGGCTGTCAGGCCCACAGGTGCACAGCCTGTTGGGCTGTGCCCTCCTTTGGCCCTCATTTCCTGTGGCTGCCTCCACCTGACCCAACCACCCTAGGCCTGGGGCTTCAGGGGTCCCTGCAGGGGGCTGGGGGCTTCAGCCCAGAAATGACAGAGTAAACCAAACCAGGGTCTGTATGAGGTGATGGCAAGACAGAGCTGAACTCTAGGAGCAGAGTGGGTCCAGGGCTGACCTGGAGATGGGACGTCCAGGATAGGTCCCTGCAGGGTCAGCGCCACCTGACATCGCTATTGTGACAGCCCCTGGGGCTGCAGACATCCTCAGCAAAGGTCTCATTTGGGGGCTCAGAGCAGACAAGAGGATACGGGCCAGGTGAGGCTCACTGCAAAGGACCCCAGAACCCAGTTCCTAATCTGGGGAGCAGGTTGGCAGTGACAGTGGAGTCCTGGCCTCAACCCAGGGAGACCCATGAATTAGAATCCCACCCCTTGGCCACCCTGTGGGGGTCAGGAGCACACATCATTGGGAGACGCGTGCCAGCTGGGCGCAGCCTGCCCCCCGCCCCAACTGGTCCGTGCCACGTGTGTGGTCCTTGTGGGAACCACTGTTTATTTGACTTTCTTTCCCCTACCTTTTAAATAAAATGCAGTGGAGCAGAGAGCAGAAGCCACCTCCTATGTCCTTATAAAACACATGTGTGTGCTGTGGGCGGGCGGCTCCCCAGCCAGGCCACCGGCCCAGCATACTGCACCCACCTTCTGTCCCGATAGACCTCAGGGCCGGCTTTGGAAACCCCCAGACACATGCACAAGCAGGGGCTGAGCCTGCCAGACAGCAGCCACCCAACCAGGAAGGGCCGGGGGTGCCCCTCCTGCATCATCGCATTGTGCAGAGCTGAAGGACAGACAGCCTGGGACCCAGAGCAGATGGGGCCCACTGTCCCAGGATCCTGGGTCGGGCTTCTCCAGGGGCTGGGAGCACAGAGCCCCACCCTGGAACTGGCTTCAAGGAACAATCCAGCGCCCCTTTGGAGAGACTTGGTAAGGAGAAGGTCTGCACTCCAGGCCCTATCTCTGGGCCTGCAGTGTGGGTGATAGAGGTGTGTGAGGGCCTGTGTGAGGGTCCCCGGCTGCTGCAGGGCTGGTATGAGGCCCCCCTCAGAGTGGGGCTGCCCCCATCTGAATCTCAGCACCTGGACATTGCCTCTGAATTACAGCCAATGTGTTTCATAATGTCCCATGCTTTTCCTGTGGAGCTAATTTCCACTGCCTCTCCACACCCTCCACACAGACACCTTCCACCGCTCCTGTGTGAGAAGGCCATGCCCAGGCCCAGGAGAAATGCCACCACCAGCAAGCCAGGGTGGCACCTGAACTAGCGAGATGCCCATGAGACTGCCCCAGGCTGATATATTCCAGGCCAAATGTGTCCATGACCCAGATGTCGACAATGCCCATTTCCCAGGTGTCCACAGTCTGGTGTCCATAGCCCAGGTGCCTTCATGCCAGGTACCCACAGTCCAGACACTGGCTTCCAAGATGCCCACTTTCCAGGTGCCCACAGCCTAGATGCCCACTTTCCTGGGTATCCATGGCCCAGGTACCCTCATCCCAGGTACCCACAGTCCAGATGCTGGATTCTCAGATGCCCATTTCCCAGGTGCCCACAGTCCAGATGCCCACCTCCCAGGTGTCCATGGCCCAGATGCCCACCTCCCAGGTGTCCACAGTCTGGTGTCCATAGCCAAGGTGCCTTCATCCCAGGTACTGCGGTCCAGACACTGGCTTCCAAGATGTCCACTTCCCAGGTGCCCACAGACTAGATGCCCACTTTCCTAGGTGTCCACAGCCCAGGTACCCTCATCCCAGGTACCCACAGTCCAGATGCCTGATTGTCAGATGCCCACTTCCCAGGTGCCTACGGTCCAGATGCCCACCTCCCAGGTGTCCACAGCCCAGATGCCCACGTCCCAGGTGTCCACAGTCCAGATGCCTATTTTCCAGGTGCCCACAGCCTAGATGCCGACTTTCCCAGGTGTCCACGGCCCAGGTACCCTCATCCCAGGTACCCAAAGTACAGATGCTGGATTACTCACATGCCCACTTCCCAGGTGCCCACAGACCAGATGCCCACCTCCCAGGTTCCTATGTCCCAGATACTCATGGTCCAGATGCCCACCTCCCAGTTGTCCACGGTCCAGATGCCCACCTCCCAGGTGTCCATGGCCCAGATGCCCACCTCTCACGTGCCCACAGTCCAGATGCTCACCTCCCACGTGCCTACAGCCCAGGCGTCCATGGTCCAGATGCCCATCTCCCAGTTGTCCATGGTCCAGATGCCCACCTCCCAGGTACCCACGGCACAGATGCCCACCTCCCAGGTACCTACTGCCCAGATGCCCATCTCCCAGGTGTCCACAGTCCAGATGCCCACCTCCCAGGTGTCCACGGTCCAGATGCCCACCTCCCAGGTGTCCACGGTCCAGATGCCCACCTCCCATGTGTCCATGGCCCAGATGCTCACCTCCCAGGTGTCCATGGCCCAGATGCCCACCTCCCACGTGCCCACGGTCCAGATGCCTGCCTCCCAGGTGCTCACGGTCCAGATGCCCACTTCCCAGGTGCCCATAGTCCAAATGTCCACCTCCCAGGTGTCCATGGCCCACATGTCCACCTCCCAGGTGCTCACAGTCCAGATGCCCACCTCCCATGTGCCCACAGTCCAGATGCCCACCTCCCACGTGCCTATGGCCTAGGTGTCCATGGCCCAGATGCCCACATCCCAGGTGCCTACAGTCCAGATGCCCACATCCCAGAGAACAGGAGGGCCCAGCAGGTGGAAGGTCAGGCCAGCTCTCCATCCCCAACCCCAGCCGGGCATGAGGACTTTTATCAGGTGTCACCTTCAGCTGCCTGCGTCTATCTCCTGAGGAGCCTGTCCTTCCGCCAGTACTGATAAGGCCTCCTCTCCAGCACTCGGCACAGATAGCTTATCTGTCAGTCCAGTGCCCTCCACTGCCTGGCTGCCTGGAATGGTGGGGGCCACGTCAGCACCTTACATGCCCACCCTTCCTCCCTGTGGCTCAGCAAGCTGCCCCTGAGGCCGGCTGTGTGTGTATATGTGTACGTCTGAGTATGTGTGTGTATGTGTGTGTGTGTATGTCCTGTGTGTGTATGTGTGCATGTGTGTGTCTATGTGTCTGTGTGTCTGTTGGTGTATGTATGTGTGTGTGTGTATCTATGTGTGTCTGTGTGTGTGAGTATGTATATGTGTATGCATGTGTCCTGTGTGTGTATGTGTGTCTATGTATGTGTGTCTGTGTGTGTCTGTGTGTATGTGTATGTGTGTGTATGTATGTATATGTGCGTGTGTGTGTGTGTGTGTAACTGCTTCTCTGCCCACTTCCCCCACAGCCACAGACCCTTAGGGCCAGCCTCTGCCAGATAGGCCCCTCCCAGGACCCCCACTCAGGGATGACTCCCACTCAGGAAGGACCCCTCCTGGCCACCTACCCCGTAGGTCTGAGTCTCCACCTCCACGCCCGCCTGCTCCAGCCTGCCTTTGCAAAGGCACTGGAGAGCCACACTGGCCACTGGCAAGCTCAGCCCCAGTGGGCTCCTGCCCTGCCCCAAGCTCCCCTCAACCACCCATCCTGACCCCTCTGCTGCCCCCAGATGGGGTCGAGGGGGTCAGCTGTTCCTGCTGTCCAGAGCAGGGAGGACCTGGGACCCTGCCTGACTCTGCAGGGGCAGGTAGTCAGGGGACAGAGCTATTTCCACCATCCTGCCTGGGGTCAGGGGCAGAACTGGGAAGAAATGACACCTTTGTCAGGAGCCTTCGTGCCTGGCAGTCACTCCAGAGCCTCCTCAGAGGACAGATAAGACAGATGCAGCCCAGGTCCCCATGGGAGGCCCAGAGCCAGAACTGCCAGTCAGACCCCAAAACAGGCCTTTCACCAATGTTGGCTATTATGTTGGACAGTTTGGGATTGTACCTTGTGCAACCAGGACATCCTCTCCTAAAGCCTGCTCCTGGGCTCCATAGATGTGACCTGCCACCGGGACCCCGGCCTGCCAAGGCACACAGTACACGTGCGCACACAGACATTCTGGGGGCTGTGGGGATGTGTGTCCGCATGTCTCCCAGCCAGGGTGTAAGGCAGGGGGCCCCCTCTCCCTGGAAGAGAGGATGGAGGGTGAAGACACACCCACCAGGGCAGGAGGCTCAGAACCACACAGGACCCTGTGGTCCCTCAGAGCCAGTTCCTGCCCCCAAGGAGCCCAGAAAAAGGGCTGGAAGCAGGCAGTGCTGTAGCACTCAGCAGCCCTGCCCTGGGGCCTCAGCCCAGAGCTGAAGGGCAGTGAGGAAGGAGCCCTGACCCAGCCATGCACACACCCATGAAGAAGGCTGGCTCATCCTCAGGGGCCATCCCCCGGTGAAGCTGCACGTCCAGGATGTGCACCTCGCCAGGATGGCCCTCCAGATTCCTGGTCCAGAAAGAACGCATCATTTTCCTTGCAGCCCCTCACCTCGCCCACCCTACGCTGGAGCCAGCCCTGTATGCAGAGGAAGAGGCGGATGCCCAGAGGTCCAGTGAGGAGAGAGAGCCTGACTCCGTTTGGTCTCCTGGGACCAGAAGATGCCCCGGGGCTGCCATCATCTGTCTGCCCAGGGGAACGCCTGTGGCCGTAACCAGGCACGACCGGTTCATCCAGTCAGGAGGCTTTGGAGGCTGGCCTGGAGTGGACAGAGGAGCTGGGCCTCTGCGCAGCCACATCTGCACGCAGACACACAAATGCACGCGCATCCAGAGAATGCACACTGACACATGCGTGTGGACATTCCCTCAACTTCCGGCCTGGACCTGCTGAGAGCTGTCACTGTCCCCTGCACTCAAGGAAACTTTGTGGGAGGCCAGGGAGGCCAGCCAGCGGCTGGACCCCAGACCCAGGCTGCAGGATCTCAAGCTCCGGCCCCAAGGCCAGGCTCCCCAGAGCATACATGTGAGGCACGGGCAGCCTCCTGCGTGTGCGCCTGGTGAACCCAGGGCCTGATTTATGACAAGGCTCCCGCACATGTGTCAAAGGCGCCGTGTTAAGCCCCGGCATAAAAATAATATATAGGTTACCGCAACGTTTTTACGACCTTCCCCAGCCCTGCTCTGGAACGCTGGGACCCAGCAGGTGAAATAACACACATGTCAGTGGCTGCTGGGCGAGTACACCAGGATTCGCATGTCTGTGCCCAAGTCCTCATGTGGCCTGTGGTTCGGGAAGCACAGTGCAGAGCACACTCTGGAGGGGCCACCTGATGGGCTGCCCTTCACCCCTGTGAAGAGGGCCACGCCTGGAGAACCTGTAGGGCTGCAGACAAGGCTGAGCTTCTGTCATGGGCAGCATGGCCCTTGCAGTGGTGACAACCTCAGGCTGCAGCAAGGAGGGGTGACACAGAGGTGGGGCAGCTGCAGACCTCCTGCCTGTGGGGACAGTGAAGATGTGTCCTCAGCTAACTTGACGACACACACATCTCTGTCACACAAGGGCTCCTCCCACACAGGCCAACCCCACAGGAGGATGTCCCCAGGGGGAGGGGACTGTCCCCACAGGGAGAGTGTCTCTGGGGGATACTGTCCCCACCGGGACGGTATTCCCACAGGAGGACTCTCTCACAGGGAGGAGCATCCCCACAGGAGGACTGTCCCTATAGGAAGGAATATCTCTACAGGGAGAAGCATCCCCACAGGAAGGACTGTGCCCAGGGAGGAGCGTCCCCACAGGAAGACTGTCCCCCAGGGAGGAGCGTCCCCACAGGAAGACTGTCCCCCAGGGAGGGGCATCCCGACAGGGAGGACTGTCCCCCATGGAGGAGGATCCCCACAGGGAGGACTGTACCCCAGGGAGGAACATCCCCACAGGGAGGACTATACCCCAGGGAGGAGAGTGTCCCCACAGGAGGACTGTCCGCCAGGGAGGAGCATCCCCATAGGAGGACTGTGCCCCAGGGAGGAGCATCCCACAGGAGGACTGTGCCCCAGGGAGGAGTGTCCCCACAGGAGGACTATCCCCCAGGGAGGAGCATCCCCACAGGAAAGACTGTCCCTCAGGGAAGAGCATCCCTACAGGAGAACTGTCCCCACAGGAGGACTGTACCCCAGGGAGGAGCGTCCCCACAGGAGGACTGTGCCCCAGGGAGGAGCATCCCCACAGGAGGACTGTCCCCCAGGGAGGAGCGTCCCCACAGGAGGACTGTGCCCAGGGAGGAGCGTTTCCACAGGAGGATTGTCCCCCAGGGAGGAATGTCCCCCAGGGAGGAGCATCCCCATAAGAGGATTGTACCCCAGGGAGGAGTGTTCTCACAGGGAGGATTGTCCCCCAGGGAGGAGTGCCCCACAGGAGGACTGTCCCCCAGGGAGGAGCGTCCCCACAGGAGGACTGTGCCCAGGGAGGAGCAGTTCCACAGTAGGACTGTCCCCCAAGGAGGAATGTCCCCCAGGGAGGAGCATCTTCACAGGAGGACTGTCCCCCAGGGAGGACTGACCTTCAGGGAGTAGCGTCCCTGTAGGGAAGGGAAGGGCATGGCCACAGGATGGTTTTCCCAGCTGAGCACAGCCTTGCCCTGAACCTGGCCTATGTTACAGCACTGTGTATCTTGGGGTCCTGACAGCCCAGGTCTGGGTTCAACAGCCCACAGGAGATGCCTTCCCTCCGGGGAGGGACAGCCTGCAGGCCTAGACTGGCTCCAGTGGTCCAGTGGTCCACTGGTCCACCCCCCACTTCCTCACTCTTCCAGGCTGGCCAGAGACAAGCCACGCTTCATCCTTGGCAGCCACCAGCAGAATCTCTGGTCAGCTCTTCTGGTCAGCCACCTGACCCCTGCTGGCCAGTATAACCTACACTTGGGGAGCTCTGAGAGCTCCTGCAAGTCAGGGACTTGGCCTTAATGGCACAGCTGCAGTGGTGGCTCTGGTATTGTGGCTACACCTGCAGCCATGACCCTCTGGACCAGGTAGGGGCCAGCTCTAGAAGGAGAGCATACCATGTGCCCCAGGGACACATCCAGGCAGAGGCACCTGTTCCCCAGGGGCGGGAACTGGGCTGTGAGGTGCTGCCTGCCTCTGTGGCCGCTGCTGCAGGCCTCCCCAGGCGCTCACCCACCCTCCACCCACACCAGGCCTTTGGGGTCCTGGAATGCAGCTGACCAGAACTCCCAGCTGAGGTGGGGTGTCTAGCCCCCCACAAACACAAGGCAGCACAGGCGAGAATGCTTTTTCCAGCAGTGCTGAGGTAGTTCAGAACCTCGCACCCCCCTGCCAGAAACAGGGGCTCCCGTGGAAGTGGCTGGGAGTGACCTTCAAGGCCAGGTACTAAGAGGACAGGGCCAGGTCTTGGCCTGACTCCTGACTCCCCAGTGCCTGTGGCTGCACGGAGTGGGAACCAGCCGTCCACAACCCCTCTGCCAGCCAAGAATTGCCCCCCCCCCAACACTGAGCGGGCTTTTGTAGCCCCCACCCTGGACCCTGGATCACAGGGACAGGCGCTGGCTTCCAAGCCTGGAGGCCACAGGGTAAGGACTCAAGAGAAGTGCCAGGCGCTGGATCACACCCAGGCGATTGAGAAGGAATTCCGGGAATTCACCGGCAGAAGGAAGGAGGAACACTGGGAGGGGGAGGAGGGGCGGGGTGGAGGGGCAGGGCGGGACTTTTCTTCCTTCTGCCTCTGGACCAGAAGAAACAACTGTTAACCCCTCACTTGGCACTCCAGGGCCCTGCCTCCCTCCTGCAGGAGCCCAAGTGGCCAGCAGGCTTTCCCTGCCATGGCCCTCCTCCCCCAGGTCCTTGGGGAGCATAGAGGCAGAACGGGCCTTCAAGTCCCAGGGCAGGCCTGCAGGGCCAGAAGGGGCTCAGCAAGCGACCCCATGCAGGCCCAGGATGCTCAGTGAGGGTCTCAGGGCTATGTGCCTTGGCACCCACCAAGAAGGGTCTCTGCGATGCTAACTCCTGAGAGTTGGAGTGCATCCCAGCACCCTTGGGGCCCAGGAACCAGGGGCTGATGTCCAGCAGGCAGAGCAGGGAGTGGCCGGGGCATTCTTGCAGGGCCCACGTGATTGCAGGGCTGTGACCTGGCTTGGCACGCACTGCCTTCACAGAGGGCCTCGGCCTCTCTGGGGTTCCAGGCCAGGAGACGGACGTGGGGTGCAGGGCTTGCCAGGCCAAGAGGAAAGAAAAGGTGGCATCTCCCCCACTGCTCAGGCCTTGGGCTGCCTCCCAGGGGTCCCGGCCTCCCAGGCTGGTGTCCAGTGGTTTGGCTGCAGCCCTGAGGCTGCAGAAGGGAAGAGGCCCTTATACTGACCCCACTGCCTCCCACTAGGCACGTCCCCCAGAGTAAGTACGGGCTCAGTTTGCAAGCCCAATTCAGGGGCAGAGGTGAGCCCTGCCACAGGGTGCATGCTGGCCTCAGCACAGGACGGTCCACAGAGAGTAGGCTGTGCCACGGGCAAGGAGAGCTCATGGAGATAACGCAGAGGCTGGTGCTGAGTTCCTGGGTCTCCTTCCCCTTGGCCATGCTGACCTCCACAGACTCGCTGGGCATCATCCTGGCCCATGCACACCTCCTCCTGCAGGAACCTCTGGTTCACTTGCCCTCCTGAGTAGCCACCCAGCTGCCAGGAGACCAGTGGCAGTGTAGGGGAGCCTTCAATTTGGCGTCCCAGGGTGTAGGGCCATCAGCACTGGCCCCTCCAGCCTCTCCATCCACCCATCCCAGTTCTCAAACATTCAGCCTCTGGAAAGAGCAAGGATAAAGCACAAAAACAAATGGAAAGGATCAGCTTCCCTCCTGGAGCTCCTTGGACATGTTTCTCCTGAACCTTAGAAATATAAACTTAGCCCTTTGAAAGGCAGCTTGGTTGGTGGAAATCTGCCATGTATGAAATGCAGGGCAGCTACAGTCTGGGGTGCAGGACAAAGCTCAAAACCAGAGGTCCTGGGAGCACAAATGCCTGTGCCAGCACCCCGGATGCATCCAGGACCTACCCAGGGCGCTCACAATGCACCCAAGGATGTACGCAGAGCACACAGTGCCCACGATCCATTCAGGACACACAGAACCCATGATCTACCCAGAATGCACCCAGGGCACTCAGCACCCATCATGCACTCAGGATGTACCCAGAGCACTCAGTGCCCACGATCCACCTAGAACACACCCAGATGCTCAGTGCCCACGATCCACCCAGGATGCACCCAGGACACTCAGCACCCATCATGCACCCAGGACGCACCCAGGGCACTCAGCACCCATCATGTACCCAGGATGTACCCAGGATATACCCAGAGCACTCAGTGCCCGTGATCCACTCAGGACACACAGCACCCATGATCCACCCAGGACACACGAGGGCACTCAGCACCCATCATGCACCCAGGACACACCCAGGGCACTTAGCACCCATCATGCACCCAGGACATACCCAGGACACTCAGTTCCCACAGTCCACCCAGGACGTACCCAGGGCACTCAGCACCCATCATGCACTCAGGATGCACCCAGGATGCATGGTGCCCACAATCCACCCAGGATACACCCAGGACACTCAGCTCCCACAATCCACTCAGGACACACCCAGAGCACTGAGCACTCAGGATGCTCAGTGCCCGGGATCCACCCAAGACGCACCCAGCGCACTCAGCACCCATCATGCACCCAGGATGCACCCAGGATGCACAGTGCCCACAACCCACCCAGGATGCACCCAGGCCACTTAGCACCCATCATTCACCCAGAATGCTCAGCTCCCACAATCCATCCAGGACACACAGCACCCACAAAGCACACACTCACTACCATGGTTGCAGAGCCCACTTTTGTGTGAGCACATATGGGGGCCTCCTCTCTGCTCATGGACTGGGAAGGAGACACATTCCTGTGCTCACTGACACACAAGGGCACAGAGGTCCAGGTGCATGTGTACACCCACCCAGGAGCCCACAGCAGTGTCCTTGGTGAGGTGGAGGGTGTTCCATGGACCAGAGGCCCAGAGACCGAGCGCTGACCTGTGCTCAGGCATTTGCACGGCAACCCCGGTCAAACAACTCTCCCACACAGGGCCTCTGGGGCCCGGGCAGTCTCAGCTCCGGAGCACAGCCAGCCATGAAGGCATGGTCCAGCTGTGTCCCCAGGGCCTCATTTCTTACATTCTGTGCGAGGGCCAGATCCGATAGGCAGGACTCTCACTGAGCGTGCAGGGCCAGCAACCCACACCAGGCCCCACTCAGAGTCTCACCGGGCAAACGCACCCGGAATCCAGCAGCCCCGGCAGCCCTGACCCCAGGAGCAGGGCCTGGGCTGCTGGCTAGCACAGGGAGGGGACAAGGGATGTCTGTCTGCGTGCTGAGAGGAGGGAGGGCCTGGGAGAGCTCCCTTCCTCTCCAGGCCTCAGTTTCCCCATCTGGCTGTCCTTCTGCCATTTATCTGCTGAGTCATTGGTTCATTTGCTAAATGGCTCATTCACCTGACCCCATGCCAGGCCCCAGGGGCTCGGAACCAAGCCCACCCTGGAGGGCCCACAGTCAGGCACACAAGCAAGTTGGGCCAGAGCAGTGTCAGCACCCAGGGGCAGTGTCCAGCTTCCCCTCTGGGGAGTGTAGTCAAAGCAGGTGCCCCAGGCAAGGAGGCATTTGAGATGGGCTTTGATGTGCAGATGGAAGTTCAAGAAGCAGGAAGGATGCTCTGGTCGGGGAGGGAGAGGTGGACACGAAGGAGGGTGTGCCAAGGGGCTGGGGATTCTGGGGTCCTGCAGCTGAAGCCGGAGCCCAGGATAGACCAGTGGGCAGTGAGACTCAGAGGAGCCCGGGCAGCTCCTGAAGGTGGCGAGAAGGGCAGGGCAGGCCCACGGAGGCTCGCTTGGAAAAACCACTTCCTCCCCCTGTCCCCTCCTCCTCTCCCTCCAAAGCCACAGCCCCCACCTGCCCACCCACACCCACCACAGATACCAGGTCTTACTACAGCCCCTGGGGGACAGAGAGACAAGGCCTAGTGTCTTGGCCCCAGGGTCCCAGCCCACTGTCCCCTCAAGAGGAGAGGACCCCTGCCTCAGGAGCAGGTCTTCTGAGGACCTTCCGGGTCCCAGCCGCTCGCAGAGACCCCACCACCTATCAGGGAAGCTGAGCAGAGTTCTGAGCTCACCTGCCCAGGCTCCCCAGGGGCCCCCTCAGCCTCTAGAGCTTCCGTGTCCTCGCAGTGTCCACACACCCCACTGCCCTCCCCTTTCCCCAGAGCTCACTGGGTCCAGGCCAGAGGAAACAGTCCTGAGCTCACATCTCCTCTCCACCTACCTCCTCTGGGTTCAGCTTCCCTCTTGGAACACAACTGCCTGTTCCCAAGCATTCAGGATTGCATTCATACCTTGTCCTTAGCAAATGGAAGATTTGGAAATCTTCATGCCATGAGGCTTGGAGGAAACAGAAAGGCTTGACTCCTGGGGACGGGGGATGCTTCCTGTGGATGTGGAACGAGCTGCTGGGGGGTTTCCAGCAGAGCACCCACCTCCTGGGCTGTGAACACTCCAACACAGAGCTCTCTACGACTCCCATGCTCGGCACCAGTGGCCACGGCAACACAGCCCAGGGAGGGACCAAGGGGCCAGCAAGGAGATGGTGGCCTTCTCCTCGCAGGACAGAAGGGCTGTGGCTGTCGCCCACGGAGTCTCACGTCTGTATCCCAGGCCAGAGGAAGAGAGGGAGGACACAGTCCCCACAGGCCACAGAGCCTTCTTTCTCTGGTGAAGGCTGACCCCAGGAAGGAGGGCCGGCCTCCTCCCAGCACCTGCCAGCATCTTTTGGCCAAGAAGACTATTGGGTCCCTCAGGGCCGGAGGAGAGGTGAATGGAACAGGGCCCAGGGCAGACTGGGGGCAGGACTCAGAATGAAGCCAGGGTTTGGGGAAACGACCTTGAAAAGGTACCGCCTGCGTGAGGGAACAGAGTCAGCACTGAGGGGTATCATCGGATAAACCCCATCCTGGCGGGGGGGCGGGGTGGTGCTTTGGGGCCACAGACCTGACAGAGCCCCCACAGAGCCCCAGGTGGGAGCTGCGGGAAGTACAGGGATTGGTGGGGGCTTCATTAAGTGGTTGAGAGAATGGGGCATCCAGGATGGTGGGGGGGGGGGGCAGGGCGGGGCGGGGGGGAAGGGTGGGCACCTGAACAGAGTTTGGCAGAGCCTCCCAGAAGGCACCCTCCACAGTGGCAGACACCACTAACAGAGGAAGCTGGCCCTGGCCCCACACCAAGGGGCACACGGCAGGAAGCAGGGCCCTATCCCAGTTCTGGGGACTCCTATGAGGTCCTGAGTGGCTGGAGCCAGAATCTGGGAGGAGCAAGGGGAGCCGGCCAGCCAGGCGGGGTCTGGGTTGCTGCCACAGGTGGGTGTGCATGATGCCAGTAGGGCCCTGGTCTACAGTCCGGGACCCCGCTCTGAGCACAGAGTCCTGGGGTTCTGGGAGGGAGCCCTGGCCACGAAGACACCCCACAGGCATCCCCCTGCCAGGCTCAGAGGCCACAGACAGTGCAGGACTGCCCTGACATGGTCCTGTGCTGGCACCCAGGGCTTGCCCATTGATGACAGGCTCCACACCGTGTGCTGTGCAGTGGGGAATCCCTTACTGCCCAGGCTGGGGTGTGAGGGGTCCTTAGGTGGGGAGCATGGATGGACTGGGCTGTGGAGCTCAGCCTGGGGCTCTATGTCTGCAGGATCCCCGGCCCAAGAGCAGACAGGGAACTGTCCCCCTCCCCTCATCTGCTCTGCCAAGAACAGGGACCACCAGGGTGGGTCTCAGGTGGGAACAGGGCCATGATCTCCCTCCAGGCTGGACAGCACCTGGCATGGCTGCTGTGAAGGGCACCTGGGTTCCGGCGGCTAACAGGAGGGCCCAGCAAGGAGCACCCTGGAACAGGTCTAGCCACCCAGCCCTCAGGACTCCCTATCCTGACCCCCGAATGCCCACAAGTCTCCTCCCATACCTGTCAATTCTGATCAGCTGGCAGGACATAATGGAGCCAAAGTGACCACCCCTGGGACCTCCCAGTGCCTCAGTTTTCCTGCCTGTGAAGTGGGTCTGAGGAACTGTGCTCCTCTGGGTGGCCGCGGGGCCTAAATGGGGTGGTGCATACCCACAGTGCACACGCATGCGCACACGGGCTCATGCGTCAGGTGCAGAGCTCATACACACAGGTGTTCCAAGAGCCATCTCACACTAACCTCCCTGGCAGCTCTGCATGGCGACACCAGGGTCCTGTGGATGGGGGAGCCAGGAAGGGGGTACAAAGCCCCCCGGCCCACCTGAGCCGCTGATGTGGGGATGCGTGGGGCTGGTCCTAGGTGGGAGGCTCCCCTGGGCGGCGCTCGTGTGATGGGCAGACACTTGCCCCCTCTGCTCCAGCACACAGATGCCACCCTGCCCTGGGCTCCCCGCTGTGGTCACTCCAGGCTCCTGCTCAGTGTTGAGGCCCCTCACCAATCCCCTGCCTTCTGGGAGGCCTGGGTCTCCACCCACTTGTGCAGTTATGGAGCGCCGATGGTGTATAGGCCCATGCCTCCAAGCTCAGGGAACAGCCCAGGTCACACAGGAGCCTGACTGGGCAAGCGGCAGGGCCCCAGCGCCCCGCAAGTGGCTGCTGGCTGTCAGGCCTTGGGGGAGGGGCAGGCAGAGACCCCTACCACCCGGATGCGCCTCCACAGCCTCCAGCTGGAGGGGGATGACTTCACCTCAGCAGAATCCAGAATCCAGCGGCACACGGTATTTACACAAATACTCCCGCGGTCCTGGAAGCGGAGCGGGGAAAGGCAGAAGGGCGGGCAGTCTTGTGGGGCTGCTCGGGGGGCCCCCCAGCCCCCCAGGCTCCAGGCAGCTGGCCCAGACCGCTGTCTGTCTCTGGGGCTGCTTTTCAGGCTGCAGACGCAGCCAATTAGGCCTCCCCGCCGTGTGCAAGCCCAGCTGCAGAGGCGCCCCAATAGGCAGAGTGCCAGGAGCCCATTCCCTGCTCCCCAGCCTTCCATGGCCAGCCCCCCTGACCCCAGCAAGACTCCCCCTCCCTCTGGGCTACCCCCCAGAGCAAGACAGACCCACCCCACCCAGAACAGAGATGGTCACACTCAGAGGTGCTGCTCCATTGGAAGCAGGCAATCTGGGATGGCTGCCTGTAGGAGGCAGCTGGGTTTTGCAGGCAGAGAGATTCAGAACAGTCCTGGCAGAATTCAGAGCCCTGGGAGGGGATGTGGGCCACAGGAGCGGAGGGGACATGTCCACTGGGGCCCGAGCATCAGGGCAGGGATGAAGTTCCAGCCGGCAGTGGGAGAAGGCTGGGTGGGCAGGAACTGTGAAGCCCAGCGAGGTTGGTGGTGTGGAAGGGGTGCCCAGGAGAGAGGCCCAATGGGGGCTGCCCCTGGGCCAAGCTGGCTGAGCCCTAGCTCCAGCACCCACAAGGAATGGAAGGAGTCAGGTGGGAGGAAGTTCCCACGGACGCCTCACCTCCAGCTTGGTCTTGGGGCCTGTCCCCATCTGTCTGAGGCTCCACTGCTCCCTCGTTGTCCGACATGTGGTGTGCATGCAGAGTGGTCAGCTGACACCCCACGCCATGGGGGCCGGGCGCCAGTCTGGGCCTCCTCTGTCTGAAGCCTGACCCCTGCACAAGGGTACAGGTCTCGTGTCTGCCCTAGGACCTCGGGCCTCAGTCTCCCCACCCAGGCATTGAGGAGGTTGAGTGGGACCCTCCTGCAAGTAGATGGACAGAAGGGTCTGTCCACTCTGGAGCCAACAGGACAGTCCCGAGACAGGGGTCTGGGCCCAACACAAAGGGTGGCCAACATCGCAGTCCCCACCACACCTACCCTAAGGGTCCAGGAGTCCCCGGGGCCCACAGGGCCAGGACAGCTGTGGCCACAGGATGCAGATGAGATGGAAGGGAGCACGAAGAGGAGCAAGGGGGCCCGGCTGGTGCTTGCTGCCAAGCTGGGTCCTGTGGGGAGAGGCTGTGGGCACAATGGGCCATCTGGAGCCCAGCCAGACCTCTCCACTGCCTGGGCCAAGACAGGGTGTGGGCACACAGAGCGGCCCAGGGCTGCCCCAGGTGAGCCAGGAGGGGCCCACCACACCCCACAGCTGTAGGAGGCCGAGGCTGGGGGCCAGGAGACCAGAGACGCATTGTGGGCTGAGGGCACACCTCCCACTCTGTCCATCTTCCACCTCCTCAAAGCCTCACAGTCTTCAGGCTCTCCATGAGAGAGGTGCAAATTCACAAAAATCTACCCTCAGAGAAATCTGCAGCCTGCACTTAGGTTAGCTGGGGGGAGGTGGGGGGGGCTGCTCTGGTCTGAGGTCATGGCCCTGCTCCGGGGTCTGGTCTTGGGATCACGGCCTTGCCCAGGGTTTGGTCTGAGGGTCACAGACTCTTGGCTGGGGGTTCTGGTCTGAGGTCATGGCCCTGCCCTAGGGTCTGGTGTGGGGATCACAGCCTTGCCAGGGTTTGGTCGGAGGGTCACAGACCCTTGGCTGGGGGTTCTGGTCTGGGGTCATGGCCCTGCCCTGGGGTCTGGTGAGAGGTCACGGCCCTGCCCCAGGTTCTGGTGTGGGGATCACGGCCTTGCCAGGGTTTGGTCTGAGGGTCACAGATCTTTGGCTGGGAGTTCTGGTCTGAAGATCATGACTCTGCTCTGGGTCTCATCTGGGGGTCATGGCCCCGCCCTGGGTTTCTGGTCTGGGGACCACAGCCCTGCCTTGGGGCCTGGTCTGGGGGTCATGGCTCTGCCCTGGATCTGGTCTGGGGGTCATGACCCTGTCCTGGCCTCTGGTCGAAGGTCATGGCCCTGCTCTGGGATCTGGCCCCGAGTTCTGGCTGTGATCAGAGGGACTGGCTGGTAGAGATACTTCTCTGAGCCAGAAACCAAGCCCTTTCCAGGCTGTGACCTTGGTGTGGCCACCGGGCGGCTCCCACCCTCAGGGCCTGGAGAGGAGCAGGACTCAGCCAGCACACCAACAGGCAGGCTCTGCATTCCCAGCGCCCACTAGAGCATGTCCCCAATCCAGGCCAAGCCCCAGCTGTTCAAGAACCTTCCGCCCAAGGCTGGGAATGGCCCTCCTGAGGCCGTGGACCACAGCGGCTGCAAGGCTGGGCCCACAGCAGGAGATAGGGGGCTGCAGGGACAGTCCTGGCCAGTGCCCCCCCACACACAGAGCCAGCCCGGGAAGCATCATTGTCAATAGATGTAGGCTCGCCCCACCATGCCTCATGTCCAGAGTGGGCTGGGCCCTCAGGACCCCGTGGCGAGGCACCCCTCCTGAGGGCCCAGGGGACCCCGCCTCCAGAAGGGCTGGCTTCCTCGGGGCCTGCCTGTCCCATCCAAGTCTACAGCACACAGGAACATGCATTGAGCACCACTGTGTACCCCAGCAAATCAGCCACCTCTCCACCCCTGCAGAGCAGGGACCCGGGAATCCAGCCCAGCCCCAGCAGTGGAGACATTCCCCAGCATGACGAGTCACATACTTGGCAGAAATCAGACGTGGGCGGCAGCAGGGGGGAGGACCGCACGGGCCCAGACACCCCGTAATAAAACCTTTACAGCCCCCATGCCGTCCTCAAGTTCATATGTTCGTCATATGTGGCCCTGCTGAGCTATTCAGCGAAGAACCTGCCCCCGCCCCCCCCCACAACACACACACCCGGGACAACGCAAACATCCCCGGCTGTCACCACTGACAGTGACACCACTGACAGTGACAGTGCCACCCAGGGCAGGATCTCGTCCCCTCCTGCCCACCTGCTGTGTGAGCTCTGGGGGATTCTAGCCCTCTCCAAGTGGCCCCTAGACGAGCTCCACCAGCTCTCCAGGGGTTGGGGGAGCCAGTGCTGTAGGCTGAGTGCCTCAGAGCCCAAGGGTCCAAATGCAGCATCATAGCCACACAGAAAAACAGTCCTGGTGACACTGAGGCCCCCACCCCTGCTCCCCAGGACTGTCCCTCTCTTGCAAAAAGGCTTCAGGACCCTGTGTGGGGGTCCCTGAGTTCATGGGGCTGGGTGGGTCTCTCTGTCCCCCTCCCATGGTGGCCTGCACCATCCAGCCCTGGGTACCCCAAAGTGTATGGCCCTAAGTCCACCTTCCAGACCCTGCCCCAGCTGCCCAGAACACGCAGGTTTCCAGAACCACAATGATCCACTGGCCTAACCGCACCTCCAGCCCCGTCCTGTGTCCCTGTGTCCTTGTGTCCCCTTGTCCCATATGCTGGGTTCTTCCCAGCCCTGTGTCCATATGCCGCCATGTACTGTGTCCCTGTGTCCTATATCCCCATGTCCCATGTCCAGTGTCACTGTGTCCCCATGTCCCATGTCCCATTCCCAGCCCTGTATCCCTGTGACTTGTATACCCAAGTCTTGTGTCCTATGTCCCATGTCCTGTGTCCTGGTTCCTCCCAGCCCCACGTCCCTCTGTCTTCATGTCCCATTCCCAGACCTATGCCCCTGTGTCTCTATGTCCCTATATCCCCATGTCCTATGTCCCCGTGTCCTGTGCCTCCATGATCTGTGTCCCCATGTCCTGTGTCCCTGTATCTTGTGTTCCATGTCCCCATGTCCCATTCCCAGCCCTGTGTCCCATGTCTTGTGTCCCCATGTCCTATATCCCTATGTCCTGTGTCCCCATGTCCCTATGTCCCCATATCCTGTGTCCATGTCCTGTGTCACTGTTTTCTCATGTCCTGTGTCCCTGTGTCCTGTGTCCCCATGTCCTGTGTTCATGTTCTGTGTCCCCATGCCCCACATCTTGTGTCCCATGTCCTGTGTCCCTGTGTCCTATGTCCCTGTGTCCCCGTGTCCTGTGTCCCCATGTCCTGTGTCCCGTGTCCCTCTCCACAATCTCAGCTCCCTCAAACATACTCACATGCACACACTATCACACAGGCTTGCACACACTTACACACACATGCCCCCCCCACCAGCTTCCCCCTGTGTGCCCCAGATGTCCCAATGCCCAGTTTGCCCTTCCATCCACCTCCCTACAGACAGCCTTTGACCCACCTAGACCAGCTCCCATATCACCAGGCAGGCCCATCCCGTGGCCAGTCACCAATGCCTCAGGCTGGCTGGGAGAATGCCTACTCCCCTTATTCCTAACATGGAGGGCAGAGGGTGGCCCCCATGGCATGGCTGTGGGTCCCCCTAGCCTCATGTCCAGGCTCAGAGGAGACCTTCCTGGTCACCTCGAGCCATCCAACGCAGGGTGACAGGGACACTGTGAGCTGTCTTCTCAAAGTGGGGGCCTCCAGCAGCACCCTCATTGACCATCCCCCTATCCGCCCCAGCTCTGGGGTGGGGGGCTGGGAGAAACAAGCAGTGTGACTGTCCCCCCTGCCTCGTCTGGCTCTCCCCTGGGTGTGGTGTGCAAGGGATGCCTCGAGGGAGACTTGCCTCAGAGAAGCACCATACTAGTGGGTGGGAAAGTGCTCCCCAAGGCCCACCTGTGGCTCCAGTGCTAGAAAAAATCCCCTCCCCAAACACTGGTCCCTGCCAGCCACCTCCACTTGGCCACTGAAGCTGCCCCTGTTCAGACCCCACACCCACTGCCTGGAGCCCTTTTCTCCATGCCCACCAGCCCCCACCCCCCGCCCCATCCCTTGCGGCTTCATGTCTGCCTGACAACCTCTCTGTGGACACCTTGCTGCCCTGCCCCCCTGTCAGGGCCTCTCTCCTGCTATCTTGTCCCCAGCACTGTGCTGGTGGTGGGGGCGCCCTCTCCCCACGTTCCTCCTGCCTCCCCGGGACCCTTCTGTACTGATCACAGACTGCATGGTTCTCCTTGCCCGTTTGTGTGTATTTAAGTCACCTGAGCAGTGCTGCATTCACATATCATTCTGTACCTGGACAAGCCTGGGTTGCTGTTGTCCCCTCATCGGGGTCTCTCAGAGCATCAGAGAGCATAAGGCGGGCCCACTGAGGACCTCTGCGGGAGGTGGGGGGAGGGGGCTGCAGTCCACAGGCAAGTCTGCGCCCCCGTTGGGAATGCCCAGTACTCAGGTGTACATCCCGTCCACTCTCTGCACCCAGGCTGCAAGCCCGGGTTCCTGTCCACAGGGCTGATTCTGGGCAGACGCTGCAGGCGGTCTGTCCACCCACTGTGACCGTGGTGGCCAGCAGAAACCCTTCCCTGATATAACTGGGTTGGCGGTCTGTTTCCTCCACATGGCTTCTGCTCTCATGGAGGGGTCATGGTGGTGCACAAATATATCTTCCTCCCTTATATGGACAGTTTTCATTCTACGTGAGTGAATGGAGGACTCCTGAGGAAAAGGTCCTGGACTACACACCCTGTCCCCTCCTGCTCTCCCTCCGGGACATGCTATGTCCAGGCTGCTGACTTGCCTGGTCTCAGCCACCCACACCAACTTCACATTCAGAAAGACTTTTTAAACAGATGAAATGTATTTAAAATCAGTTGGGATCTATATGTTCAATAGAGCAAAACATTACCCCATATTCCTTCACTCAGAAGCAAGCCTGTGATTGGGAAGGGAGTTGAGCCCAGGCATGTTCGAGGCATCACACATCTAGGGATTAACATGTAGGCAGAACTATCTATCGTCTAATTATAGAGCTGCTTTAAATCAATAGAAGGGATTTATGGCAGGGAGGGAGGAAGGGAAAGAGGAAGGGGAAAAAGGGGAAAGGGACAGAGGAGGGGAGCGGGGAGGGGAGGAGGAGGGGGACATGGGAGGGAGGAGGAGAGGAGGAAAGGGAAGGGAGAGAAGGGAAGAGGGGGGATGGGAGAAGGGGGAAGAGGGAAGGAGAGGGAGAGGAGGAAAGAGAGGGGGAAAGAAGGGAGGAGGGAGGGGGAGCAGAGAAGGGGAGGGGGAGAAGGGGGATGGGAGAAGGGGGAAGAGGGAAGGAGAGGGAGAGGAGGAAAAGAAGGGAGGAGGGAGGGGGAGCAGAGAAGGGGAGGGGGAGAAGGGGGATGG
Source organism: Panthera pardus (assembly GCF_024362965.1). NCBI lineage: Eukaryota > Metazoa > Chordata > Mammalia > Carnivora > Felidae > Panthera > Panthera pardus. Next base: position 2,081,962 of record NW_026526654.1, read on the forward strand.
GAGAAGGGGGAAGAGGGAAGGAAAGGGGAGAGGAGGAAAGAGAGGGGGAAAGAAGGGAGGAGGGAGGGGGAGCAGAGAAGGGGAGGGGGAGGAGGGGGAGGAGGGAAGGGAGAGGAGGGGAGGGAAAGGGGAGGGGGAGAAGGAAAGGGGAGGGGGGAGGAGGGAAGGGGAAGCGGAGGAGAGAAGGGGAGGAGGAAGAAGGGAGGGGAGGAGGGGGGAGGGGGAAGGGAGGGGGTTGGAGGGGAGGGAAGGGTGAGGAGGGAAGAAAGGAAGGAGAAGGGAAGGAGGGGGATGGGGGGAAGGGGAGGGGGAGAGGGGGGAGGAGGAGGGCCAGGAGAAAGGGGAGGAGGAGGGGGTGAAGCATAAGAGGGAGGGGAGTGTGGAGGAGGAGGCTGGTAGGGAAGCCAAGGAAGGATTTACTTCCTGAACTTGGAACGGGGCTTCTAAGCAAACTTAGGTAAAAGCAAGCCTGAGACGTGGGGTGGTGGGGGTGGATCAGCCAGCAGGGATGTCAGGAGGAATCCCAGCTCCAGGCGTGGCCTCACTGGCTCTGGGTCTGACTCTGCACACCACACCTCCAGGGTTCAGCCTCAGTATGTTGGTAAATGGGCTCCAAGCTCTGGCCAGGTGGCCAGGCCAGCTGCCCCGTATGTCTCCACTCCAATCTTGTATTTGGATTCACCTTTCCAGGGGCTGGATCTACTCACCAGGAGGCATGTGTGGTTTTGCAGGAGGACCCACCCATGCTGAATATCATCAGTCCTGGGGTCCTCCACTTTGCCTTGGTCCTGTTACCTCCCCCCTCCCCATGCCTGGGGGGCCCCTGCCCCTGCCCCCAAATTGCTCTGTGCAGCACTTCAAATAATGTACCCCAAAAGGCATGCAATGGAGGTGAACTGGGAATCTGCCTGCCCCAAACGCTTCTCTTCTGGTGTGTTATGTAAGCCTGACTAAGCGTGGACTCCCGGGTCAGATAGGACTGTCCTTGAAGCCTGGGACCCCCTCGCTGCTGACAGTGTGCAATGTCTGTCCAATCCTTGGGGCTCTACACGCCCACTGGTCAGGAATGATCTGGGTGACAGATAACAGAACTCAACCACCAGGAATTGAAACAGACACATGTTCATTTGCTTTAAATCACACGCACACGGAAGGAACGGAAGACGCAGTGTTGTGGGGTGTAGTTCCACAGCCCTACAGGGTCCCTGGGGACCCCAGCCTTTTCCACTTCGGCTCTGTCACCCCTCACGTGTGGCTTCTGCCCTCTTGCTCCCTGATGGCTGTTGCCGCAAGTTGTTCATCAACACTTCTGTTCCAGGCAGGAGCAGATGGAGGGCAGAGGTGCTGAGCACATGGCCTCCTCCTGGCAAGCTCTGGCTCTTTATCAGAGAAGGGTATTTATCGCCATACCCCTGGGGCCAGGTGACCACCAGGGCAGGGATGTGGCCGCGCTGAAGCTGGCCCAAATCTCCTACCCTACATTTCTGGGCTGCAGCTTTCCAATTTTTGTCAAAAAGGAGTTCTTACTTCACTAGCCATGGTTTCATCTCTGATAGCTCACTGTTGTTTTTAATCAATTCCTTTCCATAGATCCTATGCTTGCTTTGTGTAATTCCTTTACACACCTTTCTAATGACACTAGTGAGTTCATTTAAAACTCCCTCTGGAGCACTGCATTCTTTCTACTTCTTCCAGTGTCACCTTTCAGCACACCTTCTGAGACGGATTCTGCGGGCACAGTCACTGCCGTCTAAACCCCCTGAGATCCAGAAAGCAGGGAACCCCGCTCAGACTGATCACAGGACAGCAGAACAAGCTTGGAGGGATCCTCCCAGACAGATTCAGAGAAGCCAGTGGAAGCCTCAAGGAATAGCAGCGGCACTGCCTTGTATTACTGCAGATTTACAAAGAACCCACACGGCCTTGCCAGTAGCGAAAAGGACACAAGAAGTTGGGGAGGGAATTGTCTTCACAGGACATGGCAGGTAATAAATGCGGCGGGTTACAGAATCAGGAGATCTACCTCACGCATCCATGGGTGCTGGGACCACGGGGCTGAGGGGCGGATCACCAGTCACCAGGAGATGACGTGCCTACACAGCACGGAGTAAAGGCATTTAGTGTCTGCACCTGGGGCCAACAGGTGCATCCTTGACCCTGTCCCAGGTCAAAAAATGAAACCCAAAAATAGCTCCTTGGCAATGTTGAATCGTCACGTGGGTGAGCGCCTGTGCTATGGGAAGACCTGCTAGGTCCTGTGCAGGTGACTCATGGGATGTCCCTACCATAGTCTCAAGGGCAAAGATACATGCCTGTGTTCTCAGAGAGAGAAGATAAAACAAATATGACCAAGTTCCCACCAGGCGGAGCTGGTTGACCATGCAGGGCATGGGGGTGGGGTGCCCCTCTCCTCCTCCTCCTTCCCCTCCCTCCCCCTCTTCCCTGCCCCCTCCTCCTTCCTCTGCCCAACCCTCCCTCTTCTCTTTCCTCCTCCTCCTTCCCTCTCCTCTCCCCTCCCCTTCTTTCCCTCCCCTTCCTTCCCCCTTCTCTACACTCCCCCTCCCCTCCCCTTCTTTCCCTCCCCCTCTTTCTCCCTCCTCTGTTCTCTCCTCCCCCCCTCTTCCCCTCCCCTCTTCCCCTCCCCTCTTCCCCTCCACATCCTTCTCCTTCCTCTGCCCAACCTCCCTCTTCTCTTTCCCTCCCCTCCTTCCCCCTCCTCTACCCTCTCCTCCCCCTCCCCTCCCCTCCTTCTCCCTCCTCTGCCCTCCCCTCCCCCCTCTCTTCCCCTCCCCCCCTCTTCCACTCCCCCCCTTTCCCTCCGTCTCCTTCTCTGTACCCTGCCCACCCATTCCCCTTCTCCTCCTCCCCTTCTCCTCTTCTCCCTCTCCCTCTCCTCCCCATCTTCTGCCCCCCCCTTCCTCCTCCCTCCTTTTCCCCTGCCCCTCTTTTCCACTCCCCCCTCTTCCCCTCCCCCACCTTCTCCCTCCTCTGCCCTTCCCTCTTCCTTCTTTCCCTCCCCTTCCTTCTCCTTCCTCTGCCGTCCCCCTCCCCTCTTTTGTTCCCCCTCCCTCTCCCTCCTCTACCTTCCCCTCCCACACTCTTCCTTCTCCTCCCCCTCCTTCTCCCTCCTCTGCCTTCCCCTCCCCTCTCTTTCCCTCCCCCTCCTTTTCTCCTCCCCACTCTCTTCCTTCCCCTCCTCCTCTTTCTCCCTTCTCTGCCTTCCCCTCCCCCTCTCTTTCCCTCCCCCTCCTTTTCCCCTCCCCACTCTCTCTTCCTTCCCCTCCTCCTCTTTCTCCCCTTCTCTGCCTTCCCCTCCCCCTCTTTCATTCCCCTCTTCCCCTCCCTCTCCCTCCCTCTTTTCACTCTCCACTCTTCCTTCCCCTCTTCCCCTCCCTCTCCCTCCTCTACCCTCCCCTTGCCCCTCTCTTTCCCTTCCCCTCCTCCCTCCTCTTCCCTTCCCTGACCCCTCTCTTTCATTCCCCGCCTCCGTTTTGCCCTCTCTTCCCCTCTCCTTCCTCTTCCCCCTCCCCCCCCTTCCTTTCCCTCCCTCTCCTCCTATCCCCTCCTGCCCTCCTCCTCCCCCTCACCCTCTCTGCCCAGCTAATAACCACAGCAGGAGCCTCTGGGCTCTGCACACCACCACCCCCCCCCAAGTTCCAGCCGTTTCCATGGACAAGGGCCCAACACAAACATGGGATGCTGCAGCTCCCCTGCCAGCCCAGGACCCCCCCACAGCACAGAGTTGGTGGGCAGATGAGGTCATTGCCACGGGGGCCCTGCAGGCCTGTTGTGGGGGGGGGGGTGTGGGGGGGAACTATTTGTTTGGTCTTGTTTCCATGGCAACTTGCTAGACCCCTCCTCCACTCTGTCCAAGGGGCAATGCTGGTCCAGGACATGAAGGTGACCCTGAGCCCACAGCTCCACCTCACACTTGGCCTCTGGGCCTGGCCCAATGCAGAATCCCAGGCTGTCATGAAGCAGCCATGACCATCCGCCTCACCAGCCTCACCTCCAAGGTATGTGTAGGGAAACCAAGGCCCAGGTGCCAGGCAGAGCCAAGATCGTGCAGAACCAGAACACCTGTGCCCAGGCTGAGGTCTCCTTCTGCCTAGGAGCTCAGGCAGCAGAGGTCCCCAGGCACACTGTCCCATCCCTGCTCTGCCCAGTGTCTGTCCTGCCTGGGTGTCACCCCATGACCTGTGTGCTGTACAGTGGGCTGATGGGATCCTATCCCAGGAGAGAAACCCCTGGGCAGTGAGTGGGGAGGGTCTCAGAGGACAGGGCTGCTTCCAGATGGAGCACAGCAGCCAGGCAGGGGGAGGGGCAGGGGCAGCCCAGGTGGGGTGGAGGCAGCAGATGGAGGAGGCCGAGCCGCAGGACGTCCAGGGCACTAGCACACCAGCCCATCATGCTGCAGGCCGTCTCAGGAGGGTGGAGTTCACTCAGGCCATGGACTCAGGGATCCCCCCCAGAACAGGGCCCTGCTGGGGCTGTGTGCCCCCTGGGATAGGGCCAGGGTGACCACTGCCTGCTCACCACCTCCAAGCTTCCAGTCCCTCTGTGCGCTGGGCTCTCAGTCCTCCTGGTGCCTTCCTTCTCCCATTCCTCAGTGACTGCTCCCTGAGCACCTGCTTTGTGCAGCCTGGCCCGGCCGCACTGGCAGCAAGCATTGTCTCCCATGGTCCCAGTGGTCCTGGGGCCCCCTCCCCAGGTCCCACAGTGAGGTGACCTGCGGCCCTGCTGTGGCCTGTCCAGGTACTAGCTTGCCTTTCCACCCTTCCTCTCCTCCCCTCTCCCTCCTCCCTCTCCTCCTCCTTCCTCTCTCCCCTTCCTCCTCTTCCTCCTCCTCCCCCTCCTGCTCCTCCCTCCTCCTCTGCCTCCTCCCTCCTTCCCCTCCCTCTGCTTCTTGTCTTCCTCACTCTTCCTTCTCCTCCATCCACTTTTCCACCTCATCCTGTCTCTGAAGTCAGCATGGAAAGCAGGCAGGATCCAGCTGGATACCTTTCCCGTCTGAGACATTACCTAACCGTGCCTTCTTACCTAATCCCGCAGCCATCTCCTGCCTCCCGCGCCTACCCCCGCCCCATAGGGCCAGGCTGGGCTGCCGCCCGACTTGCCTGTGGCCACCTGTGTGTCCTGAGCTGTCTCCCCACCTGTGAATGGCACCAGGGCCAGTGGGCTGGGAGTGGCTTTGAGCAGCCTCCCAGCCGGAGCCCTGAGTCCTGTGGGGTTCCTCTGCTTTGCCCTCCTCACCCCAGGTGGCCCTGCCAGCAAGCCACAGGGATGCCCTGAACTCTGGAAGTTCCCAGGCTTCCTGCCTGCCCCAGGAGGGCAGGAAGTACCTTGCAGCCCCTGCGGTGTCTCTACCCACCTGGCTGCCACAGTCACACTGGGCAGGCCCTCTATCTCAGGCTCTAGGCAGTACCAGCAGGAGGTCATCAGCTGGAGGAGGCTAGAGATGGGGCGGGAAAGGCCCCAGTGGCCACTCAGCAGGCAAGGCGGGTGGCTGAAAAGGAGGAGAGTGACAGCCCAGCACTTCGTCTTCACGGTGCTCACACATGCCCACACACACACAACCCAGATACACACATACACACGTGTGGACACACACATGTGAACAGACACACAGGCACACATACACACCCATGCACAGACAGATGCATGGACACAGCCCATCCACACACACACACGTACACATGCAGACACAGGCCAGATGCACAGAGCATATCCACCGTACACAGAGCCCAGGACAGAGGGGAGACCCAGGTGTCCAGAGAGGGCTCCTGGCAGGTGGCTGTGCACCCCAGGCGAGAGGAGGGTAAGTCCTGGTGCAAGGCAGTGCACAGTGGCCTGTGAAGCCCATCCTGCCCCACGAGCCCTGTCCTCCCTCCTGCTCCCTGGCCTGGGCCACTTGCAGCCCCTGCCCGCCCAGGCCTGAGCCCCTGCCTATACCTCAGTATCAGTGTTTGGGCAGGAGGCCCTAGTTTCCACCCTGTGCAGTGAGGAGGAACCGCTCCCATGGGCCCCCCAGGTTCCCTCCACCCTGTACCCTCCCCATCCCTCACCACAGAACCCAGTGGCCAGCTGAGGGGCCCCATCTTCAGCCTGGAGGAAGGTCTGGCACCAGGAGCTGCCCCTTACCTTCTTAGTGGCAGTGTCCATGGGACAGAGAGGAGGTGCCACAACCCTCTGCTCCAGCACCAGGCTTAGGCAGATAATCCCACATTGCTCTGTGCCAACCCCTCTCCTGGGGGGGTCTGGGGTCACAGATAAAAACTGAGGCTGCAGGGAGGCAACCTTCCAGGAAAGGGGCCACAGGGTCCTACAAGGCATGTCACAGCTACGGGGTCACACAGGTTGGCCCCAGGCTGCAAGGCATGTCACAGCTACGGAGTCACACAGGTAGGCTCAAGAGAAGACAGGCCAGCAGAGGGGCAGGGGCCTGGGGACCACTTTGAGGGAGGATGTGCTATGCCTGGAAGTCCCCAGACCCAGCAGGTGGACATGCAGATAGAGGGGCCCATGTGAGAGACCCAGCAGCTGGGGCTCTCAGACACACTGGGTCACTACCCCACAGAGCAGGGAAAGGATGGCAGGGGCAGGGGCATGGAGGGGTGGGCCTGTCCCCCGGCAGCTCAAGGGCTCTCCTCACTGCCCCCCAAAGGTCGTGGGTCTTGGGTGAGGAGGGAAGAGTCACCCCAGAAGGAGAAGGGGTGTGCTCTGCCCTGCCCAGCCCAGCCCCACATGACGGACAGCTCACTCCTTCCCCCATCAGGGTCCCCGGTTTCTCAGGTGCCCCCCACCCACCCAACCCAGTTCACACCCACCTTAACCTCAGGCTATGACCTTATTTGGAGGTGGGGTCTTTGCAGCCTTGATTAGCAATCCCAAGACGAGAGCATCCTGCGTAGTCTGGTGGGTCTCACGTCCCACGTCCCACGTCCCATGACAGGTGTCCGAAAGGGAAAGAAGGGAAAGAGACAGAAGTGGAGATTGGGGTGCAGTGCCCAGAAGCCCAGGACTGCCTGGGGCACCAGCACCTGGGAGAGGCAAGAAGGACCCTCCCCAGAGTCTCTGAGGCCCACAGCTTGATCTTCTGGCTTCTAGATCTGGGAGACCCCCGTGTGGTCGTTTGCTCCAGTGGGAAGTGGGATGGGACCTTGACCAGCCCACTGCTGCAGACTAGGGTCTCCAGGCTCACACGGCCCCCCACCACCACTGAGAGCCAGGCTAGAGGGCATGCTGGGAGCGGAGGCTGAGCTGGAAGGAGCAGGACACAAGCCCGTCAGCAGATCCCTGGGACCTCAGATGGGGCCCCTGAACAGTGTGGCTGGAGCCTCGCCACCATGAACAGGGAGACAGCGCCCTCCCCTCTGGAGCCAGCTGGGCCGTGCTGAGCCTTCCAGGCCTTCCTGCTCCCTAAAGCCTGTACCTCCTTGGGCCCCCCTCAGGTCCTCCTCCCCAAGGCCCCCCCTCCATGCCACAGGCCCTCCTCCCCCTGGGGCCGACGCCCATGCCTTCCTCCTCCAGGCCCTCCTCCCCCAGGCCCCCCTGCTCCCCCAGGCCCTCCTCCCTCAAGTTTTCCTCCTCCTCCAGGCCCTCCACCTCCCCCAAGCCCTCCTCCCCCTCAGGCTCACCTCCAGGCCCCCATCCTCTCCCAAACCCTCCTCCCCCAGGCCCTCCTCCCCTCACCCTCCTCCCTCAGGCCCTCCTCCTCCCTCAGGCCCTCCTCCTGCCTCAGGTCCTCCTTCTCCCTCAGGCCCTCCTCCTCCCTCAGACTCTCCTCCTCCCTCAGGCCCTCCTCTTCCCTAAGGCCCTCCTCCCCCTCAGGCCCTCTCCTCCCTCAGGTCCTCCTCCCCCCTCAGGCCCCCCTCCTCCCCCAGGCCCTCCTCCTCCCTCCTCCTCCTCCCCCCCCAGGCCCTCTTCCTCACTCAGGCCCTCCTCCTCCCTCAGGTCTTTCTCCTCACTCAGGCCCTCCTCCTCCCTCAGATCCTCCTCCCCCCTCAGACCCCCCTCCTCCCTCAGGTCTTCCTCCTCCTTCAGGCCCTCCTCCTCCCTCAGGTCCTCCTGCCTCAGGCCCTCCTCCTCCCTCCGGCCCTCCAGAACCCCTCTGAAGGCAGCAGACTCAGATGGGGCTATAATTTAAAATACATTTATTTAGTGTCCATTTCGTTTCTGTTCTGTTACACAAAGCCGTTAAATAAATACATTCTCCAAGTCACTCGAGTACACACCTACTCGCTATACAGATGAGGTAGAGAAATCGATAGGCTCGCACGAGGGTTCTCGTGTGTGAATGCCCCTCTCCCCCTAGCCTACCCGGACCTCCCAAACCGAGCCAGGAGTCCACATGTGTGTGGCTGGCAGGGAGCAGGTGGCCGGGACCCGCCTGGCCCTCAGCATGGCTGAGCCCTGTGGCCCGCCCCCTGCCCCGTCCCAGAGAGGCTGACCCCTGGGCACAGTTTCTTCTAGAGGCTCTCCTGCACGAAGAGCAGCACGCTGACCAGAGGATCAGTCAGGAGGAGTTTGCTTAGCAAGATATTCTGATATATGTTTATATATAAACAGACCAGCCAGCAGACGTTTTCAGTCTGCCTTGTTTAAAAAAATACTTCCCTTTATATTATGACATAGAGCTAAATGTGGTATCTGGTTAACAAAATATCCTTCCTCCGACTTGCTGCCTTTCCAGACCCAGAAGTGACTGAGCTCCAGTCTTGTCACGGGGGTGTGGCTGCACCCACTCTGGGCCCCTGGCCCCCACCCTCTCAGCATGCAGGCATTCACGGGATGTTCTCTGAACCACAGAATAAACTTCACTATTTACACTATAGAACAGGGACCAAGAGACCCACATCAACATAAATAGGTTTTCTTTTAAAAACACAGTCCCCAGGGTTCCTGGAGCCCACGGAACTCCAAGGAACCCCCTCACTCAGTAGTTCCTGTGTCTGCACCGCCACCCAGCTCTGTACCCACCCAGAGCACAGCCACAGAGCCTGAGCAGGGCAGGCCCAGAGCCAAAGGATCTAGGAGCCAAGGCTGCCATTCACACCAAAGTGGGAAGGACAGCCTCATGCTGAGGGAGGGCACTGAGCGGAGGCCACGCCCCAGCTGACCACTGACCATCAACACAGCCAGAACAGGCACACACACCACAGATACATGTGGCTACACATTCACCCACATGCATGCATGCATGCATGCACATCACACATGCACATGCACATCACATATATAGCATGCATGCGTAGCTACATGCACATGCTCACACACACACACACACACACACAGCACAGATGCATGTGTCATACAAGCCCCCTGTGCTCACATGCACACTTCTGCAGACACATACATATGCTGACACAGTCTCATGCATGCACACACTTCAGACTTGCTCACGCACGTGCTCACGCATAAACCTGCAAGCGTGTTCACGCATGCATGCACATAAATGCACACATACTTCACACACACGTGTGCTCGTGCACACGTATACACACAAAACCAAACACACTTATGCAAGCACACTACACATACGTACAGTCTTGCACATATGCACGCATGTGCACACACACTCAAACCAAGCCAGGTCAGTGTAGCCCATCCATTTTCCTTCCCTGCAAAGACAACAGAGTGGCCAGAGAGAACAGCCCGCCTTTTGCCAAATCCTAGTCCCAGATTCTCTCCATCCACATGCGTCCTCACGTCTGCCTCCTCCCGCAGTAACACAAAGCAAGCTAGGAAATGAACCCTTCAAGGGGCTGGCCCCTCCCCTCTGCTGTGCCCACCCCTGGGGGGAGGGCAGGCCACTGGCTGCCACCCCAGGCCTTAAAACCTACACCAAAGTTGCTGGGGTGCGTGCCAAAGTCTCCCAGAGTGGGGTCCACCCACTTCCCAGGACAGTCTCACTGGGGGCAGCTGGGTATAGGGGCCTGGCTTCCAGAAGCCCTGAGGGCAGTGTCCACACACAACCTGCTTTATTACTTTAAAAACAACAACAGCAACATCCCTCTTGATTTAGTGGTTTCAAACGACAAAGCAGATCAGGCAAAGAGGTTAGGAGGGGGCGTAGAGGGGAGGGACGAAGGGGACCCTCCAGACTGGGTACCACCAAGAGGAGGGGGAGCCACAAGCCTGAGGCAAGGCAGGGATGGAAATAATAATTATTATATATTAGTTAAATAAAAATAATTTAACAGTCACCAACATCACTCCCAAGAGAAGTGCTCCATGTCAGAGGGGACAGCAGTGACCCCCGCGGCTGGGTGGCCGGGCTGTCTCTCTCCTAGTGGTTTGACTCTCTAAGCCAGTGCTGGAGCAGGACAGCCCACAGGCGGCCACACAGAGACCCTGTATGGCCGCGAAGGTGCACCCGGTGCTCCTCAGAGGGAGCCCAGAGCAGGGAAGGGTGCCGCTCGCAGGAACTGGCCTCTCAGGGACGGACACAGCTTGGAAAGCATGGTGCCACGCTCTCAGGTCATGGGGGTGGGGGTGGGGCGCGGACAGAGGGGATGCAGGGGCCAGACCAGGGCCACCTCCCGCCTCTGGGTCTTTGAGAGTACGGACAAAGAGGCAGGGACAGCAAACCCAGCCAATCCCCGGGCTCTCATCACCATGTGCCAAGTGTGCTGGGGGCCCCATCCCAGGGACTCAACCCTTGCAGTGTAGACCCCTCACACTGGGTGCACGGCCTCTTCCCCCTGCAGCAGCCTGGCCGGCCCCGGGGCTCAGCCTTTGCAGGTGTAGACCTCCTCACGCTGGGTGCACTGCCTGCACTCCACGTAGCAGCACCAGCGCACCTGGCACTGGCAGGGCCGTGTCACCACCCGGCTCTGGGTGTTGTGGCCACGCCCACAGCAGATGCTCTCGCAGTTCTTCTCCCGGTGGCACCTTCGGCCGGCGGTGCCCGGGGAGAAGCGGCTGGCCAAGCAGAAACTGGGCGAGTCGTCCAGGTGCACAAGCTCTGGCGTGCGGGGCAGCGGGTCGCTGCCTCCTGTCCCTGCAGCCCGGCCCCGAGGCGGCGAGATGGCACCGGCCTCCCCGGTGGCCTCGTTGGTGGTGCTGCCCACCTTGAGTGCTGTCTCGTACTTGTGTTTCAGGCGCTTGCCCACCTCGTGGAAGGGTGCCAGCTGCCGCCAGCACGTCCGCACAGTACAGGAGCCTGACACGCCGTGGCACTTGCATGTGGTCTCCACCCCGGCCTTGATTACCTGGTAGGGGAGGGGGCTGAGCATGAGGGCCACACTGAGAGGCTGGGCACAGCCCCTGCAGATGACCCCCAGAGGGGCTCGACCACACAGCTCCCCCGGATCCAAGCCCAGCCTGGGGGACCACCACTACCCATCACCCAGGCTTCCTGGCTCTTGCACCTGTCCCTCCACCTCCAAGCCACAGATGTCCCCAGACAGAAGCCCTACATCCAGTACCATGGCCTCCAGAGTAGCCACTGCAGCACCTGTGGCCCCATGGAGACATTCCCTCCTTGCATCCAGGGCTCCCCTCTGAAGGGACTGAGCAAGCCTCCCCTCTAGCCCTGCTGTCAATGCCCCAACAGGACCCCCCAGTCTGGGCTCAGCAGCCTACTAGCCTACTTCCTGGAGAAGTGAGGAGAAACGAGTTAGCTGGCCCAGTTGGCAGAACTGGCCCCCGGATCTTCCAGGTCAGCCCCAGAGGGGAGGGACGGTACCCCCACTTCCACACACATGCACAGAGCTGCCCTAAGGGGCCTCCTGCCTGACCACCCACACTGGGGTCCCTGGCAGCAGAGAGCGGAGGAGGCCCTCTCTAGTGGGCCCCATCCCAGGATAGGCCTGAACTCCCATGCTGCCCTCAGGGAGGGCTGGCTGGCTTGAGGGGGATTAGGAAATGTGGCTGCCCTCTGGCCCGGCAATAGAAGAGTCACATTTAATGACACTCTGCTGAGAAACCTGGACAAATTTAATTAAAACGCTGCTTACCCAGGCCCGGCAGAGCTAATGGAGCACTTTCCATATTCTGACTTTTCATTAATAGCTTACAAAGGAGAGAATGCAAAAGAAAAGAAATAGCCTCGCCTTGGGGATTTAATCTGCCCGCACCCCTCTGCAGAGGGCAGAAGGAGGGACAAGGGCTCCGAATAAAAAGGGGGAAATTGATTCTTTAATAAGTGCAAGACTCAGAAGTCTGGTTTCTCAATAAAGAGGGGCTCAGATCAGGGCTGGCTCTAATTACCTGGCCCCCTCCCAGGCTGGGGCTCCACATCCTGGGGGCTGCCTGGTGAGCACGCAGAGCCCCTGACCATCCCCAGGCCGGGCAGAGCCTCGGGGGGCTCTTGGTGGTCCGCATTGTGTGAGGACTAAGGGGACGGGGTGCTCTGTCTGCAGTGAAGCTGACAGCACTCATGCCTCCTCCACTGGTGTGGGCCCAGGAGCTAAGGGGCTACAGGGAGGGTGAAGGATGGCCGGGAGCCAGGTACCCCCAGGTCCAGCCAGCCTGCAGCCAGCAGCCCCCAGAAGGGCCTAGCTAAAGACCTTACAAGTCTGTCCCCCGCCCCCTCCACAACAACCAGTATCTCCGTAAGAAAACGACACTCAAAGGTAAGGAGACTCCAGGGCCCCGGCTGGCACCACATGCCGGGAACACAGACCCGGAGGCGGCAATACTGCACCTCCTCCTAGCCCCCAGCCCTGTCCCCCACTTTTGCGGGTCCTGAGCACTAGCGGCTGCTCCCATGCCCCGCCCCCATGCTCCACCCCACCCATATGCTCCACCCCTTGCCCCCACCAAGTCTGTGCCTGGTCCCATGCCCTGCCCATACCTATGCTCCACCCCATACCCCCTCGTCCCGCCCTGTACCCCGCCCATGCCCACACCCTACCCCGAGTCCAGGCCCCTGGCCCCGCCCAGGCCTGTGCCTGGCCCCATGCCCCACCCTCACCCCGCCCCATGTCCATGCCCCCCCTCGCCCCGCCCATGCTTATGTCTGATTCCCATGCCCCGCCCACACCTATGCCACTCCCCACATCCATGCCACGCCCTGAACCCCGCCCATGCCCACTCCCCACCCCGAGTCCTCTCCCCTGGCCCCATGCCCTGCCCCGCGCCCCGCCCCGCTTGCCTTCACACCCACGAGGTTGTTGTGGAAGTCCACGCGGGCTCGCAGGTCCTTGCTTGAGCGGCGGCCCAGGAACTCCTTGACAAACTTGCTGCTGTACTTGAGGTTGTCCCCACAGCCGCCCCACTGCCAGGCCTCCCGGTTCTCCAGGTCGGGGGCCTCATCACACGTGCAGCGCTCCATGCGGCCTGCGCTGCACGCCTTGGCCAGCGCATGCGTCAGGCCGGCCGAGGAGATGGCGTAGAGGAAGGCGGTCTCCTTGAAGCCTGTGGGGGCGCAGGGAGGGCGGATGGGTGAGCAGGCAGGAGCAACCCCCACCTCACTCAGGTGCTGCTGGAGCCCCGAATGCTGACAGCATGCGGGGTCTGCAGTCAGGATCCTTGCGGGTGCGCACCGCGGGTGGGGCATCCCTGCCTGGACCGCCATGTGCCCCCGGGGGTACAAGGCGCTCCTATGTGCTCCAGGCACATGATGTGTCGGGGTAGAGAGAATTCCAAGTGCATGGAGATTTAGGCTCTGCCCAGGGATCAGAGACTGCGTCTCCGACCCACCAGATTCTCTCCGGGACTTGGCGAGCCCTGCCCTGCCCCTCAGGTCCTCAGTTTTTAAACAAGGCTGTTGAAGTCTCAGATCAGAGCGCAAGGAGAGAGGAGAAGGCAGGCTCCCTGTTCGGAGCACCAGCTGGACCTCTGCCCCTCATGCCCAGCCGCTGGGCCTTGGTCACCACCATGTGGCAACAGCCATCAGAGCTGCCTTGCACCCTGTCAAAGCTGCCCAAATGCGCCCCGTGCTGCCAGCTACTGTTCCCCAGGAGGGGCGGGGCAGGAGGGAGGGGCCTGGCTGTTAGGGCAGTGTGGGGAGGAAGGTGGAGCTACAGGCGGGTGCGGTAGTGGGGGACAAGGGACCAGTCAGCATGTAGGGGTGGATGGAGCGGAGGACGAGCCACACAGAGCAACCCCCCATCTCCGCACCCTACCCCCAGGTGCCCTGGGACCCAGCGAAGGGACGATGTCCTAGGGGTGCAGACCTGCTCAGAAGGTCCTACCTCTAGTGCACTCACCTCGCTTGAGCAAGCTGGCCCGGTAGCGGCCCTCCAAGGTACAGTTCCAGCGCTCGAACCGGAACTGGTACTGGCATTCAAGTGCGCTCATGCTCACCGCCTCCACCAGTGTCTCGGCCACCCCCGGGTCTCTGCGGCACATGCGCCTTTGCTTGCGTTCCAGCTTCAGCCGGTCACAGGCCTTGTAGTGTGCCTGGGCGGCGGCCTCCGGCTCCAGGGTCAGCGGGAGAATGGTCAGGGGCTCACTGCCCGTTAGCCTGGGTACAGAGATGCCAGGGTGAGGGCCACGCCCGAGGTGAGAGACAGACAGACACACACACACACACACACACACGCACACGCACACGCACCTTCAGGCCAGCCCAGCACAGGGGTGGGCCAAGGGCACAGATGGACAGGGCAGGGAGGGGTACAGGAACCCAGGCCACAAGGGGACCACATCCAACACTCTGCCCCACCCACTCCTGTGTCTGCTTACCCAGCTGGAGCATGTACTGCTGCTCCAGTACCCCCACCCACTGCCGCCCAAAGCTGCAGTGACTCAACCTCACAATGGCCCTGTGGCCTCTGGGAGAGGGTCCTGGCTCATTCCCTGCTCTCCTGCAGTACAGATGGCCCTGCAGGTCCCAGTAGGGTCTCCAGGAACTCCTGGGCCACTGAGGAGCTCCCGGTCGAACCCAGGGGAGGCCCAGAGCCGGCTCCTGGTTCCCCTGCAGCTCTGACCCTCTGATCTGAGCCAAGGCCCTGACCTTCAGAGTCAGTCACCTGTTCTCAGGTCCCCCCAGCCCCCATTTCAGCTGTTCCACCCAGGGTCCGACTGGTCCTGACCTCCTGCCTGTTCTGTGCTCAGACACATCTCAATGTCCCCACACAGGTGATGCCACATCCGGGCTCTAGGCACACCCAGACCCTCAGCCCTCAGGAAGGAGAGGTGCCCAACTAGACACGGGTGGGGCTCCGGTCCTCTGACATGAGCATCACAAGAAACAAGCCTCTGCACCCCAGTGACCCACAGGAGCCAGGGGCTCCAGTATTCTCAGACACTTACACCCCACATCATGTCCCATCCCTCTTACTGCTGCCCTTCAAAAGCCCCCTCAAGGGCATGGTGGCCACTGGGCTGGCTCCTGGCAGCTTTCTGCAGGGTAAGGTGCTCAGGCAGGTGCTCCTAGAAGCTGGATGGACCCAGCAATGACACAGCAGGTCAGGCTCCTCTGGGGACAACCTAGGGTAATGACTTCCAAGGCCCCTCCCTTCCCCTGCCCTGCACACACCGCAGCATGGCCTCTCCTTGGCCCTGCCTGGGCTTGGGGGGCCAGAGTGTGCTGGGGGGATAGGCATGTACCCTGCCAAGGGCAGAGCCTGTACAGGGCAGAGTTGATCCTTGCCCTAAGGACCCCAGACCCACGTTCCTGACGGAGCAGCACCAGCCTTGCCCTTCCTGGTCAGCTCCCCAAGGGCAGGAGGCCAAGGTGCTGAGACTTGGGAACCAGGCCCAAAGGAGGCCCAGGCAGGAGCCCAGCAAGCCTGCAGGGATGCCAAAGCAGAGGGCATGGGGCATGGAGGGGAGTAGGCAGGCAGGTGGGAGAAACGAATCCCTGCAAAAGACCCTGGAGGGTAAAGCCATGAAGGACACAGAGCGGGAAGAACCATCCTCTTCACACTCAGGTGCAGTGGGCGCAAGGGGCTGGCCAGCACCCTGGGAGGACACCCCAGGGTGTTTTGGGCTAGCATGGCACCAATGGGCTGCTGGGGCTGAGCCCTGAGCTGCAGGAGAGCCAGGCTACAAGTGTCCCAGAAGCCCAGGGTGTCAGTGAGCAGAGCCCAAGGCGTGTTCCCACCAGATTGAGTCCATACACATGTTGCACAGCACATGCCTGGGGACACTGAGCCAGGAGGACCAACTGGTATGCTGTGACCAGTGAGAGTATGGGCTGGAGGAACCACAAAGGTCCACAAGGCACAGACAGGCTCCATGCGGGCAGCAAGGCCTCTGGGGAGAAGGCACCTGTGAGCTTCAGCGACCTGCACCCCCAGTTCCCATCCCGGGGTCAGGGCATCCTGCCTCAGAGCATGGGGACATGGCAGGGGTCACTTCGTGCACTTCTAGGTCTCATGCCTGAGCTCAAGCGGCCCTGAGCACAAGGACAGCTGAGCTGGGCCAGGGCAGGCAGGGGCCTGGGGACCCCACACTGCAGAGTGGAAGAGCCACACTCCCCACACAAAGGCAGCTCACACGACGGAGACGTGTCCCCAGACAGGAATGTCAACAGCTGTGCCCACAACGGCGTGCCGCCACACACCGGAAGGGCTGCAGCCTACAACCTGCACAGCCCCCAGACTGGATTCTCCGAGATTAACCCAGCTCTAGGCTGGTGCCAAAATATGCCTGTGTCCAACAGGACCAACCACAGCAAGGCTGGCCCAGGGGTACCTGGGGCTGTGCTGGTGACAGCAGCTGTGGGTGTGGGGAGGGGGAGGGATGGCAGGCGAGCCCACCTCCCAGCCTGCCTTGGGGCATCAGGGCCAGCCTGCATCCTCACCGCACGTGGGGGCTGAGGATGGGGTCCCCACACACACCCAGGGCAAGCCTGCGTCCTCACTGCATGTGTGGGGCTGAGGGCAGGGGTCCCCACACACACCTGGGGCAAGCCTACATGCATCCTCAATGCATGTGGGGACTGAGTGTGGGGGTCCCCACAAACACCTGGGGCCCGCCTAAGTCCTCACTGCATGTGGGGGCTGAGGACAGGGTCCCCACACACACCCGGGGCCAGCCTGCGTCTTCACTGCACACAGGGCTGAGGGCGGGGGTACACACACACACCCAGGGCCAGTCTGTGTCCTCACTGCACGTGGGAGCTGAGGGCAGGGGTCCCCACATACACATCCGGGGCCAGGCTCCGTCCTCACTGCACATGGGGGGGTTGAGGGAGGGGGTCCCCACACGTACCCAGGGCCAGTCTGTGTCCTCACTGAGGCTGGCCTCTGCCTCAGGCCTCCTTAACTATTGGGGTGCACTCTGCTTGAGACCAGCCTGGGGCTGCAGTGGCAGGGGACAGACCCTCACAGAGGTGCCAGCAGGCAGACAGTACATGGGGTGCAGAGAACGGGGTGGGCATCAGTGAGCATGGACACCCAGGACAGAAACCCAAACACGGAGAGGAACCCTCAGAAGTGCCAGACAAAAGGCAAGAGGGTCATAAAACACTCCTGGAACACGGAAGGCTCTTTTCCATGTGACCCAGAATCCAGAGGCCCAGAAAAACGGTTAAGTGTGAGAGGGTCTACCGTGCACAGCAGCAGAGTCCCGCATCAGGGGAGATCCTGCGAGCTGGATCCCAGACCAAGAGCCAACTGCCTTTCTATATGGAGGTGTGGGTGTGGACAGACCCCTTTCCTGCAGATCACCAACCAAAGGAACCAGCTGCACATGGCCATGGGATGTGGCCACACAGTTCCAGGGTGGAGCGCATCTGTGAGAACTTGTACGTGGCTCCGCCCCACTCAGAAACACAGAGTAAAACCGCCCTGGTGTTATTTTCCAGTCATCAAAGGAGCACAGGTTGAGGGCTGTTGTGGACACGGGGAAGAGGTCTTCCCCCCGTGGCTGGATTTCTGAACTCATATGTCTATGAAATTCACCCCATTCTCTTTCCAAAGGTGTCTCGCTCACACGCTGCCCCGACACCCACTGTTGCATGAAAAGACCAGGGCCGGCTGAACAATGGGCCGCCCATGCCATGGAGTCTGCAGGCATCAGCAAGCCACAGCCCACAGCCCGTGCCCCCAGAGGGCCTGCACCCATGGGGAGCCCAGAGCAGAGGAGCCCGGGGACATATGCAGCTCACTCCTCTCTCCGCAGCCCAAGAGCTTGGCACACATGCAAGGGACAACGTGTGGGCTATTCAAGACCACACGACTCCACACACAACCGTCAGCCCTATGTGCTGGCCTCTTCCCACACACCTCTGGAGTCTGTACCTTCCAGGCCACAGAGCACTCCAGGCCCCGGCCCCACTGCCCACCCCACAACAGTGTACCTGCCTCCAGGCTCAATGCAGCTGCCCCCTGCCAGTAGGCATCCAGCCTGGCAGAGGCGGCCGTGGAGGGGGTGAGGCTGGGCAGGCTGTCTGCAGGCAAGCGGCCTCCTGGGCAGGCAAGGAGCACCCCATCCCCGTCCCATCGGGCAAGCTCCTCCCAGTGCTGGGCTATCTCCCACCAGGAAATAAATCCTAAGGAGGTCTAAATGTCAGCACGGCACTTGGTGACATTCAGGCATTTTCAAAGACATGATAACGCACGGAAATGTTTCGCAGCCTCACACTGGGATCCCCCAAGTCCCTCCTGCCGAGTCAGAGGGGACCACGCTCTGATCCCCACGGTGACCTCGTCAGGCACTTTTTAGTGTCCTCCCAGACACTAACCCTCTTTACTGCACAACTTTCTTCTGTGTGTGCCATTTCTCCTATCTCATTTTGCAGGCCTGCCCCTCCTGTAATGTCCTGAACACCGTCTCCTAAACGCAGGCACACCAGTGCTCTGTCCAAGCCAGGCGGGGCCAGCGGCCTTCTGCAGGCTCCTTGTTCTGGGCTCTGCCCTGGCCGGTGGTCATTGGGCTGGTGTTTTACTGGGACTGTGTCGGGAGCTCCTTCCAGCAGGTCCAGCAGGCATGTGCTGGCTCTGTGTTTGCACGGGACACTTGAGAACCCGCTCGGCAAGGCTGACACGTGAGATGGGCTTGCTGGGGCACCCACAGCCTCTCCCTGCTGCTGCAGTCTGGGGACCTACAGGTACTCCCACCGAGGTCAGCCCTGTGCTGGCCAGTCCTGGATTCCAGCAGAGGCACAACTGATCTTACGTCCAACTGGCCTTCAGCACACAAGCCACGTGCGCTGATTCATCTCTGATGGTTTTCACCTCTGTGTATGGTCGTGCGGTCTGCAGAGAGACGAGGCTGCTGGCTCTCTTTTTCTATCCTCAGCCATCCTTCCTGCCTTCCGGCCACGGTGCAGAATCTGCCAACTGCCATGCAGGGCCCAGAGCCCCCCCACCCCAGCTCCGTGGCCACCCACCAGCATAGAGTCATTCAGGGCACCTGTGTGCAGGTGTGGCCCCAAGGTGAGAGAGACCCACGGGCACCAGTGCCGGGAAGCGGGGACCCTCCCCACCGCTCACCCCATCTACATGCCCAAATTCACATCTCTGCCACCTCAGTGCCAGGAAGTGGGGACCCTCCCCCCACTCACCCTGTCCACACACCCAAACTTGCATCTCTACCACCCAGACCTGGCTCTCCGGAGACGCGGACACCCTACAGGTGGTTAGAGCATCAGAGGCCAAAGCCGGGGAACCTACCTGTCTGCAGAGCCAGCACTCTATTGCGTCAGCACAGAAACGCTCCCTTCCCACCCAAGGGTCTGTGAGGACAGTGGGCCTCCCTGTCTGTGTCCTGGTTCTCAGAAGGAAGCCCTGGCCATTTCCGTGACCAGCATGGCAAGTTCGTCGGGTATCCCCTGGGCGCCCAGCTCAGGTTAAAGAAGACCCCTCGGCCGTTCATTTGCTACAAGCTGCTCAAAACTCATAAACGGATGTCAAGTGTCCTCAAATGTGGTCCCTACATCTGTTGGCATGTGATTTTTCTGCTAAAACAGGAATGCCACTAACTGGATTTTCCAATGTGCAGCACGCCTCGGATGAAAGGGGTTTTGTCCTTCCTCTGTGTTGTGAGCTGTACCTTGAGGATGTCGGGTCTAGGCCGTTTGCATCTGCGTTTGTAATTTTCTCTTCCATGCTCTTCCCACTGGGTCTCAGTGCCTTAGCAAAGCGCTCACTGTCTCAGTTTCCCAGAAGATGAGTCAGATCAAAATCACATCTTCTTAACTGTTTGGTAGGACTGGCCTTTTCTGGATGAAAAGATCTCCCTGCTGATCCAATTACTTTTTTTTTCCTCTCCTCTTTTCCAGTTTTATTGACATACAACTCGCATACCACAAAATTCACCCATTTAAGTCCACAATTCAGTGTTTTGCTGCATTTTCACAGATGCGTGCAAACACGGCCAGTCAATTTCAGGGCATTTCATTGGCTCAGAGACAAACCTATTCTTTTGCACCTGGCCACCACTAATGTACTTTGTGTCTATGGATCAGCCTGTCCTGGATGTTTCAGACAAATACGGTAGGTGGCCTTTGGTGACAGGGCTCCTGTGCTGACAGCATGTCCATGTTGCTGTGTGTCACCATATGGACAGACCGCATTGTGCTCACCTGTCCTTGGGCGGTGGACTTGAGTCATCCACCCTTTCGCCATCATGCGCAAGCCACCGCTGCCCCTCCCGTGCACATCTGTGCGTGGACGCTGGTGTCCACCAAGGAGCAGAAGTGCTAGTCACCATTGTTGAGGGAACTGTCAGATCGTGACCACTAACCCGCTTCCCTACTCACAACAGACTCAGTATTTCTCTGTCTCGAGTTTCTGTTACTCCTCTGGTTTTCTGCATTGCCTCAGAATTTGCAGCCTGGTTGGCAGGAAAGCGCTCAGCATCCCCTACTCTTGTCTGCAGAATCTGTAGCGATTTCCCAGCAGCAGGATGCAACCGCACTGAGCCCTCCCACCACACCAGACTCCTCAGCAATTCCCAGAGAGGGACCCTTCATCTCTAATGCACAGTTGGTACTTTGTTGGTTTTCGCACGGCTTCTGTTTTCTTCCTTCTGCCATGTTTGGCTTTAGCTTACTGTTCTTTTCCTCAAATCTGTGACCAACCGCTGCTGACTGCATCCAGGCTTCTCTCCACTTCTGCACCTCCTGCTTCAGAATCAGGTCACCATGCAGAGCCTGGTTCATAGCCCAAAGACCGTGTACAGCCCTAATCACAGCCCCAGATAGCCCAGGTCACCATGCAGAGCCTGGGTCATAGACCAGGTCACTGTGCAGAGCCTGGGTCACAGCCTGGAGACTATGCAGAGGCTGGGTCACAGCCAGGTCACTGTGCAGAGCCTGGATCACAGCCCAAAACACCATGCAGACCCTGGGTCACAGCCTGGAGACTATGCAGAGCCTGGGTCACAGCCCAGATCACTGTGCAGAGCCTGGAACACAGCCCAGATCACCATGCACACCCTGGTCACATCCTGGAAACTATGCAGAGCCTGAATCACAGTCAGGTCACTGTGCAGAACCTGGATCACAGCCCAGATCACTATGCAGACCCTGGGTCACAGCCTGAGACTATGCAGAGCCTGGGTCACAGCCCAGGTCACGGTGCATCAGCCTGGATCACAGCCTAGAGACTATGTGGAGCCTGGGTCACAGCCAAGGTCACTAGGCAGATCCTGAGCCACAGCCTAGAGACTATGCAGAGCCTGGATCACAGCCCTGGTCACTGTGCAGACCCTGGGTCACAGCCTGGAGACTATGCAGAGCCTGGATCATAACCCAGGTCACCATGCAGAGCCTGGGTCACAGTGAAACTCCCTCAAGGTCCACTGAGGTGGTGTGTTCTCTTCCTGACCTCCTACGTTGTCTATGCTTACATCCTGTCCTGTCACAGAGCCAGTGATCAGACCAAGGCCCTGGCTAGGACCCCGGTCTCCTCAGCCACACGGCTGGTATTTCCTCCACAGGTCCGCCCCATTTCACTTTGTCTCCTCTCCTGCCTCCTTTCCAGTTACTCCTTGATAACCCATCTCCCCCTGGTGATTTGAACCTTCATGTTGCATTGCCGCTATTTCACAGCCACCCTCACAACTGCACACGTCTGTGGCTTAGCCACGTCCAGTGGTGGGCAATACCAGGCCTGAGGACACAAGCCTGTGAACCCCACTCCCAAATTACAGGCCGTCGTGTATTTTAGTTCCACTGTGAGGACCCAACAGGATGCTGGACACTCCTCGGCTCCTGGACAGTGGCCTTCTGAGCATCTTGCAGCTTGTCTGTAAAGGTCTGTATTTCACTTCCCTGGGCAAGTCCCCAGCCTGCCATGCACTGTGTGCATTTCTGCTCTGAGGTTCACCACCAGGCTGACCAGCCTCCCACAGTATCTGCATCTGCTGGCCCAGGCTGCTTTTATGGTTCCTTGTCTTGGGTGTTTTATGCTTCTAGTTCATGTTCTGGAAGTATTTTTGTTTTCTCTGTTTAGGATGACTCGGCGCCTCCTGAATCCTGCACGTGACCCTGACAAATTCTGAGACTTTTGGAAAATGCTCTGCCATTCTCTGCAAACAGGACCCCTGGCCACCCAGTCCCTGAATCTGGCCTCTGGCCTCTGGTTCTCCGCATTTCTGCCAACACAGGCCACACTCCACATGAGTCTCCTGCCCCATCATCTGCCTTACTGGCTCTCTTCAGCTATTTCAAATCCGCTTTCAACGACGTACACCTTCCCCCCAGTCCCATTTGGTTTCTCCAAACCTGCTGGGTCAGTTTTTGTGGTTTCTTACTCCTTGTGGATACTCCAAGGTTATCTCCTCCCTGGAAGCATGCTGAGAGCTCCCATTCGGCCTGTGACACTCCACTCTGGGTCCGCTGACAGAGCTGGGGAGGCCCACAGAGAAAGGCACCTCCACACATGCCTGCCCCGCTACCCCTGGCCTGTGCTGCTCACCATACGTGACAGACAGAGGGCACATGTCCCCAAGTTCACATCCGCTGGGACCTTGACATGTGCTTTTTTTGGAATAAGCGCCTTAGTAGATGTAATGAAGGTTAGGGTCTCGAGACAAGGCCTCCCTACACTGGGTTTTGTGCTGTTTAGGGCCCCTCCTCCTGATCAGCCTGCAGTGACACCAAGGAGACCCCACCCTAGTCCCAGCAGGCCTGGAAAGAACCCAGGACAGACACAGCCAAGTCTAGGAGCCTGTCCCCTTCCGAGGAGGGGCCTGAGACTGGCATGCTGGCGGCCTGGGGATGGGGCCACCCCTCTGAGCACCTAGTTGGTCACACACTCCCAAACCTGCCCCCTCGGACAGCCAGGGGGCAGGGCGGCACTGCCAGCAAGGAATGGGGGATGTCCCTGTCCTCAGCAGGAGCCGGCAGCTGGCCGGTCCCCAGAGTGCTTGCTTCCTCCAGCTCTGAGGCCAGGCGGATTCCAATGGCCCTTCCTCCTGCCAGCAGGCCCGGCCACCCCAAGGGCCACCCTGCCCACAAACCCAGCTCCCAGGGCTGGGCGGAGGGAGAAGAGGCCGGAGTTCCAGAAGCCACAGCGCGCTGCCAAAGAACCTCAGCCCCACCAGACAGCGTTTAATTTCTGTGCGAATCGAATTCAAAACAAATTCCAATGCGGAGAAACTGGTTCTGAGATTAACCCTCCATCCTCCTGGGGCCTGCAGCCTGACTCAGCCTTGCTCGGGGGATGTGGGGGTGCGTTGGGGTGGGTGCAGACACCAACAGAGCCGGGGGCTCCCTGCAGCCTGACTCGGCCCTGCGCAGGGGACATGGGGATATGGTGGGGTGGGTGCAGACACCACCAGAGCCAGGGGGCTCCCTGCAGCTTGATTCGCCCATCTGATGCCCAGGCCCACCAAGAAGGAGGCAGGGGCCACAGGCCATGGTAACCAGAGCAGGAGCGTGGCGAGCACCCTTGTGTTTATGACAGCTGTCACTTCTATAAGAGCTGCCGACACTCTACTTCCCCACATTCCAGGGCACCCCCTCTCCACTCCCTTGTCAACAGGCTGTGTCCACACAGGGGTGGTGAGAATGCATAGTGGATGCTCCCAGGCCAGGGGGACACAGGACTCAGCAAACTCCACTGCACAAGGCCTGGGGTCCCCGAGCCCAACAGAAATGTCCCTGTCCACCCTTAGCAACCGCCAGGACAAACAGAGCCCCTGGGACCCCAGGCCCTGAAGGCCACCAGTCAGCTGGCCTCTTTGGCCACCGGCCAGCAGGGCAGGCTATGGGCACCCAGGAGAGCGACTGAGGCCGTCCAGGACCCGAGTCACAGGCAGGCGAGGGGAGACGAGGGAGCAGCCAGGCTGTGCCATGGCCCTGGGCCTCCCAGATAGCTAGAGTCCGAAGGAGCTCACAAGCAGGGCCAGGCAGGACGTGGGGCAGGCCCCTGGCGCCCACCTTCCTGCCCGGAGCTGGCCTCCTACATGCCCAGCACAGCCGGGGACACGGGGAGGGCCCCGGGGCGGCTGCGGCGGCTCTGTCTGTCCACGAGGGAGCCGGCTCTGACGTGCTCTGGTCTGGGAGCCCCTGGCAGCCTCTCTCCCGGGCCAGACCACTTCCCTGGCCGCATCTACCTCAGGTATCGCTAAGAAAAACAAACGCAGCTTGAGGCTTGCCGTTTTCCATTCCCTCGTCCGGCCGCCAGTCTCGAGGTGCACGGCCTGCCAGCTGGGCGGCTGGGTTTCCTCCTGCGGCCAGAGGCGCCAGGCCAGCCAGGAACCGCGCTGGGAGGGGCAGGGGAGGACGGCAGGCCGGGCCCGCGGGTCACGGAGCCGGGCGGCCAGCACGCCACCCAGGTCGGCGCTGCCCTCCTGTGGAGGCCCCTGCACGGCCACCTGCCGCCTGCTAGCCCACGGAGGCCCCTTAACGATGAGCCACCCCGCAATCCGCCCCGGCCTCAGGCCCCCAGCTTCCCCACCCATACCAGGGGGTGCTCCCAGCCCTCCAGCCACACCCCTGCCCTGGGAGCTCCAGAGGCACGCCCTGCCCCTCAGCACACAGCCCACTGAACGGCCATCAGACAGGTCTCAGGCTGAGCCCACCGTTCGTGTAGCTGGGGACGTCAGGGCCAGCGGGGGCGTGGAGGGGGACTGGGAAGCCTGATGCAGCAGCCCCTCAGACCCCAGGCCAGGCTTCTGAGTGCAGAGCGAGGGAGCAGAGCCTCGGACACACCTGTCCAGTGCACTTTGGAGCACTCGGGGCTCCCTAGAGGCACTGCAGGTACGGAGGGGCCCGCTAGGCCATGCTGGTTTCCTGACACAGACCCCAAGCAGGGCAGAGGCCCACAGCCCTGCTCACCACCCTCCAGAGGCATACTTGCCAGCAGGGGCCTGGCCTCGCCCACCTCCCAGACAACTGTGCTTCCACTGATACCCCTCTGGGCCTGCCGAGCTGGGACAGGCACTGCCCACCAGGACAATACACAAAGGGGCCAGTGCCCCTCCAGGCCCGGATTAAGAGGGCCGGGTGCTGGCCCTGCTGACTGGTGTCATTTTTCTGCAACCAGGAAAACCAAGCCAGGCCCCTTATCAGCTCATCGCTCGTCCTGCGTCCAGGTCCCATAGCCCCCCGGGAGAAATTGTGTGTGTGCATTCTTTTCCAGGAGAAAAGCTACCCACACACTTTTGCTATTGTCCTGGACATGGTGGGGCCCCCAGGGACGGGCCGCGGGTGGCGCCCTGGGCCAGGGCCACCCTGGAAGCCCCAGCAGGGTCCCACCAGTGCCCTCATCTGCAGAGTTGGGTCCCGGCCACAGTGGAGAGGATGGGGGCGAGATTAGGCCAGCTGTCCCCCCGTCCAGACGGCCGCCGGCTGTGGCAGGACATCTGCTCCCACAGCTGAGGGGGGCCAGGTGGCAGTGGCTTCCTCCTCACCTCAGGCTTCACCACGAGGCCTCAGGAGGCCCCCAGCCCAGAGGCCTGGGCTGGGCTGGCACTTAGCACCTGCTTCTACTGGTCTCTGTGCTGGGGGGCCACAGGCCCCACAGAGGAGACTGGTCAGGATGGCAGGGAGGAGGGACAGAGTCTGGAGAGCAGAGATGCAGGGGCGTATCCCTACCCTTGTCCACCTGCCTCCCCACACCTGCCCCAACCCCTCCACACAGTGCCCTCCAGTCTGTCCAGCCCACCCCACGTGCCCCCTTGCCCACAGGGCCACTTCCAAGGGGCCGCACAGTCTCCCTGCTGGCCACTCGGCTGCCTGGACACTGCAGAGAAGGCCTGGGCCTGCCCTCCTGCTCAGCTCTGACTGCAGAGCTGAGCCCACTCCATGGCCTCCCTTCCAAAGGCTGGAGCTGGGGCCTTGCAGGACTACTGTGGGCACGTCCGTCCTGAGGTGGGTCTGTGGACACCATGGGCCCAGCCTGCTTCTCACTCAGCTCTAGCTCCACACCCCTGGCCCCCAGCCGGGGAAACACAGGGGACACCTCCCTCTCTGCCAGCCCCACCCCGGCCCCCCTGGGCTCTGGGTCACCCTGGCCTCACCATGAGAGGCTGACTTCCCCCACAGGCGAGCCTGAGCCCCCACCCCCAGTACACAGCCCTCTGGGAGCCCTTCCTCTGAGCAGCCAATAGGCACATAGCCACACAGAACCCCCAGCTGGGCTCCAGGCTCATACAGAGGGGCACCGCCACCTCCTGACACTGACCTTGCACGCACAGTCAGCCACTCCCACCATGACAACAGCCCCGAAGGCAGGGCAGGCTCCCATACAAGTCCCCAGAACCCCTGACCAGGCCCGTAGACAAGCCTCTAGTAAACAGAGGACCACCTTCACCACACAGTCATGCTGGGGGGGGGGGGGGGGGGGAGACCCATTGTGAAGGCCCAGGCACAGCTGAGAGACAGCGTGCCGGCTCACACTCCACGTTCTCCTCCATCTAGGAATAAACCTCTGCATATATAAAAAGCTCTGACAAATCAACAACAAAGACCCACAACCCAGCCAAGAGCTGGGCGAAGAAACTGAGTAGACATTTCTCCAAAGAAAACATATGGATGACTAACATGCCCATGAAGGATGCTCAACGTCGCCCATCATCAGGGAAATGCAAGTCAGAGCACAGTGAAATACCACTCCACACCCACTGGGATGGCTAGAAGAAAAGGCAGAGCTGATCAACAAGAACCAGCGAGGATGTGGAGACACTGGACATTTCTGTATTGCTGGCGGGAGGGTAGCATGGTGATTACCATACGATCTAGCAATTCCACCTCTCAGTATACATACCCGGGGAACTGAAAACCTACATCCACAGAAGAACTTGTACACTGATGCCCACGGCGGCATCACAAGAGCCAAATGGTGGAAGCCAGCCAGGTGTCGGTCAGCAGGGGAGTGCACGTAACAGACTGCTGTGCATCCACACAATCGAACACAACATGGTCACTGAGGGAATGAAGCACGGATGCATGCCACAACGTGGATGAGTCTTGAAAACGCTATGCTCAGTGAAATAAGCCAGACACCAAGGCCACGTGCTGTATGATTCCACTTATGTAAAACATCCAGAGCAGGCAAATCCACAGAGACAGAAAGTGGATTAGCAGTTGCCAAGGGCTGGGGTTGGAGGGGGGGAGGCAGGATATGAGGTTTCTGGGGTGATGGAACGCTCTGGAATTAGATAGTGGTGCTGGCTGCACAGCCTTGTAGATGTACCAGAAACCACTGCACCGCAGGCTCCAACAGGGTGACTCTATGGGATAGGAGTTCCATTTCAATCACGGAAAGGCAGTGGGCCCTAAACGCCCTCAGGCCCCATTCACTGCAGCCCAGAGCACCTTAGCTGCCTTTGACATTGCCTCGAGCACCCCACGCACCAATGCCTGGCCTGGCTGGGGGAGCCTCCTCCATACAGGCCTCCAGGCTGCCTGGACCAGACAGACCTCCCAGCAGGGCCCTGCTCCCCCAAGCCAGCCTGCAAGTGTCACCCACAGAATGCAGATTGCTGGGGCCAACCCCAAGAAAGGGCCTCAGGGCTCATGACAGCCCTTCCTAGCTCTCTGAAGATGACCCACATGGGAAGCCTGAGGCCTCTACTCCCCCAGCAGCCCCCGGATGTAAGTCTACGGGCAGCCACAGGGGCTTCTGCTGGGGCTGGCTTGGCACATGCAGGATCTCTAAGAAAAGGGCAGCGAGGTACCAGGGAGCCCAGGCCCCGCTCTGCTGGACCCAGCCCTTGGCTCCATGCTTGGGGGAGCACCAGGGCTCCTCGCCCTGGGTTTGGGGGCATCCCTTCCTGAACAGATTTTCAGCACACACAGATCACTCCTCAACTCCATGTTCTCACCTATAACACCAGAAGCAGGGGCAGGCAAAGCTTTCAGCCCACCCAGGTCCACAGGGCATGGGGGGGTAAGGGTCTGAGTCTGTTTCCCAAACTCGCCAGGAGACCTCAGGCCAGCCCCATTCTGCTGGGAGCCAGGCCACCCCTCCTTCCAGGAGGGCATCAGGCCAAGCCGTCTAGGCCCCTGGAGAACCAGATGGAAACGCCACCTGCTAATCACACCGCCAAGAAGCAGGGCCAGGCCACTGAGGAAGAGGGAAGAGCCCCTTCCCCGAGGCCAGGCAGCGGCCCGGAGGGTCCTGCCTAGTGGCCAGAGGCTGGGAGGGCAATGGGAACAGGCCGGGTTAGGTTGCAGCCTCGGGGAGGGGGCAGGGAGGGCTCCCACCGCCCACGTGACACCCCACCACCCCCCCCCCCAACCCCAGGCCAGCCTCTCTCGGTTTCTGGCCTGTAACAGGAGCTGCCCTGCCTGCCTGTGAGCCTCCGTGCCAGGCAGAGTTCTCCGAGAGGGGGAAGGGAGAAAGAGGACCTGAATCCCAGCTCCTTCCTCCTGCTCACTCTGCACACCAGGCTGGGAGGGAAGCCCCCAGCCCCAGCCCCAGGTCTGCCCTGGCCCCAACCCCAGTCCAGCCTCAGCCACAGTCCAGCCTCAGCCCCTGTCCCAGTCCCAGCCCCAGCCCTGACCCAGCCACTGTCCCAGCCTCAGCCCCAGCCTCAGCCCCAGCCTAACCCCAGTCCAGGCCCAGTCCCTGTCCCAGTCCAGCCTCAGACCCAGTCCAGCCCCAGCCTCAGACCCAGCACTGACCCTGCCCCAGCCCCAGCCCCAGCCCTGCCCCAGCTCCAGCTCCAACCCTAGCCGCAGCCCCAGGCCCTACCTCAGCCTTGCCCTGCCCACCTCAGGCTATCTCCTTCCCCTGGCACTTCAGCCCCTGCCACTTTGCTGGGCCGGGAGAAAGGGCCCCAGACCCAGGCCCAGCCAGTCACTGCTGACCAGAAAGGCTGGGCCTCCATGCACAGACTGGTCCAGAGTGTGTCTTTCCCCCTCCTCTCTTCCCAGGTCTGGCCCCACCTTGGGAATCAACCCCTGAGGTGCTTGCTGGGCAAAGACCCATAAAGTCTACTCTCTCTGCCCATCCTGCTGGCACCCAGCAGACCCCACCCCAGGACCTCTGTCCATCAAACAGAACCCAGCTCTCCTGCCTGGTACGGTGGTGGCAGGGCCCCCAGCAGAGCCAGCTGTCCCCTGGCCATACATCTGCCTGGTACACTCTGCACAGGACAGCCTTTGGGGCCAACGTGCTGGACAAGAGGGCTGGTCAGGGGAGTTCACAGGGGCACCAGGCCTTCTCCATGTCCCACCCGCAGGCCCGTGAACTAAACAGCAGAGCTCAACAACTTCCCCAGAGGTAAAAAGTCTGGAGGCTGCCCGTGGTAAGGGTGGAGGGCTTCCAGCCAGGACCCGAGACCCCCACCTCCCCTCTGTGGCTCTGACCTCCCCAGGAGGAGCAGGGCTGCCAGCAGGGAGCCGCTGGGAGCAGACAAGCCCAGGGTGTGTCTGAAGCCTGGTGCGCAGACCCGAGGCTGGGCCGGGAGAGTGGGGAGGCACAGCTGGCTAACAGGCCGCCGTGACTCACCGTGGACCTGCGGCCAGACGGCCATCCTCTGACCCTCCCTCTGCCCGCGAGGGCGAGGCAAAGGCTGCACAGATGGCGTGCAGGGGCGTGCCAGCCTCTGCACAGCGGAGGCCCCAGCCAGGAGAGGGCTGCCGGGTGGGGTCTCCAGGGGAAGTAGACACGGAGCTGACCCTGGAAGACGACCCAGGAGAAAGGAACAGAAGGAGAAGGGGGGGAAAGAAAAACACAAAGGGAAAGTTTCCCATGAAAATATTTTATTTTCTTTGAGAACAGGATACACCTGCAGGGCTCCTAGCCCAGTGGCCTCTCCCCGCCCTGACGGTGCCACATTTCTGGACCAACGGGGCCCTCTGCCGGCCAGCCGCCGCGCGACGGCGTCCGGGCCCTGGGCGAGGGAACAGGTGACGGGCGGAGGGCGGCGACCAGAAGCAGCCACGGGGCGCCCAGGGCAGGGGCCAGAGCTAGAGGGTGGGCCGCGCGGCTCCAGGGGCGGTGCCTGGGCAGCAGGAGAGGAGTCCAGAGACCCCGCGGGGGTACTGGCGCCGTGCCACCCCCGGACCTCCGGGTGCCCATCTGCGTGGCGCAGCGAGGGAGGGTCCCCAAAGGTCTCTGGGCTGGACATCCCAGATCTGGGGGACAGGGGCGAGGAAGTACAGGGCAGGAGCGAACGGCCGGGAGCGACGCGCAGGAAACACGCACACTGCTACTACGGAGACGCGCTCCCGGAGGCGACCCCTGAGACGGCGGGGGTGGGGGGGGGGAGGCGTTCACGGCCCCGGCCGGGCCCTGTGCACCGGTCGGGTCCCACAGACGCGCTCCCGCGGGGCCGGGGCCTGAGCGGCCGTAAGAAGCAAAGCGCAAGAAAAATAAATGCCTCCAGCTTAGAGTTATTTTTTTTTTCCTCCTTTGGGGCTCGGTGCAAGGAACATCTGGATTTTGTACGTATTTTTTTTGTTGTTGTTAAATTAACTTCTCGAGGAGAGAAAGGAGGGGGGAAGCTGCAAGGCGGGTGGGTGGGTAGGGGCCGGGGGAGGCTCCAGCCGTTCCGCCAGAACTCGGCGGCCTAACAGGGAGCCAGGACCAGCTTGGGTCCCCGAACTCTGGGGAGCCCCGCACACGCGCGCGTCGCGGCCACGACGGCTCCGGGGTCACGGGGGACCGCGGCCCCGCCGCCAGCCCGTCGTCGGGTGCGCCGGCCCCTCTCCCCACGCCGCGCCGCCAGGACGCAAACAAACAGCGCCCGGCAACCCGCCGGCCCCCCGCCAGCCGGCTGGGGCCCGCGCACCTGGGCCGCCCGCCCCGCGCCCGGTCCCCGCGCCGCCCGCACCTACCCGAAGTAGGCGGCCGAGGGGCGCAGCGCGGCGAGCAGCAGCGTCAGCGCGAAGGCCGCGGCCAGCCAGCGCGCCAGCAGGGGCCCATCCAGCATCTTGCCGCGCCTCGGCGGCTGACCATCGCGCTCCCGGCCCCGCGCAGGGCGCCCCGCGGCCGCCGCCCTCTTATAGCGCCCGGAGCGCCGGGCCGGGGGCGGGGCGCCGGCCAGCTGGGCCTGGCCCGCCCGCACCCAAGGAGGGGTCACGCCGGCGCCGGGGGCGGGCCGAAACCCGAGCCGAGCGCACCGCCCCGCCGCGCCGCCGCCCGGCCCCTCGGGTGTCGGGGCGCGCCCCGCGCGTGGAGGCGGAGCGCGTGGGGGGCGGGAGGAGTGGGGAGCGGGCGAGGGGGGGGGCTGGGGCGGAGCGTTGGCTCCGAGCCGCGGCGGCCGGGGCGGGGTGGGGGCGCGTGGAGGGCCGGGGCGGGGCCGAGGCGGAGCGCAGCCTCTGGCTTCGAGCGGCCCGCCGGGTTGGGCTGACCCGGAGCGGCCATGGGGGCGGGGCCGGGGGGGGGGGGGCACGTGGAGGGCCCGGGGGCGGAGCTCGGGGCCCGGACGCGCAGGGGTGGGGCCTAGCGGACTCGAGGTCGGCCCTGGGCTGAAGCGCGCGCGCCCGCTCCCCTGGGAGTTTGCGTGGACCCGGAGACCCGGCAGCAGGCGGGTCTTCGCTCTTCGCGAAGCCGGATCCCTCGGGAAGCAGGCAACCTGGCCACCGGAGGGCACGGGCCGGGTCGCTCAAGCTTTGGGGACCTCTGTCTCCCCATCCTTAAACCGAGGGAGCTGAGCTAAAGGCTGAGGTCACTGACGGCTCGGATGCCCGGGCACCTGCCCCTTCTCTGCGCCTCTGTCCAGCGGGGCCTGGGAGGAAGCGAAACCGGGGCACTAAAGGGGCAGCAGGGGACACGATAGAGCCACTGCTGAAGCAAGACGGGTGTCAGAGAACCCAGAATCCGGACAGATATACAAATTACCGGACACAAGACTGGGTTCCAGGAGAACCCTTGGACGCCGGCCGGGCCAAGGGTGCTCCGTGTCCGTAGCCACATATACCCGGGAAGAGAGCACAGCTCTGCCGCCCAGGCCGCGGTGCAGGTGTCCCAAAAAGCCAGCTTCCAGATAATTTAAAGACGCTGCTGCGAGGGGAGAACTGGGGGAGCTGCTTCTGTGCACAGGGACCCTGGATCTGCGGGGTCTCAGAGCCCCCAGGGGCTCTGTTCAGGGGCCCTGTATCCGGGGCATCCGAGCGCCTTCCGAGGTTGGGCTGGTGGGTTCTAACAATCCACCATTCTGTGCTCAGAGGCAAAGCAGGGGGGTGGGGAATGCACCTGACAGTGGCCCCTGGGGGCAGGTGAGCATGCCCCCTCTTGCCTGCGGAGCTCCTGTAGGTGGGGCCTGGACAAGTCACTTTCTCTCAGGGCCTCAGCTGCCCCATCTGAGACCCATGAGACTCTGGGGAGCCGTGGCTTTGTCTAAGCTGTGATGTCATGTTTCGGAGGCCCCCACCCATGGTTAGCCGTCTCCGTGGGTGTGACCGGCCTCACGTCATTAGCCCCTCCTGTGGGAGGGGGCGCTCTCCTGCCCTCATGTGTTCACACCCACCTCACCACCAGGGCTGGCTCTGCAAAGAGAACGCTGAGGGACCAGCCCAAGGCCACCCAGGCTGCGCGCTCTGGGGGCGCCCTGCCCCGCCCCCACGACCTTGGCCTCCTGCAGCCCCCGCAGGGCCTCCACCTGAAGGCCTGCCTCCCACACCCGGGAAGTGTGGGGCCAGGGGTGGGGTGGGGGGGACACAGAGTGATGACATGTTTAAAAGCACGGAGATTGCGTCCAAGAAAAATGAAGTGTGAGATTGTAAACGTGTGTCTGGAAGGCGCTGCAGGCATTACTGAACTCCCTTCCGCAGGGGGCTGAGGGTTCTTACGGCGGCCGCCCAGTGAGTCCCGAGGACGCAGGCGGTGGTGATCCCAGCCCTGGGGCCGCAGCTGGTCCGAGGGAGGCTGGAAAAGACGAGCAGCCCACCCTGCCCCATGTAAGCCCCAGCTAAGCCGCCCCAGATAGCAGCAGGAGAGGGGTTCTGAGAGAACCCTCCAGTATGGGGACTGGGAACCAAGGCCTGCAGGACCACCAGGCTTTGCCCGCCATCAAGCAGGAGGGCCCACTGCCCCGTGCAGTGTGATGTTGGAGACATAACTAAGGGTCTGGGCTGTGCCAGCCCCTGGCCCTTGCACCTTGGGGAGACCGCTGGGTACCCCAACCCCAGGCTCCCTCACCTCCCCTGCCTCTGCCTGCAATCCTACCTTCTGCACAAACCTTGCTCACAGGCCCTGCAAGTTGTGCAGAGAGGCCTGGGGGCTCCCCACCTCTGCACCTGCACCCCTGCCTCCACCCACACCCAGCCCCTTGTCCACCTGGAACAGCAGCGCCACTCTGCGTCCACTCAGGCTGGAGCTGGAAGGTGCAGGGTTCCTCACATAAGACAGGTGTCCACAGAACCAGCCCCAGATGGTAAACTGAGGCCTGATCCAACATCCCTGCCTCAGCACAGCATGAGAAGGGGATGTTTTCCAGGGAGGGTAGGCCTTTCTCACTGGCACCCTTGGCAATGGCCAAAGGCAAGGTTGCCTGTGTCTCTGTTGAAAAAGCTTGGACTTGAGGCTCCCCTGGCTGGAAGCACTCTGTCCCCCACCACGGTCACCTAGGTCTGCCTGGGCACAGGCCAGTATGCCAGGGGAGGGTATGCAGAGCGGGGATCAGGACAAGCTGCTGCTGATGGTCCAGGGCCTGCAGGGACACGGAGGAATGGTGCCGACCAGGCTGCACTGTGTGTGCTCTGCAAGCATCCCCATGGAGCAGGACTGGGAAACACAGAGGGGAAGAGCACTGGCCCAAGAGGGCTGCCTCACAACAGGGAGGGGATTGTGCTCCAAAAAGAAGGCTACCTGGGGAAGGAAAACTCCAAGACCTCAGTATGCACCGGGTCCTGATGCATTTGCAAGTATCCAGATTCATGGGGAGCTTACCCCATGAACTGCTGGAATCCCACACAGCAACGGACCCTGAGTGGGTCCTCAGCCAGGCAGAGGGGCTGCCCAGGACTCCGCAGAACAGCAGACTCCTGCAAAGTTGGGGTGCCACCATGACCCCAGGCTGGGCAAGGGCAGGCCCCCTCCTGATGTCTCCAAGGCCCCAACTGGATGTGGCTGCAGAGGGTCTCCACTGTCTATCAATGATGCCCTCAGTCCCCTCCTCCTAGCAGGGGACAGAGACAGAGCATTGGGGGGAGAGACAGAGGGAGAATGAGAGAGACAGAGACAGAGAGATGGAGGGGACAGAGACAGAGTTTTGGGGGGAGAGACAGAGAGAGAATGAGAGAGATAGAGAGATGGAGGGGACATGACAGAGTGTTGAGGGGAGAGACAGAGAGAATGAGAGAGAGAGAGATGGAGGGGACGGAGACAGAGCGTTGGGGGGAGAGACAGAGAGAGAATGAGAGAGACAGAGAGATGGAGGGGACAGAGAGCATTGGGAGGAGAGACAGAGAGACAATGAGAGAGACAGAGACAGAGAGATGGAGGGGACAGAGACAGCATTAGGGAGAGAGACAGAGAGAGAATGAGAGAGACAGAGACAGATGGAGGGGACAGAGACAGAGCCTGGGGGAGAGACAGAGAGACAATGAGAGAGACAGCGAGATGGAGGGAACAGAGACAGAGCGTTGGGGAGAGAGACAGAGAGAGAGAGAGAGAGACAAAGAAATGGAGGGGACAGAGACAGAGCATTGGGGAGAGAGACAGAGAGAGAATGAGAGACAGAGAGAGATGGAGGGGACAGAGGACAGGAGGAAGACTGTCACCCACCCAATCCTTACCCCTTCTCTGGGCCTCAGTTGCCCAGTCAACAGCAATGAGTGTGGAGCTCCAGGAGACTCTGGGAGGGCCAGGCTGGGGAGGTATTGCCAGCTACTGCCAGGATGGAGAGGGGGTGCAGTTCTCCGGGTGGTCTGGAAAGGAGCGGGCAAGCAGCCGCTTATCAGGAAACATTGCCTAATTGGGAAGGTTTATGGGGCCAAGCAGGGGGTCTCCCTGGGGGAGATGGTGAAAGCCACTCATGAGTCATTTGAAACTGAGCTGGACAAAGAGCTCAAGGAGAAATGATCCCACCCAGCCTGCCAGCCGTGGGCAGAATGAGCTCATGGGCTATGGGGCGCGTATGTGTGTGTGAGATCGTGAGCATGTGTGTGTGCGCACGCTCATGAGAGAGAGAGGAAGGAAGAGAAGACTGGTCCTCTCACAGCTGGCACTGGGAAGCTGAGCCCAACAGAGCCTCTGCCAAGGCCCATCCCTGTGTGACCAGGCTGCCCCCTGCAGGTCAGCGAGTTAAGGGCCCAGCATCCCAAACAGGGCTCAGCATCCAGCCGGCTGGACCAAGCATCTGGGTCCAGCATCCTAGTCAGCACCCTGTTCAGCATCCCAGGGAGCATCCTGGTCCAGCCTCCTAGCCAGCACCCACTTTAGATCCCAGCCAGCGTCCCATCCAGCGTCCTGGTCCAACATCCCAGCCAGCATCCAGGTCCAGCATCCTGGTCAGCACCCAGTTCAGCATCCAAGCAGCATCCTGGTCCAGCATCCCAGAGAGCATCCTGGTCCAGCCTCCCAGCCATCATCCTGGTCCAGCCTCCTAGCCAGCCCCCACTTTAGATCCCAGCTAACATCCTGGTCCAGCATCCCAGCCAGCATCCTGGTCCAGTGTCCTCGACAGCATCCTGGTCCAACATCCCAGCCAGTATCCAGGTCCAGGGTCCTAGTCAGCACTCAGTTCAGCATCAGGATGCTTCCCAGCCAGCATCTTGGTCCAGCATCTCAGGAAGCATCCTGGTCCAGCCTCCTAGCCAGCACCCACTTTAGATCCCAGCCAGCATCCTGGTCCAGTGTCCTCGACAGCATCCTGGTCCAACATCCTAGCCAGCATCCGGGTCCAGCGTCCTAGTCAGCACTCAGTTCAGCATCCCAGGCAGCATCCTGGTACAACATCCCAGGCAGTATTCTGGTCCAGCATCCCAACCAGCATCCTGGTCCAGTGTCCCAGCCAACGCATACACCCTCTGGACAGTACCCAGCACAGGACCTGTCCTGGGACAGATGCCAGTGGACATGGAGCTTTTTCCTAATGGTGGGACACCATGTGTTCACACCACCTTGCCTTCTGTGAGATGTGTGTTGGGAAACTTGGGTCCATAATAAACATTTCTTAACGTGTTTCAAAGTTTTTAAAATTTGTTGTTTTGAGATAAATGTAGATCCACATATAATTGCAAGAAATAATAAAGGCAGCCCTTGTAGCCTTCATCTGACTACCCTTGGTAGAAGAAAACTGTTGCAAAACTCTAGGACAATATGGCATCCAGGGAACTGCATTGACACAATCAGTTGACTTTGGTGCATGCACTCTGTGTGTCCATGTGTTCAGTTCCATGCAATGTCATCACACATGGGGGTTCATGTGTCCACTGCCACGGGCCGGTACACAGCACCTCCATCACCACAGGGTAACACCTGCTTCCCTTTTATAGCCACACCCATCCCAGCTCCCACCCCTGGAGCCCACTAACCTGACCTCCATCCGTCATTTTGTCGGTTCAGGAATGCTACATGCATGGAATCATACAGTATGTGACCTTTGGGGACTGGCTTTTGCACTGAGCCTAATTCCCTGGAGACCCACCCAGATTGCCAAGTGTAAGTTTCTTCTTTTTTATGCTGCAGAGGACTCCACTGTATGGATGGACCACAGTCTGTTAAGCACTCACCCATTGAAGGACATCTGGGCTCCATCCAGTTCCTGGCTATTATGAGTAAAAACTGCTGTAAACATTCATGTAAATGTTTTGTGTGAACATACGTTTTATTTCTCTGGGATGCATGCCCAGGAGACCCATGCTGGGTCATATGGTAGTTGCATGTTCAGTTTTGTGAGAAACTGTCAAACTGTTCTCCAGAGTGGCTGCACAATTGTACAATCCCACCAGCAGCGTACAAAAGATCCAGTTTCTCCACATCCCTGCCAACATTTTGGGCGTGTCACTGTTTTTTAGACGTTTTTATAGGCATGCAGTGGTGTCTTATTGTGGTTTTAATTTGCATTTCCCTAATGGCTGATGATGTTGAACATTAGTGATTTTTATTTGCCATCTGTATCTCCTCTTTGGTGAATAATGTGTTCATCTTCTGCTCATTCTCTAATTGTACTGATTTTTTTAATGTTGAGTTTTGGAAGCTCTTAATATATTGTAGGTATAATTCTTTGCCAGATGGCTGGTTTGCAAATGTGATGTCCCAGGGTCTGCAGTGTGCCTCCACAGACACCACAGTACCCTCATTTCTGTGGCTGTACAACAGGCATGAACATTGAGAAGACTGTTTCTTCCAATTCATTCTTCTTTTTCAAACTTTTTTGGGTAGTTTAGGATCTGTGCCTTTTTGTATACATTTTAGAACATGCTTGTCTGTGCCTATGAAAAAACACCTTGCTGAGATTTTTCTAGGGATTACATGAAGTCTATAGATCAACTTGGGGACAACTGGCATCTTTGCTATGTTTGAGTTTTCCAATCTATGAACATGAACACATCTCTATTTGGGTTTTCTTTGAATTCTTTGATCATTGTTTTGTAACTTCAGCACACAGGTCTTGTATGTGTTTTGTTAAGTTTATCAATGAGTATTTCCTTTCCTTGGATGGATTAAAATCATATTTCAGTTTCCACAAGTTGTTGTAAGTATACAGACATGAAGTTGATTCTATGTGTTGATTTTGTATGCTGCAAACTTACAGAACTTAGTTCCAGAAGGTTTTGTGAGTTGTCTTTTTTTTTTTTTTGTAAGATTCATTGGGATTGGGATTGGCATGAGAT
Source organism: Panthera pardus (assembly GCF_024362965.1). Taxonomy (NCBI): domain Eukaryota; kingdom Metazoa; phylum Chordata; class Mammalia; order Carnivora; family Felidae; genus Panthera; species Panthera pardus. Next base: position 2,119,988 of record NW_026526654.1, read on the forward strand.
AATCACATGATCTGCCAATATTCTTTTTCCTGTCTTATCACACTGGCTACAACTTCCGATTCTATGTTGAATAAAAGAGTAGACATCCTTGTCATGTACTCCATCTTAGGGAGAAAGCTTTCATTTTTCACCATTAAGTATGTTACTTGCAGGAGTTTTTTTTTTAATGATTATTGATTTATTTTGAGAGAGAGAGAGAGAGAGAGAGAGAGAGAGAGAGAGAGAATGAACATGGAGGGGCAGAGAGAGAAGGAGAGAGAATCCCAAGCAGGCTCTGCACTGACAGTGGGTTTTATTTTTTAATGGTCTTTATCAGTAGAAAAAGTTATCTTCAATTCCTAGTTTGCTAATAGTTTTTGTCTTGGATGACTGTTGGATTTTTTTCAGATGCCTTTTCTTCATCAATCAATACAATCATATGATTTCTCTCCTATAGACTGTGGGTGTGATTGATTGCAGACGTTCATTTTCAAATGTGGACCAAGACTTGCACATCTGAAGTGAATCCCACTTTCCATAGTATATAATTCTTTTTGAACATTGCTACATTTGGTTTGCTAATAGTTTGCTGAGAATTTTGCTTCTAAGTTCTTAAGGGTTATTAGTCTGTCGTTTTCTCCTTTTTTGTACCTTTGCCAGGTTTGGGCATCAGACAGGATAATACTGGCTTCCTAACATGAGTTGGGGTCTATTTCCATCTCTTTTATATTCCTAGAAGAAATTGTAGGGGCGCCTGGGTGGCTCAGTCGGTTAAGCGTCTGACTTTGGCTCAGGTCATGATCTCGCGGTCTGTTGAGTTCGAGCCCCACGTCAGGCTCTGTGCTGACAGCTCAGAGCCTGGAGCCTGCTTTGGATTCTGTGTCTTCCTCTCTCTCTGACCCTCCCCCATTCATGCTCTGTATCTCTCTGTCTCATAAATAAACGTTTAAAAAAAAGAAATTGTATAAAATTGATGTTTTTTCCTTACATGTTTGATAAAAGTTTCAATGAAACCACTGGGTAATGGAGACTTCTTTTTTTTTAAGGAGCTTTTTATTTACACCATTAAAAAAAATTATAGGACTATCCAGGTGATTTCTTTCATCTTGGTTGAGTTTCAGTAATCTATAGTTTGAGAGGAATTGGTCCTGTTTCTTCTAACTTGTTGACTTTTTTAGCATAATGTTGTTTGTAGCATTGCCTCATGATCCTTGTGATGTCCTGGGGTCTGTAGTGATGCCCCTTGTCCTGATGTCCTGATCTTGGTGGCTTGTGTCTTCCCCCATTTTAACTTCTTTAGTCTTGCCAGGGGTTTATAAACATGACGGAGTTTTTTGAAGAGCCAGCTTTTGTTTCATTGATTTCTCTATTTTCCTGTTTCCAATTTCATCCATTTCTGCTCTTAATTTTATTATTTCCTTCATCCTTCTTGCTTTGGTTTTACTTTGCTCCCCCTTTTCCACTTCCTTGAAGCAGTAATTGACAATATTGCCTTGAAACCTGCCCTATTTTCTGATGTGAGCACTCAGTGCTATAAATTTCCCTCTCAGCACTGCTTTTGCTGCACCCCACATGTTCTGATATGTTCTATTTTCCTTTTCCCTCCTGAATGTGTACACACCAAACAACAGAGCTTCAAAATCCACAAGGTAAAAATTGTTAGAGCTGAAAGGAGATATAAACAAACTCACCTTGTAGCTGTGGACCTCAGCCTCTGTGAGCAGGTGATCAAGCTACTAGATAGAAAATCAGCAAGCCCACTGACCAAACAGTCTGATTAACACCACCCAACAGCAGCAGACCATTTACTCCTTGCAAATATCATGGGACATCTGCCAAGATAGACCATACCGTGGGGTGTGACATAACCTCACCAAATTTGAAAGAGCTGAAATCATACAGGGTGTCTTCTCTGGCCACAGTGAAGTCAAACTGGAAATCAATACCACAAAGACATCAGGGAATTGTCCAAATGCTTGGAAACTAAGATGCATACTTGTGAATAATCCATGGGTCCGAGTCTCAAGGGAAATCAGAACATACATGTCCACATTTGTAACTAAAGCAGAAAGTCCATGCCCTGACTTGATGGCAAAACCTGATTTGAGAAAGCATTTCATTTCTATCATATTGTTAGTACTGCTGTCAGGGATGGTGCCACTCAGGATATGGTCCTGGGTTGGTAGGCATGTACTGACCTTCACCCCCAGACCAGCAGAGAAAGCTGGGCAGGCACTGGGACTGAGAAGACATTCACACCCACACTGTGGGTCAGGACTCAGCAGAAGGGGAGCTATTTGCATGTAGGGGCCAGTGCCCCATCCCAGAAGTCCCCACCCCATGACTGGGACTCCCACCCTAGCTGCAGGCTCCCTGGAGGGCCTGGGGGTATGTGGATCCTTCATCCAAGCTGTTCACTCTATACCCCCTCTGCCGCACTGACCCCAGAGAGCTCTGACCCCAAGGCTTCCGTGTTTCATCAGGTCCCCCTGATCCCTGTGGCTGATCCCCCCACAAGGGAGGATGCGGACAAACAGGCCATGCTGAGCCCTTCCCCAGGGCCAGACCCTGAACCAGAACCCACCAGGCTCTGAGGCTTTGCAGGCTCCTCTGAGGCTGGGGAGGGGGTGGCTGTTGAGCTCAGCAGTGGGGGGCAGATCCCAGCAGCTGAGGGGCACTGAGCAGCCCCTCCATTGTGGAGCCCTGACTCCAAAGTCACTGGACTTGCATTTCCTGCAACTTCCTCCAGCAAGTTCAGGGGCCTGGACCCCCAGGACTGCTCTGCATGTGATTCAGGACAGGTGCGTGGAGGAGAACGTGCAGCCTAGTCAGCAAGGCCCCCTGCTCCCACCATGTGTGCTGACCGTCATGCCACGGTCAACAGCGCGTCCTGCAGGGACACCTCCACTGCCCCGTTCCCTCTGCCTACCTGGGTTTCCAAACAAGCAGCTGCACAGAGCTGGGTAACCAACTCCAAAAATTGTGTGGGGCCAAATCTCACTCAGAAACGTGAGTGCATCTCTGAGTCATTTGTCTCTGCTCAAACTATGATGTCTAGGTGCAGCCACTCTGGAAAACAGTTTGGAGGTTCCTCAAAAAACTAAAAATAGAACTTCCCTAACCCAGCAACTGCACTAGGCATTTATCCAAGGGATACAGGTGTGCTGTTTTGAAGGGACACATGCACCCCCATGTTTATAGTAGCACTATCAACAATAGCCAAAGTATGGAAAGAGCCCAAATGTCCATCGATGGATGAATGGATAAAGAAGAAGTGGTATATATATACAATGGAGTATTACTCAGCAATCAGAAAGAATGAAATCTTGCCATTTCCAACTACGTGGATGGAACTGGAGGGTATTATGCTAAGTGAAATTAGTCAGTCAGAGAAAGACAAGTATCATATGACTTCACTCATATGAGGACTTTAAGAGACAAAACAGATGAACATAAGGGAAGGGAAGAAAAAATAACATAAAAACAGGGAAGGGGAAAAAACAGAAGAGACTCAAATATGGAGAACAAACTGAGGGTTACTGGAGGGGGTGTGGGAGGGGGGATGGACTAAATGGGTAAGGGGCATTAAGGAATCTACTCCTGAAATCATTGTTGCACTATATGCTAACTAATTTGGATATAAATTTAAAAAATTAAAAAAAAATTTTAAACTATGATGTCTACATTTTGATGAGAAAGATGTCCTTCAGTGAGGACTGGTGTGGCTGTCCCAGAGCCCATGAGGGAGGCTGTTGGTTGTGTCACTGTTGTCACAACAGCAGGACTGTCCTGACATGACGGTCGTCCCTGTGAGCCTTACCCAGTAGCCGGTCCACCCGGCTGTCCAGCCAGTCCAACCCCAGGGCTGTCTGTGGTCCTGCGTTCAGCCAGCTGGAGGAGGGAGGACCCATAAGCGTCCAGCAGGGGGCAGTCCTGAACAAAACCCAATTTACAGGGAATGAATGAGGTGCCTGGGTAGCTCAGGTGGTTAAGATTGGACCTGTGATCTCACAGTTCATAAGTTTGAGCCTTGCATGGGGCTCTGCACTGACAGCATGGAGCCTGCTTGGGATTCTCTCTCTTTCTGCCCCTCACCTGCTCATGTGTGCACATGTTCTTTCTCTCTCTCACAATAAAAAATAAACTTAAAAACTTAAAAAAAAAAAACACTTGAAGATCCTGGAATTGAAGTAAATAAGTAAATAAATAAAAGGAAGGAATTAACTACTTGAAAAAGAGAAAGTCACATCCCCATAAACAGTGCTCAGAAGGTGTAAGAAACTATAACCCAGTGAGAGTGAAATACACACCTTTCTGTTGATTTCAGGGTGAGAAAGCCCTTCTTAAGCATAAGAAGGAAACGTCAGTGGTCCCAGAGCAAAATGTTGCACGTGTCTGTAAGGCATCTGGCAATAGACCTCCGAAGTCTCAGCCTCGTCAAAGCATTGGCCCAGGTTCTAGGCATTTATGCTAGAAAAATAACAGACATGCACACTCTGGACGGATATGGTGGCTGAAGCAGTACTCGCAATGGTACAAAATTACAAGCATTATAAATGTCCCCCAGAGGAGATCTGTGTTCAGACAATGTTTCCAGGAAATTTTAACTGTTTAGAGATACAAGGAAACTTCTCGTTAAAAACAAAACAAAACAAAACAAAACAAAACAAAAAAAATAGCCTTGGAGCTCACACATCGATTTGTTCCTCCCCCAGACCTCACTAAAATGATCATAAATGAATGAGAACATATAAGGCCCAAGGGACAGTCTTCAGGAGAAGCCGGGCAGAGATTACAGCAGACTTCTGGAAGAAAGAAAACAGATGAGGGAGTCCAGGGTTCTAGAGAGTAGTCAGGGTGGGGTCCAGCAGATCCCCCAGCTGAGAACACAGCTGGAGTCCACAGAGGCAGCCGTGGGCTGGATCGCTGCCCCGAAATCCATATGTGGGCGCCTCAACTCCCAGGACCTCAGAGTATGACCATGTTTGGAGACAGCCTGTAAAGAGGTGATTTGGGTAAACTGAGGCCACTGAGGGGCCCTGATCCAAGGGAGGAAGGTGGAGGGGGCACAGCCCAGGCCACACGCTCTGCTGCATCTGTCCGTAGGCCTGGAGGCCTCACCTGCCCACCTGCAAAGCGTGAAGCCTGGGCGTCTGAGCTGACGTTCTGAGGTTCTCTATTACACAGCATGCCAGGAGGGTAAGACGCAGACGGGTTGTCTGCCCGCCAGCATCGGGAATGTGTGGAGACCCCGCTCTTCTCTGAGCCTGTGCTCTGATGGAAAGTCCTGGAAGCCGCAGCCCTGCCAAGCATTGTCTCACCAAAGCCAGCTGAGGGTGACTGTGCTTGGACCCGGGACCTCAGACCTCAGGGACAGAGATCTCTGGACACCTCGCTCAGCTGAGGCTCAGCAATCCCACACTTGGCCGTGTCCTGTGCACCTGTCACAAGCCATACGTGGGCCCCAGAAGTCTGACAGGTGTACCCATGGTGCCCACAAAGCTGGGGGTTTCCACCAGGTATGCGTGTGACAACACAGGAGATGAAGTGCCCTCCTGCAGGGCTGGGGAGGAGTCCAGGCAGTCCATGTGTGGGCTACCAGCAGAGCTGAATCCCAAAGGGTAATGGCAAAAAAGTGCTGGCATGTGCTTTGTGGTGGGACAGTGCTGGCATGACCTTCGTGGTGACACTGGGTCTTCAGTAGGTGCTGCTTACCCACCACGTCTCCACAAACACCTTCAAGCTGGCAGGTGGCTACCTAAATGCAAGCCAAAATTAATTAAAATTAGCTGCCACGAAGCGCTGAGGTCCTCAGCTGCCCCGGCCACATCTCAGGTGCGAGGAAGCTGATGCAGCCAATAGCTCCTGCAGTGGGCAGCACATGCACAGAGCATGCCCATCAGGGCCTCCCTCTGGTCAGTGCTGCTTCAGATGCATTCGTTCACTTCATTGACCAAGATTTATCACACACTAAGGGCTGCGAGCTCTGCCAGGTACCGGCGATAGAGCAGGGAACAGGCAGGCAAAATTTTGTCCTTTTGAGACTTACATTCTATATGGGAAGACAGATAATAAATCAGATAGGTGGACAGACAGACAGGAGGTAGGTAGTTAAGTGACAGATGATAGACAGATCAATAGGTGATAGATAAATGACAGATAGGTTGACAAATGATAGAGAGAGAGACAGATGATAGACAATATAGATATGTTAGAGAGATAGATAATATAGATAGATTAGATAGATAATAAATACATAGATACATAGATGATAGGTAGGAATATATAGATACACAGATACATAGAAAATAGATAAGAGATAGATGATGGATGATAGAAATATAATAGATATATAGATACATAGATGTAGATAATATAGATAGATAGGTGATAGATTAGATAGATAGATGATATAGATAGATAGATAGATAATATAGATTGATAGATGATAGATTAGATAGACAGATAATACATGATAGATGGATAGATAGATAATATAGAAGGATAGATGATAGATTAGATAGATACATAGATAATATACATACATTAGATAGAATAGATAGATAATATAGACTGATAGATTAAACACATAGCTGATAGATTAAATAGATACATAGATGATAGATTATGGATGGATGGATGGATAGATAATATAGAATGATAGATGATAGATTAGATAGATACATAGATGATCGATTAGATACATAGATAGATGATGATAGATAGATAGATAGATAGACAGATGATAGATAATAGAAGATAGGTGATAGGCAGACAGATCCATAGATGAGCATACAGACTGACGGGCAGGTACACGAATGACAGGGAGGGGAAGAGCCCAAGGACACTTAAATCAGGGAAAAGTCATCAGGGGTCCGGGGGAACCAGGTTAGAGACAGCTTCACTGGGACAGTGGCATGTGCTCCAGCCCAGAAGATGGTGAGGGCTGAGCTCTGAGCAGCCTTGGGGTGGGGCACACAGCATGCTGGAGGTCAGCGGGGAGGTGAGTGAGGCTGGGACAAGGGGCGAGTCAGACACCAAGAAGGCAGAGCAGGCATGCACTTCAGGGGCCTAAGGTGGGGTCGTTCAGGCTGTCACACTAAGATCGGACTGCAGCGCAAGCAAGGAAGAAGGAACCGGGGAGGCTCCAGCCAGCCCTGCAGGGACGCAGAGAGCCGGGTGGCGCCAAGGCTGGGCTGCCCTTGCTTGGCTCAGATGGGAGCACCAGCAATGTGATGCGTGAGGTGTCGCGCTGGTCACTGGCATCAAGGATAGAACTGACAGAAAACAGTCGCTGGCATGGCAGATTAGAATGGGCTGCAACCCCCATCTTGCAAAGTCAGCCCTGGATTCCAGACACCAAGGACACCAGTAACAGACAACGCACTGCACAGCAGCCACAGAACCCCACCAGGATAGGCACACATGGACGCAGCATCACTAAGGGAGAGGCCACCGTGAGCCTGTGGATCTGCATGTCCATGCACAGGGGGACCTGCTCTGAGAAGCCTTGCCCCCCAAACTCATAGAAACTGGGACCTCACAGTCTGAAACCACCACTCTCTTGCCTGAGAGACTGAAGCCCCATGCATCGCTCTGACCCAGGCAAGCAGCATTGGTTTCCAAACCCAGAGTTGTAGGCAGTGTTCCAGGGTGTCTCCGAGATTCCCAAGTCTGGATGTGCACCCCTTGCAGAAACCCAAACCCTTCACTCAGGGTGAACCTGTGAGTGTAATGGGGTCAGGTTACTGACCAGCTGACTTTGAAAAGGCTGAATAGGGGCGCCTGGGTGGCTTGGTCCGTTAAGCGTCCGACTTCGGCTCAGGTCATGATCTCACAGTTCGTGAGTTCGAGCCCTGCGTCGGGCTCTGTGCTGACCGCTCAGAGCCTGGAGCCTGTTTCGGATTCTGTGTCTCCCTCTCTCTCTGCCCCTCCCCTGTTCATTCTCTGTCTTTCTCTGTCTCAAAAATAAATAAATGTTAAAAAAAAATTTTTTTAATGAAAAGGCTGAATATCCAGGTGGGCTTGGCTCAATGAGGTGACCCTGTACCTGGGACCACTCCTCCTGGAGGTCACAGATATTGGAGGAGTGTCAAAGGCCAGGAGCACAAGGACACAAGGATGGTTCTTAGCTCCTGAGAGCAGTCCCCAGCCAACAGCAGTGAGACAACAGGGACCTCAGCCCTAGAACCACAAGGACACAGTTCTGTCAATGATGCAGGGGGATTCAAGGCAGCTCCTTCCCCAGTCCAGCCCCCAGATGAAGACATAGGCTGCCCACGTCCTTGGTTTTGCCTGGTGAGATGCAGAGCAGAGGACCTAGCCACACTGTGCCCAGACTCCATCTACAGACTGATGTGATACGTTAGTCTGGTGATTGGCTGGCCTTGTGCTGATTTGTTACATGCCAACAGAAAATTCAAACACCTGAGCCAAGCTTCGGTCAAGGGGTTCCTTCACAACTTGACTTTCCATGATGATTTTCACTTAGGGTTCCCACAGACAGAGGCCTTGGGAATAAGGTTTATCCCCAGGCTGCACTGCCCACCTCCAAGCGACCAGAACTTGAGGACCACTCCTTCCCTCCAGCCCCCACCCTGCCCCACCCCCACGAAGACTTCCAGGGCCCCAGTTACTGATGGCTCATGACCCAGAGCTGCTCTGTCTCACAGATGCTCTCAGAATCACCCAGCACAGTACCAGGTGCCCCTGCTTCCTCCTGTGCTCTGCATAGGTAAGCCAATGCACTCAAGGATGTCTTGCTATATAAGGGTGCCTGTGGTGGTCTTATATATTGGGTTTTATCCTCAGTAGGAGGATCATTTCTTATGTCTGATCTTGGCTCCGCCCATTTCTCAACCTGCCCCTTGGACACAGACACCAGTTGTGGATCCTGACCCTGGTTCTGGTGTCTCTATATAACTAATCTCAGGGCCACCTGAAAGCTCTGGTGGGGAAGACACAAACATGGTGGGTTGGCCCAGGGACCTCAGCAGGGGCCCCTGGTCTTGCGTTTCCCTGAGTGTCAATTCCTGCCACACCAGAGTATGGAGTGACAGCAGGAACAGTGGCTCACAGAGTTTTGTGGGCCCTGGGCCTAGTGCTCTGGGGCTCAATCTATGCCATCTTCTTAGACTTATGGATCGACCCAGACCAGAGCTGGTTCTGGCCTCCCCAGTTCATCTGACTCAACAGGGAGCTTGCACCCCCAAAGGAGCACAGACCTGAAATGCCAGACATCCCACAACAAAAGCCACCAGACACCATCACCAACTGAAGCAGAAGTAGCAGGACACGCTGTGTAAGAAGATGATATGGAAGATCAGTGCCCGGGGAGTTATGAGCCCACACCTCATCCCTGAGGTGCAGGGGGAGCATGGTGAGGTACTATGTCTGTCCCCTGGGATCAGTGAGGTGGTGATCACTGATCAGCCCCTTCCCCTCTGGCTGGTGTCACAGCAGACCTGCACAACAGACTTCAATGTGACACCCTATACTCATGCTGCCAAGAACCAGGAAATCCTCCACCTGAATGATAATCAATGGACACCAAAATGACACAGGCATTGAACTTATCTGACAAGGAATTTAATGAAGCCGTCAGAAAAATGCTTCACAAGCAATTACAAATACACTCGAAATAAATGGGGGGAAAAGAAACTGTCAGACGAAACATAGGAGATATAAACAAGAACCAAATAGAAATTTTAGAACTTAAAAATGCAACTAAATAAAAATATCAAAGTGTGGGCTTCACAGCTGAATGGAGAGGAAAGATAAAAGACTCAGGGAATGCGAAGACAGCACAATGGAAACCACCCAATCTGAACATCAGAAAGAAAAGAAAAGGGCAGAGCCAAAGGACCCGTGGACGGCAGAAGGTCTCCTGTGTCACTGGAATCCTGGAAGGACAGGAGAAAGATGGCCAGGGTGGGAAAGATTTCCCAAAGTTGGTAAAAGACTTAAACCTACAGGGGCGCCTGGGTGGCTCAGTTGGTTGGGTGGCAGACTTTGGCTCAGGTCATGATCTCACAGCTCATGGGTTAGATACCCGTGTTGGGCTCTGTGCTGACAGCTCAGAGCCTGGATCCTGCTTCGGATTCTGTGTCTCCCTCTCTCTCTGCCTCTCCCCAACTCTCATTCTCTCTCTCTCTCTCTCTCTTTCTCTCTCTCTGCCTGTCTATCTCTCCCTCCCTCCATCCCTCTCTCAAACATTAAAAAAATTTTTTTTAAAGACTTAAACCTACAGATTCAAGAAGCTGAGCAAGATTAATGGGAAGAATGCACAGCAGGACCGTCACGGTCAAACTTGAGAAAACTGAAGACAAAGAAAAAATCTTGAAAAGATCAAGAGGAAAGCGACACCTTACTGACCAGGGAAAACCATTCGAATTGTGGTGTATTTATCATCAGAAACCATGGAAACCAAAGGAAGTGGCATATTTTTCAAAAGAAAGAAAAGAATTGTCAACCTCGAATTCTATGGTCAGCCAAATCCTGTAATGAAGAGAGACTGAAGTCAATCCAGGGGGAGGAAAATGAAGAGAATGTGTCCCCATTACACCTGCTCTGAAAGGAGAGTTAAAAGAAGTTCGTGGAGGGGCACCTGGGTGGCTCAGTCATCTGACTTCGGCTCAGGTCGTGATCTTGCAGTGGGTGAGTTCAAGCCCAGTGTCAGACTCTGTGTTGACAGCTCAGAGCCTGGAGCCTGCCTCAGATTCTGTGTCTCCCTCTCTCTCTGTCCCTCCCCTGCTCATGCTCTGTCTCTCTCTCTCTCTCAAAAATAAATAAAGATTAAAAATTTTAAAAAAAAGTTCATGGAACAGAAAGGAAATGATGAAAGAAGGAATCAAGGAACATTATGGAAGAAGAAAGACTAAAAATGTAGGTAAATACAATAGGATTCCCTCCCCCTCTTAAGTTTTTTAAATTGTGTTTGATGGTTTAAGCAAAAATTAGAACACTGTTTTGTGTGATTCTCACAGTCTGTAGAAGGAAATGTTTAAGATGATGATGTTATAAATGAAAGATGACGAAAGGATGTTCTTGAACTGGTAAAATATCTGGCAAAGAGATGGAAGTTTTCTACCTTGTACTCAAACTCCAGTAGACTGTGTGTTACATACACAAAATATAATACATAGACCAACCAGTAAAAAAGCTTTACAAAGTCATAAGTAAAGCTCTACTCAAAAGCACAGTAGAGAATATGATTTTTAAAACTCATTTGTATTTGGTTTTATTAGCAAGACTCATTTTACTCATATGTGAAAGAACTGTATTAAAATTCTAAATTATTTCAAAAACACACAAAAAAACACAAAAGCACTGTAGATAAACTAAAGTGGAATTCTAAAATGTGTTCAAGTAACCCACAGGAATGTATGTAAAAGAAAACAGAGACACAGAGGGAACAAACAGGAAACGAAAAATAAAATGTCAGATATAAACCACAACATATCAACAATTACATTAAATATAAATGGCTTACTTTATTTGTAATAGCTAAAATAACAACCAAAATATCTAGGTGAATGCCTAATCAATCTCTAGCACACCCATTAAATGTAGTACCTACCAATACAAAAATAAAATAACATTTGGTCCACACAACAACTAAGATGGATCTCAAGGACATTATACTGAGTGAAAAAGCCAATCTGAACAGGTCACATTCTGTATGATTTAATGTGTACAACCTTTGTGAAATGACAAAATTATAGAGATGAAAAATAGATGCATGGTGCCAGGGTAGGAATTTGAGGGCAGGGGTGGATAACTCTCTAAATAGGTAATCTGAGGGAGAGCTCTATGGTGGTGGAAGAGGTCCATAGCTTGGTTGTGGTGGCAGTAAATGACATGTAGAGGAGAAAAGCCATAAACACACATCATACCAATGCCAATTCCATGCTTTTGACATTGTACTGTAATTATGTAACATATACCAAGGAGGGAAAGCAAATGAAGGTACATGGAAACTTTATGTATTTTTGTGTGTGTGGATCTAGTTATTTTTAAATACAAAGTATTTTTTAATGGGTAAGAAATTTGAGAACATACATCACCAAAGAGGATGCACAAAAGGTAAAGTGATCCATGAAAAGATGCTCACCAACATCAGCCATTGGAAAATAAACATGAAGACCACAATAGACAATCATTACATACCCATTAACTATTAAGTCAGCTAAGATTAAAAAAAAAAAGTCCCTGCCAATAAAATGCAAAGTGTAACAAGAATGTGGAGTATCCGGAATTTCTATGTTGCTGGTGAGACATATATGTGTCATTATATGCAAAATTGTGCAGCCAGTCTGTAAAACTCCTAGATATTTATTCCTGGGAGAAACAAAACTTTTGTTCACACAAAAAAACATGCAGACTAAAGTTAATAGCATCCCTACTCATGATTGCCAAACACTGGTAAAAACCCAGATGTCCTTTAACAAGAGAATGGGTAAATGGGTCAACAAACATGGTGCCTCCTTATGTTGGAATACTCCCCAGTAGCAGAAAGGAATGAACTATTGATAAATGAACTATTGATAAATTCAACAATGTGAATGAAGCTCAAAAACATTATGCTGTGTGAAAGAAAACAGTCTCAAAGAGTCACATGCCACATGATTCCATTTATAGGACATTCTCAGAAGGACAACGTTATTGAGAACGGAGAATACATCAGTGGTCTCCAGGGGTTATGGACAAAAGGAATCATATAGGGAGTTTTTTGAGGTGGTAGAGTAGTTTCATAAGATTATAGTGGTAGTTCTACACTGTGGGAAAATTTCATGAAACCACACACACACACACACACACACACACAGGACTTGCATCCATGATGTATAAAGAACTTCTACAAACAAAAAAGAAGGCAAAAATATCAATGAGACCATGTGTAAAACACCCAGATACCTCAAAATAAGAAGGTACATAAATGTCTAGAAAAAATCCAGATGAAAACCAAATGAGTCAAGATGACTGGCACGAAGACTTTTGCTTCTATCTGACACAGAGGAATAGGGAATGGACTTGCCTTCCTATATAAAACAACCACAACAAAGAACAGAAAAGTGATGAGAAAAATATGTGAAACTACAGAGAGTAAGGGTCAAAACATGCTGGGCAGTTATCCCTAAAAGAGGGGAAACAACAAGCTGAGCCCTACAAGTGCCAGGCCAACTGGGGAGAGTCCCCACTGCCAGAGGGAGGATGACCCAGCAGGAGTCCTCAGACTTCATGGAGCTAAGGGGACACAGTTGGGAGTGGAGGAATACAGATTGGCTGGAGTTCACAAGACAGAGCAGCAGAGATGACAGAACTGTGTGCACACCACTCCCATGATCTGCAGAGTGCTCCCTCAAATCATCCCTGAGTGCTGATCAGCATGTTTTACCAAATATTCAAGAAAAATACTAACAATTCTCCACAAACTCTTCTAGAACACTAATGAGTTTTTAATATTCATGGATAGTCCATGTGGCCAGAATTATCCTGATTCCAAACTCATATATTATAAGAAAAGAAAATACCACACCAATATCCCTCATGAACACAGATTCAAAAAACCTTAACTAAGGTTTGATTGAACAATATATAAAGAGGACAGTACATCACGAGCAAATGGAATTTATTCGAGGAATGCAAGGTTGGCTTGATATTTAAATATCAATTAATGCAATTTGGTATTTTAACAGACCAAAATAATACAAAGTATCAATTGTCTCAACAGATGCAGAAAATCAACTGACAAATTCTGACATTTGGATAAAAACTCAGCCCACTAAGAAGACAAGGGAACTTCCTCAACCTGATAAAGGGCATCTATACATATATATATATATATATATATATATATATATATATACATATATATATATATATATATATATATATAAACTACCATTGACATCATACTTAAATGAAACACTGCACGCTTGTGCCCCAAAATCAAGAGCAAAACTAGGTATTGACCCTCACCACTTTAATTCAGCACTGTTCTGGCATTTCTAGCCAATGTAATAAGGCAAGAAAAAGAAATGAAATATATCCAGAGTTGAAAGTGAGACGTAAAAGGGTCTCTATTGACAGATGACAGCATGTCTGTCTAGAAAACCCTACAGAATCTATGGAGGTGGGGGGGAAACCACTAGAACTAGCAAGTGAGTTTAGGAAGGGTGGAAGTTCAATGCAGTAAAATCAGTATTATTTCTACATAGTAGCCACAAGGAATGGAAGTGGAAATGCGAAAACATAGTTCCACTTGAGGTAGCATCTAGCCTGTAGCTTAAGAGGAAGGAGCTGGGCTGTAGGGCAGGTGGAAGATTCAGAGACAGGAGATGGTTGTGGCGTCAGGACATGGGAATACAGGCTTTGCTGACTCTCCTGGGCCAGCTGGACTGGTGGAAATGCTGTCCCCTAGAGCAGGAGAGAAGCTACTTGATGGGGAAGCTGGGGAGGCGGGGGGTGGAGCAGGTGGGCTGCAGAGCAGGAAGGCAGGGATGGAGCTTTGCAGGATACACGGCACCACATCCCAATGCAGCAAAATGGAAGGAGTGGCCAGTGGAGACCCTGGCCTGCCCTGCTCACCCCTTCTGACCCACAGTGCCCACTGGAGAGGTGTGGGGAGGTGACATCCGGCCTCTTCAGACCAAGGAGGGGCATGGAGGGGTGCATGCTTCCCCCTGCTTTTGCTGATGGAACCGGAGGTGGCACTGAGGGTGCACAGAAGGAGTGAGGGTCTTGGTGTCAAGGGAATCACAGACCGTGGGCAGGTCATGGGCAGCACAGGAAGGGTGCCACTAACGAAGCCCTGACACTCTGAACGCCCACCCCAAGAGCTTCAATCTTGACCCCTGGGGCCTGAGCGGTGACTCATGCCCTGAGGGGTAGTGACACCACATCTCGAGTTGTCTGGGAATCAAGCAGTTTTCCAGCTGCACCCAATGCAGACTAGCCAGGGCTGTGGGCACTGGTTACCAGGAGGAGAGTGATCTGCACTCGAGGGGGGTGGGGGAGGCAAGAATGCTGAGGACTGAGGAGGGGCTGGGCCTGCCCCACCCGCAGCTGAGCCCAGAGGCCTGCAGGCGGGGGAATCCTCAAGCGAACCCTGGTTTCCGGACCACACTACCTCGCTTAGCGTTTCCACATGGTGGCGCTGTCGGCCCAGAAGCGCGGCTGTGCAACCCGGTAGCACCCTGGGCAGGGAGGCTGGGCTAAATTCGGCATCTGGCAGGTGAGTGAGACCCCAAAGAGGTCCAGACCCCAGGGCAGCTGACTTACAGCGCGCACACAGTGGTGATGACAGGACTGCCATGCTTATTTGTACCCCCACATTCTGTTTTTTTATGGGTCTAAGACTCTGCAGCCGTGGCTCCCTGCTTTGGGAATCATATGATGCCAGGATTCAATGGCTCTATTTCCAGCTGCTCTGGGCCCCATGACTTTGTGGCTGGGAGATGCCAGCACATCAGGAGCAAATGTACTCCTTCACGGAGAATTCACAGCGTGGCTACTTGGGGACCTAGAACTTGGCGCCCCGCTTCTATGACTCCAAGATTCCACCCTTCCCCCCACCCCTGCCCTCCAAATTCCAACATCATGAGGCCACTTCTGTCTGTCAGAGTGACCGGGGACAGTGGACTCAAGAATAACGCAAGCTTTGGCAAGCACAGTGTCAGCCACGCCTGCTAGGTGGCCATGTCCTAAGTGGAGCAGAGGCAGGAGTCTGGGGTGCCCACGGAGTAAGACGCATGAGCTAGGGCTGCACACCCCAGAATGCACAGGGGGGTCTGGGCTGTGGGGGACACACATTCTCTGAGCCTGATGGCGGCCTTCCATGGAATGCCCCAGAGGTGCAGGCTGGTGATCCCCCAGCAGAAAGGCATTGGAGGTGTCTGGAGGAGGGGTCCAGACACCCCTGGGTCCCCTGTCACTGCCCTGAGCCCGGTTCCTCTGTGCAAGAAGGAGCTGACCCAGGGCTCCAGTGTCGGCTGGGGTGGAGTGCCCACTGTGGAGGGTAACTTGAGACAGATGGGTGGGTTCTCAGAAGGTCTGCCCCATCTCCCAGGAGCCCAGGCACAGAGACGAGCCCCAGGGACCATGGGTGCTCCCCACAAGAACACGACCCACCACCCCCTCTCCACCCCGTCCTGGCTTCTCTCCCTGCCTCGAGGCCCTGAGTCCCACCACTGACATTCAGATCTGGAGGGCCTTACTTTTGTGGCATATGTAATCCACAGAGAACCCTGACCTGCCTGGAGTCCCTCTGGAGCATAGGGGAAGTTGGTGGTACACCGCCCTGAGCCTCCTTGGGGTCCTTTCCTGGGACAGTGGGGGACCAGGCCCCCAGAGCATGTGGCATCATCACTGTACTCAAACAGTCTCAGACAAGTCATCTGATGTGAAAGCTTGCCTTTACAGGGACCTTCTGGAAACCAAGAGGGAGTGAACATTTGACTCAGATCTGGGCTGGGGAGGAAAGGCTTTTAGAACACAACATAAGAGGGAAACTGTGGGCCAGTGGTGACAGCGGACCTCCCCCTCCCCCTGCCCCCGCTGCTGTCAGTAGAGCCCTGTTCCCAAACTGTGTGCCAAGGCACCCAGGGGTGTGCCAGCAAATCCCCGAGGGTGTTGGGGGGGGGGTGTTTTCCATGCTCACAGACACACAGCAGTAGCCTCATCTGTGGGAGAGATACATGCTGCCTCCGCTGGGTTCCTGGCTGCTACTGTGATAAAGAGGAGGTGCTGGTGACATGAGGGGCCTCACCACCTCCCCACATAACTGCAGTCATGGGAGAATGACTTACAAACCGTACTTTTTTCAAAGACCTACTGATTACTACATTTGTTATCTGGACCAAGTCACTTGCTAAGCCACACCATCAGGTTGTTCTCTTGGCCTGGGTTCTGTAAATGGTGATGAGGGACAGAAAGTCTCCACCTGACAAGCAGCTGTCCCTGGGTGACCCGTGCATGGGGCAGGATCCCAGGTCCTCCTGAGCTCACAACCACAGGCTCCAGGGCTCCAGGAAGCAAGTAAGCAGGTCTGCAGTCTGGTCCTCCCCTCCGAGGACAGGAAGGACTGACACCTGACACAGGGGGTTCAAATACCACCACTGACAGGGAGCTCACTACCTCACTAAGCAAACTGCCCTCTCAGCTGGCCTTCCAGACCTCCTGGGACAGTGCCTTCTTCTCCTGGGGGCTTACCCTGGGGCTTCTGGGAGCCCACCATGGGATCCTTCCTACTGGGTCATTCCTGAGTGGGGAATACTTCGACAGCCCTGTGGCGGGGGTCTGCCAAGGAAGTTCCCTCTGCATGACAGCAGGGGGCGCTGCCAGGAAACCGTCCTCAGCCACAGCGGGCTCCTGGACTCGCTGGAGGCCTGGAGCCAGCGGGCCCCTGGCAGGCGCCACAGAATCCCCCAGCACAGAGCAAAGACCTGTCAGGCTGGACTCTACCCTCATGCCAAGATGCAGAATTTCCCGCTGAAAGTCAGGGAGTGGGAAAGAACGCCACCCCACCCCCATGCTTCCGGGGTCTCGGGAAACAGACTCCGGAGCATGGAGGATGCCCACTCCCCCTCTCTGGTGTCTCCCAGGATCCCTGGAGGGCTGGTGGCCCCCTGTCATCCAGACCCAGGAGGCCAAGCCAGGCAAGCCTTCCCTCCAAGGTCTCTGCATGCGAAGACCACAGGTGGGTAAGGAAGGGCTCTCGAAGCCCCCAGCCCAGGGCCACCATCAAGCTGCTCAACCAGGCTGCAGCCTGCCCAAAGGCTTGCCAAGATGCACATCCTCGGAGGAACTCCCCCACTCTCTCCCCCTGCATCAGAAAGGGCTGCCCAGCTCACTCTCCCCTGCACTCACCTGCACAGCAGAGGGAAGAGGCAAAGGAGGGAGAAACCAGTGGCCAAGGGAGCCCAGAGGGGCCTGGCAGATGAGAAGACTGTGTCCACCAGCTCCATCCCCTCTGTGTGTGCAGAGCCAGCAGCCTCTGGGGGCCCCCCATTAGGACTCTAATCCCCTGGCCCCACAGCTGCAAGGGGGAGCAGGAGCTGCCTCGGCGGGGCCCCCACCCCACTCCCACAGCCCAGGCCCCCGGTAATGCGATAATTGGGTGGGATTTTCACTGAGACAGAGGGGAAGTCCAGAGGCGGGTGAGCCAGCTCCCCTCCCACCCACCCTACTTCATTCCAGAATCTTCCTCCTTGCCTCCGCAGGTGGGGGGCTTGCGGTGACTGGAGGTGAGGGGAGGGGTGCAGTAGAGGGTCCGGGCATGCATAGACTTAACTGGATCCCAAAGGCAGTGCGCAGGGAAGTTTCCTTGAAAGAGAAGGGCTCTCGCTCCATACATGGGAAAAGACTCCTGACCCATCACCCAGGTGACCCACCCCTGGGGCTGACTCTTTTCCCAGATGTGGAAACCAAGGTGGGTGGGGGCAGCAAGCAGTGGGCTTGGCCTGCCTCTGTTTCTCATTGGGGCACCTGGAGGGACGCTAAGGCACCTCTGCCCAGAGAAAAGGCCACGTGCACACCCCACGGTCTCTCCATGGGGCCCCCACACTGCAGGCCAGGTGGTGAGGCATGGCTGGAGAGGACTCATGGGAGAAGCAGGTGACCCACAAGAAAAGAGACATCAAAGAGCCCGGAGTTGGGATTTCTACCTGCAGGTTGCTCCCCTAAACTCCACAGCAGTGACATGAATTCCTATCATAGGGACTTACAGGTCTCCCACAGGGCGCTTGGCAGGCACAGGCCCTCTCACCTGTTACCAGCTTCCCCAGGGGAAGCTGGGGAGACATGGAACCGGGTCTTCCCCTCCCAAATAAAAGTTCCCTGGTGTCCTTCTGGCATACCCCAGAATATGCAAGGAGGGCTTTGCAGTGGACTATCCGGTGGGTACTGGCTAGCTGCTCCTGGAGACTTCTGATAGGTCTCTTTACTCTCTGGTCTGCCCTTTCCCCATCAGCTAATTCATAAAGCTTACCTAGGTCGTCAGAAATCCCTTCTGGGGAAGACTAGGAGCTCTGGGCCGCCCCAGAGGTTGGAGGTCCCAGGGCGAGAGATGCCCCGCTGCACTGCCTGCCCTCGCTAGGAAGCGCCCGGGACTGGACGTCTTCTTTCCTGGTGGGGTGCGGAGAACAAAGTGGAGGCGTCAACACCTACGCTCCAGACAGCCCGTGTCCCAGTGCTGACCTTCAGACAGGGGCCCGTGCCCTGGCCGCCCACCCAGCCACTGTCCCCAGGGCAGGCCGCCTTCATCACCGCGGGTCTCCGCAGCCGAGCTGCGCGGTCAGCTCGGTTCCCAGCGGACCAGCGGGGAGCGGCTCTAGGGACTGGCCTCGGACGAAGAGACCCCCCTGGCGAGGAGATGGAAGAAAGGAAGAGCAGACCCGCCACTTGGAGAGCGAGAGACAGAGCGCACTACAGAGCAGGAGCAGGAGCGAGAGCCGGACCGTGCGTCACACGGAGAGCGCAGGGCGCACAGGGCTCCACACCGCAGCGCGGCCCTGGAGTCCCGGGCAGGCACGACCCTGGGGCTGGGAGGGGCGCCTGTGGACCACCATCCTGAGCCCCCGCCGGCCGCCCGACCAGCGGCCCATCTGGCACAGCGCGGCCCTGGGAGCTGGCGCGCCCCGCGCGCCTTGCGCACCCCGCGGCCACGGGAGGGGCCGCCGCCGCCCCAGCTCCAGGGCCCCGCCCGCCCCTTGCCCGCCCCGCCCCGGCCCTAGCCCGGGCCCCGGCGGGCGCCCCCCGCGGCGCTGCCCCGCCCCCGCCGGCCCGCGCCGCCCCGGGCCCCGGTCCGCCGCCCGGCCGCCGGCCCACCTGGCGCAGCGCCGCCCTCGGAGCCCGCGCACCGGCGCACACCCGCGCACCCCGCGCACCTCGCGGCCGCAGGAGGGCCCAGCACCGCCGCCCGCCAGCTCCCAGAGCCCGGCCCGCCCCGGCGCCCGTGCTCTCGGGGCGGACTCCCGGCCCTCCGCGCTCTCCCGCCCGGCGATGGCCCTGCTCGTATACTTCTTATTCCTCTACGGCCTGAAGCAGGCGCTGGGCAGTTACCCGATCTGGTGGTGAGTGAGCGGCCCCAAGCCGCCGCCGTCCCCTCGGGCAGGGCCCCGCGGTGGCCCGGAGCCCGCGCCCTGCCCCTGCGGCTCCACGGGGCACTGGCGGGTTGTTTTCCTTGGCGGCCACTTTCGACCTGTTCGGGCCAGGGCTGGGACGCGGGTGTCGGAGCTTCCGGGGACAGTGGTGTCCCGGGCCTAGAGGGGCCCCCGGCGTCGGAAAGGGCGCAGTGGCTGGGGAGAGGCGGGAACACTGTCTGCGCAGATGGCACCAACAGCCAGGCAGCACGAAGCCGAAGCAGCTGGGCGGGCGAGCTGGGCGCAGCGCGGGGGACAAGGACACGTTCCTTACGGACCCGGTCTTACGCGCACGCACACCTTCAAACAAAGTCGGTGAGACCAGACCCAACAGCTTGGGGCAGCAGCGCAGTTACGTAAAGACAGCGGGACCTGCCCGGAGTGGCGGGCCAGGACCCTGGGGCCAGCACCAGCCTTGGCCTCTCAGGCTCGGGGGATGCGGGGGGCACGACCCGAGGGGTTTCTTCGTGAGCCCCTGTCTGAACGGGGAAGGAAAGAGGGGCCGCTGGGGCTCTCTCTGCATGGTCCTCCCGTCGGAGGCACATTTCAGTTAGACCTTCCTCAATCTGACGATGGAAATGTAGACGAACCAAAGGAAAGGTCCCGAGTGTCTACTGCACAGATATGGTGTGTGTGGGGGGGGGGGGGGGAGGATCAGTGTTACCATCCCTTCGGGATCTGATTTGGCAGAGCCCCCACCGGGAGGGTCGCCGGCGGTAGGGAAAGGGGGGAGGGAGGCAGTACGCGGCGTTGCGCTCTGAGAAGCCCAAGATTTGAGGGTCACAAGTAGGGGCATGAAACCAGAAGACCCGCGGTTCCAGAGAAGGTTCCCCACACCCATGCTTGCGGGCGGGCGGGTACGCGCGCGCGCACACACACACACACACACACACACACACACACACACACACACACACACAGGAACCTTCTCCGACGGCTTGCCTGGAATTATAATAATTACGCCGAGGGGAAGGGGTGGGGGGAACCAAGCGAGCCGAAGTACATCTAATCCGATAATAATTTTTCTCTTCGAGATGGTTCAGGAGCAGGGGCGCCTGGCTGGGGACGCGGGTCCAGGCGCAGCCAGGCGGGGCGGGGTGGGAGGGGAGGCCCGGGCCAGTCCAGGGACCTGGGAGAGGCTGCTGGGCCGCTCTTCGGGGACCCGGGGCGTCCCTCACCGGCGCGCGCCGCACCTGCAGCGCCCTGTGGCCTTGGAGCGTGGGCTGCGGCCTCGGGGACCCTGACGCCCGCCTCGCCGGCCGCGGGGGGCTGGGGGGCACGTCCGAGAGAGCCCCGAGGCCGCCCGCTCCAGCGCAGGCTTCTAATTAGGACCCGCCGCCGCATTCCTGGGCGCAGGAGGAAGCGCCCTTCGCCCCCGCGCTCCTCCCGAAAGGAAGGGCCCTGTCACCAGCCTCCTGGCTACCCCACACCTCGGGATCTTTGTCCTGTTGGCCCTGAGGCTCCCTGGCCTTACCACCCCCCCCCCCAACACAGGTATGCCCCCCTTTCCACCCCGGCCACATGTGTTCCATGTGAGCGCACCCGCACATGCTCCGCACCCTGCGCTTCCCAGGTCAGCCGGAAGAGGCCCTTCCTCTGGGCAATCCACCCCAGCAAGATTCTGGAGCAGCCCTTGGCCCCAGAGAGAAGGGTGCCCCGGAACCCCAACTCTGTTCCTGGTGGGATTCTCACGCTTGGGGATTCTGCTTCTTGAGGAGAAGCGTCTGTGGTGGACACAGTCTCAGGGCTCCCTGGGGACAGCGGATTTACCCTCCTGCGTCCTCTCTGCCCCGGCCAGCCGCAGGGGAAGGAGCCGTACCCCCACAGGCTCCCAGGCCAAGTAGACCGGAAGGACGGCTCCCAGGGAGAGACTCAGGGTTTTCTAGCTGGGGAAAGCTTTCCTGTCTGCACGCCCTACCTGGAGGACTTTCCCACCGTGGCCCCTCCTCTCCCCAGCCCTCCCTCCCCCCAGTGCGGCTGAGGGACCCTCTCTTTATAACTTCTCACCTTCACGCTCAGCCTCCCCTAATTGGTTGTTCCGTTTCTCCCTCCCTCCCCTAGCGAAGCTACCGCAACCCCCCTTCTCCCCACACCTTGCATATAAAAGTGAAAGTAACGGGGGCTTTCTCACCTGCGGGGACGCTGAGGAAACAGCCCAAATCGGGAGTAATTAGGCTTTTGAAGTTGGTGTGGCTCCTGGTGGGAGGGTGGAGGAGCTGGCCGCCGCCCTGCAGGGAATCCCAAAGCCACCGCTCCCCAGCGCGGGGCGGAAGCGCCCCTCACCCAGCCCTCACCCTCGGTGCCAGGGGCAGGTCCCTGGGGAGCCCAGACCCGGTCACAGTCCCACGACCTGAACATTGAGAGTGTGCCTTGTGGGCTCCTTATGCGATCCTGTGACAGATTGGGGGGGGGGGCTCCCAGGGAAGGAACCAGAGAGGTGACAGGGCTGCACCACTCCTCTGAGCAGACAGGAGTGTCACGGAATTAGAACTAAGCAAACACAGGATGCGCGGAACACGGAGAACAGTACTCTGTAGGCACCAGAGCTCTGTGCTGTGCTCTGGGCCCCTTCCTCCTGTGTCCCTGAGTCTGGGCTGCAGGCATCTTGTAAGCCCCCTGGGCCTAACCTGGGCCCCTAGCAGAGGCCAGGCCCCCCACTGCCCCCACCAGGCTGTTCTGCCCCATTCCCGCCATGTCCTGCCCGTTCTGGCCAGCCTGCCCTCTGCCGTCCACCTCACTCCCTCACTGCCCTGCAGTGACAGCCCCGGTAGCCAGCAGCTAGCTGCCTTGTCTTCATCAACACAAAAAGCCTCACCCATCTGAGTCAGACCCTGCGTTCCACAGCCTCTGTGCTGGGAGCAGATGCCACCCGGGCTGACCCAGGACATTCCCCTGTGAAGCCACCCGGGTCAGATCTGTGGCCTGGGACGTTCTCCCACTGCAGTGCTCCCTGGTTCTCCCCCCACACCAGAATCGTCTCACCGTCCCTAACCACTGCCCCCACACAGATTTCCTGGCAGGGGACTCCCAGCTAAAAGCTAGTATCTGGCCCCTACGCCTTGCTTGCCACCTGGAAGGCCAACTCAGAAACAAGCCTGCCCACCTCCCAGAGCTTCTTCTGCATGCCCTGTCCCGTGCCGCCCCTCAGGCCCCCACATGGGTCTCCTCTGTGTTTGTGGGGTGCAGGTGCACTTGAGGTCAGAGAGGGTAGCCAGCCAGGAGCATTCTGGAGGCGCCACTATGGCCCCAGGGGTGAGCCACCAGGGTGAAGGGTAGCCTGTGTCAGATGACTCGGGACCTGAGGGCTCACCTGCTCAGACAGCAGGGCCCACACACAAGCCTTCCCTGAGCTGCCTTGCCTCTGGTGACTCTGCACCCCTGCGCCCCTCCCCAGGGCACCCCTGCCGCTCACTTCTCTAGTCTGCCTGCTGCTGTGTATCTGTCTCTGTCTCTCTCTGTCTCTCTGTCTCTCCCTGTCTCTGTCTCTCCCTATCTCTCCCTATCTCTATCTCTCTGTCTCTCGCTGTCTCTGTCTCTCCTAGTTTCTATCTCTCTCTGTCTCTTGTTGTCTCTGTCTCTCTGTGTCTCTCTATCTTTCCCTGTCTCTGTCTCTCTGTCTCTCCCTATCTCTGTCTCTCTCCCTCTTTCTCTGCCTCTTTCTTTAGCCCTGAGGCTGGTGAGGACAGTAGTGAGGTCATAAGATCAGAGGAACCAGACACCAGGTCACTCCTCTGGTGTTGTAGGATCTCAGGGTGCGGGGAGCCCACCAGTGGCCATCCTTATATCAAGGGGCCACGTGAGAAATGGCCACAGGTAAAACACGCATGGTCAGAACCACCAGGTCCACATCTGCACCCCCACCTGGGGCTCCCCCGACTTGACCGCCCACACACTCAAGACTGCCTCTCCCAGCCAGGGTGTCCCCTGTGTCTCACTGGGCTCGCTGTTTTAGAAGACGATTTTCTGTTTTATTTGCATAAACCTGCTAGAATCCTTTGTGGCAGGCAATACAATGGGGGAGGAGATGGAGGAAATGGTCTTAGTTAGAGAAAAGCTGTAAAGCTGTGCTTCCCTCCCAGCTCCCGGGTACAGATCTCCAGCCCCCAGGGGCCGGCGGGCGTGGCCCAGGACAGGAGCCTCAATGAAAGGAGCAGTCACGCTGCAAGTGGCCCCCGGGGCCCATCCTGGGACGTTGTCCTTGAAGAAATAAGAACAGAAATGGAAGACAGGGGACGCTTGGGGATGTCCTGGCTGTTGTGACCTGTTGGGTTTTGTATTATGTACTGTTCTCATGCAGCATTTCTATGCACTTTGTAATAGTGGGTTGGACACTTGAAAAACCCCAAACCCAAGTTGTTAGGTCAGGGAGCACCTTCTACATTGCCCGGCAGGCCTGGGTGGGGGATCCTGCCTGTGGACCAGCGTCCCTCCACAGTCAGCCACCCAGCACTGTCCACATTCGAGAGTTTGCGTCTGCTCCTTCCAAGCCCGGGTGAAGGGCTCAGAAGTCTCCAGAGGCGGAGTGGCTCCAGATGGGCTTGCTGAAGGTGACAGTCGTGCCCACACAGTGCTGGGAGGTGGTGAGCTACACTTCATGGGGAGCAGGAGTGGAGGCCCAGGAAGGCAGAGCCCGCCAGCCCCGGAGACCTGACACCCCCTCTCCAGAGTGAATGATGGATCTTTCCCGTGAAAAACAGAAGCCCCTCAGCTGGGCTCCTCCCAGTACACCTCCTGGCTGACTTCCCAGCTCTGGGGCTGGATCCCCACAGCATACTGGGCAGCGCTGCCTCGGTCTCCCTCACAGCCTCCCCAGGTGACACCCTGGAGGTGTCTCACGCTTTGGTGCCTCTGCATTCCTTCCCCAACAAAACGTGCTGCAGCCGCCCAGGGAAGCGGGCAAATGCATGGCCGTGGGCACAGGAGTCTCTGCCCGCCTGCCAGGACTTGTTCAAAGTATGTGTCAGTAATCCCGGCTCAGCCGGCGGGGCTGGGGGGGGGGGGCTGCAGGCAGGGGAGGGGACCCAGCACGGACCAGGGTCCTGCAGCAACCCCCCACGGGCCCTCCCAGTGCCCAAGTTGCACAAACTCCCACAGGGGTCTTCTAGGCAGAAGAGGGCAGGAGCGTGGAGGCAGGTGGGGGTCTCCCAGTGGTCCCCAGTGCATGGAGGGTGCAGAGAGAATGCCCTTGGAGGAGCCCGTGGCCCCTATGGCTCCCAGACAGCTCCATACAGACAGGACAGACCCCTTTCATCTTCTAGGGAGCCCTCAGGGCTCAGCGAGACCTCACACCTTGTCCCCAAGACAGAGAGCCATGGGACCAGCCAGAGCCCTCCTGGGCAGAGACCCACAGGGAGAGTGTGGGCCCCCGACCTCCTTGCTCCCCCGGGGCCCATGTGCAGCTCTGTGTCCTCGAAGGACAAGAGAAGACGTTGCCGGCTTCTGCGGGGCCCGGAGAAGGGGGCCAGCAGGGCGGGGGCCACAGAGCGCTTCCTCAAGAAGGTGCAGATGGACATGCCACCCCACTGCTCAGAGCCCCTTCTGGAGCCTCAGGCAGATGTTGTCCCACAGTCCTTGGGAACTTCACAAAGTCTCTGCTCACCCCGGAGCACACAGGGCCACAGGCGAGGATGGAGCGGAGCCCACAGCCCACAGGCACCCCGTGCCTGCTGAGATTTACTGCAGGAGGAAACCCAGCCAGGTTCACAGACACCTAAGAGGCTGCCGCCCCACAAGACCTGCAGGGACAGTGCACAGGTGCCTCCTGCGTCTGTGGGGCGAGTGGGGCTCCTCTGCCCAGAGCTGTTTCTGTGCCCTCCACCCCCACTGCACCATCGCGATATAAGCCCGCGGGTGACGGCCATCAGCCCATCCCTCCCCTGCGTGTTACAGCCAGCGCCTCCGCTCCACCCTGAGCAGGATGGCCTGGCAAGGAGCCCAGACTTCCACAGCGCTGCCCTCCCGGGAGGGAGAAAACCATTAACGCTGGCGGGCGGCAGGCGCGGCTCACGTGGCCCCAGCCACAGGCTGGGACTGGAGTCCAGGGGCCGCTTTCCAGGCCGCACGCATGTGCGCTCTGGGTTGAAGGTGACATCCCCCGGTTCCTGAGAAACAAGCTATCACTAAACTATTAAGCAACCGTGTGTTCCCCGGACCCTGGAACACTCCCTAGTGGGCCACCTTCCACTTGAATGCCTCACACATCTCCCAGGATTGTGGGGGCGCCGTGTCTGCTCTGCCTGAGCCGGCCTCTCTGCCACATGTGGTCTGCAGCTCAGGGACCCTGTCCCAGGTCCAAGGCGGGGCCACCGCCACCTGCTCCTGGACGTTGGCCCTTCGGCCGTGTGGACGGCCCTGCAGAAAGTCTCTCAGGGCTGGGACTCCGGGGAGAGGCTCAGAGGAGGAGGACCGTGTCTCAGGGTCAGGGCACTCTGGGTTTGAGGGGCCTTCGGGGTATCGGGTGTGACAACCGACCAGGCAGCCGGGTGTGGGCACCTTCTGGGACAGCTCCCTGCACTGTGGAGAAGTGCTCTCATTCCTCACAGGCTGAATCACGGCACCAGGTGCAGGGTGAAGGAAGTAGTAGGGTCAGGGCCTCACTGTGACCCAGACAGAGGGACAGAGGTGTAAGTGAGGGACGGCTGGCTGCACCCCCACCCCTCCCGTCCCTGTCTGGAGCCATTTACACACCTGTAACAGCTGTGAGGCCGAGGGCAAGATGAGGGTTTAACCCAAAGCCCCGACACCCAGTGACAGCTCAGCATGGTGCCTGAGGGTTGTGAGGCCAGGTCCTGGGCCCCCTCACAGTGCGGGGCAGAGACCCCGGGTTCGCCTCCTTGGGACCTGGAGCTGGGTGGCCCCTGTGCCGACATCAGGAGAGACAGCTGCATACCTGCGTGTCAGCAGGGGAAACTGAGGCACAGTGGGTCCTAACGCAGCTGGCTGGGGGCAGGCACAGGCTGCCAGTCACGTCACCCTTCTGTGACCATCCTGCAGGGGACACGGGGCTGAGTGGGGCCCCAGAGACTAGTGGTGCTGAGGGTCTTTAGTGCTGGCTGTGTGTTGCGACATATATCTGACTTGTCACAGACCCATGTTCACACCCACCCCCCAGATTCATGCATGAGCCCAGGTGACAGTGTTAGGAAGGGGGACCCGTGATGGGCTTCGTGTCCTCATAAGGAGAACAAGAGCCCAGGGCTCTCTCTGTCCCCACCACCATCTCAAGGAGCCCAGGAAGGGGGTCCCCACAGACCCCGAATGTGCTAACACCTGGATGTTGGAGGTCCAGCCTCAGACCTGTGAGGGATACATGTGTTTTGTGTAAGCCCCCTGGTCCATGGTGTTCCTTGGGGCAGCCTACACTGCCTGAGACTCTGGTCCCTAAATGTTATTCTGCAAGCCTGGAGTTCAATGCATTTTAAGGGCATCGGAGTATGGGGAGAAAGGGGCCCTTAGGAGCCATCCAGTCATATTAACACATGGATGCCACACAGGTGTCTTCATCTGGGCCGAGATTCCTGGTCCAGGAGGTCCCAGGGTGCCATCCACAAGGTTGCGAGGGTCACAGGGAGTCACGCACTGGGCCAGCCAAGTGCAAGGCCACACAGGTGACATGATGGTGCCAGTGGGGCCTATGGGGAGATAGGAAGGGGCAGGAGAGACTCACAAAGGCCAAGGTGCCCAGGTGATGAGGGCCTTCGACTGCTTGGGGAAGTTCTGTCCCCTGGGTGTGAGCAGCTTGTGGGGACAGGTAGCAGACAGTAGGCCCCCTTTGCCACTTACAAGTGGCCAGACTCCACAGCTTCAAACGGGACACAGTGGCACTCAGCAGGTGGCACGTCTGGGTGGCTCATTTGTGGTCCCCACTGTGGTCTCTGGAGCCTCACTCACAGTGCTAGCTCGTCTGGGGGAGAGTGAGCTCCTGACCTCGCCCACTGTCACGTGTGGGTCCTTGGGCTCGGGGGACCCAGTCCCCACGTGCTGGCGACTGCCAGCCAGATCGTTCTAGCTCCTGAGAGGCGGGGGTGCCTCTCTGGTCCAGGGACGTGGGCTCCTGGCACAGAGCCAGCGGCTGCTCTGGATGCCCCAACATCTCTGACCTCTCCTCCTGGACAGAGGCTATGCTTTGAAAGCACGTGTGAGATAGGTGATCCTGATTTACGTCTGTAAGTGTGGCCTGGCATCCTGGCTATGGTCACGGTCCCGATGGCATGGCAGCGGGGTGGGGCCTCTGGGGGCCCCTCAGTGTCTGGGCCTGGAGGGAGTGCCTCCTTCCCAGGGTGCACAGCCACGCAGCCCCTCCTGGAAGCTCGGGGTGTGGGACCCCCGGGACGGGGAAATGATATCGGTATTTGCACCCACCGTGAACAGCAACCAGACTTGCCTCTGACGAAGGGCAGCAGTGATGGGCCTGGGAGCCAATGTCACCAGGAGAAAGCAGATATGACAACCCAGGCATTGATCAACCACTGGGTGGGCTCGCTTGCTTACCCTGTGCTGCGACTCAGTCCCGTTTCTGGCTCCTCTGCTTGGTCAACAGCACCATGGAGAGTCCACCCGAACTCACCCCTGCACTGACAGCACCATGGAGATCTTCATCCATCTGTCCCACCCCTACCCACCCCGGCACTGACAGCACCACCTAGAGCCTGCCCCTACCCATCCTTCATGCTCGCATCGCTCTCATCACAGGGTGACCACCGGTGCCTTACTATCAGCCAGCGCAGCCTGACATCACCACCTTTCCAGGATGTCCTTTCCTCCGGGATATGACTCAGGAGTTCAGAGTGCATTCAGTGCCCTTGCATTTTATTGTGCTCAGAGAACTTGGGGGAACAAAGGGCATGGGGATGGTGGTGCCCTCTAGCTCTCAGTGCTGCCTCCAGCCCCTGGCAAGGCCCTCGGACAGGCCAGTACATCACCATCCCCTGGAGGCAGCCACTGCATGGCTCGGAGCCTCTCCCTGCCCTCCTGTTCTGCCCCTGGCCTCACCCCAAGCGCCCCGCTTCCTCCCAGGAGGGTGTGGGAGGAGAGACTTAGAGATTGCGGTTTCCCAAGTGTTGATGGATGGAGGACATCTACCTTCCCTGTATATGAGGAATTTGGATCCAAGGGTATGGGGGGATAGTGCACATCCACTGTGGATGTTCTCCCTACCTTTATGGAGACATAACTGACAGATAACACTGTGTGAGGTTAAGGTGTACAACATGATGATGTGATACATGTATATATTATGAAATGATCACCACACTAAGGTTCGTGAACACCAGCTAAATTTTTAATGTGATTTTTTTTAATGACTGGGTTTTGCCTTCGAGGCCAAGCCACAATCCAGTGTCCCGCCAAGCCCCCCTGACCGCTTCTCACCCACAATGCCAGCCCCCTTCTGTGTGGGACCGGCAGCTCCCAGCTCTCCACCCTCCCCTGGCCACCTCTGGGGCAGAGGAAACTTTCTGGAAGCAGTCCAAGGGGCATCGGGCATGGGGTCCGGCGTGGGTGTGAGACGAACCCAGACAGGGCTTGGGGGTGGGGGTGGGGCAGAGGTTTGGAACAGCTGGAGCAGCATCTGGGCTGGCACCCTGGCCTTGATGCCTGGCTCCAGGATGTGGCGAGCTGGGGCCTGCCCTGGAAGGGGGGGTGGGGGGGCAGGAGCTGACTCAGCACCCCGGAACCAGGCTGCTGCCAGAAGCTGTGAGCTGGGAAGTCCCGGCTCTGCTCTCCCCAAGGCATGGCCTGGGGGGCATAAGGGAAGCCTGATGGAAGGCAGGCTCTGACCTGGGAGCTGAGGGGTCCTGGGGGAGGGGGGGGCAGGCTCTGGGCTCTCTGTCTCCCTCCCAGCTTCCGCTCGGCATGAGTCCTGGCTCTGGCATCTGGCCAGGAGGCCAGCACCACAGGCCTGATGGAGTATGTCTGAACTAAAGGGTGCCTTTCTTTTCCACGCGTCCCAAGTCTCCAAGTAAAGAAGAGAGAAATGGAGTGAGTAGGTTTCCTCCTGGCAGACCCTCCCCACCCCTCCTCACTGAAGCAAGGCTGTGACCACAGAGGACAAGCTGGAGGAAGCCAGCCCCCATCGGAAAGCCCCGCACCAGACCGTGATGTCAGACCTTCCAAGTGTTGCCTGTGGAGAACGGCCCACGGTTGGAATGGTTGCGGGAACATCTGTGTGCCCACAGCCCGGGGCTATTCTGCCTGGCTATCCCGCCACTGACCACTGCCTCCACGCACCCATCTGTTCATCTCACATTTTCATTTTGACCCCGAGCACGCGGGCCGGCTCATCAGTAGCGAGAGGTCCACATCTGTGTGAAATCACGGCCTGTGTGGTCCTGCATCAGTGAGGCATCCTGGTTCATGGAGTGCAGGGGCAAGGGCACCCTCACTGGGGGTGACCAGCTGAGCTTACAGTCCTGGGGAAACTGGGACAGTTGGTCCCCAGCCTCGCCCACCAACGGGTCCCCAAGGCACCTCTCCTGGGCTCCTGGATGCTCCAAGGTGAATGGATAGAAAATCATCAGCCTGGCTCCCACGGTCACCTCCCTGGCCCGGTGTGGCCTCCAGGACCAGCCACAGCAGCCCTATCTCGGTCGGAGGCAGAAAGGAGCCTCATGGGTGACCAGCCAGGCCTCCCCCAGAGGGAGACAGAGGTGGACTCCTGTATGGGAGGACCGTAGAGGCTGAAGAAGGATCCTGAAAGAGTACCCCACCACCCCCACCCAGGTCCCGCCCTGTGTTATTTCCAGCTGTGTCCTCACAAGGCCTGGTTACTTGCTTCTCCGGAACCCTCCCCCTGGGTCCCTCCACTCATTAGGGAGGGTGTCACCTCAACAGTTCCTGCTGACATCTGGTGGTGCAGAGGGGGAGGGGCATGTGGCCTCTCCCGGAGCGTGCTGCATGCGTGTGGACGGTGGGAACACGAGGAGGGTTCACTTCAAGACATACCTCACAGTGGAGGCAGACACCTGACATTAGGCAGGTGTGGGCAGAGCCACCCTTGCGTGGCACACGCACTGACCCAGGCTGGGGTCCCTGGGGCTAGGACAGGGGCAGCATGGTGGGTGGGTGGGAGGCATAGGACCCGGCAGGAGTGGCCTGGACATGCAGTGCTGGTGGCAATGTTCTGAAGGAGCACAGGCTGGGGGAGTTCGCCCTGTATTTACGGATTCTCTGTGCAAGCTTGAGTAGTGGAGGGAACACAGGACAGATGCCACCTGTCTCTCCCCACACCGCCCCCCTGTGCCCCCTGGCCTCTCTGCCTGGTTCCTGTGCTCCAGCCTGGCCAGGCCCATCTTGTCAGCCTAGAGGCCTTGCTTGCACCTACAGGCTGAGGGTCCTTCCCCGAGGGCAAAGGACACTGACGTTGGCCTGCATGCCACCAGTCAGCCCACGAGCCGAGCTCTCCTCCCATCCCACTGCCCACCTGCTCTGCCAGCTCCCTGGGATGCTCATGGCCCAGGTCGGCGCAGGGGTCCCCATGGGAGTGGCCCCTGCCTCTGGTCTCCCTTCCCAGATGTCCGTGCAGGCCGGGGTGATGGAGAGCCAGGCCCAGATCACAGGACACTTTCTGGGGAAGAAAGACCACACAGGGGTGAGGCAGATGGTTGGGCTTTCTGGAAACTTTGAGGTTCTCAGGACTGTGGGGTGGATGTGGAAGAAAGATGGCCGGGCAACTGGCACTCAGTAGGGTCTGTGTGTAATGAAGGAACGAGCGAGGGAACGAGCCAGCCCTGCTGCCCCATTCCCCACAAGCAATGGCCCGGCCCCACCATCCCAGGCCAGGCCAGGGACACAGACATACTCGAGAGTGGTGTGGCCTGCAGTGTCTGACACGGGGTCCTGGCCGGTTTGCTCATCAAGGCACTAGCGTGAGGACAGACAGGACCAGTGGGGAGCACGCCAAGGGAGGGCGGTCAGATACTGGGGCTCGAAAGTGGAAGGGACCCAAGACACTGAGGGCATGGAAGATCAGGGACACAGGACCTGCTGCCTGTAGCAGGGAGGCTTGGCTCAGGCATCTGGCTGCAGAAAGATAGGTTTTAGTTCTCAGGAGATGTTCTTGGGGAGGAGGAGGGGAGGTGAAGACAGGGTGAATGTGGTGGTCCACCCAGGAATGTGGGGGAGCACACGCTGTCGGGAGTTGGCCAGGGGAGCACAAGTCGAGGTGGGACTTCCAGGGCCAGTGGCCTGCTCCCCAGCTCCTTCCTAAATGAGGCAGAGGTGCTGCACAGGGAGCCCAGGAGGGTGACCCACACAGGGGCAGTGGAGGGCCTGCTGGAGGCAGGGAGGCCAGTGTGACTGCACAAGGCCCACAGGCTGTGTGGGGAGAGCAGACAGATCTGGATCCGGCTGGACAGCACTGAGGAAGCTTCTCTCTGCAGCCAGGAGGCAGCCTCAGGTGCTGGAGGGCTGGGCTCGTGCCTACTGGCAAGGAGGCCTTGAAGGTTTGGGAAAAGGAGGGAAGGATGGGCGGGAGGCAGGCAGGGGGATCTGCTGTGTATTTCCAGAGTGTTTCCAGGGGGGAAGATTGTTTCTCTGACAGTGAGTCCCTGCTTCCTATGGCTCTCACCACAGCTGGTTGGAACCGGGTTAGACTCCACGTAGGACATCTGGAACATCGGTGTCATCATGCAGGGATGTGGACGGCTCAGACATACAGAAGCCTCCCATCTGCCTTCTCTCTGGGTGCTGGGTCCCCCCCCCCACCCCCCGACGCAAACAAGAAGAGCCTCTGGGGATTCAGCTGAGGCGTCTCCCCCTCCAAACAAAGGAGAGTCAGACCTTCTCGCCAGGAGCCCACCAGAGTAAATTACCAGATAAGCAGGGGCCTCCCTGCCAGGCCAGGGGCTGCTCTAGATCTTCATTCCAGGCATGGGACGCAGCATACCCAGCAGCCCAGAGGAAGCAGAGAGATGGGCTCCCGAGGTGGGAGTGGAGAGCACGTGGGAGACCGTGAACAGGCAGCAGGGTCGCCTGGGGCACTGGGCCGAGGAGTATACAGGTGGCGGGATCCGGTGTTCCCCACAGGACTGGGCCGACGTGTCCACAGGTGGTGGGATCCAGCGTCCCCCACGGGTCCGGGCAGGTGTTTCAACTTGTCACCCATACAATTGTAGAAGTTCTTTCTGCTCTGCCCCCAAAAGGACCTGACAGTTCTTTCTTTGAAATCAAGATGCAAGTCCATACAGTAAAACAGACATGGTTTAGTCAGCCTCGAGACATAAACGCGTGTGTAACCAACACAGAGCACTTCCATCGCCCCAGGCCGGTGCTGTCTGATAGAACTTTCCACAGGGACCAAAATGTCCCTTATCTGACCGTCCAGCTCGGTAGCCACAGCTGT
Organism: Panthera pardus; assembly: GCF_024362965.1. Taxonomy (NCBI): domain Eukaryota; kingdom Metazoa; phylum Chordata; class Mammalia; order Carnivora; family Felidae; genus Panthera; species Panthera pardus. The sequence goes on from NW_026526654.1 coordinate 2,153,447, forward strand.
GTGCAGCTGGTGGGACTGGAAAGCCAAAATTCTCTCTCTTTTGTTGTTCAACTTAACTTAAATTTCATAGGTGCGCGGTGAGTGGGAACCATCCCCGAGACATTCCCTCTGCACCTCCGCTCAGGGGGGTACTCCCACAGGAATTCAGGAGGAACCGCAGCCCTGGTTTATGTCCTCATCTACGACTGCTCATGGCCACAGCCACAGTCGGAGGTGCAGGCACAAACTGGCCGAGCCAGGTGTCCCCTTGGCACCTGCTACCTGTCAGAAGTGCGCTGGGCTGCATTTCCGAGAGGGAGTGAACAGCAGCTGTTCACCCTTGCGCCCTGTGGGTGCAGACTCGAGTGGCTCCATCCTAATCACAGCGCCATGAATGTCTGTGGGCACGTGGCATGGAGGGCACATGGCCTTCTGTCTGTTGGGTAAATAGCCAAGAGCGGCTGTCACGCGGGTGTGAGTGCAGGGTGATTTTCACCCCATGGATCAGCCGCTGCTGTGCCCTGTCTGGCCGCCGGCACCCCCTCCTCTGGGCAGCCCCCTGGGGTTGACTGGTTGTACACTGTGCTCCCCACATTTCCAAAGCTCCGCTGCCCTGCTACCCCCACCCTGACAGAACAGCCCCTGTACTTGTGCAGAGCACCAGGCAGGCTTGCACTCTCCGTTTCCTTGGTTGCTTTCCCACCGCGCCTCATGCACGTCTGGACGATGTTTGGTACCATCCACTACAGGGTGCAGACGCGCTTCCTTCATGCAGAATGGCCGTGTGCGCACTGAGGAGCGCGGGCAGGGCGGCTGCACCACTGACCAGGCCTCCTCCCCTCCTCCCCAGGTCCCTGGCCATCGGGCCCCAGTACTCATCCCTGGGCACTCAGCCCATCCTGTGTGCCAGCATCCCGGGCCTGGTGCCCAAGCAGCTGCGGTTCTGCCGGAACTACGTGGAGATCATGCCCAGCGTGGCGGAGGGCATCAAGATAAGCATTCAGGAGTGCCAGCACCAGTTCCGCGGCCGCCGCTGGAACTGCACCACCGTCAACAACAGCCTGGCCATCTTCGGCCCCGTGCTGGACAAAGGTACGCGGGCCCCCATCTCGGCCTTCAGGTGGACGTGGTAGGTCCTTGCAGCTCCCCTTCAGTGCCAGGAGCTGCTCTGCCCTGACCCACCTCAGTGTCTCCCCTGTGCTCAGCATAGGAGCGGCGCCTCCAGTGGGTGGGCAGTGCCCTGCAGACCTCAGCCTCTTAGGGGGCTCCTGCAGCTCCAAAAGGAGTAGGGTAATGCAGAGATCCCTCCTGCTTCCCCTTCCCCAAGAGCAAATTGTATGGTCTCGGGAGGACGAGATTAACCATCGCAGGCTTCCCACAGGAGCCAGGACTTCAGGGGGGTCTTGGAGAGAAAATAACAAAATTTGTATTAAAACAATAAAACATAGGGAGGGGAGGAGGGGTTGGGGGCCACAGAGGCACACCAAAGGAGTTATCCTGGGTCCTGGGTCCAGGAAGGAGAAGAAGATGAGGGTTGGGTGTTGGTTAACTTTTGGGGAAGAGCAAATTTTCACCAAACATAGTGGTTTATGCAGTAATAACCATGTGCCATATGTCCTGACACCTGCAAATCAGAGGTCAACAGTGCTGCATCTCAGCTGGTCCCTGGTCTGGGACACGTCTGGCAGCTGAGGCTATGCTCAGCAACAACACCCAAAAGTGGCCTCTGCAATATGGTGGCTGGGCCCCACAGACAATTGGGGAGGGAGAGAGGTGCCTTTCCCTCAGCATAATGTTTTCAAGATTCGTCCACACTGCGTGTGTCAGCACTTTAGGCCTTGTTAGGGGTGAGTAATAGCTCTCTGTGCAGATAGACCGCATTTTATTATGCATTGGTCACTGATGCACATTTGGGTGATTTCTACCTTTTGGCTCTTGTGAACAGAGCTGCTGTGAACATTTTTGTACAAGTATCTGTTTAAATACCTGTTTTTGAATCTTTTGCATGTATTCTCAGGCGTGGAATTGTTCTGTGTAAGTTCTGGGGGAAACACCACAGTTTTCCACAGGGGCTGCACCATCTCACGTTCCCACCAGCAGTGCATGAGGGTTCCAGTTCCACATCCTTACCACCCTTGTTATTCTGTGTCTTCCCTTCAGCCATCCCAGTGGGTGCAAAGTGGTATCTCATTGTGGTTTTTCTTTGCGTGTCCCCAATGCCTAATGATGTTGAGCATCTTTTCATGGGCTTGTGGGTCATCGGTATGTCTTCTTTGGGGAATTCCTATTCAAGTTCTTTGCCCAATTTTTAATTGGAGTGCTTGTCTTTTTGTTGTTGGGTTCTCAGAGCTCTTTATATATTCTAGACAATGTATTCTTATCAGATCTATGATCTGCAAATCTTTTCCCAGTTGTATAGGTTGTCCTTTCATTGTTGTAACCATGTCCTGTAATGCACAATAGTTTTAAATTTTGGTGAAGTCCAACTTATCTATTGAAATGTCATATCAAAGTAAGTATTGCCTAATCTAAGGTTACAAACATTTACATCTGTATTTTCTTCTAAGAGTTTTATAGTTTCATCTCTTATATTTAATCTTTGATCTATAATGAGTAAATGTTTGTGTGTGGTGTGAGGTAGGGGTCCAGCTTTATTCTTTTGCATGTGGAAATCCAGTTACTCCAGCCCCATCAGTTGTTGAACAGATTATTTTTTTCCCCATTGAATGGTCTTGGCCCCCCATCAAAAATCAATTGACCACGGATGTGTGGATTTATTTCTGGACTCTCAATTCCATTCCTTTGGTCTATACGACTCCCCTTTTGCTAGTTCCACACTATTTTCATGGATTTACCTTTGTGGTGTGTTTTGAAGTCAGGAAGTATAAACCATCCAGTCTGTTTTTCTTTTACAAAATTGTTTTGGCAGTTGGGTGCCTTGCAATTCCATATGAATTTTAGGATTAGCTTTTCCATGTCTGTGAAAAAGGTTTTGGGGATTTTGATGGGCAATACATTCAGTCTGGAGATTATTTGGGAGAGTATTGTCATCCTAACAATGTTAAGCCTTCTGATCCATGAACATGGGATGCCTTCCTGTGTATTTAGGTCTTCCTTGGTTTCTTCCAGCAACAATTTGTAGTTTTTGGTGCACAAGTCTTGTACCTCCCTCATTAATGCATTCCTAAGTATTTTATTTTTGATGTAATTGTAATTGGAATTATTCTCTTAATTTCCTTTTTGGATTGTTCATTGCTACTATATAGAAATATAACTAATTTTTGTGTTTTGATCCTATATCTTGCAACTTTGCTTCATTTGTCTTGTAGCTCTGAGAGGTTTTTTGTAGGTTCCTTAGATTTTCTCTTTTTTTTAATTTTTTAATGTTTATTTTTGAGAGAGAGAGAGAGAGAAAGTGTGAGACACAGAATCCAAAGCAGAATCCAGGCTCTGAGCTGTTAGCACAGAGCCCAACCCAAGGCTCAAACCCATGGACCACAAGATCATGACCTGAGCTGAGGTTGGACGCTTAACCGACTGAGCCACCCAGGCACCCCTAGGATTTTCTATATATAGGATTATATCACTTATTAATGGTGACAGTTTTACTTCTTTCTGTCTGATTTGTATACCTTTGATTTCTTCTTCTTGCCTAATTGCTCTGTCCAGCACTGCCACACTATGTCATGTAGCAGTGACGACAGCGGGCAAGCTTGTCTCATTCCTGATCTTAGGGAGAAGCACTTAAGTCTTTCACCATCGAGTAAGAGGTTAGCTGTGGATTTTCCATAACTTCCCTTTATCAGGTTGAGGAAATTCACTTCCATTCCTCATCTGTTGAGTTTTCATATCATGAAAGGGTGTTGGATTATATCAAATGCTTTTTCTGCTCCAATTAAGATGCCCATGCGGTTTTGTCCCTTCATTCTCTTAGTGTGATGTGTTATTATTGGTTGATTTTTCTACACTGAAGCACCCTTGCATTCTTGGGATAAATCCCCATTGGTCATGGTCAATAATCCCTTTAACATGCTGGAGGATTTGGTTTGCAAGTATTTTGTTGAGGATTTCTGCATCAATATGTACAAGGGGCATTGGTCTGTAGTTCTCTTTCCCTGTAGTGTCTTTGTCTGGCTTTGGTATTAGGGCAACACTGGCCTCAGAGAATGAGTTAGGAAGTGTTCCCTCCTCTTCTATTTTTTGTAAGAGCTTGAGAAGGATTGGTGTTGATTGATTCTTCTTTAATTGATAGAGTCCACAAGCGAAGCTTTGCTTTTTTGGGATGTTTTAAATTATTGATTTGATCTTATTACTTGTTATTTAGGTCTGTTCAGATGTTCTATTTCTTCTTGAGTCAGTTCTGGTATTTGTGTGTGTCTAAGAATGTATCCATTTCATCTAGGTTAATCTTTCATTTTTGAAGAATAGTCTTGCCAGATGTAGAATTCTTGGTTGACACTGTTTTCCTTCAGTACCTTAAATATATCATCCCACTGCCTTCTGACTCTGATTTCTGATGAGAAATTGGTTATTAATCTCATGGAGGACTCTTTGTACACAATGAGATGCTTCTCTCTTGCTGCTTAAAGATTTTCTTTTTCCCTGTCTTTTGATAGCTAATTAAAATATGTATCAGTGTGGATCTCTATGTTTATCCAAGTTGAAATTTGTTGAACTTCCTGGATATATTGATTCAAGTTCTTTATCAAATTTGAAACATTTTGGCCATTGTTTTTTCAAATATTCTTTCTGCCCCTTTCTCTCTGTCCTCTCTTGGGACTCCCACAATGTGGTGTTTGTTGCTACATTTGATGGTGTCCCACGGGTCTGTTCATTTTTCTTCATTCTTATCTCATTCTGTTCCTCACACTGCATAATTGCAATTGAATTATCTTCAGGGTCACTGATTCTTTCTTTTGCCTGCTCAGCTGTGCTGTTGAAAACCTCTAGCAAATATTCTGTTTCAGTTATCATGCTTGTCAGCCCCACAATTTCTATTTCATTGCTTTTGTAATTTCTCTCTATTTACTGAAATTCTCTCTTTGTTGAGACCGTGTTCTCCTGGTTTCTTTTATCCTTTTGAGCAGACTTAGGATAGTTGATTCAGAGTCTTTGTCCACTATATCCAATATTTGTGCTTCCTTGAGATACCCTCTGTTAACTTCCTTTTTCCTATGAAGGACCTGTACTTCCTTGTATCTTTGCATGCCTTGTAACTTTTTGTTGGAATCTGTACCTTGTGATTTTCATAAATGGTCACTCAGGAGATCAAATTATTTCCCCTCCACAGAGTTCAGTGTGCTTATTGTGGGTTGTACTAGCTTGTTTCATTACCGACTCTTCTTTAGCTTGTGGTTTGGCAAAAATTTCCTTTGCCTTGGAGGAAATAAAAAGGGAAACAAAGCGAAGAAAGAATACTCCTCTGGTCTCTGCAGATTGGCTGTGTTGTGCAGGCCTTCAACCTCAGCTAGTCTGCTCACTGCTCTGCCTTAGCCTTCGCTTCCTGCCTGCACTGAGCAGATCAGCACAGGTGGGAGCTGAAGGTCTCTCTTGAGTATGCATTCTGCCCTTGGTTTGCACGTGGGCTTTAGGTCTCCTGGTCCACAGGAGATTTGCAAACCCTTCACTCCCCAAAGCAGCTCTCCCCCACCTTTCCCCCCAGGCGATCAGTATGTCTATTGTTGGCCCCAACTATAAGTTTTTGCTTCACAGGCACCAGCTTGTTCATTTCATTTTCAGTGTTTTCCAGGAATACCCCCTGCTTAACCACTGTTACATCCCAAGAGAGTTCTGAGGTGGGCATCAGTTTTTCAGGGAACCCCCAGACAGGTCAAATCAGACAAATTCTTCCAGAGAACATCTACTCTCCTCCCTCTGGAACCATCCACCTATGTGGGATCAGTGCATTTGGCCATCTTAAGACCTCTCTTTGCTGAGGGTGGCAGGCTGTGTAACCTTTTCAGAGATACCTTTTCCTGGAGTCAGCATTTGCCTGGTTGCTAACAACCTTGAACCCCTTTTCAGGGCTCTGATGACATTGGCTCTGACAGTTTTTGCTCCACTTTTTTCCATGTTTCTCTGGAGGGTTGGGCCCTGGGAGCTTCTCACTCTGCCATTTTGCTGAAGTGACTCCATACCACCTTTTGAGAACTGGCCTCAGAGGCCATGCAGCACTACATTCTGTTGTCAAAGACAGTTACAAAGGCCCACCTGGGTTCTAAGATAGGGGGCACAGACCCCATCCCTCAGTGGCATGTTGAGGTCCCCTAGGGAGAACATCCACCAGTGCAGCTGCCTCTGGTATGCCGAGGAAGGCAGGACAAGAGACATTTGGGCCCTGGGACCACTGGTGTGCATGGATAGCTGAAGGGTTTCCTGAGAGTGCAACCCAACATTCATGGAGGGTTGGTTGTGCTGGATGGCATTTGTTCAAGGGCCTGAGGCTCCATGACTTCAAGTGGCTGTGGCCATGCCCAGGGGCCATGTAGGGGAGGGGGATCACACCATGTGACCTTGACTGGTGAGTCAGCTGGCTTCCTGGAGTGTCAGCGTCCCTGTCTATAAAATGGGAGACTAATTGCCACTCAGCTGACTTCACAGAACTGCTGGTTGGGGTAATTACATGGTCATCCCCATAGGGACAGCTGCTGCCATGTGTGGGAGGAGTCAGGGTCTCAGGACGCTGTGGCGCATCAGCCATGTGGGGGCATGTGTGGTGGGTGGGTGTGCCTATGTGTGCATGAGTATGTACATGTATGTGTGTGTGCATGTGTAAGCACACATGTGTGGTGTGGTTGCCACCCACACAGGTCCTATGGTGTCCTGTGGCCAGGGGTGTTGTGGCCTGAGAAGGCATGTCCAGCAGGTCCCTAGACACCCCCTGGATGGTTCCAGCTGCCCAGGTGAGAAAGAATGTCAGGAAGAAGAGAGGAGCCTGACCTACCTGGAGAAGCTACCCCCTGGGTGGTGGAGGAAGGCAGTGTGAGGCTGGGTCAGACCCCACCAGAAGGTCGGAGAAGGAAATGTAGGTTGACTTCTGGCCTCTATTCTACCCCATACTCTACATGTCTGTTCTCTGCTGGTTCTGTCATACGGTTAGAAAGCAGTGTGAGTCCACCAACTTTGCTCTGCTTTTTCAAGACTGCTCAATTATCCAGGACCCCTTATCATTCTGTATGGATTTCAGGATCAGCTTGTCAATTTCTGCAAAAAAGAAAAAGAAAACACCTCGAATTTTTAAGGATTGGGTTGACTCTGCAGATCGCTCTGGGGAGTATTGCCATTTTGATGTTAAGCCACCCAATCCATGAACATGGAATGTCTCTCCATATACTTAGGTCTCCTTCAGTTTCTTTCAGAGACATGGGGCAGTTTTCAGTGCACAAACCTTACAGTTATTCTGTTTCATTCATTCCAAAGTATTTTACTCTTTTTGATGCTGTTGTAAGTGGAAAAGTTTTCTTAATTTCACCTTTGGGTTATTTGTGGCTGTGCATGGAAAGGGATGATTGGTTTCCAACATCAACCTCATGTTCTGTAACATTGTTGATGGTCTATCCGTTCTGATAGAGGTGTTATGCATTCCATAGGGTTTCCATACCATTTAGTAACAGGAACAGTTTTCCTTCCTGCCCCCAATCTGGATACGCTTTATTTCTTTTTCTTGCTCCTAGCCCTGGCTGGAGCCTCCGGAACAATGTGGGATGGCAGTGAGCAGAATGAGCACCCCGATTTCCTCCTGATCTCAGGGGCAGCTTTCCGTCTTTCACCACTGGGCAACCTGTTCTTAAATGTTAAAGATCCAGGTGTGAGGTTCCTCATTCACACAAAAGGATAGGTAACACAGGAGAGTTTTGCTATGATGCATCTCTCCATTCTCTGAATTCTTCCTGAGTTATGTGTGACAAAAATCACATAGTGATCTATTATCAAGAAGTTTTAAAAATCTGTCAGCTCATGGCTCGGTTGGGTCTGCCTTTCACTGTGGAGAGCAAGGAGTTGGATGTACCTGATCTGCACAGAGCTCCAGGGCCTGGAAGCCTGGGAGGGAGTCCCCTCCTGGGACAAGTTGGGGATGGTGGGTTTAAGGGGGCAGGCAGAGAGGAAGTGAGGATGCCTTGGGAGCACCCATGTGATCCAAGGATCCTGGCCCATTTCCATGCCCCCCCACCCCCAGCGATACATGGACCTGCCTGGTAGACCCCTGGGGTAAGCTGTCATTCTGCTGGGACACAGCATCACTGCCCCCACTGCCCCCCGTGATACATGGACCTGCCTGGGAGATCCCTGGGGTAAGCTGTCATTCCTCTGGGATGCAGCATCACCCTCCCTGGCCACGAGCTCTATCCCTTTCAGACATGTGCATACATCAGGTTACATCATTTCAGGGCAAACCCACAACCCACCAGTTATGCTCAGACATGCCTGCAAACTCCTCAGGCAGGGTGGCCTCTGAGGGTCCTTGGCCCCTGCACCCATTCCCCACTGCTCTGCCCTGCATTACCACCACCTCCTCCCCGGCCCTCTCCTTGGGACTTATCCACTCCCCACCCCTTTGGACTGCCGCTACACACAGGCTTTCCTGCCCATGAGACCTGCCTGTGCACCTTGTCCTCACTGCTCCCTGCTCCCTGCAGTCTGAAAGTGGCTCCGTCCTCATGGTCTTCAGCTCCATTTCCTCCTTCACCCTCTGCCCAGGCCCCCACAGCTTCTCCACGTTTCCTGACTCCATCCCCACCATCACTGTCCCAGGACAAGCACCAGGCACTGCAGGGTGCTCTCAGTACACCGTGGGTCCCCAGTCACACACAGCAGATGCCCACACAGCACGCAAGCAGGGAAGACACTGGGGCAGTGCCAAGCACACAGTTGGTGCTACAGAAGGAAGTGCTGAGTGGTTGGGTGGGCTTCCCAGAGGAGGTGTTACCTGAGCTGGAGAAAAGGGGCATGTTTACAGTGCTTTCTAGGGGCATGCTAAGTGTTCGCACATGGAGGGAGGACTTGAATCCAACCCTTATCTGGTGAATGGCGGCTCTGGTCACAAGTGAGGACACTGAGGAGTGGTGCAGGGCCTGGCCAGGACTCCTGAGGACACCCCAGCCTGTGGAGGGGTCTGCAGGGTGCCGAGAATACCTGCCAGGGGTCTGGGATGACAGCAGAGCTCTCTCCAGGGGAGATCAGGCCCCCCAGTGCCCAGGGAGCAGGGACCCAAGAACCACACAAGCCCCTGGCTTCTGGGCTTTAGCCCCAGGGAGCCCCATCCTCACCTGTACCCCCTTGCTTTCTTGAAAGCCTGTGTCCTGGCACCTCTCCTATAAAATGTCCACTTATACCTATGTCTCCCACGTCCCGTCCCACATCCTCTCCCCATGTCCCCTCCTTGTGTCCACTTCCATCCACTGCCCACATCCACTCCCCCATGACCCCCATGTCTCCTGCCCATGTCCACACTCCTTTCTCTGCCCTCTGCTCTCCTGCCCCCTCCCGTCTGCCCCTTCTGCCTCCACCCTTCCTCCATTTCTGCTGCAGGAAAATTGTCTCAGCCCCCAGGCCCTCACCACTTGTCTTTGATGGAAATAGAAAGCCCCCTCTCCCCCTTGCCCTCCACGGGGCTGAGAAATGGTGGAATTCATTGTGGCCACAGAGCTGAATGGCCCTCAAGGAAGGAGCTGCCAGGTGCCCCAGAGAGAGGCCAGCTCTGGGAGGCCATTGTGGAGGCCCCAGCCTGCCTGCCTGACCGCGCCTGCGGTAATCAATCTGATTGGATTAGGGTCAGGGCGACCCTAATCGTGTCAGAGGTCACCCAGGCTTTGTGGCAGGGTCCACGGGACGCCTGGCCACCCCTGCTGAGGCGGCCTCTTGAACAGGGCTTAACGCCGCCCAGCCAGCTGAGGAGAGGGGCCGGGCCCTGTGTGGACGTGTGCGAGCATGTGCATGTGTGTGTGAGCACGTGTGTGCATGCGGGGCTGGGGGCCAGGTGGGCCGGCCGGGCCCCCAAAAGCTGCCTGCACGGAACCTGGGCTTGGGCACTTGAAGTGAGCCCAGGCTGAGCAGAACCGCCCTCTGCTCACCCCAGAAGGGACTTATGTCCTGGGGCAGAAAGCATGTGAAGAATGTCGAGTGCATGGCGGCTATCTGTGCCTCCAGGCAGGCCCCCAGGCACCTGAAGGACCAGCTCTCCTCAGAGAGCTGGCCAACACCTCCTCTTGACCCCCAGGGAGGTGAGGGGGCCATCCCAGGGCTCAGTGTCCCAGCACACAGGCTGGCTGCCAGCCTGAAGGAGGCCCAGCCAGGACGGGCCCCTGGGGGATCTCGGTGGCCACAGTGGCCCAGGTCCAGGCCCGTGGGCTTTCGGGTAGCATGTGACTTTGCAGGGAAAGGGGCCCAGGGGCCTTGATGCCTGTCCCATCAGCACCCCAGCACTGCAGTGCACAGGCATGGTGCAGCCAGGACCCCGAGCCCCAGCTTGCACATCCATTCACTCAGAGCCCCTGTGCCCTGGGGCCGCACTCCCCGGCTCCCCTGGGGTGTCAGGGCCACAGGCGAGCTAGGCCTGGTCCTCTTCATCAGGGAGCAGATGTCCCCAGCAGTACATGGGGAGGGGACTTCACTGCCCATGCAGAGGTGGGCTGACCCTACTGTGGGGTCTGCAGCTGGACCTCACCCACTAGGCAGCTGAGTTGGGGGCGCCTAGGCTGATCCCTGACAGGATCGAGTGGTCAGTTCTCTAGGAGCTTCTGGGCGGGGTCCCCAGGTGTCCATCACGTTTTCTGTAAGGACAGTGCCCTTCCCCCGCTGATGCCCACCTTCCTGTTGTCTCCTTGAGGGTCTGGGGATGTGTCCGCCCCGTCCCCAACCGGAGCAGCCCCTCCCCCCCCTCCCCCGTCAGGCTCCAGCGGGTGGTCCATCCGCGCACTGTGTGTCCAGGCCAGCGCACAGGCACGGGGCCCGGCACAAGCCGCAGGGCCCAGGAGGGGCCTGGGGAAGAGACTGAGGCCCCTGGGGGGCGGGGGGGGGGGGGGGGAGACGCGTCCCGAATCCAGGTTGCGACCCCTGACCCGCATCGGAAAGTGTTTCGGTTGGCGGTGGATGGGGGGGAGCCGGCCGGTCTCCGCGGCCTCCCCTGTATATCATTAACTCTGCGCAGCGGGGGCGCGTAGAGGGTCCAGGAGAGACCCCGGCGACGCCCCGCCGCGCCCGGCTCGGAACACAATGTCCCCACGACGAGGACAAGATTAAGCACAAGGCAGAGAGCAATGCTGCGGGCGATTCACACGCCCTCGGAGCGCTGTGTTAAAGCGTGTGAATAGCGCGCTCCCCTCGCGCCGCCGGCCCCTCGGCCGCGCATACCTCCCGGTTGCTATGACTGGCTGGCTATGGCCTAATCGCCGACGAGGGGGAAATTCATATAAAATATCGCGGGCCATTGTGGGCCTAACGCGGCGTGACAGTGGCTCACAAAGCCAGATTCATTAGCCCCAGCAGGTAATCGGGACGCCGGCCGCGCTGCCGGCCGGGCGGTGTCAGGGGCCGCGGCCGCGGCGGGGCGCGGGCACATTCCGCTCTCAGGTGCCCCCTCCTTTGTGCGGCCGCCTTCGCGACACCCCCTCCCGCGGGCCAAGGCCGGTGGGCGTCGTCGGAGGGGCGCACCTGCTGGCCCGGGGCTCTGGCAGGCCTCCCGACCGTCTGGCGGCCCCGCGGAGCCGCAGTCCCCTCCTGGTGCTGGGGCGTCGGTGGGCGGAGGAGGCGCCAGCGCACTCAGTGCTCTGGGGGAGTCTTGGGGGCCCGCGCTGGCCAGAGGGAGGGAGACGGGAGCGTCTGCTGGCCTGTGCCCCCGCTCAGGCGTAGCAGGAGAAGGGCAGGGTACCCTGACCTGCCCTTCTGTGTCCTCCCCTCCCCCGGGCCTCACCTGCCAGGTGGGCAGGGCCCTGGGAGGCCCCAGAGAGGGAGAGAGCTCAGTAAGGCCTGCGCCTTGTTTATGCTGGGGGTGCCACATGCACCCCATGTTCTCCCAGATGCTCCAGGCCCTCACCGAGGCTGGGTACCCCCATCCTAGGCTCTGGGAAGGCCCATCAGCTGTGGGCACCATAGATACCACAAGGGATATGCTCTCCTTATCCAGAGCACCGGGAGGACTCATGGTGGGTGAGGCTGGGCAGTGCTGGTATGTAGAATGGGGGTTCACCCCACACACCTGGTGGGAGGAAAGCCGCAGCGGGGTGTGCTCAGGGAGCCTCCTTGCAAGGTGGTCGAGTGCTGGGGCTGAGGACTGGGAACCCCTGCCCTGGCCAGGGCCACTGTGGTTGCAGGCAGTGTCCTGGGGGGCTCCATAGAGACAGGAGAGCCCTCCCCCCACCCCCGCTGCACTCCTCTGCACACATGTGAGCAGCACTAACCTTGGTGCTTTGGGGGTCTTGCCTCAAGGTCAGCCCTGCCCAGGGGAGAAACACAGCCCGGAGTCCCAAAGGGTCTTAGGGAAGTGAGCTCACCTGAGGGAGGGCCCTTCCTCTGCCTCTGGTCAGCCAAGAAAAGTTCTGATAGGCCCTGCAGCTCTCAGGGGCACTCATACCCACCCTGCCCTGGGCCCAGGTCCCTCCCTGCAGCCATCTGACAGGAGACAGACCCCTAAGTCCCAAAGGCTGGTAATCAGGAGCCAGGCTTCATGTGGGGGCCAGACAGAATGTCTGCCGCCCATGCAGGAAGGGGGGATGTCAGAAATCCCCCATATCAGCCCCCTCATGTGCTTCTGATGAGGGAGGTGTCAGAGCCCCCCATATCAGCCCCCCAAGCCCCTCTGATGGGGGAGGTGTCATAGACCTCCATTTTGGCCCCCTCAAGTCCCTCTGATGGGGGATGTCAGAGATCCCCCATATCAGCCCTCTCATGTGCTTCTGATGGGGGAGGTGTCAGAGCCCTGCATATCAGCCCCCAAGTCCCTCTGATGGAGGTGTCAGAGCCCCTGTTTTTAGCCCCCCATGTCCCTCTGATGGGGGGAAAGCATCAAAGCCCCTGTTATTAGCGCCCACCACCCTCCCCCCCCCCCCCCCGCCACTGACGTTCCTCTGATGGGCAAGTATCAGAACCCTCCATGCTAGGCCCCTGCACATCCCTGTTGAGGAGGTGGTATCAGAAATCCCCTCCCCCTTCCCCATGCTCCCTCCCTTCTCCTGGCTGGGTGCCATTTGGGGGCCTCCCTCCACAGGGACAGATGCTGGGTCTGGCCACCATCTTGAGGAGGGGGTGAATTTGCGAGTCATGGAGCCCTAGGGTATAATAGAGCCTGTGGGCTCAACCCAGGGTTTCATCAGAATCACCTGGGGACCCTTTAGAGAAATAGGTGTCCTTCCAAGAACTATGGCCCCGGGCCCACAGGTGTCTGCACTGATACACTGACTGGAGTGACTGGTGCTGGGGCAGCCCCCAGGCCGTCCTCTCTGCAGTGCTTCCTGAGGGGTCCACCCAGGCAGACACAGAATGTTCCAGAAGCTTCACCTCATCCATCAGTGGTCACATCTGAGCCACAGCCCCCTTCCGGGACCTTCTGCTGCCAGAGGTCACATTTGTTTCTTAGAAAAGCCCTCCCAGTGCCCCCTCCGGCTAATAGTCTCATCACAAGAGCATATATGAGTGTCCATATCCTCTCATCCAGTGTAAGCTCCCACAGCCTTCCCCCAGGAGAGGACAGGTGGGCCCAGCCACCTCGAGGCTGCAGCCACAGAAACGGCCTGGTGCAGGAGCCTTACTGGGGGTGCAGGAGCCTCTCCCTCCACCCTGTCTGGGCTCAGCACTCACTACTGTGCAGCCCAGGGCCTGTGGCTGACCCACTCTGAGCCTCTGCATGCTTGGGCTGAAGGAGCCTGCAGAACCTGTGATAGCAGCGGGCAAAGAGGAGTGCCCCTCCTCCTGCCTGAGCCGGTTCTCTCAGCCCCAATAAAAGGATTTGCCAAAGTAAAGGTAGGGTGGCCTGTTGGTCCCTGGTGAAACAGCCCCCCAAGGGGACCTCCCCACAGGAAGGTCTGCTCCAGAACAGAGGCTGCAGCCTTCTTGTCCACTTAAAACATAGTCAATGCTCAATTAACAGTTGCTAACTGCTAGCTACATGGTGAAATGTGCAAGATGAACTTTTTCCAATATAAAGTACTCTGAAAAAACACCCCTTTTTTTCTGTTAAATGTTCTTTCCTGAAATTATGATAGTTAAGCTTGTCTTATCCTCTCATGAAATAGTAAAAGTAACAACACTTGGCAATCCTGATTCAGTCCTCAAATGATCTCTGATACTTGACAAGCCCATGGAACCCAAATCTGGAAGCAAGAATTTGTTAAGTTGCCTAGTTCTAAAGTTCTGAAACCCAGGGATGCAAAGTAACTGCCGAAGCCGATCTCACAGGTGACACCTAGTGCCCCACTGACCTAGCTGTGATGGAGCCTGTTGGACATCTCTCCCTGCCCTCTGCTAGACACCCACCTCTCATCACATGGGACTCCCTCAGCTGCCCCAGACATTAACCATCCATCTGTCTATATCCATCCACCCATCCATAAATCCATCCATCCATACATCCATCCATCCACCATCCATCCATTCATTAACCATCCTTCCATCCACCCATCCATCCATCCATCCACCCATACATCATCCATCCAATATATATCCCCACCCACTCATCCATCCACATACCCATCCATCCATCCATCCACCCATCCATCCAACCATCTACACACTCATTACCCACCACCCTCCATCCATCCATCCACCCATCCACCCACCCACCCACTCACCCATCCATTCATCTAATATTCATCTGTCCACCATCCATCATCCATCCATCCATCCATCCATCCACTCATCTACCCATCCATCCATCCATCCATCCTTCTACCACCCATCTACCCACCCACCCATTCATCCAGCCAGGCAGCCAGCCACTCACTCACCAGTTAATCTACCCATCCATCCATCCCAAGCCTGCCCCAGAGTTCACACTGCCACTGTGTGTCATTGTTTCTTCTATTCTATTCCTCATAAACTGTAAGATCCCAAAGGCAGGTGACTTAGCACAGCCCAAAGCAAAGAACCTGATCCACAACAGTAGAGCCTCTCACTAAAGGCAGGATTCCCCTGGTTCACCCTCCGCCTTGCCAATGCAGGGATTCCTTCCACTTGATAGTGGGTCATCCAGCTTCTACTTAATTAATGATTAGATGGGTAATTCCTTGAACTTTCAAAAGCCTGGGCTGTTAGAGATCTCATCAGAGAGAGCAGCAATCACTATCTTGCAGATTTCTTACCATGGTTCTTGAGAATGGGCACCTTACATCTTACTCACCTCATATTCCTAGTTCTGAGCCTAGTGTATAGCTTCTTATAGACTCTCAGATCCTGGAGGGGTAAATGGCTGGCTGGCTGGCTGGATGGATGGATGGAAGGATGGTGGATGGATGGACGGATGGATGGATGGATGGATGGATGGATGGATGGAAGGATGGTGGATAGATGGATGGATGGATGGATGGATGATTTGATGAATAAATTGATGGTGGATGGATGAATAAATGGATGGTGATGGATGGATGGATGTTTTGATGTATGTATACATGGATGCTGGATGGGTGAATAGATGGTTGGATGGATGGATGGATGTCAGATGGATGGATGGATGGATGGTTTGATGGATAAATTGATGGTGGATGGATGGAGGGATGGATGGATAAATGGATGGTGGATGGGTACATGGATAGATAAATGGATGGTGGATGGATACATGGATAGTGGATGGGTGGAAGAATGGATAAATGGATGGATGGATGGATGGATGGATTGATGGATGGATGGTTTGATGGATAAATTGATGGTGGATGGGTGGATGGATGGATAAATGGATGGTGGATGGATACATGGATAGTGGATGGATGGACGGATGGATGGATGGATGGATGGATAAATGGATAGATGGTAGATGAATGGAAGGAAGAATAGATCACTGATACTTTCCATGAACTCCGTAACTAGTAATGAAACAATGGCAAATTTCTGGCAAAGATGGTTTTCCGCATGGAGGATGCTTAACTCACAGAATGACTTTGCCACTAAATTCCCTTTCTTCTTCCTTTTTCCAACCCTGACCTCACCTCCAAAATTATGATAGTCATTTTTCACATATCTTATACTCTCATGGAAAAGCAACAAGCCTTGGCAGTCCTAATTCAGTCCTCAAATGATCTCTGGTGTTTGACAAGCCTGTGAAATCCGAGTCTGGAAGCAAGATGGGTCTAGTCCTGAAGTTCTGAGACCCAGGGAGGCAGAGCCCATCTCACGGGTGTGAAGAAGAATCCTGGGGCCAGCAGGGCAGTCCTGAGCAGCTCCAAAGGCTCATGCAGGCTCTGTCCCAGGGACTTGGCAAACTGGCAGCATTGGCCCTTTGGCTTCCCTCCCAGGGGCCTACGCCCCCTCTTCTTCTCTTGACCTGCCACAGCCCATTGCCAGTGACAGTGACATGATGGAGGTGTCTCCAATCTCATTCCAAAGATGTGATTCCCTTCCCACGGTGTGATGGCTCCCCTCCCACTCCCTAGCTGCCTCTGTTGTGTAAACAGAAGCAGAAACGTCTGACAAAGCAGCTGTCGGTGGCTAAGAACTTTCCTGTGACTGGGGCGGCTGCCAGGGCTCCAGACCCTGGTTGGAGTCCTCGCTGTGTCCTCCCCACGCACAGCCTCAGGGGAGCCCTGTCCTACCTCCTCCTACTCCAGCCACTAGGCTCATGACCTGTGGAAATCTGACAAAAGCAATGGGCTCTCTATCCAACACACACACACACACACACACTTTCCGGCATGCCCTGTGATTCCTGCCCCAGTGAAGCCTAATCCCACACCCCTGGGTCAGATGTCCCTGCCACTGTGAGGTGTCACCTGGACATGCTGGCGGTCTTCCTTCTCCATGACCTCAGCATGCCTTTTAACTTTTTCTTTAGAAAGAATTGTAGACATACAGAAATGTGGCAGGAGCATGTTCAGGGTCCATGTCCGCTCTCAGACATCCCCAGTGCTAGCAAAGCCAGCTGCATCCATCAGCACAAAGATCCGTCCATGATAACTACACTCCCAGGTTTCTCCCATTCTCCCACCCATCTGGGATCCCATCCTGGGTATGCCTGGCCCTGGCCCTTCATGCCCACAAGACTAGGAGGAACCAGGTCAGGCCTCTTGGGTCTATCTGACGTTTCCTGATTCTTTGCTGAGAAGGCCTCCATGGTGTCCCTGGAGCATCTTCTCAGGAGGCACATTGCGTCAGCCACCTGTCTGCTGCTGTGGTCCCCGCAGCCCCAACCCCTCAGGTAAGGTGGGGTGGGCCAGGCGTCTGCAAAGTCAGGGCACGGCCGTCCCAAAGTGCTTGGACGCTGTGACTTCCATTTCCAAGCAGACTCTCTTTGCCAGAACAAGCTCTCATGGTTTTCTGGCCATGGGTCTTGTGGCCTCTCCTTAGAGGCTTCCTTTCCTCATGAACAAGTTGGAGGCAGGCTACAAGGTACCGTCAGCCTTCAGGACCTCATGTGTGACGAGCCCCTTCCTTACTGGGTAGGGGAGATTGAGGCCCACAGGGGAGGGAGGCCAGGGCTGGGTCACACAGCCGGCTGGTGAGAGAGCAGGGCAGGACTGAATTCTTCCTCCAAGTTCAAGGGAGACCCCTCCCCCTGCCCTGAGCACGCCCTTCCCCTCAAGTGTGTCTGGTGACCTGGCCCCTCCTGGCCCCTCTGCCTGAGCCTGTTAAGCAGCCACACCCTTGTTCAAGGAAGGTGCAAGGCCCCAGGCTCGCTGGCTCTCTGCTTATCTCAGAGGAGGGGAGGCATGTTCTCCAGGAGGAGCGGTTCTGGCCCCCTGGGCAGGAGTTGGTACCCAGGGCCTGGAGAAGGGCCACCAGGGGGCCCTCAGCCAGCTGGAAGCAGCAAGAGGGCGGAAGGCACCCGGCTGTGTGCACTGAGATCCAGGAATACCTAGGAAACACCTGCCTGGCCCAGCAGCCCACATGGCCCTGCCTGGAGGGCAGGAGCAGCCCCAGGCCTGGGCTCTGGAGGGGTGAGGACCCAAGGAGCCAAGCCCACCCTCATGGAAGGCAAAACAAAGGCGTGGCTCTGCTGGAGTGCAGGGGCAGAAGGGCAGGGGGTCTACAACCAGAGCACACTGGCCTTTATTCACCGTGCCTTGGGCCCACAGAAGGCCACTCCATGCCTGCCTGAGAACTGCTGGCCGTATTATGGAAGCAAAGTGAGGCCAAGGCATCAAGCATCTGGGGGAGGTGGCCGCTGGCTGGCCGTCGGGAAAAGGGGCAGGGAAGGATGCTGAGTGGGCAGGGGTGGAGATCCAGTCTCACGGCACAGGCCTGTCCAGGGTAGGCTCTGGCCCTGCTGGGCCTCCCGGTACAGCCCAGGGCCCAGCCCTCTGCTTAGACCGGGCCCTCACTCCCCACCCACCATCTACAGGAATTGGAAACCAAAAATGAACGAAACACAGCCCCCCACCTCAGGGAGCTTGCATGCCGGGGAGAGGACTGAGGAGACAGCTACCTGGGCCAGGCACCGACTGGACCGGGATTGCAAGGCCCGTACCCTGAAGAGCAGACAAGGGACAGGGCAGGTGCACGTGACCAGAGGAGCAGTGGAAATAGCCTGAGGGAAGGATGAGGGCTGAGTGTGGGGGAGGCCCGTGTGCAGGTGAAGCAAGGACATAAGGCCAGGAACTCCAAAGGGACCAGGCACAGCCCGTGTGTGCATACGTATGTGCATGTGTGTTTGCCTGCATGGCTGTGCATGCATATGCATGTGCATGTGCGTGCGTGTGTGTGTGTGTGTGTGTGTGTGTGCAACACATGTGGCACATGCATGTGGATGGGGGAAGCTGCAGGCTGGGAGTGTAGGTTCCAACCAGGAGCCTCTGATGGTGCAGCTGGCTGATGCTGAAGGCTGGACTCACAGGGAAGGGGGGGCAGTGCCAGATGAATAAATGTGGGATTTTCAGTGACAGGTGTGCTGGGTGCTGAGTGAGTCTCAGTGTGTGCATGCTCCTGGCTGGAACCCTCACTGCTCCCCTGCCTCCACCTGCCTGGGCTTTGGGGCAGGCAAGCCTGAGGAAGAGTCAGGGGTAGGCTACAGCCTCTGCTGATTCCCCAGGGTGAAGCCCCCACCATCCCCCTCCCAGGACCAAAGTCCCCCCCGCCCATCCCCCTCCCAGGGTAAAGTCCCCCCATCCATCCCCCTCCTGGGACGAAAGCCCCCCTGCCCATCCCCCTCCCAGGACAATGCCCCCCCATCTGCCTATCCCCCTCCCAAGGTGAAGCCTCCCTGCCCATCCCCCTCCCAGGACCAAAGTCCCCTGGGCACTGATGTGGGTCAGGAGGCAGCAGCATCCCTGTGACAGTGACAGGAGCCATTGGGAGCCCCAGCACCGTCCAGGCCTGCTGCCCAGGATGGATGCGGGGACACAGCAGGGCACAGGCCCCATGCCCGGCATGGAAGGCCAGGTCGGGCCCATCCCCACATGCATGTGTATATACTGCAAAACGATCACCAAAATGATTGTCTGGTGACTACGCATCACGCACACCACACGGTTACAGTTGTTTCTCTTTTGACTGGAACATGTAAGACCTCTTAGCAAGTTTCAAGCACACAACGCGGTATTGCTGACAAGTCACCGTGTGGTGCATCATGTCCCCGGACTTACTGATTTGGTGCCACAGTTTTCTGTCCATTCACCTGTTGATGGACATTTGGAAGCTTCCAGGCTGAGGCTATTACAAATAAAGTAGCCATGATATTTGCTCCCTGGTCTCTGTGACCACCTCATTTCCTCAAGGGGTGAATACCCAGCTGAGTGGCCTGGTCACCTGGTACGCATAGGGTTGCAAGAAGCCATCAAACTGCTTTCCTAGATGCAGCACCAAGTTCCCCAGCAGTGCACAGGGCTCAGATTCTGCACATCCTCTCCAGCACTGGCTCTGATCTGACCTTCATATTACAGGGGTCCCTGTGGCTCTTCGCGGGGAATGATGTCCAGCATCTCTCCTGGGGCCCGTAGGCCCTCCAAGTACTTTTTCCCAATACCCACCCTCCTCCTTGGGCACAGGGCACCCCTCTCCCCTGCAGCCCTGCCTGGCCTCCAGCACCCATGTCCACCCCAGGTGCCCAGAGCCCTGCCCTGAAAGGGGCGGCGATGCCCAGGGCTCGGCTTCACCACCCCAGCCCTGCCAGGTCCTGCCCACCCTGTTGCCTCTCTCCACAGCCACCCGGGAGTCCGCCTTTGTGCATGCCATTGCCTCTGCCGGCGTGGCCTTTGCCGTGACGCGCTCCTGTGCTGAGGGCTCCGCCACCATCTGTGGCTGCAGCAGCCGCCACCAGGGCTCCCCGGGTGAGGGCTGGAAGTGGGGCGGCTGCAGCGAGGACATCGAGTTCGGTGGCATGGTGTCTCGGGAGTTTGCAGACGCGCGGGAGAACCGGCCAGATGCCCGCTCTGCAATGAACCGCCACAACAATGAGGCTGGACGCCAGGTATGTTGACAGCTCTTGGCTCGTCCTGGGGGAGCATGGGGCAGTGGCTGTGACCATGACCCTGCACACTCTGGGGTGCACAGGGGGTCATCCATCCAGGCCCAGTGCATCCTGGGGGTACAGTGGGGAGGCATCCTACCATGGGCCTGTGGGGTCTGGGGGATGCACTGGGAAACCCCTCTGGCCACATTCCTGAGGCCCCAGAGAAATAGAAGCTTTCTGGGCAGGATGTATGACCTGGTTCCCTGCAGGGTGTGGTTTGGTGGGAGTATTGTGGGAGGGCTGACTGGGGTGGCAAGGCCATCTGAAACAGCCCGGTGCAGTTAAGGCCACTGGAAGGCAGGAGGGATAAGGGTCTGCCCTGCAGGAGTGCCCACAAGTCCAGGGAGGAAGACAGCGAGGCCACTACAGCACAGCGTAGGGAAGTTCTGTGATAAGGAAATGCACATTCTCAAGGTGACTCAGGCACTGCAGAGGGGCCACACTCCAGGCTGGCATCTCAGAAAAAGCCTCCTGCTGGCAGTAGCACTGAGAGGAGATGTGCAAAGTAACCAGCAGTTATCTAGGTTGGGGGAAGGCCAGGAGAGCCTCAGGCAGCCCACAGTATAGGACAGGACTGCAAGTGAGGTTGTCTGGAAGAACAGAACACAGAAAGCAGAGGAGGGACAGAGAAACAGGGACCAAGCCGTGAAGGGCTCTGTGAGCCCTGTTCAAAAGAACTGGGCCCGAAGGACTGACTGCCTATGCGAGGGGATCCATGTGGAGACCTGGAGGGCTCCAGCAGATTGAGCAGCACAAAGATGGTGCTGGCCTTGGAACCAGCGGCTTCACCTGCCAGCAACAGAAAACAAGATGAGTGACTCATCTTTGTGTTGGGCACAAAGCACCCCGTCAGATGTGAAAGTGCCCTGTTAAAAGCATAGGAAGCCCACTAGTATACAGTCCCCTGACTTATCCCAAGGACAATGAGTCCAGTGCAGGCAAAAAATAGTCTCTTTTCAATAAATGGTGCTCAGTGAATTGAATAACGATATGGTGGAAAAAATTAACCTGACTCCTACTTCGCACCATATAGAAAGCCAATTACAAACCCAAATGCAAAAGGTAAAACAAAATGAAACAAAAATGTTAGGAAGAAAACATGAAAGAACATCTCTGTGACCTTGGAGTAGGCAAAGATTTCTTTTTTCTTTCTTTTTTTTTTAAGTTTATTTTCTTTGAGAGAAAGAGACAGAGAGTGTGTGGGGGAGGGGCAGAAGGAGAGGGAGAGATAGAATCTCAAGCAGGCTCCATGCTGTCAGCGCAGAGCCCAACATGGGGCTCAATCCCAGAAACCATGAGATCATGACCTGACCCAAGATCAAGACTCAGACACTTAATCGACTGAGCCCCAAAGGGGCTCATCAAGGGTGCTATCTCTAGGACATCACTCCTCAGTTTAGCCTGGGATCCTGAGGACTAAAGGCAAACCAGAAGTAGCCCAGCCCTTGTACACATGTGCAGGCTAGAAAAATCCCAAGATCTGAGAACAAATTATGGTGATTCCAAATTGCTGGTTTTCCCATGCACCTGGAAAAAGGCAGACAAATCCTCTTTGGAGGATGATAACCTTATTCAATGTTTAAAAAATGTTACTACAAATAATTTTTCAACCACAGTGTCCAGCACATAATCAAAGATAACCTATCACATAAGCTGGTGACAGAATGAGTGATCATCAGCAAAAATCACAGAAATGAGTCCACAGGGACTCCAGATACTACAATTACGAGACACAGATTGTGAAAAAATATACATGCTTATTTAGGTTTACAAAGCCAAAATGCGAGTCTGAATGTTTCAGCAGAGAACTGGAAACTATAAAAAGCGTAGAATATATTTAGGAAACAATTACATCACAATTGTAGAACTGAAAGATGTATGAGAAATCCCAGTGAAAGACAACAAAGTGAACATAAGCATTTCCCTCTGCAACCTCCCAGAACCCCACTAAAATGATAACAAATGAATGACATAACATATAAATTAATGATAACTCCTGAAAACGTGGAAAGCAGTACCTAACAATGGCAGCCAGAGTTTGCAAACTGAGAAGCAGATCCATGAATAACTGGGTCTTAGGAGAAAGCAGAATCTTAAACCAGTAGAGGAGAACTCTGACAGCCAACCCAGGAACTACTAGTAACAGGTGCCTTGAAAAGTATAGACAAATACTGGGTCTAAAAACAGGAAATGGATTGATCATCTATTTTAAAAGCAATTCGGAACCCACCAGGTTTTCTGTCCATCTCCTTACATCCAGGAAACACCCGTCCTTTACAATGGCAGAAGTCTGGGTATGTAGTCTCTGAAAAGGGCAAAGCACAGTGTGTCTGGACTGAGGGACACCAAGCACAGCCTGGTTTCCCAAGTGAAAGTAGTCCCCATCTACACATGCATTTCTCTTCCTAGTCTCCATATGCCACGGTGAAGCTTGACCCTCCAGACAGGAGTAGAAGATTCTCCCCTGGGAATTGGACCAACCCAAGAGGAGACTTAAAGATACCTACCTGGGACTCCCCCATGGTCACAGCCAGGTCACTCTGTAGTGAGGGCCCATCCTGACAAGTCTCCACCAAGCACATGAGCTTCCAACAAGATGTTTAGTGTCCTGCTTTTATTTATTTTATTTTTTAATGTCTATTTATTTTTGAGAAAGAGAGAGACAGAGCATGAGTGGGGGAGGGCAGAGAAAGAGGGAGACAAAAAATCCAAAGCAGGCTCCAGGCTCTGAGCTGTCAGCACAGAGCCCAACACGGGGCTTGAACACACAAGCTGTGATCATGACTTGAGCCAAATCAGGTGCTTAACCAACTAAGCCACCTAGGGGCCCCTGGTATCCTGCTTTTAAATATGAGCAGACATCCAAGGATCACAGGACATCTGAGGAAGGCCTCCTGCAACCACAAAGTTAAAGACCAAAACAAACAAAAACAAAACTTATGGGAAAGAGACATTGTAAAGAGAGATGAAAACTTCAAAACTACCACTATTTCAGGCACCTGGCTGGCTCAGTCTGTAAAGCATGCAACTCTTGATCTCAGGGTCATGAGTCCGAGCTCCATGTTGGGTGAGAAGATTATATATTTTCTATTTAACTTATTTTTTTTAATTTACATCCAAGTTAGTTAGCATATAGCGCAACAGTGATTTCAGGAGTAGATTCCTTAATGCCCCTTACCCGTTTAGCCCATCCCCCCCACAACCCCTCAAGTAACCCTCTATTTATTCTCCATATTTAAGAGTCTCTTATGTTTTGTCCCCCTCCCTGTTTTTATATTTTAAAAATTAAAAAAAAAAATTGAAACAATTTTAGGGACACCTGGGTGGCTCAGTCGGTTAAGTGTCTGACTCTTGATTTTGGCTCAGGTCATGATCTCAGGATCATGTTGTAGGATTGAGCCCTGAGTCAGCCTCTACACTGAACATGGAGCCTGCTTGGCATTCTCTCTCTCCCTCTCTCTCTGCCCCTCCCTCACTTGCACTCTCTCTCTCTTTCTCCTAATAAATAAATAAACACTGTTTTGAAAAAGAAAGAAAAGAGTTAAAAAAAAAAAACCACTATACCCAGAGATATAAAATACTGTTCCATAAAATTGGAACAGGATGTTAAATTAAAAGAATATTCAGAGAAGGAAAAAATGCCACTAGAAATTGAAAGTAGGATAGCAGAAACAAATCTCCCAGCATAAAGGTTGGCAGATACTTGAGACACTCTTCTATAAAGTAGAGGAAAATAACAAAGAGATGGAAAATAGGAAAGAATGGAGAATATGAAGGTTCTGTCAGAGACAGTCAATGGTGAACATGAAGAAGAAATCAGCAAATAAGGCAGGAAGGTTCCCAGGACTGAAGATCACAAGTTTCAGACCAAACAGCCCAAATAAGTGACTGGCATATGAAAGAGGAGACCCATACCAAGACCTAGCATTATGAAGTTCACAGCCCATGACAGAGAAGCCCTCCAAGTCTTGGGTTTCATGCAAAGGATTGGGAATCAAAATGGCATCGGAATTTCCAAGAACAACAATGAAAGCTGGAATAAAAATGGAGTGCTGCTTTCAGAGTTCGGAAGGGAAATAATATTGTAAACCAAGAATTTTATACCCAGCTAAACCATCCTGTCAACTTTTCAAGTAGAAAAAACTGTGTTTTCAGACATGCACATTTCACAAAATTTACCAGAAAGTCTCTCAAAGAGATGTCTCCGAGAAGGTGAAATCTTAGAATACATGATATGTTTGAACATCTTGAAGAGAATATTTACACAGTTTGGGGAAAATCTGAGTCTGAATCCGTGATAAGTACATTAAAAACAGCAACAAGAAAGTTTTGTAGGAAAGAAAAAGTAATCATGCCCTACAACAGGGCTCAGCTGAGTATGACATTGAACACAGTTCCAATAGCATCAGCACTCGATATCCATGTAACTGGATTCTGCTTTAGTTTTTTGGGGTGGAGAGGGCTGGGGAGATGTGCATTGGCACGTTTGGGTTGATGATAAAGAGCTGGCTTCCCACCCTCCATGGTGAGAGGGGAGACATTGCCGAACCCCCCAAACTCAAGGAGTAGCAAGCAAACATTCTATTAGAGATGCAAGATGCACAAGTTGTTGCCTTGGCCGGTCAGTCAGGTGCTGTGTGTGCATGGTCGTGGGAGCAAGTCTCAGGAACTCTTGGTCTCTTTAAAGTATATGCATGTATAACTTTGACAAAAGTAAAATTAAAGAGACTGAAGAGGTCTCTGGAGAAAAGAAGAAAATGGAGATGAAACAGAAATTAACTGAGGGGAGGGATGCAGTCATTACAGATACCCCCGAAAGGGCCAGTATGAGAGGGAAGTGTAGGTGAGGGGGACGGGGTGCAGGCAGCATCTGGACACAGAGCTCACCTTACACTGCCCAACAGGAATATAACGGGACTCATGTACAGACACAGAGCCCACCCTACACTGTCCAACAGGAGTATAACAGGACTCACGTATGGACACAGAGCCCACCTTACACTGTCCAACAGGAGTATGATGGGACTCACATACATACTTATGCATTTTCTAGTAGCCACATTTAAAGAGGAAACAAGTGGCATTAGTTTTACCATGAAATTTTATTAAGGCCAGTATATCAACCAACGTGTTATCAGTGCCATAATGGTCACAATCGATATTAAAATAGTGAAGGGGATATTTTATGTACTTTTCTTGCATGAAGCCTGGGGACTCTGTGCAAGCCAGCATCTGGTTTGTACATACAGCACACCACACTGTGGACTGGCCACATCTCAAGGGCTCACAGGTGGCAGGTGCCCACCACAGTGGGCAGTGCAACCTTAGTTCGGATTGAGTCACAGGCCCCTTCACCCCCAATCCCATCCCTTCCCTCAAAGAGAGAAGGAAAGAGGAGCACCTGGGTGGCTCAGTTGGTTAAGTAAGCCACTCTTTGTTTTGGCTCAGGTCATAATCTCATGGTTGGTGAGTTCAAGCCCCACATGGGGCTGTACACTGACAGTGTGGAGCCAGCTTGGGATCTCTCTCTCCCTCTCTCTGCCCCCTCCCCTGTTCATTCTCTCTGTCTCTCAAAATAAATAAATACACTTAAAAATTTTTTAATAAAAATAAAAAGAGAGAAGGAAAGAAACACATTCCTCAAGACCCCAAGATCCCCCAGCCTTGTCTCTCTGCACTACCTCCCTCCTCTTCCTATTCCCTTACAGCCCCATAAATCCAGTTTTCTGGGCCCTGAAGGGGCTCTGCTCAAGCCACCCCCATTATCCGTGCTCAGTTCAGCCCCCAGCTTTGCCACCAGGCCTTGTACACGTCCTCTGGGCTGCGGTTTTGGGTTCTCCAGGTCAGAATTAATGTCCTCCCTCCTGTATGCCTGAACCTGATCATTACTGTCCGTCCCTTCCCTCCCTCCCTCCCCCAGTCATAAGACACAGCCAAGGAGAGAGGTGAAGCTGTCAGGCACCGGAGGTGCCCTCCGGTGATCTTGGGTCGGCCAGGGGAGGCATTGGCTCAAGAGGTGGCACTGGTGACGCATGGAGAGGGGACTTTATGGAACAGACAGGTTGCATTGAGTTTGCCAGGAGAACATGGGGCGGGGGGACCACAGGCCAAGAGCACAGCCCCGGGGAAGGTGGGGAGAGCCCCCCCCCCCACCCCGCACATACTAGCTGCACTGGGCGGGCCCTGATGCCCCTCATTGGCGCGCTCCTGCAGGCCATCGCCAGCCACATGCACCTCAAGTGCAAGTGTCACGGGCTGTCGGGCAGCTGCGAGGTGAAGACCTGCTGGTGGTCGCAGCCCGACTTCCGCGCCATTGGCGACTTCCTCAAAGACAAGTACGACAGCGCCTCGGAGATGGTGGTGGAGAAGCACCGCGAGTCGCGCGGGTGGGTGGAGACCCTGCGGCCGCGCTACACCTACTTCAAGGTGCCCACGGACCGCGACCTAGTCTACTACGAGGCCTCGCCCAACTTCTGCGAGCCCAACCCCGAGACCGGCTCGTTCGGTACCCGCGACCGCACCTGCAACGTGAGCTCGCACGGCATCGACGGCTGCGACCTGCTGTGCTGCGGCCGCGGCCACAACGCGCGCACCGAGAGGCGCCGCGAGAAGTGCCACTGCGTCTTCCACTGGTGTTGCTATGTGAGCTGCCAGGAGTGCTCGCGTGTCTACGACGTGCACACCTGCAAGTAGCGCGCCCGCCCAGCGTGCGGCTCCTGCAGGGGGCGGGCTGCTCCCTGGATAGGGCGAGGGCGGGGCTCCTGTCTGGGGGCGGGGCTCCCATCTGGGAGTCCCGGATGGGGGAGGACTCTTCCCCGGATAGGTCGGGGGCGGGCTCCTCTCTGGGGGCGGTCTCCTCCCTGGATAGGGTGTTGCGGGTGGGGATTGGGCTCCTGAATCGGGAGGACTCCTGCCTGGATAGGGGTGGGCCCCCAACTGAGAGTTCTGAATGGAGGCGGGCTTCTTCCCGGATAGGGCGGGGGCGGGGCTCCAATCTGGATAGGGCAGGGCTCCCAACTAGGGCTCGTGGATGGGTGCCGGACCTTCCCCGCCCTGTCCCTAGTAGGGCGGAAATGAGGCTCCCTGGGAGGGGACTGGGCCGCCCTACAAGTGCAGATTTCCTCCCTGAATGGGGCAGGGCTCCTCTCTGGGGGCGGGCCTCCGAGTGGGGCTCCTGGATGGGGGTGGGCTCCTCCCTAGTAGGGCGGAAATAGGGACCCCTGAATAGGGGCGGGGTCCTCCGACTGGTTCTGGTTTCTTCCTTCGATGGGGCGGGGCTTCTCTCGGGAGGCGGGGCCCCAGGACTGGGACTCCCCTGGATGGGATCAGGGTAACCTGTGGTAGGGCAAGGGTGAGGTTCCTGAGTGGGGTGGGGGTTCTTCTACACAGGTGCGGGCTTTCTGGATGGGGACGGGGCGGGGTGGAGCTATCCCTGGAAGGGCGGGGTCCGTGGGTGGAGCTACCGGGTGGGGAGGGGTCATCTCTGGGGGCGGGGCTCCCGTGCTGCCCCACTCCTCCCCACCGGCCTACCTGTAAGGTTCCGCTACACCTCGCCCGAGAGAGGAGCAGCTTCTCAGGGCAGAACTAGCCGCGGGAACCCCGTGGGGTGGCATCCGGCCCTCCCACCCCTTCCTATGGGCCCTGGAGTCCACCCTCCAAGTCTGGTGCTCTGCAACAATTCAGGCGACTGGAGGTCTTATGACACCCCTCCCTCACCCTGGCATCTGCCACAGCTCGCAACCAGGAACCTACCGGGAAGACGCTCACCCTACTGAGCCCCAAGAACTGGGGAAAAGACAAGGAGTCCTGTAGCAGAGGGGCCTGGCCCGCGAGGCCTAGCTGTGCCCTGGCTGCTATGTGCTCCTGCCTCAGACCGCCCCCCGGGCCATCTTCCCAGGAACCCTGGCTGCAGTCAGACCTGATGAGCTGGGACCTCTACTATGCAGACTGCCTGGCCCACCGTCCTCCCTGTCCTCACATCTCACATCCACCGGAGAGGAGCAAAGCTGGAACTGGAAACTTCCAGCCCCACCCTGTCTCCCTCTGAGTTTCTGGACCTCACTGCACCTCCCTGGTCCACTGCCCTTGTAAGAGGAAGGCAGGAAGGGGGCCAGACCGCCCCAGCAACTCATCTCTGCTGCCGTCCAGCCCCTGCCCTGCCAGACTCCATACCCTGCCTCAGATGCTCACTTGGATTTGGGCTGCGTTGTTTGGGAGTTTTGAGGAGGATGGGTCCACACCCATGCCGCAGGAAAAGGACCCACAGCCCCCAGAAGGGTGGTCTTCCTTCCCCTTGCCCACCCCCCCCACCCCCCGCCGTGGCCAGGACTGACCCCAGCTCCTGCTGCTGTGTGCCTGACCTGGCTGCCACTGGCCATTGTTCTGGAGCCTCCCCCTGACTCATCTGCCCTGCCTGGGAACCAGAGGCTGATGGACCCTTGGCCACTACCCACAGGGACCTCCCACCAGGAGACCTGTCCCCACCCAGCCTCTGCCACTGTGAAATGTGCCCCAGCCCCTGGCCCTGAGGGCCCGCACCCAGGCAAGGTGCCCGGCACACCTCTGGGGACACAACCTCCCTCTGCCTTGAATTGTGCATTTTTTATTTTAATTTTATTTCCGATGCTGCTATATCCACCATACACTGGAGCTAGACAAACAGATGTGTTGTTGTTGTTGTCGGTTTCCTTTTCTTTCTATGAAAGAAACTATTTTAGTCATAGCTTGTGAGTTTCCAACCATGGGGAAAGTAAAAAACAAACAAAAAAAAAAAAAGAAGAAGAACTAAATGAGCCTGGATTGTACTGGATTTTTGGCAATGGGTTGGCGAGGCACAGGGGCTGGATTGGAGGTGGTCCTCTGGGAGGGGAGATGTCTGAAGGCCATGACAGAGGAGCGTGCCTCAGGGACCCCTGGGGCCTCTGCTGTGGCCTCCACAGGCCGGAAGTCCAGGACAAGGAAGAGGGATGGCCACCAAGGAAAAGAGGCGGCCCTGAGTCCTGGGGCAGGGCAGACTGCAGACAGATGGAAGGGGTGCAGAGGGGTGGGGAAGGCCTGCCTGCCTCCGGGGATGTGCCGTGCAGCGGGAAGACCTCACACAAATCAGTGGTGCCGTGGGCCTTTCCCCAGGTCAACTGTAAGCCCCACATGTCCCCAAATATCCACAGTACGCTTCACTCAGTGAACATTCCTGGAGGTCCACATCATGGCCCAGTCACAGGGTTTTCCAGCAGCCTGGCCTGGCTGGGAGGCAAGAAAGACCACCTCAATTCAAGACTCGCCAGCTGAGACAGAGCCTGAAAATCAGGGTGCCTCTCTTGGGCCTGGCCTCTCCTGCCTCTGGCCAAGGCCAACTTAGACACCACAGCTCACCTGGCTGGAATCCAGCCTGGAGGCCATGAGGAACATCTCCTGCTGGCAGAGAGCCACTGCACGAGGCCCGGATCCCCCAGGGGCCCCCACCTGTTCATGTCCACGTCAGGCCAGGGGCCAGAGCTGACCCTGGGTGCCTGGCCTCCCCTCTGTGGCAGGACATAGCTCAAGTGTGCAAGGCTTGGCAGGGGTCAGCATCTTCTAAGTGTATGGTGGGCTGCATCCCAGCACCATGCTCAAGACCTGGGGATGAGGATGGGGTGACCCTGCCTTTGGGGCCCCCTACCCTCCTTTCAGGCCAGGCAGGGAGAGCCCCAGGGTAAGCAAGGCATCCTTCTGGACAGAGTCCCACTTGGTCTCTCCGTGGCTATTGCCCACCCACGTCCACTCTACTCGGGGTATGTGGGGTCTGCAGGGTTGAGCAGCAGTGGGGGCTGGGGCTTTCCCAAGGCCACACATTCACCTCTCCAAGCCAGGTGCAGGATCCCTCTTCCTGTCTCTGCCCTACTGTGCCCCATTTGTGTGCTGTGCCAGACCAATGCACAGGGAGGGAAAAAGCAGAGGGGTCAGGGGTGGGGGCACAGGCTGGGATGGGTGAGGGATGGGAGAGAGATGATAGGAAGCTAAGAGCTGAAGACCCAGCCCCCACCCTCTTAGAGGTCAGGCCCAGCACAGCCACCCTTCAGGGGCCATTTGCTGGAAGGGAGGGGGCTGGGGCAGGCTGGAGGAGGCCTCACCAGGGCAGACGGAGAGAAGCCCTGTGCCCGCCAGCTCAGTACCCGGAGTGTCTGGGCCCCAGGGCATCCCTGAGGGCACAGGGGCGAAGAGCTGTTCTCTGCAGAAAGGCCACAGCTGGCTGGACAGGGGCCCTGGACAGGGATGCGTAGACCCAGGGAAGGCAGGGGATCCTGGACAAGGTGGGGGTGCAGATCAAGGGCAGGAAGGCGGTCCCAGACAAGGGGGTGCAGACCCAGGGCAGGCAGGGGATCCCAGATAGGAAGGTACAGACCCAGGGCAGGAAGGGGTTCTGGACAAGGGGGTGCTGACCCAGGGCAGGCAGGGGTACAGACACAGGAAGGTACAGACACAGGGCAGGAAGGGGATCTCAGACAAGGGGATGCAGACCCAGGGCAGGAAGGGGATTCTGGACAGGGATTCACAGACCCAGGGCAGGCAGGAGTAAGCAATCCAACAGAGCCCTGTAGGATTAGAGGGAGGGCCATTAGAGATATGCTGGGGGTGAGGAGTCATGGCCTTATCCCATAGGACAGAACCTATGGGGCCAGGCGGGGCAGTGGGGCAGGACACAGACCCTGCCCTGAACTCCCAGTACCCCTCCCACCACACCTCACTGGGCTGGCCCTCCCATGTCCCACCCCAAGGCTATGGCCTCCTGCTGGCTGTGCTGCCACCAGGTGTACTGCAGGCTGGGTTGCCCCTGCTCCAGGGCTGCAGCTGACCACTGGGGATCCCCAGCTGGGGCCCCCGGGGGTCCCCTGGGCCAGGTGGGCTGTAGGCCGATGCTCTAATAAGAAGGAGCCAGTGATTAAGTGCACAGGGCCCAGGCCGAGGCAGGAGCACAGGCAGCCAGCCTCCTCCACAGGGTGAGTCCAGAGCAGGGGAGTCTGAACGCAGCCCGAAGGCCATCCTGGGCTATAAAGCTGGATCAGACACTCGGCACAGTGTCAGGCCTGGAGGTAGGGGGTGACAGGTGCCCTTCTCCAGCCACCCTTGGGCTCCATCCACCACACACAGACAGCGTGGCCACACAGCACCTCTGAGTCAGGGCCCAGGCAGGAGCCGCCCTAATTGGCACCTGCTGGGTATCAGGTGCTGGGGGCTCCACAGATGAAAGGGTTGGAGAGGCGGGTGGGGTGGGGGGCAATGCGTGGGCATGGCCACAAGGTCACAAGGGAGAATGCAGGGGCAGGGCCACCCTCAGGGGTCGGCCAGACCAGGCTCTGTTCCCCGGGGACCCAGAGAGGGCAAGGTGCTGACC
Organism: Panthera pardus; assembly: GCF_024362965.1. NCBI lineage: Eukaryota > Metazoa > Chordata > Mammalia > Carnivora > Felidae > Panthera > Panthera pardus. The sequence goes on from NW_026526654.1 coordinate 2,185,381, forward strand.
TGAGGATACACAACATATCAGGGACCTGGGCAGGCTCTGGCCTCTGGGTGCTGAGTGTGAGTCCCCCTTGTAGGCCTGGGAGCAAGACCACCGTGGAGATGGTCTCAGCTCTCCCTGGCTCCAGGGCAGAGAGAGGAGGAGCCCACCAGAAGGGGGCCAGGATGGGCTGACCCTGCCCCAAGGGGCCTCAGAGCAGGCCTGGTGTTTGGGCGAGGGGGGTGGGGAAGAAGAGCCTGAGTGAATGAGGAGGCAAAACCCTCAACTCTACTAGCTGGCCTCAGTTTCCCTCCAGTGCAAGAGGAAGTGGGATGAGGGGGTTTCCCCAGGGCCTCTCTGCTCCTGGCTTTTGCAGGTGTGGGATATTCCATCCAGAGCCCTGTCTGAAGCCTGGCCCAGCCCCCCCAGCCCTGCCCTGACCCCCACTCAGGAGGGCAGAGCCGGGCAGCCAGGCCTGGCCTCTCAGCCTTTCTGCCTCTCCCCCTCTCCAGAGAGTTGACAGCCCCTCCCGAAGCCCTGGAGAGGGCAGGAAATGGGCCGGGTGGGCCTGTTCGCAGGTAGTTGAGACAGGAGAGGAATAACCATATTAAAGGCCCGGAGGTGGTGGGGCCTCACCCCACCAGGCCCCCCTTGGCTCAGCCCCCTGCAAATCTCACACTCCCAGGCCAGCAGCTTTGAAGTCCTGGAAGGGGTGTGGCCAGCCCCCTCCTCTGAGCCCCCACCAGCTCTCCCTCCCCCAGACTCCCAGACTCCCAGTTTCCTCAAGCCACCTCCCCATCCTGTGCTGAGCCAGAACCTCCCAGTGCTGGGACCCCCAGGGCAGCAGGTGCAGGGCCAGCTCTGGGTCCCCCAGCCTGGCACCGAGTGCTGAGCCCACCCCCCTTACACACACACACCCTGTCCCCAGGCCCTGCATGGTGTGACCCCCTGCCCTGCATCTCAGCCTGGGCTGAATGGGCTCCAAGGACCCCCTGGCCAGGTCTTTGCCCCTGCCCTGTGGTCTAGTCTGGGGCACACAGTCCTGCCCTGGGGTTTGGGGGACACAGCCCTGGGATCCTGTTTGGGGATCATGACTCTGCCGCGGGGTCTGGTCTGGGGGACACAGCCCTGCCCTGCAGTCTGGTCTGGGCACACAGCCCTGCCCTGGGGTCTCATCTGGGGAATGCTGCCCTGCCCTGTGGTCTAGTCTGGGGGACATGGCCCTGCCCTGGGGTCCAGTCTGGCAGGACATGGTCTTGCCCTGGGGTCTGGTCTGGGGCACATGGCCCTATTCTGGGGTCTGGGGGACACAGCCCTGCCCTGGGATCTAGTCTGGGGATCATGATTCTGCCCCGGAGTCCAGTCTGGGGGACACAACCCTGCCCCGGGGCCCAGTCCGGGAGACACAGCTCTGCTCTGGGGCCTCATCTGGCGGACATTGCCTTGCCCTGGGGTCTCATCTGGGGAACACGGCTCTGTTCTGGGTCTGGTCTGGGGATCATGACTCTGCCCTGGAGTCTGGTCTGGGGGACATGGCTCTGCTCTAGGGTCTGGGGGACACAGCCCTGTCCTGGGACCCAGTCTGGGGGACAGAGCCCTGCCCTGGGGTCTGGGGCATATGGCCCTGCCCTGGGGCTCGGTCTGGGATGACCTGGAGTGACCTCACTCCCTCTGCTCCCCCTCACCCCAAGCCCCAGGTCCTCCCCAACCTGCTCATCCCTCTTGACATCCGTTTCCCTGTTGGAACCCCATCTGCCTTCATGAAGCCTTCCTGTTATCCTAAGGACAGGGTATTGTGAGGTCTCGGGCTGGCAGTCAGCAGCTTCCTCTCTGGAAGCTCCTTGGCCTCTGGCTAAAACGGGAACAGAGTACCTGACCTGTCTATGCCACCCTCCAACCTGGATAAGCTCAGTGTGGACTGTACATGATCCCCAAGGACAACATCCAAGGTTTGAGGAGATTGGGACAGTGCCTCTCCCATCCCACCTGGGTGGGGGCACTGCCAGCCCTAGTGTTCATAGGCACCAATGGGTAAACTGAGGCATGCTGGATTAGGGCGCTCTCCCCTGTGTGAGTGCATGAGGGCTAGGCCACCCCCATGTCCCTCCATAAAGTGGGGGAGATGGGAGCACACTCCCACCTGGCCCAGTGACCTTGGCCCTGGAGGGTTAGGTGGTGATGGCCCCTTCGCTACCTTGTGGGTCACCTGGAAGGGCTTCCAAGAGGAGGTGAACATGGGGCACACTTTCTATGGCTCTTTCATCCTCTCCCAGGCCCCTGAGGCCCCCTCCACTTGTGGGAGTCCATCCCTGTAGCTGCCAGGACCAGGCGGGGTGCCCAGGGCACCAGGGAAGCCCTGGGAGGGCCCCAGCCAGGGAGCCGCCACCGCCCGCCTGGCAGCTGGGACAGGAGCTAGTCAGAAGGTGCTAATAGACGTTTAGCTGCAGGCTGGCACCTCAATCACGTCTCTCTCTCTCTCCCTTTTTTATTTGAGTCTCTGGAGTGCACGGTAAACAGTCATTTGGCTCTTGGGGCCCTGCAAATTGGTGTTTATGGTGTGAGGACCAGGACTCGTCCACCAAACACGCCAGCTGGCAGGGACGGCATCGTCTGCCACCCTCCCCACCCCCCACTGTGGAGGCCCAGCTCTAGGGGTGTCTCATCCCCCCCAACTCTAAAGGACGAGGCTGTCCTGCTTCCCACAGCCCATCTAAGTGGGAGGGTTGGCACATTGCAGTCAATCCTGGGGGGGCTTCCAGGAGGAGGTGAGACTTCCATGGCAGAAAGGCCCCTCCAGAGAGAAGGTCTGTGGGCTCCAGCTTCCCCAGGGGTGCCCTGCATCCAAGCCCAGTCCCTGTCACCTAACAGGCCTCCTCCAAGTCCCAATGGCAAATGTCAGGACCCCCCTCACCCCCCCCACACACACACCCCTTCCCAGCCCTGCAGCCATCTGCACAGCAGACGGCAGGAATGTGGGAAGGCTGGAGCCTCAGTGCGCAAGGCTTGTGGGACAAGGGCACTGCCTTCCTGTCTGTCCCTCGCCTGAGAACTGGGTGCAGAGAAGCAGGCAGGCCCGTGCAGAGCCTCCAGAGCGTCTGAGCACCCCCTCTGTCCACAGTCCACACGGTTCTTGCTAGACCAGGCCCCACCAGCCTGTAGCCTGCAGTCTGCAGAGAAGCAAGGCGGAAAGTGAGTAGGGCCACTTGAGGTCTGCAGCCCTGTAAGTCACTCTTCCTTGAGTGTGCTTTTAAGTCCCAGGCCTGGGCCAGAACCTTGGGAACTGAGGCGGGGGGCCACACCACCTTCCTGGCCACAGCCCGGAGCCAGCTCCTCCTCTGCTCCAGAACTTTCCATAGCTCCCCAGTGCCCACAGGATGGTGTTTGTGTCTCAGCTTGCACCTGCTGCGATCTGCGATCTGCGATCTGGTCCCACTCTGAGCTGAAGGGGGTCCTCTGATTCATGTCGGAGAGACTGACAGCAGTTAGGGCATGGCTTGCCCACAGGCACTTGGCAGAGTCTCAGGGGAAGCAGAGCCCTTAAGTCATACCCACCCCCCATGCCTTCTTTCACCCTTGCCTCCACCGCTTCAGCCACAGGGAAGCCTGAACAGCTCTGCATGTGTGTGCATGTGCCTTGGTGGCCAGGGGAGGGCTCTGATGCCAAGCCCTTCCTTGCCTTGTCCCTCGAGCTACAGACCAGAGCCTCCAAAGGAGCCCTTCCTGGCTCTAGGGCCCAGCTCTCTGCCTACCGGCAGACCCAGCTCCCAACAGGTCTACCCTCCCCAGCCCCAGCCCCAGGCCTTAGGCAGGCCAGGCTGGATGAGCCACATTAATGCCCCTGTTGGGCCACTGGTGAGCCACCCAGTACTGCCCCAGCGGCCCATATCCCTGCCAGCACTCCTGGAGACGGGGGTGAGGTGGGATGGGGGGAGCAGATGTTTCCTCCCAGTTAGGGAGGACAGATGGCTGACGTGGGGAAGCTGGTGGGGCTGGGGTCCAGCAACCAGCTTGGACCAGCAGACAGCTCAGCCCAGACCTGGAGGCCTCGACTTCCCCTCCAAGCACTGGGACTGCAGCCTGGTTCCAGACAGCTCTGAGGGTAACAGGTATGGTGGGGACTCTGATGGAGGGGGGTGCTGCAGGTGGGGGACTCCCCGCCTGTCCCTGTCACAGGGCCTGTCACATGTTTCGTTCCTGGCTCCAGACCAAGCGCCTCCCCTGGACAGACCCTCCACCATGAGCTGACCCAGTCCCACAGGTCAGGTGCCTGCATCCTCAGCCAGAGGAGGGACGTGTTGGCTTCCTGTGTCCCCTGCCCTGGGGGCTCTGAGCAGGCCCTTGGGGACATATCTGTGCCGGGAAACCAACCAGGGCCTCCCCAGGGCTCCCTCTGCAGCCCTCAGGCAGCAGCCCCAGCAAGATCTCAGCACACCTGTGGCCTCCAGCACTGGCTGTGTTCCACTATCAGGTGTCATGAGGGATAATTTCTCTCTGGCCATAAACAACACCAGACCTCCCAACGGGACCTGGATGCCGGCTCAGGCTCCCCCAGTCCCAGCCCTGCTCTTCTGGGCAACCCGGCACACTGCCTGGAGGTCCAGATGCTGGGGGTGTGGGCAGCAGCATGATGCTGTGACCTTCTCTCCTCCCATCTGTGGCCAAACAAGGCCAGCTTTTGTCAGGGCCTTGGCCTTTCATGGCCTGTGTCTCCCTGTCTGCAGCCAGGCCTGGGGATATGAAGTCTTTGAAGGTTTGGCTCACAGACCCCAGGGTCACCGGCTTCTCACCTGGTGGGCCTCAGATCCCCTCATCTCCCCATGCCAGCTGCCCTCACAGAGAACCCACAGCCCTGAACCAGCTGGGGAGCCAGGAGCCTGTCTGCGGCCAGTTCTGGTCTCTTCCTCACAGATATCCTAACAGGGTGGTGGGAAGAGGCTTGAGACCTCCCTCCCCTAGAAAAGGGGCTCCTCAGGTTCTGGTGCACAGCTGGGCCCGTGGGTGGAGGATTTGGGCTGCAGAAGACAGGCCAGCCCACCCCGGCCTGGGAGCCAGAAGCAGTGCCTAGACCCCAGGGCTGGACAAAACCTAACTCAGGCCATGTCCCCCGCCCCTTGGTGGGCCAGAAACTCAGGATCTCTGAGGGGCAAGGTGTGAGGAGGTGGACTCAGGGGCCCAGGTGGGGCGACAGTCTAGGGGATGGCCCTCAGGGGATGGGGGTGGGGGGGGGGGAGACGGGTTGGGCGCGGGCAGGCTCTGGCGGCAGATGCCAGGACACCGCGATGCCTTCAGCTGGGCTTTTTAATTAACCTCGGCCGCTCTGAAGGGCCCCAATTAAGTGGAGAATGTGATGGCAGAGTGGGGTCAGGCGGAGGGGCGGGCTTTAATTAAAGCATGGAGAGTTCCCAGCCCGGTGGCAGTGGCCTGGGCAGGAGCGCCCCCACCTGACCGTCTCCGCCTGGATCTCCTCGGATCTCTCTCCTCTGTCCCCAAGAGCCAGAGCCACTGTGACCACCAGGTGGCCTTCGACCCAGCAGACCCCAGCATGGCCCCAGGCCCCTCTCTGAGCCTGTTGGCTGCCCCTGAGACCCACCCTGCTCTCCTGTCAGTCATCTGCCCAGGAAAAATTGACAAGCACTTAGTGAGTATCTATATAGTGTGTCCATGCAAATGTCCTGCCTTTCACTGGGGGACAAAAACAGTAAAACAAAAAATGCATCAAATGTGTCATGTGTAGTAGAAGAAAGCAGAGGTAGGGGCATAGGGGCAGAGAGAGGCAGGAGGGGGAGAGCACAGGTACACAAAGGGAGGGAGGGAGCTTGCCTGGGGTGGGCAGCCAGTGCAAAGGCCCTGGGGCAGGAGCCTGGACAGAGCTGAGGAGCTACAGGGCCCGGAGGACCTGAGGCCTGTGAACTGGAATGAGCTGGGGGGAAGAGGGCATCAGATGGCAGAGGCCATGGGCACAGAGAGGGGGAGGCTGTTAGCTTCACTCGGTGCCTCTGACCGGGCCACTCACTAGGTGTCTGACCCCCGTGGCACCCCTCTCTGCTTGTCGTCCAGGTGCCTGGGCTTTGCATGATGGGATGGTCAGTGAGACATGTCTGCAGCCCTGAGAGAGTCCATGCATCTTGACATGTGCTCCAGGCCTGGGCCTGCGGCCCGGGTGGGGAGGGTGGCCAGCAGGCAAGGGAGCCCTGCCCCACAGTGGCCCGTCTTTCCCCAGGTAGTTGGCTGAGGCTTGCAGGGCCGACATTCTACATGCCTGGCTTCCTGCAGACATGGGGCTTTGGGGGCGACAAGTGAGGGAAGCAGGGTGAGGGGGTGCTCTCTGGTAAGCTAATGCCAGGCCTGCTTTGCTGGTGGGAGCGGGGTGCAGGGCAGGGGACGCCCAGGAGGGGACTGCTCTGTCCCCAAGAGCCAGAGCCACTGTGACCACTAGGTGGCCCTGAGCCCCACAGCCGACTGCCTGCCCAGCGGCAAGAAGTGGGCCACCCTGTGGCTGCTGTGTGCAGGCAGCACCAGGACAGGCACAGAGAAGAGACACGGTGTCCACGGGGTCCCCATCCTTCCAGCCCGTGTACCAGCTCAGTGAGTACAGAAGGCTGCCCAAGGCCCTGGGTCTGCTAATGAAGTACCACAAACGGGGGGCCTAGGACAGACCCCCAGGTCTGGAGGCCAGGAGACTGAGGTCAAGGTGTCACAGGGCCTCACTCCCTCAGAAGGCTCCAGGAGGGTTCCTCCTGCCTCTCCCGGCTGCCAGGGCCCCAGGCGTTCTGGGCTCGTGGCCATGTCTCCCCAATATCTGCCTCTGTCACCATGTGGCCATCTCAAACCCCCTCCCTTGTCTCATAAGGACCCACCCTGATCCAGGATGCTCTCACCTCAAGATACCCCACCTTGATCACCTCTGCAAAGACCCCATTTCCACATGAGCCCACATTCTGTGGTCCTGGACCACCGGGAATTTGGGGTGACACAGCTCCATCCATTGTAGAACCTGTGGGGTAAACATAGGCACTGTGGCCATCTCCTGCACCTCATGCAAGACCTCAGGCCAGTACATGTCCCCGAGATGCCCCAGGTCCCGAGCCCCAGAACGATGAGATATCATGTATGAAGACTCATCTGAAGCTTTGTGGAGCTTGTGGCCAGGCCACAGAACCAGAACAGGGACCATACAGGCGGGTGGGGGGCCTCGTCTGGGGTCCTGGACACCCTTGCATGTGCAGCAGCAGTGGGCTAGCCCCCAATCCACAGCAGAGCCCCTCAGCTCCAAGTCCTCCACCCAGCGGAGCACTGGGCACCTACTGGGCCATCAGGAAGCTGCCCAGTGGCCCACGGCCCCACTTGACAGCTACTTTGAGCTGGGGGCAGTGCAGTCTGGGGTGTGGTCTGTGGGATGTGGCCCTGCCCTGGAGGCCTGAAGACTCCAGGAGGGTCCTCCCCACCTCTCACAGTTGCCGGTGCCCCACATTCCTGGGCTCATGGCCAGGGCTTCCAGAAGCCAGAATGCGTTCTGTGTCCCCCGGACTCTGCGGGGTCCCTCCCTCCCACTGTCCTCTGTCCGGGTCCTGAAAGAGGGAGAGGGAGCAGAGACAGGGACACAGACACCAGCCCCCCTCACCCTTGGTGCGTGGACCTCAAGAGAACAGCTTCATCCAGGTGGAGCCTGGGACTGTACCCCTCACAATCTGTGTCCCCCTGCACGACCTGTGGGGGCTCAACTCCTTCCTCCGTCCCCCCACCACCACCTCACTGGGTGCCAGGCCCTCCCCAGCCACACCTCAGGTCCCCATATAAGGTCTTTCATCCACCACAACTGACCACATCACGAAGGGACCCCTACCCCTTTACCTACATTGCTCTCCCCCCAACAGGGTATAATATACTCAGATGTTCTCCAAGGACAAAAGGAAGCCCCTCTAGTCTAGCTGTTCTCATCATCACATTCCTCTCCCACCTCTGACTTACTTCTACTCAAGAAATAATGGAATCTTAGCTCTAGCTCACCTTGAGCAAGCCTTACCTGATGCCTCCTGTGTTGAAAAGCCATTCAGCCTCCTCTTGCATGCCACCAGCAACAGTAGTTCACTCATGTTGTCCCAACCTATGGAGCTGTTCCCTGCTCTGTGCTGGCCCCTTGCCAACCTGGCTGCACTGCCAGCCCCTGAACATTCCCAGAGAACTCTAACTCAAACAGGCCCCAGTGCCAACCCCCCAGAGCAGAGCAGCTCCATGTACTCAGCCGTGTTCCCTGATAGGACACTGCAAACCTGGTTCCCAGGAGCTCTGAGTTCAGATGCAGGCCCTGCTGGTGGCCATCAGCAGGGTGACCCACTCAGAACCCAGGTAAGGGTCCCATTGGTCTCTTTGCAGGATCCGAGGGAGGATTCCTTCAGAAATGGGAGGGCCCCTCTCTCCTCCCTGGGCCCCCAAGGAGAGAGGCAGGCTTGGGCTTTATTTCAGGTGAGAGGGCAGAGAGCAGGGGTGCCACAGGAGAGGACCAGGACCATCTGTCCCCAACAAGGACATTAGGGGGCAAGAAAAGGAGGTGTACTGTGGACGGTGGGGCCAATGAGGCCAGGGAAGACCCAGGTCTGAGACTTCCCCCCCAGGAGGGGAGCCCAGCCTGGCCAGGCCATTGTGAGTATTCACCCTGTCCCCTCTGCTGGGGGGTGCAGCCACATGCACAGCTGCTCCAGAAATCTGGTCCCAGCATAAAGGGACTGCTGCGCACACACCAGCAACCCCACTCTGGGCACTGTGGAAGTGAAAGCATTTCCCACAGTGCCACATGAGGGTGTTCCTTGCAGCTGTGTTCACAGCTCCCTCTGGACTGGCGACGGCCCCTTCGGCGGGATGCAGCAGCCGGGGGTGAGGTGCATGGCAGCTGGAAGATGCTGCGGGGGTGAGTGTGGTGTGCACCTTTGTTGGGGTGTGGGTGTTACGGGGTACACACAGATGTGTCCACATCCCCAGGCTCACTGAATATCTGTGCGTGCCAATTTAAAAGAGAAAAACTCGGCAGAGCACCAGGACTGGGCTGTCTACTCGCCACGGCCGGCCGTTCCCAGAGACCCCACTGGTCACCACGGCCACTGGTCCTGTCCTCAGGCCTTGGTGTCCTCTTCTGTGGAGGTGGAGGAGGTGGGTGAGTCCTAGGACTCTAAGACAAGCTGGCTGTCCCCAGTAGAATGGGAGCAAAGACTGGTTCCCCCTCCCCCGCCCCACCGGGACCTGGGCTCCTGGGGAAGTGGGTGCCCAACAGACAGGCACCCTGGCCACTCTCCATGGGCCTGGCCGGAGGCTGGGGGTGAAATGTGCCCCGGGATCAGGTAGAGTACCCCCCAAATCGGGGCGGGGGAGCAACAGAGCCAGGCCCAGGCATGGACGGGGCTGGGGGTGCAAGGGGGCTCTTCCCAGAGTGCAGATTCCTGAAACGCACTGGCAGTCTGCACCCCCATGCATGCCAGACAGCAGGTGCACAGGCAGACACTTGCCAGCGGAAACCCAAATCCAAGAGCTTTGGGGCTGCAGTCTGTAGGTGTGGCACTGCCCTATGTCACCCACCCTGGCCTCCTGCCAAAAAGGGCCCCTGGGCCAGAAGCAGGGAACCTGTTAGCAGGTTCTTGGGCCGCACCCAGCCCTGCAGAGATGGTTAATCTTGCGTCATGTTGACCAGGCTGAGGGCTGCCTGGATGGCCAGGAACGTGTCATTCCTGGGTGTGTGTCTGTGAGGGCATTCCAGAGACAGGAGCATCAGAAGCTGTGGACTGAGCAAAGATTGTCCTCACCAAAGCACGTGGGTTTCCTCCAACACCCGGGTTTGAATAGAATGAAAGGCAGAGGAAGGGGAATTCTTTTGCTGCCTGAGCGACACCTCCTTCATCTCCTGCCCCCAGACACCAGTGCCCCTGGTTCTCAGCGATTACGATGACACCAGGCTCTCCGGGGTCTCCAGCTTGTGGATAGCGGAGTCTTGGAATTCCCGGGCTCCGGAACCGTGGGAGCCAATCCCCATAATAAATCTTGTCTCGTCTAGATCTCTGCATGTCCCTATGGTTCCCCTTCTCCGCAGAACCCAGACCAATACATCCGTGGGACCTGGAGATCCAGCCATGCCCCAAGTGGTTCGGATGAACTGCAGCCTGCGGTGCACGTGTCCACACAGCCTGGCAACAAAACTGACCCCCTGCTAGCTCCTGGTTTCCTCTCCAGCTGGCGGGAGGCATGCTTTTACCTGGTGGATCTAAAACCTTCTGGCTCCTGGGTGGCTCAGTCGGTTAAGTGTCTGACTCTTGATTTCTGCTCAGGTCATGATCTCACCATTCGTGAGGTCAAGCCCTGTGTCAGGCTCTGTGCTGACCACATGGAACCTGCTGGGGATTCTCTCTCCCCCACTCTCTCTGCCCCTCCCCTGCTTGTGCTCTGTCCCTCTCTCTCAGAATAAATTAACTTTAAAAAAAGGAAGCACTAAGTCCTTCTGGCTACAGATTCAGCTGTGCGATCCAGCAAATACACCCATTGCTGGCTGGGGTGGAGGCTAGGGCCAGGTCAACCACAGAGACCCCATTCTAACTACCATGAGGGAGTGGCGCAGGTGGTGGGGCTGATACTGGAACAGGCAGACTACTTGCCACCGTCTCACAAGCAGAAGGGGCATCTGAGACCCGCAGATGTTGGGGGCCACCGTCAGTCTAGAGTGGGGAGGCTGTGTTTGCCGGGGCCCCCTGACAGCCTGGTGAAATGGGCCCTGTGTCAGAATGAGGTTTGATCGGTGCCTAGAATAAATGATGCACCATTTCAAAAGGAACAGATCCAGTTACTGAAAGCTGACAAACATCTGGGGCACGTGACTTTAGGGGTGAGGATTGTATGGACAGGACGCCAGATCCCAAAATGCAGTGAGGGTGGTCAGAACCTTCCAGACCAACCTCCCAGACCCAACACCTGCAGGGGGTCCTGCTGGCTGCATTCCAACTGCACCCCCAGAAAGCCAGGAGTCACGACAGTGAAGGGCCTCATGGAAGGGGCATGGCATGCAGGACTACTGTGCCTGGTGGCCTCGGTTAGCAGCACCAGGTGCAGCTGACGCCCTCCCTGGCTTCAGTGGTGTGGGAGCAGAAACATTCCCCCTGCTCCTGCAACAGCTACAATGTGACATCAAAGTATCTGAGGTTTCTGTGGCAGGTCCTGCGCGCACTGCTGTTTGGGAGTGACGCCCACATTCAAAAGGGCAGGAGATGCGAAATGTCAAGCAGAAGGTCCTAAGGGTACCCCCCCACCCCCTGTGGTGCCTGCTGAGCAGGGCTGAGAACCAGGCTGGAAACAGCCCTGCCCGGTGGAGCTGGCCTGCCAGGGAGAACCAACCACCCCAGCACAGAAGGGAGCACGGCCCCGGGCCAGGAATGTCTCAGGAATGGCAAGGAGCCTCAGGGGCAGGGCTGGGGTGAGGGTTCAACAGTAGGGGTGCAGGGCAAGGAGGGGCTGACATAAGATGAGGAATCTGAGGCAGGAGCAGCTATGGGGAGGATGAGGACGTTCAAAGGCCCTGAGGTAACACAGGACTCTCACGTGAGTGGAACTGCTCTGTGGCCATGACCTTCTGGGATGACCAAAGAGGTAAGAGTCAAGGCCTGGTTGGCTGCAGCCCTGGCCCAGGCCCAGCCCCAGGCCCAGGCCAAGGGGCAGGGCAGCCCTGGAGTGGGGGGGAAATGAGGTGTGGATGTGAGGGCTGGGCCCACATGGTCAACCTTCAGGCTGCACCAGGAAGGACATGCAGAAGGGTGGGCTCTTGCAGAAGGGTACGGGCGCTCTCCGTACCCACTTGTCTGGATAGGTTTCGGGGTCCTCTCTGGGTCCAGACACAGGCAACACCAGGGCCCCTCTCCGCACGCTATCCAGAGAACTCTTAGAGGGGATATGCATGTTGCTGTGGAGGAACCCAGGATAACCAGAGAGCAGCACAGAGGCAGTGAAGTGCCTGTGTCGTGAGAGGCAGTGTGGGGTCGGCCGCAGGCTTGCTAGAGGCCAAGATCCTCGGGCCCCAGTCGCAGCCTCATGACCTGCAGTGGGCTTAAGCCTCCCTGAGCAGACTCAGTCTGCCGCGAACACTGCCCACTTCTCAGGGGCCGCAAACAGAGCTGTGTGAGGTGCCTGCCAGGCTGGGGGTCCTGGAGGGTGTGAACATCTGCACTCCCCGTCTTTCCTGCTCTTGCCCCTTTGCTCCAGCCAGTCCTTGGTCTCTTCCCTGGGATGGGGGGTTCTTGTTTAGCATCCTGGCGTCTGACCTGGTCCTGGGTCTGGGAACCCCCAGAGGAGAGGAGCTCGACCCCAAACCCCAGCCAGCCCCCACACCTGTGGTCTGGCTGAAAGTGAGAATGTGGGCTGCAGGACCCTGTAGACAGCTCGCCTCGCCCCCTCCTGGCTGAAGTTGGGCAGGCGCCCTGCTCCATCCATCCATCCCTATCCCCAGACTCCAGGGAGGAGGGTCAGGGAGGCCCTAGGTAACCTTAGGTAACCTCAGATGAGCAGCTGGGCCTCAGTTTCCCCAGGTAACCACCTGGCACTTCCTCATTCCCTGCCAGGGGCAGGGATCCTTCCCCTGCTGTGCCTGCATGGGGCCCCCATAAATGTGTGGCCTGGCCTGCAGATGGTCCCTTTCCTCCGGAGAGGACACACCAGGTGGATGGAATCAAGAGGGAAAGTGAATGCCTTTACCTAGAGGTGGATACACAGGAATTAATCTTCCTAAAACTGTGCATGTATCTTTCATGCCTATATATTTTTTTCACAGCTTAAATTTCAAAGGAAGCTTCAGAAGATGTTTGGTGGGAGATTGGCTCTCTGGGGGTGGGGAGCCAGCACCAGCAGAAGGTTTTGTGTCACTCCCTAGAGATACATACTCCTGAGGGTAACTTTGCCTGAGCATTTGTGGCATGTTTAGGGCAGGAGAGACCCCCAGACAACCCAAGCAGATCCATGGAGGTCGCATTTGAGCTGGGAGCCTCAGGCAGAGGAGGGAAGATGATAGCACTGGGGGCAGATGCTGCGGTGCAGATCACAGACTGCTTCATCCATAAGGGGTGAGGTCTGGGGAGGCTGGGACTGCCAGGTGGGACCTGCAAGGCCTGGCTCACAGGGCCATCAGCCTCTCAGAAGACGGGTTTGTCATTGTTTGGGGCTGAAGGGCAGCTGAGGAGGACTGGGGCAGCCCCCCAGCTTGGAGCAGGCGGGGGAGGGAGGCAGAGAGGAGCAGGAGGCTGCTCGACAGGCAGCAAAATACCTCATGCCCTTCTCTGACAAGTGATGGCCCTGCTTTGTGCCCTCTACAACACACGGGTCTGGAGAACCCCTCCAACAATGGTAACAACCCTCTCGAGTGGGAGACCCCTCAAACCAGCACGAGGGGCGGGGGGGAGGAGCCCAGGTGGCAGAAAGGAGGGGGAACCGGGGTTGGCAGGAGGCCAGAGTAAGCTTCCATGTGGGGTCCACAGCCAAGTCCTGAGCCTGGAGACTATGGAGAAGGGAGGCGACTGTCCGCGTCTCCCTTCTGATCCGCCCAAGGTTTCCCGGAGAAGGGGTCTCCACCTTCCAGTTTCCTGGGTCTGGGCTCCTGACCACCCCAGAGCAGCACTGTCCCCTGCTTGGCTTGGTTCCTGCTCAGCCTGTCCAACTGGAAGGCTTCTTCATGTGATCTGCAGCATGCTTCCCCGGGGGCGCTCTTCCGGGCACGCGCGCGGCTGCTTGGGTCACTCCAGGACCCGGACCACCTACTGGTGGCCACCATTACCACACCGGGGGTTGGCGCCCGGGGAAAGGGACCGCAGCCCGCTGCCCGCTGGTCCGCTGGGAACTGCCTGGCCGGGGAGGAAACAGGAACCCTCTCTTGCACCCGAGCGCCGCCTCTCCCGGGGCCGCAATCCCCTCCTCGCCTCAGTCTCCCCATCTACAAAATGGACCGGTGGGTTCTACCTGGCACCTCCCCTAAGAAGCGCGACTGAGGCGCGGACGGACTCAGCCCCGAGTCGGGGAAGCGAGTGCGCAAGCGCAAAGGCGGGAGGGGCGCGGCTCGGGGCGGGGCGGAGTCCTTGTCCCGGCACTCCCGCCCCCAGCCAGGAGTCTGCGCGTGCGTGCTGCAGCAGGGGTGGGCGGGGCCGCGGGCAGACCCGCCTCGTTCCCCAGTGTTCCCTGCGGCAGCAGGCACTGACGTGGCCGCCGTCAGAGCCGCCATCTTGTGGGAGCGAAACCAACGCCTGGCTCGGAGCAGTAGCCTCGCCGCGGCCGCCGAGGGTGAGGCGGCGGGCCGGGGGCCAGGGGCCGGGTGGCGGGCGGCGGGGGCCTGCCAGGGCTACGCGACGCACTGCCCACTGCCACGGCGGAAGGGTGTTGAGGGCTGTGGTGAGGACGGGCCGGGCGGGGGCCGAGGTGAGGCTGGGGCGGTGAGGCCCGAGGCCGGGCCGGGGACCGGGGACCGGCGCGGAGGCCCGGGCCGGGGGTCGAGTGTGGGGAGGGTGTCGAGTCGAGGCCTAGGTCGAGGTTGGGATGAGGATCGAGGCGGGGCGGGCGCAGAGGGCTGGGTTGGGGGTCAAGTTGAGGCCGGGTGGAGGCGGGGGGCGCCGCGACCGGGATCGGGGTCGAGGCGCGGGGGGGGTGAGGCGCGGGCTGCGTCGGGGGCCAGGAGTCCCGGGGACGGAGGCTGGGTCAGGGGTCGGTCGCACCGCGGGGCCCCCGAGCCTCCGCCGTGGTTCTCGTGCCCCCCGGAGCCACCGGGGTGCACGCCCGGAAGTCCGGCCCAGGCCGCGGGCTCCCCAGGAAGCGGTGCTTCCTGCTCCGCCTGCTCCGCCTCCCGCCTCGGGGTCTCGAGGACCAGGAAACTGGAGCCCGCGGCCCGGGACGCCGCCAAGGTCACGCGACGGCCAGGGTTTGAGCCCAGTTCCTGTTGGCTGGCAGGACGGGGGCGGGGCTGCGGGGCGAGGTCCCGGGGTCTGAGTGCTGGGCACTTGCTGCCAGCGGAGGCTCCGGGCGCTCGGCGGGCGCGTCCGCGTCTGTGCGGGGCCCCTTTACCAAAACTTGATGCAAGCCAGGGCCGACTTCCTGGTCGCGGCTGGCGGAGATGAGAACACTCTTCCTTCCTAGTTGGCGCCTGCGGAGTGTACCTGTGGACGGGCCGTCGGGGGCGAGCTGCCTCCGCGGCCCTGCGCTTACTTGTTGCACAGTCGGGGTGGGTCTGGGCGTGGGAGATGGTAGCTTGCTTGTCAGTGCCGAGTCCCGGAGCCGTGCGGCGACCGCCCTCCCGTTTTCCCCAGTCACCAGTAGTTGTGTGCTGGTCGGTCCCGCAGGACCGCAGCAGCGCCCGTGGCGAGAGGAGAGGGTCCCGGAAGTGGGTGCTGCCGCTCGTGTGTCCCGGCAGGCTTGTTTCAGAACTAGTGAGCGAGTGGTCAGCACTCCTCTGTGTGCCCGCCGTCTGCATGGTCGGACCTGCGTTTCCAGCGGTGCGTGCGTGTGCCTGTGTGCGAGAGACGCTGGGCCACGTCGTGGCTCCGCTGACACTGGCCAGGTGTGTGCAGTTTCCAGCAGCCACATGAGTGGCCACAAGTGCAAGCGCTGTTCTCAGAGGGGTCTGCATGGAAGGAATGGAGTGTGTGTGTGTGTGTGTGTGTGTGTGTGTGTATAAGTAAACCCCAAGTCCGGCCATTTCCGACACAGAACTGGTCTGGTTGCTGCGATGAGCGCATATGTCTCTGTCTCCAGGAGGCCCCTGGCAGGAGTGTATGTATATGAGCCCCAAGTCTGGAGGTGTCCAAGCACAGAGCTGGTTTGGTTGCTGGGTGAGTGCACACGTCCCTGTCTTCAGGAGGCCACCTGGCAGGAGTGTGTGTGTATGAACCCCATGTCTGATCGTGTCCAAGTGCAGAGCTGGTCTGTCATCGCTGGGTGAGCGCACATGTCCCTGTCTCCAGGAGGCCCCTGGTGGAGTGTATGTGTATGAGCCCCAAGTCTGGTGGTGTCCAAGTGCAGAGCTGGTCCATGGTTGCTGGGTGAGCGCACAGGTCCCTGTCTCCAGGAGGCCCCCCTGGCAGGAGTGTGTGTATATGAGCCCATGTCTGGTCGTGTCCAAGCACAGAGCTGGTTTGGTTGCTGGGAGAGTGCACAGGCTCCTGTCTCCAGGAGGCCCCCTGGCAGGAGTGTGTGTGGCTGAGCACAGAGGTCCCTGTCTCCAGGAGGCCCCCTGGCGTGGTCCCTGTCTGCAGACACAAGACTGGAAATGTCTGGCTTGGCGAATGGCTAACTTACGTGCTGAGCAATCAGCTTCTAAGGAAAGTGCAGAAGGGGAAGCTGGTTCTGGCCCCTCATGGTTCTGCTTTGTAGGTCATGTGGTCTGGTTACTTGCTTTGTGTCATGGACAACTCAAGAGGACACTTCCACTGCACTTCCCTGTCCCGTGGGCTCCGGTAAAGTCTGTGGGCTATGAGCTGCGGAGGTGATGTCACAGTCACATGGAAACCCCTGTGCTCATTGGAGAGCCTGGAGGCCGGGGTCTCAGGGTTCCTAAAATGAGAGAGTTGAGCTGTGCTCTCTGCTCCTCATTGGTGTGGCAGTGTCCAGTCTTTCAGAAGCGATTTTGACCTGGGAGAGGGTTGGCTGGAACCCTGCCTGCTGGCAAAGGACGGCTTTGCCGAGTTTATGGGGGGGGGGGGTAATTCCAGGTCACATTGTAACCACTCGGGTGCTTGTTCTGGTGATTATTAGGCACTCTTGAAAGCATAGGTGTGTGACTGTTAAGGCATTGCAGCTTTATGGGTTTGTCACTGTTCAGGAAGGTGGTCCACACTTGGAGGGGTCAGGTGGCCTGATTAGTGGAAAGCAATGTAGCAAGGTTGGCACAAAAGCATCCAAGCTCCTGATTCCTAGGAGTCCCTCAGCAACACCCCCCCCCCCCCCCCCACACACACACCTCCTCAGCTTCCTTCCAGGAGTTGGAAGCAGTGGCAGAGCTGACTGATGCAGGGACATGCCGCCCTCCACTGGGTCCCCATGGACCCCTATTTCCTGGTCTCTGCACACCGTGGCCACCAGAGCTTGGCATCCTGTCATCGGCAGCCCTGACTAAAGTCAGGAAGCAACCACAAAAACATAAAAGGCAGGGAGATGTTACAGATGTGGGAGTGATTCTGTTCAGGAGGCTGACTTTTCTGTATCTCTTGAGGCCACAGAGGTGACCCTTAGTGCGTACCATAAATTACTGGATGCCCAGTTATGATCCACACACGGTTCTAGAAGTTGGAAGTGCATGGTAGATTTGGGAAACACTAGCGTTTAGTCAGAATTTAATAAGCTTTGCTCCTTGAAGGAGTGCCGGAAAGGGTTCCAAGAGGCACTTCATCTGGCAAATACCTGATGCTTTTCAGTTTGTGTTACATAGGAAATCAGTTTTGTGGAGTCGTACATGGAAGCTAAACAGGAAGCTTGGGGGTTCTGGTTCTCTAAGGTCCTGAAAACTTTACTGTGAAGTGTCAGTGTCCCATCGGTATGACTTCGGCCAGTGGCCAAGGAAACAATTTCAAGATTCCGTCTGGTCTCCTTCGTGAAGAGTGGGAATGAAGGGTGAGTTAGACATGCCAGCGTTTTGATCACTGGATCCAAAACAAAGTCTGTCTCAAACATTGCTGTCAACAGCGTTATCCTGTGAATTTTCCTATCATCTGTAGGTGAGCACAGGGTTCCTAATTAACTGAATCCATTAATTTATACTTAAAATACTGTCTGTTGTGTTGATTTTGGTGGTGAAACTTGGCTGAAGATATTTACAGTTTTCAGCGTTTTTGGCTGTCAAAGTGATGGGAGACTGCCAGTTCCTGGGGAGATGGACGAAAAGGCACTAAGTCCCCGTTGCTGGTACCTGAGGGCAGGTCCCGTGCAGTCAACAGTGACTTTCAGTCTTAGTTCCTTCCCTGAAATGTCCAGGACGGTCAGATTGCTCCAGCGTGGAGTTCATTGTTGACTGGATGGCTTCTTCCCCACAAACTCATTTTTAGGAGAAGTGTATGTGTAGATGTGTGTGATTAATTTCTGGGCCCTGATAGATGTGCTTTTACAGTTTTTCCTCCTGTCCCTGACAGTCAGTCTCGGATGCCCAGGGAAGTGTGCCTCAGAGGAGGGAACGGGTGGATGTGTGGTGCTGGGGCAGTGAGCAGAATGGGGTGCAGGGTCCTGCGGGTCTGGTAACAGAAAGCCTCTCCCAGGCAGGGGCACGTGGCCGTTTGGAGAACTGTCAGGAGCAGGTGAGGGCAGGGGGGCCTGGGGAGACCTGCTGCAGGCCAGTGGTCCTCGTCCCCAGAAAGAGTATGTTCCATGTGCCCTCAGGTCATAAAAAGTCTGATTTCTGGGACACCTGGGTGTCTCAGTCGGTTAAGTGTCTGACTTTGGCTCAGGTCATGATCTTGTGGGTTCGTGTGTTCAAGCCCCACGTCAGGCTCTGTGCTGACAGCTCAGAGCCTGGAGCCTGCTTCAGATTCGGTGTCTCCCTCTCTCTCTGCCTCTCTGTCTGTCTCTCTTTCAAGAATAAATAAACATTAAAAAATTAAAAAAAAAAAAAGTGATTTCCTACACTCCATCGTGGTTTGTGTACCAAACCACTTTTTCTTTTTTGTACGCAGCCTTGATAGATGTTCTGAATTTTCCAGGAATGCAACTACCTTGTAAATCAAGGGAGATTGCATTCTGTTCTCTGTGGTACCTTCTCAAGAGCTGCCCTCCGTTTCCAGGAGAAAATGGCCTGTGTGGTGGATGCAGCCGCCCTGTGTATGGGAAGTGAGCGTGTGGGTCTGCAGTGGTCCCTGGTCCCTGGCGGGTGGTTCCTCGGAGCTTCCTGTGTGGGGGCTCACACTCGCCAACAACTCACTGTCCTGTGACTTCCCTGTGATGAGCAGATGGAGCTGCAGGATGGGATGTACCCCAGCTGTGCTGGCTGCCAGCTTCCTCTCGGGATGGTGGGGTGGCACTGTGAAGCTCCACGGGCGTGTCGGCTCCGACCCTTGTGAGGACCCTTCCTGGCGGGTGGTGTACAGGCATCTGACTTTGCCTAGTGGGCCCCTGCTGGTGCCAGAGGGGAGATAAGGATACCAGGGCACAGGCAGGTACCGGGGTGGGGAGGCTGCCTTTCAGAGGGTGAGGCAGGCAGATCTGGGGACGAGGGGGATGGAGAGGAGGTTCTTGGTTAATGTTGGGGGTTTGGTGTTAGTGGAGACCTGTGGGGAGGGGTAGAGATGGGGTCCTGTGGAGGGTGGCACCAGAGTGTGAATGCAGGGTGCTGACCTGGTCCGGCCTAGGGGTCCGTGGGGACCCTCGAGAGGCTTCAGGTGGAGAATGGTGTGATTAGGCATGTGAACCAGAGTCATCCCCCACCCCCCACCAGGGCTGCCTGAGGTTGCAGGCGGGGTCGGAGGAGTGGTTCTCAGAGCTGTCTGGTGCTGGGAGTTCCGGCGGAGGGCCCGCCCCCCCCCCCCAAGCTTCCTCCAGAAGAGGTGGGGCTGCGGGTTTTTAATTTTGTTCTCAGTAATGGTCCCTCCAAGTCCCTTGAAGACCCAGACCGAGGGTTGAGGATTGGCCCCTGTGCTGAGAGAGCTTCAGGACCTCCTGCCACCCTGGGTGGTTTGCAGGAGGGCTTGCTCCTACCTCCCCGTCCTTGGAGGGTGTGGACGGGGGTCTCTGGCCCCTTGGAGTCCATGTGGTAGGAGAAGGTGCAGCGACTGGCCACAGCACGTTTGTGGGGGACCCCACCGAGAGAGATGCCCCTGACAGTCTGTTCACTGTGCACGTGCTGGCACTCCTCACCCTTCTGCCCCACTCGTGTCCTGCTCAGCCTCCGTGTGTGAGTGTGCTGAGCTTGGAGCCAAAGGGCTGCTTCCTGCGGATGGTGGCGTAACAGACTGAGCGGGCACCTCCGTGGAGAAGGTGCTGGGGGTGTGGTCAGGGTGGGGCCCCAGGGTCTCTGGACACATTCCCCTGTGTTCCCCTGCAGCTGGTCCAGGCTTGCGCGGATCAGTAAGGTCGGTGGTAGGACCCTTCTCAGGCTGATAGGTGCTGTACAGCTGCCATGGTTTCTCAGATGCTGCTTTGCCTTGTGCTCACAAATTACTTGAATTTCCCCGTTTTCGGCTCAATTTGTTGTGCATTTCAGTGTTGTTGGTTGATGCAAATTTGCTTTTTTGATCTTCAGTTTTTTTCAGTAACAAGTCTTTCAGACTTGACTGCATTTGGGGTCAGAGAGGGTATCTGTGCCCTTAGGTGTAAGCCAGAGTAGAATGGGAGGCCAAGTGTCCGTCCTATGGGCTAGAATACTGTGGGACCTTCATGACTGCCAGAGCCAGAAGTGGAAGGCCTCGTGGCCAGGAACCAATCAGGAATAAGAAAATACTGTGAAGCGGTCCATGTCTGCCATCAGGACGGATGCAGAGAGCTGAGGGGCTCTTCCACACAGCAGCATCCTGGCCAGGCTCAACTTGTGTGTCTCCTTCTCTCAGGTTGGAGACCATGTGCCACGTGTGTCCAGGGTCCTGCGTGGACCGTGTCTGATCCGTCCTTGTTGTCTAGTTGGAAAGTGTGACACGTGTGTCAAGGGTCCTGCGTGGACTGAGTCTCATTGGTCCTTGTTGTCTAGTTGGAGACACATGTGACATTTGTATTCATTGGTCTTCTGTAGAAGGGTATTGGTTACATTGGGCTAGCCTATGTAGGATTTTTTTTTAATATATATATATATTTTTTAACACTTAATTATTTTTGAGAGAGACCATGAGTGGAGGAGAGACAGAGAGGGAGACACAGAATCCGTGGCAGGCTCCAGGCCCTGAGCTGTCAGCACAGAGCCCAACGTGGGGCTCGAACCCACAAGCCCTGAGATCATGACCTGAGCTGAAGTCGGTGTCAGACAGATGCTCCACCCACCGAGCCGCGCAGCACCCCTTAGGATTTTGCTCCATTGTATACATTTCAGAAGAACAGAAGTTTGGTGAAGTGTTTAGAGGGTAGTTATGTTACAAAACAGTAAGTAAAAGTGTAAGACTGAATTAAGGGGGAACTAGGAACTGTAAACATGTTCTTCTGTTCAGTGCCTTGTTTTTTGTAGCTGGTAGTGAGTAGGGTTCGTTGCGTGTGGTTAGACTGTCCCACCAGTGCCTGTTCTGGTGGACAGTGGACAGTGGCCCTTGGGTATTCACATTGCTGTGTTACTGTTGATAGGAGCTGCAAGTGATGAGGAAACTCATTTTTGGGTGTTACATTTCACATTGAATCAGAAGCTGGCAAAGAGCCAGCTAAATTGAATCTCAGTAGTGTTGTGCCCTTGGAGTCAGACCTGCCAGGTCCTGCCCCCACCGTCAGCCACCATAGACTGAGTGTGAAGTGAGGGGTGGGGGTGGGGGCTGGGATCACTGCACAGGGGCCAGCCCTTGGGCCTGACTGGGTCCCGTAAAACACCCTGAAGGTTTGTGCCGGAAGGCCCAATGGCAGTCCCTAGGCAGTTCCTCATCAGAACTGGCCTTGGGGTGCTGGTCAGAATGATCTGGTTCTGCACTGTGTGTTTCATATGGAAAGTTCCTAGTGGTACAGGGTGGGGGCAGGGGGGGTTGGGGAGCTGGGTGAAGAAGAAGGTACACATGTCTTGGGATGTGGTGGTGGGGAGCTGGGTGAAGGTGGAAGATAGACATGTCCTGGGATGTGGTGGGGGAGGGGGAGCTGAGTGAAGGTGGAAAGAGACATGTCCTGGGACGTGGGGGGCAGTGTGGTGACCCATTGACAGTACTGGATGGTGTTAGAAACCTTGGAAATTCTCACAGGAGAGTAACATGGAACTGTGTGAGGTGGTGGGTGTTAGCTAGAGTTGTGAACACGTAATTACAGGGAGACACCTTGTTGCATACCTGAAACTAATACAAGGTATAGGTCAGTCATAGGAATAAAACTGATGGAAATAAGAGAGATCAGTCCACTTAGGTGCCTTGGGTGTGCCGGGCTGTGTAGTGTCCCCTCTGGCTGTGTGGATTCCTGTGTGTCACACTGCGTTAGGGCTCTGTGGTGTATCTGCCTAGCACTAGTACTGGCACGTTCAGTTTTCCTGGTCCACTAGTGTTTACAAACTAGGTACACTAGGTAATATACTCTGCTGTAGAAGAAGCCCTAGGCTACAGAATGACATGTTGTGCTGATGGGCAGGGTGATGGCCTGAGGTTTTATTTGTTTAGCTGAGGCCCTGGAGTCCAAAGCTGGTGTGCAGAAAGCAGTTTGCAAGAGATTACATGTGGCCTACAAAAGTAGAGGGCCCCTTTTATTTATGTATGTATTTTTATTTAATTTTTTAAGAGAGCGCGAGCAGGGAAAGGGGCAGAGGGAAACAGAATCTCATGCGGGCTCCACGCTGAGTGTGGACGCAGGGCTCTATCCCATGATCCTGGGATCAAGACCTGAGCTGAATCAAGAGTAGGACGGTCAGTGGATTGAGCCACCCAGGAGCCCTGAGGACCCATTTTACACTTAGGATCTATATGTCAGGGATGGATGGGGCTTTGAGTGATTGACAACCTGTGCACATAGGTGGCTGCTGTGTCAGGGATGGATGGGGCTTGAGTGATTGACGACTGGTGCACATAGGGGGCTGCTAGAAAGCAGTTGCTCATTCATGAGACCCTTAAAAAACGGTTCTTAGTGCATATGAGCTCTGGAAAAATCAAAACGAGGGTATGAACTGTGAGGCGGAACATGTTACTGTATGTAAGTTGAGTCCAATAAACTTGACTTGTAAGAAGTGGGGGGGCAGCTGAGGGGCTCAGCCAGTTAAGTGTCTGACTTCAGCTCAGGTCATGATCTTACCATTGGTGAGTTTGAGCCCTGTGTCGGGCTCTGTGCTGACAGCTCAGAGCCTGGAGCCTGCTTCAGATTCTGTGTCTCCCTCTCTCTCTGCCCATCCCCTGCTCGTGCTCTGTGTCTCTCTTTCTCTCTCTTTCTCTCTCTCAAAAAATGAATAAAAAAGGTTAAAAAATTAAAAAATAAGGCTGAAAGATGAAGAGCTGAGAGGTCACCCAGCTTTTCACTCATGTAGGGAACTCAAACATCTGAGCTCCCCTTTATGGAGGAGGCCGAGTGGTGCATCGTGTCCGCAGTGCAGAATGGAGCCCAAACCCCAATGTGTTTGTCTCCCTGGGTCAAATCAAGCTCTACGTTGGTGGTTGCCTCTTGGCCATGATGGCAAACTGCTCAGGTCATCTTGGTCTTCGCTGGTAGAGATTCTGCTGAGTCGATGATTTCAGAGAAGGTGACAGACTTTGTTCCTTGCTTACTCTGAAACCTCAGAGGCCTGTCAGAGGAGAGGCTGGGGTTACAGGCGGAAGTCACAGTAAGTTTTTTCTCTTTGGCAGCTAAACCAGTCATGTTGGATTCATTTATTGGAGCGGAACGGGCGTAAACTCACAAAGCTACATTTCTTTCTGGCTGGACTGGCTTCCCCACGGAGGCCCCATCGCTGGCCTTGACCCGTAGCCACATAGACCTCTTTATCCGAGAACGTGGGCCGCCAAGGTCTTTGCTTTATGTTGTTTCTGGTCCTAACAGAGGGAAAACTTGTTCCCTCGAGGCTGTGGGGCTGGAGGGAGCCCTTCTGAGAAAGTCTGTGTTTTCATTGCTCACTGGTGCAGAGGGTCATCATTGTAAACAGGAAAGATGAGTTTTGATTTGAGCTTAAGGGATTCTGGTGGCAGAGGGTGTGACATAGGCCACAGGTTGGCTCCGAGGTCCACCTTTCTCCTGAGGTCCACCTTTCTCCTGTGGCAGATTCTCTGTTAGGTCTTGACATTTTGCAAAACAGTAAATGTGCTGGGGTAGGCCAGGAGCCAGCAGGGTCGTGGGCCAGGTGCAGGTGTAGACGCTTCTCGGCTGGGGGAGACCAAGCGCCCGTGTGGTAGTGTCTTGCACCCAAAACTGCACGCTCACCTCGTCAGTCCCCTTGGGGCTCCAGAGTTTGATGTGTTGGAGAACCACAGGGGAAGGACCCAGACCACATTGGTAACGAGGGCTCAGCAGAGCCGAGCAGGCCAGGGGCAGTGTGTGGGCAAGTGGGGACTTGGGGGCTGGTGGTGGCACGCTGGGGGGAGGAGGCTAACAGGCAGTTTTACCCTGAAATGGTCCACCTGCCCACGTGGGGGCTGGGGAGAGTGCAAGTGACATTTTTACCCCTCGGTCCCCAGGACTCTGTGATCATGGTAAGGACAAGATTACATTAGTGCTAAGACAAGTGGAGATAGCCCGCCCACTCCCGTCTCCCCGAGATCACCCCTGTCGTGGCTCCACTGCAGTGGCCACATCTCTAGATGAGCATGCTGATGACACCCCCTTGGGGGTCCGCTTGGACAGTGCGGGCTGGCCTCAGCCCTCTGGATCACCCTCACCCCAGCAACAGGAAGAGTATGGCAAGGGGTGGGGGGGGATCACCTGCTGCAGAGCCAGGTGGGGATGGCATATGTTTCAAGTGATCTCTTGTGTTCATTTTCATCCTCGGGCCTTCTGTACCTGTCATCGGTTTTTCCCTTGCCCTGGGATAGCCAGGCCCCACTGTAAAGCCATGCCTGTGGCGTGTCCCCTTCTCTGGAGCTCTGCCTCCCTCCTCCACCTCTTTGCAGGGACATGGCTCTTGTTCTGCCCTTCCCCTGCATCGCCACCTTGGCTGAGGGCACTGCTGTGTCACTGGGGTAGAGTGCTGGGACCCTTGGTGTTCTTAGACTGCATCTGTGTCCGTGTCTGTACCCCAGGCTCTTTCAGGCTAAAGGTTTCTGTGCTCCTGCAGGGTGTCACAGCAGAATCTCCTCCCCACGCTTTCCTGTGTTGTTTTTTGGAGTTTCCATCAGTCAGATGGTAAATTTGTTTGTTTGGTTTAGAATTTCTGTCCTTTCCCCCTCATCCTGCAAGCCTTGGGAGCTGTTTTCAGTTCACAGCATAACCGTGGGGAAGGCACAGACTCCCTCAGGGCAGTGTCCCCACCTGGGGGACCCGCATTGATGCTGCAGCACCCAGGGCCCATCCTTTCGTGGGGAGGACAAGTATGGGATGACATGGACCCATCACGTGATGGCTGTCACCACCCTCACAGCCCAGCCCCCCTGTGTCCCTAGTCATCCCTCCCTTCCCTAATCCCCGAAGCCACTGGGGGGATCCTTTTCCTGTCTTCGTGGTTTTCCTTTTCCAGAGCGCTGGGCACTTGGAGTCCCACAGTGCGCAGCCGTCTTGGATTGGCTGCTTCCACTTAGTGACATGTGGTTAAGCCATTTCTCTTTAGCGCTGAGTGATGTCGCTTGGCGTGGATGGACCACAGTCTCTTTACCCGTCACCTCATGGAGGACGTCTTGGTTCTTCAAGTTTGGGTGGTTGTGGGTAAGCTGCCGTAAACATCCACGTCCAGGATTTTGTGTAAAGGCCCAGAAGCTCGACTGCTGGGTCGCACCGTGCAACAATGTTTGGTTTTGTGAGAAACCACCAAACCCTTCCACGGTGACTATGCGGTTTCAGGTCCCCACCAGCAAGGCAGAGTTCCTGTGACCCCCCCCCCACCCCCCCATGCTATGCAACTTGTGCGGGTGTGGGGGGTTTGGGCCCTTCTCATAGGTGTGTAGTGGGCAGCTGGGTGTTCTCGTTTGCATTTCCCGAAGACATACTGACTTGGAGATTTTTCTCGTGCTCATTTGCCATCTGTAGATCTTCTGTGGGGAGGGGTCTGTTAAGGTCATTGACCCATTTTAAAATTCTTATGTGCAGTTTCAGTCTGCTGGGTATCAAGTTCTAAGTGGTTTTTTTTGGCATTTCTTAGATGGCAGTCCGTGATCAGGCGTGTCTCTTGCAAATATTCTGTCTGGTTGATCTTCCCGTTCTCTTGACCCTTGACCTGGTTGTTCCTGGATTGGGAGTTTGTAGCTTTCACAAAGTTAAGCTCATCAATTCTTCTATTGACCATGCCTTTGGTGTCGTATCTAAAAAGACATCCCCATAGTGAAAGTATCCTTTTTTTTTCCATAACGTGTGCACAGGTTTGTGTGTTTCACCTTGGCCGTCAGGTCTGCTGTGTTCTGACTCCCCATTCTTGTTTTGTGTGCGCTGGGTCCCCACCTTGTTGGCTGCAGCCATGTGAGGGTTGGGGGTTCTGTTTGTTTTTTCCTTTGAAATAGTCTTCTCTCTTCCTTCCCCCCAAATTCCTTCTTTTCTTTTGTTCTCTTCCATTGGTGGCTCTTAGAGGGAGACTTGCATGGCTGTTTGCGGTCATCCAGATGCAGGCAGCCGTGCGTCCTGGCTCGGCAGCCTGGGGGTGTCTGTCCTTGTGTGCAGCACAGTGTGCACCCACACCCTCCCGCCTGGACATGGGTGGCAGAGTTCCTGGGTCTGTTGCTCCTGGAAGGTCCAGCCACATTCTTATTGCTCCCAGAACCTGTCTCCCCCTTTTTCTGTTTGTCTTTGTCGCTTGGGCACCTGTTCATTAGTGATTTCAACAGTGAGCTGAGTTTGAATGTGTGTGTTTGGTCCGTTCTGTGTTCCCAAAGGATTTGTCATCCTCTGTGTATATTAGGAAAATGGGCTGTCTGCAGAAAAGGAAGCGTTACAGTAAAGGTCGTTTTAAATTTTAATTTTTTGAATAGGTAATAGCAGCAATAAACTGTCAAAAATGCACTGAGGCGCGGCGTCCAGCTGGCTCATTCACCGGAGCGTGAGACTTTTATCTTAGGGTTGTGAGGCCAGGCCCCACGTTGGATGTAGAGATGACTTAAAAATAAAATCTTTAACAGTAACAAGTGCACAGAAACCAGCTTGAAGGCCTCTGCTGGCATGCCCAGGCCCGTGGGAGCGTCAGGTTCACAGTAGGGTGGGTGATTTCCACCCAGTGCTGACTGGACTGGCACAGAACTGACAGGCGTCCTGGCGGTAAAGTGGGTGTGTTGGGTGCTGACCAGGAGTGGGAACATGTGTGGTCTCAGCTGGTGACGCAGGGCAGACCTGTACCCTCTGCAACTCCCGCAGACCATGGAGCTCCTGGCTGCTCCTGGGGGCGGGGGCAGGTGGCCAGCCTTCTTCCTGGTCTTGCGGGCGCTCGGTGTAAAGGCTGCCCAGCGCCTGGGTGCTTGGCTTCATAAAGGCAGCCAGCCATAAACACCCAGATTCCCAAACAGTGTGCATTTGAGAAGGTGGCCAGCTCTTCTAGGTGCCTGTTTGGAAATGAAAGTGCCCGCCTATGGGGAGGTCAGGCCCCGGTGGCTCCTGTGCCCTGGGGGCTGTGGGATGGAAGACCACACTCCCTTGGGCCCAGCGTTTCTGCTCTGAACGAGGGGAGCCTGTGGCAAACGCAGTCCCTGATGCGGCCCATGGGGTCACTCCCCCTGGGACTTCATGGCCTGTGTGCTGCCCAAGAGCCTAGATGCTGTCTGGCTCCGAATCCTGTCTGTGGGTGAGCGCTAAGCTCTGAGCACGTCACGTTGGTGTGGTTGGCTCTGGCCTGCGTCACTGCCGGGATGGTTGTTTCTGGCCCCTCTTGTTGCACGGTTGAGGAGCTTGCGTCCTGTGAAAGCCACAGCCATTGGGTGAACAGCATTCCCTCTGCGGGTTGTACATCAGTCTCCCTTCTGCTGCTTGGGAACCAGATGTGGTCAGCTTCCACCCTGTGAGCTGTCAGAGGTCAGACCTGTCCTTCCGCCGGAGCGCCCCTGCGCTGCTGGCCCTGGGCGGCACAGAGACCCAGGGACCCCTGTCTCCACAGGTTTCTCTGGCCAGTGTTGCTCCCCCCAGTCTACAGCATGGGAAATATCTTCGCAAACCTCTTCAAGGGCCTATTTGGCAAAAAAGAGATGCGCATTCTCATGGTGGGCCTGGATGCTGCAGGGAAGACCACCATCCTGTACAAACTGAAGCTGGGTGAGATTGTGACCACCATTCCCACCATAGGTGAGGAGACCGCGGGCGGGGGGCAGGGGGGTGCAGCAGGGGAGGGGCATGGGCCTCTCACTGCTTGGGGTGGCAGGCTGACCAGGGTCGTGGCCCCCACAGGCTTTAACGTGGAGACAGTGGAGTACAAGAACATCAGCTTCACCGTGTGGGACGTGGGCGGCCAGGACAAGATCCGGCCCCTGTGGCGCCACTACTTCCAGAACACACAAGGTGAGCGGAGGGGCTGTGGCCTGCGGGAGAGTGTGGGGCGCCATCGGCGCCCGTCCTGACGCCCACGGCTCCGCAGGCCTCATCTTCGTGGTGGACAGCAACGACAGAGAGCGTGTGAACGAGGCCCGTGAGGAGCTCATGAGGATGTTGGCGGAGGACGAGCTCAGGGATGCCGTCCTGCTGGTGTTCGCCAACAAGCAGGTATGCGCGCCCGTGGGCCCCGGCCATGCGGGGTGGGAGGCGGGAAGGGGTGGTCCCTGCTGCCCACTGACTGGAGGTCGTCGGCCTCTCCCACCACCAGGACCTCCCGAACGCCATGAATGCAGCCGAGATCACGGACAAGCTGGGCCTGCACTCGCTGCGCCACAGGAACTGGTACATTCAGGCCACCTGTGCCACCAGCGGGGACGGGCTCTATGAGGGACTGGACTGGCTGTCCAATCAGCTCCGGAACCAGAAGTGAGCTGCGCCCCCTCCCCCCCACTCCCTCCTTCCACCCTGCTTTACTCTCATGTGGTGTGAGTGCCAGAAGCTGTCTCCATGGTCGGTCACAGTGTGCTTCACCATGCTGTAAATGTGCAGACGCAGCCTGCAGCCGGGTTTTTATTTAATGTAAATAGTTTCTGTTCCCAACGAGGCAGTTTCTGGTACTCCTATGCAATATTACTCAGCTTTTTTTATTGTAAAAAGAATCAGCCCACTGTTCAGTACTGAGAAGGGATTTTAGGCTCACGGGGCCCCCAGGAGTTGCTGTCGGGGCCAGCCTGGCGCTCGCTTCTCCTATGGGCGTTAGGTCTGTGTTGGAATCAATTTTGGTGGTTGGTTTTTAACCCGAACTCAGTGCATTTTTAAAACAGATAAAAACACAAGGCAAGGAGAACACTTGAACACACGGAAGGGAGAAACGTGCCTAGTTAGGTTCTGCGGTAAAGGGCTGGCGTCTGGTCCACTGGTGATCCGTTTCCTGTCGGGAACGTGACGGGGCAGAGCCGGCCATGGTCTATCCTGCATGGTCACGACAGGGTCCCCGTGATTTGCTGTCTCCGGTGGTCCTGCCTCCCCTAGCGTTTGTCCTCGCACCTGTGCCCACATGGCCACCCAGGGGGGATGGGCTGGGGGCTGCGGCCACCACTTCCAGGGCCCTCAGGGGGACCCCCGGAGCCCCCGTCCACATGTGCTTTCACTCCCTCAGCCTGCAAGGGTCAGGTTTGCCACCGAAACGACGACGTCTACTTTTTTCTTTCGTATTTTGATAAACACTGAAGAAGCTGGAGCCGTTCAACTTTATCTTGGGGAAATCCTCAGAACTGGTTTATTTGGTGTCGTGGAACCTCTTACTGCTTTCAATACACAATTAGTAATCAACTGTTTTGTATACTTGTTTTCAGTTTTCATTTCGACAAACAAGCACTGTAATTATAGCTACTAGAATAAAGTCTCTTAACTAGTTCACGGCTCTCCAATGCTTGGTGCCACTAGCCACAGCTCACCTCTGGGAACAGGAGCAGGACACACAGGCCACTGGCTTCGTGGCAGGTGTGGACGTGGCCCAGTGCCCTGGCAGTGACTGCCTCGTTGGCCTCCCTGCTGGCAGTGCCAGGCCATGATAGGGACAGCAGGGTCACTGCATGGGGACCGGCGGGGGGGGGGGGGGGGGGCGCGCTGCCCTTGCCCATATCACCTGGCCTGTTGGGGGGATGGAGGGCAGGAAACCTTGGCCAAGCTCTGTGTTGCTGCCATGTAGGCCATCCTTGAATCCTCAATGCCCTGGCTCCCCCAGCCAGCTGTGACTATGGACTGGCTGGAGTCCAGGCTCCCTTGCCCTGGGGATGCCCAGTCTGGCCCTTCCCTCCACTAACAGGTTGAAAAGCCAGGGCCAGGGTTAGACAGACATAATTGTCTTTAGTTAGATTAATTTTCAAATCCGAAGCAAAAGATGCATATTTCCTTATTAGGGATCCAGCCTGGGTCCTGTGCTCACTCTGCTGGGTTGTAAGAGGTCCCCTCCCTGCAGAGGAGGGGAGGCCTGGGGGAGGGAGCTAGTGCCCCACTTTGCCCCCCTCTCCAAGGAGTCCAGGGGGCAGGTCCCTTGGCACCTGGAGTGGGGTGGGGGAGACTCCAGGTACAAGTCTTCACCCTCATGATCTACATGTCCAGCCTGTCACCCAGGGTGAGATGTGACCCAGGTCTCCTGGTACATCTGACATCACTGCCCAGGGACAGGCCCACCAGGGTCTCTGGCTGGTCTTACTGGAACCCGATACCGTCGTCATGTTCTCCCCTGCCCCTTTCTACTGGAACATGTGACAACCTACCCTTGAGTGTGAAATACTTTCCCCTTAAAATAACTTTATTTAAGTACAAAGAGTGAATTAAAGAAAAATAGAAGTAGCTGTACTTGGCCACCCCAAAGCCGCACGGGGGCTCCCCAGGCTATGCCCCCTGCCCTCCTGCCAGGGGCTGTCTCTGGGGCCAGGGCCCCTGCAGGGGGGGCGGGGAGGGGGTCTGCTGGAGGCTGGAAACTGTCAGCAGGTCTGGCTTCAGTCACTGTGGTGGCCACGCCTCCGCCTCTTACAGCTGGGTGAGGAGGAGCTGGAGTCCGAGTTGTGCCTGCGACGCCCGGGCCTGGGGAGACCGCGGAAACCGAAACCCGGTGGGTGGGTGTGAGGCTGCCCTGCCCACCCCACCTGCCAGGCTGCCCCAAAGCAGAGGCACACCTACCCAGCAGGAGCTGGGGGCAGTGGGGAAGTCCCCCTGCTCCTGTGTGCCTTCTCTTTCTTCTTCTCTTTCTTGTGCTTCTTCTTTTTCTTCTTTTTTTTCTCTTTTCTGCTTTTCCTGTGGCCCTCGGGGCTGCAGGGAGGGGCAGGGCACACAGTGCTGGGCGGTGAGAGGGTCGCACCGGGTACCGACCACCCTCCTACCGCTAAGTAGCGGCAGGTACAGGCAACTCGAGGGACAGTCCCTTGCGGCAAATGCCACTTGGCCCCCGCCCCACCACGTATGCCCCGATAGGTGACAACCCCCACACCCCCTATGCAGGGCACCAGCAGAGCGCAGGGGCTCGCCCTTCCACCTGAGCGCCTCCCTCCAGAGACCCCAGCAGGCAATGGGGACCCAGGCCCCGGAGGGAAGAAGGGACAGGAGCTGGGAAGGGCACTGACCCAAAGGCAGCCTGCAGCCGCGCCACTAAGAGAACCTGGAGTTATGTGCAGCCCCACCCTCTCCCTGGGAGCTGGGGGGCGGCCCTTACCCCGGCTCCGCCTTCTCGTCCTCAGACCTAGGCTTCTTCCTGGCGGAGGCCGGAGAGGACGCCAGCCGGCCACTGTCCACGCGATGGTGCTGCGGTGGGAGGCCACTTTGGGGGGGTGCGTGGGAGGTGCCCCGGGATGCCAACGGGGAGGACCAGCTCCGGTTTCCCGGGCCGGGAAACGGGAGTGCCCCATGAGCAGAGACGGCCAGCCCCTGACCCTGAACCGCGGGATCCCCGGGTGTTATGGGCACTTACCGTGAACACGGAGAGCCCCAGCTTGGCGGCCTCCTTGTCTTCTCGGGACAACGCCACTCGGCCTGCGGAGCCACTGCGGGAACGCGGGTGATAAGCCCCCCTGGTGAGAACGCCCCGGCCTCCCTAATCAGGTCGCACTTCCATTTGGGCAACTTGGGCAGAGTCCACCCCCCTCGCAACACACCTGGAGCTCCCCAGGCCCAGCAGCCGGTCCACTCCCTTCTCCTCGTGGTCCCCTCCTTCCCGCTTACACACCTCGACAAAGTCCTGCGCGGAGGGCCAGAGGGTGCTTGCGGCGGGCAGCTCGCGGCCCTGCCCCGCCTCGCCCCCACCCCCCAGGAGGATCCCCTCACCTCCTTGCTCAGGCCAGTGGGCTGCTTCCGCACGTTCTTGTAACCTCTGCGGGGGTGGCGCGCGCAAGCTTCAGGGAGCGGCCGGCCTCGCCTGGACCCCTGCTTCTCCGTCCCCTCCGCGCCCCCCACCCGGAGCTCCCCCAACCCCGCGGGGTTCACTCACAGCGCCGCCATGAGCGCCTCCTGCTCTGCCTGCCTCACGGCCGCCAGCTCCTCCTCCCGGCTCAGTCCCGCGCCGTCCGCCCGACCCTTGGCGTACCAGGTGAGGTCGCGGCCCTTCTGCCAGCGGCCCACAGGGGCCATCAGCGAGTTGCCTGTGGAAATGCAGCGCCGAGGGCTCGGCCCGCGGGGTCTGCGCGGCACCGTCGCTCCCCGCACCCGCGGCCCATGCAGCTCCCGCGCTCCCTGCGCCCCCTCGTCCTCCGCACCCGCACCCCCCAGCCCCGGGCCTGGCACCGCGCTGACCCAGGTAGTTCTCTCTCTGCTTGTCGGTCTTCACGTCCTCCCAGCTGAACTGGTCCTGCCCGCCGCGCACACCGCCCCGGCTGGAGCCGAACATGGTTCCCGGCCGTCCGCCGCCCCCGGGCCTGTCTCCCGAAGCCCCGGCCTCGCCGCCCCGGGCGGCGCCGCCGCCGCCGCCGCCGCCGGCGCCCGCTCCCGCGTCGCGTGCCTGAACGTCACACCCGCGCTGGCTCCGCAGCGCCACGCGCGCATGCGCACTGCTTCCCCTCCCGCGCCAAGGTTTGGCGCGCTTGCGCACGGCTCACTGCTCCACTTCCCCTGGCGTTCGCTCAGCGCGCCTGCGCCCCTCCGTGGGGAACGAGCGGTCCACGGCGCTGGGCCTGGTCCTGAGCGTACGGCTGGCACAACAGCTGTTATTAGGATCCACATTGGGCGGCTGACGCCGGAGTCCAGGGCTGCGCTGGGAGAGGGGCGGCCCCTGGGAACCCCCGACCGGCGTCCCCGGAGATGGGGGAGGGGGGTCTCCAAGCGCGCACCTAGGCTCCTGGCGGTCCAGGCTCGCCGCCTGGATCAGCAGTCCCGGGAGGGGGCGGCTCGAAGCGGCTCGAAGCGGCTCGGATCCGGAGGAAGCTCCCTAGGCACCCCTGCGGCGTCGTGCACTGCCGCTAAGTCGTCTTGGAGTCTGGGCTTCCCCACGTGTGGCCCGGAGAGACGACGCCTCCCCTGGGCCGGGGGTTGCCCCGTGGGGGCTCCAGCGCGGGAGCGCAGAGCGCCGGTCTGAGACCGCAGGCTCCTCTGGGGAGCGCGTGGGCCACGGGGGGCCGCCTGTGGTTGGCCAGGCAGGGTCAGCCACCAGGGTCTGGACACTGGAAGCCGTCAGCACAAAGTTTGAATTCCCCAAATGGGCCTGGAAGGGGGGGTGGTACTTGCGGAGGTCTGGAGTTGGGGGTCCGTGTATAGGAAGTCCCTGGGTCCTCGAAGGTTGTAGCGCAGATGGAGTTCTCTGCTTGACCAGACTGCTCAGGTCTCCAGAGCTCTCCAGCCAGGCCTTGGGCCTCCCGTCCGGCTTGCCCAGACCCCTGCCCTCAGTACCAGCAGGATCCCATGACCCCTGGTCAGCTTGCCCAGGCCCGCCTCCTCCCTCCCTCCCTCTCCCCCCCCCCCCCCCCCAGTATCTCAGCAGGATCCCATGCAGATGTGGGGCTGCTGCCAAGCCTGCCTTCAGCAATGATCCCATTAGGTGGCATCTGCCAGAACGCTCCCTACCTGGGTGATTCCTCTTAGTAATTTCTCATCACCAACACCCACCCTTGCCTTTTGGCTACAAATCTCCTGCATCCATCATTGTGACCCCACTTCAGGTAAAGTGCCTTGCCATCTTCAGAAACGTCCTGGCTACCTTGGGATCAGACAATGCCACTGGGCATCTCACAAGCAGGGAGCTGGAGGGCAGGCACAGGTGCAGGGGCGGTGCATGTCCCTGTAAACCTGTTCAGGGCCAATGTGCTCAGTGGACCAGTGGGGACTCAGGAGTCCAAAGGTGGGTGCTTAGCACTACATCCCTCTCTGGGAGCCACAATCAGACGCCAGCGCCCCTCCCCAGTCATGCTGGGTACACCTTCCCCACCATCTGTCAGGCAGCGCCCCACAGTCAACACCCAAGGGCAGCCCGAGGCTGGGGCTGGGCCAGCTGCACTTGGAAAGGTTAGGACTTGAGCCTTCAGTCTTGCAAAAGCCTGACCAAGGTGACACCCACCACAAGAGGGAAAAGTAGCAGTCAACCACAGAAGGCTGGTCTGTTGTAGCTGCACCGGGCGGGGCTGCAAGCAGAGTGAGTCCACAACAGGGCCGATGGCACCTCCTGTTGGCATTGGGTATGGCAGAGAGCGCCTCAGTGCTGGGCAGGGTGGGCCAGCCACCAGCAGGGATCCCAGACACCCTGCTCCTTCCACCCACTTCCACCCCTGTGGCTGCCACACTCCCGCCAGGAGAGCCTGTGGTGCCCTGCTGGAAGGCAGTGCAGGGGGGAGGGGCTCCAGGCCCTGAGGGCTGGCTCTGCAGTTCTCACCCGACCCTGTGGCCACAGAGACCCCAAGCCAGACACGCACACACCAGAAGGATAGGCAAGGCAGAGGTGGCTTTGTGAACACACCATGTTTAAAGGCTCACCCTCCCCGCCCACAGTGTCCCCAACCCAGCCAGCTTCCAGGCACAGTCACTTTTTGGTCCAAAACTGCTTGTACCGCTCCACATCAAAGTCGTCACCCAGCTCTGGCTCCTGCTGCTTTTGCTCTGTGAGCTGGGCCATGCGTTTCCGAAACCGGGCCCTCCTCTCCTCTGGGGACAGGGCGTCCAGATCGACGGGCATCTGTGGGGAGGGGCTCGGTCAGAGGGCCCAGAGCCTTGTCCCTGTCTCTGCTTCACCTTGTCCTCCACTGTGTGGTTCAGGTTTTCACATTTCGCTAGGTTTGTCTGCCTTCAAAGCTCTCAGTTGTTTTCCCAAGACTGATGTTGGTCAGACACACAGCTCAGAGCTGCTCTCTGGTCCTGACGTGTGGAGCTAAGTCCACTCTCCCTCCTCCCTCTCCTCATGGCCCCCGTCTCCCCTCACCCATTAGGCTGCCATGGGTGCCAAGGCCACAGCTCCTGCAGGAGCAGTTGCTACGGCCAAGCCTGCCAGGACCCACACCCCAGGGAGTACAGGGGAGAGAGGCCCACCTCAAGCATTCGCCGTGGCTCCCGATAGCGGATGTGGATGGTGGAGCCATCCTGCTTGACCAGGAGCACGGGGGTAGAGGCGCGCATAGGCTTGCCGGCGCACGCGCGTGAGTGAGGCCCTGTTGCTGTCAGCGATCTGGGAGGACAGGTGCAGGTGGCGACACGCAGGGGCAGCCCCCATCAGCATGTGCTGCCGCAGTAGGCTATAGACACAGACGCGCATGTGCACGGGTCAGTGGCTGGTGCGGGGACTGGAGTACCCACAGGGCCCAGCTGTCCAGCTCCCAAGGGTGCACACAGTTGACCTGCACCACAACAGGGCATGGTCATAGCAGCTGGGCAAGATCACGAGGCTTTCAGAGGTGTGAAGGCAGAGGTTGGCAGCGCAGACCTCAGTGGGCTTCAGGCACCATTCCTGGTGAGGCCTGGCTGTACAGTTCAGGCACTGGACGCCAGCATCGGGCAGGAACCAGACTTCCAGGGGAACAGAGACCTAGTGGTGTGGCCCGGACCTTCGTGTCTCCCCCGGATTCTGACACTGAAGCCCCGACTCCCATGATGTGCTGTTGGAAGTGGGGCCTCTCAGAGGTGGTTAGGGTGAGAGGAGGTCACAAGGGCCCTCACAGTGGGACCGGTGCCCCTATAAGGCAAGAGACCGGAACACTGCTGTGAGGACTTGGAACCAGGAAGACAGGCCTCCACAGAACCCTGAGCTCAGACTTCCAGCTTCCCCACTCCCAGCCCCCATGGCCTGCTGCCGGGGCAGCACAAGTGGACCGAAACACCCAGAGCCCACCTGGCTTCTGAGTGCGGCAGATACTCGGCCTCCCTCCGTACAGTAGGGTGTGTGCTCTCGAGTGACAGGACAAGGGAAGCCCTAGTCACCCCACTCTGCTGGGCTGCACGACCCCCAAGGTCTACTCCAGTCTACCCTTCCTGCAAACTCGGCTCTAGCCCAGGTCTGAGGATGAGGGCACCTGACCGACAGCAGAGTTCGAGAATTCCCTGAAATGTCTTATATGCCAGAGGTGGCCCTGTCTGCCCAGTGTTCTTTCACACGCCCATGGCAGGCAGGCATCCCAGTAGCTCCCCACCTGACTTTGCCAAGGCTCTCGCTGCGTGAGCAGCCCCATCCAGCCCACACCTCCCACCTGGTCCCCACATCGGCTCTCATGGAGACCCCGTCCTCTGCAGGTGGGGGTGTCTTTCAGCTCTCAGGCCTGCCCCTTCCACAAGGCAGGCTGACCGCGTGTCCTGCAACCTCACAGCCTGACACAGTGCCACCTGCCTTGTGTGGAGCTCCTACCACACCCAGCTTTCCCAGCAAGCCCTCAGGCCAAGGGTACATCTCCTCCCCAAGACTGCTGTTCTCAGGGCAAGAACCACACTGCATCTGCCGTTAAGTCACTGGGCACTCAGTATGGCAACAGAAAGCCAGTCCCTGCCATCAGTCATGCAGATGGTGGACAGGACACAGTCACCTCGGAGGACCCTGGGTTGGTGGACTGGGGAGGCTTCCAGAAGGGGCTGGAAGGGATGTTGGGTGTTCCCTCACGGTAACAGCGTTTCTAACATGAACTTTCTTGGGAACGCTGCACTGGAGTCCCTTACCTAGCTTCACACTACCCGCAGCTTCCGGTGCCCCATCCCTCTCCCTAGATGCCACAGAACCGACTAGGACCCTGCTCTCCTTTAGCTCTGTGGCAACACTGTGATCACACCATACTTCTCATCGGAGGGAGGACACGACGTCAGGGGAAGGGCAGATGAGGACACAGTTCCAGTGGGAGCAGTGGGAAGGACCCAGAGTCAGGCTGGGCTGTGCGATCTGAATAGGAAAGTCACCACCACCACCATGTGTTTGCTGCTAAGTGCTCACAAGTCGCTTCTGTTCTGCCCTCGACACCTACCATATCATCTGTATGTACTTGTACGTACTCTTCAGATAAACACGCTGGCTAGGCGGCCCCATGACAGCAGTCCCTAGGGGCCTGGAAGTCCCTGCTTACCCAAGCAGACTGCCCATGGTGGCCATTCTTCCCGGGGGGCCCCTGTGGTACATGGAGGCTCAGGATCAGCCGCTGGCCTGGTGTGCAACCTGCTGGACAAGAAGAAAAAACACTGATTAACTAGTTATTTATGTGTTAGGTTTTTATTTCAGAGAGAGATAGGGGAAAGGAGCAGAGAGAGAGAGAACCTTAAACAGAGAGAGAATAGACACAGAGCTCAAACCCACAACCCTAGGATCATGACTTGAGCTGAAATCAAGACTCAGATGGTCAACTGACTGAGCCACCCAGGCGCCCCTTGAGAGTTTTTTAAAAGACAAGGTTTCCCACCTAACCATCAAATCCCAGCCAGGAAGAAACCACAGACCTAAGGACGTCTACAACAGGGAAGTTATCACCGGGTTTCTGCCAGTCCCTCCCAGTAAACCGTCAGGCTCTCAGCCCTGACTTACCATTAGCATCATCCGTGGGGGTGGGGGTGGGGGGTGGGGTTCCTGAACTCCGGATGCCCAGGTCCTACCTCCCAAGCCTGAGTCCGTAAGTCTACGGCAGGGCCCAGACCCTCGGTAGTGGGTTACAGACGCAGGGAAGCCATTCTGAGGATGCACCTTGGGGGTTTCCCTGGTTCCCAAGGTCACCTACTTCTCACGACACCACGCGATGTCGGGATTATAAAAGGAGAGCGGAGACCTGGAACTACTGTCCCTGAGCCCTGACCCCCAGGAAGCCGTCGGTGCAGAGATCCGTGCACGACAAGCCAGGAATTTCACAGCCCAACCCCTGTCTGGGATGTCGGACACTCAGATCCCTGGCAGAGAGACCTCCCGGCCGAGATGCGCAGCTCTGCTGTGGGGTCCCTACCTGATGGGCAAGGGTATCTGCAGGCCTCCCACCGCCTCAGGAAGCCACTTCGCGGGAAAACGAACTATCCAAGCGGATGCCCCCCCATGCTCTGTCGCCCTCGAGGGCCGGCGGCGGGGCTCGGACCCTCCCTCGGGGAAAGCCCTTCCCACCCCGCGACGCCCGCGCCTTTCCGGCACCACCCTGCCCTGCTCACCGGAGAACCTCGACTCCCAGCGTCCGGGCTTCCGCCGGCCACTGGGGAACGAAGGCGACCGCAGGTACAGCACACACACTCTGGGCTAACCCAACGCGCCGTCCTGCGCAGGCGTCGCGTCTCGCGGCGCTGACGACACGTACGAGGGGCGGGGCGAGGCCGGCGCCGTACTATTACGTACTGACACGGCCCGGCGATGCTCAGTGACGTCGACCTCCGCGGGCGCCAGCGGGCCGGCTCGGCGCCGTGACGTAGGTCGCTGCGGACGGAGGCGGGCCGGCGCGGCGCTGACGTAGCCCCGCAGGCGGGCGGTGGAGGCGGCCTCTCATGCTGCGACGCCCGCTGGCCGGGCTGGCGGCGGCCGCCTTGGGCCGGGTCCCTTCGGACGGTGAGCAGCGGGCGGGCGAACGTCGGGGCGCGCGCAGGCCGCGGGGCTGGATCGGGGGCCGTTCGCGGTCAGCCCTCCCGTCGCACTGGTGACGCCTCTGTCGCGGAGACTCGGGGGGTTGAGCACGCGGGGTCGTGCCCTGCGGCCCCTGCGGGCCGCCCCAGGGCTGGCCGGCCGCGGTCCCCGCGAGCAGAGCAGGGCAGTGTGCTTGTCCATGAATGTAGCTCGGCCCCTGTCACGGGCCGCCCTTCTCGCGTACGCGCGCGCGTTTCCGTGCAGCGCAGGTGCTTCTGGTAGCTGCTGCTCTCGTGTAGAGGAATTAAAAGCTGGTTCCCTGTGTTAGTTCTCAAAATGTAGGAGGGGATTCTCCTGGCTCGTGAAGCTCCAGACAGCTTGTAAATCCCCCGCGGCCTGAGGACCTCACGCTGGATGCCGTTGTGGACCCTGCTGCATGCGGAGGGGCAGAGAGGGGGAGCAGCCTGACACCCCTCCCCAAGGTGGGCCGCACAGCACAGCCGGAGACTCTGGGAGAAGAGGGTTCTGAAGGCCCGTCTGTGGCCGCCACGCAAAGCCCCCACAGTCTTCCCTGGGCTCAAGAAGGGAAACTCCTGGTAGTCTGGCTCTTTGTGCTTCAGCTCCCTCCTCCGAGGGCAAACCCAGGGGGGTCCTGGACAGATGGAGCTGGCCCCTCGGAGGTCTCCCGCACCTCCCCACCGCCCCCCGGGATTGCTGATTGCTGCGGGTTCCTGGCCTGCCCCCAGGGTCCAGCGCCCCGAGGCTGTGCGGAGCAGGGAGTTGGTGGCAAACCTTTGTGGCTTATGGGCGTCCTAGGTGGAGCTCAGCTTCCGTCAGTACCCGACGCTTTAGTCTGGGCTGCTGGAAACTGCGCGTGTGGTGTAATTAGACGCTACTTTGGGAACAGGAGAGGGAGTGAGCCTAGGTCATTGGGGGTGCTGGTTTGGGGAGGAGCAGGGAGGCAAGCCACGTCACTGTTCCACGGGGAGGAAGGGCAGCTGGGAGCTGAGGTGTTAGTGGCCAGTGTGGGGTAGGGCCCACAGGGTAGGGCCCATGGGGCAGGGAGGACACAGGCCAAGATGTAGCTGTATGAGTCCCCTACAAGGCTCCTGGGCAGCACACCTCCCAAGCGCGGACTTGTGGACATTCTTCTGTCAGTCTTACATATCCTGGACCATGGGCTGGTCGTGAGGGACCCCGGGGGTGGGGGGGACCCTGGCCTTCATCCCCAGGAGGGGCCTGGGATGCATGTGCTTTCCTATCTCACCACCCACGGCTGAGTGTGCCCCGTGCTGCCCCCTTGTGGGAACCTCCCACGTCAGCTGCACACAGCAGGCCCGCTCACAGCCCAGGTGGGGCTCTCTTCAGTCCTGGGAACACATTGTATGGCTGCTTCATCTTTGGCTGGAGCCAGTGGGGCAGCAGTTAAGAGGTATCAGTTTCTGGCAGTTCTGAGGGTTAAGACTCTCCATAGGTTTCTTTTTTGGCCACGCCCATGTTCCTTTTTTTTTTTTTTTTTTAAAGAAGTGAACAGTTGGCTTCTGCTTTTTGCTGAGTGTTGTGTTGCCAAGAAAGAAGATCCAGACGATGGAAAGAGGAGCAGGAAGGGAGGGGGGGTCCTGATAACGATTAGGAGTGCAAGGACAAGACCCCAGTCTCTAGGAGAAGGATGGTCCCTCCCCTTGGAGGGCCTGGGCTCCTTCCTGCTCTCTAGTTCTTATGCCCCAGGCCCTGGCCAGGTGCCAGAGTCCTGCACAGTGTCAGACAGCCCAGCTTCCTCTCAAGGAGGGACTGGTCCTACCCCACTGGGGACAGGAAGGGGGGAAGAAGACATCAGCCACTTTGTGGGTATCCTGAGAGCTATGTGGTTTCTCAGGGCCTCTTGGCTTGGTTGTACCCCACACACAGCCCTGCCCATGCAGCCTTTTTGGGGACAGGTATGACCAGCCCTTTTGGTCCAGATCCACTTGGGTGACCTCCTTCACAAGAGGACACACTTGAGTGTAGCTGGGGCCTTGGGGCCTCCAGTCCCATCCCAGCTGGATGTGCTCCTGTCAAAGGTGGCTTCTGTCAGGACTGTGCCACCATGGCCACTGGACATGGGGGCCAGGTAGTGGCCTGTGTTGGGGTGAGGGAGCTCAGTTCCGTGGGCCCCACGTCAGGAAGGACTTAGTGCTCTTGGCTGGCCAGACCCCACCCCTGCAGCATGGCCATGGCTGGCCAGATGGTGTTCCCACCCCACACTGTCAGGGTTTTAGCCCTTGAGGGAGGGCAACAGGGTGGTCTGGAGCCTGGGCTTGAGGGTCAGGTGGGGCCCAGGAGGATGCCCCTGCCGGGGGAGGCTGACAGGGAGTGGCATTGCTTCAGAGCCAAGCAGGCCACTCTTGCCTTCAGCCCACCCTGAGTGTGCACCTGCTGCCCATGGCATGGCGGCCAGTTCAGGCCGACGGGGAGGAGGCCTGGAGGGTGGGGCTCTGGGACACACACGCCTGGGACAGGGTGGAGGGTGGGGTGGTGAGTAAGACCGTGTGGCACTTCCATGTGTGCGGTCTGGCCCTTACTGAAGACGTGTCTCTCCTGGTGCGTTTGCAGTCCTGGGATGTCGGAGCTGCAGGGCTGGCACCACCGGGGAGTTTACCGCTGGGGGCTGCAGGGTGCTAGCAGGTGTGTGGGGGAGGGGGCATCCTGGGGCAGAGGCACCTGCCCCATGAGGTCCGTGGTGGAGAATCCCTAGAGGGAACACTCCGAGATGGGTCCACAGCTTCCCCATACATGTGCTGCTGTGAACAGGATCTGGACATCCTCCTGCTCAGCTCCCTGACCGCCACCCTGCCCAGAGGAACTCGTGTTCCCAAGGCACCAACACACCACAGGCTCCCAGGAAGACCTAGGTGGAGGGCCAGGGCCAGGTGTGGGATGGACAGACCCCTCCCTCCACTCCCATCCCCAGACACACCCAGGGCTGTCCTGCCAAGGAGAGGGCAGCTGCAGTGGGCCTGGGCCTGTGGGCGGGAAGGCAGGACCACCAGAGTTCACTTGGGGGTCCAGTGGGATCCTTGCTGGGAAGGACACCTGGAAGAGGCGTCACCTGAAGGCGATGCTCATCAGCGTATTGACGGCTTCTTCCAGGTCCCTGCCTGTTATGTCTCCAGCAGAGGGTCCCTTTCCCCCCCATCCTCCTCAGGGCTTGTCCATAAGGTGAGGTGGTCTCAGAATAGCGGTGCTTTAGCCAGATTACTGTGTTGGCCTACATCGAGGATTAGGAGATCGGGGCCCGCCCAGGGACCTGCGGACAGGCCGCCCTGGCTGGGATACAGGGCAGCCAAGGGGAGTCTGCCAGCCACCTTGGGGGCCCCCAGATGGAGCCCTGCAGGGGTTGGCAGAGGAGGGAGCTGCACCAGCCCAGCACAAGTCCCCCTGGGTGCCCCTGTGCACCAGGAGTGCCCCAGCCCCCAAGTCTGCACCTGGCCCTGCTCACGTGTCCTGAGCACGAGGTGTCTGGGTGGGTGAGTTGAGGAGTGGCCTTTTCCTGTGCTCAGTGGGCGGGGCTGGCTGCCTTGGGAGGGATTTAATGCTCAGAGAGTGGGGAGCGAGCAGGGATTACCACCCCCTGCAGGCTCTTCTGGAACTGCCCCAGGCTGGTCCCTGAGTCTGCATCCCACCAGGAGGTGGGTCCTGCTGGGCATGCTAGGGGTGGTCGGGTGGGCGCAGAGCTGGGCGGCTGTCATCTGGAGCTCCCCCCCCCCCTCCCTGTCTTGAGCCAAGTGCTAGGGGTGGTCCACCTGCCCAAGCATTGGAGGGGTGAGGAAGCTGTGGTCCCTTGGGTTCCCACGTCCCACTGGAAGCTTCCAGAACAGGGCTCAGGTGCTGCTTACTGACCGAGGCTGTCTTGGGTGTGGTGCTTGGAGACACAGGGATGGGGACCCTCCCAGGCTCCAAAGTCCAGGACTGCATGGCCAGAGAACTCACACATCTGTGGCTGATGTGTGTGACACCAGCTAGCCCCGGGTGAGGCACAACTAGGTTGGCGCTGGGTTCCAAGTCCAGCTCCATCCCAGTCCCCGGCTGACTTCACACAGGGTAGGGGGGGCACCAGCCACCCGCCCGCTTCCAGTTCTGGGTACATCCCTCAGGCCTCGCTGATCCCCTCTCCCTCACCCACAGGAATGTCAGGACCAAGGCCTGTCGTCCTGAGTGGACCATCGGGGGCGGGGAAGAGCACCCTGCTGAAGAGACTCCTGCAGACACATGGCAGCATCTTCGGCTTCAGCGTGTCCCGTGAGGCCTGGGTTGCAGGGGCAGGGTGCAGGAGGGTTTCAGGGATGCTGGGGGTAGGACCAGGCCGCCTGCTGACCCACCCGTGGGGTAGCCCCACACTGCACCCCCTGACCTGGGGCCCCCACACCCACCCGTTGGGGAGCCCCACACCACCCAGAGCCCCACACTGCACCCCCTGACCTGGGGCCCCCACACCCACTCGTGGGCTGAGCCAGGCCCTGCAGAGAAGGCCATGCATGGGTGTAGGGGCACCAGGTTCCCAGATTAGTCATAGGTGTTTGTTCCTAGACACCACGAGGGACCCACGGCCTGGAGAAGAGAATGGGAAAGGTGAGCTCCCCCCTTGGTGTCTGTCTCATCTGAGAGATGGACCCCCGCACAGGGTGGGCAGGCAGCATGCTGGCACCCAGGAAGAGATGGGGTGGGGGCCCCAATCTCTGTATAAGGTCCCTGAAGGCACCAGTCTTGACACACATGCCACTCCGCACATGGTCCTCTGATTGATGTAGACATCACAGTTGTGTACCATCAGGGTCCCTCTGATACTGCAGGTATCTTCTGTGTCTTAGTAGGATCATGGGAGTCCCCTGAACCTCCCCTGTCCAGGCCGGTAGTGTCCAGGATCCCCTGTCCAGGTCGGCAGTGTCCAGGCCCCCCTGCCCAGGCCGGCAGTGTCTAGGCCCCCCTGCCCAGGCTGGCAGTGTCCAGGCCCCCCTGCCCAGGCTGGCAGTGTCCAGGCCCCCCTGTTCAGGTCGGCAGTGTCCAGACCCCCTGCTCAGGTTGGCAGTGTCCAGGGCCCCCCTTCCCGAGGCTGGCAGTGTCCAGGCCCCCCTTCTGAGGCCAGCAGTGTCCAGGCTCCCTCTAGCCTTCCTTTGGAATCCAGTGGTTTCCAGGCTCTCCTCGGTGTCATGTGTGTGTTCTGCTCAGCGCCCAGAACAGCCCCTCCGTGTGGGGCGGACGGGTGCACCGGAGATGCTGGTTCTGGCCACACTTGGTGCCCAAGCCCCTGGTGGTCTGGCCATGGGCAAGGCTCAGATAGCCCCTCTTTGCAGATTACTATTTTGTGACCAGGGAGATGATGCAGCGGGACATTGCAGCTGGTGACTTCATTGAGCACGCGGAGTTCTCGGGGAACCTGTACGGGACCAGGTGGGCCACACTTGGCACCTCCACACCCTCCCAGGGGCTCTGCCTTCAGCTGGACGGGACCTCTGAGGGTCGTTTGGGCAGTTGGGAGTCAGGTCCCCAGCCCAGCCAGGGGTCGAGCTCTGCAGGCCCCTCCTCCCAGCCACCTCTGTCCACCTGGCCAAGCCATGGTGAGGTCCGCGGGCCCCTCTAGGGACTGGCGCTCAATGAGGACTCCAGCAATCTGGGTCTTCTAGGACCACAGGCTGTACTCAGCTTGCTCTCCCAGTAGTGGGCTGGCATGGGGGTGCCCCCCAGTCCCCAATACTTCTCTGCCAGCTCTTCCCACCCTGCTGAGAGGCCTACGTCAGCCTGTGTGCACATCCTGTTCGTGAGCCGCTGGCAAGGGTGAGCCAGAGACCCTATGAGACCCATTTTGCTCCATCCTAGGCTCTAGGTACAGCTGGACAGGACAGTGGGGCTGTGTTGGGTGGGTACCTGGTGCCCTGGGGCTGTGCAGTGAGCCCTCCTGCCGCTTCCCACAGCCACCCTCAGCCCAGCAGAGGGCCCAGCACACGTGTACTTCCAGAAAGGTGGAGGAGGTGCAGGGGTCCTGGTAGGTTTCTGCACTCATGTCCGGCCAGGCCCATGCCCTGCTGAGGCTCCTTGAGGCCGTGAGGGGCTGCTGAGCCCCAGAAGCCCCACTGAGCGTTTGCCGCCCCTCTGTCCTCCCCACTCTGTCCTCCAGCAAAGCAGCGGTGCGGGCTGTGCAGGCCATGAACCGCATCTGCGTGCTGGACGTGGACCTGCAAGGCGTGCGTAACATCAAGAAGACCGATCTGCGGCCCATCTACATCTTTG
Organism: Panthera pardus; assembly: GCF_024362965.1. Classification (NCBI taxonomy): domain Eukaryota; kingdom Metazoa; phylum Chordata; class Mammalia; order Carnivora; family Felidae; genus Panthera; species Panthera pardus. Next base: position 2,230,307 of record NW_026526654.1, read on the forward strand.
TGCAGCCGCCCTCGCTGGACGTCCTGGTGGGGGGTGGGCCTGGGCTGGGGTGGGGGGGGCGGGGCTGGGGGCGGGGCCCGCCCAGACACCCTGACCCTCCCCTGTGCCTCAGGAGCAGCGGCTGCGGCAGCGGAACACAGAGACTGAGGAGAGCCTGGCCAAGCGGCTGGCTGCTGCTCGTGTTGACATGGAGAGCTGTGAGTGTGGGCACTGGCCACCTGCCGTCCCCCCAGGCTCCTCACCCACCAGGGAGACCCCCAGGGTCCCTGGTCACCAGAGATGACCCTGCCCTCCCTCTTCCCCCCTCCCCAGGCAAGGAGCAGGGCCTGTTCGACCTGATCATCATCAATGACAACCTGGACAAGGCCTATCAGGCCCTGGAGGAGGCACTGTCCGAGGTGGGCTCTGCAGGGTCAGGACTTCTCTGTAGTGCACGCAGGGAGAGGGGCTGGGACAGACGATGTGGCCTATCCCCTGGGCCCTCCTGATACCCTTCTCTCCCTGTGGCAGGAAATCAAGAAGGCCCAAAGGACCAGCCACTCCTGAGAGGGACTGCCAGTTGTGTCCTCCCCATTGGGGACTCCGCTCACATCAGCCAGCACCTCCTCCCCTCAGACTGCTGTGTCTGGGGGACCCTGGCCTCCCCTTTCCCCCTCCTATGGGGGCCAGGCCCATGTCCTAATAAAAACTGCTGTGTAACCGTGTCCCTGAGCCTGTGGGTTGCCATCTTCAAGCCAGGGTGTTGGGGACCGGGCCATGCTGTCCATCACAGACCCCGACTCCTGGCCGCCCCCTCAGTGTGGGAGGCTAGCAGTTCAGTTCTTTCTGGCGTCTGCTGCTCTGGGCAGCCCACCCCCAGCTTCCCTGTGCACTGCCTCCCTAGGTCAGGGAGGTCAGTCTTGGGCGCTGGGTGGGGCCCTCATGGAGTAGATGAGGCTGCTGGAGAGCATTGCCTGGTGGAGGTACCCTGAGGCTGTGGGCAGTAGGACCTGGGGCTCTTCCTGCCTGAGCCCCTCCTGTCCTGGTCCCTGAGCTGGGCTGCAGTGGTGGCCCAGGATCTGATGCAGGAGGGAGCTAGAACCCTGCATCCTGGGGGCCTGTTTGGGCCTAGGGCTCCCCTCCACCTCGTGCGTGGTCTGCTGGGCTCCCCTCCACCTCATGCGTGGTCCGCTGGGCCCAGAAAGGCCAGCACAGGGAGGACCCCTGGGGGCTCCTGTTGGGGTTCCCAGATTCCCGGAGTCTCACAAGACACCTGTAGAAGCCACCCTTCTCGAGTCAGGGCTGCTGTGGCTTTGCTGTGCTGGCAGGAGAGCTGCTGTCCCCTAGCCCTTGTCCGTGCCTATGCCACGCTTCTGTGGTGGGACCCAGACAATGGACACAGACTTGAGGTGGCAGGGAGTGGACAGGGAGGCTGGACTCTGTCCCAAAGCCCAGGTGCAGAGAGAAGGGCAGGTGGGGGCCTGGCCTGAATCTGAGGGCTACTGGACATCCCCACCCCAGGCCTGAAGGCAGGTGAGGCGGGGCCAGGCTGATGTGCAGAGGAAGGGGGGGCAAGTAGGGGAGGCCCCTTCCCTCTCTGGGCCCTGTCCAGCCCCAGGGACAATCGGGGATTCAGACCCCAGGCCTTGGGGGGAACAATGGAGCCCTTGAAGGCCCTCCCCCCGCATTGTGCTTGGTGGTGAGAGGTGGCCCTGGGTCGGGCCCACGACTCGTCCAGGCACATGCCCTGGGAGGGCCAGTGTCCGGCCGGCTGGCAGGTGGAAGAGCTCAGGGACTCACATTTCCTGGCCTGGAAAAGGTAGGGCACTGCCCAGGGGCCCAGGTGTGGGCGGCCCTCTGGTGCAAAGCGTCAGGCACCCTGTCTGTGGGCCCAGGCTCGCTTCTCCCGACAGGGCCCGCCCTCCGTTGTGGTGGGGGAACCTGAAGCCCCGGGGGCTGTGCAGGCCAGCTGCTGAGCAGGAAGGGAAGGGGTGCTCTTCGGACATTCCCCAGCAGCTGGGGCTCCTCAGGGCGCTGGTCCCACTGGCCCACGCCAGCCAGGCAGCTGCAGTGTGTCCAGAGGCTGGGCCTTGGGCCTCAGTCTGCTCAGGGAGGCTGGGGAGGCAGGCACACCCGGGTGGGTATACCTGTCCACCCAGCACACGGTTCCTGACCTGGCCTGGGGCCTCTTTCCCACAAGTCCTCACGGGTGCCTACTAGGCGTCGGGGGCCTCAGGGGTCACCGAGGGCAGACCAGACCCCTGTTCTCCAGGAGCGGCCCCCAGTGTGCCACAGATGTCGTGAGTGAGTCGTCTGGGCGGCCCAGGGGAGAATGGGGGAGAGGGCGGGTGGCCTGGGCAGGATGTCAGGCCAGGAGTGGCCCAGGCCTGTGGCAAGCTTATCCGGAGAGGGCAGGTGGGTGCAGCAACGGTGTGGGGCATGGGGTCTGTACAGGAGGGGCTGCAAGGGGTGTCCAGGACCCGGGAAGGGTGGCAGGAGCTGGGGAGAGGGGGGAAGGGAAGTGGAGGTACCCACCTGGCTGTAGAGGGAGCGCGGCCTCCTGCCCTTGTCGGTGGTGCCTGGGAAGGTCTGGAGGGTCCCAGAGCGGGGTGCCCTTGAGGTCCTGGCCGGCTCCCCACGCCCAGGGCTCTCTCCGGGCCTCTCTGCAGTGGTGGCCCCAGAATCACCATGACTGTGGGGCGAGGACCCCTCCCTTCCTGGGTTGCAGGGGAAGCTAATCAGAGGGGCCCTGGGTCCTGAGCGGGGAGTGTGGCGGGGGGGGGGGGGGGGGGGGGGGGGGGGAGGGGAGGCACTGTGGCCGCAGAGGAGGGCTGTCGTCAGCCTGGCCAAGCTCCCCCAGTGCATCCTGCCTCTGCTGAGCACCCATGTGGTGGGTCTGGAGGAGGGGCTTGTGTGTGTGAGCAGAGGGTGAGGTGGGTGAGTGTGCTAACGCTTGTGTATGCACCTGTGAACACGTGTGGACATCTGCATGTGGACTAGCGCTGAGTTGGATAGGAGGGCATCAGGAAGGCCCTAGGACCCTGTGAGGGTGGGGGGCTTCATTCTGAAGGGCTCCCTGGGACCCAGTCCTGTGGGCCTGTGACCCCAAGGGTGGGCTGTGGGGGTGGAACCTATAGGCGGAGTGAGGAACAGGAGGGGGCATGAAGGTAGCACCTCTGGGGGCTGGAGAGGGGAGGGAGAGGGGAACCTAGGGGATGGCAAGGAAGGGAGACAGGAGGCACCTGGGTGAGGGGCTGGGGAGGGGAGACAGAGGTGGGGAGCCTGGGGGAGGGCCTGGTGAGGGGAGACAGAGAGGAGCCTGGGGGCTGACCAGTGTCCACACTGACGGGGAGGCTGTGGTACCCTTGGGAGCTGCAGGGGGCAGATGAATGTGGCAGAGGGTCCCAGGTTTTGGGGACTGGGCAGCCTAGGGGTATGCAGTTTCCTCTGGGCCAGGTGGTCCAGGTGGAACCTGACTGGGGCATCGAGGACAGTGGTCCAGGGGCCCAGGGAGGGACATGCAGGACAGAACCCTGTGGAACAACCACAGAGCAGACAGGGGGAGACCTTGGGTGAGTCCCACGGCTGGGTGAGGCCCTGGGCTCTGAGCTAACGCATTCAGGGCCGTGCAGGTGGTCACATGAACAAAGGGCCACCCAGGGCTGGGGGTGCTTAGGAAGGGGCTAGGCTCTGGAGCTCCAAGGTCCCCAGGGAAGGGTCCCACTGCATATTCAGTGATTCTCAGCTGAGCATTCCAGCTGGGGGGGCGGGGGGGCTGGCAGCCCCACCTCAGTGGGAGGAAGCCCCGCCTGCCCTGAGAGGGGCTCCTGGGAGGAAGCTGGGTCAGGGATGGGAAGGAAATGGCTGGGCAGGCCCTGGCCCTCAGCCCCTTGCACACCCCCTCCACTCCCAGGACCTTTGTCCAGACCCAGGGGTGACAGGAGCTTGAAGTGCAGAGCCCACCAGCCTCCTTCGGAAGTCCTCCCTTCCCCCAGCCCCACTGCTGTCCCCTCCCAGATCCTGACACCCAGCCTGAACACTTGCTGATGGATCCCGCTGAGTGCGATCCCACCCACACCTGCTCTGAGGCATCTAATCTGAGCAAAGGCCCCTGCAAACCAGCACCCCTACACCCCCCAGGTGGTCACCCCTCCTTAGGATCAGGGTCCTCCCTGGGCCTGCAGCCCTAGGAAGCCATAAGCCAAGGTGTCTGTTCCCTGCCTGCAGCCTTCAGAGACATACCTGCCAGAGGTGGGGTGGGGGGCACACCGGGAAAGGGGGCTCCCACTGATGGGGCAGGAAGGTACTGCAGTGTGGTTATTTTACAGCCTCTCATCGGTGCACCGGTGTCACTACCACTGTCACTACCCTGTCATGAACATAAGTCCACGTTCTTTCTCTGTGTCCTTCTTCTGCCCTGGAGTCCACCAGGGGCACCAGAGCATTTGCCCTCCAGCTCCTCCAGCCCCCCAGGTACATGTGATTGTTTCTCAACGGTCCCCCCAGGGTTTCGGGAGGTATGTGGTCATCTCCCAAGCATCCCCGCAGGGTCTCAGGAAGCATCTGGTCATCTCCCAAGGGTCCCCCCAGGGTCTCAGGAGGTATGTGGTCATCTCCCAAGCGTCCCCGCAGGGTCTCAGGAGGCATCCTGAGTCTCCCAAAGGTCCCCCCAGGGTCTTAGGAGGCATCTGGTCGTCTCCCAAAGGTCCTCGCAGGGTCTCAGGAGGTATCTGGTCGTCTCCCAAGGGTCCCCATCCCGGGTCTCGGGAGGTATTTGGTCGACTCCCAAGCGTCCCCGCAGGGTCTCAGGAGGCATCTGGTTACCTCCCAAGGGCCCTCTCCCAGGGTCTCAGGCATGTGGTCATCTCCCGAGGGTCCCCCCACCCAGGGTCTCGGGAGGTATGTGATCGTCTCCTGAGCTCCACGCCCCCCCCCCCAGAGTGTCAGGCATGTGGTCATCTACCAAAGGTCCACCCCAGGGTCTCAGGCACGTGGTTGATATCTGGTCATCTCCTGAGGGTCTCAGGCACGTGGTTGTCTCCTGAGGGTCACCCCATGGTCCCTCCTGGCATGTACTTTTCTGCAGGGTCTCATGTGACATTTAGTCATCTCTTAGGGTCTCCTTAAGGTCTCGGGTGGTATTTGTCTCCTGAGCGTGCCCCCAGGGTCTCAGTGGCTCGTGGCCATCAGGTCTCCTTGTCCACGCTGCCGGGTCCAGCCCTCAGTTCCCTTGTGATCACACCCCTGACTGTGTTGATGTCAGGTATCTGTAGCCGCCTCTACAACTGTTTCCTGTTGTCTCTCCATTACCTGGGTGCTTTCTGCGGAACACCAGGGCGTCTACACGTGTGCTACAAACCGGCCTCTCACTAGGGTGGGGACTTGGGCCAGCGTCCACTGTCCGTCCCTTCTTGCGGTGCCGGCTCTTTGGAAGGGCCCTGCCGAGGAATGGGGAGCCGTGTGGCATGGGTTGTATAAACTGTGTAGAACTCCCTTCTCTTCCACTTTAATTCGTTTAGTCGTTTATATCAGTACGGACTCACACTTATTTTATAGTCTGGTTTAGACGCTAGAGTCCAATCTGTAATACTGCCTTATTCCGCTATCACCCAGATAGGTGCAGCTTCCGACACACGGCGCTCCTGCGACGTGCTTCCGGCTCCCTCACTGTGTACGTGTGCGCGTGTGTGTGCGTGGCTGTGAACTCATGTGTGGGCGCGTACGTGAGCATGTGCGTGCTTGTGGGCATGAGTGTGCGCGCAGGCGTGCTCACGTGCGTGCTTTGTGCGTCGGTGTGCGCGTGTCGGTGCCGTGGGCTCCCGCTTGTGGGCACCGGGGCGCACGCGTGTGCGTGCTTTGCGCATCAGTGCGCGCGGTGGGCGTGCGCACGTACATGTTTGTGGGCATCGTGTGCGTGGGCGTGGTCACATGCATACTTTGTGCGTCAGTGGGCGCGTGTCATTGCGTGGGCTCGCGCTTGTGGGCATGGGGCGCGCGCGGTGTGTGTGTGCTTTGCGAGTCAGTGCGTGCGTGGGCCTGTGCGCACCCCAACTCATCGGCTCTTTGCTCTCCCGCCCAAGCACGTGCCCTGGCACCTTTCTTGTTCCCAACCTGGCACTGGTCGCTTCTCCAGGAGCACAGCGTCTTTTACGGAGAGTGGGACCGTGGTGCGTGTGTTTGCTGCTATGGATGTTTGCGCATCTCCACCCTGTCAGTTGATAGGCAAGGGAATACGCGTGTGTACAAACCCTGTCCACACTCGTGCCGGTGACATTCTCTAGGGAGCCATCTGTGTCATGTTCAGCTAACACGGGTTCACAACCAGGTCTCCCATGCTAACCCACGACCACATGGGACATTCCAGCAACCCCCCTCCGCCAGTCTACAACCCCCAAGCAGTGAGAACCCTAAATCTGATGGGTGCCGCCTGTGAGTCTCTGCCCCCCTCCCAAAAGCAGCCTGCCTCCCCCAGTGCGCAGGGGATGGAGGAGAGGGGCCTTGCTCCCTCCAGCTCCTGCTGGCCCGATTCTCTCCTGAGCTGAGGGTCTGGAGGGCTTGCTGTGATGTGCCCTCTCTCCAGGGCAAATCTCATCTCTGGGGCTCTGACCCTGTGGGCTTGCCCCCCAGGGCATTGCGCCGTTCCTCACACCTCCCGCAGGGTCTGCCCCAGTGCAGAGTTAGAGCTAGTCCAAGAGTCCCCCATGCAGGGCCCCTCTGCTCGGTCATGGGCGTGGTGGGCACACATACACCCGGGAATTGGCACACCCTACAGTGAGGCTCCCCCACACGCCTAGAGCTGGTTGTTAAATACCACAACACCAAGGGCTCTTCCTCTTTCCACTTCTGGGGCACCCTCCTGGCAGGAAGAGAAGAGGTGGAGGCCCCTCTGCCACCCCTTTCCTGGGTTCTTGTGGAGTGGAGCTGTGGGTGTCGGCCTCCGGTGATGTGGTCCGGGGCAGGGACATATACTGGAAGAGTTGAGGTTAGAACGAACGGGGGTGGGGGGGGTGGTGTGTGGGGGGGAAGAGTCACTGCCTTAGATGGGGGTTGGAGAAGGCAGCCTCGGAGGGCTGGGTGTGCATGTCTGTGTACCCGAGAGTGTGTGTGCATGTGCACCAGTGTGTTTGTTTATAATTGTGTGCAGATGTGAATGTGCACGCCTAGTGCTTGTACAAATATCTGAGTGAACCTCTGTACATTTGGGTTTTAAGTTTATTTCTTTTGAGAGAGAAGGGGAGGAGCAGAGAGAGAGGGAGACAGAAGGGAGAGAGAGAGAGAGAGAGAGAGAGAGAGAGAGAGAGGAGAGAGCATTCAAAGCAGGCTCCATGCTGTCATGGCAGAACAGGGCTCAAACTCACTAACTGTGAGATCATGACCTGAGCGGAAATCAAGAGATGCTCTACTGACTCAGCCACCCAGGTGCCCCAAACCTCTGTGCATTTGCTTATAAGTATGTGCACACACGAGCGTGCACGTGTGTCTGTGGGTCCATGTGCCCTGCTGTATGCACATGTGTGTCCGAGTGCATGTGTGGCTGTGCATTTGAGAAGCGCATGTGCCTGTGTGGCTCTGAGGGGCGCTGCGCACAGATGTGAGGAAAGAGGGTCACTTCCCCAGGAACCCAGGCTGCCCCCTCTTCCTGCCCCCACCCACGGGGAGAGGCCCCAGCTGCATAAAGTGGAGCTTCCCGGAGCCCCTGCCCGCCCGCCTCTGCTGCGCCATCCCACACCTGCCCACGCTGCCTCCCGTGCCCATTCCAGAGGGAGGAGACCAGAAGCATTAGGCACCCCGGGGTCTCCTGTCCCCAAACTACTCAGCAGCAGGTACTGGCCTTGGTAGTGAAGGAGGTAGGGTGGGCGGTGGGAGGCTGTAGCCCCTCCCCCCTTCCTGGAGGCGCAGGGAGGTGAACCCAGTGGCCTTCTCTTCCCCGGCACGGGCCCACCCAGGGATCAGCTGATCTGCAAGGGGGCACTGGTCTGGGACGTGGTGAGTGGCCCCGCGGCTGTCTCCAAGTGTCACAGATGCCCTGGTGTCTGTGTGCCTCACGGACCGGTCTGTCCTGGACACATGCCTGGCCTCACTTGTCTTCCCGGAGGGGATGTCTGGGCCAGGAGACAGCAGAGGGCAGGGTGGTGTCGGGACTAGAGAGAAAAACAGCCCAGAGGGCTGGGCAGCAGCCTGGGGCCAGCAGTTCCCTTGGGGGGGCATGAAGTGTATGGGGGTCCCCTGTACAGACGGAGGAAGCAGGGTGTGGAGGAGGGAAGGGGGAGGGGTGCACTGCTGGGGGAGACTGGGGACAGATGGTTCTGGGCGGCCATGGGGCTCCAGGGGGTGGGTCTGGGGGGATGAGGGCCAGTGGGGGGAGGGGGGGGAGGGAGTTGAGGAGCCCAGATCCTGGAGGCCTCCGGGATGCTGGGAACAGGACTCCATGAGACCCTCTCCAATGACCTGCGCGCTGCCTGGGTGCGGTCAGGGCCATGGATCTGAGCTGACCCTGAGTGGGGGCTGGCCTTGGTTTCCCTTTTGGCCCCATGACCCTGTGGCTCTCAGGGCCTGGGGTGGGTGGGGTCCCCAGAGCCGGGGGAGGGGCGCGGCTTATAAGGCTCTGGGCTTTCTTGGGCGCTGGTGCTGCTGCAGGCTGGCTGGTGCCCAGTTCTGCTCACGGAGGCCCTGGCTTTTCCCAGTATCCATTCCCAGGATGCGGCCAGGACTGGGGGGGGGGGGGTGGGCACGGCGCTCCTGGAAGGGCTAGGCAGAGTCCCAGCTCCGGGCGCCCGAGGTCCGCCCCCTCCCTATCCTCCCGCGACGCCCCCCCCTCCGCGTGCGCCCCTCCTGGCCGACGGTCCGTCTCCCCCTGAGGTTGAGCTCTGCTCCCGCTCCGCAGGTCCCACCCCCCGCCCCTATGACCAACATGAGCTGGAGTTTCCTGACGCGACTGCTGGAGGAGATCCACAACCACTCCACGTTCGTGGGCAAAGTGTGGCTCACGGTGCTGGTGGTCTTCCGCATCGTGCTCACGGCCGTGGGCGGCGAGTCCATCTACTCGGACGAGCAGACCAAGTTCACGTGCAACACGCGCCAGCCGGGCTGCGACAACGTGTGCTACGACGCGTTCGCGCCCCTGTCCCACGTGCGCTTCTGGGTCTTCCAGATCGTCGTCATCTCCACGCCCTCCGTCATGTACCTGGGGTACGCCGTACACCGCCTGGCCCGCGCCTCCGAGGAGGAACGCCGCCGCGCGCCCCGCCGCCGTCCGACCCGCGCGCCCCTGCCGCTGCCCCTGCCGCCCCCACCCCGGCTGGCCCGACTCCGCCGGCCTGGGCGAGGAGGAGCCCATGCTGGGGGGCCTGGGCGAGGAGGACGAGGAGTCGGGGGCGCCCGAAGGCCTGGGCGAGGAGGCCGAGGGCCGAGGACGCGGGCGCGGCCAAGGGCGCAGGCGGAGACGCCAAGGCGGCGGGGGCCCCGGGTCCCGCCCGGCAGCACGACGGGCGGCGGCGCATCCAGCGCGAGGGCCTGATGCGCGTGTACGTGGCCCAGCTGGTGGCGCGGGCTGCCTTCGAGGTGGCCTTCCTGGTGGGCCAGTACCTGTTGTACGGCTTCGAGGTGCGGCCTTTCTTCCCGTGCAGCCGCCAGCCCTGCCCGCACGTGGTGGACTGCTTCGTGTCGCGGCCCACCGAGAAGACCATCTTTCTGCTGGTCATGTACGTGGTCAGCTGCCTCTGCCTGCTGCTCAACCTGTGCGAGATGGCGCACCTCGGCCTGGGCAGTGCGCAGGACGCGGTGCGCGGGCCGCCGGCCCCCGCCCGGCGCCCCCGGCCCAGCGCCGCGCCCGCCGCCCTGCGTGCTGCCCGCCGCGCCCACCGGCCTGGCTTGCCCGCCCGACTACAGCCTGGTGGTGCGCGCGGCCGAGCGCGCGCGCTCCCACGACCGGGACCTGGCGAGCCTGGCGCTGCAGGCGCTGCGGGACGGGCACGCGTTGGAGGACCGCGAGAGCCCGCCGTGCCCCGGCCTCCCCGCGGCCGCCCGGGGGCCCCAGCGGTCCGGCGCCCCCGCCTCCGGGTCGGGCAGCGCCACGTCGGGGGGCACGGGCCAGGGCAGGCCGGGCGCCAAGCCCAGGGCGGGCTCAGAGAAGGGCAGTGCCAGCAGCAGGGAGGGGAAGACCACGGTGTGGATCTGACGGCCCGCCCCTGAAGTGGCCCAATCCCCTGCAGGCCGCGGCTGGGGCGGGGGGCTGGGGCTCTGGGGGAAGGCCAGGGCGCAGGGCGAGGAGCACCACCTGCCCTCTCTTTCTCCTCCGCCTGCTCCGGGCCACCCGGGAGGGGCGCCAGGTTGAAGGCATCACCCGCTCAGCGTCACTGCCCCTCCCTGCCTGAGGTCTCCCCTCTGTCCAGGGGAGAAGGAGGAGGAGGGACCTGCGAAGGGTCCCCAGCTCTGATCCCTAAACCCGGAAGGGTTTATGGGACTGTGGCTGCAGGAGTGGGGGCAGTCTGAGCCTCACCTGTGTGTGTTGGGGGGGGGGAGGGGTCTTGGCCCTCTCCTCCCCCACCCTGCTCCCCTGATCAGCCCATGTGTGTCATGGCGGGCCCGGCGTTCGTCCATACAGCCTGCAGCAGCAAATGGGGTTCCCTCCCAAACCCCCCACCTCCATCCCCAATCCACTTCCTGTTTCCTACAGAGCTGAGAGCACTCCTAGGTCTTTCTGGTACAGAAGGGGAAACCGAGGTCTGGACGGGAAGGGAGGGACAGAAGGGGAGTGCCGCATCATCCTGTGGGAGGGGGCAGCCCCCCCCCCCCCCCCCCCCCCAGTTCCCTCCTGTGCTGAGGCCCTGGGGTGGATGGAAGGGACTGCACTCTCTGGAGCTTCTGTACCTCTGTGGTTCGGCCCCTCCCCCTGGGACAGACTGTGGTTCTGCAAAGAGGCCTCTAGCCTGTTGCCAGGGAGTGCTGGGACTCCGGTTTGGGCCATTCTGGGGGATGGGGAACCTGGCTCCTATCTACCCCTTCTCTGCCTTCCGTCCCTCTCCCTAATTCAGACACAGCCGCCAAAGCAAAGGAAACAAAATAAAACTAACTTTTGTTTACAACTGCGTGTTGTGTGTGCATGTGGGGCATGCACACACGTAGGTTGTGGGTGCACACATGTATGTCTACCCTGGCGTGCGCATGTGTGTGAGTGTGCCCGGGTGTGGCGTGTGTACATGTATGTGTGCGCACACGCGTGTGAGTGTGCACGTTTATGTGTATGTCTGCCATGGCCCTACTGGGACACCTGACTCAGCTCCAGTCTGGCTGGAAGAAGCAAGGCCCAGGCCAGTTGGGTGCCTTTCAGTGTTGGGTAGTGGGAAGGGCGGGGCTGGATGGGGGGCACAGCCGAACACACAGATGGTGACAACAAAGAACACAGCCTGGTGCACATACCCAGAGCCTAAGTTCAGCCTACAGTCACAGGCACGAAAGGCAGAGTACAGTGGATGTCATTATGTGGACGCTGGTCACAGCTTGTAGCGTGAAGGGCGGAAGTGGGCACACAGGTGGGGAACCCCATCGCTCTTGACCCCAGTGGTCCCCCAGTCCCCTTCAGGCCCAGAGCACCCCTCCTGGCCTGCAAACCCTCTTTGGTGTCCCCAGACCAAACTCTGATCCCAATGTCAGCCTGCCTCTGATGCCAAGAGCACGCTGGGTCCCCTGGAGGAGCCCTGTCCCAGGGAGTCCCATAGAGCTATGCCAATCCAGATTCAGAGCAGAGACACACCTTGCATCTCCAAGACAGAAAGGCTCACGTGACCGGCAGTGTTGTCCTGGGGGAGTCAGGGTCTCTGTGTGTGGCTCAGGCCTCCTCACAGCACGGTGACTCAAGAGTACCTGGCAAAGGCCAATGACTCTTATCAGCAGCCCCCAAGTGACACCATTTCCACTGCAGCCACAGGCCTGTGGGATCCAAGAGCAACCAGGATCCTCTGGGACCACCAGGGTTACATTTTAAGAGGTACATGTGGGATAGGATCTCTGTGGCCTCATGGAGAATGCCATCAGCTACATGGACCCTGCAAGGCTTAGTCAGCTGTGCCCCACCCCCCCCCCCCCCCCCCCCCCGCCATAGATGAAGCCCCCTGACCCCACGCCGGGGACTGCTCTTGGGAATTTGCGGCCACTGACTCTTCTTAAACCACAACACTACCATCCTCCTATAAATCCCCTCAAGGGTATAGCCTGTACGATTTCTATATCTCAGCCCCCCTCCCCCCACCCACTCTCAATTGGTCTAGATACAACGTGAGGCAGTTTGGGTCATCAGGAGGAGGACTCTCCCCCAGGGCTGCTGGGGAAACTGGTTTGCTGTGGGTCAGGCTGAGTATCTGTGCCCAGTGGTTCCTGCCAACACCAGTCTAGATGTCACGGTGAAGGTGTGTTTTTAGATGAGATTAACACTGGCAATGAGCATTCTTTGGTAAGGCAGATCACCATCCCCAGCGTGGGTGGGCCTCATCCAATCAGGTGACGGCCATAAGAGCAAAGACTGAGGTTCCTGAAGAAGAAGCCATTTTATGTCCAAAGTGCTGCTGTTGGTAATATTTGTGTCATCCTGATTGGGCCCTAGGATTCCCAGAGTGAGCATAATTCTGGGGGTGTCTTTGAGGTGATTCTGCATGATATTCACACTGAATCTTTAGATTGAGTGAAGTCCCTAGTGTGGCTGGGCCTGACCCAATCAGGTGAAGGCCTGAGTAGTGAAAGGGAACTCATTTTGCCTGAGTGGGCTGGGACATTGGTCTCCAACCTGCAGACTCACTCAGGCTGGGCCGACAACCCAGCTCTCAGGCCTCCAGCCTACCCTGCAGATTTCAGACTTGCCGGCCCCATAATGACATGAGCTGGTTCCTTAAAATAAGTCTCTCTCTCTCTCTCTCTCTCTAAATATATATATATATATATATATATATATATATATATATATATATATATCTCCTATTGCTTCTGTTTCCCTGGAGAACCCCAGCTAATACACATCCTATCGGCCAGAGTGTGTTAACAGGGCATCCTGTTTCAAGGCTTGGGGCCTGTGGATACCACTGGGGGCCTTCAGTTTTGTGAATTTTCCATGGCCATGGTTTAGGTTCCCACTGATGCCATGCCTCACTGATGTCACGCTCTCTCCACTGATGTCACTGGCTGTCCCCAGCCTCAGCAGACCTGTGCATCACCCAGGGTCCTGCCTCTGACACCCTGTCATTGCAGACACAGCCCCAATGCCACGCCTGAACCAATCCTCTGAAGGACGCGGCATATAAGCTGCTTGGGGCTGGGAACTCCCAGAGGCAGTGCTTTATGCTCACCGTGCTACTTGGACAGACCCCTCTCAGTGCGTGCCTTGGTTTCCCCATGCACCTGGCAAGGCATGAGGATGAAGGGCTGAACCCAAGGCACAGAGCCCAGGCCTCCCCGCCTCACCTCACTGCGTGGTGGTGGTGGTGGGGGGTGGTCCCTGAGCTGGGCTGGGGGGTGGCCAGAACAGGAGCAGACTGGATGGCCTTCTTGTCTCACTGTCATCCGTTTCCACGGCCGGAGCCAAATGGCCGGCTGTTCAGGGAGAGCGGAGGGCCGTGGGGGGGGGGGGGCTGCTTGTGCGCTCCCAGAATGGAGGCAGCTTCCTCTCTGCCTTTGGAAGGGAGGAGACCGTGAGGGGAGAATAACAGGAAGCCACCCCTGGCCCAGTGGCAGCTGGGAAGTAGGGTCCAGGACCCCCATGCCTGCTGGGTTCCCAGCTCTCCACCCCTCCAGGGCTCATGGCCTCAGAAGAGGCAATGGCACACAACCCAGGTCCACCAGTGCAGTTCCCTGGGAGGCTCTGTGGCCAGGCATTCTCCCCCTCCCCCGCAGCCAGGCAGACCCCAGCCACCGTCCCCAACAAATGCAGAGCTGAAGGCGCAAGGCAGGGGGCACCTGAGAAGGGGCAGCCCATGCGCAAGGATCCCCATTGCCAGGCTGGCCCAGAGATCTGGGAGGGCTTCCCGGAGTAGAGGGCTTGGAGAAGTGCTAGCTGGCAGGTGCAGGCAGCCACTGGCCACGTGTGGTTCTGGGCACTTCAGTGTGGCTCTTGCGAGAAGCTGAAAGTTTCATTTAACTTGGTCTGAGTTGCTGTGCACTTGACCAGCCCTAGTGTGGGTAGTTGCTGTGCTGGACAGCGCCGAGTGGACTGCGCCAGGAAGGTCGGGACGGTTCCTGGTGGCGCCGGGCGGCAGTGCTGGTGGGAAGCAGACTCCTCTGCTGGCCAAGGGGCCGGCTGACGTGAGGCTGGAGGAACGCGCCCCTTCCCCCCCACCCCGTGTTGTCCGGGCCGCTTCCTCTCCATCCTCCCCAAGCTGGCAGCGACGTGCCGGGTCACCTGTGGAATGCCAGGCCAGGCAGAGGAAGACCTTCTCCATGAAGGGCAAGCAGCCAGTGGCCAGCGGCCAGGGGAACCACATACCAGGAATGGCAGGTCACAGCCAGGATGCCAGCCAGGAGGGGGACCGAGGGCCTGGGAGACCCTAGGGGGCTCGGGGGGCCATCCGCATCCCTCACCATGCTGTCAGCCAGGCTTGCCAGGCCCGGCTGGGAGAGACCCAGTACCTCACAGGTTTGGGCAGCATGGTCTTGGGTAGGGCTGGACAGGACAAGGGGGAGTTGGGCAAGTAGGGGGGCTGAGCAGCCTGAGGCTCAGGGATGGGCGGGCACCCAGCATTGGCGCTCCGACTGTGTGCTGATGGGCCGTTCACGCTGAGATGGCCCATGTTACCCGTGCCCTCGGGATGCAGCAGGGAGCCACATAGGCACTCAGACCAGGTGAATCAGCAGAGTGTCCAGGGCCTTAGGAGGAGGCCAGGGTGAGGGGCCAGTGCTAAGACCTGGGGTGGAAGGCCATGGGGTCACTAACCATGGAGCCGTAACCCCTTTATAGTGGGGTGCGCTTTAGCATTCACAGTTGTTCTCACGTGGTCCTCTCAGCATCCAGTCCTGAGAAGACCACCTGATCAATCCCAGGGGGATGTGCTGTGGGAGTGAGGTGTCACACAGCCACCCCACTTCCTGGATGCAGGTGTGTGGAGGGGAGGTGTCAGATATGGAGCTCTAGGGCCCCGGAAGCGGTGTGCAGGTCAGGTTTGTGCAAACATGCTTGTGTTTCAGGAACAGGACACTCAAGGGGGAGTGCCCGGCAGGCTGTGGGTCTGGACTTTTGGGGAAATGCCCTGTGTGCGGACACAGACTTGGAGTGTGGTTGGGGGAATTGGTGACGTGGTGGGGACGCACGGAGCTGGGCCCAAGGATGGCCCTGGAGCCCCACACCGGGGGCTGGCTCGGCCTCGCCTCCAGCCCCGTTTGCACACAGTGTTGGGACTAGAGCTCAGAAAGCTCAATCAGGACAGGAGGGGCAGTGGGCAGTGGAGCCCAGACCACACAGATCCAGGGTGGGGGCAGGAAGCCAGCTTCCATCTCCCACCTCGGCTGGGGCTCTGGGGAGTGCAGGGGGATTAAGAGGCAGTTCTTATGCAGCACACAGTCTCTCAGTTTCCCCCAAAGGGGAGCAAAAACAGGACAACAGCTGATGGGGGAAACAGGGCTCAAAAGCTATGCCCCCCAAATACCCACATGCGAAGCTCTGGTCCCCTGTGTGACTGTGTCTGGAGATAGGCCCTCCAGAGGTAATTAGGGATCCCCGAGCCCTGGCCCTGCAGGCCTGGTGTCTTCTCAGAAGAGACACCAAAGGTGACAAGGCACCATGTGCACGCCAGGGAGAGAGGCCTCAGCAGACACCGGCCCTGTTCCTGGACCTCCAGCCTTCAGAGCTTTGAGAAACAGGTGTGTGTTGTATAAGCCACCCAGTGTGTGGCATCTGTTGCACAACTGATTCACACACCTAGGAAAACAGTATGGAGTTTCCTTGAAAAATTAGACACAGAATTACTGTATGAACTGGCAATTGCCCTCAGGGTACATGCCTGTGATAGTGTGATTTATAGTAAGAAATACGGACTTGGCCCTTGTCACTCTTTCCTGGCTCAGAGCTCCTAAAGCCCTTGGGTTTCCCAACTGAAGACAGCAATGAAGGTGTCTTGGTGTTCATAACAAGCCCTAGTTCATGTTGTTGCAGTGACTTTGGAAAGCCCCTAGGGGGGGCACCTGGGTGGCTCGGTCGGTTGGGCGTCCGACTTCACCTCAGGTCACGATCTCGCGGTCCATGAGTTCGAGCCCTGCGTCGGGCTCTGGGCTGATGGCTCAGAGCCTGGAGCCTGGAGCCTCCTTCTGATTCTGTGTGTCCCTCTCTCTCTGCCCCTCCCCCGTTCATGCTCTGTCTCTCTCTGTCTCAAAAATAAATAAACGTTAAAAAAAAAATTAAAAAAAAAAAAAAAAAAAAAGAAAGCCCCTAGGGATGGCGGCTGGTGGCCTATGGACCCCACCGTGGGACCAGAGAGTTGGAGGCTTCAGCCCTGCCCCTGACCTCTGGGGAGGGGAGATGGAATCAATCACCAATGGGCAATGGATTAATCAATCACGTCTATACAATGAAGCCCCAAAGAAAACTGAGAGGGACGGTCTTGGGGTTGGCGGGGGGGGGGGGGCTTCCAGGCTGGGGAGCACGTGGAGATGTGGGGAGAGTGACATGCCTGGAGAGTCATGGAAGCTTCCCACCCCTTCCCCAGTGCCTCACCCTGGGCGTCTCTTCCATCAGGCTGTCCCTGAGTCATATCCTTTTGTAATAAACCACTAATCTAGAAAGTGAAACATTTCCCTGAGTTCTCTGAGCCCCTCCAGAACATTCATCAAACCTGAGGAAGGGCCGTGGGAACCTCTGATCTGTTGCCTGTGGCTCAGAGCATAGGTGTCATCTGGACTTGGGGTTGGCGCCTGAAGTGGGGGTGGTCTTGTGGGGCTGAGCCTGTGGGGTCTGACGCTGACTCCATGTGGACAGGGTCAGACTGGTGTGGCAGTCTGGTGTGGCAGACTTCCAGCTGGTGTGGCAGACTTCCCCTCAAGCACAGGGGGTGATCCTAAGTGTCAGAGAGAAGGGCAGAGTGTGAGCAGAGGACACACAGGAGCATGGTTGTGCACACAACACCCAAAGGAACTGAGAGCAGGGTCTCTGAGAGATGTGCATACATATGGCAGCAACATCTACAACACCGAAGGGGTGGAAGTAACACAGACGTCCGCAACCTGTGGGACATCCATACAACAAAATCTCACCCATCCTTCAAGAGGAAGCTCGGACACCTGCTACCGAACAGACGAACCTGGAGGACGTTATATGGCATCAGCCAGTCACAGCACGACACACACTGTGCGATCCTACTCATGAGAGTCAGGTTCCTGGAGACAGAGGGGACTGGGGGCCCCAGGGGCTGGGGGCCGGGTGAAGGGGATTAGTGGTCGGCAGAAGATGGCAAGTTCTGGATAGAAGTGGGGGACGGCTGTACACGATAAGCGCGCGCTGGCTGGGGCTGAACTATGCGCTTGAGATTTCAGCGATGGAGACCCTCATCTTACATGCACATCACCATAGTAAAGCAAGAGGAAACCTCTTGGAGACCAGGAGCAGGGCAGGTGCGTCCTATGGAGGTGCCCAGCCAGGACAGTCAGGGGGCGGGGCGGGAGGCTGACGGATAGCGCCTGGCCCCGCCCCTCAGGTACAAGCCCCACCTCATAGCTCCGTCCCCGCCCCTCGTCGGCACAAGTCCCGCCCAGCACACTTCGTTCCCGCCCCTCTCGAAGCTCCGTCTCGCGCGCAGGCCCGCCCTTCTCCGCACAAGTCCCGCCCCGCACGTCTCGTCCCCGCGCACGCCCCGCCCCCACGTGTAGCCCCGCCCGCCGGCAGAGGCCGCTGTGGCGTCCACCCGGTTGCCAGCGCCGCCGCCCAGCCCGCCCCTTCGAGCCGCCTTACTCCTCCCTAAGATGGCGGCCGCGGCGCTGCTCCGGGGCGCGGCTCAGGGGCGCGGCAGCCGGGCCTGGCGCTGGCGGCTGCGTGCGACCCCGAAGCGCCGCCTCGCCCACGGCTCGAGCCGTCACGGCGGCGACCCCGCAGACGGAGCGGCCTGGGCCTGCTTCCCGCTGGGCGAGCGCACCCTGCTGCGCGTGCGCGGGCCAGACTCCGCGCCGTTCCTCCTGGGGCTGCTGACCAATGAGCTGCCGCTTCCGGGTCCTGCGGACGGCGCTACCCCACCCCCGACGCGGGCGGGCTACGCCCACTTTCTCAACATTCAGGGCCGCACGCTATACGACGTCATTGTCTACCGGTGAGAGCGGGCGTCTGCAGTACCTAAAGGGAGGGGGAAGGCGGAGGGGCGGGAGCCGGGGCGGGAGCCGGGGCGGGAACCGGGGCGGCAGCCGGGGTGGAAGCCGGGGCGGGCAGGGCCACACGGAGGAGGGAGGAGGGGCGGGGACACCCAGGGGGAAGGAGGAGGGGCAGGCCGCCGGGGGAGGGAGGAGAGTCGGCCGCACCAGGCGGAGGGAAGAGGGGCAGGCCTCTGGGGGAGGGAGGAGAGGCGGCCGCACCCGGGGGAGGGAGGAGGGGCAGGAGCCGGGGCGGGGCCACCCGGAGGGGCGGGGGAGGGGCGGGGGCCACTCAGGGGGAGGGAGGATGGGCGGGATCCGGAGCGGGGCCACCCAGGGGGAGGGAGGGAGGGGCGGGAGCCGGGCCGGGGACGCACAGAGGAGAGGAGAAGAGGCGGGGACACCCGGGAGGCCGGGGGGGAAGAGAGGAGGGCAGGCCGCCGGGGCGGGAGGAGGGCGGGGACACACCGAGGAAAGGAGAAGAGGCGGCCGCACCCAACGGGAGGGAGGAGGGGCGGGAGCTCGGGCGGGGCCGAGTCACTTAGGTGGAGAGAGAAGGGGCTGGGCTACCTAGGTGTAGGGAGGAGAGGCGGCCGCAGCCGGGGGGAAGGTCGAGGGGCAGGGGCACCCAGGGGGAGGGAGGAGGGACGGGAGCCGCGAAGGGGCAGGCCGCCTCACGCGTAGGGTGCGGATTGCTAGGGGTCACCCGGAGCCCGGGCACCTGGCGTGAACTCTCAGAGACTGCGAAAGGATCTTCAGGGCGGGTCACTTGGGGAAGGACACGGGGGACTTGGGCATCGAGGGGAGGACACCTGACCTGAGGCTGACTGGGCTGCTCTGGGGAGAGGGCCACCCTCCTGGGAGCCCAGCGCTGTCCAGCTTTCTGTCCCGCTTTCTGTCCCTGCCTGGTGCTCTCTGGAGTTTCTCCTTTTGGTTCATCTACTTCCTGCCTCGTGGCCCCCTGTTCTGGTTTCCCAGGTGTAACACCTTGTTCTAGGGGTAGCTTGGGATTTTTGCTTTGAAAGTGGACTTTAGTTTTTGCAGCCCATTTAAGTTCACAGCATGACCGCGGGGAAGGCACAGACTACCTCAGGGCAGCGTCCCCACCTGGGGGACCCGCATTGATGCTGCAGCACCCAGGGCCCATCCTTTCGTGGGGAGGACAAGTATGGGATGACATGGACCCGTCACGTGATGGCTGTTACCACCCTGACAGCCCAGCCCCCCTGTGTCCCGAGTCATCCCTCCCTTCCCTAATCCCCGAAGCCACTGGTGGCGGGGGGGGGGGGGGGGGGGGGGGGGGGGATCCTTTTCCTGTCTTCGTGGTTTTCCTTTTCCAGAGTGCTGGGCACTTGGAGTCCCACAGTGCGCAGCCATCTTGGATTGGCTGCTTCCACTTAGTGACATGTGGTTAAGCCATTTCTCTTTAGCGCTGAGTGATGTCGCTTGGCATGGATGGACCTCAGTCTCTTCACCTGTCACCTCGTGGAGGATGTCTTGGTTCTTCCAAGTTTGGGTGGTTGTGGGTAAGCTGCTGTAAACATCCACGTCCAGGATTTTGTGTAAGGACCCAGAAGCTCGACTGCTGGGTCGCACCATGCAACAATGTTTGGTTTTGTAAGAAACCACCAATTCCTTCCATGGTGGCTGTGCGGTTTCGGGTCCCCACCAGCAAGCAATGGCTTGTTTGCAACATGCATATTTTTTGTGGGGAGGTGCCTGTTAAGGTCTCTGGCCCACTTCTAATCGGGTTGTCTGTTTCTTGACCCTTGAACTTTTCAGTGTTCTTGTGTGTTCTGAGTGATGGCCCCTGGTCACATGTGATGTTTCAGGTCTCCTCCCCCTGCTGTCCTCGTTCCCTGTGGTGAGGCTGTGTGTGTTCCTGTCCCAGCCACACGTGTGCTGTCTGGGGAGCCTTCCTCAGGCACTGGCTGCATACAAGGTGCTCTGGGTTCCACTACGGACGGTATTGCTGGCTCTTGTGGGAAGCTCCCCAGTCTGTGTCTGCTGCTCTGTGGATCGGGTCGGTCCCCTGCTCCCTTGTTTCCAGCAGGACATGCACCTCGCCTTCCCACCTCTTTCCCTTCGTGTGGATCTCAGCAGTTCCTGGGTGGTGCAGTCTGGCCTGTGTGTGCTCAGTGGAATGTGGGGCCAGGGACACCTACTTCCAGGAACCTCCCATGTGGCTCCCATGTGGCCTCCACTCAGTCCCCCTGCCATGGTCTCACTCCTTGGGGCACCTCTTGGGGACCTTGGAGGGCACTATGTCCTCAGTCCCCCATGGGCACCCGGTAGGCCACTCCCCCAAGTGCCTTGGAGCACACCAGTCAGCCTGACTCAATTCTCCAGGTACAATCCTGTTCCTGCTGGCCTCCTTGTGTCCCATACCTGCCCACACCTCACACCCTGACACCTGCCACGTCCTCGAGGGACTGTATTTGTGTGATCATAGGGTAGACCCCCTGTGTTTATGGGGGGTCGCAGATGACAGGGTGGTGGGTGCTGTGCAGAGAGGACATCAGACTCTTGGGAGAGAGGTTTCCTTGTGCTCTGGGCATGGGGTTAGGCGGGCCCAGGCCTCCCTTTCTGGTGTTCACACAGCCTGTGCCCTGACAGCCAGGCCAGCTGGTGAGGCCGCAGCTGTCCCCCAGCCTCCCTCTTCCTGCAGCTGCACTTGTGACCCAAGGAGGGGCAGCCATGCTTAGCAACAAGAGTGCAGGGCACGACAGACAGCGGGTGACTTTTAGAGTAAGGACGTCCTCTGCAGTGTTTGGAAGGTGCTTTTTGCTAAAGACATCGTTCACTGTTTATCTGATAAATTTACCTGGCAACACTGGCCCAGAGGCAGTGCCACCGGGCATCTGGGGACATTTGTGCTTGTGACTCAGGGCTGGGGGTGTTGGTGCTCCTGACATCGAATGGGTCAGGCCTGGCAAGCAACCCTGGGCACAGGTGCACCTCCTCCCCACCACCCCCTGTTCCTCAGCTGTAGCAAGTGCAGCAGACAGTCTGATTTGGGGGCACAGGGGGGGCCGGGGTGCACTCTAGCTTTGTTGGTCCCCAGGGTCTGCCTGGCGCACAGTCATGGGCACAGGTGGCCAGGGAAGTGCCTGAACCCAGAATGGGGACCTGCCCGCCTTGGCCTGCCTTAGCGCCCCTGGGAACCTGGCTCCCTGGCCAGGACCCTCAGAGGCTGGTGCTCACATGGTGCCCATGACCTCACATTGTGCCCAGCCCTGCCTGATTCCTCCTCTGCCATCTTTCATGTTGTCTCTGTGGGTGGTTTTTACACGAGACTTAAAATGAAAACACAGGTGCATGTGGCAGAGAACCCTAACGGTGCGGGGCGGTTTACGGTGGGAGATACCCCTTTGCTGCTTTCTCCCAACCTGCATAGACATCTGGAGCCCTGTCCTCTGAGACAGCTTCTTTTCCTTTATGACTCTTTTGAAATAATGGTGGATTCACAGGGAGCACAGGAAGGAGCAGGGAGGCCTGTGCACTCTTGCCCCAGTCCCACAGGGTGGTGTCTTGCCTCCTGGAGTCTGGGGTCACTATCAGGGGTGGGACACGGGCCACTAACAGAGCTCATGCAGGGTCCCCCCCCAGACTCGATGCGCCAGCATGTGTGAACGCACTTGCTGGTGTCTGTGCCTTGGTCACACATGTGGCCCCTGTGACCTCGATGAGGACAGCTGTTCCATCACCACCACTGGGTCCCCTGTTCCCTGTGCAGCACACCTGCCCTTCTCACCCCAGCTCCTCTCCTGGCTTTTTACCATTTGTCTGACCAGTAGGTCACCTCGAAGTCTGACAAGTGTAACTGCTTGGGATTGGACTCACACACCTTGATACCCTGTGGTTCTGCCCACCTGTATCAGTGTGACCCATGGCTGCTGTTTGTGGTGGGAGTGGGGGTGGGGAATGTGGACACAATAGAGTGTGCACTCTAGGGTGAGCCCCCAGAGGTGGGACCCCAAGCAAGTCCTTGCTTTTCTTTCCTGTGGGGTAACTGGTTTCTCCAGGGCAGCACTTAATCCTGTACTGTCTGGGGGCACCAGCTGATGGGCTCTGAGGGAGGGGCCATGGACATCAGCTAGTGGGCTCTGTGGGAGGGGTGGGGAGCACCAGCTGGTGGGCTCTGCAGGGAGGGGTGGGTGGCACCAGCTGGTGGGCTCTGGGGGAGGGGTCAGGGGCACCAGCTAATGAGGTAAAGGGTAGAGGTCAGGGTCGCCTGCTGATGGGCTTTGGGGGGAGGGGTCAGTGGCACCAGCTCGTGGGCTCTGGGCAAGGGGTTGGGTGGTACTAGCTGGTGCCCTCTGAGAGGAGAGGTAGGGGGGGCACCAGTTGTTGAATCTGGGGGAGGGGTCTGGGGTACCAACTGGTGGCTGTGGGGAAGGGTTCAGGGGCACCAGCTGGTGGACTCAGGGTAAGGGATCAATGACATCAGCTGGTGGGCTCTGGGCAAGGGGTCAGGAAGCAGCTAGTGGGCTCTGGGGGAGCAGTCCAGGACCCCAGCTGGTGGGTGTGAGTGGAAGTTTCCGGGGTCACCAGGCAATGGGGTCAACGGTAGAGATTAGGGATACTAGGTGGTGATTCTATGGGACTGGTCAGGGGTACCAGCTGATGGCTGCTAGGGGAGGGGTCAGGGCACCAGCTGGTGGGCTCTGAGAAGTGGGTGACGTCAGCTGGTGGGCTGTGGGGGCGTGGTCAGGGGCACCAGCTGATGGATTTGAGAGGAAGGTTCTGGGGCACCAGCTAATGGGGTCAAGGGTACATGTAAGGGATACCAAGTGATGGGGTGGGATTGGGGTCACAGTAGGTGGGCTCTGGGGAAGGGGTCGGGGCACCAACTGGTGGGTGCTGAGGGGAGAGGTGGGGGAGCACCAGTTGTTGACTCTGGGGGAGGGGTTGGGGCATCAGCTAATGGGGTCAAGGGTAGAGGTCAAAAGCACCAGCTGGTGGGCTCTGGGGGAGGGGCCTGGGACATCAGATAATAGGCTCTGGGGGAGGGGTTGGGGGCACCAATTGGTGGGCCCTGTGGAGGGGTCTGGGACACCAGATGTTGGGCCCTGAGGAGGGGTCTGGGACACCAGATGATGGGCCCTGGGGGAGGGGTCGGGGGGCACTAGTTGGTAGTTTCTCAGGCACGCTCATGGAAGGTGTTATCCGTTCCCTTTCTGTTTCCACTGGGCTGGGGATCCTAGTCCAGTCCACATCTACGACCAGGATCTTGGTTATATACTCTTGTGGGTCCTGAACATCTCCCCTGAGGTCCCTGTACCAGTCTCTTCTCTGTGCTGCGTGTCCCATGTGGTTAGCACACCTGGTTCCAGGGTTGCTGCTGTGGCAGTGGGGGTCCAGAGTGCAGTTAGGGTGGTTGTGGGGCCCTGACAGGGTTCCAGGGCTCTCCTTGGGAAGTGGGAGGTGGCTCTGGGCAGACTGTGTGTGGCCTCACAGCACATCCCCTCGGCTCTGTCCGCTGCCTGCTGTCCCACCTACCCCCCAGCCTGCCCCCCATCGTGAGTGCTGAGGGCACCCACCTCAGACCCTTGGCTTCTGTGGGCTGGAGGAGGCAGGTCCTGGTCCTGTGAGGCTGCCTGCAGCTCTCCCCCTCACGTGGAGGACCAGACCAACAGCACTGTGGTCCCTGGACCTGGGTCCCACCTGCCCAGCCACGGCCTGTCTTCCACCAAGTGGACCGCTCCCTGTGGTTCGCACCCCGGGTGGGGAGGGTCCTGCAGCAGACCTGGGGTCTGGAGCATGGTGGGTGGAGAGCGGTGGCCCCAGGTCAACCCTCAGGAGCCCCTGCCCCTACCTGCAGGCTCCCGGAGCATGAGCTCGCTGAACAGGTGCCCGCTTTCCTCCTGGAGTGCGACAGCGCGGTGCTGGGCGCCCTGCAGACACACCTGGCACTGTACAGGATCCGGCGGAAGGTTGTGGTGGAGCTGTGCCCCGAGCTGCGCGTGTGGGCTCTGCTGCCTGACCGCCCCGAGGAGGTCTGTGGGGTCGCGCCATTGCGGGAGTGGACCGACAGAACCAGCGTCCTCACCCCTGACCCCCGGACCGCCCGCATGGGCTGGCGGCTTCTTGTCCGGGATGAGGGCCTGGTGCCGGTGCCCAGAGGCCGGCTCGGAGACCCCCGGGATTATCACAGGCACCGGTACCAGCAAGGTAGGGACGGGGTGGGGCTGTGCTGGTGGGGGCGGGGGGAGGGCTCAGGGGCTGTGTCCAGTGTTGGCCCTTCTCCGCGAGCCCACTATCCCCCAGCCCCCGAGGAGGCCTTAGTCCTCAGGGAGCTTCTCCCCTCCCACCCCACAGGCGTTCCTGAGGGGGTCCGGGACCTGCCCCCAGGAGTGGCCCTGCCCCTGGAGTCCAACCTGGCTTTCATGAATGGTGTCAGCTTCACTAAGGGCTGCTACATCGGTCAGGAGCTGACCGCCCGCACCCACCACATGGGCGTCATCCGCAAACGCCTGTTCCCAGTGCAGCTGTTGGGGCCTGTCCCTGAGGATGGCATCGCTCTGGGCGCCCCAGTGCTCACCGAGTCGGGTCAGGCCGCTGGCAAGTACAGGGCTGGCCAGGGGGACGTGGGCCTCGCCTTGCTGCGGGCAGAGAAGATTAAGGGCCCTCTCCACATCAGGACCTCCAACAGCAGCCTGGTGGCCCTAACTGTGTCTGTGCCGGACTGGTGGCCCACAGTCGCCAAGTAGCCAGGACGTCCCTCTGCTCCTGCAGCCCTGGGGCTGCCAGGGTGCCCTGGAGGATTCTCTCCATCTGCTGCACTCTGCAGGCTGGCCTCCTAGCTCCCAGGGCTGCAGGTGTGGCTGGCTTGTGTTTCTCGCCCACCATGCTTCCCAAAGAGGGTCCCACGGGCAGCTGTGGCTGTCATCCCTTGCTGCTCTGTGGCTGTGAGCTGCAGGAGTCCTCCTGGGGACCCAGGAGGAGGAGCCAGCCCTTCACGTGCCCCTGTGCCAAGGTGAGCTGCAGTTTCCCTCCGATGGGGAAGGACAGGGTCCCAGCTGTGTGGGTTTGGAGGTGGTTCATCTATTGGCTGAGGACAGGACGGTCCAGAGCCTTGTCCCCAGGCTGCCTGCATTCCTCTCCATCTGGGGTTGGCTGAAAGGGTAGGTGGCCCTGGGAACTGGTGTGCCATGTGCTGGCTGTGGGACACCCTGTGAATTTCACATGGGGGCCCCACTTGTGCACCAAGGTTTCTGCTGCACCCCTCCCCCTCCACCCCAGGAGCTGCCCTGGGGTGGGACAGCAGGGCTCTGACATGGAGGAGCTTCTGCTTGGTTTACTTGCTGCTTTTCTGAGGCGTGGCTATGTTTTCACAGTAAGAGGTTGACTTTCTTCTCTTCTTGAAACCACTGACTTGCACTGTCCCATGCAATGTGAATTTCATGGTTAGGGGTGTCCCGCGTGATGCCCCGGAGTGGCTATTAAAGTGTGACGCACAAGCAGCATGTGTGGAGCTCTGGTTTCATTTTGGGTTGAAGGTGCTGGGACTCCGTTTTGGGTAGAGCAGATACACCGAGAGCACTCCAGGTGAAGTACGCCAGCAGAGTCCCAGGAAGAGGCCTTGTTCTGGGACAGCAAGGGAGCACCAAGTCTGCGGTGGATGGCGTGGCTTGCCTTCGTATCCACGGAGGGGAGAGGCTAACAGGAAACCGAGTTAGTGCCAGCATCTGGGCCCTCACGGGGTGATTCACTGGCAAGTATGCACTGCCCTCCCTCAGCCCCCACTGGCGGGTCTCCAGGCCAACACCCAGACCTCACATCAGGACTTTGTCTCCTGTCCAGCTGCAGACTGTGCAGCGCCCCTCTGCATGTGACCTGGGGCCTGGGAGCCAGCCTTGCACAGTGGGTGTGTGCCTGTGCCCAGCACCTGTGCTGTGCTGGACGTGCTTGGGCTCCTCACAGTCCGTGGACCCACCCGCCGAGTGGGGTACCTGGAGTCCCATGCCGGGAGCCGAGAGAGTAACCGGGAGGGAGGCTGGCCACTGTGGCGGAAAGCTCCAGCAGCTGCCCAGCGAGATGCTGCCTTCCAGATCATGTGTCCCCTACTGTCCTCAGGCATCCAGGTCATTGGGACCTGAGACAGCTCTGTTCAATCTGAGTTCTACCTCAGGGATCATAGCCGAAAGCTGCTGTCCAAAACAAGTGTTCCTTTGCTGGACAGACCTTGTCACTCCTCACAGAATCACCAGGGCTTCCAAGAGTCTGCGGCTTTCAGAGGCTGTAAGGTGCGCTGCCCAGTGTACATGCCAGGGGACCAAGGGGTCCCGTCGAGGTTTGATGCTTACGTCTGCTTCTCTCCGTGTTCGTCAATGTCGAGCTCCAGGAGGACAGTGCAGGCACTCGGGAAGCCCCTTGCTGGTTCTTGGGTCCACCTCAGTTTGTTTGTAAGAAGTACGGAGTTCCAGGAAGCAAGTGGTCTTATGCTCTGCCCCAATGCCCTGAGAGTGTGGCCAGTGGGCAGATGGCAGAGGGCGCTGGGTTCTGGAGACCTGGCTCTCCTGGGGGAGCCCCCTGCCCCCACTGTGAAGCTGGTTAAGACATGCTTCCCCCAATGTTTCATCATGAGCACCCCGCACGGAACGTGAGAGTTTGCTGTGAGCACCGGTGCACGTGCCGATGACCCCCCACTTGCCAGACCCCATCACCTGGCCCCCCCCTCAGCCTTGGTTGTGTTTTGCTGCATTTCCAACAAACTGGCAGACCTCACACCCTCACTCCTAATGCCTTCCTCATCATCAACGTCTTTCGTTCCCTGGGAGGTAAAATTTGGCTACCATGAAATGTACCAATCTTGCTATTTCCTGGATTGTGCGGAGTGCATATGGCTGTGCACCCAAGACCGGAGGAAGGTCTGGAACATTCCATCCCTGGGCAGCACTCACCGGCCTGTCCCGGCCAGTCCCTGTGCCCCAGCTGCCACAGATGTGCAGAGCCTGGGGCTTCAGGTGGGGTGCTGCCTGGCGGGTGGCTGGACCATGGTGAGCATCTCCGAGTCCTCCTGTGGGAGCGAGCCCTTTGTGGACACATGCCTCATCTGGGGTGGGATCACAGAGCTGTGGGTAGGGGGAGGTCCCCAGTAAGGAGCTGTCTGTGTTCTCTGGGTGACCTGGCGACTGTTCCGTTTCCTGCTCCAGCCAGCAGCATGGCCTTGCCACCATGTGGTGTGGTCAGCCTTCGTAATTTCCACGTGGAGACTTGGTATTTAGATTTCAGTCATCGTGGGTGGATGCCTGCCTGTGTCTCAGGGTCGGTGGGGAGCCCCATCCACTCTCTATGGTCTGGGCACCCGGACAGTTCAGGGTCCCTGGCTCCACTTTCTTCCCAGAGGATGTTGATCTAATGTGGTCACATTCGTGTTTGCGGGAAAAATGAGTGATTTCCAAAGATTTTGTTTTGTGTCAGCCCTCAAAGGGAGGAGATGGTCAGGGAAGGTCAGCAGCCAGCCAGCAGGGACCCTGTTGATTAACAGAATGTTCTGGAGACTGCTGAGTCCTGGGCTACCTTTCACTCTCTCATCTGTTCACTCAGAGGCTTACTGAGTGCCCACCAGCCATGAACTAAAGCACAAAGTATGCTGGGTTGTGTTAGCTTTTCTGTGATTAAGCTGGGAACAGGGCAGGCTGTGTGTGGAGGTGGGGTGCATTAGGGGGATGGGTGTGTGTGGGGTCAGAGCACATTGGGAGACTGGGTGCATTGGGAGGATAGGCTGTGTGCAGAGTCGGGGAGCACTGGGGCCCTGGGCTCATGCGCAGTGGGGTACATTGGGAAGATAGGCTGTGTGCAGGGTTGGGGCACATTGGGGGGCTGGGCTCATGAGCATTGGGACACCTTGGGAGCTTGGACTGTGTGCAGGGTCGGTGGCACTGGGTGGCTGGGTGCATTCAGCATGGGGTCAAGCATTTGTGGTGGCTGTGTCCAGACAGAGGGCCCACCGTGGGGGAAAGATCCTGACCAATACCGCACCTCGCATCCCCTTCAAACAGCTGAGGCCAGTGTGGCTAGGGGCAGGGCTCTTGGGAAGGGGTGTGGGCAAAGGGCAGGATCCTGAGGCCTCAAGGGGCAGAGGTAGAGTAGGGCAGAGTTTAGGGGCAGTGTGGGAGAGCGGCTGTTGCCATGCAGGGCAGGAGCTGCGGGAGGGTTTGTGGCGGGTGGGGGCATGGGGACAGGGTTCCCTGGTGAGGAGTCAGGGGCTTAGACCTTATCTAAAGCATGGGGTTTGGAGGAATGGGGGACGCTGCCTAGGGCTGCCCCTTGGGTGGAGGGCAGTGGGGTGTCAGATGGCCTGGAAGTTCTGAGCACAGGAGGTGTGGCAGGATGAAGACCATTGGGGGCCATGGGACTCACAGGTCCTCTCTGGACCTGCCTCAGGTCCCCCCACACCTTGTGTGGACCTCTGGCTTAATGGGAACTGTTAACGAGGTCATCGGCACCACGAGGTCCCACTTCCCTGTTCCCCAGCATCCCTCCCACGGGGACTGTTTGCACATCCCCCAGCCACCCCCTCCCATGGAGACTTTCTGCAAGTACCCCAGACCCGCCCCCAGCCCCTGGCGTGGGGACTGTTTGCAGGATCCCCCCCCCAGTACCCCCCATGGGGACTGTTTGCAGGTCCCCCAGCCACTCCCCTTCCGTGGGGACGTTTGCAGGTCCCCCAGCACCCCTCCTCCGTGGGACTGTTTGCAGGTCCCCCAGCCTCCCCCCACCCCCTGGGTACTGTTTGCAGGGTCCCCCCCAGCACCCCCATGCCCCCCGTGGGGACTGTTTGCAGGATTCCCCCCAACCCTCCCCCACGCTGGGGGGACGTTTGCAGGTCCCCCAGCACCCCCCCCCCCCCGTGGGACTGTTTGCAGGTCCCCCAGCCTCCCCCCCCGCCCTGTGGGGACTATTTACAGGGTACTCCCCCAGCCCCGCAGTGGGGACTGTTTGCAGGGTCCCCCCAGCCCCTCTAGTCCCCCCCCCCCCCCCATGGGATCTGTTTGTGCAGGGTCCCCAGCCCCGCGGTGGGGACTGTTTGCAGGTCCCCCAGCCTCCCCCCACCCCGCGGGGACTGTTTGCAGGGTACTCCCCCAGCCCCGCCGTGGGAACTGTTTGCAGGCTCCCTCCCCAGCACCCCCCTTCCGCCCCCCCCCCCCCCCCCCCCCCGTGGGGACTGTTTGCACCCAGACCAGCGTTGGGGACTGTTCGCAGGGTACACCCCCAGCCTTCCCCCCGCCGTGGGGACTGTTTGCATGGTCCCCCACCCCCTAAGCCTCGCGGTGGGGACTGTTGCAGAACCCCCGCGGTATCACACAGGACCCGCTGGCCTCATGCAGCCCCTCTTGCACGCGCGGTCCGCGTGCCCGTGAGTTGTTAGTCTTATCACCAGGGGGCGCTGCTGTGTCTCGTGAGGTTGCTTTGTGTCCTTATCTCCTCGCGCAGCTCGGTGTAGTAGTCTGTCACGCTCTGTTCCAGCCCCGCGAGGGCGGGGACGTTTGGGTGGTGCATGTTCACCCCGGGCTGTGTGCGCACGGTTTCCGTGTCCCTGGGATGCGGGTCCGGGAGAGGCTAGGCTGCCTCACGTGGTGGGGGCGGCAAGCTTATTGTCCCAGGAGTTGCACGTTTTCCCAGCACTGCTGCACCGCAGTGCGCTCCGGGGGGGGGGGGGGGGGGGGGGCACCGGGGGGGGCACCCCGTTTCCTGCCTCCTGCCAAGCATCCGGGGGCGGAGAGTGTTCTAGCTGCTCCCATAGGTGTGTGGTGCTGGTTTTGGTCTGAACTTCCCTGCGGCTCCTGGGTGCATTCACTGGTGGAACGCCTCCTCGGCAGTGGGGTACAGGCCCTCCTCCCTTGTCCGAGGCCAAGGGTACTCACGACCTGCGGCAGGTGCTGCAGATACTGCCACCTTGCTCCTGGGGGACCATGGCCCATCAGTAGGCAATTTGGCATGCTGTGCGCTTGGTTCACAGACGCCTGATGTTGGGCACAACACGACCCGACCCGCAGTCAGCGGGTGAGGCCCAGGGTGGCCTTCTTGCACTCAGGACCACCAGACAGCTCTGCATCCTCCGCGCTCCCAGGCAGTGTGAGTAGGGAAACCACCAGCAAAGGTCCAGAAATGCAGGCGGCATGGCCCTGAGCCAACCACCTTAGACGGGGAAGAAGACACTGGTTTCAGTGTGGAACAAAGCACCCGCCCCAGCTCGGTCTCACCGCTCTGAGCCTATACGCAAGGACAACTGATAAGGGGTCACAGACACACTGGACCAGCGGGCCAACTTGCACCTACAGAGGCCAGAGGAATGAGGGTCGGCTGTGGTTTGCAGATACTTTCTCCCTGGGTAGCTAGACCTGCCATCCTTGCACACAACAGAAGCTTTAGGTTTTGACCTGGTGCAATTATCAGTGCTTCCTTTTTTGTTTCCTTATTTTTTGGCATCTCTGTTGTGGAGACAATAGTGGTTTATAGTTTCATTTTATTTTTTAAATTTACTTTGAGAGAGAGAAAGAGTGCGCACGTGCACGAGCGGGGGAGGGCCGGAGAGAGAGAATGCCATGCTGTCAGCACAGAGCCCGACGTGGGGCCGGAACCCATGAACTGTGAGATCATGACCTGAGCCACAGTTGGACACTTAAGCGACCGAGCCACCCAGGCGCTCCTGGTTTATAGTTTCCGTTGCTTTTGGCCTTAGGTCAATGTTGGTGTCACAGATGAGGTAGGAGGTGTCCTCGTGCTCTGCCTCCTGACAGGCTGCGGAGGTGGTGTTGTTTCTCCCCGAGATGTGTGGTGGAATTCACCCATGAACCCCACTGGGCCTGGTGCTTTCTGTCGTGGAAGGTTATTAGCTACCAGTAGATAGAGGCCCATTTGTGCTATTTGTCCTTCAGAGGGTGTTGGCAGGTGGCATGTCAGGCAATTGGCCTGTTACACCTGGGTTATCAGCTTTGGGGCACAGGGTTGTGCACCATATTCCTGTTATCCTCTAACGTCCGTGGGGCCCGTAGTAATGCCCCTTCTCTCCCTCGCCTCTCATGTATTTGTTGATTCATTTGTTTAGCATATTTATTTTTCACCAAAGTGTAGTTGGCACTTAGCGTTACATTGGCCTCAGCTGTGTGCCACACTGATCCAGCTCCTCTGCCCCTTACACTGTGTTCCCCACCCCACCCACACTACCACAGAGCCACTGACTGTTCTCTGTGCTGTGCCTTTCATCCCTGTGACTTACTCGTGCCATATAGGAAGCCTGGATCTCCCACTTCCCTTTACCCATTTTCCCCTCCCCTCTGGCAGCTGTCTGTGTGTTCTCTGTATTTGTGGTTCTGTTTCTGCTTTTTATTTGTTTCTCAAATTCTGTGTAGGCATGAAGTCATATGGTATTTGTCTGTCTTTGTCTGACTTATTTCACTTAACATATTACACTCTGGCTCCATCCGTGTCCTTGCAAATGGCGAGATCTCATCCTTTTTTGTGGCTGCATACTATTGCACTGTCTTATGTATCCATCCCTCTGTGGATAGACCCTTGGGCTGCCTCCACATCTTGTCTGTCATAAACACTACTGCACGAGACACAGGGGTGCATTTGTCTTTTCTGATCAGTGTTTCACCCTCTGTGGGTAAACGCCCCATCGTGGTGTATCGATGTCCACTCTACCTTTTACATATCACACTTCTGGGGTCAGGTGCAGGAGCTCTTTGCCGAGGCCCTAGATTCTGAAGGTTTTCTCCGAGATCTTTACAGTTTCTGTTGTGTGTTTAGGTCCGTGGTTTGAACCAGTTTGGCGAACATGAGGTGTGGGATTTGTGGAAAGGTGCCCAGCACCATCTGTTGAAAAGGCTGCTCCCTTGGGTTGTGTTTGCACCACTGACAGGGGCCAGGAGGGCATGTCTGCGTGGATCCCCATGTGGGCCCCCGTGTGTGCCCCATCCCGCTCATCTGTGTGGCTCTCTGCCACACCACGCCTCTTGATTCCTGTGGCTGCACGTGTGCTGGACGTCAGGCACAACGGTTCTTCTACCTTCTTTTTCAAGATGTTTAGGCCTTCTAGGGCCTGCGCCTTTCCATATGAATTTTGGATTAAGTGTGTACCTGCAAGAAGCCTTGTGGTGGTTTCCCTTCTCCCCTTCCTTTCTCTTCCCTTCCCTTCCCTTCCCTCCCCTCCCCTTTCCTCTCCCTTCCCTTCCCTTCCCTTCCCTTCCCTTCCCTTCCCTTCCCTTCCCTTCCCTTCCCTTCCCTCCTATCCCCTCTTCTCCCCTCCCCTTCCCTCTCCTCTCCTTTCCTTCCCCTTCCCTCTTTCCCTTCCCTCCCCTTCCCTCTCCTTCCCTTCCCTTCCATTCTCTTCCCTATCCTCTCCTTCTCCTTCCCTCCTTCCCTTCCCTTCCCTTCCCTTCCCTTCCCTTCCCTTCCCTCCCCTCCCCCTCCCCTCCCCTCCCCCTCTCCTCTCCTCTCCTTTCCTTCCCTCCTCCCTCCCTCCCTGCTGTTCCCTTCCCTACCCTTCCCTCCTTCCTCCTGCCTCCTTTCTTCCCTCCCTTCCTTTCTCCTTCCTCCCTCCTCCTTTCTTCTCCCTCCCTCCCTTCCCTACCCTTCCCTCCTCCTTCCTCCCTCCCTCCTTCCTCTTCCCTCCCCTTCCCTTCCCTCCCCTTCCCTTCCTTCCTCCTCCCTCCTCCCTCCCTCCCCTCCCTTCCCCTTTTTCTCTCCCTCCCTCCCTCCCTTCCTTATTTTTGTCTTGAAGCATGGTGATTACTGTGTAAAAGAGGACTATGAATTTCTCTACCTACACTAACAAATAAATTCTCTTCAAGGCAGTTTTACTTTGGTGTAGAATTCAGGTATGCACACTAGCTCATCTAAGTACCTTTGCAAACACGTGGAGGAACTTCTGAGTGCAGGCCTCGTGCTGGGTGCTGGAAATCTAGCGGTGGACAGTTGGCACACACGGTGTTTTCAGCCCATGCCACTTGTTGTGAATGGACTCTTTGTACTGGTAGACTCTCTGAACAGCTGATCAGTTTGGCGCTACCTTATTTTGTAGTAGTTGAATATTGGAAATTAAGAGGCTTGTCCGGTATCAGTAAAAATTTGTGTTGGGGCACCTGGGGGGCTCAGCTGGTTAAGCGTCTCATTCTTGATGTTGGCTCAGGTCATGATCTCATGGTTCATGAGTTTGAGCCCCGAGTTGGGCTCTGTGCTGACAGTGCAGAGCCTGCTGGGGAGTCTCTCCCTCTCTCTGCCCCTCCCCTCTCACTCTCTGTGTCTCTCTCTAAAATAAATAAATAAACATTAAAAAAATTTGTGTTGGAATGCATCACCTCCATGCAGGATCTGATGTTATCACCTGAAGCACTGAAGATGTCAAGCACAAGACAGAGTGTCTGAAGGTCTGAAAGACTCGAGTGATGATTTAGGAAAATCTCTGACCCACAAGGCATAATTGTAAACAGTATTTTCCAGTATATAATGGGGAAGACTGTGAACTAAGTTTTTCAGCTTAGACTTTTCTGCTAAGGAACCTATCTATAGTATTCATGTAGTTATGTTATGTTATGTTATTAAGTAGGCTTCCCACCCAACGTAGAGCCCAATGCAGGCTTGAACTCATGACTCTGAGATCAAGACCTGAGCTGAGATTGAGTCCGATGCTTGACCAACTGAGACTCCCAGGCACCCCTACCATATTTATTGTAAATGTAACTCAGAGGAATATTGTGATTCCTTCTCCAGAAATTTACATTATGGCTAGAGGTAAGACAGGTGGTGGACAGTCCATAGAAAGGAGTCCCCAATGGGGGGGAGGGGACACAAGGGAGATGGTGACTTGGACTGTAAGTTGGGTCCTCACAGGCAGGTTTTGTCCTAAAGGGAAGGGGACAGACAGTATGGATGATGGGCTGCAGCAAACCTTGAAGCTCTGCCAGGCTCTCAGAGGCAGAGAACCAGCAACAAAAATTCAGACCTAGAGCCATCCACTGAAACTTCACCCTCCTTGGGAGAATGGAGTCAGATGCCAAAGCTGAATTCTGTAAATGACATACAGTGCCATGTAGGGTGAGAGAGGGGGAGGGGGAGGGGGGTAGATTAAGCAGAGGTCAGGAGAGAGGAGGAGGGAGGGAAGGTGGATCAAGCAGATGGCAGGAGAGGGGTAGGGGCAGGGAGCTGGATCAAGCAGGTGGCAGGAGAGGGGGAGGGAGGAGGGGAGGTGGATCACGCAGGTGGCAGGAGGTGGGGGCAGGGTGGTAGATCAAGCAGCTGGTAGGAGGGGTGTGGGGACAGAGAGGTGGACAGGCACCTGGCAATAGCATACTGGAGAGTGCGTGCACCTGTGTGTTATGAGCAGGGGCACAGAGGCAGGGCTAAGATGTGTAGGAATTCAGACTCCAGAGCATCAGTGTCAGGCTGCGATGGGTTAAGAAGCCTGCGGATCT
Source organism: Panthera pardus (assembly GCF_024362965.1). NCBI lineage: Eukaryota > Metazoa > Chordata > Mammalia > Carnivora > Felidae > Panthera > Panthera pardus. The sequence goes on from NW_026526654.1 coordinate 2,265,016, forward strand.
GCAGGGGTTGTGTGATCTGGGACTTCTACAGTCGTCAGTTAGCTCTACCCACTTTAAGACCATGGCTGATCTTTCTTCCACTGCATTGACTGACTGGTTTGGAGAGCATTGCCCTGTTCTGTGAAGCTAGGTGATGGCTGTGGCCCCAGGACACACAGACAAGGAAAGGCAAGGAAAAGATACTCTGTGGGAATGGGAACCGAAAGGGAGCCTGGGACAAAGCAGACTCAGGAGACCCAGAAGGCCACCGCGTGTCCTGTCAGGGGGCCATGACACTGTTGAGTGTGTATGCACCCAGCACTGGAGCACAGAACAAGCACTAGAAGGTTCCCAGGGCGGGACACACAGTAAACACCAGTGGGGGCCTCATCTTCAAGCTCCACAGCGGACAGATGGTCCACACAGCAGCTGGCCTGCAAACAGTGCGCCTGACCTGTTCCCCAGGCCACATGGATCCAGCACACAGATCCTTTCTCCATGGTGCCGTCTTGGGACATGCATGTTTTACTGGGGCACAGTTAACTTTTATCAGCATCTTTAAGGTGTGTGCATTTACCATGCTTAAAAAATCTGCACCACCCTAAAGGTCATGATGCTGTGACCCTACCACATTGGTTTCTTTTTTCTTTCTTTCTTTCTTTCTTTCTTTTTCTTTCTTTCTTTCTTTCTTTCTTTCTTTTAAAAGATATAGAAGATTTTATTTTTTATTTATTTTTATACTAAATATAATTTATTGTCAAATTGGTTTCCATACAACACTCAGTGCTCATCCCAACAGGTGCCCTCCTCCCTGCCCATCAGCCACTTTCCCCTCTCCCCCACTCCCATCTGCCCTTAGTATGTTCTCAGTCCTTAAGAGTCTCTTATGGTTTGCCTCCTTCCCTCTCTATAACTTTGCTTTTTCCCCCTTGCCCTCTCCCATGGTCTTCTGTTAAGTTTCTCAAGATCCACATATGAGTGAAAACATAGTGTATTTGTCTTTCTCTGCCTGACTTATTTCACTTAGCATAAGACCCTCCAGTTCCATCCACGTTGCTGCAAATGGCCAGATTTCATTCTTTTTACATTGGTTTCTGATACTTCTGCAGTTGTTCTTGCCATACTGACATTGTGGTTTTGGGTTTTTTTGTTTTTGTTTTTAAATTTTTTTAATGTTTATTTTTGAGAGAGAGAGAGGGTGAGGGAGGGGAAGAGAGAGAGGGAGACACAGAATCTGAAGTAGGCTCCATGCTCCGAGCTGTCAGCACAGAGCCTGATGTGGGGCTTGAACCCACGAACTAGGAGATCATGACCTAAGCCAACTAAGCCACCCAGGTGTCCCAGGATTTTTTTTAAAGTGTATTTATTTATTTTGAGAGGGAGAGAGCATGGAAGGGACAGAAAGGGAGACATAGAATCCCAAGCAGGCTCTGAACTGTCAGCACAGAGCCAGATGCAGGGCTCAGACCACGAATTGGCAGAAGTCGGATGCTCAGCCAACTGAGCCACCTGGGTGCCCCCCACACTGAGGCTTTGAGGCTTTAATCTTCCTCAGACAGATGTGGATGAGTGGTGTGAGGTAGGGGTCAGCTTTAACACAGACTTCCACATTGTCCCTTGTGGATGGCCACTTGTCCCAGTGCTGCCCACCGAACCATCCTTCTTTCCCTTGTCCCTGTGTCTGTCCGAACCTGGGCTGGTACCATGTCATCTTAATTTCTGCATCTTGGGGATTGTTCTTGGGAACTGGTGTGGCCCTAGAGCAAGCCAAGATGTTGAGAGAGCACCCAGGCCATTCTTTTCTAGAATCAAAGTATAACTGACATACAAGATGACATGAGTTCCAGGTGTACAACATGATGGTTTGATATTTGTAGGTACTGTGAAGTGATCGCCACGGGACATCTAGGTGACATCATCACCACAGTTACTTACAGGGCTTTTTTCCTTGTGAGTAGAACTTTGAAGAACTACTCTCTTAGCAGTGTTCAAATGTGCACTACAGTGTTCCTCCCTAGGGTCACCATGCTATACGTTATGTCCCCAGGACTGGTTCATTTCATGACTGGAAGTTTGTGCCTTTTGTCCACCTTCACCCATTTCATTCCCCTCCCCAACTTTTGTCAACTACCCGTCTGTTATCTGTTCTCTGTATCTATGCGTTTCTTTTTCTTTGCTTAAGGTTTTTTTTTTTTTTTTTTTTTAAGATTCCACCTATAAGTAAAGTCCTGTAATTGAGAACTAAATGTCTGTGTTAGACTTATATCACTTAGCATAATGCCCTTGAGGTTCATTCATGTTGTTGGAGGTGAAAAGTTTCCATTCTTTTTATAAATGAGTACTATTCCCTTGTATATATACACCACATCTTCTTTATCCATTTATCAGTCTGTGGACACCTGGGCTGTTTCCCTGTCTTGGTTGTTGTCAATAACGTGATACAAACATTGGGGTGCAGATATCTTCTCAATGTAGTGCTTTAATTTTCTTTACATAAATACCCAGAAGTGGATACTAGATCATATGGCATTTCTAGTTTTAATTGAGGACACTCCATGCTGCTTTCCACAGTGGCTGCACCAGTTTGCATTCTTACCACTGGTGTGGAAGGATTCCTTTTTCTCCACATCCTCACCAATGCTTGGCATTTCTCATCTTTTTGGTAATAGCCACTCTAACAGGTGTGAGGTGATATCTCATTGTGGTTTTGATTTGTATTTCCCTGATGATTCATGGTGTTGGGCATCTTTTCATGTGCTGTTAGCCATCTGGATGTCTTCTTTGGAAAAGTGTCTATTCAGATCCTCTGCTCACTTTTTAATCATACTGTCTTTTTGTTTGTTTGCTATTGAGTTATATTTATTTTTTATTTTTTTAAATGTTTATTTTTGAGAGAGAGTGTGCACATACGTGAGGGCAGGGGAGGGGCAGAGAGGGAGGGAGAGAGAGAGAGAATCCCAGGCAGGCTCCACGCTGTCAGCATAGAGCCCGACATGGGACTCAGTCCCATGAGAACCATGAGATCATGACCTGAGCTGACATCAAGAGTTGGATGCTCAACCAACTGAGCCACCCAGGTGTCCCAAGTTATATTCATTGTTTTATGTATTTTGGTTATTAACTCGTTATCAGATATATGAGTTGCAAATAGCTTCTTCCCTATCATAGGCTCCCTTTTCATTTTGTTGATGGTTTCCTTTGCTGTGCAGAAGCCTTTTAGTTTGATGTAGTCTATTCCCTTGATATGTGTCTACTTTCATGCCAGTACCATACTGTTTTGACTACTGTAGCTTTTTAATACAGTTTGAAATCAGGAAGTCCAATGACTCCAGCTTTGTTCTTTTTCTCAAAATTGCTTTGACTATTTATGGTCTTTCATGCTTCCATACAAATTTTAGGATTGCTCTTTTTCTGTGAAAAATGCCTTTGGATTTTTAATAGGGATTGCATAGAATCTGTAGATTGCTTTTGGTAGTATGCAGATTTTAATGATATTAATTTTCCAATCCATGAGCATGGTATCCGTTTCCATTTATTTGTGACTTCAATTTTTCTTTTCTTTTCTTTTTTTTAAATTTTCTTAGTCTTTATTTATTTTTGAGAGAGAGAGAGAGAGAGAGAGAGAGAGAGCGAGCACAAGCAGGGGAGGAACAGAGAAAGAGGAGACACAGAATCCAAAGCAGTCTCCAGGCTCCGAGCTGTCAGCACAGAGCCCGATGCGGGGCTCGAACCTGAAGTCAGATGCTCAACCCACTGAGCCACCCAGGCGCCCCTCAGTTTTTCTTTTTTAATCAATGACTTACAGTTTTCAGTGTACACATCTTTCACCCTCCTTGGTTAAATTTATTCCTGGGTATTTTATTCTTTTTTGATTCAATTGAAATTAGATTGTCTTATTACTTTCCCTTTATGATAGTTTGTAATTAGTGTATAGAAATGAACAGATTTCTGTGTATTGGTTTTGTGTCCTGTGACTTCACGAATATCTTGGCTCTTGGTGCTTTGCTGCTCCATATGAATTTGAGTCAGACTGACTGCTGTCTGTTCTCACACATACTCTTACACACACACGATAGCATTTGACCAGCATTGCATTAAATTTGTCAAGTTGAGAACTGTTATCCTAGTGCTACTGAATTTTCAAGCCCATGGACATCATGTATGTCTTCATGTATTTAAGTCAACTTTAATGTCTTCCACAACAGTTGTATCATTTTCCTAAAGTTCTTACATATTTGTTTTATTTATCCACGTACTCTTAAAAATGACTGCAGTACTGGGGCACCTGGGTGGCTCAGTTGGTTAAGTGTCCGACTTCGGCTCAGGTCACGATCTCACGGTTCGTGATTTCGAACCCCGTGTCCAGCTCTGTGCTGACAGCTCAGAGCCTGGAGCCTGCTTCGGATTGTGTGTGTGTCTCCCCTGCTCATGCTCTGTCTCTCTCTCTCTCATTGCAGGGAGTATGGCTGGAGTCACAAAAGATGAGTCTGCAAACAAAGTGCAGTTAAGTGAAGGTCCTCATACTTGAGTCTCGAGTCTTGTCTAGTCATCTGGGAATGATGCTCCGACTCCAGAATAACGCTTCTTTTTATTAGGATAATTACTAAAGACTACATGCATAAAGTTAGCTAAGCAAGTGTGTTGATCAATCTAATGGTTTAGCTTTTCAAGGTTGAATTCCGAGTTAGCTATAGTGTTTCTATAACACTAGGAAGGGTCAGGTGTGGAGGAGGATCTGGCCCTGGACAATGTTAATGGCTCTAGACGTTCCTTATGAGCCACAGCCACGCTCAGCTATGTAAACATGTCCTAAGGCCTTGCACCTTCTCCAGCCCTTCCCTTTTGAAGTCTTTTCCTTTGATGCTTCTCTCCTGCATCTCCCACACTCTCTCAAAAATAAACATTAAAAATTTTTAAAAAATGACTGTATTACTGCCACAAATGGCAGGTTTGTGAAACTGCATTTATGTTTTTGTTCATGACTGTGTCGAAATAGATTTGCAAAACTGTAACTGATTCTTCATGATTCTTTTTTTTTCTGTACGTGGTCCAGGGCTTTTACTGTAGACAGTCCTATAATCTGAGATGAGCAACCGTTTTGTTTCTGGCAACCTTCATGCATTTACCGCCTCCCTGCCTTCCTGCGGTGTGTTGAGTTAAACAGGGATGAATGAGGTGCCCTCCCACCCGCCATTCTTGTTCCTCAGTGAGATGCTATTGCTATTTTTTTGGTGGATATCCTTTTTTCAGGCTGAGAAAGTTTCCATAACTGGAAGTCTTAGTGTGTTAAGGTTTTTTTTCCTTTAAAGTCATGAATGGTTGTTGGAGTTTATTGATTTTTGTGGGCACACCTTGAAATAAATGATGCTTGTCCTTTCTGAAAACTTGTCTGTATCATCACATTTTCAGATTTGTTGTGAAAAACATTGTTCGCAGTATCATTAAGAACATAAGCTATATTGGGGTGTAGCTGGTGTGCAGTAAACTGCATCCATTTAAAGCATACAATCCAGTGAGTTTTGGCCAGTGTCTTACTGTCTTCTGTTTCTTTAACCATGCTGCACATTAGATCCTTGGGACTTTCCATCTCAGAAGGGACAGTTTGTGTCCTCGGCTGACCGCGCCCCTCTCCTCGTCCGCCAGCCCCTGGAAGCCACAATTTTACTCTCTGTTACTGTGAATTCGACCTTTGTTTCTTCCCCAGCGGGGCTGTATGAGTTCATTTTGGATGCTACCCCCTTGCCAGCGACGTGGTTTACAAATGTTTCCCCCGTTCTTTGGTCTGTCTTTCCCCACTTATAGATGGTTTCATTGCTGTACAGAAGCTTTTTTTTTTCCATGTAACCCTCCCTCCCTGTTAATTTTTGCTTTTGTTGGTGGTGCTTGGGTGTTATGTCTAAAAGATCATCGCTAAGACTGGTGAATAAAATCTTTTCAAATGACTTCTAAACTTTAGTTATTATTTTCCTACAAAGCCAGTTTAGTTTGCTGGTAATACAGTTGCATCAGCTTTCTCTTGGTTGATATTGCCTTTTCTTTATTTTCCTTTTCTTTGTCTTTGAACTTTTTTATATGCTTATATTTCCAATGGTTCTCCAATTAAAAAAAAATGATAACATCATTTCAAGTTTTCTTTTTGTTATGCATGCCCCAGATCTTTTCTTGTTTAGCTGAAATACATGTCTATGTGTGTGCATGTAAAACCACACATGTGTATGTGACTCTGGGTATATTCCTGCCTCTGGCACCAGCAGCTACTCCTTGAAATCTATTGCTCTTGTTTAATGCTGTTGCCTTAGGCTAATGTCCTGTGCAAGTCAGGGGTCCCTTGGAGCCTTGTGGCCTCAGAATTATGTCACTTCTTAACACTTTCACAGATGCCAAAGAAAGAGCTTTAGTCCCTGTAGGATAAGTCTACTGATATCAAAACAGAAAAACTGTGAATGTTTATTAACTAATCTAATAATAAGTAAGCCCAGGAGATGTTAATGTAAGAGACATATTTTTAATGAGAAAATAATCATGTTTTCCAACAACAACAACGCAAAAGTGGCATTTGTCACAGCGTGCAGATCTCTCTAACAGCCAGCTTCACACACAATGCTGGGTTCTCTGCTCCAGAGCCCCACAGCCTCGGATGATGCCACAAATGTGGGAGCATGTGTAAAATGCAGATGACATTTTCCATGGGGACTGTCCTGACTGCCAGGTCTCTTGCAGGGCCTCAGAGACCCATGAGGTATGGGGACCCCACAGTGAGAGCCACTACTAGCTTCTTATGTTGAGCTCTGATTAAGATTTCATTGAAAGAAATGCTCTGAAGGTAGGTTGGAAAGTGCTTAGTGAAGGGGATACCTGACCCCAGGCTGGGCCTCACAGCTGCAGTGAGGCCACTCCTGCCCTAGCCCAGCTGGGCCTGCCTCGTGGCCTTTACTGAGGTCTTCCCTTTTGCCCTCACTTGGTCCTCACCATGGTCTTCCCCATGGGTCTCCCCTTGGCCCTCACCATTACCCTCACCATGGTCCTCCCCCTGGTCCTCCCCCTGGGTCTCCCCATGGCTCTCTCCATGGCCCTCACCATGACTCTAACCATGGCCCTCACCCTGGTCCTCACCTTGGTCCTCATCTTGATCCTTCCCTTAGTCCTCACCATGACCCTCACCGTGGCTCTCACCATGATCCTCACCATGACCCTCCCCTTGGCCCTCACCACGGACCTCATTTTGATCCTCCCCTTGGTCCTCACCATGGCCCTCACCATGGTCTTCCCATGGCCCTCACCATGTTCCTTACCTTGGTCCTCATCTTGATCCTTCCCTTGGTCCTCACCATGGCCCTCACCATGACTCTCACCATGACCCTCCCCTTGGCTTTCACCATGACCCTAACCATAGCCCTCACCATGGTCCTCCCATAGCTCTTGCCATGGTCCTCATGTTGGTCCTCATCTTGATCCTTCCCTTGGTCCTCACCATGGCCCTCACCTTGGCCTTCACCATGACCCTAACCATGGCCCTCACCATGGTCCTCACCTTGGTCCTCATCTTCATCCTTCCCTTAGTCCTCACCATGACCCTCCCCTGGCACCATGGCCCTCATGTTGATGCTTCTCTTAGTTCTCACCATGGCCCTCACCATGGCCCTCACCTTGATCCTTCCCTTGGCCTTCACCATGACCCTAACCATGGCCCTCACCATGGTCTTCCCATGGCCCTTACCATGACTCTTACCATGACCCTCCCCTTGGCCCTCACCATAGCTCTCACCGTGGCTGTCATCATGGCCCTCATATTGATCCTTCCCTTGGCCCTCACCATGGTCCTCATGTTGATCCTCACTTTGATCTTAAATTTGGTTCTCACCTTGGCTCTTACCCTGGTCTCATCATGGCCCTCTTCGTGGCCTTCATCTTGGTCCTCACCATGACCCTCATCATGGCCCTCCCCCAAGGCCTTCTGTCCTTGGACTTGGACTGGAACATTGGCTCTCCTGGGTCTCCAGCTTGCTGATCCAGATGTATGTATATGTATGGGCACCCCATTGGTTCCATCTCTGTAGAGAACCTTAACACCAGTGTCTTCCCATGTGAGTGGGTGAGAACCTGCCACATTGCCTCTGTGGTGGTGCCCTGATTTATTGGATTCTCCTCAGGTGGTTGAGACATTGCCGCTGTGGTGGTGCCCTGATTTATTGGATTCTTCCTTGGTGGTTGAGCTTGTTGACAATGTTTTCCCATCGTGTGCCACCTTGAACATCTCTGTATTGTAGTGCACACGTGTTAGAAATCCCAAAAGCCTTGAGCGTGGCAGGTGTCATTTCCAGTCTGTTTTTGGTGTCTTTTGTCAGGCAGCCATTCAAATTAGTTTTTTCTCTTTTAGGATGGCTGCTGTTTTGTGTCTTGCATAAGAAATGTTTGCATATAAAACATTAAAAAATAAAAAATCTCTGCATACACATGTTCTTGATTTTCTTCTAAAAGTTTTTTGTTTTGATATTAGAGAACACGAGGGAGGGGAGAGAGAGAGAGAGAGAGAGAGAGAGAGAGAGAGAGAGAGAGAGAATCTTAAGCAAGCTCCATGCTCAGCATGGATCCCATGACCCTGGGATCATGATCTGAGCTGAAATCAAGAGTAGGATGTTCAATTGGCTGAGCCACCCAGGCGCCCCTTGTTTTGATTAAAAAAATTTTTTTTAATGTTTATTCATTTTTGAGAGACAGAGAGAGAGTGTGAATGGGGGAAGGTCAGAGAGAGAGGGAGACACAGAATCTGAAGCGGGATCCAGGCTCTGAGCTGTCAGCACAGAGTCTGACGTAGGGCTCGAATTTGCCAACCATGAGATCATGACTTGAGCCAATGTCAGATGCTTAACTGACTGAGCCACCCAGGCGCCCCTTGATTTTGTAAGTTAGGTTTTAAAATTCAGCTCAGCTTGATTATTTTTTTGAAGTAAGATTCATATAACATAAAGTTAGCCATTTTATTTTTATTTTTAATTTTTTCATTGAGATATAAGTGACATATGATATTATAATGATATCAGGTGCACACAGTGACTGGAAAATTAGCCATTTTAAAGTGTACAACTTTGTGGCTTTATTACATTCACTATTGTGAAACCATTACCTGTATGTAGCTTCAAAACATTTTTTATCTCCCCAGAATCAGGCAGTCATATCCTGCTCCCTCATCCCCACCCCACCCCCTCCGCCGACCTTGGTAACCAAGAACCCACCTTCTGTCCCTGGATCTGTCTGTTCTTGGACATTCACATGTGGCCTTTTATGTCTGGCTTCTCTCACCAAGCATCTTGTGTTCAAGGTCCAGCCATGTTGCACCAGGTGAGTGTGCTTCTCTCCTTTTGTAAGGAGAGACCACACTGTTTATCCATTCATCAGCTGAGGGGGACGTCTGTGAATAGTGCTGCTGTGAGCATTTGCATACAAGTTTTTGTGTGGACAGGTACACATCCAGGATTGATGGGTCATGTGGTAATTCCTGGGATAAAAGTCATCTTGAATTTTGTATGTGGCATTGTATTCATTCCCTAGGGCTTCTGTAATAAACTGGCACAAGTTGTGTGGCTCTAATCAGCAGAAATGTATTGTCCCAGCACCAAGGTGGGGGCAGGGCCACACTCCCTCCAGAGGTTCTGGGTAGGGGCAGGGGGCTTTCCTGCTTCTTCCAGATCCTGGTGCCCCAGATGGTCTCTCCCTCTGTCTTTTTTACATGACCATTTTCTGCTGTGTGTATCTGGGTCACCTTCCCTCTCTGTGCACCTAAGTTTCCCTGGATGCCATTTCTTGGGTTGGGTCCAATCCTGATGACCACATCCTAACTTGATTGCATTTGCAAAGACCCTACCTCTGTATAAGGTCCCATACATATTCTGGTGGTAAGGACTTTGACATATCTTTTTCTGGAGTCACCATTCATTCCATTCAGGTGCAAAGTAGTGACCTGATGTTTGTGTCTTCCAAGGAGAACTGATGGTTCTGGTTCCCAGGCTCTCTGTTCATTCTATTTTCCATTCCATTCTATTCTACTTTATTATTCTATTCTGTTCTGTTCTATTCTATTCTATTCTACTTTATTATTCTATTATATTCTGTTCTATTCTACTTTATTATTCCATTATATTGTATTCTACTTTATTTTTCTATTCTATTCTGTTCTATTCTATTCTACTTTATTACTCCATTCCATTCCATTCCATTCCATTCCATTCCATTCCATTCCATTCATCTGCCCACCCCTGAGCCACTATCTTCATTACTGAGCTTTCTGATAAGGTGTTAGCACATCTGAGAGTCCGTGTTTAGAAAGTAGGGTGTGTTTCTTGCTTGGACAGTAACAACTTTGTTGAGAGCATCTCTCGGTACAGCCCTTGCGTAAAAGACAAGGGTAGGCTTTTGAACGAGCTGACTCTCAGATTGTGATGCTCAGGGGATAATGAATGGGGGTCTTGAAGTTCTTTGGGAAGGCCAACAAGGCAGTGACTGATCGGAAATGATGGAGTCAGTTAGTAGCAAAGCTCTGGCCGTGAGAAGAGCCACTTTCTGATTATGACAGAAGGGGCAGGATTGCCAAATTAAGTCACCCGGTTAAATGTGGCCCTTAATTTCTACTCTAGGAATTTGTGCAGCCCTAATCTTAGCCCTTCCAGGGAGGGAAGGCAGCTGTTGGAAGGGCGGGTGGCTCCATGCTCCGTGGCAACTCCCAGACCCTGTGGGCTCTAATATTAAACCATGACAATGGTGGCGGGGGGGGGGGGGCATACAACTGTGCTGCTGACACCAGTACTGGGGTGCCCGGGGGCTCGTTTTCTTTGGGCACATCAACAAGGTTTTCCAAGAGCCTTTTCAAAGGTTTGGCAAATACTCTGGGCCAGAAAAATTTCCACATACATTCTCTGGCATTTGTTTTAGCAGACACAGTTTAGATCCTCAGAATCCTTGCATTTACTTTGTTAAAAGTCTTGCCTGGTGTTTGCTCCTGAAACTCTCTGTCAGATTATGGACTCACTTTTGGGTTTTCACCCAAGTTAGTCGCTGCAGGTGAATTCCTCCTGAATGCTGTTCAGAGCATCTCTCTGCTCTGAAACTTTCAGGGTTGATGAGAATGTCTACACTGTACCCAGCAGCACTGCAGCCCCCCTCCTCCTGCAGGTGGGCTACCCGTCTCCTGCCATCCTCTGCAGGTGGCCTACCTCCCCCTACCACCCGTAGGCAGGCTACCCCCCTCCAGCACCCCCCACCTGCAGGTGGGCTACCTCCCTGCCCCCCCCCCCCCACAGGTGGGCTATCCTCTCCCCCCCAACCCCACAGGTGGACTAGCCTCTCTCACTCCCCCACACAAGTGGGCTATCCTCTTCCCCCCGGCAGGCTATCCTCTTCCCACCCCCTCACAGGTGGGCTATCCTCTACCCCCGCCCCCTCCACAGGTGGGCTATCCTCTCCCCACCCCCGTGGGCTATCCTCTTCCCACCCCCTCACAGGTGGGCTATCCTCTCTCCGCCCCCCCCCCACAGGTGGGCTATCCCCTCCCCCACACACACAGATGGGCTATCCCCCTCCACCGGGTGGGCTATCTGTCCCTTGTCCCCCCCACTGGTAGGCTACCCCCTCCCACCCCCACCCGCAGGTGGGCTACCCCCCTCCCACCACCACCCCACAGGTGGGCTAAAGCATGTAAAGCAGCCCCCCCCCCATAGGAAGCCTGTGTTGAGAACAGTTACTACCCTGAATAATAATAACAATTGAAAGCACATTGCATTTATTTTCGTGTTCTGACTCTACACTTTTTAGGATACCATTTGGCTGAGCTGCTGTTTCGTGTTCCACTGTTTGGGGGAGAGAATGAGTGGTTTTCCCAGGAGCTGTGCCCTTTGCCGTGTACCTGGCCAGTGCCTGTCTCTGACCTTGTGGGTGGTCTTCTGCCCTTGTCCACTGGGCATTGTTTTTACCATGTGTGTATTGGTGTGCTTGTTGGGTACCATCCCACATTTCCCCAGGACTCTCCGTTTCCCCTTATCCTTTATTCTCTCTGTCGTTTGTACTGCACGACCTGTTGCAATCTATCTTCAAGCTCACAGGTGCTGTCTTCTGCCACTGAGCCACTCTAGCGAATGCTGACTTTTATAACTCCTCTGTCTTTGTTGCTGTTCCCTATTTGATGATGCACAGCATCACGGCCGCAGTCTCCTGGTGCTCTCAGAGCAGTAGAAATAGCAGCGATTGTTTCTGTGGTCTGCCTTCCCCTCCTGTGTTGGGGCCAGGCTTTCCTGTTCTTGGCATGTCTCCTGTTTGTGGTTGAAAACTGTATACTTCAGGTGGTACGTTGTACAACAAGTCTGGACACACTCCAGTCCTGCTTGCGTGGGCTTGTTTTGTTTTCGTGGTTGCGGGTGGGCGTGTGTGCTTGGACTGTATCAATGGGGTCTCTGTGCCCTGTAGGGTGAAGCTGCTGGTGTCGGTGCTGAGTCAGCGTGCAGCTTGAGTGTGAGCACCGCCACTGGGTGCAGGGATTTCCGGGGCCTCTCTGCCCATCGCTTTTCCAGTCCCTCCGTTCGGAGGCCTGTCTCAGCTGATGTCTCAGTCAGCCTCGGGCCCCCTTGATTGCTGGCTGACTGATCTCTGTTTTCAGCAATGCTCAGCCTCGGGCAAGCAGCGCTTCTCAAGGCCAGTGGGTAGGTTCTGCCCAACCCCAGGAGGTTCTCTTGAGCCAAGTCTTTCTGAGGTTCAGCTTGTTGCTCTTAATTAAGACAAGCTAATGTTTTCAAGGGTAGCCTACAGCCTGAATTTTCCTGCGCTCTGTGTCAATGGAGGTCAGTTCCTTTGGAGAGCCCCTTGACTGGCCTCTCTTCCCTGAGGTGGGGTCTCAGCAGGCCCTGGGCAGCGGTCCTAACCTTCCCCGTCTGCTCTCCTGGGGCGAATCCTGTGCTCCGCTAGTGCGCTGGACTGGGGGCAGCCAGGTCCCAGATAAGCTCAACCTGCCACGCCTCCGTGCATGGGGTACAGCCTCCAAATGGAAGACTCTGGGCCACAGTGCTGCAGGGTTTAGCCCCCTTGACTTGGATGGGGAGCTGAGGAATGTTGCTCTGATACCACACCTGATCAGGAGCCCCGTATTGGTCACACCGACCACGAGTGGCACTGTGTCCCGCTTGAGCTGGGGGCAGAAGCTCATGGTTCCTACCAGGTTTTAGCAGATGTTCCTGAAGCGTTGGCTGTATGCACTGAGGACAACTCCAGAGATTAGAAACGTTTTCTCTAATTGGCTCTCATCACTTACACCTGGTTTGCTGCAGTGCTGTCCCCGGAAGTGGGCCTCTGCACCTGCTGTTTGCACTAAGGTATATGCCCATGGTTCTGGGACAAGACCTAGGACCTCTGCTGCCTGGACTCTGCACCCCAGGTGTTGCGATCTGGTTGTCCCGGGCTGTGGCCTGCTGTAGGGACCATAATGTGCACCCAGGGCTGACTACACCCAGGGTGTTCAGCACTACATGAGCCACACGGGGTATGTGGGATCTGGTTGTCCTGGGCTGTGGCCTTCTCTAGGGACCGTAATGTGTGCCCAGGGCTGACTGCACCCAGGGTGTTCAGCACTGTGTGAACCACACGGGGTCGGAGATGGCAACTGATGGGGGAGCTTCTCCATTGGTCTCTGGACACACCAGCCTCATCCCAGCGCCGATTGACCACATTCAGCCTAACTGAGGACACAATGCACCTTTCAACATTCTTTACAATATGTGTGACCTCCCCTTAATCTTGGTTATAAAGTATTTTCAAAGGCCACAGGAGTTTTGCCAGTGACATGAGGCAGTCTCTTAGCACCAGGTAATTTCTGCAAGTGGCTGATGCTTTGGAAAGCAAAAAAGCTGATTCATTAAAGTGCTCAGCATTTACAGGGGTGCCTGGCTGGCTTGGTCAGTAGCACATACAGCTCTTGGTCTCAGAGTCTTGAGTTCAAGCCCCACGTTGGGTGTGGAGCCTGCTTAAAAGAATGTTTGGCACTGACAACATCCATGCTACAGTAGTGGTTTCTCAGGATGCCAACAGGGTGAAGATGTGAAATTTGGTGTTTTTCAGTGGCTGTAAGGAGTGCCCATGGGTGTGCAGGTGACAAGATCCGTTAGCTTATCTTCACGGTTTTATTTTCCACAAGAGTCACACGTGTCCTCAGGGAAATTTTCTGTTACAATTGCAGTGCCCCTTGAGGTTTTACAACAGATGGGTGTGTTGGTGTTTTCCGACAACATCAACCAATTCTCTGATTCTCCACAGATGCCAGCTGGGGGTCCAGCAGTTTAATTCAGCTCTGGCCCCATCTCTGTGGGACCCACAGGCTCGGGGATCCATCCCACAAGACCACCCCCACTTCAGACGCCAACCCCAAGTCCAGACATCACCTGTGCTCTGACGCATGGGCGACAGATGAGAGGTTCCCACGGCCCCTCCTCGGGTTTGATGAATGTGCTGGAAGGACTCACAGATCCTAGGGAAACGCATATGGAAAACTTAGTGGTTTCTTACATAGGAAAGGATGTGATAAAGGGCACAGATGAACAGCCAGATGAAGAGGCACACGGGTGAGGTCCGGGAGGGTCCTGAGCCCAGTGGAGGCGTGCCCCAACCCAGAAGCTCCCTGAACCCCCCACTACTGGGATCTTTGGGGTCTTTGCCACATAGGCACGAGGGATTGTGATAGCTCCCTAGGGGACAGGGGTGGGACTGAACGTTCCAGGCTTCCAGTCAGGTCTCCATCTTTCTGGGGACCTGCCCCCACCCAGGAAGGAACCAGCCAGGAGTCGCCTGGTTAGATCAAGAGACGCTCTGTCACCGGGAAATCCCAAGGTGGGAAGGAGCTTGGTGTCAGGACCAGGATGGAGACCAGATGCACCACCCTCCTTATGCCACAGGTCCTGAGCTGGGCAGCAGCCCACGCGCCGAGCACCTGACCGTGTGCACACCTGCTTTTCCGGAGGACTCAGTGATTGCCTCCGAGTAAACCCAGCAGGGGTTGTCTAACCCTTTAGAACCCTTTCACTGAATGCTTCACTGTGAGGATGTGATAGTCATGGTTTCAAGCATGCGGGTGTGGCCTTTCCAATGCCAGGTCAGCCAGGGTGCTGTGCCCGGACACCACAGACCAAGGGTTGTAAACACACTTCTTTCTCAGGGCTCTGGAGGCTGGAGGTCTGAGACATGGTGTCTGGTGAGGCCGATTCCTGGTTCATGGACGGCATCTCCTGGCGGTGTCCTGTGGTGGAAGGGGCAGGGGTGACCCCTTCTTAAGGGCACTGATCCCATCATTGGAGCTCCACCCTCAGCACCTCATCACCCACCAAAGGCCCTGCCTCCAAGACTGAGGCCCTGGCAGTATGAATTCGGGGTGGGGGGACCGAGGTATCCAGGCTGTGGAAGCCGGCTCAGGTCCCAGGGTGGTGCTGGGTGCCTGCTAACTGGCTGCTTAGTCTTAAGCCCACGTGCCAGTCCCTTCGGTCTGTGCTGCGGCCGGGAAGGCTCAGGTTCCTTCTGGAATAAAGGGTCTCTAGGTTCCGCCCACACTTGAGTTGTCCCTGAAGAAAGGGTGGCTTGCCCCAAATGTAGATTCACTCACGCTCTGTCTGGATGGGAGAGGGCACGGCCGACCCCCAGCCCCGCCCTCCCCCAGGAAGGTCAGCAGGGAAGCGGAGGCTTGGCCTGCCTCTGTGTTCGGCTCAGTGAGCGTTTTCCAGATGATAACGTTTGCTGCACACTTGTTACTCGCTGGACATAACCATATGAGGCCACACTCAAAAGCTAGCAGGTGGATTCAAAGGGCCCGCGCCACGTAGCCGGCACTACTTAGAAATGCGTATGTATTGCCCAGGGGAGCAAGTCTTCGCAGAGGCCAAACCTACTTCCTTAGGAAGGGTCCGCCCCAGCGCATGTCGCGGATAAGCTTTGCAGACCCCTGCACACGGACTCAGCTCCGCAGACACGAGGCTGTGCTGTTTGGGGGTGCGGCTGGAGGAGCCCAGGGGCTTGAGTGAGCCCTGCACGCACCTGCAGAAGCTCGGGTCATTTCCGTCGTGCCGCTGTGCTCCCTTCTCTCGGGGCCTCGCTGCAGGCAGCAAGGGCAGTAACTTAGAAGATTTGGGGGCCTGCACCCTTGCTCTTGCGATGGAAACTAAAATGAAGTATCTTTGGGAGGAAAGGAGGGTGATGGGAGCCGGTCTCCTCCACAGTCAGGGTTTCTCCTGTTGGACGATGCGCGGAGCCAGAGAGGCACACGGGCGGGAGAAGGAACGGGTTCAACGGCATCCATCAGGGGCTACCCAGAGGCACGCTGACAATGCACGGTGGGGGGGAGTAGGAGCGGATGGGTCGGGGGAGGGGGGGGGGGCTCTGGTGTCCCCCCCGTCCCCCGCTTCCCCCGTGCAGCCTAAGCGCCCTGGGTTGGGTTACAGCCTCAGCACCCTGCGGTTGGGGTCCAGCTCATTTGCTCCAGTAGATCTTACCTTGTTCCTGAAATACTCCTGGGGAAAGTACACTTGAACCTGACTGGAATGAGTGGCGGGGGGGGGGGGGGGTCCCTGGAAGCCAGCAGCGTGGCCCACTGTCGTTCACAGAAGCCTTGTGGAGAACTGCATTCCTTGCCCCCACGGGCTGCCAGCAGGACAGGAGGGGAGGACCCCCCCATACCCAGGTGGCTCGCATCATCACCTGTTTTTCCAAGAATGAATTTTTGTCTCTCACTTCTTTCCTTGCAAAGAAATACATGCTGGGGGTCTGGAGTCAGGGTAACACGTGGGCATGTTGGGTTACAGCACGAGGGTACTGGTGCTGGCCACCATGGCCTACTGACGGCTTTCGGCTTCCTGGCCTTCTGGCCTTTTTCCCAGTCCTGCGGCTTCTGGTGGAGGGTCGGAGACAGTGTGGGCTGTTCGGCTCCCTTCTTGCCCCAATGGTGTGCCCCCATGACTCTCGAGGCCATTCCTTCCGAGGCCATTCCTCCTAGGCCTGGGAGGGTTGGGACACAGCCTTCTGCAGCTGAGGAAATCACACGCTTCGTCAGGAATCAGACCAGCTGGAGGCCTCCCCTGGGGCCGAGTCTGGCCCCCCATTTCTTGCACACAGTGTAATTGTGTGACAACTTAGTTTTGTAGCCCTTGTGGCCTCTCAGGCTTGCAGCTGCCCTGAGCTCCACTGCGGCAGCTCCCCTGCCCTTGGTGGCAGGGCCCAGGCCTGGAGGTCAGCCGTGCATGTCCTGAAACACGCTCCAGGTGTGGCTGTGGGCATGGGTGGGGCCACATAGCAGTGTGTGCAGGTGCAGAAGGATACGGGCCCCCAACAGGGGTGTGCCCAGGGTCACACAGCAGTGCTGGCAAGTGCAGGAGATGGACCCGATGGCTTTCCAGGGGAATTCTACCAGACATTTAAGGAAGAGTTAACACCTATTCTCTTGAAGCTGTTCCAAAAAATAGAAATGGAAGGAAAACTTCCAGACTCATTCTATGAAGAGTTACCTTGATTGCAAAACTAGACAAAGACCCCACTAAAAAGGAGAACTATAGACCAATTTCCCTGATGAACATGGATGCAAAAATCCTCAACAAGGTATTAGCCAACCAGATCCAACAATACATTAAAAAAGTTATTCACCACAACCAAGTGGGATTTACACCTGGGATGCAGGGCTGGTTCAATATCTGCAAAACAATTAATGTGATTCATCACATTAATAAAAGAAAGGACAAGAACCATATGATCCTTTCAATAGATGCAGAGAAAGCATTTGACAAAATACAGCATCCTTTCTTGATAAAAACCCTTAAGAAAGTAGGGATAGAATGAGCATACCTCGAGATCATAAAAGCCATATATGAATGTCCCAAGGCTAATATCATCCTCAATAGGGAAAAACAGAGCTTTCCCCATAAGGCCAGGAATGAGACAGGGATGTTCACTCTCGCCACTGTTATTCAACATAGTACTGGAAGTCTTAGCCTCTGCAATCAGACAACACAAAGAAATAAAAGGCATCCAAATCGGCCAGGAGGAGGTCAAACTTTCACTCTTCGCAGATGACATGATACTCTATATGGAAAATCCAAAAGATTCAACCAAAAAACTGCTAGAATTGATTCATCAATTCAGCAAAGTTGCAGGATATAAAGTCAATGCACAGAAATTGGTTGCCTTCCCATACACCAACAATGAAGTGACAGAAAGAGAAATCAAGGAATTGATCCCATTTACAGTTGCACAAAAAACCATAAAATACCTAGGAATAAATCTAACCAAAGAAGGGAAAAGTCTGTACACTGAAAACTATAGAAAGCTTATGAAAGAAATTGACAAGGCACAAAAAAAATGGAAAAAGGTTCCATGCTTCTGGATAGGAAGAACAAATATTGTTAAAATGTCGATACTACCCAAAAAATCTACATATTCAATGCAATCTCTATCAAAGTAACACCAGCATTCTTCACAGAGCTAGAACAAATAATCCTAAAATTTGTGTGGAACCAGAAAAGACTCCGAATAGCCAAAGCAATCTTGAAAAAGAAAACCAAAGCAGGAGGCATCACAATCCCGGACTTCAAGCTATACTACAAAGCTGTAATCATCAAGACAGTATGGTACTGACACAAGAACAGACACTCAGATCAATGGAACAAAACAGAGAACCCAGAAATGGACTCACAAACATATGGGTAGCTAATCTTTGACAAAGCAGGAAAGAATATCCAATGGAATAAAGACAGTCTCTTCAGCAAGTGGTGCTGGGAAAACTGGCAGAAGAATGAACCTGGATCACTTTCTTACACCATACACAAAAATAAACTCAAAATGGATGAAAGACCTCAATGTAAGACAGGAAGCCATCAAAATCCTTGAGGAGAAAGCAGGCAAAAACCTCTTTGATCTTGGCTGCAGCAACTTCTTACTCAACACATCTCTGGAGGCAAGGGCAACAAAAGCAAAAGTGAACTACTGGGACCTCATCAAAATAAAAAGCTTCTGCACAGCAAAGGAAACAATCAGCAAAACTAAAAGGCAACGGACAGAATGGGAGAAGATATTTGCAAATGACATATCAGATGAAGGGTTAGTATCCAAAATCTATAAAGAAGTTATCAAACTCAACACCCAAAAAACAAATAATCCAGTGAAGAAATGGGGAAAAGACATGACTAGACACTTCTCCAAAGAAGACATCCAGATGGCCAACCGACACATGAAAAAAATGCTCCACATCACTCATCATCAGGGAAATACATATCAAAGCCACAATAAGATAACACCTTACACCTGTCAGAATGGCTAACATTAACAACTCAGGCAACAACAGAAGTTAGCAAGGATCCGGAGAAAGAGGATCTCTTTTGCATTGTTGGTGGCAATGCAAGCTGATGCAGCCACTCTGGAAAACAGTATGGAGGTTCCTCAAAAAACTAAAAATAGAACTACTGTAGGACCTAGCAATTGCACTACTAGACATTTATCCAAGGGATACAGGTATGTTGTTTCAAAGGGACACATGCACCCCCATGTTTATAGCAGCACTATCACCAATAGCCAAAGTATGGAAAGAGCCCAAATGTCTATCAATGGAGAAATGGATAAAGAAGATGTGATATACATATATACATATATATATATATATATATATATATATATATATATATATATAATGGAGTATTACTTGGCAATGAAAAAATGGCAATGAAATCTTGCCATTTGCAACTACGTGGATGGAACTGGAGGGTACTATGCTAAGTGAAATTAGTCAGAGAAAGGCAAAAATCATATGACTTCACTCATATGAGGACTTTAAGAGACAAAACAGATGAACATAAGGGAAGGGAAACAAAAATAATATAAAAACAGGGAGGGGGACAAAACAAAAGAGACTCATAAATATGGAGAACAAACTGAGGGTTGCTGGAGGGGTTGTGGGAAGGGGGATGGGCTAAATGGGTAAGGGGCATTAAGGAATCTACTGAAATCATTGCTTCACTATATACTAACTAATTTAGATGTAAATTTTAAAAAATAAAAAATAAAGTTAAATAAAAAAAAAAACAGGGAGGGGGACAAAACAGAAGAGACTCATAAATATGGAGAACAAACAGAGGGTTACTGGAGGGGTTGTGGGAGGGGGATGGGCTAAATGGGTAAGGGGCAGTATGGAATCTACTCCTGAAATCATTGTTGCACTATATGCTAAACTAATTTGGATGTAAATTTTAGAAAAATACAAAATAAAACAAGATAAAAAAAATTAAAAAAAAAAAAAGAAGGAAAAGTCCCCGCAAGGGTGTGCCCAGGGCCACACAGCCAAGCGGGCAGCTCCAGAAGGAGACGGGCCCTGCAGGGGTGTGCCCGGGGCCACACAGCAGTGCAAGCATGGCCCCCTCCCCTTGGTGCCTCCCAGATGGGCCTCTCCCCTCAGACGGACCACTCACAGCTCAGCCAGGCCCATTGCTCCTGTCAGAGCCATGAGGAGGACGGGACAGTCCCATGGCATGCAGCCAGCATGTGGATGGTCTGGCACACCACATGAGCAGAGTGTAGATGCAGGGAGCACCCAGGAGGCCAAATGTCCCACAAGAGCCTGGTGATATATGGGCAGGGGCTGCAGCTGGTGGCCTGGGGTCTGTCCACAGGCAGCAGATGGGCTGGTGCCAGGGGTGCATGGCTGGGGGGATCCTGACCTGCAGGTGCCACTTCCTAGAGCCAAACTTGCCTGTCTTTGACAGGGCATAGGGACAAGGGACTCAGAGAAACTTATGAGTGTGAGCTATGGGGGGTTACAGGTCAGAGAGGAGGATGAGCATGGGGGTGAGCTATGGAGGATCACAGGTCATGAGGAGGACAGAGGAGGAGGGTAAACTATGGAGGGTCACAGGTCAGGGAGGAGGATGGAGGAGGGTCTCCAGACCCCTCTATGGAGGGTCACAGGTCAGGGAGGAGGACTGGAAGAGGAGGATCACAGGACTACAGGAAGTCAGAAGTCGGGGGGGTAACCGCTAATATGCTGGTGTCAGGGGATCATCAAAGTTGAGATCATTCCCGGTCCCCGTGTGGCATCAGTGTTCACAGAAGAGGAAGAAGGACCCTGGAGGGCTTGCCCTCTGTTGGCTACAGCGTGACTAGCTATCTGTGTCTGTACCACCTCGGTGTCCAGGATCTTCAGGCACCTTCTTCTCAGAATGTAGCTTCCCAAACCCTGAGAAATGAATGTCTGTTGAAGCCTTCTATTCTGTGGTTTTATCATGGTGACTGAGCTCAGATTTGGGGCACTCTGGGTGCATCTGGTCTGTGCTCAGATCCTCGGTTTCCCCAGCAGACACAGGGGTGCTGGCTGAGGGCAGGGGTGAAGCTGAGTGTGCATAGAACTCCCATCTTGCTGGCTATGGTGGGTCTGCTTCCTCCCTACCCTCCTTCCCACCTCCCTGGGTGCTCTGGACCCCTGGCCCTTACAGCTGGCCGTGGTGAGGGTCGACTGGTGGACACACCTGCAGGAAAAGTCCTCAGATCAAGCAGGTGCAAGGGGCATGCCTGCGTGTCTTCCCCTGGTCCCTACCCTCATCTGGGGTTCCTGAAGGGGGTTTCTCAGACCTGGGCTGCTGGAGGCGGGGATCAACCACTTCCCAGCAGGTGGCCCCTCTGGGTCCTGGTTAAGCCCCACCAGACAAAGGCCACCTTTCACCCAGGCAGGGCTGGCCTTTTGTCCCTACTTGTCTCTGCATCAGGGCGATAGCCATGGAGTTGGGAACAGTCTTCCTGGGTCATTTGCAGCACACACATTGTCCTGCTGGCCCACCCTGGGGCCTGGGGCCCTCCCTTGTCCATGGCCAGCAAAGGCCCCTAGCTGGGTTCTCAGGGGTTCCCATTTAAAGGCGCCATGGACACAACAGCTAGGCCAGGTGCTGCCAGAAGCACCTGCCCTAGGCCTGTGTGTAGCTTCTGGCTGCCCACCTATACCCAGAGTCTGCAGGACCTTCAGACGGCCAGTGCACTTGGCATGGTCCTGGGACCCCTGTCCCCTCTGGGCAGTCCTGGGTGCCCTCTGTGTGGTTTCTCGTCCCTCCCTCCCCTCTGGCTGGTTCTAGTCCCCTCTGGGCAGTCTTGGATCCCCTCTGGCTGGCTCTGGGTCCCCTCTGACTGGTTCTGGATCCCTTTCTGGGGGAGGGGTCCCAGGTCCCTTCAAGGTGATCTTGGATATCCTCTGGGGGGTCTCATGTCCCCCTCTCTCCTCTGGGTGGTTCTGGGTCCCCTAGGCTCCCTCCTTCCCTGCACTCCGGGATATTAGTCTGAACAGGGTTCCCCACAAGATGGGGTCCCTGCCCTACCCACATCCCTGCTGTCCCCCACCAAACACCTGGCCATGCAGAGTCTGTGCCCTTTGCTTCCGTGGGGCTGGGGGTGAAACCAAATCCGGGGCAGTGACACCCGGGCTATTTTGGAGTTGGGCTGGGTTGGGCTGGCTGGTGGTGGGGGCGGGCCCAGGCTTCTCCAGCTGACAGCGTCCGCCTGTCCTTTCGTCCCTGTCCAGTCTGAGGACCGGCCAGAGAGTGGGCTGCTGGGTGGGAGCCGTGTCGGTCCTGGGCCCGTGGAGGGAGGTGAGGCCCAGCAGCCCCTGCCCTGCCGTCTGAGCCCCCCGCCTGGGTGCTGCTCCCAGCCTCCCGTAGAGACAGGTGAGGAGGCAGGATAGACAGGGGTGGGGGCCATCCTGGGCCTAGCCCCTCTCCTCCAGGACTGCTCTGTTGAAGGTCAGGGCTGTGGGGTACAGTTGGCCCTGGGAGGGGGCTGGTCTAGCCAGGCTGTGCCACTCCTCTGAGGGTTGGAGCCCTGGAATCCACTCCCTGCAGTGACCTGAGCCCTCATTTGGGGAAGGAGCAGCTGGGGTGTGAGGTCAGGGGGCCATGGGGTGCATCCACCTCCTCCTTCGCTGGGGGCTCCCTGCTGTGAGGCAGGCCTGGAGGTCTGGCCGGCCCTGCCCCCAGCTCTGCTGAGATGGATGTCCGCTGACAGCTGGGGCTATTTTAGGCCTGTTGGCTCAGCAGAGGGGACAGCCAAAGGGGCACTGACACCTGACTCCAGGAAAGAATTTCCCCAGGAGTTTGGGAAGCCGCCAGCCCAGGGGTCTAGGGGGAGGCACAGACTCCAGGACCTGCCCTTGGAAGTCTTTTCTGGAAGGGTGGGGGCGGGGGCAGCAGGGATTCCCAGGAAGGGACCAGACTCTGCAGTCAGGCTGCAAGTCACTTCCCACCCTTGGTGCATCTGAGAAATGGCCCAGGGGCCCCTGGAAGAGGACCTGAGATTGGCCAAGTTCTAGAAGAGCCAGGATGGAGGGTGTGGGCAGGGCTCAGGTCAGCCCCAGGGACTCCTGGGCTCTAGAGAAATGACCCCAGGTGGGGGTGGGGGAGTCATGGTCTCCATGTGGAGGGAGGCTCCTGCCAGTGCCAAGCTAGGTCCTCCAAGGCGTCAGGAGTCTGAGTGGGGTCTACAAGGAGCTGCCTTCCCAGGTGGGCATCTGAGGAAGGAAGGGGCTTTTCCTGGGAGGCTGGGGCTGTGTCCCCTTCTGAGTCTCCTGTCTCTGAGCACACTGCTGCATGTATGTGCCCAGTGGGAGTTCTGGGGGCCCCCAGAGGGTGTTCCCGACTTGGCCTGAAGGACGGTGGGTGGCTCTGGAGTCCTCGGGCAAGCATTTCTGGAGCTAGGGTTCTACTGACCAGTGGGGATGCCTGCCTGGCAGGGTAGACTCGGAGGCAGCTGTATCTGTGGGAGCCCCCAACCCTGGCTTCATGGTGTCTGCTGCATTGAGGTGGGAAATACAGGCTGTTAAATGAGGAGACAGGCATCAGCACTGTCCCTGGGGGCCTCAGAGGATCTTGGAGGTCTCTGCCCACCCCTGCCAGGCCAGGGGTCAGCCAGTGCACCTGCCAAGGTCCTGGGCTGGCTCCCCCTAAGCACGTGTGGTGATGGGAGCTCCCTCTCCTGTCCCTGTCACTGTCCCTGCCCCCCAGAGGCCACTAGCTGTGGGGTGGCCCCTGCCCATGCCCACTCATGAGCTCAGAGGACCTATCTCCCATAGCTGCACCTGGTGTGTTGGGGGGAGGATTCAGTGTCCTGCTTTGGGGGACCCACCGACTGTGATTCAGGAGGGGGGCCCTGGGAGCTTAGATCTCAGGGGAGATCTGAGTAAGCCTTCCCCAGAGGGACATCAAGGCCCAAGAGGGCGTCCCCAGGGGCGGGGCTCGGGTGGCCACCCGCCCAGGTCCTCCCAGCTCCAGAACATGGCCAGGCCATGGGGGGCAGGGGCCAGAGGTGCTGACCACACAGTGAGTCAGCAGGCTGGAGCGGTCTCACCTCCTAGAGGGGGATTAAGGGGGATTAGGCCCTGAATCACAGGACATCACCCCGCTTGTCCCCCAGTGGGCAGCCCATGCTAGAAGCCCAGCTGTGGATTGGGGAAGGAGTAAAGGTGCTTGAGGCCAGCCCTGAGGCCAGTGGGCTGCTGTTCTTACATAAAGAAGCCGGGGGGGGGGGGGGGGGGGGTGGGGTAAGGCCCAGGCTCACCATACCCACCTGTGCTGAAGGCCAGCTGGGGCCTGAGGGGGAGGGGAGGCTTAGGCAGAGGCCTGTCCCCTGAGGCTTTCGGGTGGTGCCCACCCCATCCCCACAGGGTGCCTGGCCAGTGGAGCCACAAAGTCTGTAGAGTGACAGGGCTCCTGACAGTCAACCTGGCCAGGCCCTTCCCAGGGGACTCTCTGCCTGTCCTCCCTGGGCTCACTGCTGACTGTGTGCCCTCCAGATCCTCCTGTGGCTGTTCACAGTGAGGGGGTGTGGGCAGCTCAGCCAGTTAGGAGGAAGTCACCTGGCAACAGGGTCTCTAATCCTTTCCTGTTCATCAGGGTTTTTTGGCAGGGGAGGGGAGGAGGCATCGCAGGACAGGTGCAGGCAGCTACAGGTGGGACAGGCCTCTGTTGTGGGCACTTCCCGGGGCGAGGAGGGCTGAGCTGCACCCGGCAGGATGTGTGGCCCAACAGCTTTGGAAGATGAGTCACCCGGAGGAGGAAGTGGGGGGACAAAAGGGGACACGCAGGGCCAAGGGCTCAGAGGAGAGCCTGCTGGGAGATGGGTCACCTTGGGTGCACTCCCGCCAGGGGCCAGGCCCCGTCCAGGTGTGGAGAGTTGAGTGGCAGAGATGTAAGCAGACTGGAGTTTCAGACTCCAGGAAGCAGAGGTGTGTGGGGGATGGGAACTGGTCACCAGGAAGCAGCTGGAGTGGGCAGGGGAGAACAGGCAGGTCTGTGTGGAGAGTTACAGCATGGCCCCCAGGGTAGGGAGGACCCTGGTGCACAGAGAGGAGGGCCAGCCTGGCTGCTGGTGTGCTGTTTTGGGACAGGTTCTCAACTGGACCTGAGTTGGGGCGTAGGGCTAGAGCTGGGGGGACAGGAAGGAGATATGCTCACCCGTTAGAAAAGCCCGTCGAGGGGTGCACTAGACTCCAGGTGCCCAGAAAGGGGTAAATCTGATTTTATGCACCACTGTGTCTTCTGGTAGTTCTACCTGCGCGTGGAGGTCGGGGGTGGAGATAAGGCCGGGAGGTGTCCACCCTGGGTTAGACTGGGTTCTTCAGGGACACTGATTGGGAAGCCGCGGAGGACTCAGACAGCACCTGCGGCTCATCCCCACTATGACCTTCCCCCAACCTGCTCTCAGGTCCGTCCCGCCGCCCCCGCCCCCCCACCATGGATCACTCATTCAGCGGGGCGCCCCGATTCCTGACCCGGCCCAAGGCCTTCGTGGTGTCGGTGGGGAAGGACGCCACGCTGAGCTGCCAGATCGTGGGCAACCCTACGCCGCAGGTGAGCTGGGAGAAGGACCAGCAGCCGGTGGAGGCGGGCTCTCGCTTCCGGCTGGCCCAGGACGGCGACCTGTACCGCCTCACCATCCTGGACCTGGCCCTGGGCGACAGCGGGCAGTACGTGTGCCGCGCGCGCAATGCCATCGGCGAGGCCTTCGCGGCCGTGGGCCTGCAGGTGGACGCCGAGGCCACTTACGCCGAGCAGGCGCCCCACTTCCTGCTGCGGCCCACGTCCATCCGCGTGCGCGAGGGCGCCGAGGCCACCTTCCGCTGCCGCGTGCGCGGCTCGCCGCCCATGGCCGTGAGCTGGGCCAAGGACGGCCGGCGCCTGGGCGCGCCCGACGCCCCCCGGGTGCGCGTGGAGGCCAGCGGCGAGGCCAGCGCGCTGCGCATCCAGTCCGCGCGGCCGCGCGACGGGGGCACATACACGGTGCGCGCCGAGAACCCGCTAGGCGTCGCCAGTGCCGACGCCGCGCTCACGGTAGACGCGGACCCAGACGCCGCCCCGCCGGGAGCCTCCACTGCCGGGCTTCTGGCGCACCTGCAGCGGCGTCGGGAGGCGATGCGCGCCGAGGGCATCCCTGCCTCGCCACCTGGCTCTGGCACGCGCACCTGTACGGTGACTGAAGGCAAGCACGCGCGCCTCAGTTGCTACGTGACGGGCGAGCCTAAGCCAGAGACGGTGTGGAAGAAGGATGGCCAGCTGGTGGTGGAGGGCCGGCGACACCTGGTGTACGAGGACGCTCAGGAGAACTTCGTGCTCAAGATCCTCTTCTGCAAGCAGTCGGACCGGGGCCTCTACACCTGCACGGCGTCCAACCTGGTGGGCCAAACCTACAGCTCCGTGCTGGTCGTCGTACGAGGTGAGCGCCTCGCCCGAGGGGCGGGGAGTGCACGGTCCCCGCCCAGGTCGCTGCCCGCAGAGCGCAGGAGCAGGCGCCTCCCCAGTCCCGCCCCCACCTGGAATGGAATCCGTGGTGGAATCCTGAGGCAGAGCTGTTGGCGGCTCTCGCCTCTTCGGGCCCAGGAAATGAGGGCGACACGGATGACCCTCGGCCTGTCCCATTGTCTTTGTGAGAGTCACATGAGTGAACAAAGCGCTTTGTCCTAAGCACCCCCTCCTCTGAGACACTGTCGGGGTGAGCCAGGCCCTCCACCCCAGTGACAGGTTGCCAAAGGGGTCTCCCAGGCAGAGTCCGAGAGAAAGGCAAGGGCTGGGGCTCGGGCTGGGGCCGAGCCGGGTTGAGCCAGTTCACAGGTTCCCGTTGAGGATCCCTGGAGGGGTCTGGGGCTCCCTCTGGGTTCTGGAGGGAAGCCCTGGCAGGCGACGTGATCAGGTCCTGCGGGCAAGTTGGCGAGGCTCCTAAGAGCAGAGACTGACCTCCACTTCTGACCCGCTGTAGGATCTCAGGGCGCTCCGACCTTCAGTGCGCGCCCCAGGCCATGGCCCACGCGGAGGAAACAGCCCGGTTCCTTGGGGGAGGGGGTCTGCACAGGGGGAAATGCGCAGGGCAGCGGGGCCTGGCCCACAGCCGGTGCTCAGGGACTGCAGTGATCTGGCGCTGGCCCTGCCGCCTGGCTGCTGCGTGGGCGTGAGTCCCCCGAGCTTTGCGCTGGGCTGCTGGCTGGGGCCTCGGTTCTCCTTTTTGTCTTCAGGACATCTCCTTCTGTTTAAGGGAAGGGGGCTCTTCAGGTTCTGTGCCCTCGCCCGCCCCTGTCCCGCCTCCATCCCCCTACCTCCCTACACGCTTCCCTGCTGCTCGCCTGCCTCTCCACTCCCCCCTGCCCCGTAGCCCCCTCAACCCTGCCCTGGTCCCCCGCCCCCACGCTCCAGCTTCCCACTCCGAGCCCCTTAACCTGCCCCCCTTCCTGCCCTCCCCCGCAGCTCACCGCTGCCCCAACCCCACGCTCTGCCCCCTCCCCCCTCCTCTGTCTCCTCGGAGCTCTCTTCCCTGCCTCGCCGCTGCAAGCATCCCGCCGCCCCAGCACCTCTCACGCGCCTCCTCCCCTCAGAGCCCGCCGTGCCCTTCAAGAGGCGACTTCAGGACCTGGAGGTGCGGGAGAAGGAGTCGGCCACGTTCCAGTGCGAGGTGCAGCTGCCGTCCACGGAGGCTGCGTGGTACAAGGAGGACACGCGTCTGTGGGCCAGCGCCAAGTACGGCATCGAGGAGGCGGGCACTGAGCGCAGGCTCACGGTGCGCAACGTCTCGGCCGACGACGACGCCGTCTACATCTGCGAGACCACGGAGGGCAGCCGCACCGTGGCAGAGCTCGCGGTGCAAGGTGGGAGGGGTCGGGCGGGAAAGGGGTAGGGTCCTACGGGGGGGGGGCAGGGGTCATGTGGGGGTGAGGGCAGGGGTCCTATGGGGGGTCAGGGGTCGTGTCGGGGGAGCGCAGGGGTCCTGTGGGTGGCAGCAGGGGTTGGGGGGTAGGGGTCCTGCGGGTGGCAGCGCCATGCGGGTGGTGAGGCCTTCCTTGCAGGAGGTGGGCAGAGATCGGAAGGGGCTGGGCAGGGGTCCTGAGGGATGCCGACAGGGGTCCCGTGGGGGGGGGGGGTGCAGGGGCCGGAAGGGGCAGGGAAGGGGTCCTGGCGGGGCAGGGGTCATGCGGGATGGGGCAGGGGTCCTGCGGTGGTGGGGGTAGGGTCCTACGGGGGGAGCAGGGGTCATGTGAGGGTGAGGGCAGGGGTCCTACAGAAGGTCAGGGGTCGCGTGGGGGGAGGGCAAGGGTCCTGCGGCTGGTGGGGCCATGCAGGTGGAGGGGTCATGTGGAGGGTGGGGCCTTGCAAGGAGTGGGCAGGGATGGGAAGGGGCAGGGCAGGGGTCCTGAGGGATGGGGACAGGGGTCCTGGGGGGGCAGGTGTCTTGCGGGGGCACTGGGGGCATCATGCAGGGGGCGTGGGGCCATGTGGGGGGTGGGGGGAGGGTGTCTTGCGGGGAGGGTGTCTTGTGGGGATGGACAGGGGCCTGGAAGGTGTGCTGGAGGGAGGCTGGGGCAGGGGTCCTGTCTGACCAGCCCCTCACCCTGACCACCACAGGAAACCTCATTCGGAAGCTCCCGAGGAAGACTGCAGTCCGCGTGGGTGACACGGCCATGTTTTGTGTGGAGCTGGCCAGGCCCGAGGGCCCTGTCCACTGGCTGAGGAACCAGGAGGAGATGGTGGCCGGGGGCCGCGTGGCCATCACCACAGAAGGCATGTGCCACACGCTGACCATCTCCCAGTGCAGCCTGGAGGACATGGGCGAGGTGACCTTCACTGCTGGTGACTGCCGGACGTCCACCCAGTTCTTCGTGTCTGGTAAGGGCCTGGGGAGTGCCCTTGGATGGACAGTGCCCTTTGCCTCCTTCGTCCATGGGGCCCTGCTGTGCTCTCCAGCCCGCTGCACGGAGGGCTTTGGGGACTGAACCAATGGGTCATAGCTTCAGTTTCCTGGGGCCCCTGGTTTGTTTGCGCCCTTCTTCACTGTGATCACCCCAGGTGACTGTGAGGTAGCAGTCCTGTTGGCCTCCCCACTCTATGAACCAAATTAGAAGGTAGGGATTGTTGTGGGTGGCATGGGGTGGGTGTGGGAAGTCAGGTGTGGGCATGTCCTCTTTCTGTGACCTTTGGTATCCCATTTGTAGATTGGGTGGTAGGTCACTCCCCCCACCACACTCATTGGTCAGCCCTTGGTTGGGGTAGGAATGTGTCCCTGCACACAGGTCTGAGCACCCTCAGAGTGGTCACTGCACCTGCTTTGGTCACTGGTTAGCCTAAGACCTGCAGAAACGGATAAGCCTGGTCCCCAGGCCACGTGCACAGTTTGAGTGGCCTGAAGCCGGAGCACTCTTCCCACTGCAACCAAAGAAATGGCCACAGGGCTGGGACAGGGGTGGCGGGCCCACGCCCTCCCTGGGCCCAGTGTCCCCTTCCTTGTGCCTTGGCCATTCCCAGATCATGAAAGTAGCTCCCCCAGCAGGGTGGGGTTCTGTGACCCCTTGAAGGGCTGAGCTTGGAGCCAGGGCCTTGGGAGGGAACTGCCAGTCAGTGATATTGACTGTGCTCTCTCCAGCCCCTAGGAGGCCGCCCCTGCATGCCCCTGAGGCCCCTGTGGTAAAGGGAAGGACAGAGTGCTCTGTCACCCTTGCCTGGTCCCCACCACCCCATGGGGACCGCCCTGTCCCCATCGACGGTTATCTGGTGGAAAAGAAGCGGCTTGGTGCCTATACCTGGAGCCGGTGCCACGAGGCGGAGTTGGTGGCTGAACGTGAGCTGACTGTGGCCAGCGTGGCTGAGGAGGGGGACTTCCAGTTCCGGGTATCAGCTGTGAACAGCTTTGGCCAGAGCCCCTACCTGGAGTTTCCAGGGACTGTCCACCTGGGTAAGTGAGGAAGGCTCCTGGAGCCTGCCCTGAGGGCTTCCTGGGGGAGGGGGAACTTGGGCTCTGGAGGGGGAGCAGAGGAGGGCAGAGGCCGGCCCCTTCCTAAGGCCCTCACTCTGCAGCCCCCCAGCTGGCTGTGAAGACTCCTCTGAAGGCGGTGGAGGCGGTGGAGGGTGGCGAGGTGACCTTCTCGGTGGACCTCACTCTGGCCTCTGCTGGAGAGTGGTTCCTGGATGGCCAGGCCCTAAAGGCCAGCAGTGTGTATGTGATCCGTCACGACGGCACGCAGCATGCCCTCACCATCCGCTCCGTGTCCGCCAGCCTGCATGGCGCTGAGCTCAAGTTCGTGGCCAACGGAATTGAGAACAGCATCCGTATGGAGGTCCGAGGTAGGGGGACCCCAGCTGTGACCCCCCAGGCCTCTTCCCTAGGGGCAGGGTGGGCTCCCAAGTGGTCTCCTGGATGTGGCAAGCAGGGGAGGGGTGTGTGGCTGTGACCCCCCCCAGGCATCTTCCCTAGGGCCAGGTGGGCTCTGGGTGGTCTCCTGGATGCGGTGGGCAGGACAGAGGAGGGGGGTGTGAGGCAGCTTGCCCAGGGCTGGGGGCGGCCTCAGCCTCAGTGTGAGTGGAGGAGGAGCTGCAGGACCTCACTTCTGCATCTGTCTGCTCCCCTCTCTCTCTCTGCAATCTTGTCTCTTCCTCTTTTTTTCTGTCTGTTCTCCCATACCCCACCCCCCACTGTGTCCACTCTTTACTATCTCATTCTCTTGCCCATACATCCTCTCTGTCCGCTTCCTCTGTCCACTCTCCTCTGCCCCCTCCCCATCCCTGTCCATCTCCTCTGTCCACCTCCTCTGTCCCCTCCCCCTCCATGTCCATCTCCTCTGTCCACTCTCCACTGTCCCCTCCCCCTCCCTGTCCCCGTCCGTCCCCTCTGTCTGCCTCCTCTGTCCACCCCCTCCCTCTGCCCCCTCCCCTCTGCCCCCTCTCCCTCTGTCCACCTCCTCTGTCCCCTCCCCAATGTCCCCTCCCTTTGTCCATCCCCAATGTCCCCTCCCCATCTGTCCACCCCTCTCCCTCTGCCCCCTCTCCCTCTGCTCCCTCCCCTTCTGCCCCCTCCCCCTTTGCCCCCCCCCCCCGTCCACCCCTCTATCTATGTCCCCTGTGTCCACCTGTGTGGCCCCACACAGCCCCAGGGCTGGCCGCCAAGCGTCCAGTGGCAGCTGTGAGGGAAGTGCTGGCCCGGCTGCATGAGGAGGCGCAGCTCTTGGCAGAGCTCTCAGACCAGGCTGCGGCGGTGACATGGCTGAAGGATGGCCACGTGCTGCCCCTGGGCCCCAAATACGAGGTCCAGGCGAGTGCCGGACAGTGGGCACTGCTGGTGCGGGATGTGGTGCGAGACGATGCTGGCCTGTACGAGTGTGTCAGCCGTGGGGGCCGCATCGCCTACCAGCTGTTAGTGCAAGGTGATGTCCTCTGTGTGTGTGTGTGTCCACGTCCTTGCCTGCCCACCATCACCATGGTCACGGCCACACGTTATGTTCCCAGCTCTGGGCAGGCTCTAGGGGGTCTGGGCAGTGGGAGCCCCTGTCCTCTGTCCTTGTGGGAGGGTGGGGGACTTAGCTGATCTTGGGGAGCGGGAGTCTGGGGAACTGGCTCCAGTGACACTATGGTGTGAGAGGTGGACAGCCTGTGAGAGGGTGGGGAGGGTCTTCCTAAGAGCAGGTGGTGCGTGAGTGGTTGGAGGTCAGCATCCCAGGCCAGTCCTGCCTCTGAATGGGACCCTGGTCAGTGAGGCCCTGGAGCTCTGGGCATCTCCATCTGCTGTCTGAGTGGGTGGACGTGTGGCCAGGGCTCTGCCAGCTCCCTGACCTGCCCATGTGCCCTTGCAGGGCTCACTCCCTTTCTGCACAAGGACACAGCTGGGGGCTTGGTGGATGCCGTGGCCGGGGGCCCAGCCCACTTTGAATGTGAGACTTCTGAGGCCCAGGTTTGTGTGCGCTGGTACAAGGATGGCACGGAGCTCAGCCGCTCCAGCCAGCGCTTCCTGCAGGAGGACGTGGGAACGTGGCACCGGCTGGTGGCAGCCTCGGTCACCAAGCAGGATGAGGGCACCTACTCATGCCGTGTGGGCGAGGACTCCGTGGACTTCCAGCTGCGTGTCAGTGGTGAGCTGCAGCCTCCAGGACTTGGTGGTAGGAAGCAGGTCCGGCTGCATCAAGCACTTGTGAGGCCAAGCTGCCCTGCCCTTCCTTTTTTCCAAGAATGCTTGTGGGGGTGCAGTTGCTTCCGGAATTGGGGAAAGAAGGTGCCCACAGAACTAACGTTTAGATGAGAGAAGAGTGTGGGTATGAAGAATAAAAGATAAGAAATTTGCAGCCCTTTTTCTCTTTTCAAGGATGAAAAAGTGAGGCTGGCAAGACCCAAAAGGTGCCGGAAGCCACCTCGGCAGGTTAAATTGGGATCTTGATGGACGAGGCTCTGGCTCTTTCTAGAACCTATTGGTGCATCTTGGTGGATTCTCAGGATCTGGCTTTGCCTTAGTAGGGTCTTGGCCACTGCCCCCCATGCCTCCCTCCATCTGTCCCCAGGCACCAGCCGGGGTACCCATCATGCTCAGAGGGGTCAGGGCACAAGCCCCACCCTGTGCCTGAGGAGGGTCCCACTGGCAGCACCTGACATGAAGGATTCCCAAGGTGGCCTGGAGTCTACAGCATGTCTGTGCCTTGGCTCCAGGTCTTGGGGAACCTCACCTAACTAAGACCTCTGACCACCTGTCCCTCCCTGTCCTTAGAGCCCTCAGCCGTGTTTGCCAAGGGGCAGCCGGCACGCAGTGAGGTGCAGGCCAAGGTGGGGACCAGCGCCATGCTGAGCTGCGAGGTGGCCCAGGACAAGACGGAGGTGACGTGGTACAAGGGCGGGAAGAAGCTGAGTGCCAGCTCCAAAGTGCGCATGGAGGCCACGGGCTGCAGCAGGAGGCTGGTGGTGCAGCAGGCGGGGAAGGTGGACGCCGGGGAGTACAGCTGCGAGGCCAGGGGAGAGAAGGTCTCCTTCTGCCTGGACATGACAGGTCAGTTGATGAGGCAGATGTATGACCGTATCCCAGGAACAGGCCTGGAGGAAGTATATAGGTGGGGGCTGGGGCAGTGATCTGCAGCTTGGTCAGGGCCTGTATCAGTCAGTTATCTGGTGCCATGTAAGAAGTACCCCCAAACTTTGGAGACGGTTGGTTCTGTGGTTAGGAACTCGGGCAGGGCTCAGTGAGACTGTTCATTTCTGCTGGGACAGGAAGATCCAGCCTGGCTTCATCCATGCATCTGAGGTCCTAGTAGGGGTGGTTTCAGTGGATGCATCTATCTGGGACAGCAAGCCTCTCTCTCCTTGTGATGCTGGCGAGGCTCACTCCTCTGTGTGGGATCCCTTTCTTTCCTCATGATGCCTCACCCCAGGGCCCATTTCTTCCTGGGGAGAGCCGGCTCCTTCCCCTCAGGGCATAGCAGAGCTACAGGGCTCGTTAATGTCTGTGCTCAGAGTGTGACCTCCGTCATCTTGTATGGTGGAAAGACAGGCATAAGGCCAGTCTGGTTTCAAGGTGGGGGAGAAGTAGACCCCACCGTTGAGGGATGTGGACGCAGGGAGGCTTGGCTTATCAGGGACCACTTCTAACAGTCTATCACAGGGACATCCCGGGGACACAGTTTCTGTCTGTCTCTAATTCTCTGCCTTCCTGAACACAAGATAAGGATCTTTCTAATGCTTGTTGCCTCATGGTCACAAGATGGCTTCCACAGCTCTGGCCATCACATTCAAGGTGGGAAAACATGCAAGGGGTGTTTTTTTATTCCTTTTTTGTCTGCTGTGCAATAAATTATCACAAAATCAGTGGTTTCAAACACTCTGATGGCCACACCCCCCTGCAGATAGCCTGGAAAAATGTGCCCCTGGCCCTACTGCCTCAGCAGTGGGACGTCAAGAGTGGAGGAGGTGGGCCAGTGGTTACATGGCTGGCCTGTGTGTGTGCTGGGACTGCCCTGTCCCACGGGGTGGCTGCACGCTGAGATTGGACACCCTGTTCAAGGCAAGCAGTGCAGGGATCAGAGTGTAGATAGGGTCAGATCTAACCTCTGTTGGGTGACTGGGGCAACCTGTCAGTGTTGTGTGTCCCTGAAACTCACCTGTGTCCCCAGACCTCAGAACGTGGCCTAATGTGGACATGGGGTCTTTGCAGAGGTGATCAAGGTTGAGGTGGATCTTGAGGTGAGAGCATCCTGGATCAGGGTGGGTCCTTATGAGATGAGGGAGGGGGATTTGAGATGGCCACATGGAGACAGAGGCAGAGATTGGGGATCTGGGCACAGCCATGAGCCCAGAATGCCTGGGGCCCTGGCAGCTGGGAGAGGCAGGAGGGACCCTCCTGGAACCTTCCAAGGGAGCGCGGCCCTATGGCACCTTCACCTGTCTCCTGGCCTCCAGACCTGGGAAAGAACAAAGCCTGCTGTCCTAGGCCCCCCATTTGTGGTCATTTGATCCTGCCACCTGTGACTCAGTTTCATTTTCTGCGAAGTAGTAACAGAGCTTCTAAGACTTTGCTGAGAGACTCTGTCCATAAGACCATCCCTGGTGCTCTGTGAGAAGCACAGGCCTCCCGTCCAGACACTGTGAAATCTGGCCTCTGAACCAAGGTTCTGGGGGTGAGGTAGGGAAGAGAGGGGACAACAGCTTGCTTGGTGGGGCTGGGGCTGAGGTCCAGGCAGGAGGGTCCTGGCATCAGGTCCTGGAGGATGAGCCCAAGTGTATCAGGAGGGTGGTGCTCAGGGAGTGAGTGTACGTCAGGGTGCCCGAAAAGTTCTGGAAGGCAGCTGGTGGTGTGTTGAGGCTTGGGATAGGAGGCTGAACAGGAACTGGTGCCAGGTAATTGAGTAAAATGCCATAAAGTCTACCCTTGTACAGCATACAATTCTGTGGTTTTAGTACATTCACAAGGCTGTGTGATCGACCGCACCACCACCTAGTTCTAGAACATTGTCATAACGCTGTGACATGCTAAACCCACCATCACCCTGTGTTTACCCTCCCCCATGGACTCATGAATCCACTTTCTGCCTCTGTGGGTTTGCCTGTTGTGGACACTTTATTTAAATGGAGTCATACAGCATGTAGACTCTTAAGTCCGGCTCTTTCCATCGAGCACCATGTTTCCAAGGTCCATCCATGCTGTACCATCAGTGCTTAATTCTCTTATGGCCAGTAACATTTCCACCATGTGGATTGTGTCCCACATTTCGTCTTTTTATCAGCTAACGCATATCATGGTTGATCCTAGTGTTTGGCTGTTACCAACAGTGCTGCTAGAACATTCTTACATGGGTGAACATATATTTTCAGTTCTCTTGGGGTTGCTTGGTCATAAGTAATTTTATGCTTAACTCCCTGGAGGACCATTCTCCACAGTGGCTGCCCCCTTTTACATTCCCACCAACAGTGTGCAAAGGTCTTTCTCCACATCCTTGCCAGTGCTCATTATTTTTATCTATTTGTTTTTTGCTTCTAGCCACACTAGTGGGCATGAGGAGGTATCTCATTGTGGTCTTGTTTTGAATTTTCCAGATGATGCATGATGTTGAGCATCTTTTCATGTACATGTTGGTCATGTGCATGTCTTCTTTGGAGAAATGTCTATTCAGGTCTTCTGCCTTATTTTTAAATTCTGTTATCTTTTTATTGTTGCATTGTAAGAGTTCCTTACATATTCTGGATACTAGATCCTTATCAGATAAAAGATTTTCAAATATTTTCTGCCATTCACTTTGCTGAGAGTGTCCTTTGATGCACAAAAGTTTTTTAATTGTGATGAAATACAATGCACCCTCTTTTGTTGCTTGTATGTTTGGTGTCCTAAGAAACCAGTGCCTGATCCAAGGTCACACCAGTTGACACCTGTTTTCTTCTAAGAGTTGTCTAGTTTTTGCTCTTACATTTAGGTCTTTGATTCACTTTGAGTTAGTTTTTCTATATGGTGTGATATAGGGATCCAGGTTCATTCTCTGCATGTGGGGATTCAGTTATTCCAGCACTGTATGTTGAGCAGACGTTTCCCCCAGTGAGTTTTCTTGGTACATTTGTCAAATATAAGTTGATATTGGGGCATCTGGGTGGCTCAGTTGGTTGAACATTGGACTTAGGCTCAGGTCATGATCTCACAGCTCATGCGTTTGAGCCCCGCATCAGGCTCTGTGCTGACAGTGTGGAGCCCACTTTAGATCCTCTGTCTCCCTCTCTCTGCCTTTCCTCCACTACGTGTGCATGCG
Organism: Panthera pardus; assembly: GCF_024362965.1. Classification (NCBI taxonomy): domain Eukaryota; kingdom Metazoa; phylum Chordata; class Mammalia; order Carnivora; family Felidae; genus Panthera; species Panthera pardus. Next base: position 2,301,536 of record NW_026526654.1, read on the forward strand.
TGCTCTCTCTTTCCCTCTTTATCACAAAAATAAACACTAAAAAAATCATCTGACCGTCAATGTTGGGATTTACTTCTGGATTCTCAATTCTGTTCTATTGATACATAGAACTGTCTGTTCTATGTCAGTACCACAGTTTAGATCACTGTAGCTTTGTGGTGGGTTTTGAAATTGGCAAGTGTGAGTCCTCAAACTTTGTTCATTTTTCTTTTTAAGATTTTTTTGAGTATTTGAGGTCCCTGCATTTCCACTTGAATTTTAAGATCAGCTTTCAAATTTTGCAAAAATGGCAGCTGGTATTTTGATTATTATAGTACTGAATGTGTAGATCAATTTGAGTATTGCTGTTTTAACAACATTAATCTTCTGATCCGTAAATACAGGCTACCTGTCTATTTATCAAGCTTTTTAATTTTTTTCCCAAAATTTTACAGTCTTCAGTGTAAAAGACTTGTGGAGTTTGTTGCCATGCATTCATTTTTCTTGATGCTTCTTTAAATGGAATTGTTTTCTTAATTTCACTTTCAGATGGTTTGTTGCTAATACACAGAAACAGAACTAACTTTTGAATATTGGCCTTGAGTCCTACAACCTTGCTGAACTGGTTTACTCACCTATTAATTCTTTCATGGATTCCTAAGGATATTTAAAAACATTTTTTAATGTTTATTCATTTTTGAGAGACAGAGAGAGACAGAGCATGAGCAGGGAAGGGGAAGAGAGAGAAGGAGACACAGAATATGAAGCAGGCTCCAGGCTCTGAGCTGTCAGCACAGAGCCCGACACAGGGCTTGAACTCATGGACCATGAGATCATGACCTGAACTGGAGTCAGACGCTCAACTGACTGCGCTACCCAGGCGCCCCTAAGGATATTTTTTTAGATACAAAAAGGTGTCACCTGCATGTACAGATAGTTTTACTTCTTTATTTAAAGTTTAGATGCCTTTCATTTTGTTGTTGATTATTAATTGAACCTCTTTACTTTTTGTAGGTCTGTTCAGATTTTCTATTTCTTCTGGGGTCAGTTTTGATAATTTGTGTATTTCTGTGAGTTTGTCCATTTTGTCTGGGTTGTCCAATTTGTTGGCATACAATTGTTCATGGTATTCTCTTACCATGCTTTTAATTTCTCTAAGATCTGTACTGATGTCCCCACATTTATTTCTGTTTTAATAATTTGAGACTTCAAACTTTCTGGGTCAGTCTAGCTAAAGGTTTGTCAATTTTGTGGATTTTTAAAAATGTCCTTTGTTCTTTCTATTGCTTTTTTATTCTCTATTTCATTTGTCTCCACTCCAGTCTTTATTCCCCTCCTTCTTCTAACTTGGGGTTTTGCTTACTCTTTATAGGTTTGTTATAGTTTTATAGTTTTAAGCTTTATAGTTTTATAGTTTATAGTTTTGTTTATAGTTTTATGGTTTTTTAGAGAGAGAATGTGTGTGCATGTGAGGGGGGATGGGCAGAGGGAAAGAAAGAGAATCTTAAGCAGGTTCCACACTCAGTGTGGAGCTGGACGTGGGGCTCAATCCCATGTTCCTGGGATCATGACTGAAGCCGAAATCAAGAGTCAGACACTCAACCAACTGATCCACTCAGGTGCTCCATAGTTTCTTAAAGTGCGAAGTTAAGTTATTGATTTGTGCTCGTCTGTTTTGACATAGACCTATAATATACAACTATCAGCGCTTTCAGTGCACCTTAGTAGTCCTGAGGTGTTGTGTTTTCATTTCCATCTATCTCAAAATGTTTTCTAATTTTCCTTATAATTTTTTAAGAGTGCATTGTTTCATTTTGACAGGCTTGTGAATTTTCCAGTTTTCCTTCTATTATTGATTTCTAGCTTCACTCCACTGTGGTTGGAAAAGACTGTTTGTATTATTTCAATCTTTTTACATTTATTGAGACTTGTTTCCTGGCCTCTCCCATGCTCTGTGCTTTAGTGAAGTGTGTTTCCTGTTGTGGTTGGCTGAAGAGTTCTGTAGACTCAGCTGGGTCTGCTGGTGTGCACTGCTGTTTATTTAGTGAGCTCCTGTCTGGCTGTATGTCCATTACTGAAAGTGGGGCATTGAATTATCCAACTATTATTGTACGACTGTCTGTTTCTCTCTTTAATCAGTTGGTTTTCACTTCGTGTGGTTTGGTCTCTCCTGTGAGTTGTGCTTATGTTCATAGTTATCAGATCTTCTTGATGAGTTGACCCTTTTATCAACTTATGATGTCCTTAATCAATACATTATTCAATCAATATATAGTGTTTTGTAATGGTTTGCCTTAAAGTCTGTTCAACCTGACAACATAAAAACCATCTTGTCTGGTTGCTCTTTGTAAGGAGCATATCTTCACTTTAAAATTATTTGTTTCAAAAAACCCTATTTGTGTCTTTGGATCTAAAGTGAGTCTCTTGTAGACAGCATATTTTTTTTTTAATCTGTTTTGCCAATCTCCACCTTTTAGTTGGAGAATTACTATTAACAGTTAAATTAATATTTACAAAGAAGGACTTCTACTATTTTTCTCTCTTTAAATTTTTTAAAAAATGTTTCTTTATTTTTGAGAGAGAGGGAGAGACAGAGTGTGAACAGGGGAGGGGCAGAGAGAGAGGGGGACACAGAATTTGAAGCAGACTCCAGGCTCTGAGCTGTCAGCACAGAGCTTGATGCAGGGCTTTAACTCATGTGCCATGAGATCATGACCTGAGCCAAAGCTGGACGCTCAACCGACTGAGCCACCCAAGCACCCTGTATTTTTCTCTTTTAATATGTCATATCTTTTTTGTTCCTCATTTTCTCTATTACTGTTTTTTACATTTAACTTATTTTTTTCTATTTTCATTTCCTTCTCACTTCTTTTTCTGTACTCAGAACTAAGTATATATATTTATTATATTTAATTTAACATGACTTTATATATATTATATATGTTTATGTACAATATTTACTCTTTTGTCTGTCTATATACCTTCGTACCTACCTACCTACCTGTCTAGTTTTTTCTTAGTGTCTACTGTCTACTCTTAGTGGTTTTGACAGTTAACATCTTAACTTTATAATAATCAAGTTTAAAATTATACCATCTTAGTTTAAATAAGAAATTGCTTCTTTACAGCTCTGTGTGCACACACAAAGGACAGCTTTATGTTGTTATCATCATAAATTATGTCTTCATATACCAAATTTAGTCAGTTAACTTTATGGTTTTATAATTATTGCTCATGCATTTGCATTTTAAGTCATCTGGGAAAAAAGAATAGTTAAAAACTAAAAATACTGGCTTTTATATTTACCAGTGTCCTTTACTGGTAAATATATTTACTCTTGTCCTTTATTTTTACATATGATTTTAAGTTACTGTCAGTGTTTTTTCATCTAAACCTGAAATGCCTATTTACCATTTCTTGAGGGTAGTTATAATGCAACAAAATCCTGTGTTTGTTTGACTGGGAATGTATTAATTTCTCCTTCACTCTTAGGGATAGTTTTGTCAGATATTAAGTTCTTGGTTGATAGTTTGTTTTTTTTTTTTTTTTTCACTGAGAAGTTTAAACACATCACCCATTACCTTCTGACCTCTATGGTTTCTGAAGGGAAATACGCTGTCACTCTTAGTAGGAGTACTTGTGACAACTGGCTTTTCTCTTTCTGCTTTCAAGATTCTTTTTGTTTTTGGCTTTTGACAATTTTGATATAATCTCTCTCTGTGTGGCTCTCCATTAGTTTGTCTTGCTTGGAGTTTGTTGAACTTCTTGGATGTTAATTTTAGAGATTTTTGATCATTTTTTTCTTAAACATTCTCAGTGCCTCTTCCTCTTGCCCTCTCCCTATAAATATCCCCCATGTGCATATATTGCCCAATGGGCATCTAAGGCTCTGTTCATTTTTCTTCATTCTTATTTCTTTCTGCTCCTCAGACTGGATAATTTCAAGAGACCTATGTTCAAATGTGCTAATTCTTCCTTCTGTGTGCTCAAAGCAGATGCTGAACCCCTCTAGTGACTTTCCATTTCAGTTATACTTTTCAAATATAGAATTTCTATTTAGTTTTAGAGATCTATCTTGTTATTGATATTCTCTACTTGGTGAGACATTTTCCTCAAACATTACTTTATTCTATGAGAAATGATTTCCTTCGGTTCTCTGAACATATTTTAACTGGATGACATAATGACTTTGACTGGTGAGATAGTATCTGGGTGTTCTCAGGGACAGTTCCTGTTGACTGCTTCCTTTCCTGTAACAGGCCATGCTTCTTTGCATGCCATGTCATTCTTTGTTGATAAGTGGAATGTTAAATAATTTAACATGGGAACTTGAGTTCAGATTCTCCAACCCCTCCCCCAGGTTGTTGTTGTTGCTTTTTGTTATTGTTGCTGTTGTTTGTGTGTCCAGTGACTTTTCTGAACGACTTCTGTGAAGTATGCATTTTTGTGCTGTGTGAACCACTGAAGTCTCTGATTGGTTAGTTTATTGGTCAGCTAATGGTTTTGTAGTGATTTCCTTAGATGCTAGTAACCAAGAGGTCTCCCAGTTCTTGCCAAGGGCCATTGTGTTGTTACATGCATATGCCACTCAGCAAGGCAGTTTCTGAATTTACACTTGTCCTTACTTTATGCTTTACAGCCTCAAGGTTAGCCTGATGTGTGACTTTAGGGCCTATTCAAGTGTTTCCTGAGTATACATATATATGTGGACTTCTAGATGCCCAGGGATGTGCCAGAGCTTTCCAAAGCCCTCTATAGACATCTCATTCTTCAGCTTTTCCTTGTAAGCTGATTAGTTAGCCTCTTCTCTGCCTGACTGTGACCCCACTTCAAGCAGCCATGATCAGTAGTGCATGTGATTGTTTTTAACAAATGCCAATGGGGAAAAGGCTGTTTGCATGGGATGGCCTTCTGTTTAGGTTTGAATAATAAGGAAAGAAGGAATGAAGACAGACAGATAGACAGACAGACAGACAGACAGACAGACAGACAGGCTTGTGAGTGGAGTTTGCCAGTGAACCACCAATAGGTCAAATAATGATAATTCCCTGGGAATGGGCTGTGAAAGAGCTCTTGTCTCATTCTACTCCCTCATGTGGGTTCCAAGTGCCAGTGTTCCCTGTGATTGTGGACTGTTGGTTTTCCAGGCTACCTCAGAGTTAGGGAGGAGAGTATGAGGATTGGGTATGTTAAAACACCACAAATCTTGATGTTCTTACTGAGATTCAGCTGTTTTCCTTGAGTACATGCCTCCTAGATTGCTGCAAGCCTTCCGTTAATTTCCAGAACACTAAAAAAGTTGACTGCAACAATTTTGCAAGGTTTATGCAATTTTTAAAAAGTTATTTTGCCATTTTTGCTGACATCTCTTTGAGTGATTTTAAAATATTTAACCAGCATTGTAATCCTGGGATTAAGGCTACTTGATTGTGGTTTGTTATTCTTTTTACCTGTTTCTGATTCAATGTGATGCTGTTTGGTTGAGTATTCTTATATTTATTTTCTTAAGGAATTCTGGCTTGTAGTATTCTTATACTGTCTTTGTCTGGTTTTGTCACCAGAGTAATGCTGGCCTCACAAAATAGGTTGGAAAGAGTTCTCTTCTCATCTGTTTTCTGTGAGAGATTGTGTAGAATCAATGTGATTTCTCTTCCTTCTTTTTTTTTAATTTTTATTTTTTTTTATTTTGAGAGAGAAAGAGAGAGAGAGAGAAAGGGCAAGTAGGGGAGGGACAGAGAGAGAGGGAGACACAGAATACGAAGCAGGCTCCGAACTGTCAGCACAGAGCCCGACACGGGGCTTGAACCCACGAACCGCGAGATCATGACCTGAGCCGAAGTCAGATGCTTAACCAACTGAGCCACCCAGGTGCCCCTTCTCTTCTTTCTTTATTTTTGTTTTAGTTATTTCCCTGATAAAGTCAGTGAAGTCTTCCTAACCTAGAAATTTGTTTCTTTAGAAGATTTAAACTTTGAAAACATTTTATTTATAGTGATGAAACTGTTCAAGTTACCTATTTCCTCTTGGGCAAGTTTTAGTAGTTTGTGGTTTTTGAGGAATTGTTTTGTCTCATCAAATTTGTTTAATTTATGTGCATAGAATTGCTCATAATGTTTTCTTATTATACTTTTAATGCCAGCAGGGTCTGGGAGATGTTCTGTTCCATTCCTGACATTGTTAGTTTAGGTCTTTTCTCTTTTTTCTTTACTAGTCTTGTTAGAGATTTATCAATTTTACTGATCTTTTCAAAGAACCAGATATGGTTTTCATTGATTTCTCTATTTTTTCAATCTAACTGATTTCTGTTCTTATCTTTATTACTTTTCTTTCTGCTTGCTCTTGGTTTATTTGCTTCTAATTTCTTAAGGTGGAAGTATAGATTAATGATTGAATTTTTTCTTTTCTATTAAAAATATTTAATAGTGTTAAAGTTTCACTAAGCATTGCTTTAAATTTATCCTAAAAATTTTGATATGTTGATTTTCATTGTTGTTCACTTTAAAATATTTACTAATTTCCTTTGAGACTTCTTTGACTTCTATATTTTTCAGAAGCATCCTCTTATCTTTCTGTTATTGACTTCCAGTCTAATTCCATTTTGGTCATACATACATACATACATACATACTTTGTATTACTTCAATTTAAAAAATGTTTTAGAAATTTCTTTTCTGAACTACTATGGCCTATGTTGGTAAATGTTCCACGTATAGTTGAAGGGAAGGTATATTCTGTTGCTGTTGGGTGGAATGCCTTACAAATATGAGTTAGGTCATGCTGGTTGATGGTTTGATTCTTCTATACCCCTGATGATCTTCTGTCTACTAGTTCAATCAATTGTTGTGTGAAGAGTGTTGAAAACTTCAGCTATACATGTGGACTTTCTATTTTACTTTCAGTTCTGTCAGTTTTTACTTTGCATGTGTTGAAGCTCTGTTGTCAGGGGCTTACTCATTTAGTATTGTTATGCATTCTTTGTAAATGTAACTCTTTTATCTTTATAATATCTCTGGTAATTTTCTTGGCTCAAAGGTTTACTTTATTTTAATTTTAATATAATAATATTAATATAAATTAATTTTAATATGATATTAATATAAATATTCCAGTTTTGTTTTGATTACTGCTTGCACTGTGTATATTTTTAAAATTCTTTTATTTTTACCTACACATATTTGAAGTGGGTTTTTTGTAGCTAACATAAAGTTGGTACATTTTAAAAAATCAATTCTGACAATTTCTATCTTATAATCAGTGTGTTTACACTATATCCATTTAATGAAATAATTGGTATGTTTAGGTCTACTATTTTATTATTTGCTTCTATTTTTTGTCTTTTTCCCTTTTTTTCACATTTCCTGCATTTTTGGGTCATTTGGCATGTTTTTAGTATTCCATTTTAATTTGTCTGTTGTGGTTCTATGTATATTTTTGTGTGGTCACCCTAGGGATTGTGTTAAACATATTCAACTCCTTAGAATCATTATTTTACTACTTCAATTGGGATGTAGAACTTTTATCAATTTGTAGGTCCTTTTACTCTCCCACCATTATGTTATTAGTTGTTTTATGCACTATGTCTACCATTGAAAACCTCATCAGACAATGTGGTAATTCTTGATTTCAATGATCAAATATATTCCAAAGATTTCAATGGAAGAATAGTCTATTTTGTTTCACCAGTGTATTAGTCAATTCAGGCTTCCATAACAAAAGGCCACAGGGAAAGCCTGGATGGTTCAGTCGCTTAAGGGTCTGGTTCTTGATATCAGGGTCATGAGTTCAAGTCCTGCATTGGGCTCTGTGCTGGGCTTGAAGCCTACTTAAAAACACACACACACACACACACACACACACACACACACACACATGCACACACACACCACAGATTGTGTGGTGTATACAACATAAATTTATTTTCTCATAGTTCTGGAAGCTAGAAGCCCAAGATCAAGGTGCCAGCTTGGCCATGTACTGGTGAGGCCTCCTTTTCTGGCCTGGTTTCTGTGGGTTTATGGAGAGCAAGAGAGATCTCTGGTATCTCTCTCTTATAAAGGTGCCAGTCCTATTGGATTAGGGTCTCACCCTTATGAACTCTTTTAACCATAATTAACTCCTTAAGTGTCCTAATGCCAAAATTGGGGGTTAGGACTTCAACAAATGGATCATGGGAGGGAAGACAGTTCATAGTCCATAACACCCAAATATTTACCATGTGTGTTGGTCTTCCTTAATTCCTGATGTTCTGAATCTTCCTACAATGTCATTTCCCTTAGTAATTCTTGTAGAGGCGATTGGCTGACAGTGAGTTTTCTTAACTTCCTTTCATACAGAATGTCTTTATTTTATCCTCATTCCTGAAGGATATTTTTGCTAGATACAGAATTCTGGGCTGATGGTTCTTTCTTTCAGCACTAATTTTCGATGAGAAAAATTCATGGTCACTCAAGCTGTTCCCCTACAAATCATGGGTTTGTATTCTCTGCCTGCTTTCAAGAGTGTTTGTCTTTTAATTTTCAGTGGCTCTGAAATGGTGTGTCTAGGTGTGGATTTCTTTGGATTTATTCTGTTTGAGATTTACTGGGCTCTCATAATCTGGTTAATGTCTTTTACCAAATTTGAAAAGGTTTGAACTACTGTTTCTTGAAAATATTTTTCTGACCTTTACTCCTCTCTTTCCAGGACTGATGAGATGAATTTCAGTCCTTTTGGTTTCATCCCATAGGTCCCTGAAGCTCTATCTAAAAACTCCCTTTCTTGCTCTTGTTTAGATGGAATAATTTCCATTGATTTATCTTCAAGTTCAGTAAGTCTTCTGTTGTCTGCATTCTGCTACTGAGCCCATTCAGTGAGTTATTTCAATTATTTTATTTCCCCACTTGTAAAAGGTCCATTTGGGTTTTTATATCTTGTTTTTCTTTGTTGAGAGTTTCTGTCTTTCCATTTCTTTCAAGAGTATTTGCTTTCATTTGTTGGACCATTTTTGTAATAGTTGCTTGAAAATCTTTGTCAGATATTTCCAGCATCTGTGTCATTTTGACATTGGTATCTGTTAATAGTCCTCTCCTATGCATGTGAACTGAGAGCTTCCTGGTTTTTCAGGGGGCTGTTTTGGATGGCATCCCGTATATACTGAATGGTATGTTTTGAAACCCTGAGTATTACATTTAATGAGGTATGTTGATCTTAGTAAAGCTGGAAATAGGCCTTGTTGAGTTCAGGCTATCGGTTCCTGCCAACTCCCCGTAGATTGTTTTCTTTACAGAGACTTTGCAGTGCCATTTGAATCTGTCCTGAATGTGCCCACTTAGTGGTAGGTGTGGCTCTGGACAGTGGCCTCTGCCCAGTTCAGAGTTCAAAATTTTTGGTTTGGTTTTTGGGGTCATATTCACTCAAATGTGACTCAGTGGTGATCCCTGGCATTTCTGGACAACCACCTGTTCCAGATCTTCTGTCTTCTTTTTCAGTTCTTTAGTTGGGAAGCTGGAGCTCTAGGCATGTTATTGTGATACTTGCTTTTAATGGTCCCACCTGCACCGGTGTCCAGTGGCAGAATGATAGAAAAGAGAAAGATCAGTGTCCTCCTTCAGTTGCATAGGAATACTATATTCTATACCCTCAGTGTTCTAGGGGTCTCTAATCTTCATGGGCTGGGGCATGAGAGCATGGAGAAAAAATGGGGTATCTTCCATTCTCTCTCAGCACTCGGGGTTCTCTTCCCTAAGTTTTGGGAGAAGGATGGGGACCTGCTTCTGGATGTTGAGCTGCCTTGAGTGCAGGCAAGGGGGGAAAGGTAGACTCACTTCTGGTTTGGTGGACTTTGAATTCTGGTTTTTCTCCCCAATCTGCCTGCTGCTGCTTACTTTGAGAATCTTCAGATGGCTGCTCCATGGCCCTGTGGCTGCATTTGGTGACTGAAACACGGTGGAGTGTTTATGCCCAGAACTGGAACCAAGTGCAGGTGTTTTTGTAAAAATATGGGTTTTAATTTTCTGTAACTATGTAGATGGACCCAAACTTTGGCATTTCTAGTGTGGGACAAATCCTAAGCACCCTTTCAGGGATATTTATAACTCATTCAGGTGAATTTTGAAGGCAAAACACTGTAGCTGGGGGCCTCATGGTGTGGTGGGGTCAGAGTAATCATGGAGGGCTCCCACATGTGCTTCTTCCTGGGCACAGATAGTGGCAGGCCATCTCAAACACACACACATACACATGCATGCACATTTAAACACATACATGCTCATCCATACACACATGCATAGACATACATATACCCATGTACATAAACACATATACATGCTCACAACACACATACACACATGAATAGACATATATGTATTCACATACATTTCAATGCACATACACACTCACAAACATATATACACACAAACATACATACATGACACATATACACATACATACATGCATATTTTTAAAGTTTGTTTATTTTTGAGAGAGAGACAAAGTGGGGAAAGTGCAGAGAGAGAGGGAGACACAGAGTCCAAAAGCAGGCCCCAGGCTCTGAGCTGTCAGCACAGAGCCTGATGTGGGACTTGAACCCACAAACCATGAGATCATGACCTGAGCCGAGGTCAGATGCTTAACCAACTGAGCCACCCAGGCGTCTTCATACATGCACATTTAAACACATACAACAACATACACACGTTTAAACACATGTACAAAGACATGCACACACATATATGTGCACATACAACCGTACCTGCATACCCCCACATATATACACATAGACACACACACACACACACACACACACACACACACAGTGTGATCAGGAATGATTTCATGACATGCATATCAAAGAGATACAGTTTTCTTTAAGATTAGTCTGTGAGGACTCCTATGAAGTGAATGTCAGAAATAACGGAGACCTGGTGCAACTCCACCTTGGGGATGCAGCTGAGTCTGGGGCCACAAAATGAATAGGAGGTGCCTCACTGTACAGTATGAACGTTGTGTGTTCAGCTGGTTATGGATAAAGGTGACAGTTGGCTGTGTGGTTAGGTGTTCTCTGCTTTCACATGGTAGTGTTTGTGAGGACTCATCTGGTGATAGCCTCACGGGTGGAGAAATGATAGAGAGACCATGATTCCAAAAGCAAAGCTGTTGGCTGGGAGGGCAGATGTGGCAGAAGCTCAGGTAGGCATGGCATCCACAAGAAGCATGCAGACTCCACTTAACCCATCTGGTCCCCAAGGACATCTTACTGCAGAGGTTTTGCTTCTGGAGATGTCCAAGTCAAACAGAGGCTGTGGTTGAGGGGACAGAGAGGGATGATGAGTGCGTGAATTCGTGCTCATGTGGGTGTGGGCTGAGAAGCAGGAGACATAGATGAATCTTAAACCCATGTGTGAATACATAGATCTAGGGGTCACCATATGAGACATGGCAGGTAGACAGGAGCATATTTGCTGGAAGAAGCAGGTGACATGCTAGCCTGGGATGTCCAGGGGTGGTCAGCTATCTGGGCATGGTACTCAGTTGACACTGGTCTGGGGTTGGAGATTCAGGATTTGTTGGCATGTTTGTGGTAGGAGGGACTGGGGGAAGAAGTGGCGTGGAAGGAGTGGATGATGATGGGACCTCCCCCTGGGACACTGGGGGACATGAGACCATGTAGGGAGGGGCTTGGGTGGGAGGAGGACCAAAGAACATTGAGGCTGACCACAGCCCCTGCCAGTCACTGCATAGATTTTTGGATCATCATCACTGCCTTCCATCCAGACACCTGTCCTAGGTGGTATCAGGTCACTGAGGACAGGTAGGTGAAATTCAGCCACCTGGATGCCTTATCTTTTTCTCCATGAAAAATATATTTAAGGCATAAAAATAGGACCATTTTTACTTTGGCTATTTGAATTTTAAAAAATATTAGAAATCCAATTAAAAATCTTGTAACTCAAGGATAGTGCCCATTCTTGGTGATAGCATGTAAAGAATTCTCCCTGAAAATACCAATGCTTTGATGTGCAGGCCAAAAACCAAGAGTTCCACTGACTTCTGTTGAGAAAATAGAGAGGCATTCCTGAAGCAGAAAGTCCCTAGTGCATGAAATTGAATAATCTCATGTGGAAAGGTAGGCTTATAAACATCCCATCTGGATTTGGGGTTCCAGCAGTACTGTGGACTTCTGTAATGTGAAAACTCTCCCATCATAGACATCTTAAAATGTGGGACAGAATGTAATAAAGTCAAGTTAAGTTAATATCTGGACTGGCAAGACGAAAAAGGGACATTTCCAGGTGCTAGAAAGGAAGAGGCACTAAGAAACTAAAGCAATGGGTGATGAGTTGGTGCACAATTGGGGGACTTTGGGTCCCAGGGATCTGCATCTGACTTACACCACCAGCTTGCAAATAGACTGTGGGAGCAAAAAGGAAGTGGAACAGAGACCAGCATACAAGGATGGAAACGTTGTAAAACCACATCATTAAAGAAAAGATGGCCCAATAAAGCAATATGCCTTGAGCTCAGGGAGATTATAGGGCACTTGTCTTTCTGCCTTGGCCCAGGTGGGTGGGTTACCTCACCACCCAGGCCACACTTAATACCACTGGCTAAGGAAACCATGCTAGATGCACTCACAATAAAATTCATCTAAGCACCGGAGGAATAATCCTACATAGAAGAGAGTTGGAAGTCACAGTAAATATCAGGATTAGACCACCTGGGGACCTCAGATAATAGAACAACTATCTGAAAGAGTATTTGAAATAAGCATACTTAAAATGAGTTATATGGGAGACTTGAAAATGTAAGAAAAAAGTAAAATAGTAAGAAAAAGAATAGGCAGATTCAAAAAAGAACCAAATGAATGAGAAGCACATTTGGGAAGCTTCTTGAATGGGAAACACATTTATGATAAACAATTTAGTGGAGCGATAAGTAGCAAATTAGACATAGCTGAAGAAAAATCACTGAATTGGAAGATAGATCTGGGGAAGTTACTCAGAATGAAGCAGAGATTTAAAAAAATGAGATAATGACAGATGTGGGGAAGAGAAGTAGAAGGCCACACATGTGTCTAAAAGGACTTCTAGGAGAGACTGGAGAGAATAAGGAAGAAGAAATAATGAAAGAAATCACGTAGGTAATTTTTAGCACTGGTTGAAGATGTGAATCCTAAGCTTCAGGATTTACAAGTGATCATGAGGAATGTAGGGAACATAAGTCCACAGATAGACACATCACAGTGAACCACAGAAAAATAAAGATTAATGGGAGGGCAGTTATCCTTCCTGCAGATTTGTCAACAGCAATGAAGAGCACAAAGAAGGCATCACCTTCGATGTACTGGGGAAGATACTGTCAACTGGAATTCTGTATCCAGCCAAACTATCATTCAAAATTCAGAATGAAATAGAAATGTTTTCAGGAAGCAAATGGAGAGAATTTACCATCACAAAACCTTGCTGGAAAAAAAATGCTGATGGATATACGTCAAAAGGAAGAAAATTTAGTCTAGAGTGAATAAGTGGGTCCTAGAAGTAATGTGATGTGAAGCAAAAGAAGTAAGTTAATAAAAACCACATCCAGTCCCAAGGACAGGGGTTTGATTACAGGAATGGTGATTGGCTTGCTAGAAGTTACAGATTGCATTAGAAGTCATTGTGTGTGTGTTCTTGTGCCTTGGGCATCACCCACTCTTGGTGACAGTGCACAAGAAATTCTCCCTGAAAATACCTGTGCTTTGATGTACAAGTGACAAGATATGCCTCCATTTGTTAGGATAATTATGGTATCACAAATGGTAAATGCCTAATCCTGTAACATGACACATACTGACCTGGAAATTATTTGACCTGGAGCCTTCAGATTCTGAGAAACAACCTGTTCTTTGCTTTATGCATCTCCTGAGTATGGAATTCTCTGTGTGGAGGGATCCAGGAGCAAGGCAGGCTTGTGCCCAAGGAATCCTGGTTTTGAGACCCAGAAGGTGGGCCCTTATTCAGTTCTAGACATTTAATTGTCCATTCCTATCCCCAGAACCTGTATTGGTGTTTGCCAAGGGACAGACAACACACAGTGAGGTACAGACCAAGGCGGGGGCCAGTGCCACACTGAGCTGTGAGGTGGCCCAGGACAAGACGGAGGTGACGTGGTACAAGGACGGGAAGAAGCTGAGTGCAAGCTCCAGAGTGCGTGTGGAGGCCAAGGGCTGCAGCAGGAGGCTGGTGGTGCAGCAGACGGCAAAGGCGGACGCGGGGGAGTACAGCTGTGAGGCTGCGGGGGAGAAGGTCTCCTTCCGCCTGGATGTCATTGGTGAGTTCCTTGACGTCTGTCTTATGCTCCTTAAGCTAGTTGTTAAGGATTGGGGGTGTGCACAGGTGACATCTAATGGTCTATTTTGTCATCATGCTTTCATATAGCTAGCAGTTATTAATTATATACCCATGGCAGCATTTTACGAATGCTTCTTGTCTTTTCACTTGTGCAAACATTACAACAACCTCAGAGGAGGAATTCTGAATATTCTCATTGTAATATGAGCTAAGAAAATTCTATAACTTGCTGATATTCACACAGCCAGAAAACCTAAGAGCCAGGGTTTGGGCCCAATATTCTGAGATTATTTATTTACTTTTTCTGCCTGAAAAACTTCATCATGCATATTTATTTTGGTAGGTATTCTGGTACTTTAATTTCTTTTTTTGCTTATTTGAAAAAGTATTTATTTTGTCTTCAATTCTGAGGCCTATTTTCTCTGGGTATCAAGTTACATATGTAAATACAGTGGACTCTTGATCAGCATGGGTTTACACTCCACAGGTCCACTTATATGCGGATTTTTTCTATAAATACAGTACAGTATGTAAATGTGTTTTCTCTTCTTAATAACATTTTTTTCTCTGTAGCTTATTTCATTGTTAGAGTATAGTCTATAATACACATATCATACAAAGTGTGTGTTAATTGACTATATCATCTGTGAGGCTTCCAGTCAACAGTAGGCTACTAGTAGTTACATTTTAGGGAAGTAAAAGTTATACATGATTTTTTTTTACTGCATGGTGGGTTGGCACCCTTAACCCTTGTGTTGTTAAGAGTCAATTTTATATATTTTCACATTTTAAAGATATCATTCCATTGTCTTCTAGGTTCCATATTTTCTCTTAGAACATCAACTGTCAGATCTGTTATATTCTCTCAAGGGTTTTCTTTTCTTTTCTCCTGTTGCTTTTAAGATATTGTTTTTGGCCTTCAGAAGTTTTACTTTGATGAACCTGGATGTGGTTTTCTTTGTATTCATACCGGTTGGGGCTGTAGATCACCTTGAGTGTTTGGGTTTATGTCCTCATCAACCATAGGCTATCCTTGGCCTTTCTCTGTTCTGTCCTATCTCTCTCCTTTGTCAGAACTCTTGTTATATTTTATTTGACGTTTTTATGTTTCCCCACATATCTTGTTGCATCTTTCTCTCTGCCTCCGAATTATTTTTCTCTCTCTGCTTTATTCTGGGTATGTTGTTTACCTGCCTTCCAATTTTCTAATATTGTATTCTGCTATATCTAATGTGCTGTCCAACTCACTTATAGTGTGTTTACTATTTTCAAGTGATATAACTTCCATTTTTTGATTTCTTATAGATTCCAGACTCTGTAGTAAATTTTTCATGTTTGACCTATTTTTTTTAAATTTCATTTTAAAACTGTATTAGTCATGGCTGTATCCCAGTCTGAAAAAACATAATAATCAATCGTCTGATATTGTACTTTTTTCTTGTTTAGTTTTCTATTTACTCCTGTCTGTGGCACATCAGCAATGCTTCGATTGACTGTCAGATATTGCATGAGAAAACTTGTTATATGGATGATGCTATCTTATTCCAGAAAGAGGGTTGCTCTTTCCTGTGATAGGCAGGGAGAGGACAATCAACTTTGGCTCATTCCAGGACCATGTTGACTTGGGACCACCTTGTAGTTTTGTTCAGGGTAGTCTGTCTCTGGTGGGCTCAGAGCATGGAATCCCTAAGATCCTTCCTGCATGTACATACTTGAGTTTAATGGGATATACACAATTTTTTAAAAAACGATGATCTCAAGTGTTGGTAAGGATGTGGAGAATCTGAATTATCACACACTGTCAGTGGTAGAGTAAGTTGTCACAATCATTATTGAACACTCTTTGGAAGTATCTATTAAAGCCAAATTTAGCCATATGTATGTACTAGCAGTTATATTTGTCCCCAAAGAGACATACAAGACTGTTCAAGGCAGCTTTACTCATCATATCCCCAAATGGGAAATAGCCCAGATGAATCACAAGAGGTAAAGCAAACACAAGATGAGGTGTTCATACAATAGAAAACTATCCATGCATGCAGCAGCATGGGTAGATCTCACATTCTGTCAAGGGGAGGAAGACAGACCCAAAGAACACCCAATGGATCATGCATTCATGTGAAATCAAAGTCCAGGCAAAAGTAATTGATGGTGGCGGAGGTCAAGATAATGGTTACTTTTGGGCATGGTCAGTAGTGAGTGGGGAGATAGATGTTTTCTGTTTGTTTTTGTTTTGGTTCTGTGGGGACAGTCACACCAAACTCCACTGGGTTGTGCAAACGAATTAGTGCATTAACATGGGAGTTACACTGTGGTAAGGTAGTCTGTGGTGGACACACCATGTGCTGGGGATACAGGAGTGAACAACCCCACCTGCCCACAAGGGCTGGCTGTCACATGGGAAGGACCATGAACTAGCAGAGACAGGTGATGGAACAGCCTCTGCCACCTTGCACCAGCCTTAGAAATTGCTCTTGAGTCAGGACACATCCAAATGTACACTTGGGCTCTAGGACAGGAGGCATATGTTTACAAACACACTCCAGCACTCTTCTGGGCATGTGATGGCATTTGCTCCAAGTAGAAAATTTACTGAACCCTGAGGCTTTCATTCCTGTGACCTAGGCTGGTGACAGCTCTGTGTCTCTGAACCTGTGCATGCCTCTTTTTCCCCAGAGCGCTCGGCCATGTTTGCTAAGGGGCAGCCAGCATGCAGTGAGGTGCAGGCCAAGGCAGGGGCCAGTGCCACGCTGAGCTGTGAGGTGGCTCAGGACAAGACGGAGGTGACATGGTACAAGGATGGGAAGAAACTGAGTGCCAGCTCCAGAGTGCACATGGAGGCCAAGGGCTGCAGCAGGAAGCTGGTGGTGCAGCAGGCAGGGAAGGTGGATGCTGGGGAGTACAGCTGTGAGGCCGGGGGCCAGAAGGTGTCTTTCCACCTGGATGTCACAGGTCAGTTCTTATGGGACTGTCATAGCCTGTGTGGAGGTGATGGGATTGGCTTACATCCCCAGCCAACCATGGTGCTCTTCCCACCAGACCTCATGTGTTCACATGGCCCATTCTCCCAATGCCCTTACCCATGGTTGGGCCAAGGGAGGTTGGGTGGGAAGGGTATGAACAGAAGGGAGATTGTGCTCCCAGAAACCCAAGTGCTGTTTCCACACAGTAATGGCAGTTGTAAGTTCCCTGTATCTGCTCAGAAATTCCTGGGTGTTCTTTGGTACCTGGACCTCTGGCTGTTCCCTGCACTTGGAGTCTGAAGTAGACCAGGCATTTCTCACCCATGATATATGCATTTCCCTCTGCTTAATGTCCTGGCAGCTCCCAGGTGCCCTCATCTAGCAACATGTTGTTTCACCCTAGGGAGAGATGTTTGAATTTCATTAAACCAGGATAAGGAGTAATTTATTCCAGCCAATCATAATTGGATGTATCTCAGACAGAACTATGGACTATCAAAGTTATAGGCATTCTGGGACACCCTTTCCTCCTTGCACATGGACACGGAAGTTACCTTGCACATGGACACGGATCTAGCAAAGTCTAGATCCCTGTTCTGTGCAATGTCTGCACAAAGCAAACTGAGAGCAGAGGGCTGACAGATATGTGATAGACACATGTGAAGTCTGGATTCTCTTTTTGAAGCAAATCTTGCTTCCCCTCTCTTAGAACATTCTGTGTCAGAATTCCCCTTGGGGTATGATTCATCAATTTAGAAATGGAAAAAAATAAGTGGCTTATCTTACACAAGAACACTTTGTTAAAGACGAGGTCTTTAACAGCTGCTGTCTGGTAAAGCAGCATTGCATACCATTTTCTAGAGACTTGTGTGTCTGTCCATTTCTGGCTGGTTCACAGAAAAGGGTCAGAACTAAATGTATTTTCCTTTCCTTATGAGTCTTTTAAAAATTTTTAAAAATGTTTTTATTTATTTTTTTTTTGAGAGAGAGAGAGAGAGAGAGAGAGAGAGCAGGGAAGGGGCAGAGAGAGAGAGAGGGAGACACAGAATCTGAAGCAGGCTCCAGCTCTGAGCTGTCAGCACAGAGCCCGACACGGGGCTCAAACTCATGAACCATGGGATCATGACCTGAGCCAAAGTCAGATGCTTAACCAACTGAGCCACCCAGGCACCACTCCTTATGAGTCTTAATGGCAAATAAAAATGGGCTGCAGTCCTACGTGCCACCACCTGACTGTTTGGTATTGTATCTGCAGAAAATTATTTGTTGGTGTATGCAGATACAAAAAATCTACCATGTGTCTTTTTTTAGTGTTATTTTCAGATGATATTACAAATTATTTTAGGGTAATACATATGAAAAGGTTTGACAAATTGACCAAATTCTTAGAAAACCAGATAAAAGTGACACAAGAAGATTTCAACACCTCAAATAGTCCTAGAATGTTTTAAACAAATAGAGATGTAGTAAATAATCTCACACCATGTGCACTTTCTCACTGGTAGATTATGTGAAATGTTCTGGAAAGAAGTTAGTGCCTATTCCTGGAGATTTTTCTAGAAAAGAGAAGAGGAAGCTATTTATGATTTACTTCACAGAGACAGTATAATGTTGATAACCAAACTCTGAAAAGCAAAGGATGAAAAATTCAAATTACAGGTCAGTCTGTTATGGATTTTCAAGGTCAAAATCTTAAACAAAGCATTAGGAAAATAAATTAGCAAAGTATTTAAAAGATAATACACCATGATGAAGGTCATAGTCTAGGAGTTCAAGGCTTTTTAAACTGGAAATATTAGCAGATCAGTATAATGCATGGCATTAACAGACTGAATGAAAAAGAATGAAGTGATTACTCCATAAATGCAGAATATAGTAGTTGATAAAATTTAACATCATAAATCCAGAAGAAGTATTTGATAAAGTTCACATCAATTCATGACATAGAATTCTTAGCCAATTATAAATAGAATGGTTCTTTTTTCAGCTTATAAATGATGCTGCAGAAAAACCAGCTAATCACACAGAGTGATCTGTGAGACAGGGAACTACCCAAGGAAGCTAACCGCTATCACTTTTATCCAATGCTATGCAGCATAGTTAGGGGGCAAATAAAGTCAAAGGAAGTTTGAAAAAAACAAAAATAGAATTTATGGATAATATGATATATCCAAAAGATAAATTATTTGACCTAGAAAGTTGACAAAGATTACTGTGTAAAAAGTCAATATTGAGAAAACTCTTGTATCTGTGCTGCCAAGAGACACTTTGAAAACGAAAATTTAAGAGTTATAAGAGCATCAAGACTATCATGTTTCTAATTCCTAGTTTGATAAAGAGATGCTGGGTGGCTCTGTGAGGGTAAATTATTACATGTTATTGAGAGACAGTCAAGAGATGGAAATAAATGGATAGAAAACCATGGAAGAAACAGGCATACCTGATACTAATGAACATCCAACCAAATGGTCATTTTTGGTGGTGGTAGTGGTGGGGACTTTGAAAATTGACAAACAGATCATCAAGGCCACACACAGACAATATACCTCTTGAAGTAGAGCAAAGGGTGAGCATTTGCTGGACCAGGTATCAGAAATATTACAGATAGAGTGATTGAGAATGGTGTCTTGATGCCAGGAAAGATACACTGACCAAAGAACCAGAATAGTGATCTCTGAGACAGACCCATGCAGGAACTGATGACTCCATCCCCTCCCCCTCTGTGTGTGTGTGTTTAATGTGGAACTGTGTACGAAGTAGAGACAGCATTGTTTTAAACAAATGGTGCTAGGACCATTTAACCATATGGAAAAAGGATTGGACTAGTAACTCATACCACTCACAGTCAACCCCTGGTGTTCTCCTCAGAGCAGAAGTGAAACCATATACTCTCAGGTGGTAATGTAGATGTTTTTAATTGCTTCAAGCTTAGGAATGATTGCTTAGAACAGAACACAAGTGCACTAACCACAATGAAACAAATATGAAATATATGAGGACATTAACCTAAAAATGTCGAATCATCAGAAGACAGCAAAGACAAGCCACACAGATGTGGAGGATATTTACAGCACACATAATCACCAAAGATATGCCTTCATATATATAAAAAGATCCTAAAAGCAAGCATAGAGAGGACAGACAATGCTATTGAAAATTGGGCAAAAGCCTTTAGCAAAAGAGCAAACACTAATAACCAAAAACACTGGAAAAGGTAATTCACTTTGTGAATCATCAAGACCAGGTAAGAGACAGCCCTGGGAGGTAGAGCTCCACTGCCCACAGTTGCCAAGAGTTGACAACACAGAGTAGGTGACAGTGTGGAGGTTCAGGGACTGTCTTGCACTGTGGGTGACATGCTCTTTGCACATTCATGTGCAAGACTCTGTATCATCTGGGAAAGTTGAAGTGTGCACACATCATGACCCAACATCTCCTCACCCAGAAAAGTGTGTGCATAGGAAAGTCTCTCAGAGTCCTCGCATGGAACAGGGATAGAATATATGGTCCCCACCTGGAACAGCCCAGGAGGAGCAGTGATGGAATGTATGGTCCCCACCTGGAACAGCCCACGTGGAGCAGTGGTGGAATGTATAAATAAATTGTGTTAGTTGTTGCTGAGAAGGTGGTGAGGCTTCTCCAGGCCACACAGCTGGTGCAGAGCCTGGTTAAGATTCTACCACCTCCCCATTTAGTTCTTCTTTCCCCCGTGCTACATCTTGAATTACTTTTTGACTTCGTGTGTCCTTCCCTGTCCCCAGAGCCCTCAGCTGTGTTTGCCAAGGAGCAGCCAGCATGCAGTGAGGTGCAGGCCAAGGTGGGGACCAGTGCCACACTGAGCTGCGAGGTGGCCCAGGACAAGACAGAGGTGACGTGGTACAAGGACGGGAAGAAGCTGAGTGCCAGCTCCAAAGTGTGCATGGAGGCCAAGGGCTGCAGCAGGCGGCTGGTGGTGCAGCAGGCAGGGAAGGCGGATGCCGGGGAGTACAGCTGTGAGGCCGGGGGCCAGAAGGTGTCCTTCCACGTGGATGTCACAGGTCAGTAATCTTTAGGGTAGTGAATTAGCCTTGTTTGAGAGAATGGGACTGACTTTGAGCGCAGATCATCCCTAGAGTTCTCACCATCAGTGCTCTTCCATCTCACATCCTCCTACCTTCCTGTTTTTCCTCCCATGGTAGGGTCAAGGGTGGCTGGGTTGGACAGGTGTGTAAGAATGAAAGGGACCACTTGTGTCCATCTTCAGTGGTGTTTAGAACACCGATGCTTAGTTATATATTCCTAGAACCTACCCAATTTCTTTGTGTCCTGGAGCTCTGAATCTACTTAGCATTTGGGTCTGAATTAGACCAAGTGCCTCTTGTAAATTTCCTCCTATTGGATGTTCTGCCAGCTATCAGGTTTGTTCACTCAGAATCACAGGCAGGTTATCACAAGCCAGATGTTTGGATCTCACTGACCAAGGATAGGAGGATATTTCAACTACCCATCCATACTTGTAAATACCTCCGACTGACTGTGGATTATCAAAGTTTAGACGTTCTGTGAATCTCTTCCTTCCTTGCACATGTGTAGAAAAGCTCTTTCTGCACCTGTGTGCTGTAGCATCTAGATCCATTCCATGTTGCAATGTCTGTGCAAAGTATACAAAAGCAGAGATCGGTAGATATGTGCTTGTGATATGTACCTCTGATGTACAGGATATTCCTTTTAAAGCATATCTTTTGTGTTCAGTTAAAACATTCTTTGTCAGAATTCCTCTTGGAGTCTGATGTATAAATTTGGAAATAGGAATAAATAGCTTAAGCTGTATCAGCACATCTTGTTAAAGACAAGTTACTGTAATGGCAGACTGACTGGTGGACCAGTATTTATTTTGTTGCATTATGTAGTGATTAGTGTGTATTTGTGCTTTCTTGGCTGGTTCGTAGAGAAGGTTGAGAAATGTATTCATTTTATTTTGTTAAGAGGGTCTTTTGTTTTGTTTTTGTTAGGAGAGTCTTAATGTTCAGTAAAGGTCTGACATTTGACTTCTAGGTGCCACCACAAAACAGTGTGGTATTGTATTTGTATTCAGTGGTTTGTGTGTGTATATAGATACAGAGAAACATGCTAGTTATCTTTGTGAAACGTTATTTGAAGAGGACTTGAAAACTTACTTCATACTAAACATTTTAAAAGTTTTAAAATTTGATAGAAAACTATATCAAAAATGACATGAGGAGAAATAGAAAACTGAAACAGTCCTATAACTTTTAAAGAAATGGATCCAGAAATATAAAAAAAAATATTTCATAGAAAGAGTCTATGTTCAGTGGATCTACTGATTAGTTATACCAAATATTTCTGGAAAGACATTATTACATTTTCATGGAGATTCTTCTAGACAACAGAAAAAGGGTATACACTCTCCAACTCATCTTATGTAGATGTAGATACATAATATTGATGTTGAAATCTTACAAGGAAAACATGTAGAGTTGAAATTACAGGCCAATGCTTGGGATTCTGTGTCTCCCTGTCTGCCCATCTTCTCTCTCTCTCTCTCTCTCTCTCTCTCTCTCTCTCTCTCAAAAATAAATAAACATTTAAAAAATTAAAGGGAGACCTGGGTGGCTCAGTCGGTTAAATGTCCGACTTCAGCTCAGGTCATGATCTTACGGTTTGTGGGTTTGAGCCCAGCATTGTGCTCTGTGCTGACAGCTCAGAGCCTGGAGCCTGCTTCAGATTCTGTGTCTCCCTCTCTCTGCCCCTCCCCTGTGCATACTCTGTCTCTCTCTCTCAAAATAAATAAACATTAAAAAACTACAGGTCAGTATCTTATGAATATCGAAGCTAAAATCTTAAACAAGATATTAGTCAACCAAGTAATCCGACACATGAAGCAGGCAATACGCTATGATTGAAGTCGTAGTCCAAGAATGTCTGGTTGCTTTAACATTAGAAACATTAAAAAAGCAAAACAGTGCATGATATTAACAGATTGAAAGAGAAAAATGTTGTGGTTATCTCGATAAATGCTGAATAAAAATGTTTGATAAAATTTAACATAATCTCGTAATATAAAATTATTTACTGACTATAGATAAAGGGTTTCTTCCTTAATTTGGAAAACAGTACTACAGGAAATACCAGCTAGAATCACCCTTAAAATGAAAGAGACCTGACTTTGTGATTGGAAACAAGGTAAGGAGGCTTTCTGTCCAACAATGGGCAGTACAATAAGGAGGAAAATAAGACAAAGGTATAAAATATGGGGACAAACGTGGAATTTACAGATAATATCAATTTCAGAAAATCCAAAAGATTAATGATTAGACTTTAATAAGAGACTTGGAAAAATTAAAACTTAAAAAAAAAGCAATATACAGAACAGACCACACACACACACACACACACACACACACACACACACATCAACTCCAGGTGGGTAGAGACCTGAGTGTAAAAGGTAAAACAATTAGCTCTTAGCAGGTAATGCAGACTATTTAGTGACATAAATGTAACAAAAGACTTAATAAATGGGTTAATCACAAAGGACAAGTTGATATGTTTGTCTGTATTAAGAACTTTGATCAGAAGACACCATGAAGAAGGGAAAATGCAAGACACACAGATGGAGAGAATTTTAATAAGACATTTAATGACCAAACCCTTTAGCATTTAAAGTAACAAAGAGCTTGGGGTGCCTGGGTGGCTCAGTCAGTTGACAGTCTGACTTTGGCTCAGGTCATGATCTCACGGTTCTATGAGTTCGAGCCCCACATCAAGCTCTGTGCTGACAACTCGGGGCCTAGAGCCTGCTTCGGATTCTGTGTCTCCCTCTCTGCTCCTCCCCTGCTCACACTCCGTCTCTTTCTCTCAAAAATAAATACATATTAAAAAAATTTAATTAACAAAGAGCTCCTGAAAATGAATATAAGAGAAACATACAGTGGTATTGAAAATGGGGCAAATCTTGAACAGTGACATCATAAAGAGGAAACGCTAATGGCCAAAAACATCAGAAAATGTGCATCGCTTTATCAGTAATGGGACCACAGGGAGGACAACTTCAGTCCCACCAAGTTGCCAACAGTTGACAACACAGGGGAGGCAAGAGTGGGAACTCCCTTCCTGACAGTCCTGTGGAAAGACTCTGCATCATCTGAGAAGGCTGGGGTGTGCATGTATCACAACCCCACAGATCCTCTCCTAGAGGAGCTTGTGCAGAGGGATGTCTCCAGTGTCCACACCTGCAGCAGCAACATGGAACAGTGATAGAATGTATAGATAGTGGTTACCCATTTCTAGGAAAGGCAGGGGCTTCTCCAGGCCTTACAGCTGGTGCAGAACCTGGAGAAGTTTCTCACCCCCTAGCTCACCATTCGGGCTCCTCTTACCAGAGCTGCCTTCCTGACTTACAAGGTGACTCTGTCCCCAGAGCTTGCAGCTGTGTTTGCCAAGGAGCAGCCGGCATGCAGTGAGGTTCAGGCCAAGGCAGGGGCCAGTGCCACATTGAGCTGCGAGGTGGCCCAGGACAAGACGGAGGTGATGTGGTACAAGGATGGGAAGAAGCTGAGTGCAAGCTCCAGAGTGCGTGTGGAGGCCAAGGGTTGCAGCAGGAAGCTGGTGGTGCAGCAAGCAGGGAGAGCAGATGCTGGGGAGTACAGCTGCGAGGCCAGGGGAGAGAAGGTGTCCTTCTGCCTGGACGTTATAGGTCAGTACTTGGGGGTAATACTCTAGCCTTGATGGAAGGTGATGATGGGACCATCCAGGATTACACCCGGATGGACTTTTGTGTCCTTTTCCTTTAGACCTAATCTCTTCATGTCTACCATTTGTCCATATGCTGTTTTCATCTCCTTTTTTCACATCAGTTTTGGGTCAAGGGAGGCCTCATGGGAAGGGTATGCATGGAAAGGAAAGGGGCTGTTTCTGTAATCTGGAATGGCAATTTGGTGCAACAATGCTCAGTCACATTCCTAGCACCTGCCCTGCTCTTTCTGGTGTTCCTTGGTGTCCAGGATTCTAGTTCCATCTTGTGCTTGGGCTCGAGGTCAACCAGGTATCTCTCACCCTTGGATATGGCACATTTTCTCCATTATATGTTTTGACAACTACCCATGCCACCCATCAGTAGCTCTGACCAGTTTTTGTCAATGAGAGGTGTTTCAATTCACTTGGGCCTAGATTAGGGGAGATTCTGGCCACACAATCATACTTGGAATTGAGATATCAAGAGTGAACCTTAGATTATCACACTTGAAGTGTCTGGGACACTCTTCTTTCTTTTTCACTGATAGAGAAGCTCGCTGTTACCTGTGTGTGACAAAACGTAGGTGCATGTTTTGTGACAATGTCTGCTGTGCAAAGGGAAGGAAGAATGGATGATTTGTAGATACTCACCTGTGACATTTAGGATTATTGTTTTCAAGAAAACCTCACTTTGCCCTTCTCTCCAGGTTGGAGATACACTCTCAGTGTCAGATTTACCCTTCTGGTTGCATTTGTAAACTTAGAAATGGGAAGGAGCAGGTAACTCCTGGCACTCAGTGTGCTTTGTCACTGAGGTGTTCCCACAGTAGCAGCCTGACCAGGAAAGCAGCATTTATTTTGTAGCATTTTCCTAATGTTTTGTGTGTATCTGCATCTGCTGGACTGGTACATAAAGTGGAAAAAATCAAAATTTTTTTCCTTTGTTAAGAGAACCTTGGGGCGCTTGGATGGCTCAGTGGGTTAAGCGTCCAACTTTGGCTCAGGTCATGATCTCGCAGTTCCTGAGTTCCAGCCCATTGTCGGGCTCTGCGCTGATAGCTCGGAGCCTGAGGCTGGCCCAGATTCTGTGTCTCCCTCTCAATCTGCCCCTCCCCTGTTCATACTCTGTCTCTCTCTGTCTCTGTCTCTCTCTCAAAACTAAATAAACATTAAAAAAAGAGAGAATCTTGATACCAAATAGGGGTGGGCTCCCATCCTACTCTGACTCCTAGTTGCCAGAACATAACAGTTTGGAATTTTATCAGCATATAATGATCCATGGGTGGGGGTAGGCACCCCAAATCCCATTTAGGTGTCTGTGAAATCTTATTTTAAGACAATATGACAAAATATTTTATGGTAATAAATTTGAAAAGTTGTGACAATTTGGCTAATTCCTAATAAATTGTGAGAATGGACACAAAAAGATACAGAAATCTCAAATAGTTTCATGACTTTTAAATAAGTGGAACCAATAATACAAAATCTTTGAAGTCAAGTAGTTCTCTGGTAAACTATGTTCAATATTCTTTAAAATGGTTATTCTATGCTTGAGGAAATAATTGTTCTGGGGAATATAAAAACAAGATATATTTCATAACTCATTTTAGGTAGTGTGAGAAATAAGCCCACCAACTCAATCAAAGGAGGGACACAGAGACTTGGAGCACAGTGAAACAAGGCTTTGAGCGATGTTCTTGCAAGAGCAGTGTCTGATGGATAGGCACACTCAGGGCAGTTACAGCAATTTACCTCTTAGCACGCAAGTCCCTCCCGTGGTTCCTCATTGGCTGAGCACTGCGGAGATTACAGTCTTACCCAGACATTGCTTGTGCCCATGGAAGGCAAAAAGTAGTCTCATTGGAACAACTGTACATTCCCTAAGGTGACGCAGAGACTTTCAGCCCCTCCTCCCTTTGTTCTTTGGCACGTGTTCATTGCAAAGTCTACCAAACGGAGAGGGGAAGAAGAGCCAGGAAGTGAAGAGTCTAAGGGTTTGGGACTCCACTGTGTGTGTGGGGTACATACATATTTCCAATAAGTTGTAAATCTATTGTTAACTAGACACAATGGCTTTTATTTGGTATTCAAAAATGAATCATCTCCCTTACTTCTCACAATCCCACCTCTTCTTTTCTAAGTTGATTCCATTTTCATTTATATTTCCTTCATTTTTGAGCTCTCACTCAAACATGTTTAGTAGGTGTTGGCTCTCCTCCTCGTAGTAAGGTTTATCTTTCAATAATAATAGGTCATTTTGGGCATAAGCACAAACATTTGTTCATTAATAACAATGAGTCTTTGGACTCATTGTCCAAAGAGTTTAGAATCAAAGCAACCATTCCTTTCCATTTTCTAAAGCATACTTCTAACCAGTCACTAAACAAGTCACTACTCCCTGAGTTTTATGCTAGTTCATTGGCTAGAGTTGGTAGTCCCTGCAAAGCTTTGGTGATGGTGCCGTCTGCAGCAATGTTGGGGAGAAAGGTACAGCACTGGTCTCCTAACATAACACAAAAGAAAGACTCACTCTTTCTCTGCTAGCATCATGTCTAAGGCTATCCTATTCTCCCATGCCATTCGAGTGGTAGCATCTAACTTACTGGCTACTCCTTGGAGTGCAGCCCTAGTGAAATTGATAGACCTTTGCTGATTTTAGCAGATGTGATTAATCCAGTCCACATTCTTATCAATGGTAAACCACCAGAAAAGTGAGGACTGAAATCCAGCAGCTATCTGATTCCTGTCCTTAAGTTCATTGGAGACACCCCTATAGGACTCCTATTGCACCAATGTACACATTGGAATAAAAATATCACTGTAAAGCCCTCTGGTTTCTGTGGTGAATGTCACTGTCTTTATCGGTTTGATGGAATGCCAAAGTGAATGAAATGGCCATTTGGACTAATGCACAAGTTCCACTCCAATTGGGCAGAAACCGGTTAAGTAGGCTCCTCTTCCCAAAGTACCACCAAACATCTGCTCATGGGATGTTCAAGTTAGAATAGTTGTGGCTCTGTTCACCAGTGGCATTTAGGATGTGCACGTGGGTCAGCCAATATCCCACAGGTTTGTTGAATTGTTTCCCTACTCTTGAGAGACAGGAGGAGTGATTCCTTGTCCCTATGAAGGAAGAGGGGATGGCCCTTGGGTCTGACATTTGTAGTGCATGAAAGAGCAATGACAGGATCTTGCAGGTCTCATTTCCCCAAACATCCGTGACTGATGGAGAGCCATCATGCAACTCATTCCTGCAGGGTCTGTATCCCATCCAGAGGGAAATGGAACAATTTGCCCCTGTGGCCTTTCTGCACCACAAACATAACAATTGCTTTTGTTAAACATCTGCACAGAGAAGTAAACACATTACACCCACGCATTAACATCTCCGTATCCGGTCTAGATCTTAAGGGTTTGTGTCAGGTCTTTGATTTCAACTTTGCTTATCTTCTTTGGATCATTAGTGGGAGAAATTAAATACCCCCTTGGATCTGTGGTTGGTTGAGGCATACTACAGATGAGGTTATCAACTGGCTTAAGGGACAGTAGTCCCTTAAGTTCTTAAATTCTTGTAACATCTACTCCTAATCCATATGTTCCAGGTGCTGCCCTTGGGTCCTGATCTGCAGTGAGGGGCTGTTAATGGTTAGAAGCATGGGGTCACACTTTAAGTTCTGGCAATTTTTCAGTGGGACACCCTTAGATGGATGTATTTTAACTGTTAAAGTGTCCATGGGTTTGGCCGTCCATTCCTGAATCTGAGTAGTCTACGATGCCAAGTCCCAACTCCCAAACAAGGTTTGAGGTCCAGATGACTGTAAAGATCAAAGGTATCAATACAAAGATATTTATCTGCCTGTGATAGCCACCTCTGTTTTTCTAAATTCCCACATGATAGGTTGAGGCAGGCATCAAATTTCAAAGTTTGAGGGGATTCAGTTCTAGTTACATTAATTACTAAGCTAATGGGATAGGCTTGAGGCACTTCCTTTTTGGAATTTTCTCATCCTCTGGTGGTTGCCTACCCAAGCCATAGTATTCCCCAGTTGCAAGGCCAGATTCTAACCTTTATTGTACACTCTGAACTTCCTTTCTTAAGGGTAATTTTAAGGGGTCCTTGGTTGTCTTATATACCTCCCATCGTCCCTTCACCTTACTGTCTAGAGTCCGCGTTACTGGCCCCTTGACCTGAGTGTAATGAGTCCATCCCCTTTCCGCAGTCAATACAACAGTTTCAGTGGTTACAAGAACTTCATAGGGGCCTTGCCAGCTAGGTTGGAGTATTTTCCTCTTTCCAACATTTGATTAATGCCTGATCCCCCAGTTGAAAGTGATGGGCCATGAATTCAAGTGTCAGGGTCTGTGTGAGAGCCCTTTTACCCTAAGGGAAGATAGAACAGAGGATGTGGCCAGTACATATCTCTGAGGAACTGACCTTTAGTTTCCAGGGTGGGTAAGTCCAAGTCCAATGCCCTCCCTAAATAAAGTAGCCTATCAAGAAGCTCATAGGCAGACAACCCTGCTAGGAAGTTAAGCAAACCTATTGTGGCCTTGGAAACTTCAGCTCACTTTCCCTTGAAATCAGGAATTCATCTACATATTGAAAGAGTTGAGTGTCTGGCGGAAGTGGGGGGACATTTTTATTATAGATTCCACATTTGACTAAACAAATTGGAGGCCTCAGTAAAGCCCTGTGGCAATACTGTCCAGTGGTATTGTTGCTTTCTCCTGCTTATAGGATTCTCCCATTCAAAGGCAAAGAGATCTCTGCTCTCTGGGTCTAGTGGACATGCCCAAAAGTCATCCTTCAAATCTACTACGCTAAACCATTTATGCCCATAAGGAATTTTACTGAGGGGGGTATAGGGATTAGGGACTGTAGGGTATTGGGTTCAAACTATCTGGTTTACTGCTCCCAGGTCTTGCACCAACTGGTAGGACCCATCTGGATTTCATACTGGGAGTTCCAGAGTATTGTATGGGTAAATACAGGGTTCTAGCAACCCATCCTTGATAAGACCCGTGGTCACTGGCTGGAGTCTTTTTGTTCCTTCTATTGGAATAAGAGACTGCTTCCTGCACACTGTTTCACCTGGTTGTTTTAAGCAAATCTTCACTGGGAGAATTTGAAGCCCTCTTCTGTTTCTCTCTTTGACCCATATCTCTGGATGTATCTTACTTTCTTCTTCCTCTATGAGGTAAGCTATGAGAACTTTAATTTGGCTCCTCTCTATCCCTATATCCAAACCCAGCTCTATAGTGAGGTCTCTGCCTAGGGGGTCGACTCCTGCTTCAGGAATGGACAGGAAAGACACCTCTGTTTCCTCAGTCTCAGTTCTTACAGTCATGGTTTCATATATATAAACCTGAAATTTTTCTCCTTTTATTCCTGAAACCAAAAGTTTTTCTGGTGAGAATTTTGTCCCCTGTGGCTTAAATGTTAGGGAGGAATGGGCAGCTTCGGTGTCAAACAAGAAGGTTGTATCTTCTCCCTTGGGTCCCACCTTTGAATGTATCAAGGACTGCTGCTGGAGTCTAGCAAAGGGGAACCCCTGACCCCCTTTATCTTCTTCTTCCAGAGCCATAAGGGGGTCAGTTCCTCTTCCTTCTTCCATAGAGGACACTCCCTTTTAAAGTGGCCAGGCGGTCTGCATTTATAACATTTCCTTTCTTCTCCTTCTCGCATTCCTCTCGTTTTACTTTGTTCCCTATGATCCCTCATTTCCCCCCTGGGGGAATCTCTATTTCCTCCTTCCCTTTCAATCATCTTCTCCACCATAATTTTTGTAGTCACCATAATTTTTGCTTTCTGTTGTTGCTTCTTTTCATCCCTCTTTACAAATACCTTTTGTGCCTCCCTGCGCAATTCCTCTATCCACCTTCTATAACTTTCTGGCAATATCAGGCCAACTTCTGGAGACAAAATTAACCTTCAGGAGACCCTGCCCCACTGGGTCCTCCAGATCAAGGCCTGAATATTTCCTCATTTGATCCTTAAGCCTCTGTAAGCAAGCAGTTGGGGTTTCCTCCTTCTCTTTCTGTATCTCAAAAGCCTTAAGGGGCACCTGTGTGGCTCAGTTGGTTAAGCGTCTGACTTCAGCTCAGGTCACAATCTCATGGTTTCTGGGTTTGAGCTCTGCATTGGGCTCTGTGCTGACAGCTCAGAGCCTGGAGCCTGCTTCGGATTCTGTGTCTCCCTCTCTCTCTGACCCTCCCAGCTTGCACTCTGTCTTTCTTTCTCTCAAAAATAAATAAAACATATATATATATATATTTAAAATTCCTTGATGATACTCTGAGATCTTGGAGCTGATCCCCTGATCCCTCTGATGATTGGTTTTCTTAATTTCTGCTTCCTCCTAACTCTGTGCCCAAGATCATCATTGTCCCAACCAGGATCTAGGTTAGGAAACTTCTGTTCCGCTGGCTGAACTCCTGGCCAGGTGGGTGCTCTCTCCACCAAACAGACATTGCAGCTCTTCTGATCATTCCTCTTTGCTCTCTGGTAAATAGGATATTCATGATAGACATCAGCTCAGCCCAGGAATAAATATTACGTCCGCCAAACTGATCGACCTCTCCTGATCATTTCTCTTTGCTCTCCGGTAAATAGGATATTCATGATAGACATCAGCCTAGCCCAGGAATAAATATTAGGTCTGCAAAACTAATCAACCTGATCTGCCAAACCTAGTGGATCTTCCAACAGTGGTTTCATTTCCTTCTTGAAATTCCTCACCTCAGTACTGGTGGTGGTGGGCATTGACAAAACCAATCTCTCCTTGTCCCCTTTAAAAGGACCTTCCTTAATGGAAATAACTTAGGGCTCCAGCAATCTATCCTTGATAAGATCTGCGATCACTGGCTGGAGACTTTTTTTTCCCTTCTATTGGAATAGGAAACTGCTTCCTGCAAACTATTTCACCCAGTTGTTTTAAGGACATCTTTTTTGGGGGAATGAAGAGCTCCCAGAGGGAAGAAGGAAGTTCTCTATGTGCTTTTTACATTTTTTCGGTTCCCTCCTGAGGTTTGGATACAAACCAGTAAGGCATAAGGTTCCTCCTGTCCACCCAAATTCTCTGTTTTGTTCCCTCTTACCCGCTCCTGTGGGTTGACCTGGGGATTATAAGGAGGAGGAGTACAAGAGAGGGCGTCCCAAGGCTTCTCCTTTAGAGATTCCTAGTACTTTCCTTTTTTGTGTTAAGAGGAAACATAGAAGAGTTCTTGGTAGACAGAAGAGAGCATATTCCCTCACCTACAGTGTACTGGAACTTTGTCATTCACATAAAGGACTAGAGCCTGGCAGACCCAGTCTTTCTCTGAGACAAACTGAGGCCAAAAAACAGAGGGCCCTTTAACTGTGTCTCTTGTCCAAACAAAGCAGCAGAATTTGATCATTTTATGTTTGTCCTTGTTCCCTGTATAAGGAGCACCCTCCCAGTACTATAACATTCGCCCCAGTGACTATCTGGGGGAAGCTGAAGAGACCCCACCTATTTCTGGGTCTCTTTCCTTACCCCTAGGCCTAGAATTTTTGTTCCCCATCCTTGAAAAGGCTGGTTCCTGCTCCTGAGCTTCCCTGGGGTGCTTGATCCCCCCATTAATGGAGGTTTCCTGCACTCTCCAGAACCCACTTTGTCTGTCTCCAGCCATTTCCTTCATAGGAGAATGGGACTGCAGATCTAGACTCTGCATTGTCTTCATATCTAGGGTACGTCTCAGTCATACACACTCAGCTTCTAAGGATTTCCTGTCCCAAGGCAGTACTTGTAGTCAAATTTTCCTACCTTGGTCTGGGTGATGAGGTTTTGGGATGATGGTAAGGGTTCATGGGGTCAGGAGCTGAAGACCAAGAAAGAATTCTTGAATACGTCTTTGGTGCAAAAAGTTGATTTTATTACAGTACGGGGACAAGACCCATGGGCAGGAAGAACTGCACCGGGGTCATGATGGGGTAACTCATTCTATACCCTCAGGCTGGGAAGGTGTCAGGGATAGAGTAAGTCTCTAAGGAATTTTGGAGGCAAGGTTTCCAGGACCTTGAAAGGGTAGCTGTTGTTAGGAAAATGCCATTTATTACCATTTAGTAAAACCTCAGCATGAGACCCTTCAGATGTCCATTGGGGGCCATAGGCTTGGAGCATGATTGCCAGCATGTATCTTGGGGCATTTGAGATAAAGGAAATAGACTTACAGGATCCTTGAGGTTGGGGATAATGTTCAGCCAAGATTCTCTTTTGCCCCCAACAAAGTGTCATCATTGAGGCAGCTGAGCTCCTAGAGGGAGGTCACTTTGCCTGTGTCAAGGACTTGTCAACGGGCTTTAGGCAGGAAGGGAATTTCATTTTTCATTTGCTGTAGTTTCCCCACATCATGGGGGCCAGCACTTAAACCCCTTTCCTTTGTTCTTGGGCAGCCAAGAGTGTCCGAGCAATACCACACATTCCACCTGGGGGTGGGTGGGTGCTAGCTTATACTTTGCCATTAGCCTGCTTTATACTCCCTCATCACATGTACAGAGTTATGGGTCACCGCGGTGCTGCCTTTTACCCTTTCCCCAGCATCACTTCTTTCTCCAAAGATAAAAAGTCTTTAGCTCCACAGATACCACAGAGGCCAGGAGCCCTCCCATGGAAAGGCCACCCTAACTGGGATGAGCCAGTTAAGTCCTCACCCACAGGAGGACTTGGACCCTGCAGGTTGAGGTGAATCCTGGGACCTCTCACATTTGTTCACCTTCTCTCTTTGTCCTTTGGTGCAAGCTCATTGCAAAACCCATGAAAATAAGTCCCTGAAACAGAGACAGGAAGAAGAACCAGGAAGTAAAGTTTGGGACTCCATTGTTGGGAGGGGGTCGAACATATTTTCTCTAGATTGTAAACCTACTGTCAAATGGACAGCACAGCTTTTATTTGAATCATCATGATGAAAACGAATCATCTCCCTTACTTCTCACAATAGCAAATGTAACAGTGGTACAAAAATCTTACAAGAAAAGTAGGAAGAATTAAATTACAGACCAACCTATTGGGGATATCAAAAACCAAAATCATAAATGAAATATTAGCAAAATTAATTCAACAATATAGCAAGAGAGTACCACACGGTGATGGAAGTCATTGTCCAGGATTGCAAATTTGGTTGAACGTTAGATCAATGTAAAGCCTGACATTAAGAAACTAAGTGAAAAACGGTGTGATTATCTCAACACAGAATAAAAGTGTTTGGTTAAATTTTTATGTCATAAATTCAGAAAATGTGTTTGATAAAACTCAGCATCAGTCATGCCATAAAATTCTTAACACGCTGTATGACAGTTCTCTTTCTTGCTTCAGAAAGTGAAGTTACAGAACACATGAGGAGTTTATAGGAGACACTGAAAGTTTTGATTTGGGGACCATACAAGCAGGCCACTGTAATCACTGAGCAGTGTAAGGAGGAAAATAAAATAGATTCCATAAAGATGGAAGATACAGTGATAGAATGTACACTGATGATGTGATTTCCAATTCAAAAAATCCTAAATATAAATTACTAGGCCAAATAAGATTCTTGAGGAAGATTACCATGTAAAAAAACATTATGCAGATTACCATGTAAAAAAACATTTCTATATGTGCTAGCAAGAAACACTTTGAAATTGAAACCTTACAGTTATAATAGCATCAAAAATGTTGTGTTTCTAATTCCAACTCTGATAAAAGGTTCTAGGAGGCTCTGTGAGGGGAAATTATTAAACATTTTTGAGACAGCCAAGAGATATAAATAGATGGGTAGAAATCCGGGAAAAATCAAATATTTTCATTAATCAAAATCTAAACAAAAATTGAGGGGAGGGTTGAAAAATAATAAGTGGATTCCAAAGGCAAAGTATAGCTGATACACTTTTCTCTTGAAGAGAATCCAAGTGTGAGCATTTGCTATACCAGATGTCGAGAATTATCATAAAGCGATAGTATATAAGACAACGGGATCTCAGTGCAGGAATAGTTACCAGATCAAGGAACAAAATAATAAAACACAAACATATTCTTGCATAAATGGACTCGTGTCACCCCAGTTTTGGTTCTACTGCGATGTATAGCTACCCTATGACCCAGAAATAGCACTGCTAGGAATTTACCCAAAGGATACAGGAGTGCTGATGCATAGGGGCACTTGTACCCCAATGTTTATAGCAGCACTTTCAACAATAGCCAAATTATGGAAAGAGCCTAAATGTCCATCAACTGATGAATGGATAAAGAAATTGTGGTTTATATACACAATGGAATACTACGTGGCAATGAGAAAGAATGAAATATGGCCTTTTGTAGCAACGTGGATCAAACTGGAGAGTGTTACGCTAAGTGAAATAAGTCATACAGAGAAAGACAGATACCATATGTTTTCACTCTTATGTGGATCCTGAGAAACTTAACAGAACCGTGGGGGAGGGGAAGGAAAAAAAAAGTTAGAGAGGGAGGGAGCCAAACCATAAAAGACTCTTAAAAACTGAGAATAAACTGAGGGTTGATGTGGGGTGGGAGGGAGGAGAGGGTGGGTGATGGGTATTGAGGAGG
Source organism: Panthera pardus (assembly GCF_024362965.1). Lineage (NCBI taxonomy): Eukaryota > Metazoa > Chordata > Mammalia > Carnivora > Felidae > Panthera > Panthera pardus. Next base: position 2,337,083 of record NW_026526654.1, read on the forward strand.
GCACCTGTTGGGATGGGCACTGGGTGTTGTATGGAAACCAATTTGACAATAAATTTCATATTAAAAAAAGAGAAAAAAATGAAAAGAAAAAAAGAAATAAAAAGAAGTAGAGAAGTTTGTTGTTTTCATAAGCGGCATTTGAATCATTTAATGCATGGAAAAAATTAAATTCTGGGAATTTACACAACACACAAAAGTCAACTACTGGTGGGTTAGAGACCTCAGTATAAAAGCTAAAACCATAAAACCCATAAAGGACAACACCCTTGTTTAAAGATTTAGGTAAGGAAAGTTTCTTCAACAGAACACAGATGCCCCAAATGCAATGGGACAAAATAGACATATTTGGCTACATTAAAACTAAAAATTTCACTCATCAGAAGACTCCATGAGAGAGTGAAAAGTAGTCACAGCATTCGGAAAACACCTATAAAATACATAGTTGTCATTCTCTAACATTTAAATATGTAAGGAGTGCTTTACAACGATAGAAGAATATACTGTTGGTATATGAGCGATGACTTGAACAGAGTCACCACACAGGAGCAAATAGTAATGGTCAGACCAGTAATCTTGGGGAAGGTACTCAGCCTCACTGGTCTTCAGACAATGGCAAAGACAATCATGAGGAAGTACAAGGACTCCCACCAGAGAGCCAGTAGTCAACAATACTAAGGAAGGAGCACTGAGTCTCAGCAACTTTGAAGATGACAGGTGAAAGCATTCCCTTCAAACCATAAGGAAAAAGCTGATGTCTTCTAGGAAGGTTGAGGGACACATCTATTATGGCCCCACAGAGTCCATGTGCATGGGTAGATTTCCCACAGTCCTCACCTGGGAAGGCCATGTGGAGAAGTGACAGGATGTATGATAGAATGTATGGTCCCACCTGGAGCATCCCAGGAGGGGCATGGATAGACTTTATGGTCCCACCTGGAACAGCCCAGGAGGAGCAGGGATAGAATGTATGGTTCCCACCTGGAACAGCCCAGGAGAAGCAGGGATAGAATGTACAGTCCCACCTTGAGCAGCCCAGGAGGGGCACAGAGAGAATGTATGGTCCCACCTGGAACAGACGAGGTGGAACAGGGATAGAATGTATGGTCCCACCTGGGACAGCCCAGGAGGAGCAGGGATAAAATGTATGGTCCCACCTGGAACAGCCCAGGAGGAGCAGGGATAGAATGTATGGTTCCCACCTGGAACTACCCAGTTGGAGCAGTGATAGAATGTATGGTCCTACCTGGAGCAGTCCAGGAGAGCAAGGATAGAATGTATGCTCCCCACCTGGAACAGCCCAGTAGAGCAGGGATAGAATGTATGGTCCCCACTTAGGACAGACAGGGTGGAGCAGGGATAGAATATATGGTCCCCAACTGGGACAACCAGGAAAGTGATAGAGTATGTAAATAAATTGTGTTAGTTGTTGCTGAAAAGGTGCTGAGGCTTCTTGGCCCACACCTGATGCAGGGATTGGAGAGAGTTCCAGTCCCCCTGCCTCTCTGTTTAGACCTTCTTTCCCAGACCTGCATTCTTCACATGGATTGTATCTTTGACCCCATGCATCCTTCCCTCTCTCCAGAGCCTGCAGCTGTGTTTGCCAAGGAGCAGCCGGCACACAGTGAGGTGCAGGCCAAGGCAGGGGCCAGCGCCATGCTAAGCTGCGAGGTGGCCCAGGCCCAGACAGAGGTGACATGGTACAAGGACGGGAAGAAGCTGAGTGCGAGCTCCAGAATGCGTGTGGAGGCCAAGGGCTGCAGCAGGCGGCTGGTGGTGCAGCAGGCAGGGAAGGCCGACGCCGGGGAGTACAGCTGTGAGGCCGGGGGCCAGAAGGTGTCCTTCCATCTGGACGTCACAGGTCAGTTCTTTCAGAGTACAAAATTAGCCTCTTTTATGAGGTGAGCTTGGAACAGATTTATACCCAAGACAGACTCTTGTGCTCTTTCAGTTAGACTTTTCCATTGACATCACCCATTCACCACCTCCATTTCCACATCTCAGGTGGGACCATGGGAGAATGGCTGGAGGGAGTGCACAGGAAGGAGACAGGTCATTCTCATACACCATGGTTGTGTTTCCACGTAATAGTGTTGGTCACATGTTCTCAGCACCTGCTCAGAACCCACTGGTGGACCTTGGTATCCAGAAGTCTGAATCTCCCTGATGCATGGGGTTGAGGTAGACCAGATATATCTCCACTGGAGTTGTTCTGAACATCACAAATGTCGTCCTCCAACACACATGAGAGTTTCTGGTGGTGCAGATGTTTGATTTCACTGAACCAGGGTAATGGTAAATTTGGGGCACACAATCATCCTTGGAGTTTTCCCAGGACTGTGCTTTGAGTGTCCACAGCTATAGGTGTTTTGGGAGACTTCCCTGTTTTCACAGGGATCTATGAGTTCTCTCTGCACCCATATGTAGCCAAATCTGTATCTGTATTTTATTGCAATGGCCGTGAATCTTTCAAAGAGAGCAATTACAAATCAATCAGTTCCTAAGGAATTATATTGAAACTGGCACAAGAAAAAATGGACAACTTGTACAATCCTAGCACTTAAAATAAATGGACGATTATATAATTTTCTCACAGAATAATGTCTAAGACCAGTGGCTCTACTGTCAAATTCTACCAAATATTCTGAAGAGAAATTACTCCATATTCATAGGATTCTTAGAGTGTTGAAAAGAGATGTAGTCATCAACTCCTTTTACATAGGTAGCATATCAATACCAAAATGTGACAAGGTAAATATGAAGAATTTTCACAGGCCACCTCTTGTTGATGTGAAAGTAATATCTTCCACAAAATATTATCCAACTGAATTCTGCATTTTATCAAGGGGACAATACACTAGGACAATAGTCATATTCTGGGAATGCAAGGCTGGTTCAACACCAGAAACATTAGAAAATCAACACAAAGCTTGATATTAACAAAATCAAAGAAACAATGATGGGATTTCCCCAATAAATGAAGAGTAAAAGTTCTGGATAAAATAAAGGATCAGAAATACAGGCAGAATATTCCATAATATTTGGCATCAATTCCTGCCACAAAATTCCTCATAAGCTTTAAATAGAAGGTTTTGTCCTTAATGTAGTAACTGGTGGTATTGAAAAGTCTAGCTGACATCACACTTCACGTGAAACTTTGAAAGCTTTGCCTTTGAGATGGGACCAAGACAGGGAAGCTGAATGTCCTCACTTTTATGCAACGTTCACAGCACACCATGGAGGAAAATAAAAGTAAAGATATGAAAGTTGGAAAAATGAAAACTGAAACTAACAGAAGATATGATTATCAATGTGGAAAATCCCAAACAGTTACTATTTTTTAAGTTAAATTAAAACAAGTATTATTGTAACCCTACAAGGGTATTTAAGAATATATATCAAAATAAAAAAGAAATCAGAGCATCACTAAGTTTGAGTAGTTTGGGTATAAAGTAACAAATTTAGGGGCACCTGGGTGACTCAGTCTGTTGAGTGTCCAACTTCAGCTTAGGCCATGATCTCATGGTTTGGGAGTTTGAGTACCACATCGGGCTTGCTGCTATCAGCATAGAGCCTGCTTCAGATTCTCTGTCCCCCTCTCTCTTTGCCCTTCACCCACTCATGCCCTCTCTCTCTCTCCACAATAATAATAATAATAAAGTAAAAAATTTAGTAAACATTGTAATTATAGTTATTGTGTCTACTTTTCAAGGTATTTATATTGTTCAAAAGTTTTAGTCACATTAAAATTTTAATTGTAATTTGCACTTTCTATGAGATTTTAACTAATTGCATTTGTAATAAATTTTATTTTATTTATTTTTTATTTTTATTTTTTTTGCCTATTCTGGAAATTTCATATGTAGTGTTTTACTTTTTTTAAAATATGATATTTATTGTCAAATTGGTTTCCATACAACACCCAGTGCTCACCCCAAAAGGTGCCCTCCTCAATGCCCATCACCCACCCACTTTCCCCTCCTTCCCACCCCCCATCAACCCTGTTTATTCTCAGTTTTTTTTAATTTTTTTAACGTTTATTTATTTTTGAGACAGAGAGAGACAGAGCATGAATGGGGAAGGGTCAGAGAGAGAGGGAGACACAGAATCCGAAACAGGCTCCAGGCTCTGAGCGGTCAGCACAGAGCCCGACGCGGGGCTTGAACTCACGGACCGCGAGATCATGACCTGAGCTGAAGTCAGACGCTTAACCGACTGAGCCACCCAGGCGCCCCTATTCTCAGTTTTTAAGAGTCTTAAAAACCATTACTTTTTGGACACCAAAGAGCATGAAGAGAGATTAGGACATACAAAAATCAATATATAGGAAACATTTATCTATCTATACACCAGACACCAAAAGCTGGAAGGTGACATTTTAAAGGGGTTACAACAGCATCAGAAAAATCCTGTTATCAATTTCAGGTCTAAGAAAGGATTTTCAGATGCTTTGTGGGAAAAAAGTATTCAATTTTATTGAGAGACAGAAAAAGATCTAAATCATGGATGGAAATTGATGAAAGACCCAGAGGCAGTCAGTCCTCATCAAAACCCAAATAATAGCTCTTATGTGAGTGAGAGTATTGACAAGTGAGTTGTAAAACCAGAGAGAGGAAATCCACTTTTGACAAAAACCAGCAAAACCAAAACCAAAAGAAATCCCCAAAGCAATGATGTTGACTTTACTTGGCTTTTGATAAAATGACAGCAATTCAAACAATTGGGGCTTTAAATAGAGACTGAGAAACTTCTCAGGGAAACAGGAAGTGAGTCCAGAAACAGCTTTGTATAAAACCCAAGTCTCTTCTCTCTCTCTCTTTTTTAAATCACTCTAGAGCTCTCAGTGTGACTGTAGTAAAGGGTTGGTCTTTCACAAATGGTGCTAAGACCATTAAACGTATGGAAAACTGAAATGAAGTTGGATGTCTATTTCTTGCCATGCAAGAAACTCAGCTGCATGTGAGTTAGAGACCTCGGTGAGAAATGTGGTTCAAGCTCTTACCAACAATGTCAGTCATTCATGACCTCAGCATAAGGAAAGCTTCCTGAGACAGAACGAAATGCACAAAACACAAAGGAGAAAGTAATATATCTGCCTATAACAAAACTCTTGCTTAACATTTTTTTCTTTTCACAAAACAGTATGAAGGGGTGGAAATGCCAGTCACAAGATGGGGAGGGTATATAAATACACATAACCACAAACACTGACATTTACTTAAACAAAGAGCTCCCAATGAATATGAGTAAGAGACAGTGCTGTAAATGGGGCAAAACACTTGAGCAATGACACCACAGAAGATCAAATTATAACTACCAAAAACTTCAGAAAGGGTGCTGTACTTTGCGAGTCATCAAGTCGATGCAAAAGACGGCCACAGGAAGACACAGATGGAGCAGTGATAGAAAGTATACTCCCACCTGAACAGCCAGAAAAGTGGTAGAGTAAATATTTGTGTTAGTTTTTGCTGAGAGGGTGGTGGGGCTTCTTGGCCACACACCTGATGCAGAGATCAGAGTGAGTTCCATTCCCCATGCATCCCTGTTTAGACCTTCTTTTCCAGATCTGCATTCTTCACATGGATGGTATCTTTGACACCATGCATTCCTCCCTGTCCCCAGAGCCTGCAGTCATGTTTGCCAAGGAGCAGCCAGCACACAGTGAGGTGCAGGCCAAGGCAGGGGCCAGTGCCACACTGAGCTGCGAGGTGGCCCAGGCCCAGACAGAGGTGACGTGGTACAAGGACGGGAAGAAGCTGAGTGCGAGCTCCAGAATGCGTGTGGAGGCCAAGGGCTGCAGCAGGCGGCTGGTGGTGCAGCAGGCAGGGAAGGCGGATTCTGGGGAGTACAGCTGTGAGGCCGGGGGCCAGAAGGTGTCCTTCCGCCTGGATGTCACAGGTCAGTTCTTAGTGCAAAATTAGTCTTTTCGTGAGGTGAAGGTGGAACAGGTTTATCCCCAAGACAGACTCTCGTGGTCTTTCAGTTAGACTTTTTCCCTTGACATCACCCATTCACCACCTCCATTTCCATATCCCAGGTGGGACCATGGGAGCATGGCTGGAAGAAGTGCACAGGAGGGAGATAGGTCATTCTCATACACCAGAGGTTGTGTTCCCACATTGTTCCCAGCACCTGCTCAGAACCCATTGGTGGACATTGGAGTCCAGGACTCTGGATCTCCCTGATGCCTGGGACTGATGTAGACCAGATGTCTCTCCCCTGGGGTTATTCTGGGAGGTCGCAAATTTCTTCCTCCCAACCCATATGAGGGTTCCTGGTGGTGGAGATGTTTCATTTCACTGTATAGGGGAAAGGGAAATTGGGGCCACAGAGTCATACTTGGAGAGTTCTCAGGACTGTGCTTTGAGTCACAGTTTTTGGCATTTTGGGGCAAACTTTCCTGTTTTCACAGGGATATAGAAGTTTTCTCTGCACCCATATGTAGCCAAATCTAGATCTGTATTGTACTGCAATGTCTGTGCAGTTTACAAAGACAGCAGACAATTAAAAATCAATCAATTCTTAGGGAATTATATTGAAACTCATACAAGAAAAATTGTACAACTTGTACAATCCTAGCACTTAAGATAAATGATGATCATAAATAATTTTCTCACAGAATAATGTCTAAGCCCAGTGACTCTACTGTCAAATTCTACCAAATATTCTGAAGAGAAATTACTCCATGTTCATTGGATTCTTATAGAGTATTGAAAGAGATGCAGTCATCAATTCCTTTTACATAGGTAGCATATCAATACCAAAATGTGACAAGGTAAATATGAAGACTTTTCACAGGCCACCCCTCATTGATGTGAAAGTAATATCTTCCATAAAATATTATCCAACTGAATTCTGCATTTTATCAAGGGGACAATACACTAGGACAATAGTCATATTCTGGGAATGCAAGGCTGGTTCAACACCAGAAACATTAGAAAATCAACACAAAGCTTGATATTAACAAAATCAAAGAAACAATGATGTAATTTCCCCAATAAATGAAGAGTAAAAGCTCTGGATAAAATAAAGCATCAGAAACATAGGCAGAATATTCCATAATATTTGGCATCAATTCCTGCCACAAAATTCCTCATAAGCTTTAAATAGAAGGTTTTGTCCTTAATGTAATAACTGGTGGTATTGAAAAGGCTAGCTGACATCACACTTCACGTGAAACTTTGAAAGCTTTGCCTTTGAGATGGGACCAAGACAGGGAAGCTGAATGTCCTCACTTTTATGCAACGTTCACAGCACATCCTGGAGGAAAATAAAAGTGAAGGTGAAAGTTGGAAAAATGAAAACTGAAACTAACAAAAGATATGATTATCAATGTGGAAAATCCCAAAGTTACTTTTTGGATGGCAAAGAGAGTGAAGAGAGAATAGGACATACAAAAATCAATATATAGGAAGCATTCTGTATCTAGACATCAGACAGCAGAAGCTGGAAAGTGACATTTTGAAGGGGTTATAACAGCATGAGAAAAATCCTATTACCAATTCCAGGTATAAGAAAGGATCTTCAGATGCTTTGTGGGAAAAAAGTATTCAACTTTATTGAGAGACAGAAAGAGATCTAAATCATGGATGGAAATTGATGAAAGATCCAGAGGTAGTCAGTCCTCATTAAATCCCAAATAATAGCTCTTATGTGAGTGAGAGTATTGACAAGTGAGTTGTAAAGCCAGAGAGAGGAAATCTACTTTTGACAAAAACAAAGCAAAACGAAACTGAACAAAAACCAAAAGAAATCCCCAATGCAATGGCATTAACTTTACCTGATATCAAGACTTCTGATAAAAGTACAGCAATGCAAAAAATTGGGTGTCTATGTAGGGCCCCCAATGAAGGGGTAGAAATGCCAGTCACTAGATGGGGAGGGTATATAAACACACATAACCACAACAGTCTGACATTTACTTATATAAAGAGCTCTTAAATAAATACGAGTAAGAGAAAGTGCTCTTGTAAGTGGGGCACATCTCTTGAGCAATGACACCACGGTAGAGAAAATTATAACTACCAAAAACTTCAGAAAGGGTGTTGTACTTTGTGAGTCAAGACTATGGAGGACACAGCCACAGGAAGGCAGGCAGATCAGTGATAGAATGTATGGTCCCCCCCACCCCAGAACAGCCAGGAAAATGGCAGTCTGTAAATAAATTGTGTTAGTTGTTACCGAGAAGGTTGTGGGGCTTCTTGTCCACCCACTTGGCACAGAGATTGGAGAGAGTTGCAGTCCCCCTGCCTCCTTGTTTATACCTTTTTTCCAAGACTTGCATTCTTCACACGGATGGTATCTTTGACTCCATGCATCTCTCCCTGTCCCCAGAGCCTTCAGCTGTATTTGTCAAGGAGCAGCCAGCATGCAGTGAGGTGCAGGCCAAGGCGGGGGCCAGTGCCACACTGAGCTGTGAGGTGGCCCAGGCCCAGACGGAGGTGACATGGTACAAGGACGGGAAAAAGCTGAGTGCGAGCTCCAAAGTGCACGTGGAGGCCAAGGGCTGCAGCAGGCGGCTGGTGGTGCAGCAGGCAGGGAAGGCCGACGCCGGGGAGTACAGCTGTGAGGCCGGGGGCCAGAAGGTGTCCTTCCATCTGGACGTCACAGGTCAGTTCTTTCAGAGTACAAAATTAGCCTCTTTTATGAGGTGAGCTTGGAACAGATTTATTCCCAAGACAGACTCTCGTGCTCTTTCAGTTAGACTTTTCCATTGACATCACCCATTCACCACCTCCATTTCCACATCCCAGGTGGGACCATGGGAGGATGGCTGGAGGGAGTGCACAGGAAGGAGACAGGTCATTCTCATACACCATGGGTTGTGCTTCCACGTAATAGTGCTGGTCACATGTTCCCAGCACCTGCTCAGAACCTACTGGTGGACATTGGAGTTCAGGAATCTGGATCTCCCTGATGCATGGAGCTGATGTAGACCAGATGTCTTTCCAGGAGAGTCGTTCTGAAGGTCACAAATATCTTCCTCCAAATCACATGAGTGTTCTTGATGGTGGAAATGTTTGATTTCATTGAACCAGGGGAAGGGAAAATTGGGGCCACCGTCATATTTGGAGTTTTCCCAGGACTGTGCTTTGAGTCACAGTTTTTGGCGTTTTGGGACACACTTCCCTGTTTTCACAGGGATGTAGAAGTTTTCTCTGCACCTATATGTAGCCAAATCTAGATCTGTATTGTATTGCAATGTCTGTGCAGTTTACAAAGAGAGCAGACACTTACAAATCAATCATTTCCTAGGGAATTATATTGAAACTTACACAAGAAAAATTGGACAAGTTGCACAGTCCTAAGACTTAAGATAAATGGAGGATCATAAGTAATCTTAGAGAATAATGTCTAAGCCCAGTGCCTCTTAAATTCTATAAAATGTTCTGGAAAGAAATTATCTCATGTTTATGTTTATAGGATTCTTATAGAGTTTTGAAAAGAGACACACACATCAATTTATTTTACATATATAGCATATCAATATCAAAATGTGACAAGATAAATATGAAGAATTTTCACAGGCCACCTCTTGTTGATGTCAAGGCAGTACCTTCCAGGAAATATTATCCAACTGAATTCTGCAATTTATCAAGAGAACACACTAGGACAACAGTCATATTCCAGGAATGCAAGTCTGGTTCAACACCAGAAACATTAGAAAATCAACAAGTAGCAATCATTAAGAATGAAATCTTGCCATTTGCAACAATGTGGATGGAACTAGAGAGTATTATGCTAAGCGAAATTAGTCAGAGAAAGACAAATATCGTGACTCACTCATATGTGGAATTTAAGATACAAAACTGATGAACATAAGGGAAGGGAAACAAAAACAATGTAAAAACAAGGAGGGAGGCAAACCATAAGAGACTCTTAAATACAGAGAACAAACTGAGGGTTGCTAGAAGGGTGTTAGGTGGGGGAATGAGCTAAAGGCAAGGGCTTTAAGGAGGACACTTGTTTGGATAAGCACTGAGGGTTATATATAGGGGATGAATCACTGGATTCCATTCCTGAAATCATTATTGCACTATATGTTAACTAACTTGGATGTAAATTTAAAAAAATAATTAATAAAAAAACTAACAGAAAAATCAACAATGGCTTGATATTAACAAAATAAAAGTAAAAGCAATGTTATTTCCCCAATAAATGATAAATAAAAGCACTAGATAAAATATAACATCAGAAATCCAGAGAGAATATTCCATAATATGTGGCATCAATTACTACCAAAAAATTCTTCACAAACTTTAAGTAGAACATTTTGTCTTTAATGTAATAATTGGTGGTATTGAATACCTGACATCAAATTTCACATGAAAACTTGAAAACTTTGCCTTTGAGATGGGACCAAGACAGGGAAACTGAGTGTCCTTACTTTTATGCAATATTCACAGCACACCATGGAGGAAAATAAAATTAAAGACATGAAAGCTGGAAAAGTGAAAACTGAAACTAACAGAAGATATGGTTATCAATGTGGAAAATCCCAAACAGTTACATTTTGGATGGGAAAGAGAGTAAGATTAGGACATACAAAAATCACCATAGGAAACACTCTGTATCTATACACCAGACACCAGAAGCTGGAAAGTGACATTTTAAAGGGGTTAACATAGCATCAGAAAAATCCTGTTACCAATTCCAAGTCTAAGAAAGGACCTTGAGGTGCTTTGTGGGCAAAAACTATTCAACTTTATTGAGAGACAGAATAAGATCTAAATCATGGATGGAAATTGATGGAACACCCGAAGTGTTCAATCCTCTTCAACACCCAAATAATAGTTCTTCTGTAAGAGTATTGACAAGTATATTGCAAAGCCAGAGAGAGGAAGGCCACTTTGAAAAATACAAAACAAAACAAAACAAAAAACAAAAAAATCCTCCAAAATAATGATATTTAATTTACTTGATATCAAGACTTTTGATAAAACTACAGGAATTCAGACAATTGGGTCTTTATGTAGGGACTGAGAAACAGCCCAAGAGAACAGAAAAGTGAATCCAGAAACAGGTCTGTATAAAACTTGAGTCCCTTCTGCTTTTTGTTTTTTAGTTTGGTTTTCACCGTGGTGCTAAGTGTAACTGTAGTGGAGGGTCAGTCTTTCACAAATGGTACTAAGACTATTAACCATATGGAAAACGGAATTGAAGATGGATGTCTATTTCTTCCTATGCAAAATCTCAGCTCAATGTGGGTTAGAGACCTCAGTGAGAAATGTGGTTCAAGCTCTTATCAAACAATGTGGGTCATTAATGACTTCAGCATGAAGTTGTCCCTAAAAAGAACAAAGTGCACAAAATAAAAAGGACAAAATAATATATCTGTCCATAAGAAAGCTCTTAACATTTTGTCACTAGAAACATGAAGGTGTGGAAAGGCAAATCACAAGATGGGGAGGGTATATAAACACACATAACCACAAACACTCTGACATTTACTTAAATAAAGAGCTCCCAAGTGAATATATGAGTAAGAGACAGTGCTGTTGAAAATAGGGCAAAACACTTGAGCAATGGCACCACAGAAGAGCAAATATTAAGGTCCAAAAACTTCAGAAAATTTACTGTGCTTTGTGAGTCATCAAGTCAATGAACGAGACAGCCACAGGAAGGCACAGGTGGAACAGTGATAGAATGTATGGTCTCTACCTGGAAGAGCTCACAGGGAACAGTGATAGAATGTATGGTCCTCACCCAGAACATCGCTGATGAGCAGTGATAGAATTTTTGGTTTCCACTGGGGACAGCCCAGGCAGATCAGTGATAGAATGTATTGTCCCCAATTGGAATAACTAGGAAAGCGGTAGAGTGTGTAAATAAATTTTGTTAGTTGTTGCTGAGAAGGTGGTGGGGCTTCTTGGCCACACACCTGATCCAGGGATTGGAGAGAGTTCCAGTCCCCCTGCCTCCCTGTTTAGACCTTCTTTTCCAGACCTGCATTCTTCACATGGATGGTATCTTTGACTCCAAGCATCCCTCCCTGTCTTCAGAACCTACAGTGGTGTTTGCCAAGGAGCAGCCTGCACGCAGTGAGGTGCAGGCCAAGGCAGGGGCCAGCGCCACACTGAGCTGCGAGGTGGCCCAAGACAAGACAGAGGTGACATGGTACAAGGACGGGAAGAAGCTGAGTGCGAGCTCCAAAGTGCACATGGAGGCCAAGGGCTGCAGCAGGAAGCTGGTGGTGCAGCAGGCGGGGAAGGTGGATGCTGGGGAGTACAGCTGTGAGGCCGGGGGCCAGAAGGTGTCCTTCTGCCTGGATGTCACAGGTCAGTTCTTACAGAATGCAAAATTAGCCTTTTCGTGAGGTGAAGGTGGAACAGATTTATCCCCAAGACAGACTCTCGTGCTCTTTCAGTTAGACTTTTCCCCTTGACATCACCCATTCACCACCTCCATTTCCATATCCCAGGTGGGGCCATGGGAACATGGCTGGAAGGAGTGCACAGGAGGGAGACAGGTCATTCTCATACGCCAGAGGTTGTGTTTCCACGTAATAGTGCTGGTCACATGTTCCCAGTACCTGCTCAGAACCCATTGGTGGACGTTGGAGTCCAGGACTCTGGATCTCCCTGATGCTTGGGGCTGAAGTAAACCAGATGTCTCTCCCCTGGAGTCATTCTGAGAGGTCATTGTATCTTCACCAAACACACCTAAGGGTTCCTGCTAGCAAGACATATTGGCTTCACTGAGTCAGGGGACGGGGAAATGTAGGCCACACAGTCATACTTGGAATTATCTTGAGACTGTGCCTTGGGTTTTCAAAGTCTTAGGTGTTCTGGGATACTTCCCTCCTTTCACAGAGGTGTAGGAGTTCTCTCTGCACCCATACGTAGCCAAATCTAGATCCATATTTTGTTGCCATGTCTGTATTGATTACACAGAGAGCAGAGGACTGGTGTGTATGTGCCCCAACAAACACCTGTGATGCTTGGAATTTCCTATCAAAGCATATCTTATTTTCACTTTGTCATAAGTTGGTGTTTTGCCTCTGAATTCTGTTTGTAGTTAGACCTATACATTTGCCAATGGAATGCTGAGTAGCATATTGTCTACCAGCATGCCCCGCTAAGAATGAGGTCACAGGAGCAGCCACTGAAAGTAACTTAGCATTTATTTCACAGCATTTCCTAATGATTAGTGTGCATCTGTGCTTCCCTGGCTAATCAATAGAGATGTCTGAGAACTGACTTTATTTTCCTTTCATATAATTCATATGTACAGTTACATGTGGCTCCTGGATGCCAGCACATAACATGTTGGTATTACATTGGGGTTTAATGGTTTGTGAGTGTTTACAAATGTTTAAAACCCTATGTGTATATTTGTGATGTGATTATCTGAGAATATGATATAACATTATGCAAGTAAATTTGGAAAGTTTTGACCAATTGATCAAGAGAGCTATATCAAAACTCATGGAAGAACACATAGACAATTTGAGTAGTCCTATAACCTTATAAATTATTGGAACCATAATAAACAATCTTGTCACACAATACTGGATAACCCTAGTGGCTCTACTATCAAATTGTACCAAGTATTCTGGCTGTAGGAACATTCCTGCACTGCAGGGAGAATGTTCTTAGGCAGTCATGTGGTAAAGACTTTGCATCATCTATAAATGTTGAGGTGTGCAGGCATAATGACCCCACAGATCCCACGTGCACAAGAGTCTCTTACAGAATTCCCGCCCCCCACCACAATACCTCAAGCAGAGTGGTGGTAGAATGTAGTCCCCACCTGGAACAGCCCACATGGAGAAGTGGGGTAGAATGTACAGATAAATAGTGTTACTTGTCCTTAGGAAGGCAGTGGGGCTTCTCCAAGTCACACAGTTGGTGCAGAGCTAAAAATTGTGGTTTATATACACAATGGAGTACTACATGGCAATGAGAAAGAATGAAATATGGCCCTTTGTAGCAACATGGATGGAACTGGAGAGTGTTATGCTAAGTGAAATAAGCCATACAGAGAAAGACAGATACCATATGGTTTCACTCTTATGTGGAGCCTAGAGACTTTCAATTCTCCTGCCTCTCCATTCAGTCTTTTCTCAGTGCTGCCTTCCTGATTTGCACAGTATCTTTAACCCTGTGTATCCCTCCCTGTCCTCAGAACCTACAGTGGTGTTTGCCAAGGAGCAGCCTGCACACAGTGAGGTACAGGCCAAGGCAGGGGCCAGCGCCACACTGAGCTGCGAGGTGGCCCAGGACAAGACAGAGGTGACATGGTACAAGGACGGGAAGAAGCTGAGTGCGAGCTCCAAAGTGCACATGGAGGCCAAGGGCTGTAGCAGGAGGCTGGTGGTGCAACAGGCGGGGAAGGTGGATGCTGGGGAGTACAGCTGTGAGGCCGGGGGCCAGAAGGTGTCCTTCCACCTGGATGTCACAGGTCAGTTCCTTTTGATACTAACAGTCTTGATTGGACATAATGGAGGAATTGCATTACAGATCCCACAGGCTCTGATGTTCCTTCCCTTACTCTTCATCTTTTCCCCTCTGCCATCCTGTTGCCTCCTATTTTCATAGCCAAGGTTAGACTGACAGAAGTTTAATGAGAAGGGTGCTCAGGGAGTGAGAGGGGCCATTTTTGTGTCTTTGAGCAGTTCTCTCAGTCATGCATCTGAGCACCTGCACAGGGCCCTCCTGGAGTTCCTCAGTGCCCAGGACTATGGCTGTTCTTCATGTTTGGGTTCTGAAGTAGACTAGGCATCTCACACCTTGGTTATGTGACTGTGCTTTCCTGGGCTCCCTAGATGCCCCCTTCAGTGCTGTAAGGAGTTCTTACTAGTGAGAGACATTTCAGTTCCTTTAAACCAGAGTAGGGGAAATTTTGATGATATAATCATACTTGGAATGATCTTAACTAAACTTTGGATTATTAATGTTTTGTTTGTTTTAATGTGTTATTTTGCACATGAATATATGTTATCTGTGCACCTGTATGTAGCAAAATCTAGACTGCTGTTTTCTTGTAGTACCTGTGCAAAGTAAACAGAACTAGAGGGTTGATAGATTTGTACCTGAGACATGTACATGTAAGTTCTGGAGTTCTTTTTCTAAAGCACATCTTGTTTCCTTGTGTCTTCAGTAAGGCCATTCTGTGTCATAATTCCTCTTGGAGTCTGATTTATAGATTTAGAAATGGGAAGAAGTAAGTATCACCATGCTCTGCTATAGATGAATCCTTGTGGTGGCAATCACTGGCTGGTATAGCAGTATGTCATAGGATTTCCTAGTGGGTATTGTGTGTTTGTGCCTCCTGGCTGCTTCATGGGGAAGTCTAAGGACTAAATTTATTTTGCTTTTGTTAAATTTGTCTTAACATCAGAGGAGGGTGGGCCATAGCACCACATTAATCCTAGCTGCCAGCCCATAATAGTTGTGATGGTATATCAGTATATAATATTTTTGGGTGTGTACAGATACCAGAAATCCTACATTTTTCCAAAGTGTTTTTTTGAGAGCATATGGCATATTATTTTATGGTATCAATTTGAAAGTTTTGATAAATTGACCAAATTCTTAGAAAACCATCTGAAAAAGTGACACAAGAAGAAATATATAACTCAGGTAGTCCCATAAATTTAAATAAATGGAAACAGTAATAAAACTTTTTTTCATAGAGAATGATCTAAGCCTAGTAGCTCTGCTGAAAAATTATACCAAATATTATGGAAAGTATTCATGGAGATTATCCTAGAGAATAAAATAAAGATGTACATTCTTTTTTGATTCATGGAGCTAACATAACATCAACACCAAAATCTGACAAGGAAAGAAGGAAGGATTAAAATTATAGGCCAATCTCTTATGGATATCAATATCCAATATCTTCAACAAAACATTGGCAAAGTCATCTAAGCAAGATGTCAAAAAATATGCTTTGATGAAGTCATAGTCCAGGAATGCAAAGTTGGTTTAATATTCAAAACAGTAGAAAATCACCACAGTTGATCTCAGTGATGTAGGGATTAGGGGTGGTAGTGCCCAATGCAGTAAAAAATCCACTTATAACTTTTGACTCCCCCAGAACTTAACTGTTAATAGCGCACTGTTGACTGAGAGTCTTGCCGATAACTTAAATAGTTGATTTTGCATGTTATATGTATTATACTCTGTATTCTTACAATAATGTAAGATAGAGGAAAGAAATGATATTAAGAAAAGAACAAGAAAGAGAAAATACATTTATAGTACTGTACTGTATTCATTTTAAAAATCAATGTTTAAATGGACCCCTGCAGTTCAAACCCATGTTGTTTGAACTAGCATCAACTGCATAATGTGAACTAACTGCGTGAAGGAGAAAAAGGATATGGTTATCTCAATAAATGCAGAAGAAAAATTTGATAAAGTTTAACATAAACCCTGAGCAAATATTTGATAAAATTTATCCTCAATTCATGCCATAAAATTCTTGACCAACTATCAATAAACCAATTCTTCCTTACCTTGATAAATTGATAAATAGTACTACAGGAAACACCAGGTAACATCATACTTCATGGGAAACCTTGAAGGTTTTACCTATGAGATAGAGAACAAGGGAAGGGGTGCACTGTTAGCACTTCTATCCAACATTGCACAGCATGGAAGGGAGGAAAATGAAATAAAATGCATAAACCTTGGTAAACAAAGTAGAATTCACAGAAGACATGATCATGATCACCACGTCTGAAATTACAAATAAAAATTGTTAGGCTTTGTGAGTATTAGAAAGATAACCACGTACAAATGTTGACATAAAGAAAACACTTCTGTATATATACACTAGGTATACACTATATACACTAATTTCATAGAAATTCAATATACACTAATTTCATAGAAATTTTTTTTTTTTGTCATTTAACCATATGCAAAAAAAAGTCTGGTAATTCACACTGCATACCCATCCAACTCCATGTGGGTTGGAGACACCAGGGTGACAGGTGGCACCATGACACTCTTAGATGATGATATGGATTGAAGGGTAAGCGGGGGTTTCTGATATAACACAAATGCAGTAGCCACCATGGGACAAGAATGACATGTTTGACCACATTAAACCTGCAATCTTTGATTCATTAGAACACACCCCAAGAGTGAAAAGGCAAACCCCACACATATGGAAGAGAGAATCTCTGTCATGTTAAATAGAGTTCCTAAAATGAATGTGAAAGAGACAGAGAGTGGTCTTGACCATTGGACAGAAAACATGACAGTGACGATTCAGAAACACAAACAGTAATGACCGGAAAGAATGCTCCACTGTTTGAGTCCTCAGGACCATGCAAAACACAGCCACAGAGGGCAATCTACACTCCCCCCAGATTGCCAGCACTAGTCAGTGCAGAGTAGGCCAGAGCATGAAGCCCTGAACCTGCAGGAACTCCCTGCACTAAAGGTGAGATGCTCCCAGCATGAATGTGTGGAAAGACTCCGCATCATCTCGTAAGGTTAAGGTGGGAAGTCATCATGACTCCACAGGTTGCATGTGCACAGAGGTCTGTCAAGAGTCCCAGCCTAGAGCAGCCCAAGTAGAGTGGTGATAGAACATATGGTCCAGACCTAGAACATCCTAGGTGGGGCAGTGATAGACTGTATGGTCCCACCTGGAACAGCCCAGGAGGAGCAGGGATAGAATGTATGGTCCCACCTGGAACAGCCCAGGAGGAGCAGGGATAAAATGTATGGTCCCACCTGGAATATCCCAGGTGGATCAGGGATAGAATGTATGGTCCCCACCTGGAACATGCCAGGTGGAGCAGGGATAGAATGTATGGTCCCCACCTGGAACAGACGAGGTGGAACAGTGATAGAATGTATGGTCCCACTTGGAAAAGCCCACATGGAACAGTGATAGAATGTATGGTCCCACTTGGAAAAGCCCACATGGAACAGTGATAGAATGTATGGTCCCACCTGGAACAGCCCAGGAGGAGCAGGGATAGAATGTATGGTCCTACCTGGAGCAGTCCAGGAGAGCAAGGATAGAATGTATGTATGCTCCCCACCTGGAACAGCCCAGGAGAGCAGGGATAGAATGTATGGTCCCCACTTAGGACAGACAGGGTGGAGCAGGGATAGAATATATGGTCCCCAACTGGAACAACCAGGAAAGTGGTAGAGTGTGTAAATAAGTTGTGTTAGTTGTTGCTGAAAAGGTGCTGAGGCTTCTTGGCCCACATCTGATGCAGGGATTGGAGAGAGTTCCAGTCCCCCTGCCTCCCTGTTTAGACCTTCTTTCCCAGACCTGAATTCTTCACATGGATTGTATCTTTGACCTCATGCATCCCTCCCTCTCTCCAGAGCCTGCAGCTGTGTTTGCCAAGGAGCAGCCGGCACGCAGTGAGGTGCAGGCCAAGGCAGGGGCCAGCGCCACGCTGAGCTGTGAGGTGGCCCAGGCCCAGACGGAGGTGACATGGTACAAGGATGGGAAGAAACTGAGTGCGAGCTCCAGAGTGCGCGTGGAGACCAAGGGCTGCAGCAGGAGGCTGGTGGTGCAGCAGGCGGGGAAGGCAGACGCCGGGGAGTACAGCTGTGAGGCCGGGGGCCAGAAGGTGTCCTTCTGCCTGGATGTCACAGGTCAGTACTTGGGTGGTGGTGGCGTGCCACGTTAGCCCTGTTTCAGCATGATGTGTTGACTGACAGCTATGAAGAACCTGTGGTCTCTCCAGTAGATCTCCTGTCCTCACATCTCCCATATCTCATCTTCATGCCTGTGGCCAAGCTCTGGGAGAGTGGATGGGAAGATCTGTGTACAGCACACCACCCCTGTTGTGCACCCTGCATGATGTTTCCATGGAGTAATGCTCCTGGAGTTCCTGTGTCCAGTACTCTCGCTCCATCTGGCTTCACTGCCTAAAGTAAAGCCAATGTCTCTCACCCCAGGGCATGCAAATTACTTCTAGAAGCTCCCAGATGACCTCACCCAGCACCACATGAGGGCTGAAAATCTTTGAACCTGATACAGGCGCATTTCAGATACCCAACCCAGTCGTCTTAGAGTTGTCTTGAGACTGAACTTGGCATTACCAAAATTTCAGTCATTTTGGGACACTCTTCCTGCCTCACATGTGGACATGGAAGTTACCTGTGCACCTATGTGTACCCAAATCTCGATCCCTGTTCTGTCGCAACGTCCGCACATAGTAAACCAGGAGCAGAGGGCTGGGAGATATGCGACTTGGATGTGTACCTGGCATGTGGGACATTATTTACTTACTTATTGATAATTTTTAAATGTTTATTTATTTATTTTCAGAGAGAGAGAGAGAGGAAGAGAGAGAGAGAGAGAGAGAGAGAGAGAGAGAGAGAGAGAAGCATGAGCAAGGGAGGGGCACAGAGAGAGGGAGAGAGAGAATCCCAATCAGGCTCTGTGTTGACATTACCTGAAGCAGGGCTTAATCTCAGGAACTGTGAGATCATGACCTGAGCTGAACTTAAGACTGAGATGCTTAACCAACTGAGTCACCCAGGAGCCCCTGGAACATTCTTTTGAAAGAAAATTTCAGTTTCCTTTTGTCTCTGTGAGAATGTTCTGTGTCAGTATTGTGGTTGGAATTTGATTCATAGATTTTGAAGCTGGGAAGAATGAGTAGCTTCTCTGAAATCAGCACACTTTGGGACAGATAAGTTACTATAGTAGCAACCACTGACTGGTGAAGCAGTATTTATGTATTTATTTCATAGCATTTGCTAGTGGTGTGTGTGTGGGGGGGGCGTGCACGCATATGCCCATCCCTGGCTGGTGCACAGAGATATCTGCAAACTTACTTTAAGTTAAGAGAGGTTAAGCTCAAATAGGTGGTCTGTGACCCCACATTGACTCCTAATAGCAATGTGTGACTCTTCAGTAGTGTATCATTACATGATTTGTAGATGTGTATAGATAGTAAGAAACTTACTAGGAACACTTTTGACCCTGTCATTTCAGTAGAACGTGATATTATTTTACTCAAGTAGAATTGAAAAGTTTTGGCAAATTGTCCAATTCCTTGAAAACTGTATCAAAACATCCACAAGAAGATATAAACAATGTAAACAATCTTATAACTTTTTTAAAAAATGGAACCATCCCAAAAAGCCTTCTCATTAGACAAGATTAAATTCAGTGGTTCTGCTGGTAAGTTACAATTTACGAATTATAGATTACAAATTACAAATTCTGGAAAGAAATTGTCCCATGATCATGGAGGATTCTTTAAGAGGACAGAAAAGGGATGTACACTCTTAACCCATTTTACGCCGCATTGATACCCAAATTGGACAAGTGTGAAGAATTGCAATTGGAGGCCAGTCTCGGATGCATGTCAATACCAAATTTTACACAAAATATTGTCCAAGTAACAGTGCAATACTCAAAGTGCAGACACACTGTCTGAGCTCATCTCCTAAGAACACAGGATTGGCCAACACCAGAACATTAGAATATCAGTATAATCTGTCATATTTAGAACTTAAAAGGGAAAACACATTTTTTGTTTTGTTTTATTCTCACATGACTGCTTGATAAAATTTTTACATTATATGCAGAAGAAGAATTTCATAAAATGTAGCATACATTCAAGGTAGTCAAGTCCTTGATTAACTATAAGAGGATTGTTCCTTAATTTGACGCAGGATACAGAAAACTACAGCACATCACATTCACAGGGTGTCTCCTTCTAACTGGAGCTCGTACATGGCTCCACTGGTACAACTGTGTGCAACACTGTACAGTGAATCAGGAGAAATATAAAATGAAGTAATATAACTAATAAAGCTGTAGTAGGAAGACATCAGGTTGCAACTTGGGGATAGGTGCATAACACAAAGGGACAAGTGGTAAGGTTCAAATAGACCATGCTGTGACCAGCTTCACCCACCCCATCCTTTTCCAGTTTTTAAAAGGAGATTTTTTAATGTTTATTTATTTATTTTCAGAGAGAGATAGAGAGGGAGCTAGAGCAGGGGAGGGGCAGAGAGAGAGCCCAGGTGGAGCAGTGACAGAATGCATGGTCTCTGTGCTGCTACTGCAGAGCCCAGTATGGGGCTCACACCCATAAGCTGTGACATCATGACCTGAGCTGAAACCAAGAGTTGGACACTTAACTGACTAAACCACCCAGGCACCCCCCCTTTTCAATTATTTTTATTCTGTAATTCTGGCACATGGTATAGAGATAGATTGTCTTTTCATAAATGGTGCTCAGACTATGTAACTTTGTATCTATCTATCTATCTATCTATCTAATCTATCTATCTGTATATCATCTATCTGTGTCTTACATCTCTCCATCTTTCCATCATCTATGTGGATCTCTCTCTTTCTCTCTCTCTCTCTCTCTCTCTCTCTCTCTCCATCTTTCTGTCATCTATCTGGATCATCTATCAATCTATCTATCTATCTATCTATCTATCTATCTATCATCTACTATATCATCTATCTGTATCTATCTATCTATCTATCTATCTATCTATCTATCTATCTATCTATCTATCTATCTTTCATCTATCTGTATCATCCATTACTCCATCTTTCCATCATCTATCTGGATCATCTACCTACCTACCTACCTACCTACCTACCTATCTACCTACCTACCTATGTGTGTATCTACATATATATGTATCATCTATCTATATCTATCCATCATCTACCTGTATTATCTATCTATCTATCTATCTATCTATCTATCTATCTATCTATCTCTCTATCTTCTATGTCTCTCTCAAATGATCTATTTATCTATAATAAAAATGGGGGGCTCCCCCACATCACGCATAGGCACCAACTCCAGCCAAGCTAGGATTCCAGTGTGAAAGACAAAACACGCTCTTAGCAGAGAACACACAACATTTAATGGCCTCAGGGTAATGAAAGATTTCTGAAACAGAATATGAACACACCAACCACAAAGGACACATTGACATACCTGTCTAAATCACAACTGAGAACTTTACATCATCAGAGGACACAAAGGGATGAAAAGGCAAGTGACGATGATGGATAAATTATTCACAAAACCATGATTATCAAAGCTCTAATGCAAGTGCAAGAGCTCCTAAAAACGAATATGTAAAGGACAGGCCATAATTAGCAATAACTGATAACCAGACAGGGCATTGCAATGATACCACACTGCAGAAGAGAAGAGTCAGAGAAACCTGAACGGTGCTCCACTGTGTGAGTCATCAGGGACTTACATGGAAAGACCACAGGAGGGACATGTCCCTCCCCGCAGGTGCCAGCAGTGGACATCACAGTGTAGGTGAGAGCAAGGAGCGGCAGCAGCTCCCTACACAACTGTGAGGAAAGACTGCATCACCTGGGAAGGCTGGGGTGCGTGTGCATTGCAACACCCCTGCACCTCTCCCAGAGGTATGTGTGCACAGCGAAGTCTTTTCCAGCATCCCCACGTGGAACAGTGGCAGAGCCTATAGTGAACTTTGGGTACTTGTGCAGCCAGCACAGAGCCTGGAGGAGTTTCCGTGGCCCTGCACCCTCATCCAGGCCTGCTCTCCCAGTGCTGCGACCCTAATGGATATGGTGTGTTTGATGCTGTGTGTCCCTCCCTGTCCCCAGAGCCCTCGGTCATGTTTGCCAAGGAGCAGCCAGCACTCAGTGAGGTGCAGGCCAAGGCGGGGGCCAGTGCCACACTGAGCTGCGAGGTGGCCCAGGCCCAGACGGAGGTGACGTGGTACAAGGACGGGAAGAAGCTGAGTGCCAGCTCCAGAATGCGTGTGGAAGCCAAGGGCTGCAGCAGGAAGCTGGTGATGCAGCAGGCAGGGAAGGCAGACGCTGGGGAGTACAGCTGTGAGGCCGGGGGAGAGAAGGTGTCCTTCCACCTGGACGTCACAGGTCAGTTCTGGGGCTAATACTTTATCCTTGATTGCCAGCGATGATGGCACTAGTGCGCAGCCCAGACAGACCCTGATGCTCCTCCCAGATCCCAGCCTTCTGCCTCCCATTTCACTCTGGTGGCTGAACCCACGGATGTGGGAAGGGAAGAGTGTCCAGACAAGAGAGAGCTCCTCTTGGGTACCCCATGGTGTGTCCACATGGCCATGCTCAGCCACTGTCCCCAGCACCCCTTCAGAACGTACTGTGGCTCCTTTGGCGTCCGGGATTCAGGCTCTATGTGCTGCACTGGGCTGAGATTGACCAGACATCCTCACCTGCAGATGCTCTAGTGGCTTCCATAACCTCATTTAAAGGTTCTCACTATCAAGAGATGTTTGGGTTTCAGTAAGCCAGGATAAGAGGACGCTTCAGCCTCCTGATCATACCTGGAATCATCTCGAGGTTGAACTTGCATTATTGAGGTTGTAGGTATTCTGGGCCATGCTCACGGGTGTGGAAGCTCCCTGAGTGCAAAACACAGATAGATGTTTATTGTAGCATCTCGGCAAAATAAATAACAAGCGGCGAAGTGGTAGTAGCTGAACACCTGTGATGAGCACGTGTGTGGTTTGGAGCTGTTTTCAAAGCAAATCTTGTTTCTTTTTGTCTTCAGTTAGGATATCCTATGTCAGAATTCCCCCTGGATGAGGTAAAGGTTGAGGGAGGGAGAGGAGTAAGTGGCTTGTGGGACATGAGCACACTCAGTGGTAGCAGCCCCTGACTGATAAGGCAGTATCCATCCCACTGTGTTTCCAGATGGTGCTCAGGGACACTGATGCCTCCTGACTGGTTCCAGACAAGTCTGTGACCTATCTTTATTTTCCTTCTTGTGGGCAAATTGAACTTCAGAGCAGCCCCGCCTGACTCCTGGGGGCCCCCATAGCAGTTTGCAGTTGTATCAGTACATCATGGTTTGTGGGTGTGTATGGACACCACAAAACCTGTTGTGTGTCTTTCTGACAAGTCACTTGAGAGAATCTGGCACTCTTTAATGCCAGAACATCAGAACAGTGGTGATGTATGGTCCTAGTGGTTGTAGAAAAGCAAATCTCAACGGACGTAAGAAGTGGACAATGCCCACAGCGTCATTGGAACAACAGAAGCAGGAACCGAAGTGTCTTCATGGAACAGAATGGAAGCCTGGTGACTTGCCTGGTAAATCCTTCCAGGCATTCTGGAAATTATATCCTGTTCACAGACATTCTTGTAGAGAAAAGGAGATACACTCTTATCCCATCTTACATGGTAGCGTAGCTTCTGTAGTACAACACGATGGGACAGGAGAAAGAGCGCAGGCCAGTGTGTCATGGCTTTCCAGGCCTATATTTAGACAGAATATCAGTGAACTGAAATCAGCAGTGTATCAACAGAATCATGCACTGATAGGAGGTACAGTTCCACTCTCCCTGCATTGCCAGTAGATGCTGACACGGAGTAGGTTGCAGCAGGGAGCTGCGGGGACTCCGTGCCCACATGGGAAAGACCCTGCAAGCCATGCACGTGCAGAGCCTGGAGACTATTCCAGCCATCCCGTTTACCTCTTCTTTCCCAGTGCTGCCTTCCTAACTTAGATGGTGTGTTTGTTCCTGTGTGTCCCTCTCTGTCCCCAGAGCCCTTGGCCATGTTTGCCAAGGAGCAGCTGGCATGCAGTGAGGTGCAGGCTGAGGCGGGGGCCAGCATCACGCTGAGCTGCGAGGTGGCTCAGGACAAGACAGAGGTGACGTGGTACAAGGATGGGAAGAAGCTGAATGCAAGCTCCAAAGTGTGCATGGAGGCCACAGGCTGCAGCAGGAGGCTGGTGGTGCAGCAGGCGGGGAAGGCGGACACTGGGGAGTACAGCTGTGAGGCTGGGGGAGAGAAGGTGTCCTTCCGCCTAAACATTACAGGTGGGGGCCAGCATTGGGAAGAGGGTATAAACTCCTGACAAATCAGGAAATGAGCCCTTCTCAGACAGGGCTGTGTGTTGTACCTGTGTTGGGGTCTCTGCTGACGGGCCCGGCCCAGGGCTCTGTCCACTGCCCAGGTCCTTGGATTGGAGACACTCCCTGTAGCCCCTGTTCTGGGACATTCCCGACATTTGCGTCCCCCAGTTTCTGCCCCTCTCTGCCACATCCCCACCTTACCCCCACACAACCTGACCACCAAGGCCTGTGGTCTGTGGCCGTAGCCATTCTGTCTAGGGTTGGTAAGCAGACACGTTTCCCATTGCAAACGCACCATGCACAGTTTTGGAGCTCAGCCCTGTTCTGGGAGACTTACTTGAGGGGTTTGCCCTCAGCAGGGCTTGGCTCCCTGTCACTTGCCTTGGGATCCCGAGTGTCCAGCTGATGTTCAGTCAGCCCTGCGGGCTTGCCCTGCTCTGATGCCCATCTTGGTCTGGGCCAAGCTGTCTTCTGCTGCCTCCTCTCCTGGCCCTGCTCCAATGTCTTTCAGTAATGTGGGCCCAGGCCCCAGGCTGTGGTCTCTCTGACCTGCCTGCTGCCCACGGTCTACAGTGTCTGCTTATGAGGCCCCCTCTTCCCTGCTGGGCAGGGATGCTGGGCTCTCAGCTCTTGGCTCCCGGGCCCGTGACCCCAGGTGTCTCTTCCTGGCCACCCTGTCGCACCCCTGGGAGCCTGGATAGTGACCGTTAGGTGGCATGGAGCCTTGCTGGATTAACTGTCAGACTTGTTCAGCAGAGTCTCAGCAGAGGACTGGACGGGCCAGGCAGCGGCACAGCAGTGGAAGTTTGGGTGGGGTGTGTGTGTCCCATTTCAGATCTCGTCCCCCGGTTCAGCCCCTAGGTGGGATGGGCGAGGCCAGGAATGAAAGGGCCCTGTTCTCATGCTCGTTGATCTCCCCACAGAGCTGGAGCCTGCGACCCCCATGGTGGAGAGACCTGGCCGCAGAGAGCCTCTGGTGGTCAGGGAGCACGAGGACATTGTCCTGACCGCCATGCTGGCTACGCCCTCCGTGGCCGCAGTGACGTGGCTCAAGGACGGTGTGGAGATCCGCCGCAGCAAGCGGCACGAAACGGCCAGCCTGGGGGACACCCACACCCTGACGATCCGCGGCGCGCAAACCCTGGACACCGCAGTGTACAGCTGCCGCGTGGGCGCAGATGGGCAGGACTTCCCAGTGCAGGTGGAAGGTCAGAGGGGCTGGGGTGTCCTCTGGGAGCCCCGTGTGCACTGGGGCGCCTGTGGGGCTGGAGGGTCTCCCATGAGGTTGCGTAGGCAGCATCCCGGCGTGGAGCCGGAGTGGCACTCTGGGCGCATGACTGGTTGGCACAGAGTTTGTCCCCTGGCCCAAGCCCCGTGGCTGACACCCCCCTTCCATCCCGCAGAGGTGGCCGCTAAGTTCTGCCGGCCCCTGGAGCCTGTGAGCGGGGAGCTAGGTGGCACGGTGACGCTGGCCTGCGAGCTGAGCCCGCCGCAGGCCGAGGTGGTGTGGCGCTGCGGGAGCACACAGCTCCGGGCTGGCAAGCGCTTCCAGATGGAAGCCACAGGGCCCCGGCGCTCGCTCACCGTGTCCGGCCTGCGGCTGGAGGATGCAGGGCAGTATGCATGTGAGACCCGGGATGACTGCACCAGCGCGCAGCTCTCCGTCAGCGGTAGGCAGGGGCAAGACGCATCTGGGGGCCTTCCTGGAGGAGGTGTGTGCTCTCTGCGTCTGCATGGGGCGGGGGGGTCTCTGCCTCTCCTACTCACCTCTCAAGCAAAACCCCTGTCTGCAGCCCCCCGCATGGTCAAGTTCATGTCTGGGTTAAGCGCCGTGGTGGCAGAAGAGGGCCAGGAGGCCACCTTCCAGTGCGTGGTGTCCCCCAGCGATGCAGCAGTCAGGTGGTTCCGGGACGGCGCGTTGCTGCAGCCCAGTGAGAAGTTCCTCATCTCACAGAGTGGCTCGAGCCACAGCCTGACCATCTTGGGCCTGACCCTGGACGACCCAGGCCAGATCACCGCAGAGGCCGAGGGGGTCTCCTCCGCTGCTGCCCTCCGGGTGCGAGGTACGTGGGAGGGCCTCCCAGGGAGACTGGTTCGAAGGCCGCTTTCTGATGCCAACCTGTGTCCAGCTGGTTCGGGTGACCTCGAGGGACACTGGGCTTTGTTGGCTAAGGAAAGGAGACTCAGGTGGGACCCAGGGGCCAGATACCTACTCTGAAGGGGACAAAGTAAACCCCTGTAAGGTGCATCTGGTTGTGGGTGGGCAGAGGTTTAGGCCGTCAAGGGAGACTGCCTGGAGGAGGCATCCCAAGCTGAGCCCCATGGTCGGCAAGGTGGGAGGGAGTGGAGTTAGCCAGTGCAAGCAGGGTTGGGGGTGGGGGGGTTGTTGGGACCTCACCTGGGGACCTGCTGCTGGTTCTGAGTGAGTTAGTAACATGGACACCTGGAAAGGTCATCCAGAGCCTGGGACTGGGAGGTGCACCTGACTAGCTCCTTTCACTCCTTCACGTAGAGTGTCCAGGGTCTCCTTGGGGCAGACTGGCTGGGGGCTCAGCATCTGTGTTACCTGCCCCCCCCCAACCATGCCCCATTGCTGCTGGTCGTGGTGGGCTTGTCGTGAGTAGGAGGGTGGGAGGTGAGAGACAGGCTGAGGAAGAAGCAGCTCCTGGGGCCTCTGTTCCCTTCTCTACAGTTGTATCTGTACAGGTGTGCAGCTGGGCCTAGTGTGGAGTGAGAACATGAGGTCACGGTGGGGGCAGCTGTGCTGACTGTGGAGGTCAGGCCCCTCTGTGCCCTGGCTTTCCTGGGAGTGGCAGTGGCTGCGGTGACCTCCCTTTCTCATGACCCCAGAGGCTCCAGTGCTGTTCAGAAAGAAGCTGGAGCCACAGACGGTGGAGGAGCAGAGCTCAGTGGCCATGGAGGTAGAGCTGACACGGCCATGGCCCGAGGTCAAGTGGACACGGAATGCAGTGGCCCTGGTGCCAGGCAAGAACGTGGAGATTCATGCTGAGAGCACCAGGCACCGCTTGGTTCTTCACTGCGTGGGTTTTGCTGACCGCGGCTTTTATGGCTGTGAGACTCCAGACGACAAGACGCAGGCCAAGCTCACCGTGGAAAGTGAGTGGCAGCAGCAGGCTGGGCGTGGGGGTCGGGCGTCAAGGAAGGAGGACGGAAGGGGGTGTCCCCCTGGAGGGACAGGCCCTGGGGGGTGGCGGGAGGCAGGGAGGATGGGAGAGAAGGAAGGGAAGGGCTGGACCTTTCCCTCCAGGATGCCTGGCTGGCTCTGAGGCTCCTGGGGAGGTGAGTGGGGCTGGCTGAAGGGCCTGGGTCTCACGGCGGTGCCTCATGCACCCCCGTGTTTGTCCCGCAGTGCGCCAGGTCCGGCTTGTGCGGGGCCTGCAGGCGGTGGAGGTGTGGGAGCAGGGCACAGCCACCATGGATGTGGAGCTGTCACACGACAACGTGGAGGGCAGCTGGACGCGAGACAGTGTGCGGCTGCAGCCAGGGTCCACGTGCCAGCTGGCCGTGCAAGGCCCCATCCACACCCTCATCCTGTCGGGGCTGCGGCCGCAGGATAGTGGCCTCATCGCCTTCAAAGCCGAGGGGGTGCACACATCTGCACGGCTCACGGTCACTGGTGCGTGGGCACAGGGGGGGCCCACTCCTGAGTGCACCTGCCTCTGTCCCCAGTGAGGTCCGGGGAGCCAGGCAAGGGCAGGGTGGGGAGTGTCATTCCCAGAACTGGCTGTGTGAGACCACACATCTCAGGCGTCGCTTCTCACCTCCCCCTTCCTGCCAACCCAGAGCTGCCTGTGAGGTTCAGCCGCCCTCTGCAGGATGTGGTGGCCACAGAGAAGGACAGGGTGACCTTGGAGTGTGAGCTGTCTCGCCCCAACGTGGACGTGCGCTGGCTGAAGGTGGCTTGGGCTGCTCCCGCCTGTCACTGTGGGCTGGCAGGGGTGGGACTGCTCCGTTGGCCACCTCCAGTGCCTGACCCGACCTCGTTCCTCCTCAGGACGGCGTGGAGCTTAGGGTGGGCAAGACAGTGGGCATGGTGGCCCAGGGCGCCTGTCGGAGTCTCATCATTTTCCGCTGTGAGCTTGGTGACCAGGGCGTGTACGTGTGCGATGCTCGTGATGCTCAGAGCTCAGCCTCCCTGAAGGTGCAAGGTAGGCAGATTAAAGGTCAGGGTCTGCTGGGCAAGAGCCTCCTGGCCACCCTGCATCCCCCCAGCAAAGTGCTTAGCCCTCTGGCTCTGCCCCTGCCCTGCACCCCTCAGCAATCTGGGTGGGAGGGGTAAGGGGGAGCTCTGGGCATCCACAAGTGGCACGGCCTTCTTGCCGCCCCAGGTCGTAACATCCAGATCGTGAGGCCCCTGGAGGATGTGGAGGTGATGGAAAAGGAGGGCGCCACCTTCTCTTGCAAGATCTCTCACGATGAGGTGCCAGCCCAGTGGTTCTGGGAGGGCAGTAAGCTTCGGCCCAGTGACAATGTGCGCATCCGCCAGGAAGGTGAGCTGTTGGGCAGGTGTCAGGAGGGCTTGTCCTCCATCCTGCCCCCAGGGCCTATTCCCAGTACTGAGTGGCCTGTGTTTCCAGGGAGGACATACACCCTCATCTACCGGAGGGTCCTGGCAGAAGATGCAGGAGAGATCAAATTTGTAGCCGAAAATGCAGAATCTCGAGCTGAGCTCCGAGTCAAAGGTGAGGGAGCCCAGGGGAGGGTTTTTGCTGGACAGTGTTTGTGAATGCACAGTTTTGCAGCCTTACAGGGACTGACAGGGCAGCAGTCCCAGGACACCAATGACCCAGAAGGAGGAAAAGGAGGTATTGCCTCCTCACCAGGAAGACAGGGGTCTTGGAGAGGCAGCTCAGGAGGTCACAGTAAATCCTTCCTCCTGGGACTTAGCAATGGAGAGAAAGCGCTGTGGGGTCCCGGCATGTGGTGAGCATGAGGCCTTAACAGGTGGCCCTAGCCACAGTCAGGGCATAGAGGAGGGAGGGTCTGCCACAAGTTGGGGGGAAGGTATATGAGATTTGGAATTGCTTGATGCAGGATTGTGCAGGGTGAGGGGTGTGGATGTGAAGAGGCAGGGCAGGGGTGAGGCCAGGGTGCTCTGGATGAGCTTGTCAAGGGCGCACGGTGCAGTGGTGTGTGTGTGGGGGGGAGTGGTGCGCCCACCCTTCCCCTGGTCAGCTCTGTGCAGTGGGTCCCAGAGAAGCCGAGGGTGACACCTGGCCTCGCCACCTGCTGGCCCTGGCAGAGGGGCTCCAGCCCTCTGGAGGCTGCACAGGCAGAGCACCCAGACCCGGGTGGGTGGATGGGTGGGGGTTCAGGTGGGGTTTTTGGGGCACTGAGCATCCCTTATCCTGTCCCCTCACCCCTGGTCACACCTCAGAGCTGCCGGTGACCATCCTGCGCCCACTTCGGGACAAGATAGCCATGGAGAGGCACCGCGGTGTGCTGGAGTGCCAGATGTCCAGGGCCAGCGCCCAGGTGCAGTGGTTCAAGGGCAGCGTGGAGCTGCAGTCAGGACCCAAGTACGAGATGGTCAGCGACGGCCTCTACCGCAAGCTGATCATCAACGATGTGCAGCCGGAGGATGAGGACACCTACACGTGCGACGCTGGCAACGTGAAGACCAGTGCCCAGTTCTTTGTGGAAGGTGCGGGCGGGGCCGCCCTGGCACCTCCCCACTGTGCCTGTGGCTGCTGGCGGTCCTCCCTGTGGGACCGCCCCAGTGACCAGCCCCTCACCCACAGAGCAATCCATCACCATCGTTCGAGGCCTGCAGGACGTGACTGTGATGGAGCCCGCACCTGCCTGGTTCGAATGCGAGACCTCCATCCCCTCGGTGCGGCCGCCCAAGTGGTTCCTGGGAAAGACAGTGCTCCAGGCCGGGCCCACCGTAGGCATGGAGCAGGAGGGAACGGTGCACCGGCTGACGCTGCGACGAACCTGCTCCACCATGACTGGGCCGGTGCACTTCACCATTGGCAAGTCGCGCTCCACCGCACGCCTGGTGGTCTCTGGTGAGCGCGCCGCTGGGGCGAAGGGGCACAGACCTGGCAGGTCTGGTGGCAGACCTGGCACAGGGTGGGTTCTGGGACCCCGCAGTCCCTCCGCTGACGCAGCGCTGCCCTCTCCCCTCCCGCGGCAGACATCCCCATGGTGCTCACACGGCCCCTGGAGCCCAAGGCGGGGCGCGAGCTGCAGTCGGTGGTCCTGTCCTGCGACTTCAAGCCGGCCCCCAAGGCCGTGCAGTGGTACAAGGAGGACACGCCCCTGGCGCCCTCCGACAAGTTCAAGATGAGGCTGGAGGGCCACATGGCGGAGCTGCGCGTCCTCCGGCTCACGCCGGCGGACGCCGGCGTCTACCGGTGCCAGGCCGGCAGCGCCCAGAGCAGCGCTGAGGTCACGGTGGAAGGTAGCCAGGGCGCACGGGGTCGCCCCGTGCCAGGGCGAGGGTCTCCGCCTGGGGGATGTGTT
This sequence comes from Panthera pardus, assembly GCF_024362965.1. Classification (NCBI taxonomy): domain Eukaryota; kingdom Metazoa; phylum Chordata; class Mammalia; order Carnivora; family Felidae; genus Panthera; species Panthera pardus. Next base: position 2,368,372 of record NW_026526654.1, read on the forward strand.
CCCGGGGTAGAGGGGGGAGGGGCGGGGAGAGGGTCCCCGGAGGGGAGGGTCTGGGGGGGAGGGTCCCCAAGGAGGAGGGTCAGGGATGTGGGGAGGGTCCTTGCCGTGGGGCGGGGGCTCCGGAGGGGGAGGGTGGGGGGGGAGCATCCTCAGGGGGTAGGGTTTGGGGGGGGGGAGGGTCCTCGCCGGGGAAGGGGAGGAGCGTCCCTAGGGGGGAGGGTCTGGGAGAGGAGGCGAGGAACCCCTCTCCCCCGGGGGAAGGGTCTCCTGCGGCGGTGCTGAGTGGCTCTGTGCTCTGGCAGCGCGCGAGGTTACAGTGACGCAGCCGATGCAGGACGCAGAAGCCACGGAGGAGGGCCGCGCCTGCTTCTCGTGTGAGCTGTCCCATGAGGACGAGGAGGTCGAGTGGTCGCTCAACGGCACACCTCTGTACAACGACAGCTTCCACGAGATCTCCCACGAAGGCCGTCGCCACACGCTGGTGCTGAAGCGGGTTCGGCGGGCCGACGCCGGCCTTGTGCGCGCCTGCTCCCCCAAGGTGTCGGTCACTGCCCGCCTGGAGGTCAAAGGTGAGGCGTCGCTGTGGGTCCTTGGGGTCCTCCCAGCGCGGGGCGCCGGGGTCCTTGCAGGCCGAAGGTGGCGCTCGCTCACCTGCCCACGACCTCCCCGCAGCAAAGCCGGTGGTGTTCCTGAAAGCGCTGGACGATGTGTCCGCGGAGGAGCGGGGCACGCTGGCCCTGCAGTGCGAGATCTCAGACCCCCAGGCCCGCGTGGTGTGGCGCAAGGACGGGGTGGAGCTGGTCCCTAGTGACAAGTACGACTTCCTGCACACCGCGGGCACGCGCGGGCTCGTGGTGCACGACCTGAGCTGGGAAGACACCGGCCTCTACACTTGCAGTGTGGGCTCCGAGGAGACCAGCTCCAGAGTCAGCGTGCACGGTGCGTGGCTATGCGGGCTGGGTCCAAGGGGAGGGTCCCAGTCCTGGAGGCCGGGGCGGATGCAGGGGCGGGTCCGAGTCCAAGGGGCGGGTCCGGGTCCATGGGGCGGTCCGGGTCCAGGAGGCAGGGCCGGGTCATGGGGCGGGGCGGGTGCAGGGGTGAGGCTGGGTCCAGGGGGCGGGTCCGGGTCCAGGGGGCGGGTCCGGGTCCTTGGTGGGGAGGCGGTCCAAGGGATGGAGGGGGCACCAGGAGGCAGGGCGGGGTCCACGGGGCGGGAGCGGGTTTAGGGGCGGGTCTGGGTCCATGGGGCGGGTCCGGGTCCATGGGGCGGGTCCGGGTCCAGGGGGCGGGTCCGGGTCCAAGGGGAGGGTCCGGGTCCAGGAGACAGGTCCGGGCTATGGGGCGGGGGCGGGTGCAGGGGCGGGGCTGGGTCTAAGGGGCGGGGCCAGGTCCTTGGGGCGGAGCCAGGTCCAAGGGATGGAGCGGGCTCCAGGAGGCAGGGCCGGTCCATGGGGTGAGGGCGGGTGCAGGGCGAGTCCGGGTCCATGGGGCGGAGGCGGGTCCAAGGGATGGAGTAGGCACCAGGATCAGGGCCGGGTCCATGGGGCGGGGCCGGGTCCAGGGGACAGTCTGGGTTCAAGGAATGGAGCCGGGTCCAGGGACGCGTACGGGTTCATGGGGCGGAGTTGTCGCCAGGGGCGAGGCCGTCTCTAGGGGCGGGTCCGGGCCCAAGGTAGGGCCAGAGTCCATGAGGTGAGGCCGGGTCCAAGGCATGGAGTAGGCTCCAGGAAAGCTGGGTCCATGGGCGAGGCCGTCTCTAGGGGTGGGGCCATCTCAGGGGCAGGCTGGTTGCAGGAACAGGGCCGGGTCCAGGGGCGGAGCCGGGTCCAGAGGGCGGGTCTGCGTCCAGGGGCGTGTCTGGGTCCAGGGGGCAGACAGGGCTAGGTCTAGGGGTGTATCTGAGTCCAGGGGCGGAACTGTTTCTAGGGGCGGGTCCGGGTCCAGGAGCGGGTCTGGGTCCAGGGGCAGAGCCCTGTCCACTGGTGGGTCTGGGTCCAGGGGGTAGGCGGGGTCGCGTCCAGGGGCGGGGCCGGGCCCAGGGGTGGGTCTGGGTCCAGGAGGCGGGTCCGGGTCCAGGGGGCAGGCGGGGCCTGCCACTGTGGTGCCCACCCGCTCAACCGTGCCAGGAGCTGCTTTCTAGAGCCCAGGAGGTCAGGGGCAGGCTCCTGGAAGACCAGGCTTGATGGTCCCTAAGAGACCTAGGTTGCAGACAGTGGGGCAGGGACGTTGAGAAGAAGAGCTCTCAGGGACACTGGGCTGGCCATGAGTGATAGAGTCCCAAGATGCCAGGGATTCAGTGCAGGCTAGTGACATTCAATCTGCATCAGGGGATGTGTGTGGGCAGGTGTGGGAACCACAGAGGGAGCACAGTCAAGGTCGCATTTTGGGGGTGGCTAATGGCAGAGGCCCAGATGTCAGGCATAGGATGCTCTGGAAGGACTTCCAGGCCACACGAATAGCCTGGTGAAGGTGGTTGTTGGCAGGCCACGTTTCTGGTTTATCAAGTTGCCTCAGAAAGGTTGAGCTGCACCATGGGTTACACAGCCAGCAGGGCAGCATTGCCCCCCCTTCCCCCTGGCTTGGAACACACGGTCCCTTCAGAAGTCACTGTCAGCCTAGGCCTGGCCTCCTGTGTGCACTGCTGTCCTGGCCCAGCTTCTCTGGTCCGATTCTCTCTCCTGCATGTGCATGGCAGGCTCGCTCCGCAGTCACCCTGGGATGTGTCCCTGGTGGTCTGGCCAGGGTTTGAGGTGAGACAGGGAATGGGGCAGGGAAGCATGGTGAGTTTGTTCTGGAGCTGGATGGCTCCTTCATTCGGGCCTGTCCTTCACCTCCTGGAGCTTTGAGCTGGCCACCACCATGGACAGTGAATGTTCTCCGCACAGTGAGTGTTCTGTAGCAGATAGGAGGGTGGCCACGCTGGTTTACACTCACAGCTCTCTGTGATCCATACAACAGGGTTCGGCCAGCTGGAGACATTTGCTTAGCGGGGAGTGGGACTGGGGAGGGAGGGAGTGAGGTCTTGCCCCTTGTGGGGTCTGACCTGAGGCAGCAACGGGCTTGACAGTGCCAGTGTTAAGAGGCTGGTGTCCGAGGGCCTGGCCGGCATGACCACCATCTTCCGTGGCCCGCAGACCTGCACGTGGGCATCACCAAGAGGCTGAAGTCGGTGGAGGTGCCGGAGGGCCAGAGCTGCACCTTCGAGTGTGTCCTGTCCCATGAGAACCCCAGCGATGTGGCCATATGGACAGTTGGCGGGAAGACAGTGGGTGGCTCTGGCCGCTTCCGGGCCACACGCCAGGGCCGCAAATACACCCTGGTTGTTCAAGATGTGGTTCCTGGAGACGCTGGGGAGGTGGTGTTCTCCGTGCGGGACCTCACCTCCAAGGCCTCCCTCATCATCAGAGGTGGGCACCGTGTGCAGGGATGGGGGCCTGTCTCCACTGGGTTGAGGGTGGAGTGGGGCCTTGGGCCAGAAATGGTGCTTCTGGGGACAGTCCCCCAGTCCCCAGGGAGCTCCCCTGTTGGAGGCCCAGAAGCACCTGCTGGGGTGCAAGGGGTGCCTGGTCATCTCAGAGAGCTCTCTCTGTGGGGCGAGAGCCTCCAGTCTGTGGGCAGGAGCAGAGTTGGGGGTCTGACAGCATGGTGGCCCCTAGGGCTCACTGCTCACTGAGCTAGTGAAATCGCCATTGGCATTCCTAAGCTTGTGTACCTGGTATAAATACTGGTGCAGGTGGGTGATATTCAATTCACAGCTGGCAATGGTGGTGGCCACGCTTTGAGTCTTGGGGCTCTGAGTGATACCAAGGTGTGAGGGTCTGTGGTCTCATATCTCCCCTCCCAGGCCCCTGCCTTGTGACTGTGGGGCCTCTTGCACTCCAGACCCTGAGGCCCCAGAAGGTCCTGTGGTCTCCACCTCTGTAGTGCTTGCCCTGCCCTCACCCTAAGCACGGCTGGGGTGTGGCCATGCCTCACGGGGGCTGTTCTGCTCTCTGCTCTCTTCAGAGAGGCCGGCAGGTATCACGAAGCCTCTAGAAGACCAGCAGGCTGCTCCAGGTGAGGATGTGGTGATGAGCTGTGAGCTGTCTCGGGCCGGGACCCCGGTGCGCTGGCTAAAGGACAGGAAGGCCATTCGCAAGAGTCAGAAGTATGACCTGGTCACGGAAGGCACTTGGGCCACTCTGGTGGTCCGTGCGGTGTCGCTCAAGGATTCAGGAGAATACACGTGTGAGACAGAAGCTTCCAAGAGCACAGCAAGTCTCCGTGTGGAAGGTGACCCCACAGGAGACCCTGGGATGGGTCCCCTGGCCTCTGTCCCTCCCTCCCTGCCCATGGTGGGGGCTGTTCCCTGTCCAGAGGGGCTGGCATGGGGTCTGCACAGCCCTCAACCTCCACTTCTTCCCACTGCCTCCCAGAAAAGGCCAACTGGTTTACGGAGGAGCTGACCGACCTGCACGTGGAAGAGAAGGGCACAGCCATGTTCACGTGCAAGACAGAGCGTCCCGCAGCTGTGGTGATCTGGCGCAAGGGCCTCACAGAGCTGCATGCCTCTGGGAAGCACGCACCCAGCCAGGAGGGCCTGACCCTGAGGCTCACCATCAGCGCCTTGGAGAAGGCGGACAGCGACACCTACACCTGTGACATCAGCCAGGCCTGTTCCCAGGCCCGGCTCCTGGTGCTAGGTAGGGCCCGGTGCCATGCTGGCCGGGGGTGTGGTTGGGAGTAAGCTTTGTTCAAAGTGGGCTTGGAGGCTGTCAGGGACCAGCCTCAGTTTCCCCATCCCTGGGAGCTTGGCCCTGGGTGGTATTGTCTCTGAGGTCCTACTAAAGGGACACAGTGTGAATGAGCACGTGTCCTCATGAATTCACGCAGTTGTTTGCTCGGAACCTGTGTGCTGGAATGTGCCTGGCCCCCACATCGGGGCTCTGCAGGGAGTATGGCCTGGGGATGCCTCCAGGTGTGAGGAGTAAAAGTGTGGCAACAGCCACAACTGTTTTCACAGTCCTACTTCTTCTTTTTTTAAAAATATTTTTTAATGTTTATTCATTTTTGAGAGAGAGCGAGCGAGCATGAATGGGGTAGGGGCAGAGAGAGAGGGAGACACAGAATCTGAAACAGGCTACAGGCTCTGAGCTGTCAGCACAGACATGGGGTTTGAACCCAGGAGCTGTGAGATCATGTCCTGAGCCAAGGTTGGATGCTTAACTGACTGAGTCACCCAGGGGCCCTCCTATTTCTTCTTTTAATCCATGATTTAATTGCATTCTGTGACCTTGGGGATGGACGTAGGCAGGTGTGGAGAAGAGTTTGGGGAGAGGGGGGCTCGCTCTGACCCACCCCATGTGCTCTGAGAAGGACCCCAGAAGTGGGCTTGGGGTTCATCAGTGGAGCCAAAACTCGCACGTGTGAATAGTTGAGCTCTGATACATTTGCTGTGCTCTGGGTTTCATCATTCTGAGCCTTACTCAGTCCAGCCGTGAGCCCACCCCCAGTCTTGGGGAGTGCTCCTTTCCCTTGGCAGCTGGCTGCAAGGGACCGTGACTTGCTGGTCTGTGCCCTGCAGGCCGGAAAGTGCTCATCACGGAGGATCTGGAGGACATGGAGGTGCGTGAGGGCTCCTCGGCCACCTTCTCTTGTCGCATCTCCCCTGCCGACTACGAGCCTGTCCACTGGTTCCTGGACAAGACGCCCCTGCACCCGAATGAGCTCAATGAGATTGAGGTTCAGCCAGGTGGCTACCACGTGCTGACCCTGCGGCAGCTGGCGCTCAAGGACTCAGGCACCATCCACTTTGAGGCAGGGGACCAGCGGACCTCAGCCACCCTTCGGGTCACAGGTGGGCTGTGTGCCCAGTGCCGGCATGGGGCCTGGTCCATAAGGCTGAGGGTGCAGCCTTGTAGAAGGCAGATCTTGGCTGTGTGCAGAGCATGGTCCTGGGGCTCACAGACAAGGTGCCCGGCCCACAGATCCCGGGGAGGTGGGGCTCTTTGAAGGTGATTGCGGCATGTGGTATGCAGAGCTGATCCCTCAGTCTCCAAAGTGTGGGCTGGGCCATGCCAGGCCTGCTCTGTATCCCCGGCAGCCCGTTTGTGACCCCAACCTCATGGGGCAGGGGCCCACACGTCCTGAGTTTTCCTCTGCACCTCCAGAAAAGCCAAGTGTCTTCTCCCGGGAGCTCACGGATGCCACGGTCACAGAGGGGGAGGATCTGACCTTAGTCTGTGAGACTACCGCCCCAGACAGCCCCGTGTGCTGGACCAAGGATGGAAAGACCCTGCGGCCATCAGCCCGGTGCCAGCTGAGCCAGGAGGGCCACCGGGCCCAGCTGGTCATCAAGGGCACCACTGTGCAGGACGGTGGGCGCTACAAGTGTGAGGCCGGGGGCTCCTGGAGCAGCTCCATTGTCAGGGTCCACGGTGAGTTCCTGGGCTCATGCCCTACTGTCTGTGTGGGGGAGCCTGTGGCCCCCCCTGTGCATGTCCAGGTGTCTGCTGCTTTGGTAGAGTTGACCATCTTCCACCTGTGTCTCCTGACCAGCAGTGTCTGACTTGCTTCATTCCTATGTCTTGTTTTCTGACATCTCTGTGTCCCCTCCTCCTGGCTTGGTTCATCTCCAAGTGTCTCAGCATAGGCCACATGACAAATACCATGGATCCACAGACCAGCTAAACCATGGACATTTACTGTGTCCCAGTCCTGGAGGGGAAAGTCTGAGATGCAGGTGTGGGCGGGGCTGTTTCCCCACTGAGGCCTCTCTCCTTGGCTTGCACACACCGCCCCCTGCCTATGTCCTGGCTTTGTTCTCTGTCTGTGTCCTCAGCTCCTATGTGATCGCTCAGATACGTGGGATTCGGCCCATCCCAATGACCTCAGGTTACTGAAATCACCTCTGTAAAGACTCCATCTCCAAACACAGTCACATCCTGAGGTTCCGGGGGTTGGGGCTCCAGCATATGAATCGGGGTGGGGGACACAGTTCTCTTCCCAACCGTTTGCCCCCGCCTCCCCCCACCCCTGCCGGAGGACAGAGTTTTGGAGTTCGCTGCCCGTAACCCCCAGTGTAGAAAGGATGAGGTGGGCCTGCCTGAGCCCTCTGGCTGCTGTGTCCTCAGCTGTCCCCAACCCCAGGGGCCCTCAGCTGGGGTGCAGGATGGAGGGGTCGAGCCAAGCCTGTGCCTGCTTGCAGCACGGCCGGTGCGGTTCCGTGAGGGGCTGAAGGACCTGGAGGTGCCGGAGGGTGGAGCTGCCACACTGCGCTGTGTGCTGTCATCCATGGCTGCACCTGTGGAGTGGCGCCGTGGAGATGAGGTTCTGCGGCCCGGAGGCAAGTACAGCCTGCGTCAGGAGGGCGCAGTACTGGAGCTGGTGGTCCGGGACCTGCGGCCCCAGGACACCGGGCAGTACTCCTGCCACTTCGGGGACCAGATGACCTTGGCCATGCTCACAGTGAAGGGTAAGCATCCGTGCCTGCCTTGCCCACATGCTCCTTTCATCCCTGTGGGAGGTCAAAGGTGACATTCCCTGTTGGGCCCTGTTGTAGCCCTGCCTGCTGAGTTCATAGGGAGACTGAGAAGCAAGGAGGCTTCAGAAGGGGCCACAGCCACGCTGCGCTGTGAGCTGAGCAAGGAGGCTCCCGTGGAGTGGAGGAAGGGGTCTGAGACCCTGAGAGCCGGGGACAGAGTCAGCCTGAGGCAGGACGGGACCATGTGTGAGCTGGAGATCCGTGGCCTGGCCGTGGCAGATGCTGGGGAGTACTCGTGTGTGTGTGGGCAGGAGAGGACTTCAGCCATGATGACTGTCAGGGGTAAAGACCACGTGTGGCCAAGCAGTCGTGATTTGGTGTCCAGTTGACTTTGTGATGTCCATCTGCTCTCATTCCATGTTCATGTTCTTTCTCTCCCACATTCTCTGGTGTCACCCTCCACCCGTTACTCTGTGGAATCTCTCCCCTTCCTGGGCTGTTGTATGAACTGTGAGAAGCCAGTATCCCAGCCACTTACCACTCCTTGCTCACTGCTGGTCCTGTTGTTCTGTAGAAGTCTGTCTTGTCATCTGTCCCGTCATGTACCACCACCCCCCAAAATCTCCAGAGAGTCTGATCTTCTATGTCTGACTCTTCCCAGCCCTGCCTGCTGAGTTCATAGGGAGACTGAGAAGCAAGGATGCCACGGAAGGGGCCACAGCCACTCTGCACTGTGAGCTGAGCAAGGAGACCCCTGTGGAGTGGAGGAAAGGGTCTGAGACCCTTAGAGCTGGGGGCAGAGTCAGCCTGAGACAGGATGGGACCATGTGTGAGCTGGAGATCTGTGACCTGGCTGTGGTGGACGCTGGGGAATACTCATGTGTGTGCGGGCAGGAGAGGACGTCGGCCACACTGACTGTCAGGGGTGAGGACTTTGTGTGGTCATGTGGAGCAGTGTCTCCATGTCTCAAAAAGCTGTGTCATGTCCTGTTGTTTTGCCCTGGTTGCCATAGGGTCCTTCTGCCTCTCTGCCTCTGTCTCCTGCATCCTGCAGCATGAGTCTCTAGCATCTGCTTGTGTGAGGCTCATCCCAAATAAACTGCAGAGAATAAGGTTCTTTCTGCCCTCAGGGGGTTACATCTCAGGGAGAAATGGGGGGCATCCTACACTACAACTGAGGATTACAGACTTCATGAGCTCTCTGGAGGGAACGTGCCGCGGAGGAGCTAGGAACTAGATCGAAGCTTGGCACTCAACGCAGCGATACTGAGAGGCTGACTGAGGAGGGGAGCCAGGAAACACATGCAGGGACATGGAAGAGCTGTGGGGGGGTGAAGTGTGGATGTGGAGGGTGGATGGAGGCAAGGTCAAGGTGTGCAGAGTGAGGTGGGGTGAGGTGAGATGAGTTGGGTTTGGAGGTAAGATGTGGTGAGGTAGATGTAGACTATGAGGTGAATCATGTGAGGTGGGTGTGGAGGGTGAGTGAGGTGAGTTTATGTAGAAAGTGTGTGAAGTGAAGTGAGGCTAGATTGGGTGTGTAGCGTGAGTTGAGGGGAGGTCTGTGTGTGTGGGGGTGAGTTGAGTTGAGGTGACATGAAGTCTGGGTGTAGATACAGAGATAAAGTGAAGTGAGGTGATAGGTGTGGAAGTGAGATTAGATGGGTGTTGAGGTAAGGTGGATGGATGGGTGTGAAGGTGAAGGGTGTTGAGGTGAGGTGAATGAGAAAAATGAGGTGAGGTGAGGTGATTGTAGAAGTGAGGTGGTGTGGAGGTGGGGTGAGATGGATGAGGTGAGGTGATGTGAGGTAAGGTAGATCAAGAAGGTGAGGTAGGTGTGGACATGAGGTGAGGCAGGTGTGGGGGTGAGGTGGGTGAGGAAGGTGAATTGAGGTGGATGAGGTCAGGTGAGGTGGATATGGAGGTGAGGTGGGTGAGTGTGGAAAGTGAGATGAGGTGGGTGAGGAAGGTGAGGTGGGTGTGGAGAGGTGAAGTGGATATGGAGGTGAGGTAAGGTGGGTGTGGAGATGAGGTGACATGGGTGAGGTAAGGTGATGTGAAGTTAGGTGGTCAGGAAGGTGAGGTGGGTGTGGACAGGTGAGGCAGGTATGGAGGTGAGGTGAGGCAGGTGTGGAGGTGACAGTGGGTATGGATGGAATGTGGTGGGTGATGGAGGGGAAGGTCATGTGTGCCATGCCCAGGGAGGCAGGGGGACATCCATGTGGAGGTGGGGTCCAGGTCTGATGCTGACAGGTGGGTAGGTATGCTCACAGCATTGGCAGGAGGTCTTTTGGGAGTGGGGCATCTCAGACATGGTGGGATTCAGGATGCAGGGCAGGACAGGAGGGCTGGTCCAGGGGTTAGGGATGACAGGCCCTGTGAGGGGCAGGTGGGAGTCCCTATGCAGTGGAGCTGCCTGCCATGGGTCATCCTGCCTGCTGTCCCCGAGGCCCTGCCTCCAAAAGGCAGCTGTGTTGCCAGGTTGATATCTGTGGCCATTTCTCATTTGCTCTCTGTGCGTCTGTCTGCTCCTCTCAGGCCTGACAACCCCTACACCAAGGTCCTGGGGCCTGAGCAGGCTCTGGGAGGAACTTGTGCAGTGGTGCGAGGGGCCCGAGACCCTTGGGAATAGGGGCTCAGTACAGGGCCTGCCATGGTGTGGCTGGTGGCTCCCTGATGGGACCAGGGTCCTCAGGGGCCCTTATGGGGGCCTGGTCACTTCCTGCAGGGAAGCAGATGAGACAAGGTAGGATGAGGCCACTCCCCACATCCCGAGGGTATCCTAGGAGCACCCGGGCCCCTATGGTGCTTGAACTGTGTGGACGAACATAGCATCTTTGCCATAGGAGCACTGGGTGACCTCATGGAGCATGGGTGCCCTCTAGTCTGGGAGCAGCTGTCAGAGGCTGCGGCCATGATGTGGTCCAAGCAGGGCAGCCTGGGGTATGCGAGGTGGATGAGGGACCTGGGACCTTGAATCTAGCATCAGGTACAGTCTGAGACAGGATTGACCATGGAAGATGCTGGCAGATGTCCCCGTTGGCCACTATGTCTATCTGTTCTGTGGGCACTATGACCATTCCCATGCATGTGTCCATGTCCTGAGGTCCACTGTGGATGCCAGCTCCTCTGTCTCCCTGCTGCCCAGCCCCCACACACTGTGATCCACCCATGTGTCCATGTGTCCATCCTTTGATTTCCTATTTGATCCAGGGTGCATTTCATTGTTGAGTGTCCACATCCTGACTTCTTAAGTTACTTGGTCTGATGCTCTCTGTGTCACCTTGTTCCTCCCCAGCCCTGCCCGCCAAGTTCACAAAGAGCCTGAGGAAGGAAGAGGCCACAGAAGGGGCCACAGCAAAGCTGCGCTGTGAGTTAAGCAAGGTGGCCCCCGTGGAGTGGAAGAAGGGGTCTGAGACCCTCAGAGCTGGGGACAGAGTCAGCCTGAGGCAGGACAAGACCGTGTGTGAGCTGGAGATCCGTGGCCTGACCATGGAGGATGCTGGGGAGTACTCGTGTGTGTGTGGGCAGGAGAGGACATTGGCCACACTGACTGTCAGAGGTAAAGATTGCATGTAGTCATGTGGCCCTGTGGCTTGGTGTCTGCACACTGTGACTATGTCACCATCTTCTCCCTGTCAGACTCCGTGGGCATCTGTGCCTCTCCAGCTGTGTCCTCCTGGGGACTCTAGCCTTCATCTCCCCATCCAGTATTTGTCCTGATGTTTGTGTCTGGGCTTGTGTCTGTCTTTCCTGGGTCATTTGCCTCCTATCCACCCTGTGCTCCGTTCACTCATTCATGCTGTGGTCCTGGGCAGTTTGTGTGGTGCTTGTGGGTGTCTTGTCCTGGACATAGAGTCCCTGAGACAGTCTGGAGTCCTCCTGATCCTTGGCTCTCCCCAGCCCTGCCCGCCAAGTTCACAAAGAGCCTGAGGAAGGAAGAGGCCACAGAAGGGGCCACGGCCACTCTGCACTGTGAGCTGAGCAAGGAGGCCCCTGTGGAGTGGAGGAAGGGGCCCAAGACCCTCAGAGCTGGAGACAGAATCAGCTTGAGGCAGGACGGGACCATGTGTGAGCTGGAGATCCGTGGCCTGACCATGGATGATGCTGGGGAGTACTCATGTGTGTGTGAGCAGGAGAGGACATCAGCCACACTGACCGTCAGAGGTAAAGACTGTGTGTGGCCATCTGAGTGACTTCCCCCTGCCTCTTGGTCTTTGCTCCCCTGTGTCTCTCAATGTTGCTGTCTCTCCAGGACCACACAATAGCCATGTGGAGCATCCCACAGTCTCACACTAAGAACACACTGGTCAGTCCTGTCCAGGCCCCGGGGTGGATGGTACAGGGACCCCCAGGCAAACATGTACAGATGGGCATCACAGTCCAGCAGAATGGCCCGGGGCTCCTGGCCTGTGATTGGGCTGTGGATGGGCACGCATCCTGGGCCCAGCTGTGGGGCTGGGAGCATGTCACACACATGACGGATGTGTGAAGGAGGACTGAGGGCAGCATTGGGGTGTTCAGGGATAAGGTGGCCAGACAGGCCAGGCCCTCCTTTGTCTGGTGACAGGGTTTGATTGCCCTCTGAAGGGCTCTGTCCCACTTGGCTTGGGCTGCAGGACAAACACTGTCACGGGTCCCACACTCGTAGTGGCTGGAAGTCTGAATCCAGGTGTTGGGACCCAGCAGCATCCGTCCTTAGAGTGTACACATTGTCTCCTCCCATGTCCTCACGTGGCTGTCCCTTTATTTGTGTCCTGATCCCCTCTTGTTAGGATGCCAGCATGATTAGATAATGACCCGCCCAGTGACTTTCTTTACCCTAATTACCCCTCTGAAAGGTAATCATATTTCCATATGTGCTCATATTCTGAGGTCTCAGGGGCACAACTCCAGGATACAATTTGCTGGTGGGACAAGTCTGTGCGTGACACTCTGCCCTCTTACATCCCTGGAAATGCATGTCCTTCCCACGTGCAGCATATGCACACCCTGTCCCCAAGGCTCCAAAGCCTTACCTGAGTCCAGTGTCACCACAGAATCCAGAGTGTGATGGAAGCATGTGCACCAGGTTTGGGTGACACTCAAGGTGGCTTCCTCTCAGCTGTGAACCTGCGAGGTCAGACTGCACACCTCCCAAACGCAGCCGCAGGACATGTACCAGATACGCATTCCTGTTCTGAAGGGGAGAAACGGAAATGAGGGAAGAGGTCCCTGGTCCCTGGAGGCACGACACTGGGCAGGAAAGACTCCTGGATTTTAAGGCTGGACAAGGAGCCTCTGGCTCAATGCTCTGTCCTCTGGGCCCACAAGTGGTGCCGTGGGCCGTGGGTAGATGTGGCCTGGCCTGTGGATTCCATGCTGTGGCAGCCCTGCAGCCTCTGAATTTCCCTTGCTTTCCTCCTTTGCTCTTCTTGACGAGTGATACGTGTCCACAGCTGGGCAGCTCCATGGGTGCATCCCATAGGACCCCTGGAAGTCTGATGGTTTCCTCCATTTCAGCCTTCGCCTCTCTGATTCAGGCGTGGCTGTAGCATTTCTGCATGCTCTCCAAAACTTTGTTGGTCTCCCATGCAGCTCTCAGGAGTGTGGCTCATCAGACCAGCCTTCCGCACATCCTGCCTGGGCAACCCCATCTCTGTTCCCGGCTTCTGCCCTGCTCTTACCTGTGTTTCACCACAAGGAGTGAGAAGAAATCAGGCTGCTCCCTCAACTCTCTTCTTGGAGATCTCTCAGCTAACCAGTGCAAGTTCACTGCTCACAAGGCCCACCTTCCACAGATTCTGGGCAGAATTCATCCACCCACAGACTGGGCAGAATTCATCCAGGTTCCTTGCTACTTCCTACAGATACTACTTTTCCTGCAAGTGTCCAGTCAGCTGTTTCTCATTGCTGATTTGGGCCTCACCAGAAGTGCCGTAATGCCTATACTGACCCCTGCTCCCATGATCTACTCCAGGCAATCTAGATCTATCCGGCTGTCTGTCAAAACCCAGCCTTCACTCAACATCAGTTCCAAAGCTGGTTCTAGAACTTGAGGTCTTTGTTATGGCAGGAACTGCTCCTGCTATCAAAACAGGCATGACTGAGATATAGAGAAGTGGCCTTGACATTGAAAACGTGTAGTCTCCCAGTCCTGGAGGCTGGAGTCTGGGATCCAGTCAGGGCAGGGCTGGTTCCTCCAGAGTCCTCTCACTGGCTTGCAGATGACTGCCTTCTCATGTCCTGTGTCTTCACGTAGCTGTCCCTCTGTGTGTGTGTGTGTGTGTGTGTGTGTGTGTGTGTCCCAATGTCCTCTTCTGATAGGGATCCAGTCATATAAGATCAGGGCCCACCCTAGTGACCCCCTTTTACCTTAACCACCTCTTTAAAGACTCCATCTCCAGCCCTGTTCTGAGGCCCCCTGGGGCCTTGACATGAATTTGGGGTACGGAGGTCACCCCACAACATGGTGTGACTAGGGTGGACACTGGTCACCTGTAACTTTTGGACCTAATTGTGCCTACAGTTGGAATTCAGGTGACAAGGGCCCAGGGGGGTGGTTAAAAGGCCATGGCTGCATCCATCATAGTCTTGGAAATCTGAGCAGGAGAGTGAGTGTCTGGTGGAGTCTGGACAAGAACATGTGAGGTGGAGCAGAGAGGGCCTAGTGTGGGTGGGGATAGTGTGCAATGAACCCAGGTGTGGGCAGCAAGAGATGGATGCCCTGCTTTGGCTGGGAAACATGGGGTGAGAAGTAGCAGTGGAGCAGTGAATGTCATGGCCACGAGGTGCCTCATGGGCATTCTTCCATGAAAGAGCCATAATGTCATGTGTGAGTGGGAGGAGCCTGGCTTCAAGCTCAGTGCAGGTGAGGCCAGAGCTGGGCTAGTACGAAAGGTCGGGGTATGAGGATATTGAGAAGATATGACACCTGGAAAGAGGCAGTCCCTGGGTAAAATGCCCCTCAGGGCAAGATGCCAGAGGCCATTGCAGTCGAACATGAGCTGATCTGCCTGTCCTCCTCCATACTTCTGCTTTGTTGATCCTGAATGTTCACGTCATGCCCCAAATCCTCCAGAGGGATTGATGACTTCTATCCATCTGACCCTCCACAGCACTGCCTGCTCAGTTCATCCAAAATCTGAAGACCCAGGAAGCCATGGAAGGGGACACAGCCACACTGAACTGTGAGCTGAGCAAGGCAGCCCCTGTGCAGTGGAGGAAGGGGTCCAAGACCCTCAGAGCTGGAGACAGAGTGAGCCTGAGGCAGGATGGGACCATGTGTGAGCTGAAGATCTGTGGCCTGGCCGTGGCAGATGCTGGAGAGTACTCATGCATGTGTGGGCAGGAGAGGACGTCGGCCATGCTGACCATCAGGGGTAAAGACCACATGCAGCCAAGCAGAGCTGTGATCTGGTGTCCAGTTGACTTCATGACATCCATCTGCACTCATTCTGTTTTCACGTTCTTTCTCTCTCACATTCTCCGGTGTCACCTCCCTTGTTACTCCATCGAATCTCTCCCCTTCCTGGGCTTTTGTGTGAACCACCGGAAGACAGCATCCCAGTCACTTACCCACTCCTTGGTCACTGCTGGTCCTGTTGTCCCATGGGACTCTGTCTTGTCCTCTGTGCTATTGTGTCCGGCCCTCACCAATCCTCTGTCCTGTGTCTGACTCGCCAGCTGTGCTAGCCAGAATCATACACATTATGAAGCTTGAGGAGCAACCAAAGAGGCCATGGCCATACTGTGCACAGGACAGCCTGAGGGAAACCACAACCCACAGTGTGTGCTCAACACACTTAGCACATGGCCTGTGTCCATTTCTTTGTCTTTTCTGTGTTGCTTGTGTCCTGTCTCGTCCATGTGCTCAGAGATCGTGACTGTGTCTGTGTCTTTCTGACCATCCCCAGCTGTGCCCGCCAAGTTCACAAAGAGCCTGAGAAAGGAAGAGGTCACAGAAGGGGCCACAGCAAAGCTACACTGTGAGTTAAGCAAGGCATCCCCTGTGGAGTGGAGGAAGGGGTCCGCGACCCTCAGAGCTGGGGACAGAGTCAGCCTGAGGCAGGACGGAAACATGTGTGAGCTGGAGATCCGTGGTCTGGCCATGGAGGATGCTGGGGAGTACTCATGTGTGTGCGGGCAGGAGAGGACAACGGCCATGCTGACTGTCAAGGGTAAAGATCATGTGTGGCCACGTGGGCCAGTGTCTTGGTGTCTGCATGTTGTCCATTATTGCCACCTTCTCCCTGTCAGACTGTGGGCATCTGTGTGTCTCCAGCTGTGTCCCCCTGGGAACTCCAAGCCTCCATCTCCTTGTCAAGTATTTGTTCTGGTATCTGTGTCCAGGCTTGTGTTTGCCTCTCCTGGACTGTTTCCTCACCCACTCTGTGCTCCATTCACTCATTCGTGTTGTGTCCCTGGGCAGTTTGTGTGGTGCTTGTGGGTGTCTTGTCCTGGACATAGAGTCCCCAAGAGAGCCTGGAGTCCTCCTTGGCTCTCCCCAGCCCTGCCCGCCAAGTTCACAAAGACCCTGAGGAAGGAAGAGGCCACCTAAGGGGCTACAGCCATTATGCACTGTGAGCTGAGTAAGGTGGTCCCCGTGGAGTGGAGGAAGGGGCCCAAGACCCTCAGAGCGAGGGACAGAGTGAGCCTGAGACAGGATGGGATGGTGTGTGAGCTGGAGATCTGTGACCTGGCCTTAGCAGACACCAGGGAGTACTTGTGTGTGTGCGGACAGGAAAGAATTTCAGCCACGCTGACTGTCAGGGGTAAAAACCATTTGTGACCATGTGGACCAGTGGCTCGATGTGGGCACATTGTCACCATATCACCATCTTCTGTGTAGGACTCGTGGGCATTTGTCTCTATTCAACTGTGGTTTCAGGGTCTCCTGGATCCTTATTGTTATCCAGCACATGTCCTGCTGTTGGTGTCAGTCCTTGTGCCCCTTGTTTCTGCAAGGCCATTTGCCCCCTCCTGTTGGTGCATGTGTATCTCATAAACCCCATGGCCCTCTGCAGTTGTGGGATCCTTGTGTGGGTACCATCTTGGACACAAGTGCCCAGAGAGCCTACTGAGCTCCCTGCTTCTTGGCTGTTTCCCAACCATGCTGGCCAGAGTCATAAAAAGTATGAGGCCTGAGGAGCCACAGAAGAGGCCACAGCCACATTGTGCACAGGCTGGGCTGAGGGAAACCACAACACACAGCACATTTAGCACACCTAGCATTTAGCCCATGCCCAGTTGGATTTGTGTGTTCCCTTCGCTGTTCATGTCGTGTCTTGTCTAAGTGCTCAGACAGTGATCATGTCTGTGTCTTTCTGACCATCCCCAGGCCTGCCTGTCAAGTTCACAAAGAGCCTGAAGAAGGAAGAGGCCACGGAAGGGGCCACAGCAAAGCTGTGCTGTGAGTTAAGCAAGGTGGCCCCCGTGGAGTGGAGGAAGGGGTCCAAGACCCTCAGAGCTGGGGACAGAGTCAGCCTGAGGCAGGAAGGAAACGTGTGTGAGCTGGAGATCCGTGGCCTGGCTGTGGTGGATGCCGGGGAGTACTCATGTGTGTGCGGGCAGGAGATGACATCAGCCACGCTGACTGTCAAGGGTAAAGATCATGTGTGGCCACGTGGGCCAATGTCTTGGTGTTGCATATTGTTGCTATGTCATCACCATCTCCCTGTCAGACTCCGTGGACATATGTGTGTCTCCAGCTGTGTCCACCTGGGAACTCCCAGCCTCCATCTCCTTGTCAAGTATTTGTTCTGGTGTCTGTGTCCAGGCTTGTGTTTGCCTTTCCTGGACTGTTTCCTCACCCACTCTGTGCTCCATTCACTCATTCTTGCTGTGGCTCTGGGCAGTTTGTGTGGTGCTTGTGGGTGTCTCGTCCTGGACATAGAGTCCTCGAGACAGCCTGGAGTCCTCCTGATCCTTGGCTCTCCCCAGCCCTGCCCGCCAAGTTCACAAAGAGCCTGAGGAAGGAAGAGGCCATGGAAGGGGCGACGGCCACGCTGCGCTGTGAGCTGAGCAGGGCGGTCCCCGTGGAGTGGAAGAAGGGGTCTGAGACCCTCAGAGCCGGGGACAGAGTGAGCCTGAGACAGGATGGGACGGTGTGTGAGCTGGAGATCCGCGACCTGGCCGTGGCAGATGCCGGGGAGTACTCGTGTGTGTGCGGGCAGGAGAGAACATCAGCCACGGTGACCGTCAGGGGTAAAGACTGTGTGTGGCCAAGCAGAGCTGTGATCTAGTGTCCAAGTGACTCGTGATGTCCATGTGCACTCATTCCATGTTCACGTTCTTTCTCTCCCACATTCTCTGATGTCACCCTCCACTGGTACTTCGTGAAATGTCTCCCCTTCCCTGGGTGGTTGTATGAACCAAGAGAAGCCAGCATCCAAGCCACTTTTGACCTCTCAGTCCCTGGTAGTTCTGTTGTCCTGTGGGAGTCTGTCTTGTCCTCTGTGCTACTGTGTCCTGCCCTCAACAATTCTCCATTCTGTGTCCGACTCTCCAGCCATGCTAGCCAGAGTCACACAAAGTATGAGGCTTGATGAACCATCAAAGAGGCCACGGCCACGCTGTACATAAGCCGGTCTGAGGGAAGCCACAACCCACAGTGTGTGCTTGGCACACCCAGCAAGCACATGGCGCATGTCTAGTTTGGTTTCTGTCTTTTCTGTGCTGTTAGTGTCTTGTCTTATCCATGTGTTCAGAGACTGTGATTGTGTCTGTGTCTTTCTGACCATCCCCAGCCATGCCCGCCAAGTTCACAAAGAGCCTGAGAAAGGAAGAGGCCACGGAAGGGGCCACGGCAAAGCTACACTGTGAGTTAAGCAAGGCATCCCCTGTGGAGTGGAGAAAGGGGTCCAAGACCCTCAGAGCTGGGGACAGAATCAGCCTGAGGCAGGACGGACACATGTGTGAGCTGGAGATCTGTGGTGTGGCCATGGAGGATGCCGGGGAGTACTCGTGTGTGTGCGGGAAGGAGAGGACATCGGCCATGCTGACTGTCAAGGGTAAAGATCATGTGTGGCCACGTGGGCCAATGTCTTGGTGTCTGCATGTTGTCCATTATCACCACCTTCTCCCTGTCAGACTCTTTGAGCATCTGTGTCTCTCCAGCTGTGTCCACCTGGGAACTCCCAGCCTCCATCTCCTTGTCAAGTATTTGTTCTGGTGTCTGTGTCCAGGCTTGTGTTTGCCTTTCCTGGACTGTTTCCTCACCCACTCTGTGCTCCATTCACTCATTCTTGCTGTGGCTCTGGGCAGTTTGTGTGGTGCTTGTGGGTGTCTCGTCCTGGACATAGAGTCCTCGAGACAGCCTGGAGTCCTCCTGATCCTTGGCTCTCCCCAGCCCTGCCCGCCAAGTTCACAAAGAGCCTGAGGAAGGAAGAGGCCATGGAAGGGGCGACGGCCACGCTGCGCTGTGAGCTGAGCAGGGCGGTCCCCGTGGAGTGGAAGAAGGGGTCTGAGACCCTCAGAGCCGGGGACAGAGTGAGCCTGAGACAGGATGGGATGGTGTGTGAGCTGGAGATCCGCGACCTGGCCGTGGCAGATGCCGGGGAGTACTCGTGTGTGTGCGGGCAGGAGAGAACGTCAGCCACGGTGACCGTCAGGGGTAAAGACTGTGTGTGGCCAAGCAGAGCTGTGATCTAGTGTCCAAGTGACTCGTGATGTCCATGTGCACTCATTCCATGTTCACGTTCTTTCTCTCCCACATTCTCTGATGTCACCCTCCACTGGTACTTCGTGAAATGTCTCCCCTTCCCTGGGTGGTTGTATGAACCAAGAGAAGCCAGCATCCAAGCCACTTTTGACCTCTCAGTCCCTGGTAGTTCTGTTGTCCTGTGGGAGTCTGTCTTGTCCTCTGTGCTACTGTGTCCTGCCCTCAACAATTCTCCATTCTGTGTCCGACTCTCCTGCCATGCTGCCAGAGTCATACAAAGTATGAGGCTTGATGAACCATCAAAGAGGCCACGGCCACGCTGTACATAAGCCGGTCTGAGGGAAGCCACTACCCACAGTGTGTGCTTGGCACACCCAGCAAGCACATGGCTCATGTCTAGTTTGGTTTCTGTCTTTTCTGTGCTGTTAGTGTCTTGTCTTATCCATGTGTTCAGAGACTGTGATTGTGTCTGTGTCTTTCTGACCATCCCCAGCCATGCCTGTCAAGTTCACAAAGAGCCTGAGGAATGAAGAGGCCACAGAAGGGGCCACAGCCATGCTGCGTTGTGAGCTGAGCAAGGCGGTCCCCGTGGAGTGGATGAAGGGCTCTGAGACCCTCAGAGCTGGGGCCAGAGTCAGCCTGAGGCAGGATGGGACAGCATGTGAGCTGGAGATCCGTGACCTGGCTGTGGAGGATGCCGGGGAGTACTCGTGTGTGTGTGGGCAGGAAAGGACATCAGCCACTTTGACCATCCAGGGTAAAGACCGTGCGTGGCCAAGCGGAACTGTGATCCAGTGTCCAGCTTACTTTGCGATGTCCATGTGCTCTCATTCCCTGTTCACATTCTTTTTCACAATTTCTGGGGTCACCCTATACCCATTACTCCGTGGTATATCTCCCCTTCCTGGGTTGTTGTGTGAACCATGAGAAGCCAGAATCCCAGCCACATATACCCCTTGGTCACATCTCATCCTGTTGTCCTGTGGGAGTCTGTGTTGTCCTCTGTGGTATCGTGTCCTGCCCTCAACAATGCTCCATTTTGTGTCTGACTCCCCAGCTGGGCTAGACAGAGTCATACAAAGTATGAGGCTAGAGGAGCCACCAAAGAGGCCATGGCAACACTTTACATAAGCCAGTCTGAGGGAAGCCACAACCCACAAGCTACAACCCACAAGCACACCCAGCATGTGGCCCACATCGAGTTTTGTTTGTATGTTCTCTGTGCTGTTCATGTCCTGTCTCGTCTAAGTGGTCAGAGACTGTGATTGTGTCTGTGTCTTTCTGACCATCCCCAGCTGTGCCGGCCAAGTTCACAAAGAGCCTGAGGAAGGAAGAGGCCACAGAAGGGGCCACAGCCAAGCTGTGCTGCAAGCTGAGCAAGGTGGCCCCTGTGGAGTGGAGAAAGGGGTCCAAGACCCTCAGAGCTGGGGACAGAGTCAGCCTGAGGCAGGATAGGACTGTGTGTGAGCTGGAGATCAGTGGTCTGGCCATGGAGGATTCCGGGGAGTACTCGTGTGTGTGCGGGAAGGAGAGGACATCGGCCATGCTGACTGTCAAGGGTAAAGATCATGTGTGGCCACGTGGGCCAATGTCTTGGTGTCTGCATGTTGTCCATTATCACCACCTTCTCCCTGTCAGACTCTTTGAGCATCTGTGTCTCTCCAGCTGTGTCCACCTGGGAACTCCCAGCCTCCATCTCCTTGTCAAGTATTTGTTCTGGTGTCTGTGTCCAGGCTTGTGTTTGCCTTTCCTGGACTGTTTCCTCACCCACTCTGTGCTCCATTCACTCATTCTTGCTGTGGCTCTGGGCAGTTTGTGTGGTGCTTGTGGGTGTCTCGTCCTGGACATAGAGTCCTCGAGACAGCCTGGAGTCCTCCTGATCCTTGGCTCTCCCCAGCCCTGCCCGCCAAGTTCACAAAGAGCCTGAGGAAGGAAGAGGCCATGGAAGGGGCCACGGCCACGCTGCGCTGTGAGCTGAGCAAGGCGGTCCCCGTGGAGTGGAAGAAGGGGTCTGAGACCCTCAGAGCCGGGGACAGAGTGAGCCTGAGACAGGATGGGACGGTGTGTGAGCTGGAGATCCGCGACCTGGCCGTGGCAGATGCCGGGGAGTACTCGTGTGTGTGCGGGCAGGAGAGGACATCGGCCATGCTTACTGTCAAGGGTAAAGATCATGTGTGGCCACGTGGGCCAATGTCTTGGTGTCTGCATGTTGTCCATTATCACCACCTTCTCCCTGTCAGACTCTTTGAGCATCTGTGTCTCTCCAGCTGTGTCCACCTGGGAACTCCCAGCCTCCATCTCCTTGTCAAGTATTTGTTCTGGTGTCTGTGTCCAGGCTTGTGTTTGCCTTTCCTGGACTGTTTCCTCACCCACTCTGTGCTCCATTCACTCATTCTTGCTGTGGCTCTGGGCAGTTTGTGTGGTGCTTGTGGGTGTCTCGTCCTGGACATAGAGTCCTCGAGACAGCCTGGAGTCCTCCTGATCCTTGGCTCTCCCCAGCCCTGCCCGCCAAGTTCACAAAGAGCCTGAGGAAGGAAGAGGCCATGGAAGGGGCCACGGCCACGCTGCGCTGTGAGCTGAGCAAGGCGGTCCCCGTGGAGTGGAAGAAGGGGTCTGAGACCCTCAGAGCCGGGGACAGAGTGAGCCTGAGACAGGATGGGATGGTGTGTGAGCTGGAGATCCGCGACCTGGCCGTGGCAGATGCCGGGGAGTACTCGTGTGTGTGCGGGCAGGAGAGAACGTCAGCCACGGTGACCGTCAGGGGTAAAGACTGTGTGTGGCCAAGCAGAGCTGTGATCTAGTGTCCAAGTGACTCGTGATGTCCATGTGCACTCATTCCATGTTCACGTTCTTTCTCTCTCACATTCTCTGATGTCACCCTCCACTGGTACTTCGTGAAATGTCTCCCCTTCCCTGGGTGGTTGTATGAACCAAGAGAAGCCAGCATCCAAGCCACTTTTGACCTCTCAGTCCCTGGTAGTTCTGTTGTCCTGTGGGAGTCTGTCTTGTCCTCTGTGCTACTGTGTCCTGCCCTCAACAATTCTCCATTCTGTGTCCGACTCTTCTGCCATGCTAGCCAGAGTCATACAAAGTATGAGGCTTGATGAACCATCAAAGAGGCCACAGCCACGCTGTATATAAGCCGGTCTGAGGGAAGCCACAACCCACAGTGTGTGCTCTGCACATCCAGCACATGGCTCATGTCTAGTTTGGTTTCTGTCTTTTCTGTGCTGTTAGTGTCTTTTTTCATCCATGTGTTCAGAGACTGTGATTGTGTCTGTGTCTTTCTGACCATCCCCAGCCGTGCCTGCCAAGTTCACAAAGAGCCTGAGAAAGGAAGAGGCCACGGAAGGGGCCACGGCAAAGCTACACTGTGAGTTAAGCAAGGCATCCTCTGTGGAGTGGAGGAAGGGCTCTGACACCCTCAGAGCTGGGGACAGAATCAGCCTGAGGCAGGACGGACACATGTGTGAGCTGGAGATCTGTGGTGTGGCCATGGAGGATGCCGGGGAGTACTCGTGTGTGTGCGGGCAGGAGAGGACATCGGCCATGCTTACTATCAAGGGTAAAGGTCATGTGTGGCCACGTGGGCCAATGTCTTGGTGTCTGCATGTTGTCCATTATCACCACCTTCTCCCTGTCAGACTCTGTGAGCATCTGTGTCTCTCCAGCTGTGTCCCCCTGGGAACTCCCAGCCTCCATCTCCTTGTCAAGTATTTGTTCTGGTGTCTGTGTCCAGGCTTGTGTTTGCCTTTCCTGGACTGTTTCCTCACCCACTCTGTGCTCCATTCACTCATTCTTGCTTTGGCTCTGGGCAGTTTGTGTGGTGCTTGTGGGTGTCTCGTCCTGGACATAGAGTCCTCGAGACAGCCTGGAGTCCTCCTGATCCTTGGCTCTCCCCAGCCCTGCCCGCCAAATTCACAAAGAGCCTGAGGAAGGAAGAGGCCACAGAAGGGGCTACGGCCACACTGCGCTGTGAGCTTAGCAAGGCGGTCCCCGTGGAGTGGAAGAAGGGGTCTGAGACCCTCAGAGCCGGGGACAGAGTGAGCCTGAGACAGGATGGGACGGTGTGTGAGCTGGAGATCCGCGACCTGGCCATGGCAGATGCCGGGGAGTACTCGTGTGTGTGCGGGCAGGAGAGAACGTCAGCCACGGTGACCGTCAGGGGTAAAGACTGTGTGTGGCCAGGTGGACTGCACGCATGCCTGTCCTTGTATATGTCTGTGCATCACCACTGTGTCAGGAGCTCTTACCTGCTCTGTGCCGTGTCCACTCACTTGGCCAGTCGTTTTAGTCTGCTCACTGACCCCCATCCTCGTGGCCTCACGTGGTCATCCTGCTGGTGGGGTAGAATCTCCACCTGGTGTCCCCCTCCCACCTTACCCCAACCTGTCCAGCTTTCCTGCCCTCATTGGGCCTAGCTGGGTGTGGGTGCTCCCCTTTGGGCTGACTGTGTCTCCCCTCTGCACCGCTTCCCTGCAGCCCCACAGGTGGGTGTGGACAGGTGAGGCAGGTATGGAGGTGAGGTGAGGCAGGTGTGGAGGTGACAGTGGGTATGGATGGAATGTGGTGGGTGATGGAGGGGAAGGTCATGTGTGCCATGCCCAGGGAGGCAGGGGGACATCCATGTGGAGGTGGGGTCCAGGTCTGATGCTGACAGGTGGGTAGGTATGCTCACAGCATTGGCAGGAGGTCTTTTGGGAGTGGGGCATCTCAGACATGGTGGGATTCAGGATGCAGGGCAGGACAGGAGGGCTGGTCCAGGGGTTAGGGATGACAGGCCCTGTGAGGGGCAGGTGGGAGTCCCTATGCAGTGGAGCTGCCTGCCATGGGTCATCCTGCCTGCTGTCCCCGAGGCCCTGCCTCCAAAAGGCAGCTGTGTTGCCAGGTTGATATCTGTGGCCATTTCTCATTTGCTCTCTGTGCGTCTGTCTGCTCCTCTCAGGCCTGACAACCCCTACACCAAGGTCCTGGGGCCTGAGCAGGCTCTGGGAGGAACTTGTGCAGTGGTGCGAGGGGCCCGAGACCCTTGGGAATAGGGGCTCAGTACAGGGCCTGCCATGGTGTGGCTGGTGGCTCCCTGATGGGACCAGGGTCCTCAGGGGCCCTTATGGGGGCCTGGTCACTTCCTGCAGGGAAGCAGATGAGACAAGGTAGGATGAGGCCACTCCCCACATCCCGAGGGTATCCTAGGAGCACCCGGGCCCCTATGGTGCTTGAACTGTGTGGACGAACATAGCATCTTTGCCATAGGAGCACTGGGTGACCTCATGGAGCATGGGTGCCCTCTAGTCTGGGAGCAGCTGTCAGAGGCTGCGGCCATGATGTGGTCCAAGCAGGGCAGCCTGGGGTATGCGAGGTGGATGAGGGACCTGGGACCTTGAATCTAGCATCAGGTACAGTCTGAGACAGGATTGACCATGGAAGATGCTGGCAGATGTCCCCGTTGGCCACTATGTCTATCTGTTCTGTGGGCACTATGACCATTCCCATGCATGTGTCCATGTCCTGAGGTCCACTGTGGATGCCAGCTCCTCTGTCTCCCTGCTGCCCAGCCCCCACACACTGTGATCCACCCATGTGTCCATGTGTCCATCCTTTGATTTCCTATTTGATCCAGGGTGCATTTCATTGTTGAGTGTCCACATCCTGACTTCTTAAGTTACTTGGTCTGATGCTCTCTGTGTCACCTTGTTCCTCCCCAGCCCTGCCCGCCAAGTTCACAAAGAGCCTGAGGAAGGAAGAGGCCACAGAAGGGGCCACAGCAAAGCTGCGCTGTGAGTTAAGCAAGGTGGCCCCCGTGGAGTGGAAGAAGGGGTCTGAGACCCTCAGAGCTGGGGACAGAGTCAGCCTGAGGCAGGACAAGACCGTGTGTGAGCTGGAGATCCGTGGCCTGACCATGGAGGATGCTGGGGAGTACTCGTGTGTGTGTGGGCAGGAGAGGACATTGGCCACACTGACTGTCAGAGGTAAAGATTGCATGTAGTCATGTGGCCCTGTGGCTTGGTGTCTGCACACTGTGACTATGTCACCATCTTCTCCCTGTCAGACTCCGTGGGCATCTGTGCCTCTCCAGCTGTGTCCTCCTGGGGACTCTAGCCTTCATCTCCCCATCCAGTATTTGTCCTGATGTTTGTGTCTGGGCTTGTGTCTGTCTTTCCTGGGTCATTTGCCTCCTATCCACCCTGTGCTCCGTTCACTCATTCATGCTGTGGTCCTGGGCAGTTTGTGTGGTGCTTGTGGGTGTCTTGTCCTGGACATAGAGTCCCTGAGACAGTCTGGAGTCCTCCTGATCCTTGGCTCTCCCCAGCCCTGCCCGCCAAGTTCACAAAGAGCCTGAGGAAGGAAGAGGCCATGGAAGGGGCGACGGCCACGCTGCGCTGTGAGCTGAGCAGGGCGGTCCCCGTGGAGTGGAAGAAGGGGTCTGAGACCCTCAGAGCCGGGGACAGAGTGAGCCTGAGACAGGATGGGACGGTGTGTGAGCTGGAGATCCGCGACCTGGCCATGGCAGATGCCGGGGAGTACTCGTGTGTGTGCGGGCAGGAGAGAACGTCAGCCACGGTGACCGTCAGGGGTAAAGACTGTGTGTGGCCAGGTGGACTGCACGCATGCCTGTCCTTGTATATGTCTGTGCATCACCACTGTGTCAGGAGCTCTTACCTGCTCTGTGCCGTGTCCACTCACTTGGCCAGTCGTTTTAGTCTGCTCACTGACCCCCATCCTCGTGGCCTCACGTGGTCATCCTGCTGGTGGGGTAGAATCTCCACCTGGTGTCCCCCTCCCACCTTACCCCAACCTGTCCAGCTTTCCTGCCCTCATTGGGCCTAGCTGGGTGTGGGTGCTCCCCTTTGGGCTGACTGTGTCTCCCCTCTGCACCGCTTCCCTGCAGCCCCACAGGTGGTATTCAGAGAGCCACTCAGGAGCGTGCAGGCTGAGGAGGGTGCCTCGGCCACACTGAGGTGTGAGCTTTCCCAGCCCAATGCTGCTGTGGTCTGGAGCAAGGGTGGCCTGGAGCTGCAGGCTGATGGGCGCTGGGAGCCTCGGCAGCGGGGCTACACTGCGGAGCTCGTGCTGTGGGACCTGCGCAGAGAGGACGCGGGCGAGTACACTTGTGCCTGTGGACCCCAAGCCACCAGTGCTGCCCTCACCGTTACAGGTGGGCCCCAAGGCAACACCTGTCCCAGGGGCAAGTCCCTTGTGCTTTGCGTTGGGCCTCTGGGATGCAGCGCCTCCCTGGGAGTCCCTTGGGGGATAGGAGCTTCTGTAGACATATCAGGCCTGGTGGGAGCCTCAGCCCCCATGATTCCTACCTTGGTAGCTGAGCCCCTGAGGTTACCCCTACCCCCTGCAGCCACACCCCTGTGATTCCCCCATGCACCCTTGTGGGAACCCTGGGTCTTGCCCTCACTTTCTCCCTAATCCCCACAGCTGTGCCCCTGTGGTCTCCCTGCACTCCACAGCTGCACTCCTGTGGTCTCTCCCTGCACTCCCATAGCTGCACCCCCGTGGTCTCTACCTGCACTCCCATAGCTGCACCCTCATGGTCCCCCTGCACCCCATAGTTGTTTCTGTGGTCTCCCTGCACTCCCATAGCTGCACCCTCATGATCCCCCTGCACCCCATAGCTGTACCCGTGGTCTCCCTGCACCCCATAGCTGCACCCTTGGTCCCCCTGCACTCCTATAGCTGCACCCTTGGTCCCCCTGCACCTCATAGGTGTACCCGTGGTCTCTCTGCACTCCCATAACTGCACCCCGTGTCTCTCCCTGCACTGCTATAACTGCACTCCCATGGTCTCTCCCTGCATTCCCATAACTGCACCCCTGTGGTCTCCCTGCACTCCCATAGCTGCCCCTGCACCTGTCCTCACTGCACCTGCCCTCACGCTGCCCTGCTTCCCTGTAGCTGCACCGGTGCGCTTTCTCCGGGAGCTGCAGGCCCAGGAGGTGGATGAAGGTGCCACTGCCCACCTGCACTGTGAGCTGAGCCAAGAGGGTGCTAGCGTGGAGTGGCGCAAGGACTCCCTGCAGCTCTTCCCTTGTGCCAAGTACCAGATGGTGCAGGAGGGAAGGGCTGCCGAGCTGTGGGTGCACCGCACTGAGCAGGAGGATGCTGGCCACTACACCTGTGACACGGGCCACGCACAGAGCACGGCCAGCCTCTCTGTCCGAGGTGAGCTGCCCAGCGGCTCCTGCCCTCCCTGGGGTCTCACCCCCACCCTGGGAGCAGTGGGCACTGTGCTCATCAGCCCTAAGCACCCCTCCCTGGCCCCCCAGCCCCTAGGCCCACATTCCAGATGGAGCTGCAGAGCATGGAGCAGGAGGCCGGCAGTGTGGCCCGGCTACGCTGCCAGCTGAGTGAGGCAGAGCCTAGAGTCCCAGTGCAGTGGCTCAAGGAGGGTGTGGAGCTGCATGTGAGTCCCAAGTATGAGATACGGCGTGTGGGGACCATGTGCGAGCTGCTGATCCATGGGCTGGAGGCCAAGGACACGGGCGAGTACGTCTGCATGGCCGGTGGTCAGAAAACCATGGCTTCTGTCATGGTCAAAGGTGAGCCATCCATGCCACACCCACTGCCCCGGTAGCTGCCCTGGGGGAACACCTGGCCTGGCACCCACTAGGGCCAAGCACCCCTCTGGACGTGGCTCTGAGGCCTTTGCAGTTACAGGCTCTTCTCCTTTCTGCTCACTCTGGTGTGGGTGGCCCCAGCATGCAGAGGGACAGCATGTCCTGGGACTTCCCGAAGGGCTTGCCTGCCTGCTGGGGTTGGCCACAGGGTGGGGGTGGACAGAGGCAGCCCCCCGCCCCACAACCCCTCTGCTTCTTCTGAGTGCCCAGACTTAAGTGTCATGGAGACAAAGGTGGTGCATGGCAAATAGAGGCTGTGGCAGGGGGAGAGTGGGAGGATGTTCAAGAAGACTTGCTGGAGGAGGGGAGTGGGAGGTGGGCCTGGTGCACTGGTGTGGCTGGTAAAGGGACCCCATCGCCTACACCCCCCAGAGCCTGAGGTGACCATTGTGCGGGGGCTGGAGGATGCCGAGGTGCAGGTCGACGGGGAGGTGGAGTTCAGTTGTGAGGTGTCACGGGCTGGGGCCACGGCTGTGGAGTGGCACCTCCAGGGCCTCCCACTGCAGAACAACGAGGTGACAGAGCTGGCTGTGCGGGGTGGCCGCACCCACACGCTGCGGCTGAAGGGTGTGACCCCTGAGGATGCGGGCACCGTCTCCTTCCACGTGGGCGCCCACACATCCTCTGCCCAGCTCACTGTCCGAGGTAACGGGTGCCACACAAGTTCAAGCCCTCTGTATGCCAGAGACAAATGCCGGGGTCCCTGTCCCCGGGTCTGAGGGACGGGTGGGGAAGCGGCCCTGTGAAGGGTGACTTGGGGACAGTGGAGGTGTGATGGAGGGGTGCCCCACATGCTTGTGTTGAGGAAGTGGGATGGGGTGCTGGGAGGCACCCCTGACAGTCGGCAGTGGCATCCCGGATGCTGAGGCCCACACTGTGTGTCCGCTGTGCAGTCCCTGATGTGAGCATCCTGGAGCCCCTGCAGGATGTACAGCTCAGTGAGGGCCAGGACGCCCACTTCCGGTGCCAGCTATCCAGGGCCTGCAGCCAGGAGGCCCGCTGGGCCCTGGGAGGGGTGCCCCTGCAGGCCAATGAGATGAATGACATCACCGTGGAGCATGGCACACTGCATCTGCTCACCCTGCACAAGGTGGCTTCTCTGGGTCCTGCCCCATTCATGGTGCTCCCTGGGGAGTGGGGGGGGATAGATTACCACTCCATCCAGACATGGCTGGGGGCCAGCCGGGGTGCTCCCTGGGGACTGGGGGCGGGGGGGAGGCTCCTACTCCATTAAGACCTGGCTGGGAGCCAGCCACAGTGCTCCCTGGGGAGTGGGGAGGAAGGCTCCCACTCCGTTAAGACCTGGCTGGGAGCCAGCTGGGGTGCTCTCTGGGTAATGGCCAGGGGGAGGTTCCCATCCATTCAGACCTGGTTGGGGGCCAGCCATGGTGCTTTCTGGGGAGTGGGGGGGAAGGCTCCCACTCCATTCGGACCTGTTTGGGGGCCAGCCATGGTGCTCCCTGGGGAGTGGAGGGGAGGTTCCCACTCCATTCGGACCTGGCTGGAGGCCTGAAGAGATGGAACAGACCCCCTCTCTCCTTCAGGTGACCCTGGAAGATGCGGGAACCATCAGCTTCCAAATGGGCTCATGTAGCTCAGAAGCCCAGCTGAAGGTCACAGGTGGGCAGCCCCCTCTCCTAACCAGCCCCTTGCTTGTGGATGTCTGTATTTCCTTAGTTGGGGAGCTGTTGGCAGTGGTGTGGCCAGAAGCCCATGCCTTCCAGAGGTGATCTTACCTTGGGATGGTGACCGTCCACCCCTTGATGGCTAAAGTCACACACCAGAAGGATAGTGTGTGTGGGATCCCAGTATTGGATTAGTGCTGTCCACAGGAGGGAGATGTGGGCCTGGGCCTTTGGGATTTCTCCCCTGTGAATGTCTACTCTTGTGGCACACGCCTGTGTGTGCCATGTAGATAATCATGTCTACATTGATACATGCCTGCACATCTACAGGTTTCCAAGTGACACATGTGGTTTTATACAACAGCATACAAGGTCCCAGGCATGTAGGGAGGACCTAAAGACCTTCAACTTGGGTTATACTTTGTCCCCAGAGCTGGTCATCTCTGAGTGCCTGACCCTGAGAGCTTCTCCTGTGCTGTCTTACTCCTGGTTGTCAAGCTGGCCCCATGCATCCATCATCCATCATTCATCTACATGTCCATCCACTACACGTTCACCACCCATGTTTTTGTCCATGTGTCATCTGTTTACCTACATGCTTATCCATTCATCTACCATTCACCCACCTACTATCCATCCATCCATCCATCCATCCATCCTTCCATTTACCATCCATCTATCCATCTGTTGTCCATCTACTCTTCCATCCACCACCCATCCATCTGTCCAATCACCACCCACTTATATATTTGCTCATCTATCCATCTACCATCTATTCATCCATGATCCATCCATCCACCATCTATCATTCATCTACACATTCATCCATTACACATTCACCACCTGTCTTTTTGTCCATTTATCATCCGTTTATCTGCTCATCTACCCACCCAACATTTATGCATCCACCATTCATCCAACCATCCTTCATTCATCCATCTATCTACTGCTCATCTATCTGTCCACCATACGTCTGTTCATTTACTGTCCATCTGTTCATCCATTATCCATCCACTCATCCATCTACCACCTATCATCCATCTGTTCACTTACCATCCATCTGTTTACCCACCATCCATCCATGGACATCCATCCATCCACCTGGCATCAATCTACCCCACATGCCTCTACCTGGAGAGGGCCTGAAGCTGTGCCATCAGGGAGTCCCCAGTCTGCTGGTAGAGTTAGACATAGAGATGGAGTGTGTCCTGAGTCTCAGGTGCCCCACCAGCCCAGATCTTGAGAGGGTGGACAGACACAGTCAGCTCTGTGAACTGGGGGGCTGAGAAAGGCACCAGAGTGCAGTGCCCTCCAGCTGAGTGATGGGAGAGGGGAAGTATCCTGGGTGTTGTGATCCAGGTGGGTCCAGGAAGGGCCTGTGTGTTCTTAAGAGTGGGTGTCTGTGAGGGGGCAGCGTGGGAGTGGATTGAGCCTTACAGGTCCCACTGAGGGCTGTGCCTTGGCCCCTCTTGGCCTGGTGTCCCCAGTTGAAGTGTGCTGACTGATGTAAAGATACCTGGCCATGGTCTTATGGGAGGGCCATGAGCATGGGGGTGGGGTACAAATGGGTGTCCTGGTAGGTGGTAAATGGACAAGCTTGGGAGCTCTGCTGGAGATGAGAATGGGGAGATGATGCAGTAGGGTGGGGACATGGTCAGGTGTGCACTTTTGGGAAAGGATAGGAGGGAAGGTGGGGGCTGGAATATCAATGGTGTACCCCGGGAAGGGTATGGGGGGTCTTCTGCAGGAGGGCCCAGCCATGGTGGGTACAGGGGTACACAGCAGGCATCGTCTGCATCTGGGAAGCCCCTGGGTTCAAGCCCCACTGTGTGACAGGGCAAGGGGCAGTTGCCATGCAACATTAGGGCCTGAGAATCTGAGGGCTGGAAGGACCTCGGGGCACGTCTGGGTAAATGGACCTCTGGGGACAGGAGAAACATCTACTTCCAAACACCCGGGGATGGCGGTCTTACTTCCCAAGGGAGATCCCGCACTTTATGAGAGCAGGGGGCCCCATGACTTCTTCCCACCCCACACCCACCCCCCAAGGATTGAAGCCTTAGGGCTTGTCTGCTCTGCCTCCTGAAAAGGGCGTGGATGCAGGTGACCAGTCTCCTGTGGTGAAATAGGACATGTCCCAATGGGGGTGTTGGGTACAGGGGGGCTAAGCTGCCCTCCCATGGGCTTGCTGTGGGTGGTTTCTGTGTCTCATTCTGCAAGCAAGGTGGGTCAGCTGGCCTGGGTGGACCTCTTGTCTCAGCCCCAAGGCAGCCTCTGCAGACCCCAGGTTGGCTCCACAGACCCAGGGTGCCCAGACCCCCTCCTTTTGCCCTCTTGCACAGAGGCAGTACCACGCCTGGTACGTGGCTTGCAGAACGTGGACGTCTTTGCGGGGGAGGCAGCCACATTCTCCTGTGAGGTGTCCTGTGCGGGGGGGCCGGAGGCCCGCTGGTGGCTGGATGGCACCCTGCTGCAGGATGGTCCCCAGAGTGCTATCTCCGTGCGTGACGGGACCTTCCACTCCCTCACACTCTCGGGCCTGGGGGTTGCTGACTCAGGCACCATCACCTACCGTGCAGGGCCCCTGGTTTCCACGGCCAAGTTGTTGGTCAAAGGTATTGGCCAATGGGACCCTGCCCTGAGCTGACGCTTCTGTATCTGCTGACCCTGAACGCTTGCTGCGGGCTTCCAGGGTGCCGGGTCCAGGGCTGGCCCCAGGACTCGAGCTGGGCATCGCTCTGCGTGTGCCGTGGGCAGGCATGGTGGGAGGTCTGCTGTACCGATTTGTGGAGGAGGAGGCCAGGCTGGGGAGAGGTGAAGCCAACCCCATGCCCACCTCCTTGTGGGGCACCAGACCTGACTTCCTGCCTGGTCACCATTCTGTGGCTGTCTATCCCTCAGGTGCTCTCCCAGAGGGCAGCTGGGGAGTGAGAGCCCCCTTCCTGGTCCTGGTCCTGGCCTGCTCTGTCCCTGCTCACCAATGCTTCCCTTGCTGTGGGCTCAGTTGGGGTCCTGTGACCATCTGGGAAAGATCCATCTTTGGGGAGGATGACAGTGGGGTGTCCGGTCCTCCAGGATGGCTGGCCAACAAGGCTTCACTCGGTGCTTCTGTGGAATAAGTGCAGACATTCGCCCATGTCCAAGGGGCAGATCAGTTGTTGAGTAGGATTTCAGCAGGCTGAGATGGGACAGGGACCCCGAGGTTGGCGAGGCCCCTGGGGGTGCCATGGGCCCAGCAGAGTTCATAGACCCTGAGCAGGGGTGTTGTGCCCCTGCTGAGGCAAAGCATGCCCTGGGCCAGGGCTGGGGAGGGAGGCAGAGGGTTCAGGAAGGGCCCAGCCCTGACAGAGGCCAAGCCTCCAGTGCCATCTACCCCAGGGAGGGCACAGCTTCCCCCATGAGGAGGGCCCTGGGCTGCCGCGATGGGTTCTCCTCCTGCCGCAGCCCCCCACCCCCACCGCTTGCTTGCTGCTGAGCTGCTGAGAGCAGAGGGCGGGTGGGGTGCAGCCACGCTGCACCAGCTGACACATGACCGGGGTGTCGGCCGACAGATCCCACGGTGGAGGTGGTCAGTGCCATGCAGGACCTGGCCGTGGAGGAGGGCGGCCCAGCCGAGCTCCTCTGCCAGTACTCGAGGCCTGTGCAGGCCACGTGGAAGATGGACGAGCAGGAGGTGTGCGCTGACGGGCGCCGTGTCATCATAGAGCAGGACTGGACCGTGGCCAGGCTGTCGTTCAGGCCGGCCTTGCCCTGCGACAGTGGCATCTATTCTTGTGAGGCTGCGGGCACCCGTGTGGTGGCCCTGCTGCAGGTGCAAGGTGAGGCCTTGCACGGCTCCAGCGTGGTTGGGGCCATCCTTCCTGGTGCAGAGGCGGGTGTGACTGTCAGCATTATGTGGCCGTGCTGGAAAAACAGGGCCCCAACAGGCAGGCCTCTGCTCTTCCTGGAGCTGCCTGATGGGACAGGAGGGAGGTACTGGGCTGCATGCCCTGAGTCCCTGATCTTAGGTGGGGCACTGGAGCCCTGTGTCCCTGTCTGCACACAGCAAGGATACCCTTGTGTCCCAGGGGGACACAGCAAGGTCCCCCTGTGGGGGACCAGGGGTGGGGGGGGCATTTGACTGCAGCCCCCAGGGGAGGGACATCATTTGGCCGCTGCCAGTTCCTGGCTGGGAAGATCGGAACACTGCCCAGTGAGGAGTGATCTGGAGGCGGTAGTGAGAGGGCCATCCAAGCCAGGACAAGCAGGTCCTGGTTCTGTAAACAGTGATGTTTTTAAAACACCTTTTTCTGGTCCCGGGAGGCACAGCTCGGAATAGACAGCAATCCCTCCCTCCAGGGGGCTGTCCCTCTGGGAGCTGAAGTTAGACGTGACAGCAGCTATGGGGAGGGGCTGCCCTTTGAGCCCAGACCTGAGGGAGGCGGGGGGTGCAGCTGAGGCATGAGACCATCTGGGATGGGTAGGGTACAGTGGAGCCCAGAGAGGCAGAAAGGGCAGGGGCTCACTGCTGCTTTGACATCTGGGATGTCTAACCCCCATTGGTGCTGTTGATTCTGATGTGGGCAGGAAAGGAGCTGGGATGTGGGGAAGTCTGGTCTGTGGTATAAGGAGCCCGGGAGTGGGACGGTGGCCAGAAGAGGGACATGGGTGGGTCCTGTGGGGGTGTCTGCTCTGAGATGCCCTACCCCATTCACTCCCTGGGGCTTCGTGTCCAGAGCAGATGCCCCTACCTGCAGGGCATGTGTACTCTGTGGATAAGCTGGGATTGAGCACTAGGGCTGTGAATAGGTTCTAGTTGGGTATGTATCCCAGAGAGCAGTTGGGGCTGTGGTTGCCCCATCCCCCATTGCCCAGGTCAGGCTCTGTAGCGGCTTCCTGAAGTCATGTGGGTCAAGGTCACACCCTTCCCAGCATCCAGACCAGCCCTGGGTCACCTGGTTCTCCTTTCCTGCCTCACATGTGCCCTGCCCAGCTCAGTCATGCCCAGCCTGAGATTCTTCCTCCTCCAGGAAGTTGCTCAGACTTCCCACTGGCATCACTGTACAGGCGGTGTATCATGGGAATGGGCCGTGGCAGGTGGTAAGCCTGGGCTGCTGTTGGGGCCAGGCAAGCCCAGTCCTGAGCTCATGGCTTAACACATCAAACACACATCCACCTATTAAGTCTGGTGTACTGTGCGAACGAGAGAGCTGGAGAGGGGTGGGGAAGTAGGGCAGGGGTCTCTCTGGTCCTTGTGAGTGAGGGGAGCAGCCCAGCATGTCTGATAGTGCTGGCTGAGGATTGGGAAGAAAGGGGGCCATTTTCAGAGTCCCACACTGCAACCTGGGCAGGGGCATATAACTCTTGCTGGGGGCAGGGTTTGAGCCTGGCTGTGGGCTGGGCAGCTTTGGGAATACCTGTGAGGCTTCTCACCTGTCTGGTATGGAGAAGCATCCCCTCCCTGACCACCAGCCAAGGCAGGCTACCAGCGTGGTGATGGTATGGGAGTGGGCAGGGCCTCAAGAGGCCCCCGTGGTGGCCCCATGTGGACACCGTGCACTGCCCTCCACTGGGCCACATGCTGGTCAGCCCTTAAGCCCTTCTAATGGGGGTGGGCTCTTCCACGTAACTCTGCAGGGGGCCCTGGGGCAGAGGGCCCCAGCGCACCCTGAGCCGCCGCCTTCCCCGCAGCCAAGAACACAGTGGTGCGCGGCCTGGAGAACGTGGACGCACTCGAAGGCGGCGAGGCGCTGTTCGAGTGCCAGCTGTCCCGCCCCGAGGTGGCCGCCCACACCTGGTTGCTGGACGACGAGCCTGTGCGAACCTCTGAGAACGCGGAGGTGGTCTACTTCGAGAACGGCCTGCGGCACTTGCTGCTGCTCAAAAACCTGCGGCCGCAGGACAGCTGCCGGGTGACCTTCCTGGCAGGGGACGTGGTGACGTCCGCGTTCCTCACAGTCAGAGGTTAGGGGTGCGGGGCGGGGCTGAGGCCTCGCGGGGGGGGGGGGGGGGGGGGCGTGTATCTGGAGACCCCTCCCACCGGCTGCCGCTCAGCGGGTGTGTGGGGTCTCTTGAGACCCCTCCCACCGCATCCTCGCTGTGGAGGTACAGGGCTGGGGGCTGAGGACGTTGGCGGTGGAGGGGGGGGCGTCGGTCTTTTGAGACCCCTCCTGCCAGATGCTGGACTTCCTTCTCTGCCAGGAGCAGGGGGGCGGGGCTGGCGGGACCTGGTGGCCGGGAGGTTTCCCAGCCCTGCCTCCAGGCCGGCGCGCTCACCGCATACCCCGGACCCCGCAGGCTGGCGCCTGGAGGTACTGGAGTCCCCGCAGGACGCGGCCGTGCGAGCCGGTGGGCAGGTCCGCTTCCGCTGCACGCTCAGTGAGGCGGTGCCGGTGGGCGAGGCGACGTGGTACATCAACGGGGCCGCCGTGCAGCCGGACGACTGCAACTGGACGGTCACCGCCGACGGCAGCCACCACACCCTGCAGCTGCGCAGTGCCCAGCCACAGCACGCTGGCGAGGTCACCTTCGCCGCCCGCGACGCTGTGGCCTCCGCGCGGCTCACCGTACTAGGTGGGTGGTTTGGGCCGCCTGCGGGCAGGCAGGTTGCGACCAGGGTTCTGCTGTTCCAGCCCCAGAGGCTGCCATCCAGGTAGGCTCAGGGTACACTGTCTTCCTGGCTCTGAAGCGCACGACCTTTGTGCTCTCAGACGGTCGGGGCCACCAAGTACAGGGGCTCGTGGGCCAGTGCCCACTTCTCACCCCAGGATCAGAAACCAGACAGGCAGGGCTGGGCACCCGCGGGCGCGGACGGGGAGCCTCCACTGACCAGCTCCGTCCCCGCAGGCCTCCCAGACCCTCCAGAGGACGCAGAGGTGGTGGCGCGCAGCGGCCGTTCAGTAACGCTGTCCTGGGTGGCGCCTGCAAGCGACGGTGGCGGCGGTCTCTGCGGCTATAGGGTGGAGATGAAGGCGGCGGCCACAGGCGAGTGGCGGCTGTGCCATGAGCTGGTGCCTGGGCCTGAGTGCGTGGTGGACGGCCTGGCCCCCGGGGAGACCTACCGCTTCCGCGTGGCAGCAGTGGGCCCAGCGGGGGCTGGGGAGCCCGTACACCTGCCGCAGACAGTGAAGCTCGGTGAGTGGCTGGCCTTCCTAAGGTGGGTGGTGGTAGTCCCGCCTGGAGCGCTCCAGACCTCCCCAAGATGGAGAGCCCCAGCGCGTCCTTTCTGAAGTGGCTTTGTTTCCGGCAGAGCCCCTGGAGCCGGTGCCTGCGGCCAGCGCCCCCGTGCCTGCGGTCCCCACCCCCGTGTCTTCAGTCCCCGTGCCTGTGGCCCCGGTTCCTGCGCACCCAGCTCCCACACCTCCCCCTCCCGAGAGCCGGCAGGTGGCTGCCGGCTGAGGACGTGTGTCTGGAGTGCGAGGTGGCCGAGGCGGGCGAGGTGGTGTGGCTGAAGGGGGCGGAGGTCATCCAACCCAGCGGGCGCTTCCAGGTTCTCTGCCAGGGTCAGCGGCGGATGCTGGTGATCCGGGGCTTCTCAGCGGAGGACCAGGGGGAGTACCACTGTGGCCTCACCAGAGACCCGGCCTCCTCTGCAGCTGCCTCCTTCCAGGGTGTGTCCTTGGGACCCAGCTAAGGTGGGGGTGGGGGTAGGGTGGGGCGGGTGGGGGTAAGCCAGCCCCTCCTCTTCATTAGCTCCTTGATCCTCTTGGGGAGCCCCTCTCACACCAAAGAAGACTGAGGTCTGGTGGGGAGATGCACAGACCCGTGTGGCTGAGTCTCTTGTCACAAATCATAGAGCTGGTACCTCAAGCCACACTGCTCCCTGAGCACGTCCTGGCCAACACATCCCTTGGTACCCACTGCTGGTCCCCTAAGCTCTCGGACCCTGCCTTCTGAGCCTCCTCCTCATGCACAGGGACCTCTTGTGCTCTGAGACCTCCCACTACGAGCGTCCCCACTCTGACCACATTCCCCTGTGCTCTGACCCCCCCCCCCCCCACTATGAGCCTCCCCACTCTGACCACCTTCACCTGGTGCTCTGAACCCCCACTATGAGCCTCCCTACTCTGATGGCCTCTCCCCTATGCTCTGAGCCCCCCACTATGAGCCTCCCCACTCTGACCACCTCTCCCCTGTGCTCTGAAACCCCCACTATAAGCCTCCCCACTCTGACCACCTCTCCCCTGTGCTCTGAAACCCCCACTATAAGCCTCCCCACTCTGACCACCTCTCCCCTGTGCTCTGAAGCCCCCACTATGAGCCTCCCCACTCTGACCACCTCTCCCCTGTGCTCTGAACCCCCCGCTATGAGCCTCCCCACTCTGACCACCTTCCCCTGTGCTCTGAACCCCCTCACACTATTTGTCCCACTGCATCTGCACTGATCCTGGCCCTGTGCTCCCCTGGGCTCACTCCTCCTGTGCAGGTGCCCAAGGTAGGGTGAAGTCTGGCTTCAGCAGGGGAAGCTGAGGCTGAGAGGGCAGTTCAGAGCCTCTGAAACTTCATAAAGACTGGACCTCCAGAAAACCCTGGTGGCCCAGGGAGGTGCCAGAGGCCTACTGAGGGGAACCACACAGCCGCCATGGCCAGCCTGGGGTCGAGGGTCTGTCCCGACTCTGCTGACCAGTCTCCTGTCCTTCTTAGTGGTGCTGACCACGGGATCTGACGACGAGACCCCTGCACAGCCCAGCCTGCCCCCCGAGGCAGCCCAGGAGGGTGACCTGCACCTGCTGTGGGAGGCCCTGGCCCGGAAGCGTCGCATGAGCCGTGAACCCACGCTGGACTCCATCAGTGAGCTGCCCGAGGAGGATGGTCGTTCACCACGCCCGCGGCAGGAGGTAGAAGAAGCGGCCCCAGACCTCTCTGAGGACTACTCCACAGCAGACGAGCTGGCACGCACTGGCGAAGCCGACCTCTCGCATACCAGCTCTGACGATGAGTCCCGGGCAGGCACTCCCTCCCTGGTTACCTACCTCAAGAAGGCTGGGAAACCCAGCACCTCACCACTGGCCAGCAAGGTGAGTGTCCAGTGTGGCCTTTGAAGAGAGGCCTGGATGTCTCAGATCTTCATCAGCCATATGCCCACCCATTTCTCCATTATCCATACATCTGTCCATCTAACATCCATTTATACAACCACCTATCCACTCACCACTCATCTGCCATCCATTCTCTGTCCATGCATCCATCCATCCACTACCAACCCACCCATCTATGCATCCATCGATCCACCATTCACCATCCATCCATCCTTCCACCATTCACCCACCCATCCACCACCTACCCATCCATCCATCCATCCACCATCCCCCCACCCACCCATCCATCCATCCACCCACCCATCCATCATTCACCATCCATCCACCCATCCATCCATCCATCCACCATTCACCCATCCACCACCCATCCCTCCATCCACCATCCCCACCCATCCATCCATCCATCCACTATTCATCCATCCATCCATCCATCCATCCATCCATCCATTTACCCACCCATCCACCACCCATCCATCCATCCATCCACCATTCACCCATCCACCACCCATCCCTCCATCCACCATCCCCACCCACCCATCCATCCATCCACTATTCATCCATCCATCCATCCATCCACCATTTACCCACCCATCCACCACCCATCCATCCATCCATCCATCCACCATTCACCCACCCACCCATCCCTCCATCCAACATTCCCCACCCACCCATCCCTTCATCCACTATCCCCCACCCACCCATCCCCCATCCACCCATCCACCCACCCATCCACCATTCACCCACCCACCCATCCACCATTCACCATCCATCCACCCATCCATCCATCCACCACTTACCCACCCATCCATCCACCATCCCCCACCCACCCAACCATCCATCCACCATCCACCCACCCATCTCCCACCACCCATGCATCCTCCCACCCACCATCCACCTGGCTGTTAAGAGCTAAACTGGTCTCTCTGTGGTGTTCCTCACAACCTGTCAGTCCCTGTCCAGGTAACCATTAGAAATGATTTCAGGGAGGGTGGGCTTGCCTCTCGGTGGCAATAGGAGTCATAAGGCATCCAGCCTCTGTGAAAGTTATGCAATTTCAGGCAGGCAGAAGGCAGAGCAGCATGGTGCAGTGAAACATGAGCTTTGCTTCCAGCTTCCTGTATGTCCCTGCACTGTCCTTTCTCCGTCATGGGCCTCAGTTTCCCCGCCTTACCTGTGCACACAGCTTGGGATCCCTGCAGTTGGGAAGCCACCGAAGCATCAGGAACAGCTACCTGCAGCTCACCCACCCCTGGGAAACCTGAGGGCTGAAGACCTGGGTGACCTGTCCATGGACAAGGCAGCGGTGAAGATCCAGGCTGCCTTCAAAGGCTACAAGGTCCGCAAAGAGATGAAGCAGCAGGAAGGACCCGTGTTCTCCCGCACGTTTGGGGACACTGAGGCACAGGTGGGGGATGTCTTGCGTCTGGAGTGTGTGGTGTCCAGCAAGGCGGATGTGCGTGCTCGCTGGCTGAAGGACGGCGTGGAGCTGACTGACGGCCGGCACCACCACATCGACCAGCTTGGGGACGGCACTTGCTGTCTGCTGGTGACGGGCCTGGGCCGTGCAGACGCTGGCCGCTACACCTGCCAGGTGAGCAGCAAGTTCGGCCACGTGGCCCACAGCGCCTGTGTGGTAGTCAGCGGGACGGAGAGCGAGGCGGAGAGCTCCTCTGGGGGCGAGCTGGATGACGCCTTCCGCCGAGCAGCCCGGCGGCTGCACCGCCTGTTCCGCACCAAGGGCCCGGCCGAAGTATCGGACGAAGAGATCTTCCTGAGCGCAGACGAGGGCCCGGCGGAGCCGGAGGAGCCGGGGGACTGGCGGACGTACCGCGAAGAAGAGCACTTTGTCTACATTCGCTTCGAGGCGCTTGCCGAGGCCCACCGTGCGGCCACCTGCTTCCGGGAGATGTTTGGCACCATGGGCATCGGCGTGGACATCACCCTGTCAGAGCAGGGGCCCCGGGGGGTGGAGATGCGCATCAGCAAGGTGGCTCCTGCCCCCGCAGCAGCTCAGGAGGTGGTGCCCCGGCCGCTGACCACAGACGCCGGTGAGTCTGCGCGCTGTCTGTGGCTGGGCCAGAAGGGGGAGGGGCGACAAGGGAGGAGGGGTGGGGGCAGGGTCTGGAGGGGAAGGGCGGGAAGGGGAGGGGCGGGACCAGGAAGGGAGAGGGGCGACAAGGGGGAGAGGCGGGGTCAGGGCTTGGAGGGGGAGGACAGGAAGGGAGAGGGCGGGGCCTGGAAGAGGAGGAGCGGGGCTGGAAAGGGAGGGCGGGGCAGGGAAAGAGGGGGCGGGGCCTGGAAGGGGGAGGGGCCTGGGATGAGGAGGGCTGGGGCGGTAAAGGGTGGAGCCTAGAATGGGATGGGGCGGGGCGTAGAAAGGAAGGTGGGGCGGGGCCTGGAAGGGAGGGTGGAGAGGGGCCTGGAAGGGAGGGTGGAGCAGGGCCGGGAGGGGGAGGGGCAGGGCCGGTGTGACCTGGGTCAGCTGAAGACTCAGGGAGCTGGCTGGGCTCCAGCTTGGGGCCACTGCGGATGCAGCTGCCCCGAGCTGGAGGAGCCCTGAATTTGGGGTTAGAGCTCGGTTTAAGTCCAGCTCTGTTACATGCTAGCCACTCTGAGCCTCAGTGTTGTCTATGAAGTGGGTATAGGAATATGGACTTTCCAGAGTTTGTGTTTGCTCCGTGAGGGTTTGGGGTAAAACCAGTATAAAAGGTGGCATTCCACGGCCCCCATCTTCTGCTCCAGCAACTAAAATTACTTTTAAAGCTACTCCACCATTCCCTTGTGTTTCCCTAGGAGTAAAGAAGGTATATAACCCCCATGGCCTCATGTCTGGAAACCTCCCCTGTGCAATTATGGGCCATTCTCACGCTTGCAGCCCACACGACTTCTGTCTCTCCTTACCTGCTCCTCCTACCTGTTTCCTGCCCACTATCCCTCTGGCTTCTCAGTGGCTTGAGATGCAGGCTGGCAAGGAGAGGATCCTCCTAGAGAACAGGGGTGAAGCTGGCAGACGCAGAATTGTGTTTAGCCCCGGGGTCTGCAAGCACTCCCACGTGAATGGGTGCCGTGAACTGGATGCACGTTGAGCCGCTGGCAGCTGGGCTGACTGGTGGAGACCCTGGGGCCAGCTCACTGCATACCCTGCCTGACCCTCCCAGCCCCAGTGTTCCTGACTGAGCTGCAGAATCAGGAGGTGCAGGACGGGTACCCCCGTGAGCTTCGACTGTGTGGTGACAGGCCAGCCGGTGCCCACCGTGTGCTGGTTCAAGGATGGCAGGATGCTGGAGGAGGATGACCACTACATGATCAGTGAGGACCAACAGGGCGGCCACCAGCTCATCATCACTGCAGTGGTACCTGCAGACATGGGTGTCTACCGCTGCATGGCTGAGAACAGCATGGGTGTGTCGTCCACCAAGGCAGAGCTCCGTGTGGACCGTGAGTGTGGCAGCCCCCAGAGAGCACTGGTTTTGGATCGGACAGGATGTGGAGCCTCATATCTTGTGGCTGGGGTGGGGGCAGAGACCTTATCTCCTTGGGAGGTGCCTAGGCTGGGGAGGGGCCTGGGACAGTTTGGAGGTGTCTGGCACACTTGGGCGGTTACCTATGGCACAACAAGAAATATGTACTTGGTCTTGTTCCGGGTTCCTAGCACACAGTTCTTAAATCCCTGGAAGTTTCCCGAGTGATAAGGGACCAGGAGGCATGTTGTATTCTAATGCCGAGACTCCTGGTGGGCCTCAGGACAAGTACATCCATTTGATTGTTGACAGAAGTGCAAGGGCAATTAAGTGGAGGCAGGATAGAATTTCAGATTCAAGGATAGAATCTCAAGTAGTGCTGGAGTCATTGGGACATTTATAGGCAAAGAATTAGACCTTGGCTTTATACAAAAATTAGCTCAAAATGGACTATATATGTAAATGTTAAATACAAAACTATGAAGGTTTCAGGAAAAAAAAATAGGGAAAAATATTTAGGATCCAGGAGAACACTTCTTAGATTTGATACTAAGCACACCCATAAAAGGGAAAATTGGTAAAAGTTATGAATGTTTGCTCTGAGAAAGACCCCGTGCAGAGGGTTGTCAGAGTACAGGATGGGAGAAGGTATCTGCAAACCACATATCTAGTAAAGGACTTTATCTAAAAATATATACAATAAATTCTACCTCTGAAACCAATAAAAATAAGGAAAGCATGAAATATATGTGCAGGAAAACTTTGGTTTGTGAGCATAATTCATTCCGGAAGCATGTTTGTAATCCAAAGTGCTCGTATATCAAAGCAAATTTCCCCATAAGAAATAATAGAAACTCAGATGATTTGCTCCACAGCCCCCAAATACTCATATAAAAATGATTACAATACTGTAATATAATGCAAAATAATCAAGAAAATACAAAATATAAAGAAAAATTAACATGTACTTACCCTGAAAACGTTTGTGGCTGGTGTAAGGGAGACAAGGGAGAGGAGGATTATTGTGTAGGGCAACCTTCACTATCACTAATGGAATCACTGCTATCTATTGGTTCCATGGAACCTTCTGCATGGGGGCCATTTTATACACTCACATGGATGTTGACCTCACTACAGTATTAATAAACTCTTGTCACATATTGAATGTAACTGTCAATAAGGCGGCAGAGGAAATGATCTATATCTGCAGGCAGCCTGACCTAGAATGAAGCTAAGCATTCCTACCTAAGCTCACTCTTGTATGGAAAAGCAAAGGGCCGTCCATAGGTGATTGGAAGTGACAAAAAAAAAAACAGAAAAAAAAAAAAACAAAAAAAAAAAACCACAAGTGCCAGTTGTGGGCACCTTCCAATGTTTTGAAAAACCACTGATTTCTGTGAAATGCCATGGCCTGAGACTGAGCATGAGCATCTGAGCATAGAAGACAATCACCCACAATCCTGCAGTGAGAGAGAAAGAGAGAAAGAGAGAGAGAGAGAACCATTGACTCAGTTGTAATCATGTGACATTCAGTGTCACATACTACTCATATTGCAACACATCGCTCAGTTTATCAAGTTAAAATTTATTAGAAATGTTTGCTCATCTTGTGGAATGCTCGCAGAA
Organism: Panthera pardus; assembly: GCF_024362965.1. Classification (NCBI taxonomy): domain Eukaryota; kingdom Metazoa; phylum Chordata; class Mammalia; order Carnivora; family Felidae; genus Panthera; species Panthera pardus. Next base: position 2,411,828 of record NW_026526654.1, read on the forward strand.
CAAGTTGTTCACAATCCACAGTTTTACTGTGTATGTAAAGAATGGTCAACAGTAAACAATAAAAAAAAAGAAATTAAAAATCCAGTTAGAACAGGAGCAAAAGACATGTCCAGATGTTTCACACCAGAGGACACCCTGAAGGCAAATAACATGGAAGATATTCACCATCATTAGCCACCAGGGAAATGCTGATCAAAACCCCAGCGAGACATCACTCTACACTTAGCAGGATGGCTAAAATAAAAAATAGAGATAACACCCAGTGCTGGCGAGGAGGCAGAGAAACAGGATTGATTATGCATTGCTGGCAGGAATGTAACATGGTACACTCCATCTGGAAAAGAGGGTGGCAGTCAGTTACAAAACCAACCGCATAGCTAACATGTAATGCAACAGTTGCTGTTTTTGGTGTTTATCCCAGAGAAATGAAATCCTAAATTCATAATAAAACTTGTACCCAAAGGCTCTTAGCAACCTTATTCTCAACAGCCGGTAACTGGTCACAACCCAGCTGTCCTTCAGTGGGCGATGGTTACATGGTGATACAGCCATTGTAGGGAACACTGCTTGGCAAGGAAAAGGGATGTGTCAGTGTCACCTTCTGTAGTTATGACACAAGCGACCTCGGTTGCTGGAGACTGAAGGGTATATAAGGTCTGAGAAAAACTAGGTTATCTCTAACAGATTCACGGGAGGCCAAAGCAAACCTCCCCCATCCCAGCTTTGGCGGGCACTTCTAAGACCTGTATATGAGTTTCCAAGGGGCTGGGAACACAGGGGCCCAGGAGAGGTCATCAAGCAACACTAACAAGATGTAGGGCCAAATGTGGAGTCAGTATCATCAGCACAACTGCACACAACAGTAAGTCAGTTACCTCGAATGAGACCAGATTGTGTGTTTACCCAGTAGGAGATATTTCATTCTGCTGTGTAGATCTGGATTTCCATCTGCTCTCACTTTCTTTCTGCCTGAGGGACATCTTTCTGCATCTTTTTTGTAGTCTGGGTATGCTAGAGTTCTCTCAGCTTTTGTATGCCTGAAAGAAACGTCTATTTCTGTTTTGGTTCTGGAAGATATTTTTGTTAGGACGTTTTTGTTTTTTTTTTCTCTTTTTCATTCCTTAAAGGTGCTGTTCCACTGTTTACTAACTTGCATTGTTTCCACCTGAGAAATAGGATGCCATTCTTACCTTTGTTTCTCTGTGCAAAATTTGCCTTTTCTCTTGGGATTTAAAATGTTTAGATATTTACACACCATCGAAGTTGTTGTTTAAAAATGTGCAATTCAGTGGATTGTAGTATATTCATAATGTTGTGCGACCAGCATGACCATCCAGTGCCAGAGTGTTGCAGACTTTGAATCTGAAGTTCTCTCGTGTCCAGCAAGAGAGCAGATGCAGAATTGCATATGAGAGAGGCTAATGTCCGGGAGGAGACAAGAGCCCCAAACAGGGGTTTCGTCTCTGTATTGATTGAACTCTCAAGGTTTTACATATGTGATGAACTTGCTGAAGAAACCAATAAGCTAGGGACCAATAACTTGTGTGTGTAACAAGCAAAGGGTTCGGGGGGCAAGTGGCATTAGAAGTTGAGATTAAATCTGAGTGTGGTTTTGATTTGTATTTCCCTGATAAGGAGCGACGTTGAGCATCTTTTCATGTGGAGGTTCCTCAGAAAATTAAAAATAGACCTACCCTATGACCCAGCAATAGCACTGCTAGGAATTTACCCAAGGGATACAGGAGTACTGATGCATAGGGGCACTTGTACCCCAATGTTTATAGCAGCACTCTCAACAATAGCCAAATTATGGAAAGAGCCTAAATGTCCACCAACTGATGAATGGATAAAGAAATTGTGGTTTATATACACAATGGAGTACTACATGGCAATGAGAAAGAACGAAATATGGCCCTTTGTAGCAACGTGGATGGAACTGGAGAGTGTGATGCTAAGTGAAATAAGCCATACAGAGAAAGACAGATACCGTATGTTTTCACTCTTATGTGGATCCTGAGAAACTTAACAGAAACCCATGGAGGAGGGGAAGGAAAAAAAAAAAAAAGAGGTTAGAGTGGGAGAGAGCCAAAGCATAAGAGACTCTTAAAAACTGAGAACAAACTGAGGATTGATGGGGGGTGGGAGGGAGGGGAGGGTGGGTGATGGGTATTGAGGAGGGCACCTTTTGGGATGAGCACTGGGTGTTGTATGGAAACCAATTTGACAATAAATTTCATATATTGAAAAAAAAAAGTTGAGATTAAAGCACAATGATACACCAGATGGACAGTGTTTCTCTGTGGGTGATACAGCCAAGCAGCTCCTATCTCCAAAGTGTAAGGTTGCTGGAGCAGGGTGCCTCAAGGCTAACAAAGCACCTTTTCTCTAGCTAACTTCGGGTGCTTCTACCCTGTAGTGGCTTTCCGCCTCTAACTGGTCTCGGACACTTTCATCCTGTTGAGGCGGCTTTCCATCCTAAGCCTTGTTAACTCATTAGTGCAAGCTCAGGGAATTATTATTTTTATTTTTTTAACATTTACTTATTTTTGAGAGACAGAGTGCAAGTGGGGGAGGGGCAGAGAGAGATTGAGAGACAGAGAGAGAGGGAGAGAGAATCTGAAGCAGGCTCCAGGCTCTGAGCTGTCAGTACAGAACCCAAGGTGGGGCTTAAACTCTAGAACTGCGAGATCATGACCTGAGCTGAAGTTGACGCCTGAGTCACCCAGGCGCCCCCAAGCTAAGGGAATTCTTATGCTTATTTCCCACACCAGAGCATTTCTGTCATCCCAGAAAGAAACCCTGTGTCCATTCACTGTCAATCCCCACTCTGCCTTCCCTGGCCCCTGGAGACCACTAAGCTACTTTCTGTCTCTGTGGGTTTGCCTGTTCTGGACATTTCATATAAATGGAATCATATGATACGTGGCCTTTTGTGTCTGGTTCCTGTCACTGAACATGTCCCAGAGATCTATGTGTGTTGTAAAATACATCAGTACCTCATCTGTTTTTCAGGTTGAACAATACTCCCTTGTATGTGGACTGCTTATCCATTCATCAGGTGGTGTTTATCAATCACTTGTTTTGGGTCTTATAAGTAATGCTGTTGCACACATCTGTGTACAAGTAATTGTGTTTTGTGACATACGTGTTCAGTTCTCTTGGACACATACCTAGGAGTGGAATCACGTGGTCATATGGCAATTCTGTGGCTAACTCTTGGAGGAATGGCCATGCTCTACAGGGGCTGTGCCATTGTCAATTCCCACCAGCAATGGATGCAGGTTCGAATTCCCTACATCCTCATCAGTACTTGTTATTATTCACCTTTTTATTTATTAAAAAAATTTAATGTTTATTTATTTATGAGAGAGACAGCGAGCAGGGGATGGGCAGAGGGAGGGAGACAGAGGATCCTGTACTGTCAGCACAGAGCCTGATGTGGGACTCAAACCCACAAACCTTAAGATCATGACCTGCGGCAAAGTTGGACACTCAACCAGACTGAGCCACCCAGGGGTTTTTAGTAATTGCTGCCCTAAGCAGTGTGGTTTTGACCTGCATTTCCCTGGTGACTAATGATGTTGAGTATCTTTTCATGTATCTTTTATTGGATATTTGTGTATGTTTTTTGGGGGAAATGTCTACTCAGGTCTTTTCCCCATTTTCAGATTGGGTTTTGATTTTGAGTTGTAGGAGTTCTTTATATATTCTGCGTACTAGGCCATTATCAAATATATGATTTTTGAACATTTTTCCCCATTCTGAGGGTTTTCTTTCCACTTTCTTGATACACAAAATTTTCAATTTGATGAAGTCCACTACTTTTCCTTTGCTTGCTTGTACTTTTGTTGTGACGTCTACAAGACCATCACTTAGTTTTTGCTATAAACATTTACAACCATGCTTTCCTCTAAGAGTTTTACAGGTTTAGCTCTGACATTTAGGTTTGCTTTTTGTATATGGTGAGAGGCTAAGGGCCCAAATTCATCCTTGTCTTGTGGAAATCCAATGTTCCAGCACTGTTTGTGGAAAAGACTATTTTCCTCCATAAGATGGTCCTGGAACTCTTGTCAAAATCTCATTTCCATGAAACAAGTGGGTTTATTTCTGGGCTCTTCATTCTGTCTCATTTATCCATGATCTGACCATCATGCCACCAGCATGCTGTCTTGATGGCTGTAGCTTCATTGTAAGTTTTGACATCTAGACATGTGGGTCCTCCAACTTTGCTCTCGTTCAAGACTGTTTTGAGCCTCTGGGTCCTTTGCATTTCTACATGAGTTTTAGGATCAGTGTGTCTGCAGACCTTCTTGAGATCCTCCTCGGAGGTGGGGCCCAGGAAGCTGGGCTTATTCCCTCCCTCTACTGAAAGGAAAGACTTCCTGAGCACCTGATCCACAGATTGTGAAAGTTTCCAGTCTGACTAGAAACACAGTATCCTCCGCACTGTGTCCATGGCCCCTTCAGAGGTCTCTTACCCCATGTGCACATGCCAGTCAGTGCTTTGCTGACCCTCCAGTGAGAGGGTCCCCACTCTGTGTGCAGCTCTCTCTTCTCTGGCTTCTGTCCTGTGGACTCCAGCAGCCTTCATCTTCCAGGATGCCAGCTCTGTCTCCTCAACTCAGGGTCTACCTGGCTCTGCCAACCTCAGTTTCCCCTCCTAGACCTGGACACTGAAGGCAGGAAGCTGGGGTGATCGCAGGGCTCACCATTATTTCCTATCTGTAAGGGATCAACAGGAAATTCTCTGACACCAGCTGGGGGTCCTACAATTCACTCAGCTCTGGCCCCATCTATGTGGAGATGGCATCAGACCCCACAGGCTCAGCCCCACAGGACCACCCCCACTTCAGACGCCAACCCCAAGTCCAGACATCACCTGTGCTCTGACCCACAGGCAACAGATCACAGGTTCCCGCAGCCCCTCCTCGGGTCTGATGAATGTGCTGGAGGGACTCAGAGAGCTCAGGGAAATGTTTGACTTGCTAGATTAGTGGTTTATTACAAAAGGATATAACTCAGGGATAGCCCGTTAGAAGAGACGCCCAGATCAAGATGCTGGGGAAGGGATGGGAAGCTTCCATGCCTCTCCAGGCACGTCATTCTCCCCACGTCTCTACGTGCTCCCCAGCCTTCAATCCCCCCAACGCTGAGACTGTCCCTCTGAGTTTTCATGGGGGCTTCATTGCATAGACATGATCGATTAACCCATTGTCCATTGGTGATTGATTCCATCTCCCCTTCCCAGAGGTCAGGGGCAGGACTGAAGCCTCCAACTCTCTGGTCCCATGGTGGGGTCCACAGGCCACCAGCCGCCATCCCTAGGGGCTTTCTAAAGTCACCACAACAACATGAACTTGGGCTTGTTATGAACACCGTGACACCTTCATTGCTGTCTTCAGTTGGGAAACCCAAGGGCTTTAGGACCTCTAAGCCAGGAACAGTGACAAGGGCCGAGTCCGTATTTCTTATAAATCACACTATCACAGCCATTGTCCCACATATTCTGTATGGGGGAAGGGGAGGCTGTTGGGGCTACTGCAGCAGGGACCACAGAGCAGGTGGTAGAAACAACAGAAGTGTACTGCTCGTGGCTGCAGTCAAGCTCTTCCTCGCATGGGGTTGCTTCCTGTCAGGGCACTAATGCCATTGCCATGGTGGGGGCTCCGCTGTCAGGAGCTCCTGACTCCTTGACTACCTCCCAGAGCACCTGCTCTTGACACCAGCACACTGCAGGTTTCCACATTTGAGGTCAAGGGGACACGAACATCCTGCCTACAGCAGAGGGTGAGTCCAGACCCTGTTACTCCTTCACGGCTGGCTGTATATGTCACTCCTTGTTCCCTAGCGGGGAAGACTGGAGGATATAGCCTTGGCCTCTCTCTGCCAGTCACAAGGCCCAGCGTCACCCAGTATTGACAATTTGTTGGGACTTGCAGTTAGATACAGGCCTGGAAACATGGAGACAGCCTGGGGTGTGGAAGGGACACCGTCTACCATGTGCCCCATGGCCTCTCCCCCAGGAGTGTCAGTGGCTCCTAGGGATGGACTCGCACTGAGAGCCAGGTGGCTAGCCTCTGGTGGGGGGCCATGCCTGGGCAGGTGGGGCACAGAGCTCACACCAGCCACTGTTCCTCTACCAGTGACCAGCACGGACTATGAAACTGCGGCCGATGCCACGGAGACCTCCTCCTACTTCAGCGCCCAAGGCTACCTGTCCAGGTAGAGGTCCATGTGGACGCAGGCAGCACCCAGCAGGCTGGTGGTGCAGGCCCAGGGTGGGCGGCAGTGCTGGCCTGGGCAGACGGAACCTGAGTCCTGGAGCTCTCAGCCAGGCCCTGGCAGTGTCCTGCCAGCAAGCAGGGGTCTGCAGGAGCCATCCAGGCCTGACCCCTTGCTGGTCCACCTCATGCCCTTTCTCTGTTCTCCCACCAGCCGGGAGCAAGAGGGCACAGAGTCTACCTCAGAGGAGGGGCAGCTGCCCCAGGTGGTGGAGGAGATGAAGGACCTCCAGGTGGCCCCTGGCACGCGCCTGGCCAAGTTCCAGCTCAAAGTGAAAGGTGAGGAAGAGAGACAGATGGCCCGGAGCGCCATCTGGACAGTGGAGGCTGGGTGGGCATGGGGGCCAGGGGGTTCTGAGGGCAGGGCGTGCTGGCCGGGGGCTGTGTGCTGACCAGTCCCCTGTGGTCCCAGGCTACCCAGCGCCACGGCTGTACTGGTTCAAAGACGGGCAGCCCCTGACGGCTTCTGCACACATCCGCATGGCTGACAGGAAGACGATTCACACCCTGGAGGTTGTATCTGTCACCAAGGAGGATGCCGGCCAGTACTCAGCTTACATTAGCAATGCCGTGGGCGCCGCCTACTCATCAGCCCGGCTGCTGGTCCGAGGTGGGTGCGGGGGACTGGGTGTCCCCACCTGGGCAGTGCAAGTGGCCTGGGTGGGGGCAGGCAGGCAGTGAAACAGACCCACAAGTGTGGGAGCACCAGGAGACTGCGGAGGAGGAGGTCAGGAGTCACTTTTGGAGGATGGGTATGAGCTCCTTTGTCCCAAGTTCTGAGCATCGCAAGGTGCTCCCAGGTCACGCCAGAGGGAGTGGCCAAGGGACCCAGCTCTGCCCAGGCTTCACTCGCCCTTGGGTGCCACCCCACGTGCTGGCTCCAGATCAACGCCCACACTCTTGGGGCCGTGGAGGGGTGTGTGTATGAGAGTGGGTGGGACACCCCTACAGACTCCTACCCCCAGCAGGTGCACAGGCCCAGAGGAGGGAGGCCCCCTGGTGCTACAGGCCTGACTTCCATTTCTTGCCTCTTTCAGGCCCCAAAGATCCCGAAGAGAAGCCAGAATCAGGTGAGCCGACTCGGGTGGGCAGAGGTGGGTGGGTGGCTCAGCAAAGTGAGTGAGGGACACAGCGTCGCAGGTGGAGGAGGGTGCACTGTAGGCTGTGGAGACCCAACCTCCAGATGGGATGGGGCTGAGACCTGGGAGGGGGGCCTTGGTGCCCCGAGGATGGGGAGCAGGGGTTCGACATGCATTCATCACCAATGCTTGCTGTTTCTCCAGATGTGTACCAGCAGCTGGTGCCGCCCCGATTCCTGGAAAGATTCACCTCCAAGAAAGTGAAGAAAGGCTCCAGCATCACCTTTTCAGTGAAGGTGGAAGGTGGGGCCCTCCTACTGTCCTGCCCCTTGACAAGGACAGCCAAACCCAGGATCAGAGCGGGCCCCGCCCCCTTCCTACCTAGGACTCTTCCCTCAGGATCAGAGCGGGGCTTGCCCTCTCCCCACCTAGGACTCCTCCCCCAGGCTCAGAGCGAGCCCCTCCCTCTTCCCACCTGGGACTCCTTCCTCCCCCAGGCTGAGCGGGGCCCCTCCCTCTTCCCACCTGGGACTCCTCCCCCAGGATCAGAGAGGGCCCTACCCTCTTCCTACCTAGGACTCCCCCCAAGGCCCTTCAGTCTTCCCATCTCCCCAAGTCTCCCTCACTGTTCCCTCCTGCCCACAGGGTGCCCGGCCCCAGCCGTGCACTGGCTGCGGGAGGAGGCTGAACGAGGCGTGCTGTGGATTGGCCGTGACACGCCAGGCTACACGGTGGCCAGCTCTGCACAGCAGCACAGTCTGGTCCTGCTGGATGTGGGCAGACAGCACCAGGGCACATACACCTGCATCGCCAGCAACAGTGCTGGCCAGGCCCTCTGCTCCGCTAGCCTGCACATCTCTGGCCGTGAGTGGGCGTGGGTGACTGCGGGCAGCTGACCTTCACTGAGCCCCCGACCCAGAGCCCTCTCCTGTTGGCCCCCTGAACACAGAGCCCCATAGGCCAGCTCCCACCCCTGTCTTGTAGGCTCTGCATAGCTGGATGAGACCCTCCTAGAAACCCCCTGCCCCCCTGAGTGTTATTCTCCTGGGCCCCACTCCACCTTGGGGCTCCCAAGGGCGAGGGTCAAGGTTCCTGCTGGGGGGTAGACACCCTGGGTCGGGTCCCCGCCAGAATTGGCTCAGGGCTGTGGGGCGTCATCCTGAGGCTCACCCTGTTCTCCTGACAGTGCCCAAGGAGGCAGGGGCAGCAGAGGAGCATGCTGGGGTGAAGGAGGCCCTCATCTCCACCTTCCTGCAGGGGTGAGTAGGGGAAGCAGGTCAGCAGCAGCAGGCCTGGGAGTGGGGCGTTGCTGCCCTTGGGAGGGAACCCCATCCAGACTGCAGCCCAGCCTTGCCCCTCAAGGACTCTGTGGCTTGGGCCGGCCCTGTCCCTCTCTGTGCCTCAGTGTCCCCACTGTAACACCAGGGCTTCGGCTGAAGCATTCCCTCAGGATGCCCCTCCCCTTTAGGACCCAAGCCGTCTCCACGCAGATGTCAGAACCTGCAGGTTTCACTGATCTTGCTGGGCAGAGGAAAGGTATGGGCTGATTGGGAGCAGGGAGCAGGGTGGGGGTCAATGCACCCAGTGCAGGGGTGAGGCATGGAGGAGGCTGCTCCAGGCCCACAGCTGCTCCAGAAATACCTGCTTGTCCTCTCTGGGCCAGGGCTTCCTGCCCTCTCCTGGGCCTGATTCTGAATGCTAGTTGGTGTCAAGGCCATTTCTGAGCCTTGCAGATCTGACCCTTGGCTCACAGCTCACGCCCAGCGGGCTGTGTGGATGCCTGGCCTGGACACAGGTGGCAGTGATGGCTAGGTGAAGGCAGTGCAGGAGGCAGGTGCTGGGCATGCCAGTATCCAGACCTGATCAGTCCTGGATTCTCCCCCGTCCCCAGCAGGGTCCTTCGGTTCATTTCCTGGCCACCTGCACAGGGCCTTCTGGCACCTTGGGGTATTTGTAACTTTTTAATGGAAAGCAGGGAGTCTGCACAGAAGTAGAGAAGGGAAGGCCATGTGCTCTGTGTGCTGGTTGCCCACCTTTGGGATCACTTCTCGGCTGACCCCCACTCATCCAGGCAGCCCTCATTCACTCTTGACCCGACCCTGCAAAGCTTCCAGCAGTGATGGCCCCAAGTCTGTGCATTCCTCTGCACTGCTGACACTTGAGCCCAGGTCCAGGCCTGGAGAGCACAGGTCTGCAGGGCCTGCAGCTAGCTGAGCCAGCTTCTGGTCCCCAGGAGAGCCGATGGCGGTGGAGGCCCGTAGCCACTTGTCCTTGGCCGAGGTGGGCACAGAGGAGTTCCTGCAGAAGCTCACCTCCCAGATCACAGAGATAGTGTCGGCCAAGATCACGCAGGGTGAGGGCGCCGCTGGCTGTGGGGCAAGGGTAGGGGCAGTGACTGAATTCCCTTGTCCATGCACCCTGGGGACCCACGGGGAGGGGATATGGGCCAGGCCCTTCCTGGGCATCACATGCCCTATGCCCCCAGCCAAGCTGCAGGTGCCTGGAGGTGACAGCGATGAGGAATCTAAGACACCGTCTGCATCCCCCTGGCATGGCCGTTCCCGCCCCTCCTCCAGCGTCCAGGAGTCATCCTCGGAGTCGGAGGATGGGGACTCCCGTGGCGAGGTGCTCTGATGGGGCAGTGGGGGGCAGGCAGCGGGCAGGGCACCGGTGGGGGGAGGAGTGGGAGCATAATACTGCCACCTGGGATGGCCTGGACCCCTGGGCCCTCTGGGGTGGCCTCACTGCCACCCTGATGGGATTTCCATCAGCAGAGTTGGGTTGAGCTTGTCCTGGAACTTCTGGAACCTCAGGATGGCTTCTCCCCCAACGTGATGCCAGGCACTCCACAGCCTCAGGAGGCCCGGCTGGCTCCAGTCTGGGTTTTCCCCGCTCTGGGGTCTTTGTGGGGGCTGTGGGGGCCTTGGTAGGTCAGGCTGGCATCCCTCTGGTCTGACTCGGCATCATCCCCCCCAGATCTTCGACATCTATGTGGTCACGGCTGACTACCTGCCCCTGGGGGCCGAACAGGATGCCATCTCACTGCGGGAGGGCCAGTATGTGGAAGTGCTGGACTCCGCCCACCCGCTGCGCTGGCTTGTGCGCACCAAGCCCACCAAGTCCAGCCCCTCACGGCAGGGCTGGGTGTCCCCTGCCTACCTGGACAGGCGGCTCAAGGTACCGGATGGCTGGGGTGGGGTCCTGGGATGGACCCCTGGGTCCTCCCACAGGGCAGGGCTGGGCCAGAGACTGGACCACCTGCCACCGTCCCCCATTTTCTCACCAGCTGTCACCCGAGTGGGGGCCCACCGAGGCCCCCGAGTTCCCGGGGGAGGCCGTGTCTGAGGATGAATACAAGACAAGGCTAAGGTGAGGGTCCGGCAGGCAGGGGCAGGAGCGGCTTTGTGGCCTCCAGGTAGCCTTGGGGGTGCTGCCCACATTGCCGGGCTTGTTCTGAAGGTGGGTGGCGGTGGGCTGCATGGGAGGAGGAAGCTGCCTGCCCCCCTCAGGAGCTCCTGGGTCTCTCCTCACCCCATCCCCTCCCAGCTCCATCATCCAGGAGCTGCTGAGCTCTGAGCAGGCCTTTGTGGGCAAGCTGCAGTTCCTGCAAAGCCACCACATGCAGCACCTGGACCACTGCCCCCATGTACCTGCGGCTGTGGCCTCCCAGAAGGCTGTCATCTTTCGAAACGTGCAGGACATCAGCCATTTCCACAGCAGGTGGGTGGGTAGGCAGGCCCCACGGCTGCTCCGGAGCCCCCAGGTGTGCACACAGACACGTGCACATGGGCCAGCCAGGCATGCACAAAGGTACAAGCACACGTGACAGTCACAAGTGCACAAAGACGAATGCATGCATATCAGTGATGCACCTGCACACATGCACACATGCTCACGCATGCCTGAGAGAACTTCACTGACTGGGTTTACCCACTGGCGCACCACACCCCTGTTTACGGGCACAGATGTCCCTAGGAACACAGGCATGTGTACCTGGCTCGCCCACAGAAGCGCCTGCAGTATCCTTGCCTGCTGCCAGCACCCATATGTGAGAACGCTCCAGAAACTTCTCCAAACACATGAGAGGCACGTCCCACGACATGCACTTCTGTGTACACAGATACAGGCGTGCATACCTGCATTCAGACGCACACTCTGACACGTGTGGGCATGCATGTGTACACGACACACACACGTCATGTGTGCAGATGTGGATGCCCTCACACACCGCACCTGCAGCCTCCCCAGCCCAGACCTGGGCAGCAGCCTGTTTCTCCCCCAGCCTGAGGGCTCGCCATCCCCCTGACCACTGTCCCCTGTTCTGCAGCTTCCAGAGGGAGCTGCAGCAGTGTGACACGGATGACGATGTGGCCATGTGCTTCATCAAGAACCAGGCGGCCTTTGAGAAGTACCTGGAGTTCCTGGTAGGCCGCGTACAAGCCGAGTCTGCGGTGGTCAGCACAGCAGTGCAGGAGTTCTACAAGGTGCCCCCCCAGCCCGTGCCTCATAGTTTTCTGAGAAAAGCAGGGTCCCTGAAGCTCTGGGCTCAGCTTCAGAGGGTGACACCGCAGGGGGCAGGAGGAGGGTGTGAGGCCCACCGGAGGGAGGAGCAGTGCATGTGTATGCGCATGTGCATGTACCCCACGCCCCAGCCCTTCAGCTTTCCGCCCTGGTAACACTGGCCATCGGGGGTGCACATGTGTGTCCCCAACCCCGTGCTGCGGTTCCCACAGAAATACACGGAAGACGTGCTGTCAGCCTTAGACCCCTCGCAGCCACCACTGCCGCCCCTGCAGCACTTCCTAGAACAGCCTGTGGAGCGGGTCCAGCAGTACCAGGCCCTGCTCAAGGTACAGGCCGCCGCGTGGCCACCCTCCCTGGCCTTGGTGGGCGGTCGGGCAGACGGGCAGGCGGTGGGGCTCGGGCCTGACGCCTTCTCCCCCAGGAGCTGATCCGCAACAAGGCGAGAAACAGGCAGAACTGCGCGCTGTTGGAGCAGGCGTATGCCATGGTGTCGGCCCTGCCGCAGCGCGCTGAGAACCAACTGCACGTGTCGCTCATGGAGAACTACCCGGGCACCCTGCAGGCCCTGGGCGAGCCCATCCGCCAGGTGCTGGGCGCGGTGGAGGGCCTGGCGGGGCCACGTGGGTGGGGGGAATGGGGCATGGTGGAGGGCCTGGTGCGGGGCCATGTGGGTACGGGGTGTGGGGTGCTGTGGAGGGCCTGGGCAGGGCCATCGGGTGCGGGGTGTGGGGCACGGTGGAGGGCCTGACAGGGCCATGTGGGCGCCGGGTGCAGGGCAGGGTGGAGGGCTTGACGGGGCCACATGGGTGCGGGGTAGAGGACACGGTGGAGGGCCTGATGGAGCTATGTGGGTGCGGGGTGCTGGGTGCTGGGCACGGTGGAGGGCCTGGGCGGGGCCACGTGGGCGCCACGTACCGAGCTGAGAGCTGAATGCTCCCCAGGGCCACTTCATCGTGTGGGAGGGGGCGCCGGGCGCACGGATGCCCTGGAAGGGCCACCATCGGCATGTCTTCCTGTTCCGCCACCACCTGGTGGTCTGCAAGCCGAGACGGGATTCCCGCACTGACACCTTCAGCTATGTCTTCCGGAACATGATGAAGGTTTACGGGTGCCCATGGAGCCCGAGTGGGGCAGAGGGGGGTGCCGGCTGGGCAGGGGGTGTGGAGTCCTGCTTCCAGACGATCAGCCTGCATCCTGCCTCCCCCCACAGCTGAGCAGCATCGACCTGAATGACCAGGTGGAGGGTGACGACCGCGCCTTCGAGGTTTGGCACGAGCGAGAGGACTCTGTGCGCAAGTATCTGCTGCAGGCGCGGACGGTCATCACCAAGAATTCCTGGGTGAAGGAGATCTGCGGCATCCAGCAGCGCCTGGCCCTGCCCGTGTGGCGTGAGTGTCCTGGCCATGGCAGTGCTGCCAGATTGGGAGCCTGAGCCTGACCTGAGTACAGGAAGCCTCGGGGTTCACACAGCCCCCCACCCCAGCACAAGACAGGCACCCAGACTGTTAGGGACATGAAGGACCTGGTAACCCCAGGTGGGCTTCCCCACCTAGGACAGGAGAGAGGATCCCCTTTCTCCACGGTTCTTTGTTACCCACCCAGCTTGCCTCACTCACCCTGACTCCCATCAGACCCAGGTCCTGGATGGAAGGTCGCAGGGGGTGGTGTCCATAACAATCTCACTCTTTGACCTTGAGGCTTCTGGCTGTGCCAGGGACGCACCAAGGACTTGGTGGGGGGGGCTATCCCACCCACCAAGAGCTCAAAGCCTGTGTGTGTTGTGTGTGTGTGTGTGTGTGTGTGTGTGCACGCGTGCACCTAGAACCCCCAGATTTCGAAGAGGAGCTGGCAGACTGCACAGCCGAGCTGGGTGAGACTGTCAAGCTGGCCTGCCGTGTGACAGGCACACCCAAGCCCATCGTCAGCTGGTACAAAGGTAGGCCCCTGGGGCCCAAGGGATGTTGATCCTGCACCAGGAAGAGGCGCTGGGAGGGAATCCATCCCGGGCAGGGGCTGGGGAATGAGGGGCAGCCTGCTGGGGGGCTGGGCACAATCACCGCCAGCCTGGGTGGGTGCGTGGGTGGACGAGGTGGGACAGAGGCAGAGGGCGTGCACCCATGATCCCGACACAGTGATCCTACCCACCCCAAACTCACTCCTTAGCTCTCCGAGGGCTCACACCCTGTCCCAGACGCCAGGCCCTGCCAAGGGGTGCTGGTCGTCTAGGGGAGGAGACAGATGGCAAACCAGGAGACAAACATGTGGCATGAAGGCAACACGGCCAGCTAGAGAAATAAGGCAGAGGGGGCAGCTGGCAGGCCTCCCTGGTGAACATTCAGGAGCTCTGGGTGGGCAACCAGGAGGCCAGGAGCAGGGAGAGGGCACTGAGGCTGGCTCTGTGGTCAGGGTCCCCAGGAATAACCCCACTTCTGGCATCAGCTGCACTTTGGGGGTCTCTGGGAGCACCTCCACTTCTGACACTGGCTGTATTCTGGGGGTCCATGGGACCACCCCCACTTCTGACACCAGATGCAGCTTGGGGGTCCCATGACCACTCCCACTTCTGGCACAAGCTGTAGTCTGGGGTCTCTGGAACCACCCCCACTCTGGCATCAGCTGCAGCTTGGGGGTCCCCGGGGACCACCCCCACTTCTGGCATCAGCTTCACTTTGGGGGTCCCCATGACCACCCCCACTTCTGACACTGGCTGTATTCTGGGGGTCCCCGGGGACCACCCCCACTTCTGGCATCAGCTGCACATTGGGGGTCCCCATGACCATCCCCACTTCTGACACCGGCTGTATTCTGGGGGTCCCCGGGACCAGCCCCACTTCTGGCATCAAAATCACTTTGGGGGGGTCACGACCAGCTTTGGATTCAATGAATCACCTGAAGGACTCACAGAACTCAGCAGAACATTCCGCTCAGGGTGTGCTTTATTGCAGGAAAGGGAAAAGCAACATGGGGAAGGGTCCCAGGGTCCCCCCACCCAGTGGTCATGCAGATTGCATGTTGCTCCCACATGCATGCGTGGCAGCACTCAGTCTGGCCCTTTGGGGACATCCCTCTGAGCCTTGTGGCTTGTGGCCTTGTGTCCAGGGCCTCTGTTCGGGGTCACTCATGCAGGCACAGGTGTCCTGTCACGGCCCCTGCAGAGGTCAAGCTAATGACATGTGACCTTAAGCCCCAGCCCTAAACCACAGTGTAGTACAGCCATCTGACATGGTCCAAGGCCCCCAGGTAAACTGAGACACTCTCACTGTGGGTCACTTGGGCTGGCAGGCAGGTCTCCAAGTCCTCAGTTCAGTCTGAATAACCAAGTCCAGTCCCAGTTTTGGGGAGCTGTCCCAGGGGCAGGCCCTCGGGTTGAGCAGCCAGGGGCACTGGTTTGTCCTTCATGGCTGAGGATGGGGCTAGAGCGAATACTGGTGGTGTTGCTGGGACACAAGAGGGGCCTTCCCCGTGTCCTGCAGTCAGAGCCACAGGCTGAAGCTGGGGGACACAGGGACTGGTTCCCGTCAGCAGTTTGGGAGAGCGGCCCCAGGGTCGTCTTCTGGAGGGAGGCCCCACAGCCACCTCGTCCTGGGGTCTGAGGAGGTTCATCCCCAGCTGCCTCCCCTGCACAGAACCTGGGAGGGTACCTGTCCGTCCCGCTGTCCCCTCATGGCCAGACCTTTGACCTGTGAGGACGGGTTCATACCCTCCATCCTGGGAGGGACAGAGTGGTTCATACAGTTTCCTGGAAGCAAGAACGAACCCCTGGGGCCACCTGTTTTGGCCAGGCTGCCTCCAAGAGGGTGTGCTGGCCGGGGCCCACATCCAAGGGGAAAGGGGGACGTGCCACCCAGGAGTGGACAGTGAGTGCTCTGGAGGGGATAACTTGGCTGGGGATAGCTGTGTCCAATGACCAGACTGCCTCCCCAAGGGGTGGATGGAGGAGGTGGGGGCAGCCAGATGGTCAGCCCGTGTTGACACATGCTGTCACAATACACGCAGCGCACACAGTCATGTGGTAGGGACAGAGCTTCTGTGACCCAAAGCAGCGTCATGGCAGGAAACCCCACCGGTAGCTGACGGAGACACTGATTTGCCAGGATGGGGAGTCCGCCCCCAGCCTGGCCTCTGAGCGGTGTCCCATGCAAGAACTTTACCTCGTTCACCGCCCCAAGGAGGGGTCTTCAACTGACCAGTCTGTAGCCTCTCAGGCTGTGTCTTTTGCAACAGCTCAAGGCTGGTGGGCACATAGCAGCCTTCACTGGGAAGAGCATCGCCAGTGGAGCCACACAGTTGGCTCTGAGCTCTGCCCATGGAACTGGGACCCGGCTCCCCACCATGTGGCCTGGACCGCTGCTGCGCTCACTGCATAGCCTGGGTCTCCCCTGAGCTGGATGATGGGGCGGGGGAGGGGGAATTGGAGGGAAGGTCCCCTAAGAGGTTCTGTCCCAGTACATGAGTCTGTAGGTGGGGGTCCCCTTTGTAGGCGTCGAAGAGGTAAAGGTTGGTTATTGCAATGGAGGGACTCAGCGTGGGGAGACTTCTGACTTGCCAGCCAGCAGAACGGCAGAATGTCATGGGTGGACGCTTCCCATGTTAGGAGCAGGCAGAGAGGGGCAAGTGCTGACCCACCCACAGGGGCCACATGTCCAGAATGGAGGGCCCCGGACACGAATCAGAGACCTCGCCTCAAGAATGCGGAGAGGTCCTGGTGCCTGAGTGCCTGAGGGTGGAAGAGCAGGATCCATTGCTCTGCACGGGGGATCCCCTTACACCCGGCCTGTCTACACCTACTGGAGCCATAGGAGCAGTTGCCTTTGACCAGCCACCTGCTCCCTCTGGTGGCTGCTGCCACCTCTGCGCCTGGCGAGTACACACTGGAATGTCCCCTCCCCACATTCCCTCTGGCCCGGGAACTGCATACCGCAAACATTGGGTCCAGAGGTAGAAGTTGCAGCCACAGAACTCTGACTTGGCCTCAAGGTGACATTCAAGTACCGTGAGTGGATGCAGGTGCTGTGAAAATCCTACCTCTCCCTGCCTGGGGTCTCTGGGCACAGGGGACCAAGGCTCACCTGTCAGGTCAGGGTGGAGGAGCAGGAAGACACAACACACTTCCGCAGCTCAGTAATGTCCCGCGTTTGGGGCTCACCCAAAACTCCGTCTGGAGCAGCGTCTCTGCGAATACTGTTTTGGCTTCGGGGATGTTGACTTAGCAGCCACGTCACATCACCGCCCGAGGCTCTGTGCCCCTTGGTTGGCTGGGGACCCCTTGCAAGGTGGTGACCTTGCTGATGGGGCTCCTTCTGGCCCAGAGCAGCAGTCACATCCCCCAGCCTTTCTCAGGGCCACCTGTCAGAATGCTCCTATAGCCCTCCACTCACCTCCGCCTCCTCCAGCCTGTCACAACATTATGGATGCCATGCAGGTTCCACCAGCCCACAGGACGGGCATCAAAGGCTCCCTGTGGGGACATGGCTCCTCTGCTGTCATCCGAAGGAGTCCTTCACAAACTTCCGGTGCCTGGCCTCCCAGCCCAGGTGCTGGCCCTCCTGCCTTCTGCCCATCCAGACTTGGTGACTGCACCCAGCATGGGCTCTCGTGTTTGTTAGGAAGCCAGTCAACGTCAGGCGTCAGGAGGGAGCGTGTCAGCCAAAGCACCACCCAGAGATCTGCTTTTGACCCTGCTTCTCGGTGCCCAGACTGCAGCCTCCGGCCCCACGGCTCTTCCTCCACAGGCCACGGCGGCGGGGGCGGGGGGGGGGCAGGGAAGGGGCGGGGGGTGGTTTCCTGCCCAGTGGACCTCGTGCTGTCTGCCACTGACTCCACAGACCTGTCATGGGTCCTGTTACCTGGCCCAGCGGGGCCTTCTGTTTATCTTCCTCCTCCTCTCGCTTCTGGAACACCTCGTCCCTGACCGTGTCCCTTCTTGTCACCGAAGCATGAAGGGTCTGGGGTGTTTCCCCACTTGGAAACCACGAGGCCAGCCAGATACAGATAGAAAACAAGGCCTTCTGGCTGGAGCCACATATGCCAGTCCCCACGTTTGGGGGCCAGATGTTAGCTGCAGGAAGTGGGTTGCCCCCTCAGGGGAGAAACCTCAGGTTCTAGGAGACGCTGGACTTCTATGGGGCTGCTAGCAGGCCTGCCTGTGTCCTCTTCCCCAAAGTGACTGGGTCACTTGACGTGGCTTAAAAACAGTTGGCACGGGTTCCTCTGAGTTAGGGGTCACGATGCTGCTTATGAACTATTTAAACAGCTTCATTCGGCACATACAAGGTCCCCTGTGAAGTTTTAGGTATTTGTGGAGGACACAGTTCCTTGCGGGGAAAGATGCACCTCTCCTGGCCTCCACGCAGGGGAGAATCGCATGATGGCTGGAGACGTTCAGTTGGGTAGTGATGAGGGACATGGGCAGTGTCTGAGCGTGTCTGTTGGGTGGGGTCCCGGGGAGTAACGGAATCAATGGGCAGATGAGTGAAGGTCTGCATGCCAGAATGGGACATCATCTGTTGGGGCCAGGCCCCTCTGCCCGGCCCCTACCTCCAGCTAGGAGCCTACTTTGCAAGGCTGCACAAGGGACATGGAGGTCTGGGGAAGGAAATGGCACTCTGGATCAGCTTGGCCAGCCAGGCTCCCCACCAGGGGTCCATGCTCCAGAAGTGCTCCTCCATCGCTGCCCCATGACTGCAACCCCCCAGGCAGGCCAGCCTCCTGTCCCCAGCAGGGTCCCCTCCGTGACAGCCCTGCCTTCCTTTCCAGACGGGAAGCCAGTGGAAGTGGACCCTCACCACATCCTCATCGAGGACCCCGATGGCTCATGTGCCCTCATTCTGGACAACCTGACTGGCGTGGACTCCGGCCAGTACATGTGCTTCGCGGCCAGTGCTGCTGGCAATGCCAGCACCCTAGGCAAGATACTGGTGCAAGGTGAGCCTTGGGAGGGAGGCTGGGGTGTGGGGCATCTGGACCCTGCTCTACCTTGGGGACTCAATGGGGGGCACAGGCCTGCGGGTGGGGCTGATGGTGGCCATGTGGATTCCGACCACATCTGGGGAACTCACTGGTGGAGTAGGGTCCCTCTCCATCATGGTGTCTCTCTCTATATCTCTTCCCCTTCCACCACTCGGTGGCCCCACAGTACCCCCACGGTTTGTGAAAAAGGTCCGGGCAGTGCCCTTTGTGGAGGGAGAGGACGTTCAGGTCACCTGTACCATCGAAGGTGCCCCACACCCCCAGATCAGGTAGGCCAGGCAGCGTGGGGGCTGGGACAGGGTCTGCTGGACGCTGACAAAGTGTGGGTGGGCTCCATGTGCAAGCCCAGACTGCAGGGCGGGGGCGAGAGGAGGGTGTCAAGTTGGGGAGGCTGGGGTGGCTCTGCCTCACACTGTAGGGTTGGCCATAGGTGGTACAAGGATGGGGCCCTGCTGACACCCAGCGGCAAATACCGAACCCTGAACGAGCCCCGCAGTGGCCTGCTGGTGTTGGAGATCTTGGCGGCCAACAAGGAGGACCTGG
This sequence comes from Panthera pardus, assembly GCF_024362965.1. Lineage (NCBI taxonomy): Eukaryota > Metazoa > Chordata > Mammalia > Carnivora > Felidae > Panthera > Panthera pardus. Next base: position 2,431,224 of record NW_026526654.1, read on the forward strand.
GCCACTATGAGTGCGAGGTGACATGGGCAGACATAAGGGCAGCTGAGGGGACTAGCTTGGGGCCTCCCATCACCCAGTGTCCCTGATGAGGGAGGGACCCTGGCTCCCCATCACCCAGTGTCCCTGAACCATGATGAGGGAGGGACCACAACCCCCTATCACCCAGTGTCCCTGATGAGGGAGGGACCCCGACCCACCATCACCCAGTGTCCCTAAACCATGATGAGGGCAGAATCCTAGTCCCCCATCACCCAGTGCCCCTGATGAGGGAGGGATCCTGGTCCCCCATCACCCAGTGTCCCTGATGAGGGAGGGACCCCAACCAACCATCACCCAGTGTCCCTGAACCATGATGAAGACAGAACCCTAGCCCCCCATTACCCAGTGCCCCTGATGATGGAGCGATCCCTGGCCCACGATCACCCAGTATCCCCAGTGAAGGAGGGGATCTCTGGCCCACCATCCAGTGTCCATGACAGGGGACAGGGACCCAGATGGGAACCCTGGGTGGCATCCTCTTTTCTCCCAAAGCCACTTGCCCACCTGCAGGGCCGGGGGTGGTCTGTGGATGGTGTGTGCAGGCTGTGGCTCTTCCTGGCTACCAGCCCCCTCTGTGTGGCTGCTGTTGGTAGCCTAGGTGGGGCCTGGCCCCTATGGGGGTTCCTGTGGGAACACACAGACCTGAGCCAGCTCTGGACCCATACTGTCTGATTCAGTCACTACTGGCCACATGCAATTTGAATTGAAATCAATAAGTTACCTGTAGGTAAAGATTCAGTTCCATGCAAGTGCTTGGGCCCATATGGCCACCACACTGAAGTGTGTAGACAGTGTCCCCAGTGCCTAGGAAACCCTGGGCAATGCTGGGTCTGTGTGGGAACCCTTTCTTTGGTGATAGGCTCTATGCCTCTGGGACACAGCCAGGGAGGGCCCCCACTACAAACAACCTGCATGGTCCCCAGGGAGCCACAGGCTCTAAGCAGGCTCCTGCCATCTGCCCTGCAGTTGGTGAACCGGCTGGGCTCTGCGAGGGGCGGGGCAGAGCTGTGCATGCAGAGCCCAGCTGTGCGAGCCCGGGAACAACGTCACAGAGAGCAGCTTGCAGCTGTGGAAGGTGAGTGCTGTGGGGCTGGGCTTTTCCCACCAGCTTTTCCAATCAAGGTGTGCTTCTTGGAGGAGGGACAGTGAGGGCCAAGGAGGGGTCTGGCTGGGAGAGGAGGGGATGCAGAGGCCGTGGAGCTAGGGCTGGGTCCCAGCACCCTACTGGGGCAGCATGAGGTGAGCCATGAGCCCAGAGCTTCAGCAAGGCTGAAGGGCTGCCCTGGGGGTGGCATCTTCCTCACCATCTCTGGGGCAGCAATGAGTGCGTAGAAAGGTCCTATCTGGGCCAGGCAGGCTGCTGGACAGTAGCCAGCCAGGCCTCGTGATAGGTGGCAGCAACATTAGGTAGGACAGCTTTGCCGTGTGCAGAGCACAGGGCTGCCGGGTCTCAGCTTGGCTCCCAGGAGAGGGAGTGGTGTTGGGGTTGGGTTGTTCATGGGAAAAACAGAATGTCGTGGCTCTGCCTCCCTAACCTGGCCGGGGGTGGCCCCTGGGGTCCTGAGATGTGTCTCACTAGGGGGAGATGTGCTTTGGGGTGGGAGGTGAAGGGTGGGTGGCAGGGCACCTCACGCCTCCACTCATGCCTGGGTCCAAGATCCCAGCTGGGCCCAGCCCAAGAATGGCTGGGATGGGGAGGGTGGCAACTGGAATCTGTTCTGGGCCTGCTCAGTCCCAGAGAGCAGCCTGATGGGGCAGGGTGCAGCCCCAGGGACAGCTTCTCCCAGTGCAAGTATCCCCACCTATAAGGTGGTAAGTCTTCTGTTCCTGGAGGCATACAAGCAGAGGCTTGACTAATACCTGGTGGGGCTTCAGCTCCCACAGTAGGAAGGGCTGGAATACATGTCCTCCCAGCTTCTGAATGTTGGCTTCTGTGATGCCTTGGGCTACTGGATCCAGTCCTTCCTGGGGCCCCATGCCTGGGCACCTCTGTCTATCTAGACCCTCCTACAGTCAGCCTACTTGGCACCTGAACTTTGGCCTCACAGCCTTTGAGACCCTCCACAGACATCACAGAGAGGGCAGGGGTCCTTGTTCCTGCCCCCAAGAGGATCCTGTGATGTCTGCAGGCACCTGCACTTCCTGCAGTGTAGCATCTTATGTAGGGGAGGTGCTGCATAGGGACTTCAGTGCTCCCTCTCAGGCTGGCAACAAGCATGTCCTACAGAGGCATTCACTTCATTGTCATGATGGGTCACTTTCTGTCAACGTCCGACGGCTGTGGATTCTGGAAGAGGGGCAGCCTCCTGGTGCCTCACATCCAAGAAGGCGGGTTCTCACAGACCCAGGATTGGAGCCCAGCGCCTACTGCTTCCTAACCCTATCCTGCTGCTTCATCTTTAACCTGGTGGCTCTATGGCCAGCACGGCCCTGGCCAGCCTTGTGGGGTGGGTGCTGCCCCCTCGCTTGTGGAACCGCACTGGGCCAGGAGCCTTGCTTCGCACGGCTGCACCTCTCCAATAGCTGCCAGTACTCACTGGAGCTTAGGGCCCATCAGGTGGCTGGCCAGTTCAGGAACAAAAGCACCAGGCAGCCAAAACATGTCCTGACTCCACCCCATAGAGCAGCAGGAGGGGACCCCAGTCATGGGGGGCGGGGCGAGGAGAGGAGTTCTGCACACAGGGTCCAGTCTTCAGGTGGCAAACAGGCTGGCTCTCTCTGGCCCCAACTTAATCCTCACACACAAGGCATGTTGGTGCATCCCATTCTCTCTCCCAGGGGGCTTCCCTCTCCAGGAGGCAGCTAGCACAAACACGCACATGTACATACATACATGCATGTGTGCATGCACATGCTTGTGTGCACACATATACACAAATAAATGAGGCTCCCAAGGGCCATACGGATACAACTGGTACATTTAATTCATGTGCATCCAATCGGAGACAAGTTTAAAATACTCTTGGTTATCTAAAGGAAAATCCTTTTTCTATATTTCACTGTAGCAAAGCCTGAAATCCCACACACGAAGCCAGGGTGCTGTGTGCCCCAGGCCATGCCACTTGACTTTTTTGAGCATCCCACTCAGCTTTGTCCCTAGAATGGCAAAAGGGACTGTTGAGACCTAAGGGTACTGGTAGCCGCTGACTGCCTGCTGTCCAGCAGGGTGTGGTTGGGAGGGGGCATCTCTGTGGCAAACCTGGCCCTTCACAGAAGTTGCAGAGGAAGAGACCTTGAGACAGGTTGGAATAGGTGCTGCTTGGTCCCACATGAGTCCTATCCTGTCTCTGGGACTCTGATCCTCCATCTGCTGGCTCCAGAGGGGTAGAAAGGTAGGGTAATCAAGGCAGTTGAATTTGTAGGTAGCTTCTATGAGGAGACCTAAGTTTCTTTACTCACTTGGAGCTCAGGACCCTGTCCAGGCATTTCTGGTTGCTCCTGATGGGATTTTCATGGCCTCACGCTACAAAGCTCATATGTGCCACCTCCCTGGAGAGATGCCTTTGTTCTTTAGGAATTTTTATAAAACAGGCACCAGCCATCGCAGTCGCAGTTTGATTCCCATGAGCCATTCCTTTCTCCACTCCTAGCCTTCAGTTTTTGTCTGAGCAGTGGGACCTTAGGTTTGACAAACTCACAGGGCTCCCTGGGCACATGAGCTGAAGAAAGAGCTGGAATTTCTGTGTGGACTGCCTAGGTGGGGCCCCTACTCTTCCTACGGTCCCTGAAAGACCCTCATTTCCTCATGTTAGACACATTTGATGTTCTACTTCCTTATCCCCCAGACACTCAAATAAGGCTCTGTCATCTCCATTTCAAAGATGACAACTGAGGCTTCAAGCTGAGACAGATAGGCCAGGCAGGGCTTGGATCCAGTGCTCCTAAGCCGAGCAGGTTACTACACGGCCATGCCATTCAAACAGCTCAGCTCCAGAGCGCTGCCTGATCTGTAACCCTGGCTATTCCGACTGTTTTCTTTGTAGTCACTGAGCAGGAGACTAAAGTCCCCAAGAAAACCATCATCATGTAAGTGCAGGCGTGTTCCTAACTTTCCTTCTGACTGCAGTGCCCCCTGCATGCCCACTAACCCACCTGGACCTTGCCTGTGTGGCCCGGCCACCTGCTTGTCTGACTACCATATGGCTTTTGCTCACCACGCAGACTGCCAGCACTTTGCAGAAGCTCCAGAGGGGACCCACACTCCCCTGGGGTCTTGACTACCTTCACACTTCACAGCTCTCTCTTACAGGGCCTCCATGGCTCCATTGTTTCCGCTGGGTAGACTTACTCTGTATACTTCACAGCAGCACACCCAGCTTGGACCCAGAATCACACCAGTTAGTTTGGAGCCGGGACTGAGAGCTGTTTCCCACAGTGGGCCAGAGGCAGAATTCTACTCAAAACCCTAGAATCTAGGACATTTCTGTCCAACAGAGCTTTCTGTGATGTTGGAAGTATTCTCTATGTTGCACACTACAAGAGCATCCACTAGCCATATGTGGCTGCCAAGTATTTCAAATGTGTCAAGTGTAACTGAAGAACTGAGTGCTAGATTTTAGTTATTCTCATTAACTTGCATTTAATTAAAATAGTGTAACCCTAGTGGGCAGCACAGCTCTAGGTCCCTTACATGTCTCCAAGCCCAACCCTAGCATTAGGGAGATGGGGAAACTCACGTTCAGGGAAGAGGCTTGCTCAGGGTGTCTCATGATTGGAAGCCAATGGATAACCATTTCCCCGGTGCCACGCCCACCATCCCTTTCTTTGGTGCCTTCAAGGCTGGGGTTGTTGCTACTTAAATTACACAAGAGGTTTGGAGCTGAGTGAAACCACAGAAGACAGAATTGGTTTTGACCTGGATGATCGGGGAGGACTTCCACTAGAGGGTGTGTGCAGGTGGAGATTGTGGAAAAGCTTGCAAAAGCCAGGAGGCAAGAAAAACTGGTCTAAGACCAGATGGCTGGGAAACTCTGGTTGGTCCCCATGGACCTATGACCTCCTCAAGGGGCCTGAAGTTGTCCAAGTTATGGAGAATCTTATCATCAGACATTTGGTCAGATCCTGGGTTAACCCTTCCTCGACTTCCTCCCTCCTCCTCCTCCCTCCTCCCCCAAGGCACGTTGCTGCCCCACAATACATGGGGTAGTAGTAAGTACCCCATCCCTGGAGCTATGCGACTGTGTCTGAGCTTTATACAGATTAACTCTACATTTCATCCATGAAAGGAGCATCTCTATTATTTACATCTTATGGATGGCTCCTGCTCTCTGAGGGCTCACTGGGGTAACCCACATGATATAAAGCATAAGGCACTGGTGGGATGGACAAGGAAGGCCATATGGCTATGTCCCTGCATACCTTCCCATTAACTGCACAAAAAGCACTGGGATCTCCGAAGTGAGATGGTCATAAATGGAGGAGAGACTAGCACACAGAGACATTGTAAACCAGTCTCAGTCCGGGGTTTTGAGGCACCTTGTAATGTGGCATGGCCCTCCCCTGATGCCTCAACTCTTGTTTTGAGATATGCACACTAGAGTTTGAGGTTAGCCAGATGGGGCTTTGTGCTTTGTTTCCTTGGTTCTCTGTAGGTTCCAGAGGTTGGGCTCAAGCACATGTGTAGGAGTTTGTGCAGTGTCACCACTTGCTTGTGAGGACACTAACCCTATCACTCATGTGGCCCCTGCATGTGCTGATGGTGCGGGCACTGAGCAAGGCTGCAGGTCTCTGTGCACATTTCCTCTTGGCCCTCTCCCCGCAGAGAGGAGACCATCACCACCGTGGTGAAGAGCCCCCGTGGCCGGCGCCGGTCCCCCAACAAGTCCCCTTCCCGCTCGCCTTCTCGCCGCACTGCCAGCCCACCCAGGCCAGGCCAGTTGGCCCCCGAGGTGCTCTACTCACTGGGGGCCAGCCAGCCTCGAAAGCCTGAGGTGGAACCAGGCTGGAGGCCCACTGTGCCCACGCTGTACGTGACGGAGCCTGAGTCCCACACGCCGGCCCTGCCCCAGGGCACGAGGCCCCAACCCAAGTGGGTAGAGGTCGAGGAGACTATTGAAGTCCAGGTGAAGAAGACGGGCTCCAGGGGTGCATCTCCTGCCAGAGAGGCACCCGACAGCTCCACAGGGCTCCTCTTCACGATGTCAGGTGGGACACCCACAGGAGACCCCAATGCAAACAATTCCAACAACAAGTTACTGGCTCAGGAGCCCCAGGCCCAGGGCAGAACCATAGTCAGTGCTGGAGAGCCTCTCACCTTCTGCATGGACGCTGGGCCAGAGGAGACCCCTGAACCTTTCCCTCCCCAAGCAGCTGAAGAAGAGGCTCCCCTGGAGGAGATGGAGGAAGGAGGTGCCCTCCTGATAGAGGAGCCTCAGGGCACCAACAGCCTTTGGAGCCGTGACCCCAAGGTCCTCACACACGACGGCCGAGTGCTGACGCTGGCTGACCTGGAGGATTACGTGCCCCGGGAGGGGGAGACCTTCGGCTGTCATGGCCCAGTGCCCAGCACTTCTGATGACCCACCCTGCGAGGTCTCTGTGCTTCAGAGAGAGATCAGTGAGCCCACTGTGGGGCGGCCTGTCCTGCTCAATGTGGGGCGTCCCCTGGGCCCACGAGGCCCATCCAGCTTTTTCAGTCACCGGGAAGTGTCTCCGTCAGGGCCTCAAGTCCTTGGCCCCAGTGGAGTCTCCTTCTGTGTGCAGGAGTTGCGGGCTGGGGGTGCTACCTCCTGGAAGCCATCCTTCTGCACCCAGGTCCAGCGGTCTGCAGACAGTGGCCAGAGCAGTTTCAAAACAGAGGTTTCCACCCAGACAGTCAGCTTTGGGACAGTGGGTGAGACGGTCACTCTGCACATCCACCCAGATGGGGACAAGTCCCCCAGCCCCTCCCAGGGTTGAGGCCATAAGTGTCAGGGGCTTGGCTGTCAGGCACCCTGATGCAGCCAGTGTGGCTGTGTGGAGGAAGCCAGTGCCCCATGGATATGTGTGCTCTGATCCTCCCCTCCACTCTCCAAGAACTCAGGGCTGGAGCCTGCCTGCCCCTTCTACCCCAGGCACTTGCTACCTCACAAGGCCTGGTCTGGCTGAGGACACTGCATACAGATCTGGAGTCTCAGAAAGTACAGAAGCCTCTGAAGAGTACAGGCTGGAGAGACTCATGGACTGCAGCTCTGGGCTCAGGGCTCTAGACATAAGTCAGGGACACTGTATCTGTCTGGCCATGTTCACAAGGCCGGGATGTCAGGTTTGTCCTGTCTGCTCCAGGCTAGGGTCCTGGTCTTCCTCTCAGGTGGGGGCTCCCCAGCCGCATCTTCACCATGAACATTTGTCTTGGCCTCTGGGAGGCCTGTGCGGGGCACAGCCTTGCAGGCCCTCCTGAGCCTTTCTGCAGGGTGGACCAGGGTCTGTGCATGGGAAGTGGCCCATCAGATGGCTCCGATGATGATAATAAACTGGTTCCCTGCACTGTGTCTTCTCTGCTTTCTTGCTTCTCTGCCTGGTGGCTCCGGCGACTTGTTGGGGAGGGCCTTCTATGCCTGGCCCTGGGGACCACCAGTAGCAGCCCTTGATGGGCACCTGACACCAGCCTGTGGGTTCAGGCCCATCCTAGGCTCCCTGGGTGGAGGCGTGACAGCTTGCCGGTGTAGCTTGCTCACACAGGCTGTGTGGCTGGTGACAGGTGCTACCTTGTGACAAGACTAGTGGTCATTCCCAGCCCTCTGGAGGCTGAGCAGCCCTCCCTACCATCTGTGCCTGGGGAGTTGTTGGTGAGATGGGCACAGAGGCTGTGATGTGTTCGGGGTCTGTTGACCTCCTTGGACTGGGGAAGGATGAGACGTGTGTCCCAGTGCCGTTGAGGGCACACAGACAGCAGACTGACAGTCGCTTCTCCAGCTTGGAGGGTCTGAGGATACAGAAGATGAACAAGAGAAAAAGTCTGGGGTGAGGGGAGAGCTCCAGGCGGGGGGACCTGCTGGGAATGGAGTGGTAGGCATCCCTGGGCATGTGTGAGGCTGTGGTGTGACCATAGGAAGAATGACCCCCAAGTGGGGGAGGAAAATGTACCAGGAGCTAGAGGCAGGGAGCCAACAAGGGTACAGTGGCCTCAGTGGGGCTAGGCTGCAAGTGGAGGGGAGGCCGCTGCCATGCATGGCTGGCCTGGGAGGGCAGGAAGGACCCCTTGGCCCCTGACAGCATCAGGCTGTTCCCAGGCTTCCCTAGAGTGTGGGGCTGGGTTCCCTTGGGCCTGGTGGCCCAGTACCCTGGGGTCTGGAGTGGACCATGGTGTGGAGGCCAGTCCCAGGGTGAAGGTATGGGATGAACTGAGACTGAGGGGCAGGACCAAGACAGAGGCCAGGTGTCCAGACCCACCTGTGCCCAGAGGAGCCCCCGTTTTCAAAAGTCCTGGGCTCACTGCCTTGAGTGTGTGGTGGGTCAGATTGGTGGGAAGGGCAGCTTGGAGTCAGCTCACTGGGGCAGCCTCTGAGGACTGGGACAAGGTTTCTGGAGCCCTCTTCTTGGGCCTAGGCCATGCCTCACCCCTACATGCTGACCCGCCTCTCCCACAGATGCTGCCGCCCCTCCCCCAGTTGCCCTGGAGCCAGCAGACAAGGAGATCACGTCTGTTCCAAGGACACTGGTGTGCCCCGAGGCTCCAGGACCCTCCACAGGGGACCACGCTGGCCCCATCCCTGGCCCTGGGGGGCCACCCAAACTCCAGGAGGCTGGCCCCAAACTCCTAGGCACGGAGGTTGCAGATGCATCTGGTGAGGCCCAGTGGCCTCAGGCTGACCACAAAGTGCCACCTGCTCTCAGGGTCCCCCTTGTGCTGGCTTCAACCTTGGCCACCCCAGGTATCCATCCTATTCAGGTGAATGGGAAGAGCCCTGGGGACCCTGACATCCCAATGGCCCCATGCACTGGGGGACCTGGACAAGGCCCACTTTAGCTCAGCCTCAGGCTCCCCAACTGTGAAGCTATAGGCAGGGGGTGGGTGCTGGGAGGTTCTTCCCACCCTGAGTACATCTGTCCTGGAAGCCAGAGGCTTTGGTGGTTAGCCCTGGGCACAGAGCCTGAGTGCCCTGTGCTTCTGGGTAGGTGAGAAGGAGGGGGGGGAGGAGAGAGGGAAGAGGAGGAGTGGGAGGAGGGAGGAGAAGAAAAAGGAGGGAGGAGGAGGTGAGGGAGGAGATGGAGAGGAGGAGGAGGAGGGAGGGGGAAGAAGAAGAGAGAGGAGGAAGAAGAGAGAAGAGAGAGGAGGAGATGGAGGAGGGAGGAAGGGGGAGGAGGAGGGAGGAAGAGAGAGGAGGGGAGGGAGGAGAAGAGGGAGGAGAAGGAGGAAGAAAGGAGGAGGAGGGAGAGGGAGGAGGAAGGAGAAGAGAGGTAGACCCCCTCACCACCACCCTGGCCTGATGAGACCCCCCCCCCCAAGGGATGTTGCCTTGGGGCCCCTCCCCCCCAGAAGCTGCTGCACCTGGCTGTCAGAATGGCCCTTGTCTGGGTAGCTGGGACCCTGTCGTGTGGCTGATGGCCCAGGCCAGAAGCTAGGACAGGAGGGTGCATTGGCTTCTGGGCTCTGCAGGGAGGTCAGGACCCCTGGGTTTGGAGGAGGGTAGTCTCTGTCTGTTCTTACCCACAGGGGCCCTGTGCTCCCACAGTCCCTCCTCCGCCTTGTGCTCCCACCCTCTGGGCCTGCAGGATGACATGGGGACACATAGTGAGGGGCAGTCCCAGCTCCATCCCAAGCTCCCTCTCACTAAGCCCCTGTCTCCTACCAGCTGAGCCTCAGAAGGTGCCAGAGCCTCTCCCCCAGGAGGGCCAGGAGCAGGACTTGGGGGCCCATGCTGAGGCCCGGGGACGCACTGTGCCCATCCGGTAACCTGCTTGGCGTGCTGGGTGGGGGCAGTTCATGAGGGGACATCCCAGGGTCAGGGCACAGAGGAGAGACTGCTCTCAGGGTGAGGGGTGGAGCCCTCACCTCACCCGGGGCTGGGTCCCCTCTTTGTGCATCCCATCTCTAAAAGTCTGCTGTAGTGCGGTGGGGGGGAGGCAGAGCCGCCCACACTCCAGGGGTGTAGGAGAAGAGCAGACACTCATCCAGCTCCATGACCACAGGATGGAGGGTACAGCCTGGCCGGGAGCAGGAGCAGTGGACCTATGGGACATCCACAGCCAGGTGTTCATGGAGACCACGCATCGGACATACGTGTACCAGGCCAGCGACACGGGTGCCACAAGTAGGCGGGGGCTTAGTGGGTCATGTCTGTGTGTGCCCCCAGTGCCCTGGACCAGGGGAGGGACACTCATGCAGAGGAACCTGCAGAGCCACCTGGCCTGTCCCAGCCTTGCTGGGGCGGGGCAGGGGTGGGGAGCTCTCTGCCCGTGTCCCCCCAGGGAGAGGTGAGGGCTGTCACCTGGGAGGGTTGAGGGGCTGAAGGTAGTGAACTGTTTGCTGGGGGCCACCTTCTCCAGCAGGCGTCAACATGCTCTGCACGCCCTGCCCTTGGACAGCTAGGAGAGACAGAGGCTCGTGGGAAGGAGGCACTTCCTGACCATCAGGGGCCTGGGCAGAGTCAGGAGGGGGGCGCCCCCATTAGGGAGGCAGGTGGGCTCTTGTTGCCCCAGGGCGTATCACAAGGCTTGGGGGTATCAGGACAGGCGTGGGTGGGTGGTCAATGCTGGCCCACTGTAGGGGGGCAGTCTCTGACTGCAAGGCCCAGCTCCAAGACTCAATGTGGGCTGATGACACAGCCTGGACCTCTCTCCATGGGCTCCCTCCTGCACCCCAGGGCCCCCATCCATGCAGGTCACCATCGAAGACGTGCAGGCACAGAGGGGCAGCACCGCGCAGTTCCAAGCGGTCATCGAGGGCAACCCGCAGCCCACAGTGACCTGGTACCGGGTAGGGACAGGCACCGGGCTGGGGGCCGGGACTGGCGAGTGTGTAGCATTCCCACCCGCCAGCAAAGCACTTGCAGTAGGGCGGGGGAGGGATAGAGTCCATACCCCGGGTTGGGCTGACAGCTGCCCCGCCCGCCTATGCCCCCAGGATGATGCCCAGGTGGTGGACGGTGCCCGGCTCAGCCAGCAGCGGGAAGGGACTACCTACTCCCTGGTGCTAAGGGACGTGACCCAGCAGGACGCAGGCGTCTACACCTGCCTGGCCCAAAACGCTGGTGGCCAGGTGCTGTGTAAAGCGGAGCTGGTGGTCCACGGGGGTGAGTCCGGGGAACCCTCCTCGAGGGCATGGGACAGGGGTGGTCTGCGGCCTCCCTCAGGCTCCAGCATAGTCCGTCCAGCACAGAGACGCTCCAGCTGGGGGTAAGTGGACATAGTTACACCTACGACTCCCGCTCTTCGACTACAGGAGACAGCGAGCCTGACACTGAGAAGCAAAGCTATCGAAGGAAGCTGCACTCTTTCTATGAGGTCAAGGAGGAAATTGGAAGGTATTGTCCACAAACGCAGCCCCAGGAGAGGGCCGCTCCTCGACACCCCCGCGTCCCAGAGCCCCTTCCCCCCACTCTCCGCCCTGAGAGCCCCCAGCACCTCCTGGAACCCCTGCGCCCCCGGGGACCCCTGAATCCCTGGAATTCCATCCCTCAGCCCCCGCCTTCCAGAGCTCTTTCCTCCCAGTCTCCGCCCCCGGAACCCCCAGGATCCTGGAAACCCTGCGACCCGGGAACCCCTGCGCCCCAGGAACCCCGCCCTCCACGGAGCACCTGCCTTCTCCCTGGGAGCCCCCAGCACCCCTGGAATCCTTGGTTCCCGGGGACCCTTGCGTCCCCTGAACTCCGCCCCTCAACCTCCACCTCCCAGAGCCCCTTCTTTCAAGTCCCCGCCCCCAGCCCCCCGGGAGCCCCAGCTTCCCGGGACCCCGCCCCCACGGAGCACCAGCTTTCTCCAGGGAGCCCCCAGTATCCCCTGGAACCCCTGTGCCTCGGGACCCCGCCGTCCACGAAGCACCCTCCTTTCCCGCCCCCCTGTTCTCCGGAAATTCCGCCTCTTAGGAGCTCCACCCCTCCCGCTGACCCAATGGCACGGGCACCCCCACCCAGAACCCAGTCCCCCAGAAACCTCCTTCCCTGGAGGACCCTCGTGAGCACTGCTCTCCGGAGCTCCACCGCTCCTCCAACCCTGTCCTGGGGAACCGGCGCGCGCCCCCAGCGTGGCTCCCCTCCTCCCAGGGGCGTGTTCGGCTTCGTGAAGAGGGTGCAGCACAAGGGAAACCAGATGTTCTGCGCGGCCAAGTTCATCCCCCTGCGGAGCAGGACGCGCACCCAGGCGTACGGCGAGAGGGACATCCTGGCCACGCTCAGCCACCCGCTGGTCACAGGGCTGCTTGACCAGTTTGAGACCCGGAAGACCCTGATCCTTGTCCTGGAGCTGTATCCCACAGCCAGGCCAGAGGAAAGGGGCGCGCACGCAGACCCTTGGCAGGCATAGGTCTGAGGGCCCCAGCAGGGCCTGTTCTGCTATTCCTGGACACAGCCCTGGCCTTGTAGCTCGTGGTCCCCTGGCTCAGGAATTTTGGCAGAGCTGTGTCACAGGGTCCAAGACAAGCCCTCACTGGGCCATCCCACGCTCCACGGGGCCTTGCCCAGCAGGGAGGTCAGACTTATGGGCCACACTAAGCACTAATGCTGAGGGTCCTCAGGCAGCCCACCCGAGCTCCAGGGAGGGATGCACATGCCCTACTCACCCCTCCCACTCTGCTGCTGTCCGCTGACCTTGGCCCCCCTCCTTGGGGTCCCTGTCCCTCCCACCCTCCACAGTCTGAGCACCAACCTCCCCAGCTTGGCCCCCACCCCCACCCCAAGATAGGAGGTGTGTGTGGGGCCAGGTGGGTTCCAGACTCCAGAGCTTTCCTTGACCTAAGCCCCAGGTGTTCCTCAGAGGAGCTGCTGGACCGACTGTTCAAGAAGAGTGTGGTGACTGAGGCTGAGGTAACTGCACGGTCTCCTGTTTTCCCTGGCCACACCCAGCACGCCCCAGCTTGGAAACCTTCTGGGGTTCCCCAGGGCCTCATGGGGTGTGGTAGTTCCTCAGTAGGGCTCTCTAAGCCCTTCCATGCACCCCCCTTCCCCGGGGGGCCACTGCTTTCCTCTCCCAGTCACCACCTGGCTGGTGGGGCCCTCCCTCCTGAGACACCAGGTGCTTCCGGCTTTGGTCAGGCCCATCTGCTTTCCGGGCTGGAGGAATCCTCTGGCCTTGGGCTCTGGGAGGCTTTGCACACCACCTGCCCCGCGGGATCCGTGCCCAGCTCAGATCTGGGGGCGAGTGGAGCTGTAGGTGAAGGATGGCCCTCCTCTGAGCCCTGGCCTCGATTCCAGGTCAAGGTGTACATCCAGCAGCTGGCAGAAGGGCTGCATTATCTGCACGGCCAGAGCATTCTCCATTTGGACATAAAGGTGCTTGACCTTCTTGGGGCCCCGCAGGGACCAGGGAGGGACCCTGAACATAGGGGGCGGGTAGATGCAAGTCTAGCACTTCCAGACTCTCTGGGGATGCACAGTGATATCAGGTGGGGTACAGCTTGGATGAACTGGAAGCTGTCCCCAAATAGCACTAAAACCTACCCCAAGACTGCCCACTGTCCCACCGGCATCACCGTTGCCTTGGGACAGCCCTTCACAGACCCCTGTGTGTTCCCTGCGGCCCTGGGAGCCCCCTCCTTAGGGCATGGCCTCCCCTCTCCCTGACTGTGTCTCACAGCCCCCAAATATCCTGATGGTGCATCCTGCTCGGGAGGACATTAAAATCTGCGACTTCGGCTTTGCCCAAAAAATCACCCCAGCAGAGCCACAATACAGCAAGTATGGCTCCCCAGAGTTTGTATCCCCTGAGATCATTGAGCAGACTCCCGTGAGCGAGGCCTCGGACATCTGGTAAGTGAATGGCCACTGGGGATGCCAGCAGCCCCTGCCCCACACACAGTCGCTGCCCCTCCTCCCACACCCCCCAACTCTGAGCATACCCTTTGCCCGAAGCCCAGGCATGGGATGACTCAAGACTGTGCTTTTGCTCCTGCAGGGCCATGGGGGTCATCTCCTATCTCAGGTAAGCAGACACCTGCCTCTGTCAACCACCCCCTCTGAAACCAAGCGCCGATCCCTTCCCCATCAGACCCATGACAAGCCACGTGCACTACTGGCTGCTTCCCAGATCAAAGACCCAAGACCCACAGGGCAGCTATTATGGGAACTAGCGGTCAGCCAACTCTGATAAGTAGTTTCTGCTGCGCTCTTTTGTTACACACTGTGGCCCAGAGGAGCTTGGCCGGGTCACCAGGCAAAGCACTGAGCTGTTTCCCTAAAGGGTCTGCCCAGAGCCCCCTCATTACAGTTACAGCTGCCCTCGAGGAGGCTGCTCGTGTAGATTGAGTCTGGATCCCACCTCAAGCTAAGGCTGGGTACATACTCCAGGCTGACCCTTGATCCCTGTCCCAGGCTGAGCATGGATCTCTGGGCAAATATTGGCCATTTCTGGGACTCTCAGGGCTGGATGGGAGTGGCTCTGTGGCCACTGGGGGCCTTGTAAAAGACCCAGCACTGTTTGCTCTGGCCACCTGCCCCCTATGCATCCAGAAATCCAGGTCACTTCTGAAGGCAAAGTCATGTCTCTGCTTTCAGCCTGACCTGCTCGTCACCATTTGCCGGTGAGAGTGACCGAGCCACCCTCCTGAATGTGCTGGAGGGGCGGGTGTCTTGGAGCAGCCCCATGGCTGCCCACCTCAGCGAGGATGCCCAGGAATTTATCAAGGCTGCCCTGCAGAGGGCCCCAGAGTGAGTGTGCCACCCTTTCCCCGCCCCGGGTTCTCACAGGCCTGCCCCTGGGGCAGCTGACCACCTGGCCTGACCCCTGGTCTTCTTCTCCTCGCAGGGCCCGACCCAGCGCAGCCAAGTGCCTGGCCCACCCTTGGTTCCAGGTGAGCAGGCTGAGCCCAAGCAGGCCTGCACAGGGAGGGAAACAGGCCATGGGGTTGGGGAGGCGGAGGTCTACGTGGACCACAGGGTGCACCAGGGTCTGCCCTCACCGTCCCTGTCACCTGGGCCCTCTCAGAAGTCCGTGCCCGCGGAGGAGGCCCACTTCATCAACACCAAGCAACTCAAGTTCCTGCTAGCCCGCAGCCGCTGGCAGGTGAGCAGTGCAGCCTCGCGGAGGGGGTGAGGGTTAGGGTTAGACCCCCCCAAAAGATGCTGAAGAGGGGGCAGAGCTGCGAGGTGGGGGCTGGAGGCCCGCAAGGAAACCAGGCCCTCAGGACTGGCTGTGCTTCCCCCAGGGCCTGGGAGAAAGAGAAGCCAGGCTGGGGCATGCGCTCTCTGAGCCCCCGGGGCGGGTCTGGGAGGAGGTGCGTGCCACGCGCAATGCCCCAGCCTGGGCAGGAACAGAATGACACAGCCCTAGGGGATGAAGAGTGGAGCTTGTAACGCGCTCCAGTTCCTGGGTGCCCCTTCAGGGACCACTAGGAGCCGCAAAGCGGGCGGACACGCGGCTGACGCGCCCCTGTCCCCCGCAACCCCCAGCGCTCCCTGATGAGCTACAAGTCCATCCTGGTGATGCGCTCCATTCCCGAGCTGCTCCAGGGCCCGCCCGACAGCCCGTCCCTCGGGGTGGCCCGGCACCTGCACGAAGGCACCAGCGCCGCCTCCAGCAGCTCGTCCTCGTCCTCCGACAACGAGCTGGCACCCTTCGCCCGAGCCAAATCGCTGCCGCCCTCTCCGGTGACCCACTCCCCGCTGCTGCACCCGCGGGGCTTCTTGCGGCCATCCGCTAGCCTGCCGGAGGAGGCCGAGGCTTGCGCGTCTGCCGCCGCCGCGCCTCGGCCGGCGTCGCCCCCAGGTGCAGAGGTGCCTGCTACCCCGGGCTGCGTTCCCCGCCAGAGTGTCATCCGCAGCCTCTTCTACCAGCAGGCAGGCGAGGCCCCGGAGCGCGGAGGCCCCGCCATGGGCGGCAGGCGGCACCCCGCCCGGCGGAGGCACCTGCTCAAGGGCGGCTACTTCGCAAAGGCCCTGCCCGGCCTGCGGGAGCCGCTGCTGGAGCATCGCGCGCTGGAGGAAGAGGCCGCCCGGGAGGAGCAGGCCGCTCTGATGGCCAAAGCGCCCTCCTTCGAGACCGCCCTGCGGCTGCCTGGCTCCAGCGCCCGAGTGGCACCCAGCCGCAGCCGATCCCTGGAGCTCGACCAGCCACACTCCGCCAGCTCCTCCACTGAGGCCTGTGGCCGGGGGCAGTGCCCTGCCCCAGGCCTCTCAGGCCTCCAGATAGCCTCAGGGGAGAGCCTGCCAGGAGGGGTCACATGTGCCCAGGAGATGCAGCGTCCAGAGGGATCCCAGCAGGGGCCAAGACTATTGACATCCATAGGGGGCCTCCCAGGGGCTGCTCAGCAAGAGGGGTCATCCCAGGACAGCTGTAGGGAACAGCCCGCCCCTTCCTTCCATCCCCAGTGGGGTCCCGCTCCCCTGCAAGGCTGTCACCCCCTTAAGGCTGTTACACCACAACTTTCTGGCTCCTTCCCTTCAGAGCAGTGCACGGGGCCCCTCTGGGCATCCTCCAGCCCCTTCCTCTCAGGGGAGACCCAGGCTCCCCTCTCCCCAGCCCAAGAAAGCTGCCAGCCAGGCTCTATGGAGGGTCCAAAGGACACTTGTCTCCCTGGGAGGCTGAGTCCCCCTAGCTCCTCAGGGCTGGCTTCCCAGGTGGGCACGGGGCCTGGTCCCTCCCAGGATGCCACCCTGGAGCTGGAGGATGCATCAGAACCGGAGCCCAGCCCACAACGCCCTCAGGAGCAGGCCACCATGCGGAAGTTCTCCCTGGGGCAACGTGGTGGCTACGCAGGAGTGGCGGGTTATGGCACCTTTGCCTTTGGTGGGGATGCAGGAGGCATGTTGGGGCAGGGTCCCCTGTGGGCCAGGATGGCCTGGGCTACCTCTCAGTCCTCAGAGGAGCATGATGACACTGGGGCTCAGAGCCCACCCCCCCAGGCCAGCGCAGCGCCCCTTCCCGAGGGCAGCGGGGCACCCCCAAGGGCCTCCCCAGAGCTGAGCTCGTGGGAAGACTTCGGCAGGGGCTCCCAGGTGTCCCTGGTGCAGATCCGAGACCTGTCTGGGGACTCAGAAGCAGCGGACACCGTGTCCCTGGACATCTCAGAGGTGGAGCCTGCCTACCTCAACCTGTCTGACCTGTATGACATCAAGTACCTCCCTTTCGAGTTCATGATCTTCAGGAAGGTCCCCAAGCCTGTGGAACCAGAGTCACCTTCCTCCCCGGAATCCGAGGCAGAGGAGGAGCTGGCTGAGTTCCCAGAGGCCGCGTGGCCCTGGCCAGGCGCACTGAGTCCACCAGCCAGCCTGCAGATCACAGAGGAGCCAGAGGACATGGAGACCCTGCTCGGGGAGGCCACTGGCAGTAGGAAGCGGAAATGGTCACCCCCCTCCGGTGGCCTCTTCTACCTCCCCAGGAGACACACGCTGGAGGAGCCCCTGGAGCTGGGACTGCGCAGGAGGGTGAGGGCCTCGGTGGCCCACATCTCCCGCCTCCTGAAGGGCAGGCCGGAAGGTGACTTCCCCACCCCACTCCACCCCCTCCCTGCAGGTAGTAGGTGTCTTGTTTGCACTTTGGGGCACCTCGCCTCCGCGGCTGGGAAGAGCTGGGTGACACAGAAGCCACTCTGCTCCAGGGTCCTCTCCCCTGCCCCACATGGGGGCCTCTGTTTCTGAGGTCTCCTGTGTGGCCTCAACCCGCAACCCCCGTGTGCATCTGAGGTCCCTGTGTTGGGACATGAGGAGGCTTGGAGACACTGGTACAAAGAGAATCAAACCAGTCCTGGCCTCCCCAGGCACCTGTGGCCCCCAAGTCTTACCTGTCCCTGGTGCCCTTGCCCAGGACAGGCTGATCCTGACAGGGGTCAGAAGGGGGTGGTCTCTGCAGCAAATTTAGCTCATTTGCAACAAAAGTCTGTGGGATCTGGGCTCTTGTGCCCCGTGTGGGAGTCCACTGTGGGTGGCAGCTGGGTCCCTTAGGTGTGACTTCTGGAGGCCTCCTCCCTGCAGGTCTGGAGAAAGAGAGCCCCCCCAGGAAGAAGGCAGGCCTGGTTTCCTTTCGGCTGGGCCTGAAAAGCAAGGACCGAGGTGGGTGTGCTGCCCTGGGGGGCCGAGCCACACTGCAGCTGAGGAGACCCAGCTGTGGGGGATGGGAGCCCCTCCTCAGTGCCCAGACCAGTGTGGGGGACAAGCTTACATCCACGGGGGCTGGAGCCCAGATGGGTGAGGGGGGGTGCTCTGGTCCCATTATTAGGGCAGTTCTGGAGGACTTTCTGGGGCAGGTGCTAGTGTTGAAGATGAGCTGAGTGAGGGTGGGCTTCCCCAGCATCCCTGCCTCAGGGGTCCAGGTTCTCAGGTTGGGGATCATCTCTGAAGGCTCCCCTGCCTCCCTTCCTGCTCCCCAGCGCCATCCTTTCTAAGGGAGCTCTCAGATGAAACGGTGGTCTTGGGCCAGTCAGTGACTCTTGCCTGCCAAGTGTCAGCACAGCCAGCTGCACAGGCCACCTGGAGCAAAGGTAAGGAGGTGTCCTGGGGCTGGGGTGCAGGAAGGAGGAGGGCACTGCTCTCACTGTACAGAGGGAACCTGAGGCCCCAGGAGGGCATGGGTCTCCAGGCAGGGTGCATATTCGAGCTGCTCCCCAGGTGTGCTCTGTCCTGATGCAGATGGGACTCCCCTGGAGAGTAGCAGCCGCCTCCTTATCTCCTCCACGCTCAAGAACTTCCAGCTCCTGACCATCCTGGTGGTGAATGCTGATGACCTGGGAGTATACACGTGCAGCGTTCGCAACACACTGGGGACTGCGGCCACCACGGCCGTCCTCCGGAAGGCAGGTGGGTGCACCGTGCCAGGCCCTCTGGGGGGGGACAGGGAGAGGGGCCACCCCACATGCCACTGCCTCCTTCTGGAGGTTTCCTCCAGGCCCACGGAGGCGGGGGAGGGGATGAGACTCTTCTGGGGTGCCTGGAGACCCCTTATCACTTTGAAGGTGGGTTTATGCCGGGCCCCTCTGCTGGAGGCCTACAGAATGTGACGCTCACCAGCCAGTTGTGCACACCCCAGCACACTGCCAGGCCTGGAGGGGCCACAGAGGGTAGGAGTCCGCTCTGCAGGCTGGAACCCCCAGGATGGGAGGCAGAAGGCAGGAGGCAGGGTGGCCCACCTGGCCCAGCCCTCTCCTCTGCCCTTCTGGGCGTGGGGGGGGGGCTCCTCTCCCTGCATTTCACATGATACCCCCCCTCCCAGTTCTTCTAGCCAATGGAGGACCAGGCTGCTTCCCATTTTGTATTTCTATTATGGTCAAACTATGATCTCAAAAACAGTGCAGGGGACGCCAAACAGGGGCTGTGGGTGCAGCTCTCGGGCCCTGGCTTGATTCTCAGCAATGGCCAACCAGCAGATGTTTGTCAGGTGAACCTGAGCAGCCAGGACAGGCCTCCCTGTAGGGGGCCTGGCACTGGCA
This sequence comes from Panthera pardus, assembly GCF_024362965.1. NCBI lineage: Eukaryota > Metazoa > Chordata > Mammalia > Carnivora > Felidae > Panthera > Panthera pardus. Next base: position 2,450,754 of record NW_026526654.1, read on the forward strand.
GAGGGCTGTCCTTGAGGGCCACTCTACGGGCTTCCTGAGTACATGGTGGGAAGGGAGCCTGGCAGGGTACACACCTACCAAGGCCCCCACCACAGGAGGCCCTGGGCCCTTCTACTTACTGGTCAGTGCTGGAAGGGGACCCCGAACGAATGGGACTAGGGGATGGTGGGCTCAGGGTCCTGGCTGCAGGTGTAGGAGGGCAAGGCGGGGCGGGCAGGGGCTCTGAGCTGCATCGGAAGCCCTGGAAAGGCCCCCCCACCCTGACTGCTGACTGTGGCCCCGCAGAGCGCCCCTCATCTTCCCCCCGCCCAGACATCGGGGAGGTATATGCCGATGGGGTGCTGCTGGTCTGGAAACCTGTGGAGTCATACGGCCCCGTGACCTACATTGTGCAGTGCAGCTTGGAAGGTGCGAGCCGTCCCGGTGGCCCCCGGGTGCCCATCGGGGAAGCCTGCCTGGCTGGGTGGCCTCAGGCAGCGCCCAGCCAACTCCGTGCTCCCTCTGGGAGGGGTCTGTCCACCCCCTGGCCCTGGGGAGGGGGGCCTTGGGCTAGTGCTCACCCATGCCCCTCCTGTGTGGCCCAGGTGGCAGCTGGAACACCCTGGCTTCCGACATCTTCGACTGCTGCTACGGTGCCAGCAAGCTTTCGAGGGGTGGCACATACATCTTCCGAACGGCCTGCGTCAGCAAGGCGGGCATGGGTCCTTACAGCAGCCCCTCAGAGCCAGTCCTCCTGGGAGGGCCCAGCCACCTGGGTGAGCCTGCTGGGCGGGGCGGTGGCCATGCGCTGCCACTCCAGTCACACGTACTCTCTGGGATGCTTTTTAAATTTATTTTTGTTTTATTTATTTTTGAGAGAGAAAGAGCATGAGCAGGGGAGGGGCAGAAAAAGGGAGAGAGAATCCTAAGCAGGCTCTGAGCTGCGGATTTGAACTCACCAACCATGAGATCATAACAAAAGCAGAAATCAAGAGTCAGACGCTTAAGGGACTGAGCCCCCGGGGACTGCCACTGGGAAAGTTTGGTTTAACCTGTAGGTCCCTGCATCTCCATGGCCCAAGGAATGAGGTCAAAGTGTGGGGATTCACAGAAGGGCCCCTGTCAGGGTGCCTGGGAAGGGGGAGAGGAGACTAGGTGGGGGGAGCTGGGGCTGGAGGGGTGCCTCCGTCACTGACTCCTTCTCCCGTAGCCTCTGAGGAGGAGAGCAGCGCCTCGAGGCCAGCCCAGCCCCTCCCCAGCACGCAGACGTTCGCCTTCCAGACGCAGATCCGAAGGTAAAGGGAAGGTGGACCTCCCCGCCACAGCCCACCACCCCGCTGGCCCAGCCTCCCTCCCCACTTGGCGCCTCCACCCAAGTTTGGTTCAGAGCCTCTGTGCCGTCCTCCCCCTTCCCGGAAGGCTCTGGTCACCTCCCGCTGGGCTTGCTTTACTGATACTGGGAAGGAGGGTGCGTGGGGGGTGTCCTCACAAGCCTGGCCGGTGCCCCCTCGCCCAGGGGCCGCTTCAGCGTGGTGCGGCAGTGCCGGGAGAAGGCCAGCGGACGCGCGCTGGCCGCGAAGATCGTTCCCTATCGCCCCGAGGACAGGACTGACGTACTGCGCGAATACGAGGCTCTCAAGAGCCTGCGCCACCCGCACCTGGCCCAGCTGCAGGCCGCCTACCTCAGCCCCCGGCACCTGGTCCTCATCTTGGAACTTTGCTCGGGACCCGAGCTGCTCCCCTGCCTGGCGGAGAGGTGAGGGGTGGCCTGCCTGCTGGTCCCGGGCGGGAATGTAACGAGCGTCGGAGCGCGGAGGGGCGCGCGGTGCGTACCACCTCCGGGCTCCGCCTCCACCGACCAGCCCACGTCCCGGAACTTTAGCAGAGCGGGGGTGCCCCTCCCAAGCCCACGGGCAGGGCTCATGTCTCCGCGCCCCTTCTGCCGTGGACAGAGCCGAGCCCCTCTTCTCACGCGCCCCCAGGGTCTCCTACTCAGAGTCGGAGGTGAAGGATTACCTATGGCAGATGCTTAGCGCCGCCCAGTACCTGCACGCCCAGCGCATTCTGCATCTGGACCTCAGGTCCGAGAACATGATCGTCACCGAATACAACTTACTCAAGGTCGTCGACCTGGGCAACGCCCAGAGCCTCGCCCAGGAGAAGGTCCTGCCCTCCGAGAGGTTCAAGGACTACGTGGAGACCATGGGTGCGCGGGGAGCGGAAGCCAACCTGACCTGGGGGGAAGGGTGGGCCAGGAGGAAACCCCGCCCCCAGGTCTGCGTCCCTCCCCAGCCTCTCACCTGTGCCCTGACCTGTACTCACTCCCAGCTCCCGAGCTCCTGGAGGGCCAGGGTGCCGTCCCACAGACCGACATCTGGGCTATAGGCGTGACAGCCTTCATCATGTGAGTTCTCCAAGCGCAGGGGCGGGGGGGGGGGGGTGCGGAGAGACTGGGCATCCACGGAGGGTTCTCCCAGACCCCCCGCTGTCCCCCCCCCCACACACACCCGATGGTTACCTGAGTCTCCTGATCCCCCACGCGCGCAGGCTGAGCGCGGAGTACCCGGTGAACGGTGAAGGGACACGCGACCTGCAGAAAGCCTTGCGCAAGGGGCTCATCCGTCTGGGTTGCTGCTACGCGGGGCTGTCCGGCGGCGCGGTGGCTTTTCTCCGGAGCACGTTGTGTGCGCACCCCTGGTAAGGTGGCCGTCCTGCCCGCATCACCCTGCGCTTCGCCCCGCGCCCAGCCCTCCCACCCCGCCTGGCCCACGCCCTACGTCCCTTCTCCGCTCGGCCTCCGCTCCCAGAGCTCAGCTGGTACCGTTTCCCTCTCTCCAGGGGCCGGCCGTGCGCGACCAGCTGCCTACAGTGTCCATGGCTAACCGAGGAGGGCCCTGCGGGCTCCCAGCCCGCGGCTGTCTCCTTCTCCACCGCGCGACTTCGAGCCTTCGTGCGCCAGCGAGAGAAGAAGAGGGCGCTGCTGTACAAGAAGCACAACTTGGCCCAGGTGCACTAAGCACTCGGCCTGGCAGAGAGGGGGTGTGTGTGATGGGGGGTGGGAGGTCGCCGTTCTGGGCTGCGCCCCTCAGTTTCCGCTCTAGGACTCGCTGTATATGAACAGACAGGCCAATAAAAAAGCAGAACCGGATGAAGTGTTATCTTTCTTTGTGGGTTTGTTTGTTTGGAGAAGGAGGAGAGGGTTCCGCCACCTCACTTGGAGGTTGGGGGCCAATCAGACAGCAGAACTGCCCTTCCCTGTGGAGTGGGTGGAAGTCAGGCATCCTGGTTCATGGAGTGGGGCAGCCAGGGCACCCTCAATGGAGGTGACCAGCTCATCCAGCTTATAGTCCTGGGGAAACTGGGACAGTTGGTCCCCAGCCTCGCCCCACCAGCTGGCCCCCAAGGCACCTCTCCTGGGCTCCTGGTTGCTCCAAAGTGCATGGATAGAAAATCATCAGCTTGGCCCCCATTGTCACCTCCCTGGCCTGGTGTGGCCTCCAGAATTGGCCACAGCAGCTCTATCTCAGTCGGAGGCAGAAAGGAGCCTGGTGGGTGACCAGCAGTCCCTCCCCGCCAGAGGGAGGCAGAGGTGGATTCTTATACAGGAGGGCCGTAGAGGCTGAAGAAGGATCCTGAACCAGAGTCCCCCCAACCCCCTGCCTCCTGCTCCTGCTAGATGTTCTGGCCACTCTCACGGGGAAATCTCATTTGGAAAGAATGTGTGGTTCTGATGTGCCACAAGCACTTGCTGCCTTGTTTGATCTCTACCAGTTCTAATTCTAGTTTCAGTTAAGAATGGCCTCCCTCCAGCACTCCCTTCTGGGACAGGTCCACTGTGCCCAGGGACTCTGAGCCTTCTACTGAGAGTCCCTCCACAGTCCTGTAGCCCTGACCACTCTTGTTCAGACACACAGTGAACACACCTCTAGTCTCAGTCCTCATGACCTACATCTGAGCCCATGCCTTCCTCTCCATCACATGCTCATCCAGCCCCAGCTGGCTTGGCTCTGCACATGGGGACCCAGGTGAGACTTTGAGCAACCTGTCTTCTGAGACTGCATTTCTTTGGTAACCTCCTCTGTGTGATGTTCTGGGATGATATATCCTTGTCTAAGCCTGTTTAGATCTAATTTTGCAGGGTCAGCCCAGCTCCGACTAGCATATGTTGAGAGATACTCACTGGGGCTGCAGAGAGGCAATGTCTCCTCCAGTGGCTCAGCTTCCCTTGGTCCTTGCTGGTGGCTGGCCTAACTTCCCAGCAAACCCAGGTGTCCTTGAGAGTTCTACCTTGTTACTCTGCCCCTGTGCTTAGTGCACAGTGGCTAGTGCATCCTCACAGCCTTGTTTTGGACTTGCCCTTTCTAATGTCATGTGGCATGATCCATGACCCTTTTCCCAGACTGAACCCTGTTGAATGAACTCACTCAGCCCCAAAGTCCCTGCATTTATCTGTTATAACATTTCGTTGGTAAGCTGTTTCTAGAGATCAAATCTAACACAACTTGTTTTTGACAGTTGTGTTGTACTTTATGATGTGGTAACTTTTTAAAATGATTTTTTAAAGTCTATTATTTTGAGAGAGGGACAGAATGGGGCAGAAGAAGGGAGAGAGACAATCAAACAGGCTCCATGCTCAGCAAGAAGCCTGACACAAGGCTTGATACCATGACCCTGGGATCATGACTTGAGCAGAAATCAAGAGTCAGATGCTCAACTGACTGAGCCACCCAGGTGCTCCTGAATTTTGAAGATTATGTGTGTATTCTGAATATTAATCCTTTGCGAGATATGTGGCTTACAAATATTTTCTTCCACTTTGCAGCTTTTTTCCCCATCCTTTTAACAAGGCCTTTCAAAGAGCAAGTTTTAATTTTTTAAGACAGTAATTTTTATTTTTATTTCTTTTGTTAGTACTCTTTATGCCCAGCATGGAGCCCAATGTGAGGGACCCAAACTCATGACCCTGAGAGCCAGACCAGATCAAGATCAAGAGTCAGATGGCTAACCGACTGAACCACCCAGGCACCCCTAGAACAATTTATTTATTTATTTATTTATTTATTTATTTATTTATTTATTTTAAAACAAATAGACATGGGGGGGGAAGAGAGGCAAACCACAGTCTTTTTAGTGTTTACTTTTGAGAGAGAGAGAGAGAGAGAGAGAGAGAGAGAGAGAGAGAGAATGAGCAGGGAGGGGCAGAAAAAGAGAAAGAGAGAGAGAGAGACAGAATCTGAAGCAGGTTTTAGGCTCCCAGCTGTCAGCACAGAGCCTGATGCGAGGCTGGAACTCACGAACCCTGAGCTCTTGACCTGAGCCAAAGTCTGACGCTTAATTGACTGTGCCACCCAGGCGCCCCCAGATATATTATATTATATTATATTTTGGTTATTGTATTGTTCAGTTCCAAAATTTCCATTTGGTTATTCTTTATGTCTCTACTTCTTTCCTAAGACTCTTGATTTTTTTGCTGAAACATTTGACTTATTACTTGTTTCACGTGTGTTTGTATTTTTTGTTGAAGTATTTTTATCATAATAGCTTTAAAACATTTATCAGATAATTCCAACAATATTGTCATGTCAATATTGGTGTCTATTCCTTGTCTTTTTTTTTTTTTTTTGCTTTCCACTCATTTTGGGATCTTCTTAGTTTTTGGTTCTTAGTTATGACAAGTTATGACTTTTTACTGATATGTGGACACTTTCATAACATGTTATGAGACTCTGGTTCTTATTTAAGGCTTCTGTTTTAGCTGCCTGTAATATAAGAAGAAGTATATGTGGTCTTTGTCCTACATTCCTGGCAGAGTTCCTAAAATTCCAGGCTCCTTGGAATTTCCTGAGTGGTGCAAATGTTTTTTTTGTTACTCCTGAAGAGTTCCTTTACAGCACACCTTAGTTTATGCTAATGAAGTGACTTAGGATGGGAACCATGGGTGGCCTCGGGATGACCAGAAGGGCCAAGTGCCTAGAGGATTGGAACTTCCATCTCTATCCCTGATCTCTGGGGAGGGGAGGGGGCTGGAGTTTGAGCTCTATAAAATCGCTTGAACAACGAGATTCCAAGAGCTTCTCGGTTGATGAACATGTCAACTTGCCGGAAAGGGTGATGCCCCAGAGAGGGTATTAAAGCACCATCCTGTTCCTGTACCTTTCCCTGTGCCTCTCTTCCACCTGGATGTTCCTGAGTTGTATCCTTTGTAGTAAACTGGTAAACCTAAGTGTTTCATGAATTCTGTGAGCCACTCTAGCAAATCATCAAACCTGGGGAGGAGCTTGTGGGAGTCTTCGATTTATTGTTGGTTGGTCAGAAGTACAGGTGACCTAGGACTTGCACGTTGCATTGTAAGTGGGAACGACTTGTGGGGTCTGGACCTTTAACCTGTGGAATCCGATGTTAATTCTAGGTATGCAGTGTCAAAACCAAATTGAATTGTTGGCTGCCTAGCTGATGTCCAGAGAATAAGAGAATTGGTTGTTGGTGATGGAAAGCAGCCCTGACTGGCTGTCTCCAACACTACTCCAGCAGGGGAAGGTTTGATGTTACCTCATTACTGCCTGGCAGAGGGGGAAGGGGTACCACTGACATTGCTGGCAGGGTGGGGGCTCTAGTTACTGTTGAACAGAGGTAGGCATTGCAGCTACCCTCTGGTCTCCTCTGACTCCCAGGTATTGCACAGCAAGGCTGAAAGTCCAGCTCCCCACTTGGTCTTTTATGGAACTCTCCCAGCAGGGGTGGGTTTGAGAAGGCTCATTACAGCCTGGCTGGGGCCAAAGTCTGGGATATTCAAGTTTTCTGTCCTGCTAGGCTGTTCCTGTCCTGGTCCTATGGCTAGAAGGAATAGGCTTTTGGGGGACATTTTTTTTGTCAGTGCTCATTTGTGTTTCTGAGTTGCTGGCTTCTTGTTCTCCAAGTCTGGGACACATGAGGGAAAAATAAAATGCAGGAAAATCACCATGGTGTTGCTCCTAGGATCACAAGTTCCCTACGGTCCACCTTGTGTCTCTACCTTTCAAGGTTGTTGTAGGCTTGTGCCCCACCCCCTCAAATTATGTGTTCAATTCCTAACCCCCCGGACCTCTGAGGTGACTATATTTGTGGCAATATTTGGAAATAGGGTGTTTAAAGGGTTAATTAAGGTACAATGAGGTCACTAGTGTGGGCCCTAACCCCACAGGACTGGTGCCATTATAAGAAGAGGAGATCAGGACACAGACTGGCACAGATGGATGACCATGTGAGGACACACCAATGAGAGAGGGGCCTCGGGAGGAACTATCTGTGACCATACCTGGATCTCAGACTTCCAGCCTCTAGGAGTGGGGAAAAGTAAATGTCTGTTATTTAAACCTCCTAGTGTTTATTATACAGCCTGAGTTGACTAGCATAAGGGTCTTCTTATGTTTGTTTTATATGTAATTTCTGAGCTCTTATTTGTATCTAGTGAAGGGAATAGTAAGAAGCTCACATACTCTATTGTCTTCAGAAGTGAGGGTCCTTTAGTTACCATTTTGGAGTATCTCACTTTCTTTAACCCAGGTGTTCAACCACTGATTAACGGGTAAAGAAGATGGGGTCCATGCATACAATGAGATGTCACTCAGCCTTAGAAAACAAGGAGAGCTTCCCATTCACTTGTGACAACATGGAAAGGCCTAGTGGGTATTATGCTAAGTGCAATAAGTCAGAGAAAGACAAATAAGATTTCACTCATATCTGGAACTTAAGAAACAAAGCAAATGAACAAAACAAAGAGAAAAGAGACAGACAAAATAACAGATTCTTAAATACAGAGAACAAACTGGTGGTTGCCAGAAGGGAGGTGGGGGGGGGGCGGGAATGGGTGAAATAGATAAAGTACAAATTTGCAGTTACAAAATAAAGAAGTCGTGGAGATGAAAAGTAGAACAGTAAGATTTTAATAACATTGTTTGGTGACAGATGGCAACTATACTTATTGTGATGAGCACTGAGTAATGTATAGATTTGTCAAATCACTATATTGTACACTTGAAACTAACATAACACTATATGTCAATTATACTTCCATTTTAAAAAGAACAGAAAAAAAACCACCTAACTAGGCACCTGGGTGGCTCAGTCAGTTAAGCATCCAACTTGGTTTCAGCTAAGGTCATGATCTCATGGTTCATGAGTTCAAGCCTTGCATTGGGGTCTGTACTGATAGCAAAGAGCATGTTTGGGATTCTCTCTCTCCTTTTCTTTCTGCCCCTCCCCTGTTTACTCTCTCTTGCTCAAAATAAATAAACTTTCAAAAAAAAGTTTAAAAAAACCACCTAACTAAATATGAGCAAATAGAATCCCACAATATATAAGGATAACCATGATGATAATGTAAGACTTACCTTAGGAATACTAAGTTGGTTTACGATTCAAAATTAATCAGTGTAAAAGAGTGACATTAGTCAAATGACACATTAGGAAGCTCCATTTTTTAAATTTAAATTATAGTTAACATACAGTGCAATATTGGTTTCAGGAGTAGAATTCAGTAATTCATCATTTACGTACAGCACCCAGTGGTCATCTCAACAAGTGTCCTCCTTAATACCCATCACCCATCTAGCCCATCCCCCACCCACCTCCCTCCATCAACCCTCAGTTTGTTCTCTATCATTAAGAGTCTCCTGTTGTATGTTTTCATCTCTCCTCTTCCTCCTCTTTCCAAATGTTCATCTATTGTGTTTCTTAAACTCCACATGAGTGAAATCATATGATATTTGTCTTTCTCTAGCTGACTTCTTTTGCTTAGCATGACACATTCTAGCTCCATCCACATCTTCGCAAATGGTAAGATTCCATTCTTTTTGATGGCTGAGTTATATATATCCATCTCCTAAGGAGAAGCTAGATTTCTCTTTGAGAAATTAAGACATTCAAAAGCAGCCATGTGTACATGAGAATTTAAAAAGTCAGTGAGTTCCAGGCAATATGTATCAGAAAAGTCCCCAAAACACCTTGAGAAGATCTCTAGGCTTGGAACATGTTCAACTAAACAGTAGAGAACTGTACCAGCCAAGAGCCAACAAGAAAAGACATGAGGAAGTGACTTCTTTTGTCAAATGTCTGCTTTTCTAAAAAAACAAATATCACAAGGCATATAAAGAAGAGGGGAAAAAATGGGTCATCCAATGGTACAAAGTAAATTTCCAGAAACTGTCCCTGAAGAAACACAGGCATTGAATTTACTAGATAAAAACTTGAAGACAATTGCTTTCAGTATAACCAAAGAGCTAGAGGAAAACAAATGCAAAGAACTAAAAGAATTCAGGAAAAAAATATATGAGCATAATGAGAATATCCACAAAGCGATAGAAAATACATAAAAAAACTGATAAGAACTTCTGAGCTGAAAATACAGGAAATATATTGAAAAAGATAATTTATTTTATTGTTTATATATATTTTTAGATTGTATGTTTAAGCAATCTCTACACCCAACGTGGGGCTCGAACTCACAGCCAAAGATCAAAAATTGCAGCTCCGCAGACTGAACCAGCCAGCTGTCCCCCAAAAGAGAAGTTAAACAGCAGATTTGTGCAGGCAGAATAAAGAGACCGTGCATTTGAAATTATGTAGCCTGAGTATCAGAAAGAAACAAAATGAAGAAAAGTGAATAGAGCCTAAGGGATTGTGGCACAACATCAAAGGTCTCAACACAGGCATTATGGGAATCCCAGAGGGAGAAGTGAGAGAGAGACAGAGAAAGGTCAGAGAGATTATTTGAAGAAACAATGGCTAAAAACATTCTAATTAATGAAATACAGAAATCCTAAACTCCAAGAATCTAAAAAAAAATCTATTATCAGAGAAATACAAATCAAAACCACACTGAGATACCATCTCACGCCAGAATGGCTAAAATGAACAAATCAGGAGACTATAGATGCTGGAGAAGATGTGGAGAAATGGGAACGTTTTTGCACTGTCTGTGGGAATGCGAACTGGTGCAGCCACTCTGGAAAAGAGAGTGGCAGTTCCTCAAAAAATTAAAAATAGATCTACCCTATGACCCAGCAATAGCACTGCTAGGAATTTACCCAGGGGATACAGGTGTGCTGATGCATAGGGGCACTTGTACTCCCAATGTTTATAGCAGCACTTTCAACAATAGCCAAATTATTGAAAAAGCCTAAATGTCCATCAACTGACAAATGGATAAAAAAGATGTGGTTTATATATACAATGGGATACTACTTGGCAATGAGAAAGAATGAAATCTGGCCATTTGTAGCAACATGGGTGGAACTGGAGGGTATTACGTTAAGTGAAATAAGTCAGGCAGAGAAAAACAGATACAATATGTTTTCACTCATATGTGATCCTGAGAAACTTAACAGAAGACCATAGGGGATGGGAGGGAAGTTACAGAGAAGGAAGCAGACAAACCATAAGAGACTCTAAAATACTGAGAACAAACTAAGGGTTGATGGAGGAGGAGGGGGAGGGGAAAGTGGGTAATGCGCACTGAAGAGGGCACCTGTTGGGATGAGCATTGGGTGTTGTATGGAAACCAATTTGACAATAAATTATATTTAATATTAAAAAAAAATAAAAATCAATGAACTCCTACAAGGTAAACTAAGAACTGAAGCATAGTATAATCAAACTGTTGAAAGAGAAAGACAAAAAAAAGCAGCAAGAGAAACAACTAATCACATACAAGGAATTCTAAATAAGATCATAAGTCAATTTTTCAGTAGAAACCTTGTAGCTCAGAAGGCAGGATTGAAAAGTTGTAAAAGAAAAGAAAACTGTCAACTAAGAACACTATAGCTGGCAAAACTGTCCTTCAAAACTCAGGGAGAAATTAAGACTTTTCCTTATAAACAAAAGGTGAGAGAGTTTATTTTTAAACACATTTTTCTTAAAGTATAACTAACATACAGTGTTAATGACTTTCAGGTATAAAGGTTAGAGAGTTTATTACCACTGCTCTACACACACACACACACACACACACACACACACACACACGAGTATGGGAGTCCTTGAGGTTGAAATGAAAGGAATTAGATAGTAACCCAAAACCATATGAAGATATCAAGACCTATGCAGCATCACTTTGACCCCTGGAGAGACTAAAGTACTGAGGTCAGCACTGCAGACCATAAGCCAAGTCTCTGTGAGCAGCAAAGCTCCATTAACTCCTCTGCCACCATGTTGCCATATATGGTTTCTGGATCAGTTAAGTGCTATCCACAACTCCACTGAGACAGGACAATTGGAAGCTTGCTCTTGGTGTATCCTTGGTGTATCCCTGCCCCATGTGTCTCTTTTCTTGAGGTGATTTTCTTCACCTGTGACCTTTTCCCATAATAAACCATAACTCTGCTGAGTTCTGAGAGTACTTGTAGTGAATCACTGGTGGTCTTGGTGCACACCCCAACAGCATCTGCTGTGATTATTCCTGAACTCGAAACTCCTGGCTAACTACCAGCTCAACCCTTCTGCCTGGAGACCTCAAAGACCCCCACACACTCAGCATCAAACAAAACTCACAATGCAGTCTCTACCTGATACACCCGACCTGACCCAAACCTCATCCAGGGCTCTATCATTTCTCAGATGTTCAATCTGGAAACAGGTACCAAAATTTCTCTGCAAATAGCACTCCCATACCCAATCATCCCCTCCACCTTGTCCCTCATGTCCTGAGTCTGTCAGATCTTCCCTCCCCTACCCCACATGCATGACCATCACTCCAATTCAAGCCAACATCTCTCATTTCTATGACAACAGTATCCTATCCACTGCCTCTGCATCCAATTAGCTTCCTAACCTGCTGTCCATACCACCATGACTTTTGAAAACACAAATTTCATCCTGTCCCCCCAAGTGGCTTCCCAATGCTTATAGAATAAGATCAATCCTTACTTATCTTCACCTGCAAACTCCTATGTCCCCTCCCCAACCCCTCCTCATGCTCCAGTAGGTTCTCTGTAAGGCACACTCAAATAGCCATGCCACTTTCTTGGAATCTTTTCTCTGTTCATAGCTCCACTTCCTCTTCCATGTCCATCTGGCTGGTCTCCCTCTTGTGCTAGGGCCATGTCCATTCTGGCATCTGAGAACCCAGCAGACACTCAACCACACACATGTGGAACAAACATTCTGGGTTGTTCTGTGTTATTCTAGAATAGTTATGTTATTCTGGTTATTGTTATACTACCATGGGATTTATTCTTCCATGCCCTCCCAGTTGGCTTTTCGGTTTGCTATGAAACATATGCCAGATTCTGTTTAAATCACTTGTTATGAAGATGTGACCTAATGATCACCTTACAAGTATAAAACTCTAATGTGTTCTCTGGTGTAAATATGCCTGTCCTTCCCACCTCACGCAATGTTTTATTAAACATTTCTCTAGGAGGCACATTCCAGCTCTATGAAGACAGAGGATCTGAGTTCACTGGTATGTCGCCAGCACCATAAGTAATGCCCAGCAGATACAGGCACTATTATGGGATGAATGTTTGTCTTCCTACAAAAAATTTTATTTTTTAGTTTAAAAACATGTTTATTTATATTTGAGAGATACAGAGTATGAGTGGGGGAGGGACAGAGAGAAATGGTGACACAGAATCTGAAGCAGTGTCCAGGCTCTGAGCTGTTAAGCACAGAGCCCAACACAGGGCTCGAACCCATGAACCAAGAGTTCACAACCTGATCCAAATTTGGACGCTTAACCGACTGAGCCCCCCAGGCATCCCTGGGTTCCTACAAAAATTTTTATGTTGAAGCCCTAACTCCCAATGTGATGGTGTTAGGAGTGGGGCCACTGAAAGGTACTTAGGTTTAGATGAGGTCATGAGGGTAGAGCAGCCATCATGGGATTAGTGTCCTTATAAAAAAAGGAAGAGACCAGAGCTCTCTCTTCCCACCATGTGAGGGAACAGCAAGAAAGTGGCTATCTGCAAGCCAGGAAGAGGTTCTTACCAGGAATAAAATCAGCTGGCACCTCGATCTTGGACTTTTCAGTCAGTAGAAATATGAGAAGATAAATATCTGTTGTTTAATCCCCTCCAGCTTACAGTATTTTGTTATGGGGGTGAAAGCAGACTAAAAGAGGTGCCCAATAAATATTTGCTGGTTGGATGAGTAAATGAATGTTATCTTTGGACAAGCACAATTTAGAATGAAAACCAAAGATTTTAAAGGAGTTTACTGGGCGAGCTTATTAATGATAGGATAGCATTTTATTTATTTTTTTAAAAAAATTAAAGTATTTATTTATTTATTTATTTATTTATTTATTTAAGTAATCTCTACTCCCAATGCGGGGCTTGAACTCACAATCCTGAGATCAAGAGTCACATGTTCCTCCAACTGAGCCAACAAGGCATCCCTAATGATAACATTTTTAAAAATGAAATAATCTATACAAGAGATAAATAGTGTCATTACTGTAAATCTTCAGCTATTGGGTATGTCTTTATAGTTGCATAATGGATGAATCTCAAATAATATTAATTTAGAATTTACAAACCTGATAGTATCAGAGTACTTTTGTTATAACTACTTCTTCTTTAAAATTTATTTATTTTGAGAGAGAGAGAGAGAGAGAGAGAGGGTACAGGAGTGGGGGAGAGAGAATACCAAGCAGTCTCTGAATTGTTAGCACAGAGCCCAATGCAGGGGCCAATCCCATGAAGTATAATACCATGACCTGAGTCAAAACCTAGAGTTGGATGTTTAACCAAGTGAGCCACCCAGGCTCCCCATAACTACTTCTTATACAGACAATTCTTAATCTAGGATGCTTATGCCAAAATATTTTTAATTAGCTTAGAGAATCATACAGAACCATCTAGAAATAAAATTTGAGTAAAATTCAATTTATGCCAAATGGGATAGGAAAAGATGAGGAAGTAACTGTCTCCAATGTTTGTTAATTTTGTACCATCACAAGAAGCTTGGAGTTGGGTAGCAAGTGTCTGGAAGTGTACACTTAGGGTCCTCTGGGTGCTGGGGACCTGGCTGGAGGGAGTAAAGTGGCCACTGAGGCAAGGACATGGAGCTGATGGCCCCAAGATAACTTAGTTGGTCTGTGACCCATTGTCCCAATGCCTGAATGGATCCTGGGAGGGGTGTATGTTTGAGGGGGACACAGCTAGACTTCAGGGCACATATTTCTTCCAAGGTCCATGAAATCCATCTCCCAGTGCCTCATTCATCCCTGTATGAATAGGGGAACAGTGGAGAACCTGCCCAGCCACTTAAAAAATGGATGACTGAGGAACTCAGCAAATTCTCTCCCCAAAAAGTAACATTAAAAGTGGACAAAGTTGTCAAAGCAACTATATAAAAACTGAAAATTGATAAAAAGCATGCACCAAATTGAAAATATTTATTTAACAGAATATCCTGAACCTTGGCAAGGATGGGGATGGGGCATCTGGGGCATGTTAGCCTGGAGTGGCTCTGTTCCCCATCTCCACAGCAGAGCACCCAAATACATGAGGTCAGAGGTGACAGACCTGAAGAAAAGAAATAGACAGTAATATAACTATGGTAGGAAATTTCAGTGCCTCACTTTCAGCAATGGTTGAACAACAGACAAAACGTCTGTAAGGAAACAGAGCACTTGAACAACACTACTGATGAATTGGAACCAACAGAAATATACAAAACACTCCACCTCAAAGGAGCAGAATATGAACTCTTCTCAAGTGAACATAGAACATCCTCCAGGATGGATCACATGCTAGGCCACAACACAAGTCTTAACAAACTTAAAAAGACAGTGACTGGTGATGAAAAAGAATGAAATATTGTCATTTTGCAACAATGTGGATGGAACTGGAGGATATTATGCTAAGTGAAATAAGTCAGTCAGAAGAAGAGAGATATCATATGATTTCACTCATGTGTGGCTGGGGTTAGGGTTGGGGGTGGGGAAAATGGATGTTGGGCATTGAGGAGAACACTTGCTGGGATGAGCACTTGGTATTGTTTGTAAGTGATGAATCACGGGAATCTACTCCTGAAGCCAAGACTACACTGTATACACTGAATGTTAGCTAACTTGACAATCAATTATTTAAATAAAAATAATAAAAATAAAAAACCTGAGTCAAACAAAGTGTCTTTTCTGACCACAATAGAATGAAACTAGAGATCAATACCAAAACGAAAATGGGGGGGGGGGGGGACATATACAGGTGGAAATTAAACAAATGGTCTTGAACAACCAGTGGGCCAGAGAAGAAATCACAAGGAAAATTAGAAAATATATTGAGACAAATGAAAACATAACATGCCAAAACATGGAATGCAGCAAAAGCAGTGCTAGAGGAGGTTTATAGTGGTAAATGCCTACATTAAAAAAAAAGGGTCTCAAATCAATAACCTAACTTTACAACTCAAGGAACTAGAAAAAGAACAAACTAAACCCAAAGGTGACAGAAGCGAGGTAATATTAGAGGAAAAATTAATAAAACAGAATAGAAAACTATAGAAAAATCATTGAAACTAAGAGTTAGTTTTTTGAAAAGATCAACAAAACTGACAAACTTTTAGCTAGAATAATTGAGAAAAAAGAAGAATCAAATAACAAAACTGAGAAATGAAAGGAAAACATTACAATTGATGCCAGATGAATTAGGAGGATCAAGACCCTATTGTGAACAATGAATGCCAATAAATTGGGTAATTGAGAAGAAATGGATAAATTCCTAGAACCATACAATGTAGCAAGACTGAATCACAAAGAAATAAAAATCCTGAGCAGACCTATAACTCATAAAGAGATTTAACCAGGAATCAAAATCTTCCTAATAAAGAAAAACCTACGACCAGATGGCTTCAATGGAGAATTTCATCAAACTTTAAAGAATACTCCAAGGGGTTACTGGGTGGCTCAGTGGGTTAAGTGTTTGACTTCGGTTCAGGTCATGATCTCGCACTTCGTGGGTTAGAGCCCTGTGTCAGGCTCTGTGCTGTCAGCTCAGAGCCTGGATACTGCTTCAGATTTTGTTGTTTCTCTCCCTCTCTTCCCCTCCCCTGCTCATGCTCTCTCTCTCTCTCTCTCTCTCTCTCTCTCTCTCTCTTTCTCAGCAGTAAATAAATGTTAAAAATATTTTTTAAAAATAAAGAACACCCCAAACTCATTTTATGAGGCCAGTTAGACCCCATTACCAAAGCCAGGCCAAGACATGACAAGAAAGGAAAACTTCAGGCCAATATCCTTCATGAATATTGATGCAGAAATCCTCAACAAAATATGAGGAAACTGAATTCAGCAACACATGAACTAAACACATCATAACTAAATTGGATTTATACCCAGAGTGCAAGTTATGGGTCAAAAATATGAAAATTTAAAATAGCATCAAAAAGAACAAAATATTTAGGAATAAACTTATCCAAATTGGCAAAAGACTTGTATACTAAAAACTGCAAAATGTTGCCAAAAGTAATTAAAGAAAATCCAAACAAAAATGGAAAGCATCCTATGTTCATGGATTGGAAGACTTGATATTGTTAAAATGTCCATACCAACGTGGCAATGAGAAAGAATAAAATATGGCCCTTTGTAGCAACATGGATGGAACTGGAGAGTGTTATGCTAAGTGAAATAAGCCATACAGAGAAAGACAGATACCATATGTTTTCACTCTTAGGTGGATCCTGAGAAACTTAACAGAAACCCACGGGGGAGGGGAAGGAAAAAAAAAGGAGGTTAGAGTGGGAGAGAGCCAAAGCATAAGAGACTTAAAAACTGAGAACAAACTGAGGGTTGATGGAGGGTGGAAGGGAGGGGAAGGTGGGTGATGGGTATTGAGGAGGGCACCTTTTGGGATGAGCACTGGGTGTTGTATGGAAACCAATTTGACAGTAAACTTCATATATTGAAAACAGAAGAAAAAAAAGAAAAAAAGATAAATAAGCATTAAAAAAATAAAAATAAAATTACCATATGATTTAGCAATTCCGCTTCTGGGTATGTACCCCAAAGGTTTGAAAACAGGATCTCAGAGGGATATTTGTTTAACTATGTTCACTGTAACATATTCACAATAGCCAAGAGGTGGAAAAAACCTTACTGGCAATGGACATGTGAATGGACAAAGCAAATGTGGTCTATACATATAATGGAATATTATTTGACCACTAAAAAGAAGGAAATCCTGACATCTGCTGCAACATGGATTAACGTTGAGGACATTATCCTAAGTGAAATAAACCAGGCACACACACAAAAAAATCCTGCATGAATCCACTTCTGTGAGGTATCTAAACTAGTCAAACTCTTAGACACAAGAACATGAGTGGTACTTGCCAGCAGCAGAAGAGACAGGGGGAAGAGGGAAATTGTTGTTCAACAATTGGGTATAGAATTCCAATATATTAATCCTACTGTATTGTGCACTTAAAATGGTGAAGATGGTAAATTTTGTTAGATGCTTTTAGCCTTATTTTTAAAAGATTAGTAGGCATGATTTCATTCATATGTGGAATTTAAGATATAAAAGAAATAAGCAGAGAGAGAGAGAGAGAGAGAGAGAGAGAGAGAAAGAGAGAGAGAGAGACCAAGAAATGGACCCTTTACTCTAGAGAACACATTGATGGTTCCGAGAGGGGAGGTAGGGGGGGGATGGGGGAAATAGGTGATGGGGATTAAGGAGTACACCTGTTGTGATGAGCAACAGGCTGATGTACAGAAGTGATGAATCATGAGATTCTACACCTGAAACTAATACTACACTATATGTTAACTAACTGGAATTTAAATAAAAACTAAAAAAATAAATCAGTAGGCATTTCAATACAGAAATAAAAATAATTGTAAGGATGATGACAATGATCCATATAGATGAAAATGATCAAAACAGAGAAATCATATCCAGGAAACAGATGGATACTGTCCTCCACAAAGGAAAAGGAAAGAATGATATTCCCAGATATACAAAAACAGAGAGAATTTGTTGATAGCTGACTTCCCTTGCAAGAAATACCAAAGAACATTGTTCAGACAGAAAGAAATTGACCCCAAAGAAAATTCAAATTGACCTGAAGAAATAAAAAGCACAGTAAAGACAGTTACATGGGAGGATATGAAAGACAATATCAATAAAATTTGTTTTTAACTGATTAAAAAAACAACTGCATGCAACAATATTTATAAAATTGTACATCTGGGAGGATAATACGTAAAGATCTAACATATATAACAAGAAAATCACACAGAATGAAGTGAGGAATGGAGCTACACTGAAGAGGCACTGACAACAGTTATGTTAACCCAGAGGAAGAAAAAAAAGTACTAAATATGAGAAACATGTAGGTTAATGTAAAACTCTCTATGAATATGTTTCTCTCTACTTCTCTTAATTTCTTTAAAATACCTAAGATTAGGGGCTCTGTTGGTTAAGCATCGAACTCTTGATCTTGACTCAGGTCATGATCTCATGGTTCATGAGTTCAAGCCCTTCATTGGGCTCTGTGCTGACAGTGCAAGGTCTGCTTGGGATCCTCTCTCTCCCTCTCTGCCCCTCCCTTGCTCTCTCTCTAAACAAAATAAATAAATAAACTTTAAAAAATAAAATGAAATAAAATACCTAAGATTATATAAAGCAATAATGAAAACATTGTATCATTGGGTTAAAACATATAGACATCATCTATCTGTCATCTATCAACCTACCTATTTATATTTATCTACACACATACACATACAGAAGGGGAGAGTAAATAGAGTTATAATGAATAAAATCTTCTGTTTTTTACTGGGATTAAGTAAGTATTGATCTGATGTAAATTGTGATAAATTAAGATGCATATTTCCATGTCACAAGCAATCAGTAAGAACCACCAATAGAAATAAAAATGACCACTGGAAAACACTTCTTTAATATAAAAGAAATTGGTAAAGGAGCACAGGGTAACACAGAAAACATGAGATAGAGAATAAATAGCAAATTGATAGACCTGCATAAAGCAATCTGAAATAATTTGAAGTGAAAGTTCATGAAATACTCCAGTTAAGAGGCAGAGATTGTCCCTGATCAAAAAAGCAAAATAGATAAACAAACAAATAGAAATGGTGTTTATAAGAGACACACTTTAAGACACAAATAGATTGAAATCAAAAAGGCTGAACTTGCAAACTGTCTTATGGTTAATAAAAGCTAAAGTGGTTATAATAAAATAATCAAAAATAATCTATAAAACAAAAAAAGGTTACTAGAAAAAAAGGATGTTTTATAATAAAAAAATTAATATTACAAAGATATAACAATTATAAACATGTATGCACCTGACAAAAGAGTCTGAAAAATCATAAAGCAAAAAGTGCCAGAATTAAAGGGAGAAACAGACACTTGAACAATAACAGCTGGAAATTTCAATAGCTTCCTCTCAGTAATGGACAGGATAAATAGAAAACAAACAGCAAGAATATGGAATTACCAAACACCATCAAGCAACCTGGCAAATCTGACATCCATAAGTATGCTGTGTTTTCTCAGATTCTAGATTTGTCTATTTGTCTATAGTGCCAGTTGTATTAAATATATATCTATACATAAAGTTTATTTATTTTGAGAGAGAGAGAGAGCAAGCAGGGGAGGGGCAGAGAGAGGGAGACACAGAATCTGAAGCAGGCTCCAGGCTCTGAGCTGTAAGCACAGAGCCTGATGCGGGGCTCAAACCCACCAACTGTGAGATCATGACCTGAGCCAAAGCCAGATGCTTAACAGACTGAGCCACCTAGGTGCCCCATATATTTTCTTATTTTCTGTATTTTTCATGCTCTGGTGTTTATGTCCTCTCTGACGGGGGTGAGGGGGAAAGACCACCCCTTCCCAGGCTGAAAAATTCTTAGAGATAGTAAATGCTCTTCTTTTGTAAGCAAGGTATCCAGAGCAGACCCCACACCACCAGTCAACTTGGATTCTCAGCCACCAAGCCAATATTCTCCCTGCCCTGAGTCAATGCAGGACCAGGTATGGGACAGCTAGCCCCTCTGCCCCACAGCCCACTAGAATTATTTAAACCAGCCAAGCTAAGCTGTTTACCCCGTCCTGCCTTCTCTTTCCTGTGGAAACCAGGGGAACAAACCTGGGTCTCTCCCTTCACTACTTTCTTCTGCCTCCTACCAAAACTGCTGTTTCCCTGAAGTGGCCCTGGGTGGCTTGGCATGCCCCTTTCTCTTGAGACATATCAGTAATGGATTCTTTCCAGTGCTCAGCAGGTCACCCCATAAATTAAACTCCTGTGTGCACACAATATAACACTGACTGGCAGCAGAATGAGCAGGACAACACAGGTGTGCCTGGAACATTTTCCAGGGGACGCCCTGCCCCAGACTGTTCACAGCTAATGGCATGCAAAATCTATCAGACGTCAGCCATGCAAGGAAACTCGGGAATGCCACACGCATTTGCAAACTAGACAATATATTTGGGAATAATCCATGTGTCAAGAAAGAAATCATGAACATAATTAGAAAGCGTTTTGGGCCAGATGGGAATGGAAACAGTAGTTATAGGGCACAGCTAAAGTGGGGCATGAAGGGAAATTTATAGCTGCAAATGCCAGCGTCAGAACAGACGCTGAAATCAGTTTTAAGAAGCAGATAGAGAGGAGCAGGGACGCCTGGGTGGCTCAGTGGGTTAAACGTCCGACTTCGGCTCATGTCATGACCTCACGGTTTGTGGGTCCAAGCCCCACGTCGGACTCTGTGCTGATGGCTCAGAGCGTGGAGCCCGCTTCGGATTCTGTCTTCCTCTTTCTCTGCCTCTCCCCTGCTCACGCTCTGTCTCTCTCTCTCTCTCTCCAAAAATAAACATTGAAAAGAAAAAGAAAGAAAAAAAAGAAAGAAAAAGAAAGAAAGAAATGTAAAATCTGAACAGACCTGCCACAGCAAAGAAACTGAGATGGTAGCGAAAGAACAGAGACTCCCCAGAATCCCTGGAACCGGATGAGGTCACAGCACAGTCCTGTGCCAGCTAGTTCTCAGAAAACAGTGGCGGGGGAACGGAGACCCCGGTCCCCAGGTATGAATGCAAGCCCCCTGACACAGTACGAGCTCACGGAGTCCAAGAAGAGGAACACGAGCCAATGGGATTTACCCAGGAAGGCAAGATGGGCGGATTTAGTAAAAATCCCTCCAGTGTGCGCTTGGGACAGCTGCATTCTTTGGCGTGAAAATTAGACCTCGGGCCTGGGGTAATCAGGAGGGGAGGGGTCAGTGCAGGGGTCCAAGCAGAGGGGCCAGGCGGGCGCGCTCACTCAGGGGACGTGGGGGACTGGGCCGCGGGGAGCAGGGAGGCTGTGGGGTACGTGGGAGGCATGGAGGGCGGGGGATGCGCGGGCTGCGAGGCGGGGTCTGGAGCCACAGAGCACACGGGGATCTCAGAGGACCGCGGGGGCGGGGTTAGGACACAGGGATCTGGGCGAGGGAGGAAATCGTAGAGCCTGCCAGGTTCCGGGAAGTGCCCAGTCTGTGGGGGTGCTGGGCGGGGCTGTCGAGCGCAGCGCAGGTGGGACCGAGCTGTCCTCCACGGGTCCCTCAGGGTCTCCGCGCCCGCGCGCAGCACGTGCGGAGACTCGCGGCAGCCCCCGAACGCACCGCGGGTCGTGTGGACTCCAGGGCGCGTAGACGCAGCAGGTGCGGCCCAGGCCAGGGACGCTGGGGGTGGGGGGCTCCACCCCAGGAGGGATTCCAGCGCGCCAGGGAGGTGGGACGCGGTGCGCACGGATGGTTGCGCAACTCTGCCCAAGTTTACGGAAATCACCCAGTTAGTTGTACGTTTGCAGCAGGTGAAGTTGGGGTACAATGAGTCCTCAGCAAAGCTTTTGGAATGCAGGCAGCGCTCCAGGAGATTGTGCGGGTGTGAGGGAGGATGGTGCTGACCTCACTACCGGCCGCTGCACTAGATGCAGGAATGTGTCCCGCAGGTGCAGGGAACATGACGCTTGTCTGTTAAGACAGTCTTGTGGAGGCTTTCCTGACCAGGAGAGGTGCAGGAGGGGAAGGGCTTGCAGGGAGTGACCAGCAGCCAGCACCAGCAGGGATGGTTTTAGTTCTTAATGTTCTTTTTACCTCCACGGAGCCATGCCCTGAGATTAGACCAGGCGCTCCCTTCCTGAATATTTTCTTCATTCCACGAATTACAACCCACAATGCCTGTTTCTCTTCTCTACCTGCTTTCTCTGCTGTCTCCCCTTTGGACGGCTGAGCCACCAGGGAGCAAGGCGTCTGGGAACTTTAGGAAGTGGTAGGCTCTGTGCTGGGTTATTGTGGAAGCCTCTGGATTGGCTGAGCACACGGGGTGCGCATCCTGGTTCTCTGCGCCCAGCCTTGAGTTATCCGCCTCCAGAGCACTCATCACTCTGAGGGGATGAGGGGGCTGAGAAAACCAGAGGAGGGGCTCACACCCGCTGCTGCCAGTGTAGGACATCATGCACTGGTCATCAACCCCCCCCCCCCCCCCCGCCCGCACAAGGGCATCAGCCCCACAGGCAGGAGCTGGCATGTTGCTGTGGTCTGTCCACCATCTAGAACAGTGGATGGCACCCTCAGGCCACTGGAGTCAAGCAGGGAGACCAGGTGGAAAGGTGGTGAATTTAGGGTGTGTGCTTGTGAATGGGCATCACTGAAGCTTGCTGTTGTTTCGCCTGGTGAAGGGTACCAGAATACGCCACCTGAAAATATCACACTTTGGCATTAGGATTATTTTGAGATGGAGGCAGATGAGCTCTGTACCCCTCATGTCCCTAAAAGTGGGACTCAAATGTAGGTGTCCTTTTGTCCTCCATGCCAGGAAGGACTACTGGTCACAGGAGAGAGCTCTAGACCGTCAGCCTGAATGTGGCAAGGCGGGAGGGCTATCCACATGATCCCACTAACTAGCCTTTTCAGTTTACCTTCCCGTGGCACCTTGAAGCTTGATGCCACTTCCTGTGTCCTGTGACGTCTGCACAAAGTCATACTTTCAAACTGTGTTTTTTAAAAATGTTTATTATTTTTTAGAGGTAGAGAGACTCAAGAGTGTGAGCAGGGGAGGGACAGAGAGAGAGGGAGACACAGAATCTGAAGCAGGGTCCAGGCTCTGAGCTGTCAGCACAGAACCCGATGAGGGGCTCGGACTCATGGATTGAGAGATCATGACCTGAGGTGAAGTGGGACGCTTAATCGACTGAGCCACCAGCCGCCCCTAAACTACCTAAGCTGCTGGTCTGAGTTACTCATTTTCCATAGATATCTCCTATCAGTCTCTGTGTTGAAAACCTGTTTTTCTCTTGTTAATCTTTTACTACAGGGTTCTCAGTGAAGCCGTCAGAGGAGCAGAGGATAAACGAGGTCTCCACCCTTACACCAGCACCCAGTGCCCTCCTAAAGCCGTGGCCAGAGCATCTGTCCTGGTGTCCTGGGTGTGGCTTGGTGCTTGTCCACTCTCCTGCCCATGAGGCTGTCATGCTGCCGGCTGCATTCCCGATGGCCACTGTGCCAAGTCCCAAACCGTAGGGCCAATCTTGCTGCAGGTGGGAGCACCCAGTATTCCCTGATCCTCAAGCAGGAGTAACGCAGCAGGAAGTCACTTGGGAAGAGGTAGGAAACACTGCCAGACCCCCGCTATACTGAGAAAATACTCGCCCATTGGTATGTAACGTGAGGGAACTGTCCAAGATGTTCAAAGTGGTATACATTTATAACAACAGCCAAGGAGCACCTGGGGGGGCTTAGGCCGCTAAGCACACGACTCTTGATGGTGGCTCAGGTCATGATCTCGTGGTTTGTGGGATCGAGCCCATATAAGGCTCTGTGCTCACAGCATGGGCCTCCTTGGGATTCTCTCGCTCTGCCCTTCCCCCACTTGTGCACGCACACTCTCTCTCAAAATAAACATAAATAGAAAAGTAACAATAGCAAAAAGTCAAAAAATGGGAGAATGCATAACCAAATAAATGGAGCACTTAGCTACTGTGCACTTTCTGGGTATCTGCAAAAACAAAACAAAACAAAACAAGAAAAATGTTCCTGAGGCAGGTGCATGAGATGAACGCACAGGAGAACGCGGTTGGGAGTCTGCTGTGCCCATGGGGGTGACTTGTGCCCCTGACTTCGCCCTTGGGGGTCCTGCCTATGTGTCACCCTCCCGGGGCCATCCCCCTCACTGGTGCATTTCCTCACCTCCACAACTGCAGACAGCAGATTACAGACAACAGTTAATTTATTTGCTGTGACATCGGTCCTTACAATAAATAAAATCTAGGGTACAAAGAATTTGCAGCACACCTTTAAGCAGGGTGACCAAGAGTCTGAACAAAGCAAAGACAAATCCCAGACTGTTAGGAGGAAAGGGAGGGGGCTCTCTGAGCCTAGCCTTCCCCAGGCAGGGCAGGGATGCCTAGGGACCGGGTACACAGAGTTCTGGGATCAGCGAGAGGGTGACTGTCTAGCTGGTGGTTCTCAGCCCAGGGGAGACTGTAGGCTCCTGTGCCTGCTCACCTCAGGGGCCCTAACCTCTGCTGCACCTGACCGGGAGCCAGGGAAGGGTATTTTCCAGAAGACCCAAGTGGTCTGCATTTGGGGGAGTGGCGTGGTCACTCGGCCCCCTGACCTGCGCTCCCAGCTTCCTCTGGCCACCTCCGGATACCACCTGGTACCTGGCTGTTCCGAAGCCCATTCTGCCCTGCCTTGTAGTGGACGGGACCCAGACACAGGGTGGCAGGCTTGGAGTGGCCTCCTGCCGGCAGCTCCGGGGCCGTCGGGGGCTCAGGCTTCAGCCGGAGAATGTCCCACAGGCCGTGGTGCCTCTCCCCAGACCTCTGTAGGGCTCCGAAACCAGAGCTGGTGACTGGAGATGTCTCAGTGCCGTGGCCCCAGGAAAGATTGCAGCTGGCCCCGCACATGCCAGCGCACGCTTGCAGGAGCGAGCACACTTCAGTTCCGCTGTGCGCACATCTGTGCACGGCACCGTGTGTACCTCCCTGGCTCAGAGGACAGCACTACCCACCCAGGGTCCTGTGTAGCCAGAAGTCCCTGATCCCCGGAGCCAGGGTGAGGAGCCACGGGGTTCCCCCGTCACTGGGGAGCCAGCACGTCCCCGGGCCCACCTTTCAGCCTGCAGATGGTCATGGGCGTGGGGCTGCTGGACAGAGGTGAGAAAAGGGCCCGCAGGGTCCCCGAGAAGGGGGTCTCAGGGAAGGCATACAAGAGGGAGCCATCAGTGGCGCTGTAGAAGGACAGGTGCCCAGCCTCGTAGTCCAGAAAGATGCCCACGCGCCGTGGTGGGTTGCGCAGTGGGGCGAAGGCGCGCTCAGACGAGTTGTAGTAGCTGCCCAGGAACACCAGGATCCAGAAGCCATTGCCGGCAAACAGCTCGCCCTTCTCCTTGCGGTTGGCTGTCTCCCTGCAGACGCCCAGCGCCCAGCTGGCCCGCTCCCCCACCTCCACCTCCCAGTAATGACGACCCGATGTGAGGGCCTCCCGGCCCAGCACACAGGGCCCGGGGTCGAAGCGCTCAGGACTGTCGGGCAGCGCCTGCCGCAGGTCCCCCCGCCGCACGCTCCTCCTGTCCTCTGACAGGACCAGCTCGGGGTTGGCGGTGTCAGGATCCAGGGTCACATCCCCTGCAGATGGAGTGGAGGTCACTGGGGGAGCAAGTGGGCAGCCCTGCCTGTGCGCCCCTGTGGACCTCTGTGGGGGCTGGCTGTGCACTGGCCACGCCCCATGTTGCCTCTCTCCCTGAAAGCTATCACCTAACCACCTGCCATTGCAATTCGGAATGTTCCAGAAGGAGGTCCAGGCTCCCTCGCGATGCACCCTCCTTCAGAGGACCTGTGAAACCCCAAGGGTTTCCTGCAGCCACTCCTCCAGTTCCTGGGGCAAGGGAGGAGTGTCCAGCCTACTCGCATCCTAGACTCCCCACAGCTGGGGTCCGTGCGGGTGGACCTGTCCACCCCGGTGGTGGTCTGACCTCTGCTCTTCCTACATGCCCAGGCCAGCAGCCAGACCGGCCCTCCCTTAGCTGCTGTCTGGTGCCTGAACCCTCCAGGTCTCTGTGAACTGGTCCACCACAGGAACAGACCCACCCTGCATGCCTGCAGGAGCTCAGGACCAGTGCGTCCTCTGGGCCACAAGGGTACCCACCTCGGAACTTCCGCAGGGCCTCCACCAGCCCCGGGACCCTGCACACCGTCCTCATCTCCATGGGCACCACCTCAGGCGGCTGCAGCTTCACGTCCTGGACCCTGGAGGGGGCAGAGCATGTGTCACCCCCCATGGCAGCCCTGCCCTGCACCCCGCCCACCTTCCCCGGGGAGAGGCCGGGGCTCCTACCTGCGCAAGGTGTCCCTGATGTCCTGTGGGAGAGACACACGCCAGTCAGCGCCTGTCCCCTGACCCTGGGCCCCCCCACGCCCTGGCCACCAGTGTCCCCCAAGACCCAGCTCTGCCCCCCCGTCTCACACTCACTCACACACTCATACACCAGTGATCAGGAACCAGCGGTGGGCTGTCCCAAGTGCAGCTTGGACATGGGGACCCTGGAAAGACCCTGGGCTCAGCCACCCTGCAGACCTGGCCTCACACCCCCCATGTGCTTAGAGGACGCAGGGCACTGGCTACTTGCTTGCCCACCCAGAGCCCCCAGCACCCCTGGGTGGCGGGACACGCGGGCGGGGTCCTGGCCTCCAGGGCTCAAGGGTACCTGGCTGTCTGCTGCCTGCCCTCCCACAGGTCCCAGACTCACACCCACCTTCTAGGTGAGGCCTCTCCACTTGGACATTCCTCTCTCCCATAATGACACACACAAGCATTGTACTCAGCATGAGGGATTGACTGTGTCCCTCGAATCCAAATGTTGGAGGCCTAACCCCCAGGGCCTCAGAACGGGATTGGATTTGGAGATGGGGACTTTACAGAGGTGGTTTGAGTAAAAGGAGGTCACTAGGGTGGACCCTGATCCCACATGACTGGGGTCTTTATCAGAAGAGGGGACTGGGGCACAGACAGGGGACAACCATGTGAGGATACAGGGAGGAGACAAGGAACCTGGTGTGGGTAGCATGCAAAGCAGAAACAGCCTGTCCTTGGTAGTTTTGCTGGGTGGGCAGCCCACCCAGGGGGCACTGGGGAATGACGGGGGCAGTTCTGCTTGTCACAAGGCCTGAGGCGAGAGCAAGGCCCTACCTACCCTGAGGGTCATGTGGAGGGCCCTGAGCTCCAGGAAAGGGGCTGGCCTCCATGCAGACCACATGGCTCCTTGGAGACACATATATCCCTTTAGGAAAAGGCTCTGAGCAGACCCAGGATGGCTACAGGGTGAGCCTGGTGGGGGAAGCTGGGACCCCCAGACTCTGTCACACAGCTGGGACTCATAGGTGTGGGTTCCTGGAAGTCACCCAAACCCTCACTTCCTTGTCCATGAGGGTGCACATCCCCACCCACCCAGGTGCCAGAACCCATGCAGCAGTCCTCCGCCTAACACTGAGGTCCGAGGGTGCAGGTGCACATGACCTCGCTCCCTCACACCAGTACACAGGGTACTGCTGGGGTCTGCTCTCCTGCCCCTCCACATGGCAGACCCCACCCCACCCCTAGCACAGGCAAGGGGGGCTCTGGGGCTGGGGGGTGATAGAAGGGACAGGGGTCCTCCCTCTAGCTAGCCAGCCAGCTAAAGATCCAGGCCAGGAGATGTGAGCAGGTTGGGGGAGGCAGTGGAGGGCAGGTGGGGGAACAGTCAGGGGGCACTGAGGGGCAGGTGGCCACTTTCAGGAGTGCAGCAGGCCAGTCAAGACCACCCACCCACCCACAGCCTCCAGTGAACCCAGTGCCCGTGCCACTGGAGCCTCCAGTGAACCCACTGGGACATCTCACATTGTCCCAAATCACGTTTCATACAGACCTGGGGTTATCATCTCACGTCTGGGGCTGACCCCTCCTCTTTCCAGAACTTGGGGTGTCCCTGCCTTCTCCAGCCTGGTTCACTTCCCCTGACCTCCTTGGCTGGCGGCTCAGACTCTGCCTCACTGACCACAGCCTACTTCTGCCTGAATCCCCGCGAGATACTTGGTCTTGGGTTCTTCCTCTTTCCCAGGCTTGAAACTGCCTGGTGTCTCAGCAGGGCGGAAGGACCAAGTTCAGACCCCAGGAGGGCAGCCAGGAGCCTCTGCCTTGTCAGTGAGACGCAGGAGGGTCACCACCCGTGGGAGATGCCCAGGGCTACACACACAGCGTCCTCACTCCCACCCTCTGCCAAGAGCCAGGCAGAGTCTCAGGGCCCCCACAGGGCTGGCGCAGGAATCCTACAAGACTCCCGCCGGCCCTTCGCAGTCCAGGGGACCAGAACCTCTGGAGCTAGCCTGGTGACCCACAGACCCCAGATGCCACCTGTCACACGGTCCAATAGGGCTACAGGACAGGCACTGGAGCAGTTCCGGGAGGAGTTCCAGATCTGCACCCACTCCGCAGGACCCGCAGCCACATGTGGATCCCCGGTCCCAGCTACCCCCTCCCCCCCGCCCCCCCTCCCCCACCTCTCACAGGTGGGTGACACCTGGGTGAGCTGAGCGTGCAGACTGCCCCATCCGGCTGTGGCTTTCTCTGCTTTCCTCCCTCTGCCCCATGAGCCCATCCCTGCCCAGAGCCCCCATGAAGGCACCCCCAGGGCACAGCGCTGCCCATCCCTTCTCAGAGCCGGCACGCACACACCTGGGGCGCAGCGTGCCTCACCTGCAGCAGCCCCAGCGCAGGCAGCTGGCAGCGCCCCTCCAGCTCCGCGATGAGCTCGGCAAGCTGCGCGCTCTGCTGACCCAGGCGGGCGGCGCTCTCCCGCAGCGGGGGCAGGACCTCCAGCTCCTCCTCCTCCAGCCTCTGCAGCAGCCGCTGCTCCTCCTCTGCCAGCAGCCGGCGCAGCCTCTCGAACTCTGCCAGCACGTTCTGCCGCTGGCTCTCCACCATCTTCTGCAGGGTGAACAGGGCAGCTGAGGGCCCAGGGACCCCATCCATCCCCCACCTGGGGCCCCCACGTCCTGTCCAGTCCCCAGCCTCACCCTCCTGGGCGGGTTACACGCAGGGAGTCTTCCTCATACACAGCACGAGGCAGGGGCCCGCTTGCCTGCTGCCCCCACCCGCCCCCCCCCCCGACCTTGGGCACCTCGGGGCACCGCGCCACCTGCCTGCCACAAGGCACAGGTCTCCTCGGCCTGGGCCTGGAACAGCAGCGCGTCCTCCATTTGCTTCCGCAGATGCTCTAGGGACTTCTCCAGCTTACCCTACGGGAAGGTAAGGCCAGTGTGACCCTGGCTGGGTGGGCCCCATCCCCGCTCCAGTCAACCCAGCCAGGCATGACACATGGGACAGCCTCAAATTAACCTACGAGTCCCCTCCCCCCCAGCACCCTCCCCTGACTCAGTCCCCTTTCCTTCTCCAGGCCTGCTCTGGGCTCCCTGCAGGCCCCACACCTCTCCAACTGACTGCGCTCTCCCTCCAACTTCTAGATGGACTGAGGCCCGGGGAGGTGGTGCTTTGTGGGACCCAGCACCCCAGGGTGTGCAAATGCCAGGCACAGCCCTTTGGGGGCAGGTAAAGATGGTGTGCTGCACACCCCTAGCATGAAGGGTAGCTACCTGCTAGTACAGGGAAGGAGGTCAGAAGGTGCCAGCCCAGAGGGAGCCACTCTGGCACAAGGACTCTCTGGAGATGTAGGAAGAGCCCTCTGCCCTCCTTTCTGCCTCAAGGCAGAGCAGAAATTTCCCACAAGGGTGCCCTCCCTGTCTGTACCCAGAAGGGGATGGCAGTCATCACAATGTCTGTCAGACAGGACTGTGCCTGAAGGGACTTTATGACTCAGATAACCCTGACCTATCACTTGTTCCCCCCATATATTCCCTAGTTCCTTTCCCACAACTTACTGACCCTACAAGCCCTAATTCCCTTTCTTTTGCCTAGCCACTTCTCCCCAGTTTATCATCACCCTTTGTCAAAACAGAACATAATCCCATATCTAAAAGGGTTTTTCATTTTGCCTCTGTGAAGCTCTTGTGCCATAGAACATTTAAAAGACTGATAAAATTATGGGGCCCCTGGGTGGCTCAGTCAGTTAAGCGTCACACTTCAGCTCAGGTCATGATCTCAAGGTTCACGAGTTTGAGCCCTGCATTGGGCTCCGTGCTGACAGCTCAGAGCCCAGAGCCTGGAGCCTGCTTTGGAATCTGTGTCTCCCTCTCTCTCTGCCCCTCCCCTGCTCACCCTCTGTCTCTTTCTCAAAAATAAATAAAACATTAAAAAAAATTAAAAAAAATTTTTTTAATGTTTATTTTTGAGACAGAGAGAGACAGAGCATGAGCAGGGGAGAGTCAGAGAAAGAGGGAGACACAGAATCCGAAGCAGGCTCCAGGCTCTGAGCAGTCAGCACAGAGCCCGACATGGGGCTTGAACTCACGAACTGTGAGATCATGACCTGAGCTGAAGTTGGACGCTTAACCGACTGAGCCACCCAGGCGCCCCTAAAAAAAATTTTTCTTTAAAGGCTAATAAAATTATGTTTTTTTTCACTTGTTACTCTGCCTTTGTTAGCTTAATTTGCAAGCCTCAGTCACTGAACCTAACAAGTTGGACATAAAGCTTTGCCCTCCCCTACAATAGGAAGGGGTTTAAGTGCTGCCCCAAGAGGCTTTATCAGGCTAACCGAGAGGGGCCTCTGGAGAGCGGCATGGTCACTTTCTGCTCAGTGACAGGAGAGCACATTTGCTGGACCGACAAAAGGGGTGGGGCATCCACGTGTTGTGCCTCAAAGTGGAAGGCAAGACTTCAGGGGTCTCCGTCAGGACGAGCCCACAGATGCAGATCAGGATCCAAGTTTGTCCTGTTCGTTCTAGAACAGTGACAAACTGGCCAAGTACTGGTTCACGTGGCTATACCACGTCCTTGGAGCAAGCCAGCAGACGCTCTGGGCCATGAAGCACAACGCACACCAATCCAAACGTTGGCAAGGTGTCAGCTGTGTAGTCAATACCTGGGGTCCAGGAGCAAACACTCCTTAGGCCCAGTGAGGACCGCACATGGGTGTCTGCCCCGAGCTCTCAGCAGTCGGGCGAGGGCTGGCCTGGATTTTGAGGAAATGCGTTTCCAGAACAAAGCGGGGTGGATCTTGCCATGTCAGGTGGCACAAGTGGCTCCAAGCATCCCACTCGGAAAGCTTGAGGGCTGCGGGGACCTGGCACCTGCCTCCCAGGGAAATGGCTGTGTCCCCACCCATCCCAACCCAGTGATTCCTCAAATCTCATCTCCACCCCACAGCCCTGCCTCGCCCATGGCCCTCTGAGGGCTGAGCCCACTTCTGTCTACGCAAAGAACCTAAGGTTCTCTTCCTGCTTTCTCCTTCTCTGGGCTCCATTCCTGATTTTCAGGCCGGTGCCCCACTGGTGAATGGTTTCCTAGCCAGTAGGTCTGGGACAGGCTGCACACACACCCTGTGCCTTGTCCTTAGACCTCGGCCAGGAAGGTGCCAGCCTAGACCGGCTGTACAGGTACCCTGTGTCCCCTACTCACTGGCCACAAGGATGCTGGTGCAGGCTTGCTGCACTCAGACCCTGTTTCCCCTAGACCCCAGCCAGGATGGTACCGGTCTGGGACTGGCTGCACACACACCCTTAGACTCCCCCCCCCCCCCAAGAGGGTATCAGTCTCCATTGTTGCATGCGCACCCCTACAACCCGGCCAGGGTGCACCCCCAGCCAGGAGGATGCTGGTGTGGGCTTGCTGCACTCACATCCCGTGCTCCTTAGAACCCGGGCCAGGGTAACCCCGACAACCAGAGGGTGCTGTGTGAAGCCGGCTGCGTGCACTCCCTGCATCCGAGCCAGGAGCACACCACCCCCGGGATCCCGCCCGGGCCGAGCCCCCACCCCCGGGCCCCGACTCCAGCCGGGCCCCGCCGCGCACCTTGAGGTCGTCGGCCGCGTCCTGCAGCGGGCGCACGCGGTGCGTCCAGTGCTCCCCCGAGCGCTCACAGGCGGCGCACAGCAGGCGCAGCTCGTCGCCGCAGAAGGCAGCCAGAGGCTCGCGGTGCGCGGCGCACACGCCCTGCGGGACGGGCGACGGCGGGTGCAGGCGCCGCGCCATCTCGGCCATCTTGGCGAGCGGGCGGTTGGGCCGCAGGTTCCTCTGCGGGGACAGCTCGCGGCACTCGGGGCAGGCGTACGGGCCTTCGGGCTGGCCCCAGCAGCGCCGGATGCACTCGCGGCAGAAGTTGTGGCCACAGTCGGTCATCACCGGGTCGGTGAAGTAGTCAAGGCAGATGGCGCAGGTGGCTTCCTCCTGGAGGTTGGTGGACAGGTCGGGGGCGGCCATGGCGCCGGTCGGGCGGAGATGGGCGGCGCTCTTCGCCGGCTCGGGCGGTGTGGCCTCCGTCACCGAGACTCCGGGGAGCACTCGGAGACGCGGGGGCTCCAGGGACGCGCGGAGGAAGAGGCGCCAGGGCGGAAGCAGGAAGCAGCTGGTTTTTTTTTTTTTTTTTTTTTTTTTTGGAACAACCCGCTTTAGCTCCCGATTGGCTGAGGCCGGCCACGCGGCCCGCGGGCCCAACCGAATTGGAGGCTGCATGCCCGCTGACCTCGTGGCGTAGCCTCCGCTGTCTGCGCGCGCGCGCGCGTGCGCTCCAGGCTGTGGGTCACCTCTCCCTGGCGTCCCGGGAAGGACCCGTTGCAGGACCCGGGCCGGCGGGCGCCTCGCACGTTCGCTGGGTTCCCCGCACAGCACAGCGACTTCGAGAACAAGGGGAGCCTGAGGCCGCGGCGGCGAGCCCCAAGCCGTCTCCCGTGCGCCCCTGCGCCGGGCACGATCAGGATCAGTGCAGGAAGGGGCTCGGCCTGTAGGCACTCTGGCCTTAAGGTAGACATACACCGACTGGGATTCTGGGTGCCCGGCCTGGCGTAGGGCGGTTAATGCGCCTGAAACTGCGGGGGCGGAGGCCAGAAAGGACTCTCCTCCCACCACCACCCCCCTCTCCCCCCCGTTGACCCGTGATCCCTGCAGGTGCACCTTCAAGGCTGGACTGCTCTGAGGGTTTCAGCGATGCAGTTTGAAAAGTGTCATCTTCCCATGGTCCCCCCTTCCCCGTGACACCCGCGAAAGGTGCGTGCAAACGTGGAAGTTTTGGAAGACAAGGTGGGCCCTGCTCTGCGAGTCACAAGCAGCCCATGCGCAGGCAGCATCCCTGCGTGGGCGTGTGTCGAAGTGGGGGCTAAACACCAGCACCCCATGCTGCGTCGGGCACGGGAGGTCCCCACTTAGAATCGGCCCACTGTGAAACCCAGCGGTTTTCAAAGCCTTTATGACGCATGTGTGAATACAGTCTCTTGATATTTAAAGGCTTTAATCGCGATTACACTTCAGCTTTGAGAGCAGCCAGCCAGTGGCTCACAAGCGCTCCACCACCTTAGATATGTCTGGCAGGTGGCCTGCGCTGAGTGGAGCCACCTCACCTTCTGGAGAAACCAGGGACGCCCGCGCCCCCCTTCCCCCGGCCTGTGCCCCTATCCCTTCACCCACAGCGTCACTGTAGAGATGACCATCTGGCCTGATTTGGGGGCCCCCAGGCAGAAGAAGGGCTTCAGGGGGCCGGAGAATTGCAGCTGGGCGTAGGTGTGCAGGTGGGACCCGTCCTTCAGGTTGTAGAAGGACACCTCCCCCGCCTCGAAGTCCAGGAAGACCCCCATGTGGCTGGGGGGGCTCGGCCAGCGTGACAGGGGTTGGGGCAGATGTGCTGGGTGTGTACTTCTTCCCTTTGCACAGCTGCACCACCCAGAACCCATTTTCGGGGCACTTGGGGACCCTGTCCCTCCGGCTCACATTGTCCCTGCACACGCCCAGGGCCCAGAGAGCGTCACCGGTGAGGTTCATGCCCACCTCCCAATAGTGCCTGCCCGAGGAGAAGGTCTCCCGGCCCACGGCGCAGGGGTAGGCCAGGAACCGGTCCTTGCTGTGGAGCGCGCCCTCCAGTGGCGTGCTCAGGTAGCGCCTCTGGCGGCTCTCGTACAAGAGGAGGTAGGGGTAGGCGGTGGCGGGGTCCGGCACCACATCCTCTGCAGATGGAGGGAAGGGGGCAGCGAATCATCCCTGCTCTCCCTAACCACGCCCCAGGGCTGAGTCCAGCTGTACACCTGGGCCACTGGGGTCCCTCCCCCAACTGTCCATATTGGTGGTGCTAAGGAGCTGGGAGCTGGGGGGCCATTTGGGCACCTCACCGTGTGTCCCCCATAGGAACAGAAAGGGTACAGAGTGTGAATGTCCCATAAAGGACAGTCCCCCTGGCTGGGCCCCTGCTTACCTTGGAAACTCTTCAGCACCTCTATCTGCCCAGGGACCCTGCAGACTGTCCTCAGCACAGTTGGGGTGGCCTCTGGGTACTGTACACTCAGGCTGTTCCTCCTCCAGTGGACACAGGGTCATTGTCCCCTCTGACCCCACGCGGAGCCCTCCCTGCGCCCATCAGTGCCTCCCCTGCAGCTAGCCACGTACCTGCTCAGGAGCTCCTTCATGTCCTGCAAGACACAGAAGGAGGGAGATTGGCAAAGCCTCGTGAGGAATCTGGGGCGTTGTGCCTGCGTTTCTGGTCTGTAGTGCTAGAAAGGCTAAGATGTTTTCCCACAGCCCTGTGCCCACTTTCCAGAGTGTAACCCGGTCTTGGCTGCACATAGGAATCCTACGCGCTGGCCCAGCCAGGCCTCCTGTTCTCCCCACATAATGCCTGGGGACATGGAAGCTGTGCCAGTGAACCCATGGGTGGAATTGGGGGCACAGGGCAGGTGACCATCAATGTGCCTTTTGTAGTTCAGCATCACTGTGAGTGACAAAAAGGTCCACATGTTAGTTTGTAGATAGGTTGCTTTTTATAGAAGACAAAATGTTCCTCTGAGCTACGTAGCCTGAGCTACCATATAACCTGTCATCTAGAACAGGCCCCTTCCTGGGGACAAAACCCACAGAGGTCAGGACAACAGACAAAAACCTGGGCCTGAGCCAGGCAAATGGGACGGACGCATGGATTCCCTGCATGTGGCATTTGCTTCTCTTGTGGAAACATGCACACAGGAGTGTGTGCAATCTTATCTGTCGCTGTGGATTCCGTCCCTCCACATAGTTGGTGAATCACCCACTTGTTGGCCAACATAACCCCCTTCTTTCAGGGCCTCGGTGGGCCGGTCTGTCCTTGGAAGGCCAGCTGTGGCCTCTCGTGACTGCCATCCTGGGGTGCAATCACATGACTCCCTCCTGCCTGTGAAGTCGTGGGTGTCTATCTGGGCTGGTGTGTCTGTGCCCCACATCACCTCACTAATGACAGCCGCCCCCAGGCCACCTCCCTGGGCTAGGAAGGGAGGGGACACACATCTGCAGGACAAGAGCCTGTTATGGGCTGACTGGGCTTCAGATTCACACACTGGAGCCCCAGCCCGCAGGACCTCAGAGGGGGACCGTATTGGTGATTGGGTCTTTAAAGAGCCGATTTACGGTAAAGTGAGGTCACTAGGGTTGGACCCTAATTCCCTAACACTGGGGAGAGAGGCCTGGGGAGTAACCAGGCCTGCCTGCGCCTGGATCCCAGACTTCCTGCCTCCAGGACCAGGAGACAGTCCACTGTGTGAGCCACCTCCTGTGGTCTTTGTGAGGCAGCCTGAGCTGAGACAGAGCCTTCCCCTGTGTGTACTAGTTACTGCAGTCACCACCTGACCACACCTGGGCATGAGTCCCCCCCACCTGGGCATGAGTCCCCCCCCACCCAGATAGGTGAGCAGGGGTGCTGAGGTCTCACCTACCCCCCCAGGTGAGCAGGTGTACTGAGGTCTTCCCTACCCCCCCCAGGTGAGCAGGTGTACTGAGGTCTCCCCTCCCCCAGGTGAGCAGGGGTGCTAGGTCTCCCCTCCCCCCCAGATAAGCAGCTGTACTGAGGTCTCCCCACCCCCCAATATGAGCAGTGGTGCTGAGGTCTCCCCTCCCCCAGGATCAGGTGTACTGGGGACTCCCCTCCCCCAGGGAGCAGGGGTGCTGAAGTCTCCACTCCCCCAGGTGAGCAGAGTTGCTGAGGTCTCCCCTTCTCCCCAGGTGAGCAAGGGTCCTGAGGTCTCCCCCCCAGGTGAGCAGGGGTCCTGGGGTCTCCCCTCCCCCAGGTGAGCAGGTGTACTGAGGACTCTCCTCCACCCCCCAGGGAGCAGGTGTACTGAGGACTCCCTCCCAGGGAGCAGGTGCACTGAGGACTCGCCACACCCCCAGGTGAGCAGGTGTACTGAGGACTCTCCCCCACCCCCCCAGGGAGCAGGTGCACTGAGGACTCGCCACACCCCTAGGGAGCAGGTGTACTGAGGACTCTCCTCCCCCCAGAGAGCAGGGCGCCCCCTCACCTGCAACATCTGCAGTGGGCTGTGCTGGTTCTTGTCCTCCAGTTGGAGCAGCAGCATCTCCAGGGAGTGGCCCTGCCGCTCCAGGGTGGCAGAGCTCTCCCGCAGCCTGGCTCCCACCTCTTCGTCCTCAGTCTTCAGGGCCTGGAGCAGGCGCTGTTCCTCCTCCAGGAGGAAGAGGCCCATCTTCTCAAACTCCACCAGGATGCGCTGCCTCTGCTCCTTCACCTTCTCCTGCAGGAGCCGACGGTGGGGGAGGGGGGGATTGCGGGTGTGAAGGACCCCGGACCCGGGTCCACTCCCTTTCCCCGCCAGCCAGATGGGAGGGCAGCTCCTAGGACGCTGTAACCCCCCAGGGTCCTGGTGACCCACAGAGAAGAAGCTAGCCTAGCAGGGGAGGGAGCCCCTCTGTGGGGTCACCTGCTGAGCCCCAAGCAGCGGCACCCAAGCGTCCCTGCATCTCCAAGGCGGCCGGCCTGGGCTGGGCGTGTGTTCTGGATCCTGATTCTAGCAGGAATCCTGAGCTCCGGGTATGTGTTCGCATCCACACAGCTCTTGTGTGGCCTGTCCGAACCCACTGGGCTCCTGTGTGTGCACCCGGTCCCCGGGCACCTGCCTGCCACTCAGCCAAGGTCTGTCTCTCCCTGGCCTGCAGCCTCCCAGTCTTCATCATCTCCTCCCGAAGGTGCCCCATGTCGGCCTGCAGCTTCAGCTGTGAGACACATGGACCGCAGAGTGTGGGGTCAGAGGCCCTTACGCCCTGGCATCTGCCCAGTGCCCCCACCCCAGAGAAGGACGTGAGGGGGTCCTGGGGAAGAACACATGGCACCCGAGACATGCGCCTTGGGCAGGAGGGTTATTATGAGCTGGAGCCAATCAAGGATCAGCACTGCAGAAATAGACCTTCTCAGGGCTCCCCTTAACTGAGTAAAGGCCAGAGAAAGAGGAGGGCCAGGGGTCTCATCCCAGGAAGGTTTATGGCCCTACAGGAAGGTGGCGAGCTGGTGCCCCGATGCATGTGCACTAACAACCCTTCTCTTCCGTGAGTTTCCCTATATTTGCTTTCTGCTGTGCTTGGCACATGTCTCCAAGCCCACATGCTGAATACGAACCCCCAGCGTGGAGTGAGGAGGTGGGGCTCCTGGGGGGCAATCAGGTCACGAGGGTGGCGCCCCCAGGAATGGGATTAGTGTGATCATACAACAGACCCCACAGAGCTCCCCGTCCAGTGAGGACAGGGAACCAGGATGAGGGCTCTCAGCCCATGGTGCTGGAGCCCTAACTGCACGGACCTGGGGCAGGGCCTCCAACAGTGTGGACTCCAGGCCACCAGCTTTGTGGACGTTTGGGCCGTGCATTATGGGGGCTCTTGTCCTGCCTACTACATGTGCACCAGGACGTCCCTGTGACCCACCTTGTACTCTTGCACGGCCTCCTCGACCGGGACCACCCTGTGGGTCCTGTGTTCCTGGGCCTCCTTGCAGACGACACAGATGGGGATCTGGTCGTCCTCACAGAAGAGCTTCAGCAACTCCTGGTGCTCTGCACACAGGTCCCTGCTCTGGAAGCCCGGGTGCTGCCGCGCCATCTCAGCCACTTTGGTCAGCAGGCGGTTGGGCCGCAAGTTCCTTTGCGGGGACAGCTCCCGGCACTCGGGGCATGGGAAGGAGCCCTTCCGCTTCCTCCCCCCTTTCCTGCCTTTGGCCTTCTCCCAGGTCAGCCGGATGCACTCGCGGCAGAAGTTGTGGCCACAGGAGGTCATCACCGGGTCCGTGAAGTAGTCAAGGCAGATGGAGCACGTGGCCTCCTCCTGCAGCTTTCTGGCAAGTTCCAAGGCATCCATGCTTCCTGGGCAGGGAGTGGAGTGTCCCTCACATGCTCCTTGATCCTCTCCACCCCAAACCCTTGTCTGTGGCCGGCCCCACCCACTGTAGGGAGAATCTTGCTAGGTTGCGTTAGAGCGTCCCCCCAACCCCCCACCCCCCACATGATGTCTGATCTGGCTCCTCGCCTCCCACTGACCTATCTACAGCAAGAATCCTGTTTGGCCAGTTTGGCAAGAATCTCCCTCTCAGAGATTTTTCATCACTAACCCCCACTTCCCCTGAACCGCCATAAATCCCCACTGGTCCACCCTATACTGAGTTGAGCCAGTTCTTTGCTGGGATCTCTCATCCCCTATTACAGTAATCCTGAACAAAGTCTGTTTTTACTGTCCTGACTACGTGTCAGCTCTGGTGTTCTGCCACATGGTGCAGTGCAGAAAAGACACCTGGTGTGCGTGAGTGCATGCACAGACATGCACACACACAAGAGCACACACACGAGAGCAAGCACACACACATGTGCACATATGCACACACACAAGAGCGCACCCATGCGCACACGCGCACATATGCACACATACACATGCACAGAACATACACACACACGTATACACATATGCACAAAAATACACACACATGCATGCTTGCACACATACGTGCACAAATGAACGCAGAAACATACACACGTGCACACACATGCACATGCGCGCACAAGCAGACATACACATACACACGCAATGCAAACATGCACACACATGCACATACATGAGAGCACACACGCACATGCGCACATATGCACACATACACGAGAGCACACATGTGCAGAGAACATATATGCACACACGTGTGCGCGCATGCACAGAACACACAGCACACATGCACACACAAACGCGCACAAATACACATGTATGCACACATGTGCGCACATGCATGCACACACACACAAATACATGTACATGTGCGCAGATGCACACATGCACACACAGAGACATACACATGCACACACATGCACACATACAGTCTCACAAGCACACACACAAATACACACATGCACACACATGAGAACACACACATACACACACACGGTCACACACGCACACACATGCACACGCACACACATGGTCACACGCAAGACATACGTGCACACACACGAGAGCATACATATGCACACACAGTGCACACATGCACACAAATACACATGCACGCACACACGTATATGCACACACACGGTCACTCATGCACACACATACATGCACACATACATGCAAATATGCACGCAC
The DNA here is from genome assembly GCF_024362965.1 of Panthera pardus. Taxonomy (NCBI): domain Eukaryota; kingdom Metazoa; phylum Chordata; class Mammalia; order Carnivora; family Felidae; genus Panthera; species Panthera pardus. The sequence continues at coordinate 2,490,214 of NW_026526654.1, forward strand.
ACACGACAGCACACCCACATACGGCCACACACATGCACACATGTACGTACATACGAGAGCACATACACGCACACACATGCACACACACATTGAGAGCACACGCACAGATATATATGCACACACATGAGAGCACACACATACACACTCGCACACATAGTCTCACAAGCACACACATACATGCACACACAGTCACACACGCACACACGTACATGCATACATGCATGCACACATGAGACCACACACATACACACATGCACACACATGGTCACACTGGGTGTGGCTGTACCCCTGACCCTATGCCAGGGAGGTCCAAAGCCCCCTCTGCAGGTCACAGGGTGTTATTCGAGCCCTGTTAGGGGATTGGAACATCATTTCTGGACTTTACTATCCCAGCTCCTTTCTCTGCAGTCATCTGCAGTGAGCAGGGCTGGATGCCTCAGGCCTCCCACGTCCCAGACCCTGGTTCAATTTATCTGGAGCTGTCTCTGCAGACACTGTGAGGTCAGGGTGTCCCTCTGCTCTCTCCACCCTAAGGGGCATTGCTGCCCACCCAACAGAAACGCGGGCCAGCAGGGCAAGCTGGTGGGCTGGGGGTCTGACTCAGGATGGAGGCGACACGCCCAAGGACCCCAGGTCAGTGAGGATGGACAGGCCACCCTCCATCCGAGAATGCTTTTCTGTAAAGGGACAAAACCAGTTCACCCGTCTGGTCCCAGGCTGTAACCATCCTGGAAGCTGTGTCTGCTACAGGGGCAGCGCACGAAGTCCCCACCAGAGCCTCAGCGCACAAGGGGTGACGTGCCGCCTGCCCCCTCCCTGGAGGGACCGGTACTCACCACCGGGAAGGGGGCCACAGGCCGCGGTCGTCCTCAGCCACGCGCGCAAATAGCGCCCTGGAAAGCCTGCGTTTGCGCAGTGAAGACCATGGGGCGGTGGTCACAGGGGGCTTGGGGGCCCCCGGGGGTGCTGGGCTTTGTGGCGTCAGCAGGGGCGGGGGCAGGGGCGGCGTGGGGGGGGCGCTAGTTATCAGGTGGGGGCAGGGGATGGGGGCGGGAGGCTTTGTGGGGCGGGTTGTCAGGAGCCTGGGGATGAGGCGGGGGCCAGCGCAGAGTGGGTCAGGGGTGGGACGGCGGCGGTTTTGGCAACCCAGCCGGGGGGAGGGAAGAGGGATGATAGAGATTGCAGGGGCAAAGGCCAGTGGGGGGTAATCTTTCTGAGAGGGAAAAGAGGGTTGCAGGCAGGGGGGAGGTGGGGAAGGGGCAAGGGGTGGATCCACAATGGGGAAGAGATGAGAGCAGAAGACAGAGCAAGTCTGGGCTCTCCGCGGCGTGGAGGGGGGGAGGTGCGGGAGGTGAAGGGATCGCTGGGTGCGGGTGGGGATGAAGTGGGGTCGCTGGAGGAGGCAGCAGGGCGGGCGACCCTCTCACAACAGCCCCACCTCTCCGGTGGTGACTTCGCTAGTGCTCAGAGCCGGGTCCAGGGGAGGGGGCGTCGTCCAGATCCCCGGTTAGGAAAGGAGGATCATATCGGACGGGCACTGGGAACGGTCGACCCCTTGGGGTCCGGCCCCCGCCCGGAGGTTGCTTCGGCGGGTAGCTGCCCCCAACCCGGACCTAGAGCTCGCTGGTGGCTGAGCACCCCCAAGTCCTAGGGTCTGGGGGACCCGACAGATGAGGAAATTGAGGCTGGGCCAGGGCAGGAGGGCGGGGAAAACAGGCATGTGGCTGTAGACGCACAGGACCAGGACAGGCTGGGCGCTCACCCTGTTTATGTGCGCCTGGGCCTGGGCGGTGCAAGAGGCTCCAGGCGGGCAGCCTGATGCTGATTCTAATCCCCCCTCCCAGAGCCACGACCCCTCTGCTGCCCTTTCCATCAGCTGGGGCGTTCTGGGCGGAGGGTGTCTTTCCCTTCAGGGAACAGAATCATGGAATGTTCAAACCTTGAATAAAAAGGTGTCAGGAAGACCCACAGGAGAGCAACGAATCCCGTGCATAAAGTGCCCAGATGAGCCTTTTACCACGTTTGATGTATCTGGCCTGTTGTTTTGTCTGCGGGGAGACAGAGCACAGGCAGGGGAGGGTCAGAAAGAGAGGGAGACACAGAATCTGAAGCAGGCTCCAGGCTCTGAGCTGTCAGCACCAGAGCCCAATGCGGGGCTCAAACCCACTAGCTGTGCAATCATGACCTGAGCCCAAGTCAGACGTTTAACTGACTGAACCACCCAGGCGCCCCGAACGTTGTGTTGTTTAAGCAAACCCCAGACAGCACTGGATTCATCTTTTGCCTCCTCCAGACAATACCTGGAGGAGGACAGACAGAATGACAGGACAAAAAACTACCTTACTGTGTATCCTTGGGGAACCAGAAAAGGTTAGAAGGGGTGTGAGTTTCATGCGCACCTTGGGAGGGGGACAGGTAGCCTTTGTGGGGAAAACAGGTTCCTTTAGGAAAGGCAAGTGGGTTTTGGGGGAGAACAGGAGATAAGCTTTGTCTCCACAGCTGCCAGTGGTCTTTCCGTCTCCTTGGGGATGGAGAGGTTTCCAGCAACCTCGTTTCCAGAACTTGCTGCTTTTAGTCAAACAAGAGAAGCCCCAAGGCAGCTTTCTTTTGCATCTGTTGAATCTTAAGTGACTTTGTCTTAAAATAATGTGGCAGTTCTGGGGTCCGGAGTGGCCCCCACACTTCCCACACATCTCCAAAACTGGGTTTCTTACATAACCACCATTGACTGTCATTCCTGGGAACTCCTTGCCAAGGAAGGTTTGCTTTAGAGCTGAGCTTTGTAAGAGGGCTACACAGTGGGGACTCCCTAGGTCTTCTTCAGGGAGCTTTAATTCAAAAAAAATTTTTAATGTTGATTTATTTTTTTTTTTGAGAGAGAGAGAGAGAGAGAGGGAGAGAGAGCACTAGTTGGGGAGGGGCAGAGAGAGAGGGAGATACAGAATCCGAAGCAAACTCCAGGGTCCAAGCTGTCAGCACGGAGCGCGACGCGGCGCTTGAACTCACGAACCGTGAGATCATGACCTGAGCAGAAGTCGGATGGTTAACCAACTGAGCCATCCAGGCGCCCCTAATTTTTTTTAATGTTTATATTTTTGAGAGAGAGAGAGAGAGCGAGCACAAGTGGGGGAGGGACAGAGAGAGAGAGAGAGGGAGGCAGAGGATCTGAAGTGGGCTCCAGACTCTGAGCTGTCAGCACTGAGCCTGAGATGGGGCTCGAACTCAGGAACTGTGAGTTCATGACCTGAGTCGAAATCAGATACTTAACCGACTGAGCTACCCAGGGGCCCCTCCCCCGGGGAGCTTTACACAACTCTGTGCAGGAGCAGCTCGGAATCTCTGTGGAGGGATCTGGCACCACTATTTTTTTTTAACATTTATTTATTTTGGGGAGACAGAGATAGACCACGAGCAGGAAAGGGGCAGGGAGAGAGGGAGACACAGAATCCGAAGTGGGCTCCAGGCTCTGAGCTGTCAGCACAGAGCTTGACGCGGGTCTCAAACTCATGAACCATGCGATCATGACCTAAGCCAAAGTCGGATGCTTAACCGACTGAGCCACCCAGGCGCCCCTGCACCACTATTTTTAAAGCTGTCAGAAAGCCTCTCACTGTCAGAAAAAATACAATAAAAAACAAGAGGTTTGGTTCTCTCTGTTGAAAATAAGAGACTTCCTTTTCCTGGTGCTTTTGAAATGCATCCTTTCAATGTCTGAAGAAGGGACTGGGAACACGTGGTGGGTGGTCTGATTGAATGTTCATTCGACAACAAAATTGTTTTCTTTGTTTGTTTCTCTCTTTGTTTCACTGGGTTGGGAGCAAATTTCATTGCATTTCATTATATTTCCCCAGCATTAACATGCTGCCACAGTTGTGAACCAGGTTGGTTTAGAGCATGATCTGATTTACCTAAAGATTTTGATGTTTGGTTTCTATCCACATTTGCCACTTTTAGTCAGAGGAACAGAAACACAAAATTAAAGTATGAAAGGAAATATAAAGTTTCAAATGATGATTTTTGTGCATTTGTAGTGTTTAGTCTTTAGGGCTTCTGAGGTGTAGGGAAAGGAAATCTTTCTACCCTCTTAGATTCTTACTCCGAGGTCTGCAAATTAAACTGACAAAGACAGAATAACAGAAGAAAAGCCTATGAATTTGATTTAATGTTATTTTTTTATGTGCATGGGGCTTCATAGAAAAGAATTGAAAAACCCAGAGCAACAGACTTGGGGGTCTGTATGCAATTTTAACAAAGGGTGATATATTGTGCAGAACTGACAAAAGGGAGTTTGGGCTTCTTTGGATGTTAAATCGTGAGAAGGTAAATATATGTGGGGGAAACCAACTAAAAAGGGTTATAGTAAGGTTTTTCTTATGCAGATTCATCTCCGTGCTGCCTCCATCTCTGGTAATAAGGTCATTCTCCGTTTCCTTCACAAAGGGGATTTATGCCCTGCTTTTAGGCAGATAGAAAAAGAGCAGAAAGCCCATCCTGTGCTCAAAATAACCCTTATGCCAAAGTGGAATGTTCAGGGGTGACATATTTTGATTCCCTGACATATTTGATCTGAGATACACAGAGCTGGTTACTAGGTAAAGGTGGTAAAGGCATTTTATTCAGCAAGAATGGAAAGATGCTCTTTTCACTTCAACTGAGCTGAACTCTGAATGCAGCAGAGACAGCTGGAGGTTTCTACCAGTGAGTGAGAGAGGGGCTCAGCCCTAACAGGCTACTATAGACAGGGTGGCTTATAAATAACATATTTTGCATAATTTTGAAGGCTGGAAAATCTGAGATCAAGGTGCTGCTAGATTCAGTATCTGGTGAAAGCCTAATTCCTGGTTTGTGGGAAGTGTGTTCTCATTGTGTCTTCACTGGTGGATGGGGCAATGGTGCTGCTGTCTGGAGTCTCTTTTATAAGGCACAAATGTCACCAGTGGGGGCTCCACCCTCAGGACCTCATCAGCTCCCAAAGACCCTGCTTCCAAAACCCACAACACTGGCAGTTACGTTTCAACATATGAATTTTGGAGAGACACAAACCTTTAGTGGGTGGCATTGGGTTTTCAATATTCTTACTCAGGCGGGTCAAGGATATACAAAAATGTCAGAAGTGGGGGGTGAGGGGGGTGCCTGGGTGGCTCAGTTAAGCATCTGACTTCAGCTCAGGTCACGATCTCGTGGTTCGTGGGTTTGATCCCCTCATCAGTCTCTGTGCTGAGAGCCCAGAGCCTGCTCGGGATTCTCTTCCTCTCTCTCTGCTTCTCCCCCACTTGTGCTTTCTTTCCCTCTCAAAATAAATTTTAAAACCTAAAAAAAAAAAAAGATGGGGGGTGAGGAACTTACTCAGACATCAAGCGTCAGGGCAGGGTGAGATCTATCACCAGGCAGACTCAGCAGGATTCTTACTATAGCTGGGCTCTGCTGGGATGGGCACAGAAGTCCACGGGTGAGGTCCCACAGGTGACTCGTGGAGAAGAGAACTCAAGGGGGCCTGGCTGGTTTGGTCAGCACTGAAGCATGAGCTGAACGCCCTCAGAGCTGTGATGTGGGATGTAGATGGGGAAGCTGGAGGGCCATTCCCCTTCCCCTCCCCCTCCTGACACAGCAGGACCCTTCCTGCAGGAACCCTCACAATGGGCATCTGGCTCCTGGAGAGCGACATGCTTTTCTGTCCTGTACCAGGAATCTGGGGGGAGCGGCCTTAGGTCAAGTGCCGGCAACCCTGCAGCTTCAAGGCGGGGTTCTGGCTTTTCCTTTGGAAACCACACAGAGTCATCCTTGTCTTCTTCTACCTCGTGTAGTCCCTCAAATATCTGCAGGTCTCAATTTTGTGGCTCACCCTACCCCACCCCGTTCCCCCTGTCCCCTGCCTACCAGATTGTAGCCCCCTACCTGCATTGCTGTCACCATTTCTTGCAGACCCTGGTTTCCAAATTTCTTGCTAACATGATTGTTTTTATCTGCAGTTACCACAGAACCAGCTGTATCTGTGAGGATTCTGTGGCAGAGGCACACAGTTCTGCATCCTGGAGGCTCACCACAGCAAGGGTTGTTTCTCACACTCACTATATGGGCACCAGGGACCTTGTAGGGGAGGAGGGAGATCTTTTCTTCTACCCTCTTATCTTCTGTACCTGGGGTCTGTGAATTAAGGTGACAACAGCCAGATTAATAGAAGAGAAGGCATACAGATTTTATCTTATGTTTGCAATGTTATGTGTATGGGCCTTCACAGAAAGGAAGCAAAAACACAAATTGGCTTATGGGTGACAGGTTGTGGAGAAGTAACTAGACAAAGGAAAGGGGATTGGGGCTTCTGGAGGTGAATTGTAGGAGGGTGTCTGGGAAACTTGAGGGAGGAACCAATGATAGGTAAGCGTTGTTTACACAGACTCATCTCTGTCCCATCTCTGGTGATAGGAGCTCACCCTCTTTCTGGTACAGGAGAGGGGGCACCTTTGCCAATGGAAATTTCCTGACCAAATGGGGATTTTTGCTTTGCTTTTAAGTGGAATAGGTGGGAGGGCAGAGAGCTCCTCCTGTGTTTGCTGTTTCTCAATTGCCTTCAGCTAAAATCATCAGGATGCCGAGGTGGTGTATTTTGGGGTAGCATAGCCCCATTTCCCTCAGCCTCTCGGTGATCATACGGCAACACATCCTCAGTCAGGAGGCCAGTTCACAGCCTCTACCATGTGACGGGGGTCACCAGCTCTCAAAGCCAGTGACTCTAGAAAATGCGGGAAGGTTGCTCCTCTGGCTTAATGAGACCCCCGATGAATCTGAGCCATTGGGACCCGAGGCCCAGGGCTCTGCAGTGATGGCTGGCAGTGTCTGTTTGGGCCTCTGCTGCCTTAGCAGGTGGTGACAGCCTCCCCAGGACCATGTCTCAGCTCCTTCCCATATCCCAATCCAGGCAGCTGAGACCACGGGGGCTTTCCTGTTTTGGGGTCTGATGTTATCCTTTCCTGGGTAACCATCTTCTGTATGTGCCCTTCTGTCCACTGTGCACCCTCTGCCCCCTGGGTAGCACCTGTCTTTCTTCTTGGGGACGGGTCAGGGGACCGTCAGAGGGAGTTCCTGGTGGGGTCCATCAAACAGGGAGAAGCAGGAGGGCAGTGGACAAAGCCTAGAATCCAGGTCCCAGCTTCCTGGGCCAGCTTCACATGACACTAAATGGCATGACCAACAGCCCCAGAGTCTCAGCTTCACCCACCAGAACAAGAATAAGGCAAGTCTCTCTTGCCCCCAAATCTAGAAACCTCTGTCTAGTGGGAGGGAGAAAAACAACTAATTTGAGTGCTGATTTTAATTGTGATGATAGCATATCAGTCAGCTTGGGCTGCATAACAAATACCACAGCCTGGATGTGTATTGTCACACATACATTGTCTCCCAGGCCTGGAGGCAGGAAGTCTGAGACCCAGGTGGTGGCGGGGCTGGTTTGTCCCCAGGTGTCTCTCCCTGGTGTGTAGATGAGCCTGCTGTGAAAAAATGCACTTCTGTGTGTTTCTTGTACTTCCTTTAAAAAAATTTTTTTTTAGTTTTTATTTATTTTTGAGAGAGAAAGAGACAGAGATAGAGACAAAGACAGAGTGTGAGCAGGGTAGGGGCAGAAAGAGGGAGACACAGAATCCGAAGCAGGCTCCAGTCTCTGAGCTGTCAGCACAGAGCCCGACGCGGGGCTTGAACTCACAAACTAGGAGATCGTGACCTGAGCTGAAATCAGATGCTCAACTGACTGAGCCACCCAGGTACCCCTCCTCTGACACTTCTAATCACCACATATATGTAGGGGGGAGGGAGGGGTTCTTTCCCTACACCCAGCAAGTCTGCGACAGCAGATGGGGGCGGGGGTCCTACAGCACAACTCAGTTAGGACACTATCTATGTGGACTCTGCTCTGGCCCTGTCCACATGGAGTCAGCATCAGACCCCACAGGCTGAGCCCCACAAGACCACCCCCACTTCAGACGCCAATCCCAAGTCCAGATGTCACCTGTGCTCTGACCCACAGGCGACAGATCAGAGGTTCCCACGGGCCCTCCTCGGGTTTGATGTTCTGGAGGGGCTCAGAGACTAAGGGAAATGTTTCACTTGATAGATTCGTGGCTTATTACAGAAGAAATTAAAGCATATGAATCAGCAGCGTGATCTGGATGGATCCCGCCTGCAGGAGCTGCTGTCCCCATGGAGTGGAGAGAGCACGACCCTCCCAGTATGTGGATGCATTCTTGTTCCCCAACCCAAAAGCCCTCTGAACCTTATCCTCCTAGGTTTTCATGGGGGCTTCATTGTACAGGCATGATTGATTAACCCATTGCCCATTGGTGATTGACTCCTTCTCCCCTCCCCAGAGGTCAAGAGGCGGCACTGAAGCCTCTAACCCTTTGGTCCCATGGTTGGGTCCCCCAGTCACTAGCCACCATCCCTGGGGGCTTTCCAAAGTCACTGCAACAACACAGATACAGGAGCCTGTTATGGACATCATGACATCCATCATTCTCATTACAGAAAATTCCAAAGGTTTTGGGAGCTCTATGCCAGGCATGCAGAGGGAGACCAAATATGTCTCATTATCAATCACAGTATCACAGCCATCCTCTTCCCGTGTCCTCATACGGTCGCCCGTCTGTGTGTGTCTGTGTCCTATCCTATTATAAGGACACTGGTCCTAGGGGTTAGGACCTACCATAGTGACCTCATTTTATCTTAACACCACTTTAAAGGCCCCATTTCCGGGGCGCCTGGGTGGCGCAGTCGGTTAAGCGTCCGACTTCAGCCAGGTCATGATCTCGCGGTCTGTGAGTTCGAGCCCCGCGTCAGGCTCTGGGCTGATGGCTCGGAGCCTGGAGCCTGTTTCTGATTCTGTGTCTCCCTCTCTCTCTGCCCCTCCCCCGTTCATGCTCTGTCTCTCTCTGTCCCAAAAATAAATAAAAAAAAAAAACAAAAAAAAACCAAAAACGTTGGAATAAAGGCCCCATTTCCAAACACAGTCTCATTCTGAGGTCCTGGGAGTTGGACTGCAGCACAGGAATTTTGCAGAGTTTGGGGGTACACCCAATTCGCCCCATAACAGGGAGTGGACACACTTGGGCATCCCCTTAGTGGGACTTTCTGATGTGATTTTCTGGGAACCCTCTGGTCTGGGAACAGACATTCTTATGCCCAGGGCTTGTGGCCCAACTCAGGGTGGATATGCACACCTGAGTCAGGGACTCAAATGAAGGTATTATGTCCTTCAAAAACCGCAGGACAGGCTCAGTGGGATGTCTGGAGATCTCAGGCAGTAGGGCTGGCAGATGACCAGGAGCCATCTGCTGGTTTGTAACCCCCTGGGGAGCTCCCCAGGTGCAATCTGGAATGGGTCCCTGGACTCGGAAGGCAGGGGGACATCCAAGAGAGAGGATGGCAGGAGGCAGCTGTGGTAAGCAAAGGGAACTTACACCCAAGGCTTGTCTTGGGGGCCAGCAAGACAAATAGATCCCCACACAGGCCCACCAGATCTGAAACACTTATAAAGGGGCCTTAACTGGACTCAGCCACGTATATCACATAGCTGTTTTCAACACCACATCAGCATCTCAAGGCTCTATCTCGGAGCAGCCTCTGGGAGTGGGAAAGGCAAATGGGAGCCACATTCCTAAGACAAGGGGTGGAAGTGAGGGGCCTCTGAATGCCTGGGGCCAGCTCTCGGGTCAATCAGTGGTCATGTGTTTTTTTTTTTTTTTTATGTTCATTTCTTTTGAGAGAGAGAGTGTGTGTGCATGAGGGGCAGAGAGAGAAAGGGAGACAGAGAATCCCAAGCAGGCTCCACGACGCCAGTGTAGAGCCGGATATGGGGCTCGGACTCCCGAACGGTGAGATCATGACCAGAGCCAAAATCAAGAGTCAGATGCTTAATCAGGTGCCACGGTGGTTGTGTCTTTTGATGTCATTCCCCAACATTGTCCTTTAAGAAGAGTCAGGGGTGGGGGGCCCCTGATTCCTCCTGACTCCCTAGTCGGGAAGCCCAGCCTGCTCCCCACTCTGCCCCAGGCCCAGTGCAACCCCAGCTATTTATGTCCCATGTCCTTCTGGAGTGCCAGCCCCACAGGGCTGTCCTTGAATGCACCTGCTGTGCCCTCCTTTCCATGACGGCCTGTCATGGGGGTCCTGAACCAGCACTCTTGTGTCCTCCACGGATTGCTGGAATCCACGTGGCCCATCCTCTTCTTTCAGTGTGGCACTTTTTGTGTGTGTGTGTGTGTGTGCTGGCAATATTTTAGGCACTGAGGATCCCTCCTGCTCCCCCCCCCCCACCAAATTAGGGCATATATTCACAGCCCGTAAGGAGCATAAGGAGAAAGATTCATTTTACTAAGCAGTAAATGCACACACCGGAATACAGTATGCATGAGGTATGACGAATGAGAAAAGGAACATCGCTGGCCCACGGGATATGTCTGAACCACCATGTGCCCCGTCCTGCCCCTTCCCCACCATGAACCATCTCGATTTATCAGAGCCTAGCTTTTTCTCATCAATTCGAGCACGTGTGTGTGTTCTTGTCTCACAGGTGTCTGTCTGGGTAGTCCCACTCTGACCCCCAGCCAGCGATCCTGTCCAGGCCTACCTTCCTTCATTTAGTTTTACAACTTCTGTCCCTGAGGGGTGCATGGGTGGCTCAGTCTGTTAAGCATCTGACTTTGGCTTAGGTCACGATCTCATGGTTCATGAGTTTGAGCCCTGCATCAGGATCTCTGCTGTCAGCACAGAGCCTGCTTCAGATCCTCTGTCCTCTCTCTCTGCCCCCCCCCATTGTGTTTTTTCTCTCTCTCTCTCAATAAACATTAAAAAAATAAAATATTTAATCTGTATAAACCATTATAAAAAAGTGGGGCACCTGGGTGGCTCAGTCGCTTGAGCGTCCGACTTTGGCTCAGGTCATGATCTCACGGTTCCTGAGTTCAAGCCCTGCATCGGACTCTGTGCTGACAGCTCAAAGCCTGGAGCCTGCTTCAGATTCTGTGTCTCCCTCTCACTACCCCTCCCCTGCTTATACTCTGTCTCTCAAAAGTAAATAAACATTAAAAAAATATTCATGAGGCACCTGGGTGTCTCTCAGTTAAGCGCCTGACATTGGCCCAAGTCATGATCTCACAGTTCGTGAGTTTGAGGCCCACATGGGGCTCTGTGCTGACAGCTTGGAGCCTGGAGCCTGCTTTGATTCTGTGTCTCACTCTCTCTCAAAAATAAATAAACATTAAAAAATTTGAAACAAATATTCATGCAATTGTGCACTTCAGATGACAGCACTCCCGCGATGTGCATATATATGTGTTTGCTGAGGGATCCCAGCTACACCACAAGTGAGGCAACTCCTGGCACGTCCTGCCCCTGTGCTGTCTCCCTTTCCCACTTTTCCCATGGTCCTCTCTCTCGTACCCTGCCATGCTGCGAGGGTGCCAGAACGTTCTCTGGAGAGCAAGGAGGCTGTGTCTCCCTTGGCAGTGGCTCTGCCCAGATCAGATCTCCTGAGGGTGGTTTTGTGCAGAGGGTTTGCTCAATGAGGAACCGCCGCCACTCCCCCCAACTCACACCCCCCCACCCCTCCCACCCCTGCTGCAGGGACACAACCACAGGTTCAGATAAGTGTGTGGGAAAGGCTTCCTTCACTATCCATTTATATGACTGTGAGGGATGTCAGTTACTTTCTTCCTTTATCATCACTTCTTTGTTTTTCTTTGCTCCTCACCTCTGGTCCTCGGGCAGAACATGCTCTGTCAGAGTCTGTTCTGGAACAGAACAGAATGACGTGGACCCGCCCCGTTCCCCCACCCCATGGTCTTCCATCATGATATGTAGCCTATCCTGCCAAGGACACATCATCTGCATGGTTTCCCATCATCTGGGTTTCCCCAGATGTAGCTAGTTGCCCAGCCCCAGGTCATATGGTAATGTGGGGAAGGGCATGGAGGGTTAGCTCTCCCGCATTGGAAAAACCCTTGCCAAGAAAAGGGACTTGTGAGCACAGTAAAGACACAGTGGCCAGACTTGGATTTACTTAGAAGGAGCCTAGCATTGAAGGTTAGCACTGATTTTCAAGCCAGAACATGGGCTTCCCTGAACACTGTAAGCTTGTGTACATCCTAAAACTTCAGGATTCTTCTCAACATTCAAAACACACTTCCGCGTGTGCTACTTTCATTGAAGCTTTTGAATTAAGTCTAACGGATAACAAACTGGGTCTGAGGTTGGAAAATGCACCCTTGCACACAGACAGCATTGGGCTGTCACGCAAACACGTTCACACCAAGTGTTTCTCCGTCTGAGCCTTCACTCAGCTAGGAGGACCTTGGAAGTGTAGGCTGGCCATCTGCAGGTCACCAGCACTGGCCAGCGACTGGGTTTTACCAACTTTAAAAACAAAATTTATTTTAAAGTTTGGTTTTGAAAGAGACGGTACATGAGTAGGCACGGGGCAGACAGAGACACAGAATCTGAAGCAGTCTCCAGGCTCTGAGCTGTCAGCACAGAACTCAATGCGGGGCTCGAACTCACCAACTGTGAGATCATGACCTGAGCCCAGTTGGACATTTAACTGCCTGACCCACCCAGGAGCCCCACCCAGGAGCCCCTAGAGTTCTATCAACCTGAAATTTTAATCATGAACATGCTTGTGCGGTGCCTGGATGGCTCAGTCGGTTGAGCAGCCAACTTCAGGTCAGGTCATGATCTCTCGGTTGGGGAGTTCGAGCCCCACACCGAGCTCTCTGCTGTCAGCGCAGAGCCCGCTTTGGATCTTCTGCCCCCCCTTTTTGCTACCCTCCCCCTCCCCCACTCACACTCTGGGTCAAAAATAAACATTAGGGGAACCTGGGTGGCCCATTCAGTTAAGCAACTGACTTCCTCTCAGGTCATGATCTCGCGTTTGAGTTCGAACCCCGCATCAGGCTCTGTGCTGACAGATTAAAGACTTGAAGCCCCTCCCCTGCTCATCCTGTCTCAATAATAAATGTTAAAAAAATTTTAAATAAAAAACATTAAAATAAAACCAAACATGCTGGCACCCAGTGGGAAAAAGCCCTCCAACCGCATTCTCTAGGTAGCCCTACTCTGGTGGGCTCCTCTCCACTCCACTGTTGGACTTATGGGTAACCACCCCGGTTGTTAGGGTTTTCATTTGGTTAAACCCCCGCATGAACCCTAGGGAACACAACCAGCTAACTGGAAGCTAAGGAAGCTGGAACCAGCCAGAAAGAACCCCAGATTGGCACAGCACCCTTTGTGGACTGGTGGTGGCTCTGAAAAGAGCCTTTAGGGGGAGAGTGACGACTCAGGGCTTGGCGGCCCACACATGCGCGTGGCGCTTAAGCGCGCTCCCCGCGAATGCGGCGTGCCAACTGTAGGTCTTTGGGCATGATGGTAACGCGCTTGGCGTGGATGGCGCACAGGTTGGTGTTCTCGAAGAACCCCACCATGTAGGCCTCGCACGCCTCCTGCAACTCCATGACGGCCGAACTCTGGAAGCGCAGATCGGTCTTGAAGTCCTGCGCGATCTCGCACACCAGCCGCTGGAACGGCAGCTTGCGGATCAGCAGCTCGGTGGACTTCTGGTAGTGGCGGACACTGTGCCAGGCCGGTAGCGGTGCGGCTTCTTGATGCCGCCGGTCGCGGGCGAGCTCTTGCGGGCCACTTTGGTGGCCAGGTGCTTGCGCGGGGCCTCGCCGCCCGTGGACTTGCGCGCTGTCTGCTTCCTGAGAGCCATGGCTTGCAGTGTTACAGAAAAAACCGAAGCCATTTGTCCCGATGGAAATCGATAAAAAACAAAAACAAAAACAAAACAAAAACCAAGGCAGTGTCAGCTTTTATAGAGGCCTCGGCCGTCCCATTGGCCGACCGCTGGTGGCGTGATGGTAAGCTGTGCTCTGATTGGCCCGCGGGACGCTCCACTTGGCCGCCTGCCCCTTTATCTCCGCACCTCTGCGGCAAGACTGTTAGTAGCGAGGAGATCTCCTGGTTCCACGGAGTCTTTGTTCATGCACTTGCAGGCCAGGGGCTAGGGTCAGAGTAAGGGTCAAGGTCAGGTCATCTCGCCAAGGGCGTCGTTGTGGGCATTGCCTCTCCCACACAGCTCTCTCCTTTCCCCCTCAACACTCCTCTTGGCTCCCGAACGCTCCAGGGCCCGAAGACCCTTCTAGAAGCCTGCATTCTGAGTTCAGCTTTTCCGGGGTGACCACATAGTTTTCCCTGCCAGCAGTTAAAGGGGTTCCCCCACCCCTCGTGTCTGCCTGACTCTGACGAGAATCAGGGGTGCCCCTTTGCTGACCCGTGACACCATGGGACACAACTTGTCCACATCCCCTTCCTTCCCCCAGGGACAGTTGGCTGAACTGCCTGTCTCCATAGGCGGATCCAAACAAGGTGCCCATTTGTCCGGATGTGGTGAAGCGTTCGTGCTGCTCCGTGTCCTGATCCCTGGCCCCTCCTGGAACCCGTCGGCCCAGGGCAAACGTTCCCTGACCCACTGTCCCGTCAGCTTCCCTGTCGTGTTCCTTTCATCCTATGGAAGGAGATCCCTCATTGCCCCACCCCAGTGACACTTGGGCACCCCGATGTGCCATCCTCAAATGCAACTTCCCTGCAAGGATTATTCTGAGCTAAAGGCACTTGAAAAACGGCAGATGTAAGAGGAGAGCTCGGATATCTCCGTTTTCTTTCCTGAAAATAGGAGGTAATTCTCCTGTGTGTGAAGACTGACCTGTACCTGGAGGAAAGAAGCGTTTGTATCATCACCCACCGGACCCCGCACTCACAGGCCTTGCTGAGGTAATTCTGATCTTCCTTCGGTCTGCCCACGTCTTTTTTTTTTTTTTTTCTTTGTTTTACAGTTTGAGAGGGAGAGCATGAGCAGGGGGAAGGTCAGAGGGAGAGAGAGGATCCCAAGCAGGCTCCACACAATCACCACACAGCCCCACTCGGGGCTCGAACCCACAAACTGAGAGCAAGACCTGAGCCGAAATCAAGAGTGGGACACTCAACCGCCGGAGCCACTCAGGCGCCCCCACCCCTTGCATTTAAGTTACTTTCCCACAGTTGCCTCTGTTCAACCCAGTGTAAAAGCATTTAGGCTTTGCCCCTTCTGTAAGTCTTCATTCCCTTTTGAAGGGTCCTGTGTCACAATAAAACCTAAAAGCTTTCCTTTAATCTGTCTTTGGTTACAGAGCCCCTGCCAAGTCCTAAGATGAGTAGAGGCAAGAATTTTCCTCTCTCTCTCCCTCACTCTCTGCTCCTCCCATGCATCTCTCTCTCTCTCAAAATAAATAAAGTTGAAAAAAAAGAAAAAAGAATTTTCCTGTCCTAATAGTCCTTTCTCCTGCCTTGTAATAATCCTTTCAGATAAAATCTCTCCTTACTAAATCTGTGTGTTTTTTTATTTGGTAATGATTGTCACACAGAATCCCCACTGCCATCCCTGAGTCAGGTTGGGTTGGCTGAGCACCAGGAAGAGGGACTAAGGGACCCACCTAAGGTCTCCTGGTGTGTATGGTGTGGATCTGACGCAGTCTGACAGGGACTTGTTGGTTAATCTCCCAGAGCTGTCCCTATTTCAGGGCAGACAGAGTCCAGAGCTCTGGGTGTCCCAAGGGCTAAAGGGGACAATGGTGGGTGGATGCTGGATTTCTGGCACCAGCTGTGACTTGCACAGGAGCACCCAGGAAGGAGCCCTTTGGGGATCAACCCGGGCTACGTGGCTGAGGATGGAAACCCAGGCGGCACTTTGAGACTGTTTGGGTGCATGTCTAAGGCCTTCTCTTCTGACCACAAGTACTTTAGTTTTATTTTTACTTTTTTTTTTTAATGTTTATTTATTTTTGAGAAAGAGAATGAGTGTGAGTGGGGGAGAGGCAGACACAGAATCTGAAGCAGGCTCCAGGCTCTGAGCTATCAGCACAGAGGCCAACATGGGGCTTGCACCCACAAACCGCACGATCATGACTAGAGTCAAAATCAAGAATAGGACACCCAACCAACTGAGTCACCCTGTCGCCCCAGTTCTGTTTTTAGATTTATGTTTCTAGATTCCCAGGGGACTTGAGTCCATTCCTCGGACATGAGGCAGAATGTTACCTGGTTCCATGTGTCTGAACAAATACACACACAAAACATGGAATTGGGGGCTGCCTATTGTGCACCCTCCCCACCTGCAGTGGGATTTGAAACCATAATCTGCATTACATGTGTCAATGCAAATTGAGCAAACCTTTAAAAAAAATTTTCCCCACCTATTTAAATTTTGAAGAGTGGAGAGTTTTATATGAGCTGCCTGGATACACCATCTTCACAAAGAAAAGCGTGTTCCAAGGAAGGAACATTTGGTGCAGGGTTACATTAGTATCATCATCATCATTATTATTCTTTATTTTTTACATAAAGAGTTACAGGTCATCACGATGAAGAACATTCCAGAAGGTTATAGACTTTATCTTATGTTTGTAGTATGTGCAAGGCTGTATGCCTTTAATCTTATGGGAACCAGGGAAGGTTTCTGTTTTTCTTTATGTTTGGAATGTTCCTTTTTCGTTATATATATATATATATATATATATATATATATATATATATATATTTAATGGAGCAGATATACAGAAATACAGCCCATGCTTTGAGGTTCTGCTGAGTTTTTTTTAATGCTTATTTATTTATTTTTGAAAGAGAGAGGGAGAGCAAGGGAGAGGCAGAGAGAGAAGAAGAGAGAATCCCAAGCAGGCTCTATGCTGTCAACACAGAGCCTGACACAGGGCTCGAACTCATGAACCGTGAGATCATGATGTGAGTGGAAATCAAGGGCTGGACACAACCAACTGAGGCACCCAGGCACCCCTTGCCAAGTCTTTCTGACCTTGGTAAAGGCTAAAGTATAGCTTCCCTGGGAGCCTGAAGGCAGAGCCCACAAACCAGAAAAGTCAAGAATTGGGGCGCCTGAGTGGCTCAGTCAGTTAAGTGTCTGACTCTTGATTTTGGCTCAGGTCATGATCTCACGGTTCATGGGGTCATGTTCTGTGTCGGGCTCTCCTCTGACAGCGCAAAGCCTGCTTGGGACTCTCTCTATCTCCCTCTCTCTCTGCCCATCGCCTGCCCGTGCTCTCTCTCCCTCTCTCAAAAATAAATAAACATTAAAAAATAAAAAAAAAAGAAAAGTTGAGAGTTTCCTTTATCACATGTTAAACCTCTTTTTTAGGGGCACCTGGGTGGCTCAGTCGATTAAGTGTCCGACTTCAGCTCAGGGCATGATCTCACGGTTCGTGGGTTTGGGCCCCACTTGGGGCTCTGTGCTGACAGCTTGGAGCCGGGAGCCAGGAGCCTGCTTCGAATTCTGTGTCTCCTTCTTTGTCCCTCCCCCTCTCAATGCTCTGTTTCTTTCTCTCTCTTAAAAATAAATAAACATTAAACAAATTTAAAAAAACAAAACAAAACAAAAACCTCTTCGCAGTTGGTTCAGTTGACAAGTTTTCATGATCTCAGCAACTGACTTCCATGTGGTTCCTACTCCCTCAGAGGCACTGAGGCCCAGGGAAACACATCCCCTAAAAAAATTTCCTGAGAGATTTGGTCTCTCTGAAGAGCGCTTCAGATGCAAGCATTTCCTCCCAAATACTGGCTTGTCCAGGACACATACACTTTGTTATAGATCAGGTCTGTGCATACATTTGGTGCTGATCACTTTGATGAGGAGAACAAAGGGAAGAGAGATGTAGCTAACGTTAAGTGTCCTTACAACTTGCAGCCCACTCATTAATCCCTGAGGCATGCGGAGCATGACCTTCCTCAAGTAACTCATGGCTGCCTTCATGCTGATGTTTTAGTGGAGACTAAAACCAACCTTATCCTGACAACAGCCAGACCTCCAAGGTTCGGGAAACGTCAGTCTTAGCGTACAGCAATTCCTTAGAAACTTGCATTATCTCTACTCAGCCTCCCTCCACAAACTTAAATATATATTATCAGTAACTCCTCACAATCCCAGGGCAACTCTTTCTGCCCAATGTGTCTGGTACCTGTGCTATGATATCAGCATCTTTTTGCACCGTAAAATGTCTCAAGAATTCATTCTTGACCATTGAGCTTGGCAACCAAGCACCGACTACCATCCAGTGCTGGAGGTACCCAGCTCCTTCCCTAACCTGGAATGTTCTTCCCTTGCTCTCATCACTCATGGAATTTGCACACACAACTAAGGAAATATGGGGTTGTGTGTAGTGCTTTGTTGTAGATCCTTGGGGATTTTAGGTCACAGGGGGTTGACCGTGTGCGTCATATCTCTCTCTCTCTCTCTCTCTTTCACACACACACACACACACACACGCACACGATGCCGTTCTCCAGCGTTAAAAACTCCCTATTCTCCCTCGCTCTCGTGACAGCAAGCTGGGAACCATCTGGACTTTCAGGAGCTCAGTCTAAAGGCAGAGTGGGGTTCTTGCAGGGGCAGGTGGTCCTGTAAACAGTGTGCGAAAGCCCTTCCAGAGCTGACAGCTACAGCGGACGCTAGGGTTCCCAGTTGTTGGGGGGACCCTGCTGATACCCCAGCTAGTACCCCATTTCTCTGGCCCCCTTTATAGGAAACTTCCATTGACCATGTCCAGGTCCTGCCTTCCCATTTTCTGGGCCTGAAGCACAGACAGCATTCAGTTTGAGTCGCCCAGAACCCCACGCAGTGCCAGGGGCATGGGGCGCGCCCCAGTCACTCACACCATCAGCCACCTCGCAGCATTCAAAGGATGCACATGGCACCAAAGTGCTCCGAAACCATGCAATGCACCTGGTTCTTCTCCAGCCTTAATGGGGTCCTCAGGACAGGGTCTTCTCCCCGTTTAGCCCATTTCATAAGAGGCTCGGTGTGGGGTTGTCTCCACTGCAGTGATTCCCTGTGGACTCCACAGTAAGAAAGAATTCTGCCATGTGGTTAAATACATTTCCTAATTGTGCTTTGTAACTTTGGCCTCTTCGGGAGGTTTTCTTTTTCTGTTTACTGTGAAGAGATAGCAAGAATTTAATTTTGTTTTTCTTTTTTTGGCCTCATGAACCCCTCTGGCAGTTTGGTGAAGCTGGGAATATTTTAAAACATTTTATTTTATTTTTACCTCTTTAATTTAGAGAGAGAGAGCAGGGGAGAAGGGCAGAAGGAGAGAGAAAATCAGAAGCAGGCTCCACGCTGAGCATGGAGCCCAATGTGGGGCTTGATCCCACAACCCTGGGATAATGATCTGAGCCAAAGTCAAGAGCCAGACATTCACCTGACTGAGACACCCAGGCGCTCCAAGATTTTATTTTTATGTAATTTCTACATCCAACGTTGGACTTGAACCCACAGCCCGGAGATCAAGAGTTGCACACTCCACCAGCCCACCCAGCCAGGTGCCCCACTTTCTGCTTCCTAGAATCATGTTTAACCATCTACAAACTTGCACACTTTTCTTCATCCCAATGTGCAAACACTTCATCAAGGATATTTATAGCTGTAAAATTTTTCAACAATATATTAATATTTATGTATATATTTATTGTGCTCTACTGAATGGATGTCTTATTACATTCCCTGTTCCTTGTTTATAATCGATTACTGAATGGGCACAGGGTTTATGTTTTTGTGTTTTTGTTTTTTGTTTTGTTTTGTATTTGTGTAACTGCACTCTGTCATTTCTGCATATCCGGTACCTTTTAAAAGTTTCTTCTTTGCCAAATACTGAGTGACAGTGGACATTCCAGGATAAAGGTAAATACTGATGGCAACAGTGGTCTTCTCTGATTTTTTTCCAGCCCTAATGGCAGCCACACTAAAGTAATTCACCAGCAACATGATGCTGGACCTCCACTGATCCTAACTCACAGATTATTAATTTCAAAAAATGATAAAAGATTAGAGATGCATTAAGCATCTCCTACATGCATCTCTTTTCTCTTCAGACCTAACTGAGGTGACTTACGTTCTCTCCAATACTGAACGATTCTATGATTCCTCCAAGAAATTCAAATTTGTCATTGTCGTTGTTTTAGTGTTGTACCTAATATTTTAAGGTAGAATTTCTGAAGGCCCCTGGTGGCTCAGTTGGGTAAGTGTATGATTCTGGCTAAGGTCATGATCTTGGAGTTTGTGAGTCCTAGCCCCGCGTCCATCAGGCTCTGTGCTGACAGCCTGGAGCCTGCTTTAGATTTTGTGTCTCCCTCTGTCTATGCCCCTCCCCACTCACACTCTATGTGTCTCTCAACAATAAATAAATATTAAAACATTTTTAAAAGGAAGAAAGAAAATTCTTATACTTTTAAGGGTTTTTTCCTGCTTGTTTTCTATTTCCTTGTACAAGATCTTTACAATTTTTTTTTCAAATAACAAATAAAATCCTGAATTTATAGATCAATTTAAGGGAAAACAGATTTTTTTTTAAAATTTAGTAGCCAAGGAAGTGGGATCTCCCTGTTTTATTTAAACCTCTATCCACCTCCCAATGAGGTTTATACTTTCATGAAAATAAATTCTACTTTTTCCAAGATTACCCTTGTTTATTTACCACAATGAGCAAAGTTTTCCCCATTCGATTTTTTACTGACTCATTTGGAGACAGGAAAGATAATTTTGTGTGTGTCGCTGAATCTCCCAGTGAGCCCTTTCAATTGTGTTTTAGTTGTTTCTGTGGGGGCACTGGCTCTCAAAGGTTCACATCCATCTGAACACCTGAAAAGGTTTCCAAAGCAGATGACTGGGCCTCATCCCCTTTGTGACTCAGTGGGTCTGGGCTGAACCCCAGTTTGCATTCCTAACAAGTTCTCAAATGACCCAATGCTGGTTCAGGACCACACTCTGTACTGCTCTAGGATTTCCAGGCATTAAAAACTCAAACAAACAAAATCCACAAAAACACTCCCAAACCCTCTTTCTCTACATTTTCTAATATTCCAGAATAAAGATAGTCCCTGACTTCTTTGATACTCGAGGAATGATAGATTTCACCTATACGTCTTGCTGGGCTTTGAGAGCTACGTGTTTTAGGACAATGAGGAATCATGAATTTACCATCAACATCACGGGTTATGTTTACAGATTTCCCCAGGTGGGAAAGTCTCCAACTCATGCCAGTAACCCATCCTGGGAATGCCTGGCCGGAGCGGTATTTGGAAGGCTTCTGGGGATATCTGTGTTCTGACTGGCTGACATCCCCAGCAATTTCATCCAATCAGACAGCCGCACTGCCTCTGGCTATTTAAAAATGTTCTTTGATCCAATCACATGTTGCGTTTGCCCAATCCCTCATTTGCATATAATCCATATAAATAGTACCGGGGTGCCATCCACCTTCTCTAGGACCAGCGCCGTCTGCACTGGAAACGCGTTTCTGCTCCTGGGAGGGAGTGACGGCGAGATGTGGCTGGTGTTAGAAGGATGGAAACGCCCAGATCCCCAGGCTCACTAGCTGCAAGGGGGCTGCTTTTTTTCTGCGGTAAATTCCAAGACCCTCTCTGTTACCCAAACCTTCCCAGCTACTTTGAAAATATACTTTATAAAAAATAAATAAAAATAAAAATATTTCGTATTGGTTTCCTATTGCTGCCTTATCAAATTACCTCCCAAAATAGCAGCTTAAAACAAAGCCTAGTTATTCTTTTGCGGTTCTGCCAGTGGAGGTCGAGGCTCAACCGGGTCCTCTGTGGAGGCTCACGGGCTCACATCAAGGTGTCCGCAACCTTGCTTTCCTCCCTGGGGGCTCTGGATTATCGCCCCCAGGCTTCCTTTCCTAGCTGACTGCGTGTGGGCTCCTTTTGCCCACACCCTGCCCACAGTCCTGCTCTGGCGACCCAGGTGCCCCCAGCGGGGGCGGGTCACATCCCCCTCCTGTTTCCAATCTGTCCAACTTCCATGCGGCGTCTTTCTTCCTCTCTGCCTTTAAGGCGCCTGTGATTATATGGGGGACATCCAGGATGATCCCCTTATCTTCAATCTGTAGCCTTAATGACAGCTGCAAAGTCCCTTTAGCCCTGTGACAGGTCCTGCAGGGGCGGGTGAGGGTGGGGGTGGAGGTGGGGGTGGGGGTGGGGGCTGCAGTCGGCCTACTGTAGACACCTATAAACAGATTTTCCCTTGGGACCTACTTAGTCGTCTATTATTCAAATCAGGGAGGTTATGTAGTAAAAATAAAGTTCATTCTTCCCTAGGTGGACTCATACGTGTAAGCAGGGTTCACATCTCCACATGGACCTTCACAGATGGCTCAATCAAAGGGGATATAACAAAGCTGGAAGCCGCCTTTTACTTCTTTTGTTTTTCAGAAAAACGGCCTGATGAAACTCAGGTGTGCCAGAGAGCCCTAACGTGGAAAAGAAGGCACTGTTAGGTCTGAGTTTTTGCAGGTTGGGAATATTTTTCTTGAGTGAACGAATAGGACAATCTGGGGGCATGCATGGGAAATTGGAGCAAACAGACATTAGGGTTACACATGGGTACAAAATGTATTCACAGCAGAATATGTCTACTCTCACTGGAAAGAAATGACGGCAGTAATAAAATTACATCCTCCCAGGATGTATGCTTAACACATGTGTGGCCATGGTTTTCATTATGACCTTATGATCAGGGTCATGATAAATAAGGTGACCTTAAAAAGTCTGTGGTTCAATGGCAATGAGAAAGAATGAAATATGGCCCTTTGTAGCAACGTGTATGGAACTGGAGAGTGTGATGCTAAGTGAAATAAGCCATACAGAGAAAGACAGATACCATATGTTTTCACTCTTATGTGGATCCTGAGAAACTTAACAGAAACCCATGGGGGAGGGGAAGGAAAAAAAAAAAAAGAGGTTAGAGTGGGAGAGAGCCAAAGCATAAGAGACTCTTAAAAACTGAGAACAAACTGAGGGTTGATGGGGGGTGGGAGGGAGGGGAGGGTGGGTGATGGGTATTGAGGAGGACACCTTTTGGGATGAGCACTAGGTGTTGTATGGAAACCAATTTGACAATAAATTTCATATATGGAAAAAAATGTAAAAAAAAAAAGTCTGTGGTTCAGACTCAAGAAAAACAAAAATACACTTGGCCCTTGAACAAGGCAGGGTTTAGGGTGCTGATCCCCTAAGCAGTTGAAAATTGATGTATAACTTTTGACTCCCCCAAAACCTAACTACTAAACAGCCTGCTGTTGATGGGAATCCTTACCAAAAACATTAACAGTCAATTAACATGCATTTTCTATGTTATATGTATTATATACAGTATTCGTACAATAAAGCTAGAGAAAATGTTATTAATAAAATCATAAGGAAGAGAAAAAACATTTATAGTATTGTATTGTGTTTATATTAAAAAACAAATCTGTGTATCAGTGGACCTGCACAGTTTAAACCTGTGTTGTTTTTAACTTATTTTTATTTATTTATTTTTTATTATTTGTTTATTTTTGAGAGAGAGACAGAGCATGAGCAGAGAGGGGCAGAGAGAGAGGGAGACACAGAATCTGAAGCAGGTTCCAGCTTCTGAGCTGTCAGCACAGAGCCTGACGCAGGGCTCCAACTCACGGACTGCGAGATCATGACCTGAGCCAAAGTCGGATGCCTTAACCGACTGAGCCACCCAGGCACCCCATAAACCTGTGTTGTTTAAGGGTCAACTATAATGTGTTAAATAACTGGTTTTTTTCTTTATAAAACTGGAAAATTTCAAACACATACAAAGGTAGACAAAATAGGTGGACTAGATTTCAACAATTACCAGCTGAAGACCAATTTTGACTTTATACGTCTTTCCTTCTCTTGCTCAGATTCTTTTGAAAAATAAAATCCAAAATATTGTATAATTTCATGAATAAATATTTTCCTGAGTTCCTATGCCATCCCAGTTGACTGAAAGAATTTTGTATGATATTTCAGGGATATAATTAATCACACTCATCATCCTGATGAGACAGGAAGATCCTGTCTTCCAGATGTTAAGCAGTAATAAAACTTCTCAACAGTATCCTACACAGAGCTTATAAGCATGGATGAAGAACTGTTTCAACTTTTAATGTTTGTGGGCCCCAATCCTGGGGTCCCAGGGAAGCTATACTTTAACATTTACCATAGCCATAATGATTCAGCAAAACCTCAAAGCGTGGGGTCTATTTCTGTATGTCTGCTTTGTTAAAAAACAAAACAAAACAAAACACAACATAACAAAAAGGAACATTCCAAACACAAAGATAAGAAAAACAAAAACCTCCCTGGTTTTTAAAATTAAAGTCATACAGGAGCACCTGGGTGGCTTAGTTGGTTAAGTGTCTGACCTCGGCTGAGGTCATGATCTCATGGCTCCTGGGTTCAAGTCCTGAGGCCGGCTCTATGCTGACAACTACTTTGGATTCTGTGTCTCCCTCTCTCTCTCTCTCTCTCTCTCTCTCTGCTCCTCCCCATTCATGCTCTGTCTCTCTGTCTCTCTCTCTCAAAAAGAAATAAACACTTTTTAAAAAAGGTTAAAGTCACACAGCCTTGCACATACTAAAAACATAAGATAAAATCTGTGACTTTCTGGAGTGTTCTTCACCATGATGACTTATGACTCTTCATGTAAAAAAGCATATATAACCCTGTACCAAATGTCCCTTCCAAGGACCACTCTCTTCCTTGTGAAGATTGTGTATCTAGGCAGCTGTCCCAATTTGGGCTCAAATAAAACTCTTTTCCTTTCTCTTTAAAATTTTGAAAAAGCGTTGTTCATTTGGTGTCGACCACGTGACTGTGTGCAGTAGCAAAGCAGTCTTATAAAACCATGAGCATGAGCTGAGCATTGAGCCAGAGTCCCTGTGTATTGATTTGCTAAGGCTGACATAACAGATACCCCAGCCTGGGCAGCGTGAACAACACACATGTATTGTCTCCGAGGCCTGGAGGCAGGGAGTCTGGGATCCAGGCGGGGGTGGGGCTGGTCCCTCCCCAGGACTCTCTCCCTGGCGTTTCTCCCTGTGTCCTCACAAGGTCATCCCTCCTTGCGTGTGTGTGTGTGTGTGTGTGTGTGTGTGTGTCTTAATCTCTTTTCAAAAGGGCACCAGTCATGGGGCTCCTGGGTGGCTCAGTCGGTTAAGCATCCAACTCTAGATTTCAGCTCAGCTCATGATCTCCCAGTTTGTGGGTTCAAGCCCTGCTTCAGGCTCTGTGCTGATGGTGCGGGGCCTCCTTGGGATTCTCTCTCTCTCCCCCTCTCCCTGCCCCTCTCCTGCTCTCTCTCTCTCTCAAAACAAATAAAACAAAGGCACCAGGCATACTGGATATGGACTCACCTTAGTGACCTCAGATTTCCTTTAGACAGACCTATATCGTCAACTCTTTCCTGGGTCCCCAGCCTGCCCCATGGATTTCAGAGCCACCACTATCACAATTATGTGAGCCAATTCCTTAAAATATATCTGTCTGTATATATCCTATAGCTTCTGTGTCTCTTAAGAATCCTGGATTATAAAACCTAGAATCAATGCTCTCTTTTGTCTTTCACTCCTACTAGTAAATAAGCCAAGATCTTTTCTGATCTTGTTATTATTATTAATATCCTGACTCACATGTTCCCTGTCTGGTATCGGGGAGCACTCTTCTCTGGGGTGTGTGGGTCTCTGGTGCAGGACAGGAGCACCTGGCTCGCTGCACCAGAAGCGCTTGCTCCAGAAATGGGGCGTGGTCCTTCCCCCCCCTACCTGCTGTCAGCCAGGGGGAGCCCGTGGTGGGTCAACTTCCTGGAGCTGCCCTAAGGAACTACCACAACCTGGGGGGCTTACAACAGGGGCTCCCCTACCCTCCTGGGCTTGGGGGCCAGAAGTCCAACATCAAGGTGTCACAGAGCCACGCTCCCTCTGGAGGCTCTAGGGGTGAGCCCTTCCTGTCTCTTCCAGCTCCTTGGGGCTCCCTTGGCTTGTGCCCACATGACCCCAATCTCTGCCTCCATGTTCACCTTTTCGCTTGTGTGTGTCCACACTCCCTCTGCCTTTCTCCTACCAGGAGACATGTTGGGAGGTGCCTGGGTGGCTCAGTCAGTTGAGCATCTGACTCTTGATTTTGGCTCAGGTCATGATCTCATGGTTCATGAGTTCGAGAGCCCCACATCGGGCTCTGTGCTGACAGTGAGGAGCCCGCTTGGGATTCTCTCTCTCCCTCTCTCTGCCCCTTCCCTGCTCTCTCTCTCAAAAAATAAACTAAAGAAGAAGAAGAAGAAGAAGAAGAAGAAGAAGAAGAAGAAGAAGAAAGACATGTGACTACATTGAGGCCCAGGATAATCTAGGGAAAGCCCCTCCTCTGGAGATCATTGATTTCCTCCCTTCTCCCACACAGGGTAATAATTGTGGATTCTTGATAAAGAGAATATTTGGCTGAGGGGCGGTTTTTTGGGCCTGCCACCTGTGGCCACACCCCAGGCCAGGGGAGCAGGGTGGCTGACTCCTGGGAGTGAGGCAGGGGTGGGGGGAAAGGTTACACATGGGGGAACATTTGCTGAACTCAAAGCAGCACAGGGAGATTTAGCGCAGGGTAGACCCACCTGCTGTCATGATCGGAAACTAAGTAAACAGCACATTGGTGACTTTTCTTGAATCTGTATTGCTAAATGGAGCGAATCTGAGGACACAATGTACACGCGAAAGGCCACATAAAAAGTCATGTGGAAGAAAGGAAGGTTCTTTTTTTTTTTTTTAAGTTTATTTATTTGAGAGAGACAGACAGTCGACTGAGGGAGGGACAGAGAGAGGGAGAGAGAGAAAATCCCAAGCAGGCTCTGCCCTGTCAGCACAGAGCCTAACTCAGGGCCCCACCTCATGAACCTTGAGATCATGCCTTGAGCAGGAAGCCAGAGTCAGATGCTTAATTGCTGGAGCCACCCAGGCGCCCCAAGGACAGTTCTTGTCATTGTTGGTGGTTTTGTGTCAGGGAAAACTGCATGGGTGGCAGGAAAACAATGGCAAAGTGGCAGTGGTCTCCTGGTAATGACGAACATGTCCTTTCCCTTGAATCAGTGGTCATGCACATGCAGACATGGCCTCCAGAACTGTGGGCATAGAACTATGTCTCCTTTGGGGCGCCTGGGTGGCTCAGTCAGTTAAACGTTTGACTGCGGCTAAGGTCATGATCTGGCGGTTTGTGGTTTCGGGCCCCACATGGAGCTCTGTGCTGACAGCTCAGAGCCTGGAGCCTACTTTGGTTCTGTGTCTCCCTCTCTCTCTGCTCCTCCTGCATTCAGGGTGTGTGTCTCTCTCTCTCAAAAATAAACATAAAAAAAAAAATATATGTCTCCTTTGTTTCTACCCTGTGCTCATTTGGGTCAACCAGAGGTCTGGAAATTATAGAGGACCCCCCAGTGATTACAGGACTCTGGAGATCAATCTGTCTTCGTAGGAGGGACATGCACGTCACCATGAGGAGAGGACAGTGAACAAGAGGAATAATAATGGCCGAGTCAACATGCACACATATCATGGACCTGACAGAAGCAGCACTTACTACTGCCCTGCCCCCAGAGCCACTGTCAGGTGTGCATCCAGCTCCTGGACGTCATCTGTGTTATTAATTGTCATGAAGGGGTGCCTGGGTGGCTTAGGCGGTTGAGGGTCCGACTTCGGCTCAGGTCCTGATCTCACGGTTTGTGGGTTCGAGCCTCGCGCTGGGCTCGACAGCTCAGAGGCTGGAGCCTGCTACAGATTCTGTGTCTCCCTCTCTGCCCCTCCCCAGCTTGCACTCTGTTTCTCTCGCTCTCAAAAATAAACATTTTAAAAATTGAAAAAAAAAAAAGTTAAACGATGTAAGAAGATTGTGTTGACTTGTTATCGATTTTGGTATAAAGGAAAGCGTTGATACCTAAGCGTATTTGGTTCTTAAAAATGTGTGCATCCACAACGTTCAGCTGTGCACATGTGCGATTCCTCCCGGGAAGGAACCGGGAAAACAAAATGCGCGCGGAGCATAGGGGAGGAGGAGATAGATGCACCGGGGAAGCGGCGAGGGGACAGCCGACCTGCAGGAGGCGTGCTGGGGGCGCTCCATCCCTGCGCGCACTGGCGCAAAGGCCTCCGCCAGCCGTCGGGACCCGCCGACCCAGGCATCCCTTTCGGGGAGAACGCACCTAGCCATTTGCATCCAGGGAATGCGCGCCCCTTCGAGAAATCAGAGACCACCAGTCTGCACAATGCGGTCAGCATCCGGGATTCGGAGCCCAGAGGAGCAGCGGCGAGGCGGTCAGCATCCCAAGGCCACCAGGGCGAGATCGCCTCTAGGGCGGTTGGCCCCAGGGCTTTTGAAACGACCAACCGGGACACGTGCCCGAGCATAAACAGGGGCCTCAAAGGCTTCGGGTCTTCACCCAGAGACTAGGACCCGGAGCCTCCGAAGCCACCGTCAGCCTCGGCGCGCGCGCTCCAGCAGCAGTCCGCGACCGTCCCCTCCGCCCCCAAGTGCAAGCAGCGCGGAATCCCCAGCTCCCTGCTCCCCTGCACCCCAGCATCCCGGTACCCCTGCATCCTTTGTGCCCTTGTATCCCCGCCCCTCTGCATCCCTGCCACATGTCACCACCACCGCGGCTCCCGCGAGCCGCGCCACCCCCAGGAGTTCGCCAAGCCTCCCTATGGCGCGCTGCCTTCCAGGACCGAGGACCGCGAACTCGAGCCTTGCCGCGGTGGCACCACCGGCGGGAGGCGCTAGGCGGGCCAGGGCACCACCGCGCGCGGCGCGTCCCCGGCACGCCCAGGGACGCCCAGCGCATGCGCCGCATCCTCTGGGAGCCGCCAGGAGATGGCGACCCCGGCTTCCAAAGACACCATCAAGCCCACGTCCCTTTTTGCATTTCAGCAAAAACACTGGAGTCCTCTCTCCCCGATGGCCTCTGAAGAGGCCGCCCCTTTTGCAAACCGCTCTGTCGCATCTGGGAGCCTGCAGGAGGGTGGCCCTCATTCCTGAGTCCCTGATGTTCTTTTCTGGGTGACTTCCACCCACACCCGGAGTCGGCTCCTGCTCTGGGCAGTGCGCAGTCTCTGGATGGCTTCCGTGCAGTGACTGCTTTCAAGGGCTTTGTTCCCAGGGAGCTGGAGCTCTTCGGGCCACACACGTGGCGTGTGCAGATGGCATTTCACAAGCAGGAAGACGGCCATGTGTCACACGCGGACGCCTGCGTGCCTGGTACACCTGTTTGGGGACCGCGACACCCAAGTGCACGGGTGTCCTCGGGAATCAGGGCAGACAGGGTTTCTCCTGCTGTCGGGGGGCTCTGAGAGTCGCCCACACTATCCAGTGCAGTGAGGGGAGGAAACACACCGCTTCCATTTAAGTGGCCTGTCGCGCTCACCTGCCTGGGGGTAGCCTCCAACCACTGTGGAGGGACACTGGAGACTAACGTGCTCCCCAGTTCACTGCAGGGCTTAGCGCGGAAGAGCTCTCAGCCCTGTCAGAAACCTCAAACCAGGTGGTTTATTAAATCCATTTAAAAGACCCAGAAAAGAGGCGCCTGGGTGGCTCATTTGGTTGAGCGTTAGACTCTTGATTTCTGCTCAGGTCATGATTTCACATGATGACATGGTTAAGGAGTTCGAGCCCTGCTTCCGGCTCTGCGCAGAGTGTACAGAGCCTCAGAACCTGCTTGGGATTCTCTCTCTCCCTTTCTTTCTGCCCCTCCCCATCTCGCAAGCTCTCTCTCTCTCTCCAAATAAATAAATAAACTTAAAAAAAAAAAAAAAAACAAAACAAAACTCCCAGCAGAAGCAAGGTGGAAGACATGGGGTGAGCTGACAAACTTAGGACAGATGTCAGGGAGCCACAGGAAGTCCTGTGTCCTGTCACTCCCTGCTGCCTCAGCCTTCTCGCTGATGGTGGGGTCGCCAGGACAGCTGGGCTGATGCACACAGGTGTGGTCCCCCAGGGACAGGCTCACCTGTGGAGAGCCCCAGATGTAGCTGATTAAGACCTAATGGAAACCGAGTGCCTCAGGGGTCCCGATTGCTGAGTGTCTACTAGTATACTTGGTGATCATGAATATTTAGTGCCTCACGTTTAACTACCTTGTGATGTGGTCCTCGGGTCTCTATTATCCTTAAGACCACTTACTCTACTCACTTAAAAAAAAATTTTTTTTTAACATTTATTTATTTTTGAAAGACAGAGACAGGGCACAAGCCGGGGAGGGACAGAGAGAGAGGGAAACACAGAATCCAAAGCAGGCTCCAGGCTCTGAGCTGTCAGCACAGAGCCCAACACAAGGCTCAAACCCACGAACTGTGAGATCAGGGCCCAAGCCGAAGTCGGACGCTCAACTGACTGAGCCACCCAGGCGCCCCTCTACTCACTTTTATCTACACTTACATCTTAGGAAATTCATCCATCTCTCCCCACCCTGCCCCCCCCCCCACTGCCCACTCTATTTCCTTGTCTTCTCCACCAGAATGGAAGATTCTACTATAACAAATAGTCACTCCAGGAGGTGGCAGCCAGGCTCAGAGAATTAGGATGCAGGGAACAGGGTGAATGGCAAAAGAGGGGCCTGGCCTGTCCACAAATCAAAGAGTGATTTTTTCAGCGTGGAGTTCTGAGAGTTCTTTGCGTGGTCCAGATGACCACCTCATCTCAGGGCCCTTAAGTTACACTACAAAGACCCTTTCTCCAAATGAGATCACACTCACAAGTTCTGGACATTAGAACGGGGTCATATCTATTTTGGGGGAGGTGGCACTAGGGGTGGGACCCGGGACATGGAGACTAACTGCATCCCGAGACTCCCGGCTTGCTGATGGTCTCCAACAGGGCATGTCTGCCTGGGGAAGATGAGGAGGTGCCGCCATGGGGGGTGAGGCAGAGTGCAGCCTGGCCACCAGGAGAGGATGGAACTCCCAATCAGGAGGTGACAGCCTGTGGCTCCTGGAAGACAGCTGCTGCGACGTTCGGAGCCCCACTGATGCCCTGGCTTGAGAGCAGGAGGAGAGAGGAAGCCTTGTAGCTGAGCCACAGAACCCGTGGTGGATGGCAGCGTGGCTCTTGATGTTCCCAGCACCGTGGAGTGAGACTTGTTGTGAACCCCAGCATGGGGTATGAGTCACAGTGTGCAGGCTGAGCCTCAGGGGTCCAGGGGACTCTGTCCTCCAGGGATGGTGTAAGGAAGCCCAAATTAGCCTTGGAAAGAGACTGTATACAAGAAGAAACAAGGTACCCAGCCATGTGAAGGAGGCCACCTGGACCAGTGTCTTCCCAGCTTACTCCACATTGACCTACCAGATTAACACCACCCCCACCACTGACCCTTCCCCTGACCCCCTAGATACCCCCCTCAGATGATACCCTCCCAGCTGATCCCAAATTCCCACAATCTGGCCTTCGGCATGGTCACCAACCACCAGCTTTCCTGGGGAGCCCGACTGTAACCACTGATTCTCAGACCAGCAGCTGGGACATTTTGGGCTGATCCATCATCCCACAGGAGAGAACAGGCAGATCAGGCCCCCAGAAGGGCTGCCAGGGGCTGTGGCAAGCTGAGGACAGGGCAATGGGTAAGAGAGGGTGTCCTGAAGGGCAGCATTGGCCAGAGGGGAGGTCATGGGCTCCACTGTCTTGGGGAGGAGGGAAGCATCAGGACCTGGCCTCCCCAGAGACTTGCCCTTCCCAGAATCCTGCCTGGGACCAAATTACTCATGAGGAAGGAAGTGGGCAGAGAGAAGGATGCATTTTTCAAGCTTTTGCTGGGGTGGGGGGAGGGGCATGAGGGAAAAGCAGACCCTTGGCGAGGCTTGGTGAGCAATGCATGGAAACTGCCCTTCCTGGGAACATGAAGGTAAATTCTGATGACCAGGTGTGGGACCTCCATGTGACAGAGCAGCATGTGGGCAGAACAGCTCAGGTCAGCTCTCAAGCTGGGTGACCCAGTCCACCTCAAGGCCTGTACCCAACACTCTTACTCAGGCTCTAAGCCAACACAGAAATTGAGGGGGTCCTTCATGATTGCTCACTTGGAAGATTCTTGAAAACGTCGGTAAAAAGATGAGAATGAATGGATGTGGGGCTGGGGCTGGGGCCAGACCCTTGCCCAGGGGAGGGGCAAGTTGAATTATGGGACCTGGAAGAGGTGAGTGGAGAATTCCGGAAGCTGGGAGCAGTTTCCTGGCAGGGGGCGTGGGTGTTTCTGCATTCTTCCTGTGGGACCTTGTACATCTTTGGTTCACCTTTCTCAGTAAACTGCTCATACCACAGGGACATGGGGAGCATGATGGAGACGATCTGGGGATGGGGAAAGGGAGCATGTGATTTGACGCAGTAAGCATGGAGAAGGTGTTGAAGCTCTGTAGAGGCTGGCAGTCTCCCCGCCATCCTCCCCACTTCCCGGGAAGCCTCTGGCCACCACTAATCTGCTTCCCATCTCTATGGCTCTGTCCATTCTGTTTCTGTAAAAAAAAAATTATTTTACATTTATTTATTTTTGAGAGACAGAGTGAGAGCACGAGCAGAGAGAGGAGACACAGAATCCAAAGCAGGCTCCAGGCTCTGAGCAAGTGTTTAGCACAGAGCCCGATGTGGGGCCCGAACCCACGAATTGTGAGATCATGACCTGAGCCAAAGTCAGACGATCAACCGACTAAGCCACCCAGGCACCCCCGTTCTGTTTCTTATAAATGCAATCATACCCTGTGTGACCTTTCTCTCTCACAGAACATCATGTCTTTGAAGGTCATCCACGTGGTAGCATGTACCAGTGCTGCACTCCATTTTATGGCTGAATGCTGTTCCACTGTGTGGACAGAGCACATTTTGTTCATCCATTTGCTTGGGCTGTCTCCACCTTTGGGACATGAGGAATAATGCCGCTGTAAATGTGCGTGTACAAGTAACTGAGTCCTTGTGTATACCCGGGAGTGCAATTGCTGGGCCATATGGCTCTTCCTTATTGAAGCGAGGGTCTGATGGGCTTTCTCCTGCATAGGCAGGCAGCTCTGGATATTGCATCACATTCCTGAACCAGATAACCCCCAAGAGACGATTAAACTTTAGACCAGAGCTGTCCACCTGACCTTTCCACGATGATGGAGCTTCTCCACCTGTGCTGTTCCACGCGTTGGCTGCTGGCCACACATGGCTAGGGAGGCTAAGAAACTGCATCCTAGAGTTTAATTTAATTTAATTCATTTAAAAATTTTTTTTAACGTTTTATTTATTTTGAGAGAGTGCACATGCATGAGAGAGGGGCAGAGAGAGAGAGAGAGAGAAAGGAGGGAGAGAATCCCAAACAGGCTCTATGCTGTCAGAGCAGAGCCTGTCTTGGGGCTCCATCTCATGAACTGTGAGATCACAACCTGAGCCGAAATCAAGAGTCTAAGGCTCAACCAACTGAGCCACCCAGGCACCCCTTGTATTCAATTTCAAATCATTGAAAATTGAATAGTCCTTTGGGCACCTGGGTGGTTCAGTCGGTTGAGTGTCCAACTTCAGCTCAGGCCATGATCTCACTGTTTGTGAGTTCGAGCTTTGCATCGGGCTCTGTGCTGACAGCTCAGAGCCTGGAGCCTGTTTTGTATTCTGTGTCTCCTTTTCTCTCTGACCCTCCCCGGCTCACACTCTGTGTCTCTCTCTCAAAATAAATAAAGTTAAAAAAAAGATTGAGTAGCTCTTGTTGCTTGATGTTATCTCCAGGGGACAGCTCAGCCTTAGAGATAACAGATGAAGGGCTGCTTCTGTGAGCACCACCCACCTCACTGCCTCCCTCTCAACGTCCCATTTGAGAAATTAAAAATTGGGAACTCCATGGATACGTGGCATACCTAACCTTGCTGGCCCTGAAAAAACATTTCCTAAATACCACTGAGGGGTTTGACGACATACAATGGCCTACATGAACATCAGTGCATAAACAAAAATTTATGCTACAATTGAACATAATGGATCCATCTCCAGAAGGCTCTATGGTCTCTTGGACAGTCCTTGCTTGTGTCACAGAAATGCTGCCCACTCAGCAATGTGGTCCACTACCCACCTCTGCTGCAGGAGACTCCTGTGTTTAGATGCACACCGTCAGAGCAGGGTTTGTAGATCCTTGGTGCGAATACTTTCACAGCACTAGGATATTTTCCCAAGACCAGCAGATATGTGGTTAGCTCCAGATGGTGTCTAGGGAGCCCTGGTTTGAGTAGACCTAATTTTACTAAGTTTAATATAAATTATATAATATTCCTGAATTGTGTTACTGGCCTGCATTTATTGTGGTAATAATAAAAAAATTAATGAAAATAGCAAAGATCTTGATACTAGGAATAACTAGCAGTTATCAAGCTCTGTGTGTGTGTGTGTGTGTGTGTGTGTGTTGTGCACATGCCAGACATTGTTTTAAAGGAATTATTATGAATTAACCACTTAATCCCTCTCCCCCATGAGGTGGATGGTATTAACATTTTGACGACTTCGCCAGGACCCTTAGGAATGTCCAACTCCCCTTTATTACAGAGTGAGGAGCTCGTGTAAACAGTCATCTTCTGAAATATCCACTCATATATTACATAATCTAATCCTAACAACCTGGTCTTCCTGACCAAACTCAATGTACAAATTATTTTATTCTCTAACTTTAGTTATCAGGTTAAGGGACTCGAATTAATGTTTGACCAACCCAGACTGAACAATTTAAATCCTTTTGGTCATTCTACTTACAGTAAGATTTTCTTTAAAAAGTTTACACTTCGTTTAAAAATATAATTTTCTTTCTGAATGTTGTAAATGCCTCTAGAACAGACTCTTTACACGACCTTAATCTCCAGATCATAATTCCCAACGACCTCATGTTTCCTAAAACTTTGCAATATCCACTCCCTCAAGCACCCATACGTTCTAGAACGTAAATCTTTAAGGGTTACCCATAAGAACCGCAAATAGCGGATTCTAACAACTAGACTTATTTTCAAAGGTAGGTGAATCTGCCCTGTTATCCAGGCCTGGGATAAGCAGACAGCCTGTACTTGGGTGTCTAAATGTGACCGAACGACACGTTGCAGGGTGCAAGGCAACTGGTCACCGATAACGACAGATACCTTCACGGTGAGCGGGTTAACTTAAGACCCCAGGCATAGTTTAGGAGTGAGATTCAAACGCAAAGGGCGGCTATGTGTCCGGTAGCATTCCCTGCGGCAAACGAACACGGGAGGCCACGGTGCGCATACCCGCTCCCGGATTGTGCCTCGGGCCCGGCTCTCCGTGCGCCCGGGAGGACGCAGCCTTGGTAAGACAAAGCTGCGTGGTCAGTGTGGCTCTTTTCTTGAAACCGTGGGTGGCTCTGAAAAGAGCCTTTGGTGTCACAGGGCCCCCGGGGCACACGGCCGTTGCCGTCCCGCCTCCGCAGCCTCACTTGCCCTTGGCCTTGTGGTGGCTCTCCGTCTTCTTGGGCAGCAGCACGGCCTGGATGTTGGGCAGGACGCCGCCCTGCGCGATGGTCACGCGGCCCAGCAGCTTGTTGAGCTCCTCGTCGTTGCGGATGGCCAGCTGCAGGTGGCGCGGGATGATACGCGTCTTCTTGTTGTCGCGGGCCGCGTTGCCCGCCAGCTCCAAGATTTCAGCAGTCAGGTACTCCAGCACCGCCGCCAGGTACACCGGCGCGCCGGCCCCGACCCGCTCAGAGTAGTTTCCTTTGCGGAGCAGCCGGTGCACGCGGCCTACGGGGAACTGCAACCCCGCGCGAGAAGAGCGCGACTTGGCCTTGGCGCGCGCCTTACCGCCCTGTTTGCCTCGGCCGGACATTGCCAACTCGGGCGCGGAGAGAGAAGAAAGACGAGAAGACAGACCCAAAGTAACGAGGCCGCCAGCCCCACTGAGCCCTTATATATGGTCCGGAGGTAGTGGAGCTGACCTCATCTGATTGGATAGTAATGGAGACCAACCAGAAAAGGAGTCCATCATCCCCTAATTTGCATGCACCTTTTCCAGTGATTACGTTACGCAGCGTTCGAACCTATCAGATACGAGGAACTCTGGATCCTTCATTTGCATACGGGACGTATAAATACAGTTGCTCGGGCCGCACGTTCTTTTTGTTTGGAGAGACTTGCCATCATGCCTGATCCGTCTAAATCGGCACCCGCGCCCAAGAAGGGCTCCAAGAAGGCCGTCACCAAAGCGCAAAAGAAGGACGGCAAGAAGCGCAAGCGCAGCCGCAAGGAGAGCTACTCCATCTACGTGTACAAGGTGCTGAAGCAGGTGCACCCCGACACCGGCATCTCGTCCAAGGCCATGGGCATCATGAACTCGTTTGTCAACGACATCTTTGAGCGCATCGCCAGCGAGGCCTCTCGCCTGGCGCATTACAACAAGCGTTCGACCATCACGTCCCGCGAGGTGCAGACGGCTGTGCGCCTGCTGCTGCCGGGCGAACTGGCCAAGCACGCTGTGTCTGAGGGCACCAAGGCCGTCACCAAGTACACCAGCTCCAAGTGAGGCGCGCCGGGCGCCCTGGAACCCAAAGGCTCTTTTCAGAGCCACCCACATAATCGAAAAAGGGTTTCGAACACGGTGAAGGGTTGTTCTGTGAATCAGTTCCGTTCTGTGCACCTTAGTGGTTTCCTGGTTACTGGGTCCGTGTGTGTGTGTGTGTGTGTGTGTGTGTGTGCGTGCGCGCGCGCGCGCGCCATTGTGTGTGTGCGTGGAAGGCGAGAGTGTGTAACTGTTTCTTATGGAGGTCTGGGATGGTAACCGGCCTGGCGGTCAAGGATCCGTGTCCACCCTCCCCTCTGCGGAGGGCTGTTGATGCATCGCCCCGCTAAGTAGACACCTTGAGTTCTTCGTCCTTTGGTGGCTGCAAGGGTGCATCCCCGGCGCTTGCGCGCGTAGACTCCGAGACCCAGGCCTGTCTGCGCGCGGCGTGCGTCTGTGGGTGAAGGGCGCGGGTCACCTCTTTCAGGAGGTGCCAATCCCCCCGCCCCAGTGTCTCTGATGCATGGGCTGGGAAGTGAGGTCTCCGGTGTTGCGCGGCCCCAGGCGGTGTCGCCTGCAGCTGCATCCTTGCCTCGACCAGACATCTTGATCCTGAAGCAGTGAACATTTCTGGGAGAATGTTGGCGTAACTGGACCTTACAAAGGCAAAACGTTTGAAACCGAAAGGGAAATGGAAGCGTCTGGTGAGCGCGAGCCACATGTAACAAGCCGATTTCTGCTGCGGGTAGCTTTAGCCTATGTGGGGATGGGGGAGATCAATTCAGGAGGAAAGTAATTCCCCTTTAATGTAATTCCCCCTTTTCTGGACAAATAGCTCCCTCTTTCAGCCACATCATTTTCTGTGAAGCATTAGTGACGCAGAATTACCTCTTTTTTCGAATTTATGGCATTTATTAAGGGAAGTGTCATCTTGGCTCAGGGAAAGCGCTTTGGCACGAAGAGCCTTTACTTGGAAAAGGACATCGCTTTGGCTTTTCTTCGTTGTAAATAGGGGATTCCTAACAAGCACTTCCTTGAGCCACTCTGAGATTTAGATGTACCGATTGGTCGATTGGTCGTGTCATCCGCTCAGTCAAGGAACAAACATTTAATGAAAGGTATCAGTCGTGTTTTGCAAATCATCTCCAGAGGAAGCTGGTCGAAGCCGGGCTGGGCGGGAGGGTCTGAGAACGTCACAGTCCGAGCTCCCTCCGCCCCAGCGTCTGGAAGCCCACCCACCCTGTTCCTTCTCCTGCGTGGGTCCAATCTAAAGGAATTTAAGATCTGACACGTTTTTCAGTTGGCATCTAAAATATTTTTATCCTTAGTTGTTATAGTTACAAGGGTGCAATTCCCAACGTAGGACGTTGTAAAAAAGCAAAATGGTCACATCAAAGAAATTAAAATAAATTTTTAAATAAAGTTCTTGAGCTTTGACACATTTTCAAATAATGCTCTTATAAAAATCTTTCTTACTGAAATATGCATGACACGATCACATCAATCTTTTAAAGATATCTATTGAAATAGCAATTCAATACTGTAATCAATTCTTAGAACACATGATCAAATTCTTCGTTAACAGTGAGATAGTCTACATGATCCTTTTTTTCCTCCCTGAACTCACCCCCATTGTACTTCTTCCTGAGAATTTCATCCAAATGTAAGCTATATTTTTGAGTGTTTTCATTACCTTTCGTTACACACACACACACACACACCAACGTAAATTGAAATTTAAAAATACTTGCAGGTGACAAAAAGTGTTTTAAAAGTCATCTGGGCAGTACACATTTATTGAAAACATAAGTTTTGATTGCTAGTTATCACAGATACATGATCGTAATTCTCAGTTAGAATTTTAGTGAAACCTACCTCATTTATTGGGATTGATGGTGGTTCCTATTGCCTCACTTTATGCATCAGTGGACATATAGAGTATTGTTATGCTTACAATGATAGCAATGTGCATCATTTCATTTCCATTATTAGTGTATATCCATAGATACACACTCTGAAATGATATTTACAAAAACAACACAACACAACTCATAGATACGGAAGTTTTGCCACAGTTATTTTACTCAATTCTTTCCCTGCTAGTTATGATCCCCAGATTTGAAAACAGTAATCTACATCAAAATCAACACCTTTAATCTTCTCAAGAGCTGTCTGATTCTTCTCGGAAACTACAGAATCCAGTTTTACACTATGAAGCAGGGGCCTCCTGATTGGGTCTGAGCCCTCCTCTACTTATAGATGGAAGGAGATTAGGCATCACTATCTTAACGAGCACTTCTGGTAACAGGAAACTAGTGTCCCAGATCCAGGTCATTCTCTGCTTTAATAATAAGCTTCAGACCTAGGTTTAATAAAATGAAACTTGTCTCCAGTAGTGTGGGACTGTGCTAGCAGTGAGAAACAACGCAGTTTATTTAGTCCCTAAAATAAAATCAAGAAGCAGAATAAACATAATTCCCAAATACAGTTGCATGAAAATGTTTTGTTGTGGGTAATGCAAAATGTCGATTGATTTCTCAGTCCCTTCACTCCTCAGACACACAGAATTGGTGTGAAGTAAAAGGAGGAGGAGGAGGAGGAAGGGAGGAGGCTGCCTTTATTTGCTGAACAGTGTGGAGGATGCTGAGGCAGCCCCAGGGGAAGAATGGGCCTGGTTGGGCCCTCTCCTACCACGGGAGTGAGAATCTATTAAGGACGATGCAGAGCGACAGAGTTCCTGCCCTTGAGAATTTATAATGAAGAAAATGGAGAGAATCTGAATACAGAGCCCAGTCAGTAATACTACTACAACAAAGAGAAATGTCTGTGGGGCGCCTGGGTGGCTCAGTTGGTTAAGCGTCCGACTTCAGCTCAGGTCACGATCTCGCGGTCCGTGAGTTCGAGCCCCGCGTCAGGCTCTGGGCTGATGGCTCAGAGCCTGGAGCCTGCTTCCGATTCTGTGTCTCCCTCTCTCTCTGCCCCACCCCCATTCATGCTCTGTCTCTCTCTGTCCCAAAAATAAATAAACGTTAAAAAAAAAATGTTTGCATTAAGTTGGAGGCTGAAGGAAGGGGTTCACTGAGTATTTAAAACTGCTTAGACTCACAGAGTAAGGAATCAACACAATGGAAGACTTATCTAGGCCTGAAATACGAAAAGTACAAGCCAAAGAGTAAGGCTCTGGAAAGCACTGGAAGGATTTTGCAGGTATCCCATCTGAGATGTATTTGAGAGGGGGCACCTGGGTGGCTGAGTTGGTTAAGCCTCTGACTCTTGACTTTGGCTCAGGTCATGATCTCACGGTGAGTTTGAGCCCCACATTGGGCTGTATGCTGGCAGCGTGGAGCCTGCTTAGGATTCTGTCTCCCTCTCTCTCTCTGCCCCTCCCCTGCTTACTCTCTATCTCCCTCTCAAGATAAATAAAAATAAACTTTAAAAATAAAATGCATTGAAGAGACTCTCTCCTCCCCTCATCTCAGCCAAAAATTTTAAGTCCAATTTGCTAATTACTATGGAGTAAACCAAAGATGGAGAGGGAAGGGCTATCTCTTTAATAAAAAAGTACAAACGCAAAACAAAGAATTTAGTGTAGGAGGCTAAGATTTGATGAAAGCGTGACATCACCGGAGATGGACACCCCTAGGGGCCAGGAATCAGAAGGCCTCTGCCCACCTCTTGGGACTGAACTGGAAATCCAAATCCTGGGAAGTGTTTTGCTTTCAGACTGGGATGCTCTTGTGGTGGTTTTTGTAGTCTGGGGTATTTTTTAGAGCGAGAGAAGCCTGGGCCACAGTCAAGCCTGCTGCTTCAGTTATAAATAAAGTGGGCAAATTAAATCCACCTTGCATATGGTTTAGTTGTGTGTATGTGTTTAAAGTGCTCCATTCGTTTTGTCAAAAAGGCTCTATCACCATTTACAAGGCTTTCGTTAAAAGTATATACCAAAAACAAACAAAAAACAAAACAACCAAAATAGGGGTGCCTGAGTGGCTCAGTCCGTTGGGCCTAGACTTTTTGGCCTAGGTTATGATCTCATGGTTCTTGTGAGTTGGAGCCCTGAGTGGCCTGGGACTCAGAGCCTGGATCCTGCTTCAGATTCTGTGTCTCCCTCTCTCTCTCTGCCCCTCCTCTGCTCACGCTCTCTCTCTCTCTCTCTCTCTCTCTCTCAAAAGTAAACATTAAAAATTAAAAAAACCCCCACATAAACCGATCTCCTAATATGAATGATTTTAGCAGAGTATGATGATGGAGGCCACTACCTGTGCACCCGCTGTTCTGATTTTTCAAACAGGAACTGTGGTGCCCACAAAAAGCTGCTTAAACTGAACACTGCTTTCGTGTATTTGGCAAGAGGCAAAGGAAGGAAGGACCAGCCCAAGCGTCACCACCAAGACTGAGCCCAACACCCAGGGTCTCATCGAACCCCACGTCCGTCTAGCGCACGCAGACCTAATCCATTAAGAGACACGGGGGTGCTAGTAGGGAGGTTGGCCTGAGGCCTTCCTGGAGGTGACCGGGTCTCTGCCTAAAGCTAAGGCCGCGCCCTCTCTGGCTGCTGGCTGGGTAGATGCTGACTCAACGCGCCTTTGCAGGGTCTGCGCCTTTGAAGGTCCAGTCTCGCTTTCCGTGGCGCATTGCAGCGCCCCCCAGAACCCTGCTGGAGCAGCACATCACAACCAGAGCGGCTGGCAGTCTCCTTTCTGAGCACAGAGGTGGCTCTGAAAATAGCCTTTGGGTTCCAGGGCGCCCGGCGCGCCTCACTTGGAGCTGGTGTACTTGGTGACGGCCTTGGTGCCCTCAGACACAGCGTGCTTGGCCAGTTCGCCCGGCAGCAGCAGGCGCACGGCCGTCTGCACCTCGCGGGAGTGATGGTCGAGGCAGGGGCCTGGCTGGCGATGCGCTGGAAGATGTCGTTGACAAACGAGTTCATGATGTCCATGATCTTGGACGAGATGCCGGTGTCGGGATACACCTGCTTCAGCACCTTGTACACGTAGATGGAGTAGCTCTCCTTGCGGCTGCTCTGTCTTCTGTGCTTTGGTGACGGCCTTCTTGGAGCCCTTCTTGAGCGGAGTGGGAAGGATCCGGCTTGGCCGGGCAGCGCGGGGGTGGGGGTGGGGCAACGCGGCGGTGGGGGCTCCGGGGCTCAGGCAGCGCGGGCACAGGAGCTCCAAGGGGGGCACGGATGCCCGGGTGGGGGCGGCGGGGGCGTCGCAGGGACGCGGGCTCGGGGCTGGCGGGGTACGCAGGAACGCCAGGAGGCGGCTAGGGTGGAGGTAGCTGGGGCGCGAGGGTGCGGGCGAAGGGGCAGGGGGCCGCGGACCGGGCAACGGAACCGGGCGGTGCGATCGCACCAACCGAGATGAGTGCGCCGAACGCAGGCAGCGCTATTTATTGTGTCCATATTCAAATGAAGCCTCCAAGTCGTGGGAATCTGATTGGACGGCAGGCTCTGAGCCTCCGGGACCGCTAGGAGTTTATGTAAATAGCGGATGCTGGCTCTTATTTCCTATTGGACGGCAATCCCACCAATCCGAAGACACAGGTGCCTCGCGCTGGGAGTCAGGTTGAGCATCTTTGTTCAAACCGGGAGAGGAGGGTCCTTTGTGTGGTCACCGGTTCTGGATGGGGTACATAATAATAATAAAAATAAACATAAACAATAACAATAATAATAATAAATAAGGAAATAAAAGCCTGTTTAACGCTGCATCTCCATCTTCTCCGGGCAAGGGGTAAACACATTTCTGAGGCCCAAAGCTAGGGAGGACAAGCTGATGCTTATTCAGCAAAGGGGAATGGGAATAACTTAACTATTTATTTCCCATCATTCCCCCAACAAAAGGCCAATGTCAGAATTCAGGCGTAAATCCAAATGGCTGAACACTGAAAATCTGTGAAGGCACTCACATTGGAGGTGTAGCAACAGGGCAGACTTGCAAGTGGAAGGACTGATGAAGGGGCTTCCGGGAAACAGTCCTTTGATTTCAGTGCTGACTAATTTCTTTTGAAGTGATCGCTGCGTGCTAGGTACTCCGTATCTAGGGTCTCATCTTGTCTGTGAACGCATCAGAACACAGGCTTATAGAATTGTTAAAGGCTAAACTGAGGCCTACCAAAAATATTAAGAATCTATTGAACAAAAGTTGCTTAGAATCAGGCAACATCCAATTTAACAGATAGAGAAGATTTCCATGGAGCCGTACAAAATGAAAGACTTGTATCGGCAGAACGGAGAGGGAACAAGAAGTCACAGGAAAGGAAAAATAGCATTATTGCAAGGTCACTTTCTTTTAGAGAATGGAAGAGGCCTATTAGACTGATTACCTCACTAGTGCTGATCAGTGTTGCGACCGGTGCAACAAACACCGAGATCAGGGTCCTGACGGTAGGGGAATGTAAGGAAAAAAAGAGAGAAGAGAAGACAGTTTGGGAACTGGAGGGTCCCCTGGGCTGATGGCCCAAGTGACGGCTTTATTGTTGCTGTACACAATCTTTTATATCAAGACTCTTATGGGTCAGGCCATTCTAAGAATAAACAGGTTTCACATAATCGCTGCCAACCAAAACATTTAGTTCTGTGTTCCTTGTGAATTTTCTAAACGGGTCACAGCAAGACCTTGTTGATAAGATTGCTAGCAAAACACAGTTCTCATGTTTGTTTCTATTTGACTCGGGGTAGAAAAAGGGGAGGTAACATTACTGCCAACACCCACAGACCACAGGCTTCAGGAATTAACTTTCTCAGCCTTGACAAGGCTTTCGTATGCCCTTGAAAATGGGGGAATGGGAGGGGGAACCACCGGGTTGCCTGAGTCAACAGGGAACCATTGCTCGACCCGGTCTCAGCCTGGCACCAGGCCCAGCCTCCCACAATCAGGGGATTCCTGATTCACTGGAGCTTAATGCTCCACTTCTGGGACAGCTGACACTTGCAATAAATTCAGTCTTGGTTCCGTGACATGGCACTTAGCATGAGGCACTCCATTTTGGATATGTTGTCTTGTTTTCACAAGAAGTTATCAGTCCCTGAGTTGCCTCCCCCATTAAATTAACTCCTATAGACATGAGTTAAGGTCTCCTATATGTTAAATGCCAAGATGGAAATATAAGGTGTTAAGAATTTACTTACTTGAGCATCACACCTGGGAAGCTCAGAAATGCAGACTCTTGGGGTGCCTGGGTGGCTCAGTGGGTTGAGAGTCCGACTCTTGATTTGGGCTCAGGTCATGATTTCATGGTCTTGAGATTGAGACCTGTGTTGGGCCACACTGAGCATGGAACCTGCTTGGGATTCTCTTCTAATCTTTGCTCCTACCCTGTGCAGTCTCTCTCTCTCTCTCTCTCTCTCTCTCTCTCTCTCTCTCTCTCTCTCTCTCAAAATAAATAAATAAACATAAGAAAAAATAGAAATGCAGAATCCTGGGCCCCATTTCAAAGGTATTGACTCAAAAGTTGTATTTTTTTTCTTTTTTAAAAATTTTTTAATGTTTATTTTTGACAGAGAGAGACAGACAGAGCATGAACGGGGGAGGGGCAGAGAGAGACGGAGACACAGAATGGGAAACAGGCTCCAGGCTCTGAGCTGTCAGCACAGAGCCTGACGTGGGGCTCGAACTCACAGACTGCAAGATCATGACCTGAGCCGAAGTCGGATGCTCAACCGACTGAGCCACCCAGGCCCCACTTTTTCTTTTTTTTTTAAGTTTATTTTTATTTATTTTGAGAGAGAGAGAGAGAGAGAGAGCAAGTGGGGAAGGGGCAGAGAGAAGAGGGAGACAGACTCCCAAGCAGGCTCCACACTGTCAGCACAGAGCCCGATGTGGGGTTCAATCTCAAGAACGGTGAGAGCATGACCTGAGCTCAAGTCAAAAATTGGACTCTTGGGCACCTGAGTGACTCAGTCAAGTGTCTGACTTTGGCTCCGGTCATGATCTCACAGTTTGTGGGTTTGAGCCCTGCACTGGGCTCTGTGCTGACAGGTCAGAGCCTGGAGCCTGCTTCGGATTCTGTGTCTCCCTCTCTCTCTATCCCTCCCCCGCTCATGCCCTGTCTCCCAAAAATAAATAAACATTAAAAAAAAAAAGAGTTGGACACTTAACCGACTGAGCCACCCAGGTGCACCAGATGTATTTTAAACAGACTCAGATGCATATCACACTTTGAGAAGGTCTAAGGTCTGGTCTGGGTGTCACTTACCTGGCCACTGTAACCATCCAGAGCATTATCCAGAGGCCAGGAAACTTAATGGTGCCCCCAACAGACAAAATGGATCACAGCTTCAGAACAGTCAGCAAGATGCTTTCAAGATACCCCCACAAATGCCCTCTATGTACAAATATGTCTGTACAAACATGTCTTGTGTGTGCACACATGTCCT
Organism: Panthera pardus; assembly: GCF_024362965.1. Classification (NCBI taxonomy): domain Eukaryota; kingdom Metazoa; phylum Chordata; class Mammalia; order Carnivora; family Felidae; genus Panthera; species Panthera pardus. Next base: position 2,534,990 of record NW_026526654.1, read on the forward strand.
GTGAGATCCATGGGCCTCTTGAGATTGTGGGTGCCTTGAGCTGCTTTGGATATACTCAGCATTGACCATTTTATCTATTTACCTTAAAAAATGGAGTTGATTTAATGAACATTTCTATAGAGCTTATTATGATCTAGGTAACCATTTAATACATAATTCACATTAGTGCTGATAAGACCCTTTCCTGGTATGTACTATTATCAACTCCATTTTATGGATGGGTAGCAAAAGGCTGAAGAAAATATGTCCTGAGTTAAACACGTGGGAGGCAGGAGCTGACCCTGAAAATCAGGCTGATTGGTGCCAAGAAATTTTAAATATTTGGATAGTGAATTGAACTCAATTTTGAAGAAGGAACACTACTTATGATGTGGTGTGTAGAAGAAAAATAGTAAAACACCAATGCATCACTCTGTGTTTCAGTTTCTGACAAAAAAAAAGTCCAAAATCTTATAATTGGTCTCTCCTGGAAAGATGAAATTATTGTAGATGAAATTGTACTGAATTCTACAATCGCTGACTCCATTAAAAGAATAAAGCCTTTGAATACAAGGTGCCTTAAGGAAATAGAAAAAAAGGCTTGTTTCTGGATCATTACCCCAAACCACTTTTGTAGCCATCATTATTTTTTTTCTGTGGGAGCTTAATGAGTATACAAATGATAGTCTTGCTTCCCAGCACCAGTGGGAGACGTCGGAAGCCCGATCTTGCACACGAGGTGCACTCCAAGCAAGAATCTCTTTTCTTTTGCCTGCAGATTTCGTGAGCACAGACTTCTCTGACATAGTCTTGAAACTCACTGTTTGGAGAAGGTCTTTCTGTCTCAGTGAGGCTCACTTCCGGTGGATATTGAAGCTCTAACACATTTATAGTGTTGGGGAGGAAATGCTTTCACTCCACCCTCATGGCTTTGATAGCTGGTTCTGGGAAGTGAACCGACAACAGGCAGATTGACAGGAGAAAAGGTGTATGAATTTATTAATTTTTATTATTACATGCATGGGGGCCTCCCAGGGGAAAAGGGTGACTATCTCCCAAAGCGGTGAGATTGGAGAGCTTATATACCATCTTTTTTTTTGAATGTTTGTTATCTTAGAGAGAGCACGCACACACGAGCAGAGGAGGGGCAGAGAGCAAGAGGGAGACACAGAATCCAAAACAGGCTCCAGGCTCTGAGCAAGTGTTCAGCACAGAACCCAATGTGGGGCTCAAATCCACAAACTGTGAGATCATGACCTGAGCTGAAGCTGGACACTCAACCGACTGAGCCACCCAGGCGCCCCTTGAGAGCTTATATACCATCCTAATTGGAGCAGGGGAGGGGGCTGTGGGCCTCTGAGGGGGACAGTGAATGGTGTTTAGGAAAGATGAGTGGGCCCTTTGGAGAATAGATAGCAGGTGTGATAGTCTGTGACAACGTTTGTCTGGTTGTGGCATGGACTTCTTTCTTCCCTCCTGTGATGAAACCCCAGGAAGGTATTGATGGCAGTTAGGGTCTTTTTTTGGGGGAGGACCTGTCTTTTTTTTTTTTTTTTTTTTACATTTTATTTATTTTTGAGAGACAGAGAGAGACAGAGCACAAGTGGGGGAGGGGCAGAGAGGGAATGAGACACAGAATCTGAAGCGGACTCTAGGCTCTGAACTGTCAGCACAGAGCCCAACGCAGGGCTCGAGCCCACAAACTGTAAGATCATGACTTGGGCCGAAGTTGGACACTCAACCGACTGAGCCACCCAGGCGCCCTGGACCTGTCTTTTTTTTTGAGAGAGGGAGTGAGCACTTGGGAGCATGGAAGGGTCAGAGGGAGAGAGAGAGAATCCCAAGCTGACTCCACACCCAGAGCACAGTCTGACGCAGGGCTCAATCTCACCAACCATGAGATCACAACCTAAACTAACATCAAGAGTTGGATGCTTATCCAACTGAGCCACCCAGGCGCCTCTAGAAGAATAATTTAAATTTTTTTTTTCAACGTTTTTTAATTTATTTTTGGGACAGAGAGAGACAGAGCATGAACGGGGGAGGGGCAGAGAGAGAGGGAGACAGAATCGGAAACAGGCTCCAGGCTCCGAGCCATCAGCCCAGAGCCTGACGCGGGGCTCAAACTCACGGACCGCGAGATCGTGACCTGGCTGAAGTCGGACGCTTAACCGACTGCGCCACCCAGGCGCCCCAGAAGAATAATTTAAAAAGGGGGTCGGATGATAAAAAAATAAAAAATAAAAACATTTTTTTTTTCTTAATGGTTTCAGTGCACAGTGCCTGGTGCTCGTAGCAATTCCTTAACTATGTTCAACAAATGATGGAGTCAGTGAAAGGAGCACATTTCATCATCCTGAATTCCTGTGCCCACCACGGACACCATCCTTTTTCTCTGCTGGGATAAAGATGCTGTGCAGTGTTTTTGCCCCACCCCAGCCTGGTGTCTTACACATTCCCACCAATGAGCATTGCTGTAGATGAAATGTTGCAAGCCCCCCCGCCCCCAACAGCAACAGCAGCACTCGCTGCTTATGGATCCTGCAGGGGTGTGGGGTGGGGGGAGGGCTCTGCGGGGAGGCAGCACCCTGAAGATGCAGGAAGGGTGCCAGACCATAATGGTTGGGGCGGGGAGCTGCAGGTAGGTGGGTGCTTGCAGTGACAGTGCACGCACACTGGAGCTCTGCAGAGAAGAGGTAAACCTCCTTGCATGCTTTGCAGGTTCACAAAGCAAAGAAGGAAGGCAGCTTGGCCGGCCTTTGTCCTGGAGACAGCCTCCAGCGTGCACCTGAGACAAAGGCTGTGGCGGGGGTGCTGGGGCTCCTGTGGCCGGCCTTGCGTACAAGACCCTGGACGAGACAGGTGCTAACCCCGCACCCATGCAAGGTTTTGGGGTTGCTTCCCAGGCTGGGCCTGTCCTTTTCTTCCTGTGCTCATTTCCATGTTGTTTCAGCAGGCAGGAGAGAGGGAGTCTTCAGTCAAATCCCAGTTCCAGGTGGGAATGAAAGGCTGGAGACCACGGTGGAGGGGAGGTGGGGGGCGGGTCAGGGAACTGAATCTGGTGTTGGGTGAGCAGCTTGTGGGATGGATCATTGCCATCTCAGTGACCACACAGACACGCAGACACAAAGGCCAGATGTGCTGGCCCCTCAGCCCCTGAGCTGCACAGCTACCCATTCCCCACCTAGGACAGGTTTCGGGTGCCCCCAGGGGCTGGGGTCAGGGGACAAAATGCTCTGGAGGCCACACAGGCCTTTCTGGTTACTTGTTCCTCCACGAGAGTGAGCTCCCGTCCTCATGCGTATATAGTATATTTCTATTACTCCCCGTCTACATACAGATATGCAAAAGTCATGTGGGGAGCCTGGGTGGCTCCATGGGTTGAGTGTCTGAATTTGGCTCAGGTCATGATCTCAACCGGTTCCTGAGTTCAAACCCCGATGCGGGCTCAGTGCTGACAGCATGGAGCCTGGCTCATATCCTCTGTATCCCTCTCTCTCTGCTCAGCCCCTGCTCACGCTCTCTCTCAAAAATAAACTAAAAAAAAGAAAAAAAAAAGTAAAAATGTTGGGGCACCTGGTAAAAATGTAGGTTAAGTGTCCAACTTTGGCTCATGTCATGATCTCACAATTTGTGGGTTCGAGCCCCGTGTTGGGCTCTGCACTGACAGCGAGGAGCCTGCTCGGGATTCTCTGCTCTCTCTCTCTTTCTCTCTCTCTCTCTCTCTCAAAACAAATAAATAAACTTAAAATGAAACAATCAGGAATCACCCTGTCCCACTAATCTGACTGATAGGCCCCTGCTGTCCCCTCCCTAAAGGAAAGTGACCTTGCAATAATCACCCACCTTTGGCCCCTTATGACTTCCTTGCTTCCCCCCTTTCTGCCTATAGAAGTCTTTCATTTTCGGCTCCTCCGAACGCCTTCTTATCTGCAAGACTGGGTGCTGCCTGATTCGAATCAGTCTTTGCTGAAATACACTCTCACAATTTTCAATGTACCTCAGTTTCTCTTTCAGCAGTGCTGGTATCAGAAGTGGGACCTCAGGGAAACCCCTGTCAGTCCCAGAGCAACCGGGAACCAGGCACAGGCACCTGCTGAGCCCCTCTGAGCCCATGGCTGTCTTGCCGCCTTCAGTGGTCATGGGTAAGTCCTGGTTGGTCCTGGTCCTCCTGTGTTATGAACTTTCAGACTTTATCAGAGCATGTCTCTTTCCAGACTGGAAATCGGCTGAAGTCAGACTGGGTCCAACTTAGAAACTGGGCCAGGTCTGGGGTTGGATTGGGTCCTATGTGAGGCCTCAAGTAAATCAGATTTTGTTTAAAGGCTGAACAACCAGAGATAATCTTTTTCCTTTTAAGTTTTAATTTTAATTTCAGTTAGTTAACATACAGTGTAATATGAGTTGCAAGTGTAGAATTGATTCAACAACTCCCAGTGCTCATCACAACAGGTGTACTCCTTCATCCCTATCTCCCATTTAATACACCCCCGACCCATCTCTCTTCTGGTAACCATCAGTGTGTTCTTTATAGTTAAGAGTCAGTTTCTTGTTTTGCCTCTCTCTCTTATTTTCCCTTTGCTCATTTGCTTTGTTTCTTAAATTCCACATATGACTTAAATCATACAGTATTTTCTTTCTCTGACTGACTTATTTCACTTAGCACATAATACACTCTAGCTCCATTCATGTTGTTGCAAATGGCAATATTTCATTTTGTTTTCATCACCGAGTACTATTCCAATGCATGTATATACCACACCCTCTTTATCCATCATCAGTTGATGGACATTTGGACTCTTTCCATAATTTGGCTATTGTTGATAGGACTGCTATAAACATTGGGGTGCATGTACCCCTTTGAAACAGCACACCTGTTTCCCTTGGATAAATACCCAGTAGTGCAATTGCTGGGTCATAGGGTAGTCCTATTTTTAGTTTTTTTGAGGAACCTCCATACTGTTTTCCAGAGCGGTTGCACCAGTTTGCATTCCCACTAGCAGTGCAAAAGAGATCCTCTTTGTCCATCATCAGTTGACAGACATTTGGGCTCTTTCCATAATTTGGCTATTGTTGATAGTGCTGCTATAAACATTGGGGTGTATGTGTCCCTTTGAATCAGCATTTTTTTATCCTTTGGGTAAATACCTAGTCGTGTAATTGCTGGGTCATAGGGTAGGTCTATTTTTAACTTTTTGAGTAAACTCCATACTGTTTTCCAGAGTGGCTGCACAAGTTTGCATTCCCACCAGCAGTGCAAGAAGGTTACCCTTTCTCCACACCCTCACCAACATCTGTTGTTTCTTGAGTTGTTAGTTTTGGCCATTCTGATAGGTGTGAGGAGGTATCTTATCCTGGTTTTGATTTATATTTCCTTGATGATGAGTGATGTTGAGCATCTTTTCATGTGTCTATTAGCCATCTGGATGTCCAAAGATAATCCTGAGACACAGTGGCCACAGTGGAGAACTTTTAACCTAGATGAAGAGGTGTCCCAGAGAAAAAGGGGGCTCAGCCAAGTAGTCACCATAAAGGCTCGACAGAAAATTGTTTTTCCTCCTTTACAGTTTCTGGTGACCAAGATGAGACCTGCTGGGACACCAGACTCACTCCAGAACCTGCAGATGATGTCCTGGGAGTAAAAGCAGGAGCTGGCAAAAGGTGAGAAGGCTTAGCAGATCTCCATCTGTGGTGCCTGATGGAGAGAGGAAGGTGAAATCTCACGTTGTCCCTTTCTTTCCAAATTCGGACTGGCAGGAGAAAAACATTTTTAAAAATTAGATCTTTGGTTTTTTTTATTAAAAAAATTTTTTTAATGTGTATTTATTTTTGAGAGAGAGAGACACAGAGCGTGAGCAGGGGAAGGGCAGAGAGAGAGGGAGACACAGAATCCGAAGCAGGCTCCAGGCTCTGAGCTGTCAGAACAAAGCCTGACATGGGGCTCAAACCCGTGAACTACATGATCATGACCTGAGCCGAAATAGGATGCTTAACTAATTGAGCCACCCAGGCTCCCCTAAAAGGATTTTTTTTTAAACATGGCTCTATCATCACAGGTTGGCCAAACTGGAAGCTGATATTCAGAGCCTGCTAGGAACTTATTTTTAGGCCTCTTCTCCTAAGTTAAAATAAAGCTATGTACACAGAGATAAAGGAAAACATTCTGAAGCCTTTTGTGCTGAAGCATGTACTGAAATATTCCAAAGACACACAGCTATAAACCTAGAACATAGGAATCTTTTGCTTTCCATTGTAGTTGGAAATGTCCCTGATATCACGAAGCAAATTGAGTGTAATATGGCTGGATGGCTGCATCAGTGCCTTGATATCACTCAGGCTCTAATATGATTCTTTGGGGGAATTAAAAGCCACTGTCCTTATCCCATAAGGGATTTTGCTTTGCAAAAGCAGAAATGCAGTTCTAGAAACAATTCAAGATCCACCTGTCTTTACCATTCCCCAAATGTCCTGTATACATTTCATGATGCTTGCAGATACCGTAAAAGATCAGGATTTTGGAGGGGCACCTGGGTGGCTCTTGGGTAAGGGGCTGACTTCAGCTCAGGTCATGATCTTGCTTTTGTGGGTTTGAGCCCCACATCAGCCTCTGTGCTGACAGCTCAGATCCTGGAGCCTGCTTCAGATTCTGTGTCTCCCTCTTTCTCTCTGCCCCTCCCCCGCTCATGTCTGTCTCTCAAGAAAAAATAATAATAATAAATAAAATTAAAAAATTAAAAAAAAACCTCACAGAGGACAGATGTCAGACACCAAATCAAAGACACATTTTCAGGGGCACCTGGGTGACTCAGTCAGTAAAGCATCCAACTTTGGCTCAGGTCACCATCTCATGGTTTGTGAGTTTGAGCCCCATGTAGGGCTCTGTGCTGACAGCTCAGAGCCCACTTCAGATCCTCTATCCCCCTCTCTCTCTTCTCCTCCTCTGCTCATTCTCTCTCTGTCTCAAATAAATAGCTAAACTTAAAAAAATAAGAAATTATAACCAGGATTTTTTTTAACATTTAAGTAATCTGCACAGACAGCAAAGATTTTGTGTCCTACTAAAATACCTTACTGTGTTTCACGTTGTCTGTAGCAGGTTTTTGATTATGTAAGAAAATCCAGTTTTCTCATCTTACGCCATACCACCCTGAATGCCCCTGATCTCATCTGATCTTGGAAGCTAAACAGGGTCGGGCCTTTAACATCTTAAACTGCCACTTTGGTCGAGTAGATGAGTAAGTATTATTTCATAATAATCTGTGATCCTATTTAATCAAATGTCCAAACCTTCTGACATTTTCCCCAAATCAAATTCTAAATGGAGCCTTAAATTTTTTTAAATGTTTATTTTTGAGAGAGAGAGAGAGAGAGAATGAGCAGGGGAAGGGCAGAGAGAGAGGGAGACACAGAATCTGAAGTGGGCTCCAGGCTCTGAACCATCAGGATAGAGTCTGACATGGGGCTCAAATCCATGGACCGTGAGATCATGACCTGAGCTGAAGTCGGACACTTAACTGACGAGCCACATAGGCTCCCCATGTTGTCTTTAAACTTAAAAAAAAATATGTATATATACATACATATATACATATATGTATGTATATATATATGTATATATGTATGTATATATATATGTATATATATATATTTATTTTTGAGAGAGAGGGAGACACAGCATGATCAGGGGAGGGACAGAGGGAGGGAGACATGGATCCGAAGCAGGTTCCAGGCTCTGAGCTGTCAGCACAGAGCCCGACGTGGGGCTCAAATCCATTGACTGTGAGATCATTACCTGAGCTGAAGTCGGTGGCTTAACCGACAGAGCCACCCAGGAGCCCCTGGAGCCTTTTGACCTCAAAATAACTTTGACATTTCCCAGAGGGATCCTGGAATATCTCAAAGGATGTGTGTCTCACCTTGTTAAAGAAAGACGTCAGACCAGTTAGCTTGATTTGATATGCAATTATGGTATACAAATCATGCAGCAAGCACCTTCAAACACATCATGGTAAACCTTAAGTTGTATGTGTGGGTGTATGTTACTAATATACCATGAAATGCTCAAAGTACATAGAAATCTGTTGATACTCTCCTTGTCCAGCTAGCACCTTAAATTGTATGCCACAGAAACATCTACACTTCCTTATCAAAAGAACACTCACCAAATCTTTGAGCATGGGCATTTTTTAAAGTATTTTTATTTATTTTTGAGGGACAGAGAGACAGAGTGTGAGCTGGGGAGGGGCAGAGAGAGAGGGAGACACAGAATCTGAAGCAGGCTCCAGGCTCCAAGCTGTCAGCACAGAGCCTGGTGTGGGGCTCAAACTCGTGAACCACGAGATCATGACCTGAGCTGAAGCCGGGAGCCCAACTGACAGAGCCACCCAGGCACCCCTGACCATGGGCATTTTTAACTTTTGCCATTTACAGACCGTTGTTTTACTCTGACGTTCTTGCAAGAGCAAGATTCAGCAAAAGGACCCTGCTGAGTACTCTTGACCACGGACCCCACTGCCAAGCCACCAGGTGTTGAAACTTGGGTGCGTATTCCAAACTGAGGAAGGCTCCCCCTGCCATCTGGTCATTTGTAAACACCAGATAATGCCACTGGCCACATATCTCGGGCCATTGCTGAGGGGGATAATCTAACCTCCAATGTCTGTTGGATTCTCCACAATGCGATGCTGGCAATCCTGTCATTCTGCCCGGCACAAACCTTCCCCTTGATTTCCAATGCCTCAGCACACACCTCCTTACTCAGTTAAAAGATAATCAAGACTGACTGTGGCCAGAGGCTCAAGGGGTTTTTGCTGGGCAGCTACTGGTTCAGTAGCAGAATCTGCAACATCAAGAGTGAAGGGGAGGGGGAGCCTGGGTGGCTTGGTCGGTTAAGCCTCAGATTTGGGCTCAGGTCATGATCTCCATGCTGACAGCTCAGAGCCTGGAGCCTGCTTCGGATTCTGTCTCCTTTTCTCTCTGCCCTTCCCCTGCTTTGCTCTCTCTCATTCTGTCTCTCTGTCCAAAATAAATAAACATTTTTTTAAAAATGTAGGAGGGATTATTAAAACAAGACTCCAGACCCCAAATATGGAGTCACTTCTAAGCCCCAGCTCACCAAACCGAAACAATCAATGACAGTGTTAGCTCTCCCAGAAATGGGAACTTCGACCAGACAATCAGGATTCCCTGGTCAGCACTGGTGACAAAATCTGCCTGGTAGGCCCCTGCCGTCCCTTCCCCAAAGGAAAGTGGCCTTGCCATAAGCCACCTGCTTTCTTGCCTGGAATTACTTCCTCATTCCTGCACCCTTCTGCCTGGTTAAGTCTTTCATTTCCTACAGCTCCCTGGCACTCCCTGCTATCTGCTGGGAGACTGTGTGCTGCCTGATTTCAATCAAGTTTTGCTCAAATAAATTTGTAACATTTTTAAGAGGCCTCAGTTTACTTTTTTTTTTTTAATTAAAAAAAATTTTTTTTTTTAACGTTTATTTATTTTTGAGACAGAGAGAAATAGAGCATGAACAGGGTGGGTCAGAGAGAGAGGGAGACACAGAATCTGAAACAGGCTCCAGGCTCTGAGCTGTCAGCACAGAGCCCGACGCGGGGCTCGAACCCACGAACTGCGAGATTGTGACCTGAGCTGAAGTCGGACACTTAGCCGACTGAGCCACCCAGGCGCCCCGGAGCTTAATTTTTTAATGTCTATTTATTTTTGAGAGAGACAGAGACAGAGCATGAGAGGGGAAGGGGCAGAAAGAGACACACAGAATCCAAAGCAGGCTCCAGGTTCTGAGCCATCAGCACAGAGCCTCATGCAGGCCTGGAACCCATGAGCTGTGAGATTATGACCTGAGGTGAGTCAGATGCTTAACCCACTGAGCCACCCAAGCGCCCCAAGAGGCCTCAGTTTACTTTTTAACAGAGGAGATCTAGAAACCGGATCGCACATACGCCCGAAAACACAAAACCTGACATTTTATGAGAACGATTTTCCTATACTTGATGTATTTGATAGGTTTTGAGTTTTCAGGAGAGGTGGTCTGCATCTGGGAAGGGAGAGCTCTGGAGAGATGTGCACTAGGGTGTTGGGAAAGGAGAATGGGGCAGATGGAAGGGTGTAGGGAGGAGGCTGGGGGCTGGGGAGGCAGCCGGCTTCACCCACAGGACCTTGCCCTGGGGACACCCCAGGCCATGAGGTTTTCTCCAAGGTTCCCCCTCTTCCCCTCCAGGGCAGCCGCACTGCCATTGTCACCCGCATGCTAGGAAATCGCAAGGATGTCCAAAGACAGGGGTGAAAACATTAAGGCACAAACGTAGACAAAACACAACAGATTCCAAGCTCAGACACCAAACTGAGGGCGCAGCAAAGGCGATTGGGAAAGGGAAGCTTTGGAAAGCTCCAGAACGTGCCTCAGCCAATCGGGTAGGATTGTTTGAACCAATCCAGATGGGCTGTTCTGGTAAATACCAGAGGCTTGGCTCTTCCTGTTCATCTCAGGGGCCTCCTGAGACTGACTGTGTGCCCAAGGGATGCCCCCCAGGCGGCTGTGGGCGTGAGGGGGCCCTGAGGCGAAGGTCCCGCACCCCCAGCCTCTGCGCATCCCGTCACCGCCTGCAGTATTGCGTCTCCGCGCCCCTGTGCTACACCTCTGCACATCCCCGCACCATCTGCAGTTCTGTGCGCCCCCCTGCCTCCCCCCACCTCTACACCTCCCAGCACCGGCTGCAATTCTGTGACACCCCCCCCCCCCCCGCCTCCCATCAACTCTGCAGGTCCTGACACCTTCTGCAGTTCTGTGCCCCACCTCCTCCCCCACCACCCCCCACTCCCCCCCCCCCCACCCCAGTCTTCCCCCACCTCTGCACTTCCCGGCACCTTCTGCAGTTCTCCATCCCCGCGGCCCTTGTGCCCAGCACCCCTACACCTCCAGGCACCGTTTGCACTTCTGCGCTCCCACCCCAACGCCCTGCGACCTGCACCTCTGCACCCCTGTACCCACCCCCCGCTTCCACCCGGCCCTCCCAGCGCGCTGGAAGGGCGGCCGGGGGAGAGGGTTCCGCGGTCCCCCACCTGTGCTCTGTCGTCGCCCCGCTCGCCCCGCCCCGCCCGGGGACCCCGGGGGGCGGCGCCGGCCGACGATAGCCACGGGGGCCACCAGCAGTTCCAACTAAGTGACTTTGTGCGGGGTTTCCCGACGCCTTTGGCTCTCAGTTCGCGGTCTTGGGAGAGAGCCAGCTTTTCAGACTCGCTTGGGAACGGGACTGTGGGAGGGGGGTGGCGACGGGAGGCTCGCGTTCAGAACTCCGGATCCACCAATCCGTGGTAGGCCTGCACTGGGCATCCGGTTGCCCAGGGTCAGCCCCTCCAAGGCTCTGCCTCGTCTCCTCCTGCTGTGGGCTGTCTGCAGCCTCAGGCTGTCTCCGACCTCCGTGGCCAGCCCTCTGCTGGGACAGGAAACGCATCCTAGTATCTGAGAGAGGGAACCACCTCCAGTAATTTCTCCAAAGTGGGAATCGGCTCAAGAAATGCTTTTCCCAGGGGCTGGGGGAGGGGGGTGGTGGCGGGAGCTTTGGCTGCTGTTTCAGCCTCCTTATTCCGCGTACCCACGCGAGCTCCTGCACACCGCCGGCCTGCACCCCGGCTTCTCGCTCACTTCGCCTCCCCACCTGTGGTTTGGGTTCCCATCTGCATAACTCCCATGAGTTCTCTCTTGTTAGTTACACATATTTTGTTGTTTGTCGGTTCCTATTTGTTTCACAGCGTGTGATTCTGATATACACAGATTTATCTCGTGTTCCTTCAGGGAAAAGCTCCAGTTCTTTCCCAAAGCTACCAGCATACACTATTACTGAATTCAACTTGCCTCCGTGGGTTGATACTCACTTTTTTTCAGTGGCTTGTTTTTTTCCTACAACGAATGACTGGTCTTGACTTCAGAAGTCAGAGACCTGAATGTTTTTTGCAACTTCCACTCATCATAGAAAGTAGTTGCCTGCTGCTGTTCCCAGAAAAATAGATAACCTGGCCTCTGGCTTCGCTGCCTCCTGCAACTGGGCCCTGGGACCTTCTGGAGCTGGTCACACCTCCCTCCTGCATAAGCATTGGCTATCTACATGGCCACCTAGCATCCACCCATAATGTGCCCCCCCTTCCGCCTCCCATGGCCACCCAACATCCACCTATAATGTGTCCTCCCCACCTCCCACAATCCACCCATAATGTGCTCCCCCTTCTGCCTCCCATGGCCACCCAACATCCACCCGTAATGTGCCCCCCTGCCTCCCAACATCCACCCATAATGTGCCCCCCCACCTCCCACAATCCATCCATAATGTGCCCCTCTTCCACCTCCCCTGGCCACCCAACATCCACCCATAATGTGCCCCCCTCTGCCTCCCACAATCCACCCACAAATCCTGAGCTTGCAGCCCGGCTGTGGCCTCTACTGCCTCTTACTGTGGGCCATTTTTTGCTATTTTAAAATATAGGGGTCTTACTATTATTATTCAGGTATGCTGAGGTGACCACCATCAGAGAGACAGCTTTTGGGGGCGCCTGGGGGACTCAGTCGGTTAAGCCACCTGCTCTTCATTTCGTCTCAGGTCATGGTCTCAAGATTCATGGCATTGAGTCCCACATCAGGCTCTGTGCTGACAGCGTGGAGCCTGCTTGGTATTCTCTGTCTCCTTCTGTCTCAAAAACAAATAAACATAAAAAAGAGAGCTAGAGAGTGCTGTGACACTCAGTTACCCAGAGGAAGGGGCACGTGGCTGCACATGACTGCATGGGGAAGCCCTGGGTCTGCAGGACCTGCAGCCCTGGGTCTGCACTAAAGGTCTTGTGGGCAAGACCTTGTGGGCAAGGAACTGGTAGCCATGGCCTCGGCAGTCCTTGCTGGGGCCCCAAGGCCTCAGATGTCAGGGCTTCAGGATGCAGAAACTAGGAGGCCATGTGCTTCTAGGACTTTCTGCCCTTCCTTACAGGAGTCAAGTCTCCTTTCTTCCTCAGGGGGCTACTTCTGTGGGTTCCCAGGGCTGGGTCTGTTAAGGAACCAGGCTGGTACGCTGGCGGAAAAACCAAGCGGCACTCGGAGATCTTGGTGGATCGGAGACTTATTTAACACCGGTGGGTCAGAGGAGACCATTTCTCCAAAGATCTGAGCCCTGAATGTGAGCGGGAAGGGTAATTTATAGTTATCAGCCTCCATATTTGTGTGGGGGTGGTTGGTGGTTTGCACATGCAGCAAACAAAGGAAGAAGAACCCGGAGGAGGGGTCTCTAAGCTAGAGACCAGAGTTTGCTTTAGCTCAATCAGCCATCTTTGGTGTACTTTATCCACTTCTCCAACATTCCCCCCTTTGATGCCTTTTAAAAATACTTTTAGTAAGCATCACCTTTCAGTTTTACAGGTTGGTACTCTCGGAAGGCTAAGATATGTGCAGTAGTTTGGCGAGGAACAGTGTTTTCAATAAAATGTACCATGGCATTCAGTATACAAGGGCCGATGGATATAAGTAAAATTATGGAGACGAGGGGTTCCACCAGGGCAGGAAGCCAGGATGCCCAATCTGTGAGATCCCATCCTTTCCATTGATACTTTCCTGTTGTCTAAATTGAATTCGTTCCTTGAGTTCCTTAACCTTAGTTGTAACTATTCCTGACTGGTTTAGGAAATAGCAACATTCCTTCCCCAGAGAGATACAGGTCCCTCCTTCTTCTGGAGTGAGGAGGTCGGGGGCTTGCCTATTTTGGAGGGTCACTGCCGCCAAGAGTTTATTTGGCTTTGTAAGGTTACCAGAGAATCTGCCACCCGTTCCACCCGTTCATTTAGCTCTTGAGATGGTCTATGGTATAGTCCTATGGATGAACCTGTGCCTCCTATTCTAGTTCCTATTCCTGTCGAAATTCCCGCTCCTATCAGAATGGGTAGCAGGACTGCCCATTTAGCCCGGGACTTGAGGCTAAAGGCTGTTAGGAGCTGATCTTAAGTGTATATGGATATATCTGGGGTTAGGAAGACGGAATAACATATCTGAGTCCAGCTGGCCTCTAAGCATCGGTAGGACGAATTAGAACACAGATAGAACACTCCAGGGGTTAAACACAGGGTTGCATACCTCTTTAAGGTTGTATTTCTTCCTCATAGAGAGGTACTGTTCATACCTTCAGGGACTGTACAGATTAGATTCTCGGCATTTGTGAGCCAGACCCCAGTGGCCAGGGGTCCAATTAAGACAGAGGTGTTGGTTTTGAGATTTTCAGGAACTTCCCAGGTCGAAGGGATAGGAGTGGCTAAGTAAGCCCTCCGGCTGAGGGGAAGCACATCCAGCAGGTTTGGGCGTGATTATTTATTTTGTGGAGGACTGGTAGAGTGGTGTTAGTCCAACGTTGGAGTGGGGAATTGGTAAGCATCTGATTGAGGGCTGAAAGGTTCAAACCTTGGTAGGCTGCCCGGGGAAGTGGTTGCCTTTATGGCTTGTATTACCCTATCCTGGGTATCTTTCATAACTGTTTGAAGGGACCTGTTGTGCACCTCTCTCCCATCTGAGATCCCCCATTGAGGAAGGTAAGTGTAGCAAGCTTTCTTCCCTCTCTGGAGGCTGTTGTTGTGACATGGGTTCCCGACATTTTGGGTTATCTCTATGGTCCAATACTTATCATTGAGGCACCGGGTGACTGACAGAGTGGATGTTTTCCCCTTGTAGCAAACTTTGTGGAGGGAGGTGAAGGCGCTGAATGCCCTTGACTCCCTTACTGTCATATAACAATCCTGGGGGCAAAGTGGGTAAGAAGCAGTTGTGAAGGTGAGAGAGGTTATCATAATATATAGGCAATACTTAATAATTCTCCCATTCAGAGGAGGTATGTGAGACCCAGCATGCATCTTTTGTCCCATGTCCAGCTTGTTGGTGCATTCTCTATCAGCCCAACAGTAAGAATTAAGATCAGGGCTATGGCACCAGTAAGGGGCAAGGGCTGGCAGAGTTGCATCCAAACCCCTGGGCTTGGTCCACATGTTGATTCCTCAAGCTTCTGTCATGCGCAGGCCAGCCAGCTTCCGGGGCGTGGCTGGAGCAGGGCTGGAGATCTCAGGAGCCAGTGTCTTTTTGAGGGTCAGTTTAAGCGGGTTGACTGGATCTGGATCACTTCGCCAGGTTGAGGGTTCATCTGAGTTGGCCTTAACTCTGGAGTGATAGACCCATGGGGTGATACCTGAAACTGAATCCTCTATTTGGTTGTATATCTGTAAAGTCCACCTCCAAGTCTTTGAAAGGGGTGGGTTTCTGGTAACTGTCAGACCAGGTTTAGGGAAGATATGGTTTGCATATTTAGAGATCCATCCTGTTCAGGTGCTTAAATAATCATATGCCCATGGGGTCTTATTATTATCCACATAGTATAACAAGCACAGAAGATTGCCTATATATGAAATACTGTAACAATTTTCTGAAGTTTACCTCAAGTTGTCTAGTTTAGGCAAACAACAAACATTTAAAGACAATCATAACTAGCATTTAACATCCATAACTGTGCATTCTTGAAATTTAGTTGTTCTAAAACTCACCCTTTCCAGAGATAGCAAAATTGAGACCAATGCATTTGTAGAACAAATCCAGTCTTAACAAATCTGGCCTAATTATTTATATAAGCTCAGCAAGAATAGGGATTGGTCATGAGGATCTTTTAAAGTTTGCTTTGCTGGAAACTTTTATAAGGAATCTCCGGGTTGAACTTTTAATAGCCTCTCCAGGCCGGAAGCCAAGCCAAATACTTGCCATCAGACAGGCTGCAATACCTGTAGAATTGGGCAAATTCCTCTTCATGAGGTCTCAAAGATATCCTGAGGTTCCTGCACCTGCCAGGAAATGACCTTCTTTACTCATCTGGTGAGGTTGCAGTCATGTGAGATTACGGGAGAGACCCCCCAGAGGAAGTGCCATCCCAGGCCACCCTCCCTCCTTCTCCATACAGCCTTGCTCATCTTAACATCTGACAGCTCTTCTATTCTTGTTGGTCTAGTAAAGATGCAAACTGGTCTCACGTTGTTGCCAAACAACATTTAGACCTTTATTGTTTTTTCTCATTGGGGTCCATTCAACGTATAGCATTACATTAGTTTCAGGTATACAGTATCTTTGTTCGATATTTGTATATATCGTGAAATGATTACCGCAGTAAGTCTGGTTAATGTCCACCACCCCACATGGTCACAAGATTTTTAAGATCTATCCTCTTAGCAACTTTCGAATATGAAATACAGTATCACTAAGAAAATAGTTGTTCTTAACTCTGCTATAATTTCCATTTCACTGATTTTGCCTTAAATTCTGTACTTTTTTAGTTTTGTTGAAGAAGTCCTTCTGTGCCTCTGGGTGACAAATGTACTGTCCTACGTTTTTGTCTGTTAACATCATGGTATTGGCTGTGAACTTTCTAAGACCGGTGATTGCTTCAATTCTCACTTCAGCTCACCTGATATGTGTCCGTCCATCTGTGTGATCTCTCTGCGTCCTTCTGCAAAGTTTGGCTTTCTGTGTTGTAGAGTTTGTTGAATACTTCAAGGAGGCTTTCAAATAACACATAAGTGTTCATAAATCTCTAATTAAAATTTTTGGGTTATAACTTGACTTATTAACACTTTAGTACAAGACCTTTACAATGCTGTTTCCTTCTGTATCTAAGTGCTGATTTTTCCTTGTTAAAAAAAAATCACAATAAATGGAGAACTTATACAACATTTCACCCTGCATTAGATGAATATAATCATAGATTTAAAGAGTTTGCTTTGTAGTTTATTTCTTATTTTTTGGCTTAATAATTTCTGCTTTTATATCTACTTTTTTACTTCGTGTTTACTTTGGTTTACTCTGTTTTTCCTTCAGCATACTGAGTTGAACGGTGTATTCAGTGTCCACAGCAAATTACCACAAAGTGGGCACCCTGAAGTAATAACAGACCTTTATTGTGTCATGGTTCTGGGGGCTCCAAATCCGAGGTTCCCTCTGAGCATTCTGTGCCTCCATGTAGCTTCTTCTGGTCGCTAGTGCTCCCCGGCAGTCCTTGGCTTGTAGACGCATCACCCCAATCTGTCCCCATCTTCATGTGGCTTTCTGCATGGGTGTGTGGCCCAATTTCCCCGTTTTTCATAAGGACACCAGCCATCGACTTAGGGCCACATGGGTCAAGTATGACCTCATCTTAACCTGATTGCATCCATAAAGACCTTCCTTCCAAATAAGGTCACATTAACAGGCTCCAGGGGTAGGACCTCAATATTTCCAGTTATCTTTTTGTTGGATGCAATCAGCCTCCCCCCCACCCCAAAATATATGAGCTAATTTTTTTAAGTTTATTCATTTATTTTGAAAGAGAGAGCAAGAGTGGGGGAGGAGCAGAAAGAGAGGGAGACAGAATCCCAAGCAGGCTCCATACTGTCAGCACAGAGCCCAGCATGGGGTTTGAACTCATGAACCAAGAGATCATGACCTGAGCCGAAATCAAGAGTTGGTCACTTGACTGAGCCACCCAGGTGCCCCCCAATATAGGAGTTTAAAGAAACACAATTTCCCTTTTTTTAAAATGTTTATTTATTTTTGAGAGAAAGAGAGAGAAAAGAGAGAGCGGGAGAGGGACAGAGAGAGAGGGAGATGCAGAGTCCGAAGCAGGCTCCAGGTTCCGAGCTTCCATCACAGAGCCCGGTGCAGGGCTTGAACTCACGAACTGTGAGATCATGACCTGAGCCGGAGTCAGACGTTCAACTGATTGAGCCACCCAGGAGCCCCGAAACACATTTCCTTTTAAGTAGAGCTTATCTGGTCCCACACATTTTAGCGTGCAGTAGCTCCCATATATATCACGTCTAGATATTTCCAGTATCTCTCATTTTTTCTACCATGTTTACATCTTAAGTTCTAGCAAGGTAGAATGTAAAGTAAAATGGATCAAAAACGTGAAAGAAGGACATTACCTTCTAGTGCAAGGAACTCTAGATCAACATAATCATTGTTAGCACAAGCAGGGAACTCACTTGTCATTTGAGAGCATGAGAAACCTTTATCATCTGTTTAGTCATGTGAAAGGGCTCATTACATTCTAAACTGTCGTGTTCTGCATTCCTAGTGTGCTATGGTTTCAAGTCACTAACCAAAATCAGGTATAAATTTGATATATATGGACACTAAATAGGATATAACCTGGTGACATTTGGGTTAAAAACGGACTTGTATGTGGTATTAAAAGCATTTATTTATCTATTTATTTATTTATTTATCTATCTATCTATCTATTTATTTATTTATTTAGCAAACATGCTTTTATTGTAGTCTAATTGAAATTCTGGCAATATAGAATTATAGATTTTCTTTTTTTCTCCTAAAACTTAATTTTTTTAAATTTTTTAAATATAATTTATTGACAAATTGATTTTTTATGTTTATTTTTGAGACAGAGAGAGTGAGAGCAGGGGAGGGGCAGAGAGAGAGAGGGAGACACAGGATCCAAAGCAGGCTCCAGGTTCTGTGCTGTCAGCACAGAGCCCGACTCAAGGGCTCAAACCCATAATCTGCAAGATCATGACCTGAGCTGAAGTCAGACGCTTAATCACTTAACCGACCGAACCACCCAGGCACCCCTTTGTTTTTATTTTAATGTTTATTTATTTATTTTGAGCAACAGCGAGAGCATGAGCAAGGGAGGGGCAGAGAGAGAGAGGGAGAGAGAGAATCCCAAGGAGGCTAAGCTGTCAGCACAGAGCCTGATGCGGGGCTCAATCCCACAAACCGTGAGATCATGACCTGAGCTGAAGTCGGATGCGAAACTGTGACCGACTGAGCCACACAGATGCTCCAGAAATATTTACATTGTAATAAAAAGAAATAAATACTACCTGCAAGAGTGATTGAGCTTAGCTGTATTTTAGACTGAATACAGCTTTAATACACACATCACGATTGAAAACAGGCTGAAAGATGACTTTTCAAGTGTCCTGTTCTGAAACAGAAGAAATCCTGAAAAATGATTCCCACAGATCACACTGTAACTGCAGTTTATGTTTCCATGTTTCCTATCTACAGTTTTCTTTTTCTCAGTACTTGCAATTTGTTTAATCATCAATATTCCTATCCTCATCCCTACCCCCACTTTTTGACCCCAAAGTGAAGACAGTAAGTGGAAAAATCCAAAGGGAAATACATAAGGAAGAGTCTTTAGTTTAGGAAGTCTACCAGTTTGGGGGACGTGTCAGCCTGATGGGTGTGATTTTCAGAATCTCTTACAAACCCAGAGAAAACATTGTACTTGCTTGATTATCAGCTTATTATAAAAGGATGTGATTCCGGGACAGCCAGATGGGAGAGTTGTATAGGGTGAGGCACTGGGGAAGGGGTCACTGTCTCCTGCAACCTGAAGGGTACGTGACATGTAACACCTGTGGGGGTGAAGCTGCAATGTAGATGTATTACAATGAAGTTGTGGGTCACTTGGGGGCAGTAGATACTGGGGAGACTGCATGCATACTGTCTGGAACTTTCCCTGGCTGTCCCCAACTTCTGCTCTGCTTGCAGTGGGGTGGTTGATGGTCTCCAACAGCTGGTAAGTCAGGTTCCCTGCTCACACCTGGGTAGTTGCCTCCTCCATCACTCCCCACTCGAGGACTTTTGGCCTGAAATCTGAGGGGCTTGAGGGGGGCAGCGGAGGCCTTTTGTGTGACTATTTTCTGCTGTGAAGGGGTGATGCTCCTGAGTCAAAGTTCCTTGCTTTCTGTCAGGATTGGTCTCTCTAGTGTGGAATGTGTGTCCAGCGTTACTCCAAGGGACTGTCCAACGAATCAGGAAGGGAGCAAGTGAAAGAGGAGGCTAAGAAGGTGTGGGCCAAGGGCTAGGCCCAGGACACTTGGAAGGATGAGCTGAGGCCCCAGGACAGAGAGCAACAAGGGTTTCCCTTCTTTGAGGGAATGGCCCCGTTCTTCAGTTTTGTCTGCCTGGTGGAGGACGGAGGACATTTTGGGTGTTTTCCTGGACTTTTGCCTGACTGGTTAACATGGAAAAACAACACTGTTCCTTTACATATAGATAGGTACCTCCTTGGTCTGCAGTTAGTAGGTCTAGGGCCCTGTGATTTGGGAAGACCACGGTGATGAAGTTTTGGGGTGATGGGGGTTTGTGGGGTCCAGAGCCAATGGCCAAGAAAGGATTCTTGAAGACATCTTTGGTGCAAAAAGGTGATTTTATTAAAGCACAAGGACAGGACCCGTGGGCAGGAAGAGCTGTACTGGGGTCATGACGGGGTAACTGATTATACACCCTCAGGTTGGGAGGCAGTCAGGGATAGAGTAAGTCTCTAAGGAATTTTGGAAGCAAGGTTTCCAGGACCTTGAGAGGGGCTGGCTGTTGTTAGGGAAACACCATTTATTACTGTTTAATAAAACCTCAGTAATGAGAGCCTTGAGATATATATCGGGGCCATAAGCTTGGAGTATGATTGCCAGCATCTATCTTGGGGGACTTGCGATAAAGGAAGTAGACTTACAGGGTCCTGGGGGGTCAGGATAATGTTAAGCCAAGATTCCCTTTTGCCCCCAGCAAAGTGTCCTCATACAGGCAGCTGAGTTCCTAGAGGGAGGTCACTTTGCCTATGTCAAGGACTTTTCAATGGGCTGTAGGCAGTAAGGGAATTTCATTTTTAAAACCCCTTTCCTTTGTTCTTGGGCAGCCAGGAGTGTCTGAGGAATGTCACACATTCCACCAGGGGGTGGAGGGTGGGGAGTGGAGTTTGTAACCTGTCAGCTTGTCCTATGCTCCCTCACTATTACTTGTCTCCTTGAGGGTTGTTGGGGTTTCACTGCAAAGGAGGAGGTTTCACCCATGTGGAAATTGAGAATTTACCTACTTATTTTAGGCACTTGAGATGCCTTAGACTCTGGGAAAATAAATAGGGAAGGATGGGTCGCCTGGGTGACTCAGTCAGTTAAGTCTCTGACTCTTGGTTTTGGCCCAGTTCACGATCTCATAGTTTGTGAGTTCAAGCCCTGTGTCGGGCTCTGAGCTGACAGTCTGGAGCTTGCTTGGGATTCCCCCTCTCTCTCTCTCTCTCTGCCCCTCCCCTGCTTGAGTGCTCTCTCCTTCTGAAAAGAAATAAACTCTAACAAAATTAAAAAAAAAAAAAGCAGATAAGGACACAGAGGTATCATACCAAGAGCAGCAATGCTACAGGAAAATCAGTGCTGTCCATGCAATCAGAGCGCTCCTGGACAGAGGAGATACTCTCAGAGTCTTGACAACTGGGCAACACAGACCCAGGGGATGGACAGAGAAGATACTCCCAGAGTCCTGACAGCTGAGCAACACAGACCCCAGCGAGAAGAGACAGGCCCTGAGGAGGTTAGGACCCAGTAATTAATTGGCCTCCGCATCCAACAGGAATTGAAGTCTTACCTGCCACTTCCAGGGTCACCTAGTAATCTCCTGCTCAGGAGCTGGAAGGGGCATAGGGTCTCCTTGTTGCAGGGCCATCCATGGAGAAGGGGCAGTCCTGGGGGGAAGTCCCTCCTCCAGTGTCCCATTGCTTTGCAAAGGGGGTAGGGAGTGGATAGCTTCTCCCTCTGGGGACACATGTGTGTCCCCAGTGTCTGGGTTTCCCTAAAGTGTAGCAGTTTCCAGTAGCGGCCATTGTTCCAGGGGACCGAGACCACGGAGGCTAAAGTGGCCAGGTCACAGGGCAGCCGGCAGTGTGCTGGTGTCCTGCCCTTCCTTTCCCCTTCTCTTTCTCTATCCTGGTCTTCCTCCTCTAAATCCCACTGATAAAACATGGAAGAGGCCACCTGCATTTGGGCAGGGGAGCCTCTCAAGTTGTCTTCTGGTGTCAGGGGTTGACCGGGCGAGGAATCAGTTGGCCATCCTCGGATTCGGGGCCCAAATGGGTACGGGTAGTTAGAGCATCCCTGAGCCTTTCTAGAAAGGATTTTTCTGGCAGCCTGTAGTGTACCTTAGCCATGTTAATTTGTGGGTTTAGATCCATTGTTTCATGCCTTCCAGTAGGCAAAGAGTTGTGATCTCCTGTCCACCTAGAGGAAAGACAAAGACAGTAACAATCCTTTGGGGCTACAGGTGTCCCCGCTGAACCCAAAGAGTCATCTGGATAGCCTGGGGCCCAGAGACATCTCTCTGGAAGCCCCAACTACGGTTCCTGGGTCAGGGGAGCATCCTCCATCCATGGACCTCTTGGTCTGGTGAGCCTCCCCAAGAGGGACCCCTGTCCACCCTAGTCGATGTGTCTTTCCTCAGGAGATGGGGGAACCGTCTTCCCTGTACTGAGACACCATCTAGTTTGGCAAACCAGTGTTGGGTCATTTCTTTCGCCCTGCCTCCCTCCATCCTCCCCAGACCAAAGATTTGGTCAAAGATCCTCCCTCCCACGCCTCAGGCAAAATGTAGAAAACACAAGTGATGAGAGCAGAGCAAGAGGATTTGAAAATGGTGGGGTCTCTGTGCACAGGGCTTTGGGAAGTAATGTAGAAATTGCTGAGGTTCAGAGCCAACCGCCAAGAAAGAACTCTTGAGACGTCATCAGTGCCAAAATGTGGTTTTATTAGAGGGCGGCGACAGCACCAGTGGGCAGAGGCAGCACGGGGGGTTGTGAGGAGTGACTGAGCCTATCAGATTTTCTCCCCTACAGCGAGAGGAAGACATCAGGGACCCGGAAAACTGAATCTATAGGTTTCTGGAAGTTTGGCTAGTGATTAGATTGCTTTTTTCCTTGTAAATGATTGAGGCAGTTACAAACTGATGGAGACTCCGGTCAGGCATGACTGCGATCCGGTCAGATAACCACTTGTCCCCCCAACAAAGCATGAAGAGGACTAGGTCTTCCTTGAGGAATGTTACACTCGCCCTAGTCAGGGACTCCTCAGTGGGCTGAAAGTTGTAAGGAGATTTAGTTTTTTTTGTTTTTTGTTTTTCCTTTTGCCTCTGTTTCCCACCTCAGAAAGCACAGGAGATGCAAGATGGGGGGGGTGGGGGGTGGGGGGAAGGGGGGTGGTCAGCGTCCCAGCTGCACAGGGATCAAGGGGGCGGCGAGGCCCCTCCCTCACGCCGTCCTTGCGGATCCGCCCGGCCCCGACAACACGCCAGCTGGACGCCCTGTCCTCGCCCTCGGAGTTCAGACCCAGACTCTTATGGACGCACGCGTTTCCTGGCAGTGAACGCAGAGAAGGGTGGAGCGGGAACTCAGGGAAGAGCGCGCCCCGAAAGGTCCCGCCTTCGCCTTAGTATTTCCACATTCTCCGGCTCCTCTGGTCCCGCCTCCGTCCTCCCAGTCCCCGCAGGGCCTCTTTCCGGTGCGCCATTTTGGATCTTTCCCAGCCAACACCGGGAAACCACTATGCAAATATAGTCTAATGAGGCCGTGGGTTACTTTGGGGCAGTAGTTCCGGGGAGGGCGCATGCGCGGTCTGAGGGGCTCTGCGGGCATTTGGAAACTTCTACTCTGCTTCTGGGAGAAGTTGGTGGTTTTCCTCCTTTTCCTAACAGCTGGGAGGTACTGTTCCCTGCTCCCACCAGGCCCACCCCGCCAGCTGTAGCATGAGGGGCAATGACAGTTAACCACCTCCTATTGCTTTTGCGCCTGCCAAATGTGACATTTGCACAGTCAGGATTTTTTAAATTTTCATTTTATTTATCTTATTAAATTTTTTTTAATGTTTATTTTTGAGAGAGAGAGAGAGAGAGAGTGCGAGCGAGGGAGGGACAGAGAGAGGAAGACACAGAATCCGAAGTAGGCTTCCGGCTCCGAGCTGTCAGCACAGAGCCCCACGTGGGGCTCGAACTCACTAACCTTGAGATCATGACCTGAGCTGAAGTCAGATGCTCACCCGACAGAGCCACCCAGGCGCTCCTTATTTTATTTTGAGAGAAAGGGAGCGAGAGCATGAGCAGGGGAGGAGCAGAGAGAGAGTGAGACACAGAATCCTTAGCAGGCTCCAGGCTCTTAACTGTCAGCACAGAGCCCAACGCAGGACTCGAACCCACTGACCAAGTGATCTGAGCCAAAGAAGTTCAATCTTCAACTGACTGAGTCACCCAGGCGCTCCAGACTTTCTTTTAAAGCAAACTCTAGGGGCGCCTGGGTGGCTCAGTCGGTTAGGTCGCCAACTTCGGCTCAGGTCATGATCTTGCGGTCTGTGGGTTTGAGCCCCGCATCGGGCTCTGTGCTGACAGCTCAGAGCCTGGAGCCTGTTTCGGATTATGTGTCTCCCTCTCTCTGACCCTCCCCCGTTCATGCTCTGTCTTTCTCTGTCTCAAAAATAAATAAACGTTAAAAAAAATTAATTAAAAAAAAAAAAAAAACCCAAAACACTCATGTCACTTAAAAAAAAAAAAAAAAAAAAGCAAACTCTATAGTGAACGTGTGTCTTGAATTCACGACCCTGAGATCAAGAGTTGCACACTCTAACGACTGATCCAGCCAGGCGCAGGCCCGAGTCTGCTTTTTTTTTTTTTTTTCAATTTTAATGTTTATTTATTTTTGAGAGAAAGAGACAAGAGTGTGAGCAGGGGAGGGGCAGAGAGAGAGGGAGACATAGACTCTGAAGCAGACTCCAGGCTCTGAGCTCTCAGCACAGAGCCTGACATGGGGCTCGAACTCATGAGCAGTAAGATCATGACCTGAGCTGAAGTTGGACCCTTAACTGAGCCACCCAGATGCCCCTATTTTTAAAACATTTTTTAAAATACTTGCTTTTAGACAGAGAGGGTGGGGAGGGGCAGAGAGAGAGAGAGAGAGAGAGAGAATCCTAAGCAGACCCTATGCCTGATGCAGGGCTTAGTTTCATGACTCTGGGATTATGACCTGAGTGGAAATCAAGAGTGGGGTGCTCAACCCCCTGAGGCCCCCCAGGACTCCTTCCCCCCCAATCATCTCTTCTTAAACACCTGGTGTCTTCAATCATTTCCCCAGGTGTATAGCTGACCACATGGTTACCGTCCCTCTGGACAGCCTGGTTTATGAGAACAGAACTTAACGTAGGGTGACCCCAAATGCTATAAAACAGATCAAATACACAAGGCAGACGTGGAGTAACTATTTCCTGTAATGAAAAGTGTAGGGGAGGAAAAACCTTTTTCCTTTACCCTTCTTTGGTTCATTGGCTGGGGCCCCCAGAATTAGACTGACAAGAGAAAAACAGAGTAAGGAAAGAAAAAGTTTATTAATGTCTATGGGGCACAGCACTTACAGGAGAGGGACGATGGGACAGTGTGATTGGAACCTCTGATCTATAGCCATTCCTTCGGAAGCACCAGTGACACCTGCACTTGGAACTGGCATCTGGATTTGGGAGCAGTCTTGTAGGACTGAGCCCTTCACCTGTGGGGCCTGCCCCTGTCCGTGGGTAGAACTGAGTTAAAATTGTACAGCACCCAGCTGATGTCACAGAGAATTACTTGATGTTGGGGAAAAGCCTGCATTGGAATTTGGAGCAGATCTAGGGGGTTATGAAACAATGTTTGTGATTTCTCATTACCCCAAGTCTCTCATGCACACATTTTCAAATGGATAGCTACTATGATTCGCTCATTCTGTTATTGGAACTTGGAGGTTTTTGTTTTTTTCCTCAAGTAGGGATGGATAAACATTTCTCCAAAGCAAACCAAATCAGGAAAGGCTTTATTTCCATTTTGGGCTATTTTAATAGAACGTATTTTTTAAAAAAGGAATTCCAATGTTAAGAAAAATTTGAAGGTGCTTACTACATATTACTACACTGTCTCACAGAAGCAATATTTGCAAAATCAGGGTTTTGGGGGGGTCTGCTAACTTAGTAGTGAAAAAAGTCTTATGTTCCATTTCCTTTTTTAAAAAAATTTTATTTATTTATTTATTTATTTATTTATTTATTTATTTATTTAATTTTGAGAGAGAGCTTGAGCAGAGAGAAAAGGAGAGAGAGAATCCCAAGCAGGTCAATGCTGTCAGTGCAGAGCCTGACTCAGGGGCTGGAACTCATGACCTGTGAGATCATGACCTGAGTTGAAATCAAGAGTCAGACGTTTAACCGACCTAGCCTTCCAGGTGTACCTGTTCCTATTTCTTAATAACTGGTCAGAGTGGTGTATTCCCCCCCACCCCCACATCTACTCAGCAATGCTGACTGTGTGAACTGACAAATCCCAGGGGGGTAGGGCAGTATTTCTCCACTGTATTTTTCTGTACTAAATTTTATGAACCCTGTATTATTTGTGGCTGAAAACTTCCTGGCTTGGCTACTTACCTTTATTGTTCTTGATTATTGTTCCACTTCATCGTGGAGTTTGCTCAATTTCTTTCTTTGTCTCTCTCTTCCTTCCGTTCTTTTTTCTCTTCCTTCCTTCCTTCCTTCCTTCCTTCCTTCCTTCCTTCCTTCCTTCCTTCCCTCTCTTTTCTCTCCATTAAGTTCTTAATTTACCCAACAAATCAGGTATGCTAGGCTTGAAGTCCTCTTTTGATGATTACTCCACAGAACTAACAGGCATTTACTTCCCACTGCCCATTTACCGTATTCTCAAGTCTGTGACATGTTTTTACAAACATACAAAAATGGAAACCAATGTAATTCGGAAGACTTTGCACTCATATGGAATAACAGACTAATTTTTTAACATTTAAAAGTAATGTTAAAATTAACAATACAAGAAACAACAGGTGTTGGTGAGGATTTGGAGAAAGGGGAACCCTCTTGCATTGTTGGTGGGAATGCAAACTGGTGCAGCCACTCTGGAGAACAGTATGGAGGTTCCTCAAAGAGTTTAAAAATAGAACTACCCTTCGACCCAGCAATTACACTAGGAATTTATCCAAAGAATACAAAGTACAGATTCAAAGGGTACATGCTCCCCCATGTTTAAAGCAGCATTGTCAGCAATAGTAAAATTATGGAAATAGCTCAAGTGTCCAACCAGAGATGAATGGTTGAAGAAAGTGTGGTATGTTGTATACATAAACAGACACATACATACTTATGCATACAATGGGATATTACTCAGCCACAAAAAAGAATGAAACCTAGCCATTAGCAACAACATGAATGGAGGTAGAATATATTATGCTGAATGGAACACGACAGAGAAAAACAAATGTCATTATTTCACTCATATGTGGAATTTAAGAAAAAAAACAACAGATGAACATATGGGAAAGGGGTTTGTTGAAAAATAACCCACAAGAGATTCTTAAATACAGAGAACAAACTGAGGGTTGGTGGAGGGAGGTGGGTGGGAGATGGGTTAAATGGATGATGGGTATTAAGGAGGGCACTTGGGGTAAGCAGTGGATGTTGTATGTAAGTGGTGAATCACTAAATTCTACTCCTGAAACCAAAATTGCACTGTATATTAACTAAAATTTAGATAAATTAAAAGAACAAAAATTATGTAGTGGTAAATTACAGTAACTTTTTTTTTTTTTTTAAACTGCACGCTTGGTTGTTTTTAATACAACAAAACAGATTGCTCCTCCTCTCAATTCCCGACCCCCCCCCCCCCCCCCCCCAGTCCTAAAGAAATTCTAACAAATGTCCTGGGGCCTGTAGCTCTGGGTCATCTGGGATCTCTTTGGTCTGAATCTGTGAAAACTCCTGGCTCTGGATTCCTCCAGGCCACGGGATGCCCAGGAGAATGGACCACAGGCTCTGCGGGAGGGTTCACATGGAGCGGTGCATGCCCAGCGGCTGCACTGCTGCACAGGGAAAGGGCCCACACGGGGCGGCGTGTGCCCAGATCTTTCACGGGGAAAGGGCCCACGCGGGGCCGGGCGTGCAGAGGGATTGCATGGCGGTAGGTCCGCGCGTGGCGGTTGCACGAGGAAAGGGCACACGCGGGGCGATGCGTGTAGAGCGGTTGCTTGAGGGTAGGTCAGCGCGTGGCGGTTGCACGAGGAAAGGGCCCAAGCGGGACGGTGCATGCCCAGCGGCTGCACAGGGAAAGGACCCACCCGACAAGGCGCGTGCAGGGCGGTTGCATGCGGCAGGGTCGGCGCGTGGCAGTTGCACGAGGAAAAGGCCCACGCAGGACCGCGCGTGCCCAGCCGTTGCAGGAGGAGAGGGCCCCACCGAGGCCGTTTTCCAGCCCCGCCCCAACAGCGCTGGGGCGGGGTGCTCGCCGCCCAGGTCCTGGCAGCTTACAAAAAAAATTTAGAAATTAGTTTTCATATACTAATATGACACCTCTCCCTCTTGTTTACGAGCAATTTAAGGGGAAATGACCATCCTTGTAAGACTTCAGGGTGCGAGGACGTGGGCCGGCCGACGGACGGGAGAGTGAGGCGCACCGCTGCCAGGACCTGAGAGGGGTGGAGTACATCGCTGCCAGGACCCGGGAGGGGCCGCGCGCACCGCTGCCTGGACCTTCCCGGGGAGAGCGTTGCTGCCGGGACTCCGAAGGAGGAGGAGCGCGCACCCCTGCCAGGACTTTGTAACGGGAGCACGGCTGCCAGGATCCCAAGGAGTGAAGCACACCTCTGCCAGGACCCTGCGTGGAGGGCACCGCTGCCAGGACCCTGCGTGGGGCGCCCCGCTGTCCCCGCCCCGCGCGTCCCAGTCGCCATCCTGGTCCACGTCCTAGGCTCTCCGGCCGTGTTCTCCATCCCCGTCCCCGGTCTCCGCCGCGTCTCGGGCCGGCCTCGCCCGCACTTCCTGGTCACCGTCCCTCCGCCCGCGCCCTTCCCGAGGGCCTCCGCCGCCGCCGCCCTGGCGCTGCCCGCCGAGGCCGCCTGCGCCCTGTGCCAGCGCGCGCCGCGAGAGCCGGTGCGCGCCGACTGCGGCCACCGCTTCTGCCGGGCGTGCGTGGTGCGCTTCTGGGCCGAGGAGGACGGGCCCTTCCCGTGCCCCGAGTGCGCCGACGACTGCTGGCAGCGCGCCGTGGAGCCCGGCCGCCCGCCGCTCAGCCGCCGGCTGCTGGCGCTCGAGGAGGCGGCCGCTGCGCCCGCGCGAGACGGCCCGGCCTCCGAAGCGGCGCTGCAGCTGCTGTGCCGCGCCGACGGGGGCCCGCTGTGCGCCGCCTGCCGCATGGCCGCGGGGCCCGAGCCGCCAGAGTGGGAGCCGCGCTGGAGGAAGGCGCTGCGCGGCAAGGTGCGCGCGGGCGGCGACCTGTGCGCGTACCGTTCCCGGCCTGCGTCCCCACTCCCCCTCCCCGGGCTGCTCTGACTTCCCCTCCCCAGCCGTCTGTCCTACACCCTCAGCAGGTGTTCTGTTTCCCAGCCTGAACCCCGGCTCCCCGCCCCCACACCTCGGCCGGTGTCGGATGCCCCCCCCCCCCCCCCGCCCCTTGCTTGGTGTCCTGTTCCCCATCCGTGCTTTCTGGCCTTGGACAGTGCAGTCTCCATCCTCCGAGCGGGGCCCAGTCCTCCAGTCATCCCCGGTCCCCAACCCTCTGACGGTACCCTGTCCCGTTTCCAATCCGGATTCCTTATTCTGAAGTGTGCTCGGTTACCCCTCATTTGCCGGACGGTGCCCTCTCCCCCTTCTTTCTCTCCTGGGCGGTGCCTTCTCCCCTTATCCCCCAGCCCTGTAAGGCGGCTGTGCCCGCCCCATCCCTGGACCGTATTCTTTTTTCCCCACCTCCGACACTCCTCTCCGAGCTAGGATTCAGACAGTTCCGCCCCTCCCTGCACCGTACTGAAGACAGTGTCCATCTGCTGACCCCACCCCCGTATTTCACCTACCTCATTCCCCTCCTCCAGGCGTGACGTCACCCTGTGGCAGTGTCCCCTGCTCCCCCCCAGGTTCTGTCTAGTGGACCAGGCAGTCGGCCTGGGCTGTCACCTGCTGTGGTCCAGTGCGGCCCGCCCCCTGCCTTTACCTGGACCATTTTCATACTGGCGCTCCATGACCCCCACCCACTTGGTTCTGAAACCTTGGCTGTGCCGTGGACCATTGCGTGGGGCACCTGACCCTGGAGAGAAACCTGCCATTGGAGAGTCTGGGTGCAGGTGGGCCCAGGGGACCACCTCCCCTCCCCCTGAAGAGCTGGGGGCAGTGCTATTTCCGAGAGTAAAGATGGATCCTTTCTTGGTGCTGAGACAGGGTGGTCCGTGCCCACCTGAGAGGAGGGAGGAGAGAGCATGGCAGCAAATTATCAGGGGTGGGTCCTGGGGTTCGTGTGAGCCCCGGGCGGTGGCACTGGTGGGTGGTGGCTAGGGGCTGCACTGCCGCTAGCAGGTGGACAGGAGCTGGGCTCTGCTTCTGCTGGGGAACCCTAGGTCTAGGTCAGCGCACTCTTGAAAAGCCGTGCTCCATCCCTCCCATCGGTGACGGTAACACTGGGCCCCCTGCACCCCCCAAGGGGTGGCCTTATGTCTGGTTACCTGGTTATATTCTTGGCAGACCCTTTCCTATCGGAGTTCTTTCTGGGGAGAGCTTAGAGAGGTTGTTGAGACCCCCTCTGGTCCCTGCAGTCCGTTTTTGCTGAGTCTGCCCCCGGACCAGGTGAAGGGGACCCTGGACCTCTGACTGCACCCATCAGTAACCATGTGTCTTTCCAGGAGAACAAGGGTTCTGTGGAGATCATGCGGAAAGACCTGAATGACGCCCGGGACCTGCATGGTCAGGCTGAGTCTGCTGCTGCCGTTTGGAAGGCAAGTGTCCTCCAGCCTGGGGTCTGCCCAGGGAGAGGGTGTGGGTGTGAGCCCTGACCCTATTTGGCAGGGATGCAGCGGACTGATGCTGGCTGTGCAGCCAGCCCTTCTCCCCAGGTGGGCAGAGGTGAGGCGGGAGGCCCCAGGGTTAGCCCTGGGACACAGGTGTCCCTCCCTGCCGTCCACCTGCCTGCCCTGCAGGGACACGTGATGGACCGCAGGAAGAAGGCCCTGACCGACTACAAGAAGCTTCGGGCCTTCTTTGCCGAGGAGGAGGAGCGTTTCCTGCAGGAGGCGGATAAAGAGGAGGGGTCCGCAGAGGACGAGGACACAGACCCGGCCGAGCGCTTTGGGTCACTGCTGCAGGCTGTCTCGGAGCTGGAGAGGAGGCACCGCAACCTGGGGCTCAGCATGCTGCTTCAGGTGGGCCCCCCATTGTGTCCGGGCCCCAGAGGAGGGTGCCAAGGCCCTGTGGGGTTGGGGGCAGGCATCAGCAGGTGGCTGGGGCGCCTCTGGCCTGGGTGTTTTCACAGCAGCTTCCTCTCCCTCCACACCCTCCTGCAGTGATGTCCTGCCCTCTGCTGGCTCCAGACGGTAACACTCCATCCACCCTGGCCTGTCGCCCAGCAGCTCCTCCATCACCTCCTCCTGGACCCGCAATGACCTTCACCCATGAGGGTCTGCACCGAGGTGCACACACAGGATGCATACCACGGGTGGCCACCTTGGGTGGGCCAAGACTGCCCCTAACAGTGTCCCTGTTCCCTTTCCCTGTGGGTATTCGTGGTCCCCAGGCTGTAACCGTTTTACCGTAGAGACCTGTAGCTACTGGTGGGTACTGTTGACCCCAATGTATCACGACTCTTCATAAAGTTCTTGTTGCTGTCACTGAGTCTCATTTGCCTGGGGTCTCCGTGGCCCACAGCGGTTGCCAGGCAGCCCAGATTGTGCAGGCCTGGCACTCACCCCATTTAAATTCCACCCACGATGGGGCCGCTCTGTTGGACATGCAGACCAGACCCCTGCACATGTGTGGGGCATCCAGTTAGGGTGCAGGGAAGAGAAGGCTCACGGCACCTGGAGGGGAGGTTCGGGCAGGCAGGTCAACTGTTTGTGGCTAGAGCTCCCTACAGCATGTGTCCTGGGGCAGAGGACCAGTGTGGGTACAGGTCACCCCCAGGCCTGCACGTGGATGCCATGTTCCCTCTCGCTCTGCCTCTGGCTCCCTTTGCTTCAGGTTTTCTCCAACAGACGAATGTGGCAGAGTTGTGACTTAGTGGTAGCATCATCATGTACATTAGGGCAGGCAGTAGTGACGCAGCACAGAGATGGGGATGTGGGGTCCTAGAATGTTGACACGGGGCCATTAAGGATGGCTGAGGCTGGGAGTCTTCCCAGATGGTGCAGACTTAAGGCCTGTAGGTGCAGTCACACATTCCCAGATGAGGCCTCAGCACTATTGCCCCTCTGTTTCTGAGAGTTTGGGTGTGGCTGGTGTTCATGGAGCCCAGTAGAGAGGGCTTGCTCCAGCCGGTTTGCCTGGCATCCCTCCTCCCATCTGCCTCCTCCCCCGCCCAGAGGGTCTCCAGGGACGTGCTGTATCCACACTGCTGCAGGAAGAGGGCTCCCGCAGATGGGACTTCTCTCTGATGGGCTCTCTGCCTCCGCTGAGTGACCCTGGCCAGCTGCCTGCCTTCCTTCTCTGTGGAGATGTGCTGGACAAACCGTGAGACCATGGCCAAGTAACAATAATCCTGACTCCTCAGACCCAGGGACGGTGCTAGAAGTGTCCCGCTCTAGATGTGGGGTGGACATAGGGAGGGCACTGTAGGGAGCCTGTGTCCAGCAAGCCAGGAACATTCTAGTGTGGATGGCCTGCAGTTGCAGCCAGGCCCACTGCCCACTTGGTAGTTTCTCGAAGTGCCCCGCTGGCCTCCAGGGCCTCGTGACTCACCCCAACTGCCTGCTCCCTGCTGGCACCCCCCACCCTCGCGCCCCTATTCCCCTGTGAAATAGTGTTGCTCCTCCAGATTTGTGCGGCCAGCCAGTCCCCTGCCTTCGAGTCTGCGCTCAAATGACATCTTACAGAAACTGTACAATATCTTCACAAGCTCCTGCGTGTGAGGACAAGCAAAGCAAGGTCTCGTGTGGGCTCTCAGCGGTCCTCGTGTGTGCCCCTCCGTGTGATCCAGGTCCGTGCAGGGGCAGGAGCCCGAGGAGAGCAGGCAGCGCTCTGCACGGAGGCCCCGAAGTGGAGGTTTGTCTGCTAGAAGACCGGGGCACTTTGAGGACTGGTTCCTTTGTACAGGGCCCAAATGCCTTTCCCTCCGATCCCCCTTATCTATCCCAGGCGGACCTGCTTGTTTCCAGTTTCAGGGATGTTGAGTCTGGCAGGCAGAGAGACACACTGGGGGGCCCTTTGCACTCTGCGGAGTGCTGGATTGACCAGTGGAGGGGCTGATTGACCAGGTGCAGGACAGCAGCATGGCAGGAGGTGCCCACACCATTGGTCAGACAGGCTCTGGGAAGGGCCGGGGAGGTGGCGCCCCAGTTCTCTGTTAGGGCTGGAAACAAGGAACCCGGATGATGTGGGTCAGGACACCCTGAGGGGGTGTGAGCCAGCACCGCTGCTTTGAACAGCCGCCTGAGAGAGTAAGCTCCATAAACAGGAGAGGCAGGCTGGCTGGGAGGTCAGTGGGGGGGGGGGGGGGGGCCCATGCCCGGGACCCGCCCCCAGCCCCCCAGACTTGGCGATTTGCCAGAAAAGCTCCCAGAGCTCATTGAAGGCTGTGGTGCTCACAGTGACCGTTTATCACAGGGTGAGGAGACAGGTAAAGGTCAGCTGAAGGGAGAAGTGGGGAGCAGCAGAGTCCAGTAAAAGTGCCCAACACAGGTGCCATGAAGTCCAGCCGCAGACCAGAGACCCTGCCCTGTGTCACGTGGTCAGGCCACCTGGAGTGGCCCAGGGCCCCTGGGCACACAGACATTCCTAGCAGGGTGCCCTGGGGGTTAGGTTCAGAGATTGCCTCCCAGCCAACTACACCCCGGGCCGGGTGCTACCCTGTACCCTGTGTCACCGCACTCCAGCGTGCCTTGGATGACAGCATCTTCTGGCCCTGGTGCACCTCGGACAGTCACGGAACCTTGTTTGTAGTGGTGAGAGGTTGGGCATGACCTGGGTCCCCGTTACAGTGTGGGGGTTGTGTGGTGGAGCTGGTCCTGCCGAGATGTGCACACAGGGTGCCCCGACTGGATGTGCTTGCCTAAGACCAGCAGAGATGTCCGGGGAGAGGCTGGTCTGCCGATGGTGTCCTGGATGCAGGTGCAGCTCCTCCCAAGGGGCAGAGCTCTGTAGACCTGGGCACTGACACCCACCCTCTCACCGTGGGCGGTGGGGGTCCTGCGGCGGGGTGGGGTCACAGCAAGAGAATACTGTCAATCCTTGCCTGCCAGTGGGGCCACCCAGTGCTTGGAACTGTCCCCTCAGGTAAGATACAAAGGCTTGTACAAAATGCCTGTTCTGCTCAGCCAGGCGGCCCGCGGCCAGAGTTAACGCAGGCTGGCGTGTCACAACTGATGTGGGTCATACTAAGACCATGCAGGAAACTCCTGCAGATCAGGAAGAGCCCAGAGTAATGGGGTTCAAGACCCACAGCCCAGGCTGGTGCAGAAGAGGAGCCAGAAGGCTCAGAAGCCCAGGGAGAAATGCTCAAAGTTAGTAGTGCCTGGAAGTCAACAATGTCCGGATGGAGATGGGGCAGTGGACAGCAACCCCCCCTTCCCCCGCACCCTTACCCCAAGCCCCTGCTCTCCTGCTGCGTTCTGGAGTTCAAGCTGCCAGATGTCCTGGCATTTAGGGTGTAGTGACCCTGGACCCAGCAACCCTGCTTACAAATGTCCTATTGCAAAGATGTCCTCCCCAGGCCCACAGGGTGATGCACATGCCAGCATTCAAGTCTCTGTTGTCATGGGGGAGGGGGTGGGCAGGGCAGACTCCAGTGCCCCACAAGGGGGAGGTGGGAAGTCAAATGGGGGATGGAGGCCACGGAGTAGGCCGCAGCCCTGGGGACACAGGAACTAGACACAGGGGAACTTGGACTGTCTAAGGGCACCATGCTGAGTCACAAAAATAAAGAAGTATAAGATGGCACTATTTGGGGCACTTGGGTGGCTCAGTCCATTCCAACAATGGCTCAGGTCATGGTCTCACTGCTCAGGAGTTCGAGCACAGCATTGGGCTCTGTGCTGACAGCTTGGAGCCTGGAACCTACTTCAGATTCTGCCTCTGT
Source organism: Panthera pardus (assembly GCF_024362965.1). Lineage (NCBI taxonomy): Eukaryota > Metazoa > Chordata > Mammalia > Carnivora > Felidae > Panthera > Panthera pardus. Next base: position 2,569,857 of record NW_026526654.1, read on the forward strand.
CTCTCTGCCCTTCCCCTGCTTGCACTCAGTCTCTCAAATATAAGATATTAAAAAAATTAAACTAAAAAAAAAAACACAAAACAACAGGACGAACTTTTTACTGAAACTTAAAATGTGTGCACGCCGAACAATTCAAGGTTGCAGGACACTCCAAAAACTGGTGAATGGTACCTGTCTGAGTAGGTGCCTTTGGGGAGGGCAATGAAGATAAAGGAAGTGACAGCAAAGCAGAAGAAAAGGCACCAAGGTGACCCAGCAGGGACTGGGGGTCCCTACCTAGCACAGGACTTCATGCCTGGGAAGGAAGTCAGTTCCAGGGTGGCGTAAGTCACTCGGATTTCTGTAACTGGCTCCTCATCAAGTGTGTGGGTGCCTGTGTGTGTTTGGGGGGGAAAATCCTGAGAAGCTTTTGGAATATGACAGCGGTGCGCATCCTGGAAGGTGTTGGGGGCTGCAATAAATGAACAGAGAACATCGACTCTAATGTGCATGTATACTGGTCCAGACCTACAGACTCCACGGGTCTCTGGCCCCCCACGCACCATGCAGATTTCTGGGGATCTTCCTCTGCCCATCCTCTTTGGAATGTCTTCTTTTTCCTTCTTTCCTGTCTTGAAGACTCCAAGCCAGGCAGGGGTCCCCAGCGGCAGCTGCTTCCAGAAGCCCCCTGCCCTGGGTCTCCCTGGGCTTCCAGAGCCGCTGTCCCCAGGGCATCCAAAGACCTGGCACAGTGCGTGCCCAGAATCTTCTCAGGGAAGGCTAGTTCCTGGGAGGGCACAAAAGACCACAAACTGGGTAACAGCTGGAACTCATCAGAAAGTGACATTTGTTTGGGCAGAAGAAAGCAGTAAAGGGATGCCTGAGTGGCTTAGTCGGTTAAGCATCCGACTCCTGATTTCAGCTCAGGTCACCATCTTGAGGTTTGTGAGCTGGAGCCCTGCCTCTGGCTCCTCCAGGACAGTACTGAGCCTGCTTGGGATTCTCTCTGCTTCTCTCTCTGCCCCTCCCCCGCTCTGGAGCATGCTCTCAAAATAAATATGTTGAAATAAAAAAGCAGTGGGGCGCCTGGGTGGCGCAGTCGGTTAAGCGTCCGACTTCAGCCAGGTCACGATCTCGCGGTCCGTGAGTTCGAGCCCCGCGTCGGGCTCTGGGCTGATGGCTCGGAGCCTGGAGAGCCTGTTTCCGATTCTGTGTCTCCCTCTCTCTCTGACCCTCCCCCGTTCATGCTCTGTCTCTCTCTGTCCCAAAAATAAATAAAAAACGTTGAAAAAAAAAATTAAAAAAAAAAAAAAAAGAAATAAAAAAGCAGTAAAGTAGCTGCCAGGCGCTCGGGAGTCCCCTCAGTCAGATGGCTTATCAAAGTTGAGGTGTTTCATTCATTTCCTAACAGGAATCTTACTCTGGAGTCATGATTTATTAAATATTTTTTAAAAATTTATTTTGAGAGCGAGGGTGTGAGTGGGGGAGGTGCAGAGGTTTGCATTGGGCTGTGCAGTAATAGCAGAGCCTGATGTGGGGCTCACACCCATGAACTGTGAGTTGGTGACCTGAGCTGAAGAGGACTGAGCCACCCGGGCGTCCCTGAAGACCTAATTTAAATGAGACAAATACACTGAAATCCACCCCCACCCCCACCCCCCTTTTGAAGATAATCTTTTGGACTCTGAGGTTTTATTAAACCTTCCTCCGCGAAGCGATGTGCTAGTGAGCCAAGTAAGTATGAAACCACTTAGAAAGGAAAAAATGTCAGTTAAAACATCATCAGCACAACAAATAGTCAAGTAGGTCAACCAGTCAGAATGAAACTTTCAAAGGACACGACAACCATCTCCACAGTCTTGTTTCTTCAGGTCGGTTTTGCGCGAACGAGTGAGCAAATTTACATAAAAAGCAACAGAAAACGCAACACGTGGGCCATGGATACAAACTCATGTCTCCTTCTGGGCAGAACAATCATCTTGTAAACGGTCTCAATCCCACAGCAAAACCACCACTGAACTCGTTCGGTGACCAAGGATGGGGTCTCCTTTTGCACAGGCAACCTCTCCCGGTCGCTCTTGCGCGCAGCCTCCTTTCTTTCCTTACCTTGAGGAATTTTATTCTGACTGCGAGGCTCCGAAGCGCCACCTCTTCGCCTCCTGTGACCGAGCGGGCCCTCCTGCCCCGGTGGAGGGGAGCGCACAGCTGGGGCGCAGCGCCTGGCCGGTGCCATGGCGACCAGGATGTAGGCGACACTCTGGGAAGTCCAGCCCAGCCGCTCTAGTGCTCCTTGTTTCTGTGCTCGCTGCAGGCCTCCTCTTGCCGCGGGCTTGCGCGGTCACCGCGCACCCCGCCTGCCAGCCGGGGTCAGCAACTTCGGAGGAAACCGGAGCCTGAACGGGGGCCTGAGGAGTGTGCCCGAGCCAAAAGGCCCATTCCTATGCCAGACAAGCCCGCAGGGGCGACCGGGAGGCCGGAGAGCCGCAGGCGTCTCCAAAGCACGCGCCTTCAAAGCGCGCTAGCCCAGCCGGGAGCTCAGCTAGGACCGCACTCCCGGGCTGTATGCAAATGAAGCGACTTTCCAGATCTCGTCTGATTGGACAAAGCGCAGGACATGGCGTCGCACAGCAGCCAATGAGGATCCAGGGCCGCAAGTCCCCACAGTCCATTGATGAATACAGCATCCAGTGGCGGCGCTCCCGGAATATAAAGCTCTCTGGCCGGCGACTGACTGGGAGGCATGGAACCAAGACTTGCAGGGCTGCAAGGTGCACGCAGGCAAGAGGGCGCGCATCATCCAGTCAGCCTGCAACTGGCCACCCGCTACGACCCCCAGCTGCACAAGCTGCTGGGCTGCGCGACCATCGTCCAGGCCGTGCTGCTACAACACCGAACACAGCCAGAAGATCTACTGCTGTCTCTTCCCGTCTCGTCTGTCCTTGTCCTTCCTTGTCTTTGTGCGGCTGAAGTCCTACAGCCAAGGTTGGCACACAGGCTGGTAATGGCCCAGGCCCTTAACGCCTTATCTCCGAATACGGGGAACCCCAAGGCAGGCCTTGCTGAGCTCCTCACCTGGGTGCAAAGCTAACCCCAGGCTCTTAATCCTGTTCCTCCAGGGCTGCGCACTCTTCTTGAGCCTAGCCTTCAATACACCGGTCTGTCTCCTAGGAAGGTTGCGTGTCTCCCTTAAAGCTTCTATTGAATGAGGTCGTAGGCTTTTCTCCTGTGACACTGCCTCTGTAGGTTTCATTTTCAGACGCGGCCAGGGACTCCTAAAAGGGTTGAGGAAAACTTCCCTCTTCCCCCACCCCTCCCCTGCCGCTCACCCCCTTTTTCCCACCTAGTGTTGTACTCTCGGCTCCTCCGCAACTAAGACCCTACTTAGGATCTTCCAAGTGCCCATGGCCTGAAACAGTATGGCGCAGAGGACTCCAGAGGTGAGCCTTAATCTAGCCTCCCTGAGTCTGGCCCAGCCGGCCCTGGATGGGGGGAGGCAGAGAAAGGTAAGGACGTAAAATGTGTGAGCTTCCAAGGTAGTGGTTTTTGTTTTTTTTTTAATTTTTAATTTAATTTTTTTTTTTTACTAACTTTTTTAATGTTTATTTTTGAGACAGAGAGAGAGAGAGAGAGAGAGAGAGAGAGACAAAATCAGTGGGGGAAGGGCAGAGAGAGAGGGAGACACAGAGTCTGAAGCAGGCTCCAGGCTCTGAGCTGTCATCACAGAGACCAATGCGGGGCTGGAAGCCACCAACCTCGAGATCATGACCTGAGCCCAAGTCGGAGGTCCAACTGAGGAGGCCACTCAGGCGCCCCTGCAGGATGGTTTTCAGTCCCCACAACTGATTTTATCAGGAAGCAGAAACTGCAGGTGCCTTCCTCTGTACTGCTGACTTCTGGTCCCCCGCGCCCTCCCCCCCCCCCCCCCCCCCAGACAGGGTCTGAGCTCTTCCAGAATCTCCCAGTCATGTGGGGCCGTATTGGCCCGTTCTGAACCAGGACAAAAGTGGAGAAGTCTAGAGGTGCCTGTTAGCTGAGTTAGCAAAGAAACCTAGGTCAACAGGTCAACCTGGCAGCCTGCAAGAAAAGCAGGTTTGAAAAAAAAAAAACAAACCCAAATAGTTCTGGGGCCTTGTTACACTGCCTCCTCCCTCTGGCCTCCTGGGCTTCTTATGTCCTGGCTGCTCTTACCCCTTCTGCACCCTCCAGGCAGTTACCTGGACCCCAAGCTTTCTGAAAAGTTTGTGCTGACCTGTGTGTGTTTCACCTGCAGGCAGCAGACTGCCCTGAGCAGATTGGTTTTGACTGACTTTTTTTTTTTCCTTGTGAAAGTTGCTTAATTTTTTATCTGTGTGTTGTTTGTTTTGTTTTGTTTTGTTTTTTCACCTGGCTGCCACTGGTCCTGGTTTGGCAATCTGCTTATGTTCCTCCTGACAGTGTAATGATACTGCCTTCCCTGTGAATTGTAGTTCACTGCTCCCAGAACAGTTGCAAATAGTTATGCTTTCCAGTGGCACCGTGGAGTGACACTTCCAAGCATTTCAGAAGAGGCTATTGGAGCTTAGAGATGTTATATGACCTGTCAAAGCAGCAGAGCCTGGTGGGCGACATGTAGCAACTGAACCTGCTTGTCCCTGGGGAGTGTTTCACTGAGTTCTGGGCAGCACTGTGGATTTCTTATCATCAGTGATCCCACTGGATCCTCCAACCACCTTACACTCTAGGGTCATGGGACCACAGACTCTTGTCTACCAGAAATGGAGTTGAGTACCCATGGGAGATTTTGACAGAGACCAGAATCTCTGGGAAGGTACGTGGTCTGGATGTAGGATATCAGAAGCCCCTGCCACATATGTGCACAGAATCCCAGAGGATGGTGGCTTCTTACAGGCTCACGCCCTAGTGAGTCTGGGGAGGAATGCTCTGTAGACAGGCAGAGGTGGTGGGACCATTGGAGCATCTCCAGTCCCTCTACTTGGTGGGCAGGGATCCCAAGAGGAGGGGTTGGTTGGAAAGGCTCAGGGCAGCAGACACAGTCCAGAACATTGCTGAACGTGAGAGGTCCTGCTAGTGCAAAATGCAGAAAAGTGCCACATGGGGAACACAGACACCCAGTCACAGCATGTGGAAAACCTGGATGTGTCTGAACTTGAAGCCTGGAGGCATCTACATGGATGGAAGGACTTATGACCAATTGGCCATCCTGTAAATGTTCCCAAGTTGAACTCTGGAGTAAGGGACTGCCATAGTGTGTGTGTGTGTGTGTGTGTGTGTGTGCACGTGTGTGCGTATGTGAGTGTTTTAATTGGGGTGAAATTATGTGGCTCCTAGCAGACTTCTAGCAGACTTTTGGTAGAGTCTATCAGGTTTTCCATGTATAATATCATGTCATCTGCAAAAAGTGAAACCTTGACTTCATCTTTGCCAATTTTCATGCATTTGATTTCCTTTTGTTGTCTGATTGCTGATGCCAGAATTCCCAACAGAGAGTGGATATCCTTGTCATGTTCCTGATCTCAGGGAGAAAGCTCTCAGTTTTTCCCCATGGAGGATGATATTAGCTGTGGGCTTTTCATAAATGACTTTTATGATGTTTAAGTATGTTCCTTCTATCCCGACTTTCTTGAGGATTTTTATTAAGAAAGGATGCTGAATTTTGTCAAATGCTTTTTCTGCATCGATTGACAGGATCATATGGTTCTTTTCTTTTGTTTTATTAATGTGATGTATCACATTGATTGATTTGCAAATGTTGAACCAGCCCTGCAGCCCAGGAATGAATCCCACTTGATCATGGTGAATAATTCTTTTTATATGCTGTTGAATTCGATTTGCTAGTATCTTATGGAGAATTTTTGCATCCATATTCATCTCAAAGCAATGCATGCATAACTCTCAAAGAAATTGAATCAGTAATAAAAAATCTCCCAGGACACAAAAATCGAGGGCCAGATGACTTCCTAGTGGAATTACACCAGACATTTAGAGAAGAGTTAATACTATTCGCAAACAGTTCCAAACAAGTAGAAATGGAAGGAAAAGTTCCAAATTCATTCTATGAGGCAAGGATTACCTTGATTCCAAAACCAAAGACCCCACTAAAATCCCTGATGAACCTGGATGCAAACCATCTCAACAAGATACTAGCAGATAGAATCCAACAGTACATTAAAAGAAGTATTCATCACTATAGAGTGGGATTTATCCCTGGGCTGCAAAGGTGATTCAATATTTGGAAGTCATTCCATGTGAAACATGCCATTAATAAAAGAAAGAGTAAAAGCCATACAGTCCTCTCAGTAGATCCAGAAAAAGCATTTGACAAAACACAGCATCTATTCTTGATAAAAACAGTCAACAAAGTAGGGCTAGAGGGAACATACCTCAACATAATATGGCCATATATGAAAGACCCACGGCTAATATCATCCTCAATTGAGAAAAACAAAGCTAATGAATTGATCAAAACCTATTTCAGCAATATAACTGAACAAGAATTTACACTAATAGTCATAAAATTAATGTTGGGCTTGAAAAAAGCATAGAGGACGACAAAGGATCTATTGCTACAGAGATCAAGGGACCAAGAAATAGTCATGAGGAGCTAAAAAATGCTATAAATGAGCCGCAAAATAAAATGGGGGAGACCACAGTATGGATTGAAGAGGCAGAGGAGAGAATAGGTGAATTAGTAGATAAAATTATGGGAAAAAAAGGAAACTGAGAAAAAGAAATAAAAAAATTCAGGAGTATGAGGGGAGAATTAGAGAACTAAGTGATGCAATTAAATGGGACAATATCCGTATCATAGGAATTCCAGGGGAGGAAGAGAGAGAGAAAGGGGATGAAGGTGTACTTGAACAAATCATACCTGAGAACTTACCTGATCTGGGGAAGGAAAAGGCATTGAAATCCAAGAGGCACAGAAACTCCCTTCAGACGTAACTTGAATCGATCTTCTGCATGACATATCGTATTGAAACTAGCAAAATACAAGGATAAAGAGAGAATTTTGAAAGCAACCAGGGATAAACAGGCTCTAACTTACAAAGGAAGACCCATAAGACTAGTGGCAGACATATCCACTGAAACTTGGCAGGCCAGAAAGGAATGGCAGAACACCTTCAATGTGATGAACAGAAAAAATATGCAGCCGAGAATCTTTTATCCAGCAAGTCTGTCATTCAGAATAGAAGGAGAGATAAAGGTTTTCCCAAACAAACAAAAACTAAAGGAATTCATCAGCGTTAAACCAGCCCTGCAAGAGATCCTAAGGGGGATTCTGTGAGTGAAATGTGGCAAGGACTACAAACTACCAGACACCACTACAAGCATGAAACCTACAGACATCACAATGACTCTAAACCCATATCTTTCAATAATAACACTGAATGTAAATGGACTAAATGCTCCAACCAAAAGACATAGGGTATCACAATGGATAAAAAAACAAAAACAAACAAACAAAAAAAAAACAAGACCCATCTATTTGCTGTCTACAAGAGACTCTTTTACACCTGAGGACACCTTCAGATTGAGAGTGAGGGGATGGAGAACTATCTATCATGCTACTAGAAGCCAAAAGAAAGCTGGAGTGCCATACTTATATCAGACAAACTGGACTTTAAATTAAAGGCTGTAAGAAGAGATGAAGAAAGGCATTATATAATAATTACACGATCTATCCATCAGGAAGAGCCAACAATTATAAATGTCTATGTGCCAAATACAGGACCCCCCAAATATGTAAAACAATTAATCACAAACATAAGCAACCTTATTGATAAGAATGTGGTAATTGCAGGGGACTCTAATACCCCACTTACAGTAATGGATAGATCATCTAGACACAGGATCAATAAAGAAACAAGGGCCCTGAATGATACATTGGATCAGATGGCCTTGACAGATATATTTAGAATTCTGCATCCCAAAGCAACAGAATATACTTTCTTCTCAAGTACACATGGAACATTCCTCAAGAGAGATCACATACTGGGTCACAAAACAGCCCTTCATAAGTAAAAAAGAGTTGAGATCATACCATGCACACTTTCAGACAACAATGCTATGAAACTTGAAATCAACCACAGGAAAAAGTCTGGAAAGCCTCCAAAAGCATGGAGGTTAAAGAACACCCTCTAAAGAATTAATGGGTCAACCAGGCAATTAGAGAAGAAATTTAAAAAAATATATGGAAACAAATGAAAATGAAAATACAACAATCCAAATGCTTTGGGAAGCAGCGAAGGCAGTCCTGAGAGGAGAATACATTGCAATGCAGGCCTATCTCAAGAAAGAAGAAAAATCCCAAATACAAAATCTAACAGACACCTAAAGGAAATAGAAGCAGAGCAGCAAAGACACACCAAACCCAGTAGGAGTAGAGAAATAATAAAGATCAGAGCAAAAATAAACAATATAGCATCTAAAAAAAACTGTAGAGGAGATCAATGAAACCAAGAGTTGGTTTTTTGAAAAAATAAACAAAATTGATAAACCTCTAGCCAGGCTTCTCAAAAAGAAAAGGAGATGACCCAAATAGATAAAATCACAAATGAAAATGAAATTATTACAACCAATCCCTCAGATATACAAGCAATTATCAGGGAATACTATGAAGAATTATATGGCAACAAACTCGACAACCTGGAAGAAATGGACAAATTCCTACGCACCCACACACTTCCAAAACTCAAACAGGAAAAAATAGAAAATTTGAACAGACCCATAATCAGCAAAGAAATTGAATCAGTTATCAAAAATCTCCCAACAAATAAGAGTCTGGGACTAGAGGGCTTCCATGGGGGAATTCTACCAGACATTTAAAGCAGAGATAATACCTATCCTTCTCAAGCTGTTCCAAAAAATAGAAAGGGAAGGAAAACTTCCTGACTCATTCTATGAAGCCAGCATTACTTTGATTCCCAAACCAGACAGAGACGCAGCAAAAAACTAGAACTACAGGCCAATATCCCTGATGAATATGGATGCAAAAATTCTCAACAAGATACTAGCAAATCGAGTTTAACAGTATGTAAAAAGAATTATTCATCATGATTAAGTTGGATTCATTCCTGGGCTGCAGGGCTGGTTCAACATTTGCAAATCAATCAATGTGATACATCACATTAATAAAACAAATGAATAGAACCATATGATCCTGTCAATCAATGCAGAAAAAGCATTTGACAAAATTCAGCATCGTTTCTTAATAAAAACCCTCAAGAAAGTTGGGATAGAAGGAACATACTTAAACATCATAAAAGCCATTTATGGAAAGCCCACAGCTAATATCATCCTCAATGGGGAGAAACTGAGAGGTTTCTCCCTGAGATCAGGAACATGACAGGGATACCACTCTCACTGCTGTTGTTTAACATAGTGTTGGAAGTTCTAGCATCAGCAATCAGACAACAAAAGGAAATAAAAGGCATCAGAATTGGCAAAGATGAAGTCAAGGTTTCACTTTTTGCAGACGACATGATACTGTACATGGAAAACCCAGCAGACTCCACCAAAAGTCTGCTAGAACTGATACATGAATTCAGCAAAGTCGCAGGATACAAAATGAATGTACAGAAATCAGCTGCATGTTTATACACCAATAATGAAGCAACAGAAAGACAAACAAAGAAACTGATCCTGTTCACAATTGCTCCAAGAATCATAAAATATGGGCAGAAATGGGCAGAAAACATGAATAGACACTTCTCCCTTCTATTCTGAACGACAGACTTGCTGGGTAAAGGATTGTTGGCTGCATATTTTTCCTGTTCATCACATTGAAGATTTCCTGCCATTCCTTTCTGGCCTCCTTTCAGTAGATAGGTCTGCTACCACCCTTATGTGTCTACCTTTGTATGTTAAGGCCCGTTTATCCCTAGCTGCTTTCAGAATTTTCTCTTTATCCTTGTATTTTTCCAGTTTCCCTATGATATATCATGCAGAGGATTGATTCAAGTTACATCTGAAGGGAGTTCTCTATGCCTCTTGGATTTCAATGCCTGTTTCCTTCCCCAGATCTGAGAAGTACTCAGCTATGATTCGTTCAAGTATACCTTCAGCCCCTTTCTCTCTCTCTTCTTCTGGAATTCCTATGATAGGGATATTGTTCTGCTTGATTGCATCACTTAGTTCTCTAATTCTCCCCTCATAATCCTGGATTTTTTTATCTCTCTTTTTCTCAGCTTCCTCTTTTTCCATAATTTTATATTCTAATTCACCTATTCTCTCCTCTGCCTCTTCAATCCATGCTGTGGCTACCTCTATTTTATTTTGCACCTCATTTATAGCATTTTTTAATTTATCATGACTATTTTTTAGTCCCTTGATCTCTGTAGCAATTGATTCTCTGCTGTCCTCTATGCTTTTTTTAAGCCAAGCAATTAATTTTATAACTATTACTCTGAATTCTTGTTCGGTTATATTGCTTAAAAGGTTTTGATCAATATATTACTGTTGCTACTTCCTGGAATTTCTTTTGAGGAACATTCTTCCATTTCATCATTTTGTCTCGTTTTCTGTCCCTTATACATTTTAAAAGCTTTTTGTCTGCTCTGCACCTGCAAGCACTTCTATATTAAAGGAGGGTCATACACTGCCCAGGTCCTGGCCCTTCAGGAGGTGTTTTTTTGGAGATTGTTACATGCTGTCTATTGTTGTGACTTTGATTATTTTATTACCCTACTCATAGTGATATTTTGGACCCTCCACCAGGACCCTCCACCTGTGCTTTGATTTGTTCCTTGGAGTAGTCGTATCTTTTTTCCAGCTTTCCCATTTTCTTCCTAGTAGATTCTTTTTTCCTCCCAGGCTCTGGTTTTCAAAGTCCTTTGGCTTCTGAACTTCTTTGTTTGACAGACGTGGGAAGTATGGATCCCCCTACTTCTCCACCATGTTGACCCCTTGCTAACAGATGCACAATATAAATCAAGATAAAGCACAGATGCTCATAGATAGTTCAAGTTTCTGGCGGCTGGATGCTGAGATGCTAAGTGTGGTTCCCGGGGAAGGAGCTGGGTGGCGCCACTCTCACTGGTCTGCTGTGTGCTGCCTCTGGACAGATTGCTGCAATCAAATGCTGAATGCTATCTTTGCTTTTCACCTTTTTAGTAAAAGCAAAAGTCCTCTTCAGATTTCTTTCAGTTAGTAAAAGCCTCTGTATATCTTATAGACACTGTTACATTCACTCTTTCAGGACAAAATTGCTAATTTTCTCTATGACTGGAGGTGTGGTTTTGAGTCATATCACAGCTGGAATAAGACTTGTATGCTTCTTGGAGATGAGATGGGGCATGCCACCCCAAAATATGGGACTGCGGCATAATTATTTTCAGTTTAAGGCCTTTGAGATCCTGAAATCATACATCAGCCTAAGGCAGGGCCGCCTGAAAAAAGGAAACTTCAGGGGTCCTAAATACGCCCCAAGAACAATCCTAATCTCTTCTTGGAGGAGAGAAGCCAGCCTCAATCCCAGATGAACTTAGTCCCAAAGGGGCACATCTCTGGTCTATTTCCTGAGGGCTCATTCATCTCTCCAAAAAGACATTTGCTTTTCCATAAGCTCCCTACCTACTCCCACTTTCCTGTCTTAAGTGAGTTTTTAGACCCAAGTTCCAAGCAGTCCTGCAAGTCCCCCACGTGTATGCATCATGCACATGCTAATCAGTTTCTGTTTGTTTTTCTCCTGTTGTGTCTCTGGTTAGTCAAATTTACAGGGAAAACAGTCTTCCTCCTCTCCCAGTGTTACCTTCCTTGCTGCATTTCTGGGGTCATCCTTGAAACAAACATTTCCAGGCTCTGGGCCTGGCTTTGACCTTATGATACAAATCTGTGTCAAGCCTAAAAAACACTCTTTCCATAAGTAGGAGAATAAACGTGGCCCAAGGAACTGACTGCCTCACCTTGCTTCCTGTTGACAGGTAAAATGTGGCATGGGAAGGTGTGTCTTCCCAGGAAGCAGTGTGGGACAAGGAGGCAGGGTACACATCTTGGCTCTAACTGCATGTGTATGCAGAGCTCACATCCAACCCTTCCACATGCAGGGCCTTCTCTATCCCACATGGAGGTGGACCCGACCTTCCAGGAGGAACCCACTGTGCTGGGGAGGTGGACCCGACCTTACAAGAGGAGCCCACTGGGTTGGGAAGTGGACATGACCTTCCAGGAGGAGCCCACTGGGTTGGAGAATGGACACGACCTTCCAGGAGGAACCCACTGGGTCTGGAAGTGGACACGAACTTCTAGGAGGAGCCCACTGGGTTATGGAAGTGGACATGACCTTCCATGAGGAGCCCACTGGGCTGGGCAGGGGCTGGCTGCATGGAGCACTGGGCCTTCCTCCCTCTGACAAATGCTGTCTCCTGGACCAGACTCTGGTCAGGCTTCTCTGAACCCCCTTCTCGACTTGGCCTCGACTTTTTATTTATTATTTATTATTATTTGTATTTATATGTTTATAGAAATATACACATTTTATACCATTTCTTATTTACTTATATTTATATAGCTACAAAATATTTATAAATAGTCCATTTTATTCATATATATAAATATAAGCATTTCAGTAATTGTTTTGCATTTATATATTTACAGAAATATGCATATCTTGTAGCATTTCTTATTTACTTATACTTACATAGATATAAAACTTTTATAAATACTGTATATATATTCCATATTTATATTTATAAAATTAACATTTAATAAATAATGTAAATATTTATATATGTATAGAAATATACACATTGTATAACATATTTATTTATATAGATACAAAATATTTTAAAATACTTCATGAATATTCCATATTTATATTTATAAATCTAAACATTTTAATAAATTTTAACATAAATATTTATATTTATATATGTGTAGAAATATACACATTTTATAGCACTTCTTATTTAGATAGATGAAACATTTTATAAATATTTATAAAAATTCCTTAAGCATGTTTTTTTAAAAGCAGGCTCCATTCCCCGTGGAGAGCCCAACACAAAGCTCTAACTCACATCCCTGAGATCAAAAGTTGGATGCTAACAGACTGAGCCACCCAGGCGCTCCCAAAATTCCTTATACATTTTTAAAGAATGGTGCACATGATTATGGAAGCTGGAAAATCCCAAGGTTTACAGGGTGTCTGCTGGCTGGAGACCCAGAAGAGTGGATCTGTCGTGTGTCTGTTCATATCCAAGGGGAGGAAGGAAGCTGATGTCCTCTTCAGAACGCCCTCTTTGGGTGGTCAGCCTAATTGGATCAGGCCCACCCACATTAGGGAGTGCCATCTTCTTCCCTCAGTCTGCAGATTCGCTGTGAATGTCATGCAGAACCACCTCATGGACACACCCAGAATCATGCTCACTCCAGGGCCCCATCTAGTGGACATAGGAGAAACCACCACAATGACTTTATTTGGAAAGGGAACAGCTTCAAAAAACCTTCTCAGGCTAGCAGGAACCTGGGTTCCACTCTGTGTGTCCTGTTCTCAAAGGACAGTCCCTGCTGTGGACAGGTCCCATTCCTCCTGCATAATTTGGGCTCAAAGATATAAGTATTAGCCTCTCTGGCTGCCCTGAGACTACCTTAAACCAGTGGTTTACAATGACAGAGATGCGTTTTCTCAGGGCTGTGGAGGCCAGGAGTCTGAAGTCAAGATGTCACAGGGCTGTGCTCCCTCTGAAGGCTCAGGAGGGTCCCTTCTGCTTCTCCCAGCTGCCGAGCTCCCAGGCGTTGTGGGTTTGTGGCCTCCATCACCACATGGCTGTCTCAAACCCCCTCCCTTGTCTCATAAAGATCCTCCCTGATCCAGGATGCTCTCACCTCAAGATCCACCCCCCACCTTATCACCTTTGCAAAGACCCCATTTTCACATGAGGCCACATTCTGAGGTCCTGGGTGGGCAAATCCTCTGGGGTCTACAACTGAACTCACTGCAGTTTCTCAGGAGCTGCAAGTGTTTGCCTGGACATCTGCTCGGCAGACATCTGCTCCAAGTTTCCCCAAGTTTTCTTCCTTCCTTCTTCTTTTCCAACACAAGTGCATCCTTCACCATGACCCATGCTGTCCCTACATTGTGATGTTGACCTGTGACTGCCTGATGCCCTTTGAACCCAGGAGGAGCTGGAGGCCCACGTGGACCCCCACAGCTGCCTCTCCACTTTGTGACCCCTCTGTAGGGCACCCTTCTGCCCCCATGAGCCCTACAGGTGGGCACTGGGAGGCCTGTGCCCCATGGCAGAAGGGCATCATGGGACCACGGGTAGGCTTGGGAGAAATCGGAGGGCATTCCCAGTACAGCAGTGGATGCAGGTGCATCATGGCCACCATGGGGCCCTTACTGTGCATATCCTGGGTCCCAATCTCTAGGGAGCAGCAACACAGCCCTCTGGGGTGGGGGGCATTGGGATGAAATGAGACATTCCCATGTATGTGCAAATGCACACAACTTGCTTAAGGTAGAATCTCTCTTTCATGTCTGGGTGTGAGCACACACACTAACCAACAGAATGTGCACAGAGTGAGTGTTGAGTTACCCTCAAGGTCACATGGGGTCACAGCCCAGGGACCCTCCTTGGGAGAAAGACCCCTTCCATGTCTGGGGGGCAAGTCTTCACTCTACATCAGATCTGGCAGCTGCAGCCAGGGGAGGCACATGATGGACCATCCCAATCCTGTTCATGCCCCCATTAGCCTCTCCTAGCACTCAGGGGACCAGCCTCACTGGGGAACCCTGAGCGCTCTCCCCAGGAGCTCGCGGGCTCCTTCCAGCTTCCCTCCATCATCATACCCGTAAGTAGGGTGGAAGCAGCTTCTGGCAGTGGTTTTAGTCTCATCTTCCCTCCATGCTCATGCCTTGTTTGATTCCACATCCACACTTGTGTCTAGTATACTCTCTCTGCCCACATGCCCTGATTCAACCCTGACCAACCTCAGGGAGCCCTGGAGTCTTTGGCTTGGCCTCAATGTAGCTCTGTCTGCACCTACCTGCCATGGTGAGGTGGGAAGACAGAGGCATCCAAGGTAGACCAGATGACTAGGACTTTGTGAGTGTCAGAGAGTGGAGGAGAAGGGGAACTGGGTAGGTAGGAGAGGGGTGTGAACAGGAAGAAGGTGGGAGAGGAGGGGATGAGGAAGGCTAGCATTTATGGAGCAACTACTTCATGTCTGGCACTAGGCTCAACATTAAACATGTGCCCCAAATTCATTTCAGAAAATCACCCCACAGCATGTAATGATGTGGTGTAATAGTCAGCTTGGTCTCTGTAACAAATACCACAGACTGGGAGGTTTAAACAATGCATTTATTTTTTCCCAGTCCTGGGAACTGGAAGCATGAGATCCAGGTGTGGGCAGGGCTGGTTCCTCCTGAGGCCTCTCTCCCTGGCGTCCACACACCATCTCTTCCCTGTGTCCTTACACAGTTGTCCCCTGTGTGTGTCTATGCCCTGATCACCTCTTCTATTAAGGACCCCAGTCACATGGGATCAGATGGGATCAGGGCCTACCCTAGTGACTTCATTTTACCTGAACCACCTCTGTAAAGCCCCCATCTCCAAATCCAGCCCCGTTCTGAGGCCCTGGGGATTGGAGCTTCAACATGTGAACTGGAGGGGACATGATTCAGCCCATAATATTTTGTCAGTATTTTACAGGGAAGGAAAGTGGAGATAACACAGGATCATCCAGAAAGGTGCACCCTTGTATGTGATCTAGCTGGGACTTAGAATGGATACATCTCCCCCAAATCGGTGACAGGCTGGAGCAGATCATGGGTCTTGCTGGAGGAGGGTTCCCACCCTGTCCTGTCCCTCACCCTGAGGAGGCCCCGAGGCCTCTGGGGCCTGCCGTTCTGAGCAGATGGTCAGGGGGCTGGGGTCGTGTGTCCAGAGGCAGAAGAATGGCCTCAGGGGTGCCGAGAAGGACAGTCCAGAGAACGCGTAGATGAGGGATCCATTGCTCACGCTGTAGAACGAGATTCTGCCTGCATCACAGTCCAGGAAAACGCCCACACGATGCAGGGGCTCCGAAGGGTGCAGGCGAACTCTTGGGAAGGCAAGTGCCCAGAACCCCTTCTTGTACAGCTCCAGGGCCCAAAGTCCGTGCTGGGGGGACTTGGGGATCCTTCCCTTCCGATCCAAGCTCTCCAGACACACGCCCAGGTTCCAGGCCTTCCTGTGCCCCACCTGGACCTCCCAGTAATACCTCCCAGCTGAGAACTGCTCCAGGCCCAGCACACAGGGGTCCCGGTCGAATCTGCTGGGGGCGTTGGGCAGCTCTTGTTCAAAGAACAGCCGCCTCACAGTCTTCCTGTCCTCAGAGAGAGCGAGCTTGGGGCTTGCAGTGTCGGGGTCCAGGGATGGGCTCACTGCGGGAAGAGGAGAGGATCAGGTTTAGGGGTTGGGGTCCCCACCTATGCTCCTGCATGGAGGTGGAACCATGCCTCCTTGGGAATCCCTGTGAGTCCCCTTTCTCTGTCCAGGATCCTGTGCACACAGGCCATCCCAGAGCAGCGGAGGCGTCTCCAGCGGGAGCCAGGGAGAGCCAGGGGGGATTCTTATGAGGGGACAGGGGGGCACACTGTGAGATAGGCATTGCTCCCAGGGCCCTGTGTGTCAGGATGGATGTGGATGTGCATGTGTGTGTGCATATGCACTTGTGTGTGTGGGGGCTATGTGGGCGTGCATGTGAGAGACAGAGACAGGGACAGACACAGGTAGACATAGAGAGAGAGATAGAGAGACAGAGACAGAGAGAGGCAAGGAAAGAGAGAGACAGAGACAGGAAGAGAGATAGAGGGAGACTGAGAAAGGTATGGACACAGACAGAGACAGAGGAAGACAGACACAGAGAAAGACACAGGGAGACAGAGATAGAGAGAAAGACATAGGAGGACACGTGAAGAGACAGGGTGACATGAGATGAGGTCACAGGTGCATTGATGCCATTGGACAGCTCTGGGGTCAACCACTGAAGGGGAGATCCCATCTGGAAAACCCTGAGAGACACCTTAGCAGCCTCAAAAACTGAGATGAACACCTTCCAAAACAGATCCCTTCTCTCCTGTCCCACTGTCCTTCTCAGAGCCCTCAGGCCTTCATCATGTCACCTGGGGGAGGGTCTGTCTACACCTGAGAGGCAGGGAGGGTGGGGATCAGCTGGGAGCCCCAGCTGCCTGTGCAGACACCTTCACGACAACAGAAACCTCCTGGCTGGTGTCCACCCTTGCCCATTCAGTAGGCATGCTGCTGGTTGCTGGGGTCTGCATACGATGCCCCAGACACTCATGTTTCCTGACCATCCATCCCTGTCAGCTGGACAGCACACACGCTCTCCTCCTAACAGAACCACAACTTTCTCCCCGGTCTCTACTTCCTTCTGGAAGGAACCCTGCTCCCTTTTGCTTTCCAGCAAAGACTAAATGTTCTCCCCGATTTCTCATTGCTGCTTCCTGAAGTCTGTACCCTCTGCTCCATGCAAACCCTTTCCCTGTAGAGTCTGGGCCATGCAGATTGAGCCCACTCATGTTCATATCTATGATGGCCAAACATGGACTCACTAGCTGAACAATGGGCCCGGCTCCTTCTATTCCAAATTCCCACATCATTAAAAAATATTCATGACAAAAAACAGTTTGAGACTTACAAAGAGGTTGCAAAATACCATACACAATATGCCCATGATAACATCTCATATAGCCCACACTAATAGGATCAAAACCGTACAATTGACATTGATACAAAAATATTCTATAGTGACTTCTTGCACACCTGACTGTGGAGAACCACCTGTGCCCTTGTGCACTGATTCCTCTTGCACACCACCCACACCTGTCACTGGAGCTCATCCTGTGTCCTTGTGTGCTGACTCCTCTTGTACACACCCACACCTGTCCCTGGAGCTCATCCTGTGTCCTTGTGTGCTGACTCTTCTTGCACACCACCCACACCTGTCCCTGGAGCTCATCCTGTGTCCTTGTGTGCTGACTCCTCTTGCACACCACCCACACCTGTCCCTGGAGCACTGCCTGTGTCCTTGTGTGCTAACTCCTCTTGTACACACCCATACCTGTCCCTAGAGCTCATCCTGTGTCCTTGTCCACTGATTCCTCTTGCACACCACCCACACCTGTCTCTGGGGCTCATCCTGTGTCCTTGTGCACTGACTCCTCTTGCACACACTGACACCTGTCCCTGGAGCTCATCCTGTGTCCTGGTGCACTGGCTTCTCTTGAACACCACCCACACCTGTCCCTGGATCTCAGTCTGTGTCCTGTGTACACTGATTCCTCTTGCACACCACCCACACCTGGCTGTGAATCTTCTCCTGTGCTGTCCATCATGTATGCGCTGGACCCTTGCACACCACCCCCCACCTGGCCACAGTGTAGACCTGTGCTCCATCCCATCCACAGCTGCTGACTATCTTCTCTGCATCGTCATTCTCTCACTGGTTTTCTTCCTCCCTTCAGGCTTCAGGCATCTTCACGCCACATGGTTCCTTTTAGGCAACAGGCATGCTCTCCTGCCACGGACCTCAAAGTAAAACCACAGCAAACACAAACAGAACCTTCCCATTCCCCACTCACCAAGTCTTAGCTCAACTACACAGGCAATAAATTTGAGACCTCCCTCCCAGTTCTCTCCACAGGAGACGCCTCTCTTTGTACCATGCTTGCCAGTTTTTCTGGGCCATTTTCCCGGGTTCACCTGACTCTACTTCTCAGGTGCACGAAAGTTAATGCTCCTTCAACACACTGCACCTGCACATTTCCACAGTGAAGTCTCCCTTGGCCCTCCCACAACCACTGCTCTAACCTTCAAATACCAGCGTTCTCCAATGCTAGATCTTGGATCTTTCTTCTTTCCCTGTATCTTCCCTTTTTAAAAAATCTTAATTCTTTTCCAAAGAGAAATTTTTAAAGAATAATTTTAGGTGTAGCAAAAAATGTATCACTCACACGTTCAGTTATACCAGATATTTGCCATGGACCCCAATTCCTGTCTCCAGTCCTGATTTCTCCTGAGAGTTCCAGACTCCCATATCCAATGATTCATCTGACGTCCTTAGCAGGATGTCTGAGAACAGCTCAGTCTTAGGAGGTCCATGGTGATTTTCACTTATTTGGCCCAAATCTGCCCCAAACCTTCTGTTAGATGGAGCCAGAAGGGCTAGAGACTTATGCAGCTGGGGGTCACCTTGGGCTGCTCCCTCTGCCTTGCCCCTTCTGGACTCTGCTGCTTGTGGCCCCAGGACCCATCTCGGGGCTGTATCCTCTCCTCCATCAGTGCTGCTCCCCTGCTTACAGGTTCTCACTCATATTGCATGGTGCTTCATGTAAAGTCCAGGCCTCTACCTCAGCCTCCCAGGCTCTGCAGGGGCACACACAAGCCTTCCTGCCCTGTTGGTACATCTTCCACATGCCCAGCTGTCACACACCACAGACCCCACTCTCCCTGCCACAGGGGTGAGTTCACCCCTCCTCGTATAGCTGTGGTCTTGCCATCACCCACTCCTTCATTTAGATGTTGGCACCCCACCATTCCCAGGGGTCTGGACATCCCACTTGAACATGCTCTTGGCCATCCTCCTAGTATTCTGGCTCTTTCCTATCATAGTTATTCCAGATTTAATAATTAAAAAAAACAAATGCTGACTTGTGGCTCACATCCCCACATAGACTCTATGCTCCATGAGGACAGGAGGAAGCTGTACATTCACTAATGGAGGCCAGTTGCTTGCACAGAAGATATCTGGTCATGGTTGTAACTGAATGAATGAATGGAGACTGGCTTCTTTCTGTCTCTTCCTGGGCCCTCACCATGTGGCTGTGGTGGGACAGGTGTCCCCAGATCCCCTACCTGCTTTCATCTGCCCAGCTCGTGGCTCGCAGTACTGCCCCTCCTGTCCTTGGGGGTCTCTCTCCACAGCCAGACTCTCCCCCCATGCTTCCCACCTATATGGTGCCCTGGGGCAGAAAGGCACTGGCTCTGCACTCTCTGTGCTAACAGTGTCCCCACAGTAGCTGTTCCTTGGAAGAGCTAGCTCTCTCGCTGCCCAGGCTCTGCAGCCTGTCTGTCCCTCAGGCAGTAAACAGGAGCTAAGGTCTCTCAGGGCAGCAAAACTTGGTGTTTACAGCCATAGAACCAGCATTTAGCACAGCATTTCTGCACCCTGGAATAGAAAGGAGAACACACTCATACATGCACATGCACACACACACACATGAGTACATGTGCACACACAAATACACATGTGCACGTGGGTGCACACACAAGTACATGTGCACACATGTGTGCAATATGTGTCCACAAGTGCACGTGCACATACAAACACATGCGTGCACACATGTGCACACATATGAACAGACACAAGTGCATGTGCATACACATGCACACATAAATACACATGCACACACTGCACACATGAGAACACATGTGCACTTATGTACACAAAGCACCACACATGTGCATGTGCACACACTAACAAATGTGCATATGGCACACAGGCACACAGGTGAACACATACATGTATACCATGCACACACAGCACTCACACATACACACATTCATGCACACTGCATACACACATGTGCACACATAAACAAACATTCAGGGAGCAGATGCTTCCAGCCCCTACATAGTCCTCACCATAGATGACGTCCTCTGGCCAGCCTGAAATGAAACAGAAAGATGTGAAACTGTAGGGTTTGCACTGACCAGATGGGGCGAAAGCTCATGTTCTGTGAAGCTAAGTCAAAACAGGATGTAATGAGCTCTCGCAGGGACCCTGTAAAGGAAGAGCAAATATCCCTTCTTCAGTGCCCAAAAAACAATCCAGGTCACTGTATTCCTAGGGAAAGGTTTTGTGGGGCAGGCCTGATGGCCCAGCCTTCCCATGTCTGTCATAAAGACACATCTCTGACCTGTTCCCCAGATTGGGGCCTGACAGCTATGAGCAAGGACACAGGAGGCAGGGAGGAGAGCAGACAGGCGAGTGGAATGATCCATACTGATGATGATCCCCGCGCTCACAACAAGATCCTCTCAGGTGACAGGCTTGCTGCTGTATTTGTTGCTTGAGCATTTTCAGGATGTTGTCATCACCCTCGACTGATAGACTTTCCCAGGTTCAAGCTCACATCTGTCTCCATAGCAGAGACCCGCCAGTCTTCCCCAAGTCACCCAGTGAAGAGCAGCCAAGCACCTCTTAGTGATGGAGGATCTCACTGGGCATATGGTAGGTGGGAAGTCCCTGAGCTGGGGCCTGGGCAGGTCTCTCCCATTCCTCCTGTGCTTGAGGGTACACAAAGGAGGGACTTCATGCTGGGCTCTGCACGAGTGCCCTGGCTGGAAGGGGCACGTCTGTCCCACTGGGGCCTGCTTACCTTGGGACAGCTGTTCCTCTTCTCTGTACAGTTTCTCTTCTTCCAGCTGTACCCTATCCCTGTCCCTCTGACGTTTCCAGAAAAGACATGTGGCTCCAGTTGCTACAAGTCCCACTACAATGAGGATCACAGGCAGCACTGTCCTCCACGCCATTGATGGGAAACTTCTGGACAACTGAGCTAAAAGAGGGTTTGGAGAGGCAAGAATGCCAAGGTAAGAGAGCGCCTGTGTTCTTAGGACACACATGCCACAGGGTTAATGACTCAGGGGGCAGGTGCTTGTGAACTAACCTGACATGACCTGAAAACATGTGTGTGCCTTTGCACAGACAGACATGGACAGACACACAGGAGAGAGATGGTAGACAAATGGCAAAAGGTTAAATACTGAGTGGGTCTGCATTCTGTGTATCATTCCTGCAAATTTTATGAAACTTGAGGTTGTTTAGAAGGAAAATTTTATACAGAGTGAAACTTGGAAGCCCCCAGGTGTCCTTCGGAATGTGAATGCATAAACAGGCTGTGGTTCATCCAGACAAGGGAATACTGTTTACTGCTAATACGAAAGGAGCTATCCGTGCAGTCACTGTGGAGAAGATGATGGACATCCCCCCCCCCCAAAATAAAAATAGAACTACCACATCAATCCACTTCTGGGTATTAATCCAAAGAAAACAAAAATATTAACTGAGAAAGATAATGCACCCCTACATTTATTGCAGTGTTATTTACAATAGTCAAGATATGGAAACAGCCCAAGTGTCCACCTATGGATGAAAGGATAAAGAAAAAAATATATATTTGTACAAAGGGATGCTATTCAGCTATAACCAAGAAGGAAATCCAGGCATTTTCTACAATATGGATGCACCTGAGGGCACTTTGCTAAGTGAAGTTAGACAGGGAAAAATGTATACAGTCTCACAGATAAGTTAAATCTAGAATGAAACAAAACACCATCCAAACCTCCAGAAAACCAGAAAGCCTAGTTTATAGATGCAGAGAACAGATTGGTGGTTTCCAGAGGTGAGAGATCGGGAAGCTAATGGGTGAAGAGGGTCAAAGGTGCAAATTTCCACTTATAAAATAAGACCCAGAGAGGTGACATACAGCATGGAAACTATAGTTAACTACTGTGTTGTATAGCTGGAAGCTGACAGACTAGATCTCACAAGGTCTCATCACAAGGAACTATGGGGAGTATTGGATATTAACTACTGACTGTCTGGGGTGCTCAGAGATCTTGAGGTCGAATGGAGCAGAACACTCACCAGGTAGGTGGCTCTTGGTCTCCATCCTCTCCTGGAGGAGGGGGTTGGAGATAGAGCAAGAGAGGTTCCCCATGCCCCTGTCCCAGACAGTCACATTGGACACCACCTCAAAGAGGCCCGTCGGTGACACTGTGAGGTTGGTCGTGGAAGGTAGGGTCTGTCCCCTGAAGTCTCTCCACTCCACCCGGGGCTCTGGGTACCAGCCCTCCGAGGTGCACTCTGCCCTGATACCTTCATCCCGGCCAGCTCGCACTTGGAGTCTGGGCTCAGAGCCCAACCCTGTGGGAAGAGACAGGCTTTGCAGCCTCTGCAACCATTACCATTTCTTACAGAAAAGCACAGATCCTGAAAATTTCCAGCAGGTATCAGGGTTTTTCAGACTATTTGCTCTGTGTAATATTTATATGCCATATATGCTACCCTCTTCTGAGAAACCACAGAACAAAACAGAAAAGGCCCAGGAAGATCAAATACCTTTCCTGTATTGCAAAATTGGTGTCTTTTCCTGTTTCTCTCTGTATCTCTTTCTGCCTCTTTCCTTCTCTCCATACCTCCATTCCTTTCTTTCTGGGGTCAGTGTGGGTAACAGAAGCCGACTTAGAAAATGAGCCAGGCGCCCAGAACCTGCCTGTTCTAGTGCATTATCGCATTTTGTGGGACACGTGTAGACCGACACAAACACATTAGAGCACGCTGTGGGACGCACTCAGGCCAGGCCCAAACATGTTAGCGCAAGCTGTGGGACAGGCCCAGGCCACCACATATGCGTTAGTGCATGCCGTGGGACGCGTTCAGGCTTGGGCCATGATCAGACGATCTGCAGCTGGAGGATAAGTGCTAGGGGAGACCAGAGGCCCTAGTGGCGACCCTTACCTGCCACCCTTAGCCACAGGGTGGTCTCCGCAGATGCCATGCCATCTTTGAACTTGCAGTGGAAGGTCCCATTATCGAACACCATGACATTGTGTATGGTCAGAACAGCTTGTTCTTGGGCCAGCCCGGACATCAGGAAGGTCGTCCTGCCCTTGTACTGCCACATCTGCTCTTCAGGCACATCTTTGCCTTTCTTGCGCAGGTGCACAGCTGGGGACAGCTCCTCCCTGTACCACCTCACCTCCATGTCCTTCACACTGATATTGAGGGACAGATGGCATCGCAGCTTCACACTTTCCCCCACCATAGCCAGGACCGGTTGGCCGGGACCAGAGACAGAGAAATCGGCTTTCCCTTATGAGGTCATAGCAGAAAGCATGGGTTAGGCCAGGTGAGAGGAGACCATGGGCCATCCCCCCCACCGGGCACAGGGTCCCCGCTCCGCACCCCCCCCCAGCCTGTGCCCAGTGTCTTCCCCTACCCACGCCCAGGGGACACCCACCCACACGCAGGTTCTTCAACAACACCCCATGCCTTGTCCAGGGTCCCCAGGGAAGGACTGCTTGGATCCAGTTTAGCCCCCTACTGTGTTCCTGTCCATGCACAGTCTCCCTCCTAACATGGCTCATGGGAGGGCGGGGAGAGTTCTCCTACCGTTTGCAGAGAGGCTGCAGGACAGAAGCTGCAGGAGGAGGAAGATGATGGAGCTGGGTGGAAAGATGTCTCGACCTTGTGTGTTTGCCATGGCTGCTGGAGACAGAGAGGCCTGAGCCCCAGATATTGGAGACAGGGCAGGACTGAGTTAATTTCTGTCTCTCTCGGTTTCTGTCTCTGTCTCCCTCTGTTTCTGTCTCTCTGTCTCTGTCTCTCTCTATCTCTGCCTGTCTCTGTCTCGGTTTCTCTGCCTGTTTCTCTGTCTCTGTATGTTGCCTCTGTCTCTCTCTGTTTATGTCTCTTTCTGTCTTTGTCTCTCTCTGTCTGTGTCTGTCCTGTCTCTCTCTGTTTCTGTCTCTGTCTCTGTCTCTATCTTTTTCTCTCTATCTCTCTGTCTCTGTCTCTCTCTCTGTCTCTCTGTTTCTGTACCTGGCTATCTATGTCTCTATGTGTATCTCTCTGTCTCTGTCTCTCTCTGTGTCTTTTTGTTTCTGTCTCTGTCTCTCTCTGTCTCTGTTCCTGTCTCTGTCTTTATCCTTCTCTGTCTCTGTCTCTCTTGGCTTCTATCTGTCTCACTCTGTGTCTCATCTCTCTCTGTCTCTGTGTGTGTCTCTCTCTGTTTTTGTCTCTGTGTGTCTCTGTTCCTGTCTCTGTCTGTCTCTATCTCAGTTTCTGTCTCTTTCTTTCTTCGTCCCTGTCTGTCTCTGTCTCTTTCCCTCTCCTACTCTATCTCTCTCTGTCTCTCTTTCTTGTTCTCTCTCTCTCTCTCTCTGTCTTGGTGGGGGATGAGTCAACACTGGGAGGCTAACGGAAGTGAAGGAAACATGGCTAGGGGAGAGAAAGGTCCTTTTTCACTATCTTGGCCCCTTTTACTCCTGCACGAGTTGCTTACCCTAGAGACAGAGACACAACAGTGGCCACCTGCTCTTGTGTCCACCTACTTGTGGATGACCTTTCTCTTGTGGTCATGTGTCTGCAAAACACCATGGACACATCCTCCTGTGAACGGGCTCTGTCTCCTCACCTGTTTGTGTAGGAACCTTGCCCGACCTCTGGCTGTGCTCTGTCATGGAAGATGAGCACGCTGGGAGAGAAAAGCCACCCCCTGGTCAGGCGACTCCAAGGCCAGAGTCAACCCCCTTACAGCCCAAGGAAACTTGCAGTTGGAGGAGGGAGCACTCGAACCAGAGGGTTCCTAGACAGACATGGCCTGAAGCCAGCATGCTCCGAAGATTTATTATTTATGAACTCAGCTTTGAGAACAAGTGTTCTGAACCACATGTGCTGGTCTAGGCAATTCCGCCCAGCACCTCCTCATGCAGAACAGGCATGAGAAGGTATGTTGGCACTTGCCCTCATTCTCTTCCATGCTTGTCTTCCTTTGGTGAAAGCCTCTGGGGTCTCCCTGTCACTCAAGAATAGGGGAGGGGTGGAGAACACAGATATGTGGATGAGTGTCCTTAAAATAGAAAGTACTCACGTTTCCAAATAGTAGTAGGGCTGTAGGGCTTCCCAGGGAGATTCTGTGGCCTTGAGGGGATCGCTTGACTTCTCCACAAGTTCCAGGAAGGTGTAGAACAAGTCTTCCAGACGTGTTAGGAGAGAACAGCGGCTGAGCTCCCCAGCTTCTGTAGAATCCTAGGACTTTCTGGAAAAATGATCAACTGTGCCTTTCTGGAAGGTGCAATAGAAAAAATAAATAAACCAAGGGCTTCTTAAAGGGTGTGTTTGACAGAACTGAACACACTGAGTGTTGGGGAGCAAGGCCCTGGTAGCAGGAGATAAGGGGAGAGAGAAAGACCCAGCAAGGAACCCCCGGGGTGAGGATGGCTGTCTGGGCTGGGCCAGGATCCTAGGTGGAGACCTGGCTCTTGAGTGCGTGGATCCAGGCCAAGGGCAGAGGCTGGAGGACTCAGATAAAGTTTCTGCATTATCAAAACACCTCCAGTCCTGGACAGGCTGGGCCTGGTCCCTTTGGGAAAGTTTCTCATGTTCAGGTTGAAGTTGGTCAAATTCTAGCATTTGCCCCCCACGCCAGACTCCTGTGCAGGAAATCAGGCCACCTCCTCCTCCATGTCTGGGGCCATGACAATCTTTCCTCATTGGGGACCTGACTTGGGCTGGGCTCAGAACACTCGGCCCCATTACCTCTTGTGTGAGTAAGACACTGGCCTGAACTCTACCTGTTCTTCCCTCCTGTTGACCCAAAAGTCTGCACATTTTCTGGGAGAGTTTTGGAGGGAAAAAAACAGGGAAAGTTTGCGTCCCTCCTGGAGGTGGGATATTTGGTTGAATTCAGCAGAATGTTATTGACTGAAGATTGGAGTCCCCTTCCCAAATCCGTGCTCACACAGGGACTGATGCTGCCAACCCACACCGTCCTCTGTGTTCCTATAAGGAGAGCGAACTATTTGGTAATCAAGTTGCTCCCCTGTTCTATATAAATATGAAGAGTTATGCTGCCACTCATTTTCATCTCCCCGTGCATTGCTTTAAGCGGATAATGACATCATCTAAAACCCAGGTTGGGTATACTTCTGAGTCAGGATGGAGGACCGGGGATGTGACATTAGAGGAAGCACCTAAGGGGTTTGGCAGCCGTGATGGAATGGATCCTGAAGGTGGGCGCACCTGGACAAGTGGTCCTTGGTGAGCATGCACATGGTCCGCAGCCTTTTACCTGAGTGGGAAGAGCTCCTGGAGAAAGCAACCAAGGCCCTCAGGGGCAGGGATAAACCCCAGATGGGGACGGGCTCCCTGAGTCAAGGTGGAAGGAAGGACACAGGGGGCCCCAGACTGTAGTGTCCCATTGCCATGGCATGTCCAGGACAGGTACATGCAGACAGACAGAGAGCAGATTGATGGTTGTCAGGCAGTGGGGATGAGGGGGGAAATATAACCACAAAGCAGTTCGGGGTTTGTTCTGGCACGAGATCCAGGTGGTGGCCGTACAAGCTTGTGTCAGTGTACTGCATGTCACTGGATCGTTCACTTCAATGTGGTTGACTTTGTGTTATGGGAATGTCACCGCAACTTGAAAAAAAGAAAAAAACAAATGGAAAACACATAAGGTAGAAGGGAAATCTCCAAGTTGCAGGCTCCCGGGCGCCCCCTGCAGGGATGCGTGTGCAGTCCAGCACTCTGCTCCAGGGATGCGCCAGGACTCAGTGAGCTTGCGTGGTCCATGCGCACCTGCGCCTACCTTGAGCCAGGCTCCCTGCAGTGTCTGTCCTACAGAGGGCAGAGGCCCTAGGAGAGCTGAAAGGACCCTCCCCGTCCCCCCCCAACCCGCGCTCATCTGCCCCTGCCACACGCCAGCCTCTTGCTTCCTGCTCTGGGCTGTGCTCACAGAGTCTTTTTGGGTCCTCCCAGCATTTAAGCTGGTGTGTGCCCTCCCCCCACCCCATCACGGGTACTTGGCTCAGCTCTCCAAGTCCACTGGGACTTTATGGCTTGGCTGCAGGCACCGCCTGGGCCACCCCCTTCAGGACCTACCCCCTCCTCTGGCTCCCTGGCCTCCAGTCCTGCAATGGGAGGGTTCCTTCTGCACATTAGGTCCCCTGTCACGTGATCTCTGAGAGGCCCTCGGTGTCGTGCACTGGCCTCAGTGAACAAGGGGGCAGTGCCTCCACCAAAAGATCCTCAGGGGCTCCTCCAGGGGAAGGAGCAGCTGGGGGTGGGGGAGCGTCCCTTAGGCGGATGGCACAGGTGCCATGTGGTTGGGGCGGCTAGGAAAGGTGAGATGTCCCCAGAGAAACACCGTGGTGTCAATGCAATGACGCGCTTGGGTCATCCAATTCCTGGTGGTTGTTCTTATACACATACCTCTGCATGGGGCCTTTGTGTCCCCGGGAAAGCAAGCACTTGGCTCACCCAGTGCCTGGTGGTAGTTCTTACCCACAAGCCTCTGTGTGGGCCTTTGTGGTCCTGGGAAGGCAAGGGCTTGGGTCATCCAGTGCCTGGTGGTAGTGCTTACCCACAAACCTCTGTGTGGGCCTTTGTGGTCCTGGGAAGGCAAGGGCTTGGGTCATCCAGTGCCTGGTGGTAGTTCTTACCCACAAATCTCTGTGTGGGCCTTTGTGGCCCTGGGAAGGGAAGGGCTTGGGTCATCCAGTGTCTGATGGTATTTCATACCCCCAAACATCTGCGTGGGGCCTTTGTGGCCCTGGGAAGGCTCTAGTGAAATAGGGAGGAAACTCTTTTCCCTCCTCCAGGGGAGTTTATGTTCTGGCTCCTCCCCCTTCTCCCCTCCCCATCAGTCTCCCTACCCCTCTTCCTCCCCCCACTTCGTCCTCTCCCCTCCTACCCTGCCCTCCGCATGCTCATCTCTCCTCCCCACCCTCTTCCCTTCCATGGTCTCCTCCCACTCCTCACCTTCTCCTTCCCCTCAATCCCGTTTCCCACTTCTCTTCCCCTCTCACTACTCCCCTCCCCTCCTCCTCCGCCTCCTCCTCCCCTCCTCCCCTTCCCCTTTTCCCCACTTCCTCTCCTCCCCTCCCGCTCCTCCTCCCTCATTCTCCCCCCTTTCCTCCGCCTCCTGCTGGTGCTCACCTCTCCTTCCTCTCCTCCCCCTCCTCCTCTTCATATCCCAATCCTCCTCCCCTTATTACTCCTCCTGCCCACCCCTCCTCCCCTCATCCTCATCCCTCATTGTCTCTCCTCCCCTCCCCTCCTCTTCTCCCCTCTCCCACTTCTCCTCCTCCCTTCTGATTCCTCCCCTCCACCTCCCCATACTCCTTCCCTTCCCTTCCCCTCCTCTACCTCTTCTTCCTACTTCCCCTCTTTCTCCCCATCCTCCCCTTCCCCTCTTCCCTCACTTCCCCCTCTTACCTTCCCTGCCCTCTTCTGCTTCTTCTCCCTCCTCCCTTCCCCTCCTCTCCTTTCCACTCCTCCTCCCCTCCCCCTCCTCCCTTCCTTGTCCTCCTCCCTCATTCTCCAGCTCCCCTCTACATCCTCCCCTCCCCTCCTCCACCTGCTCCCCAATACACTCTGTGGCTCCCACGCGACTTGGCAGACTTAGAATTCTGCTTCCTTTACAGCCTAGTTGCTCTGCTGATCCTTCTCTGGCCTCCAGGGCATCTGGGCCTGGTGTGGGCTAGGACTCAGTGCTACTGAGTTGCAGGATAAACAGGACCCAGGGACAGTTCCAGCAAGCCCCCCAATATCTGGTGAAGGGTGAGCTCCTTTACCTTCTAGTTGCCATTTTAAACTGTGGCTTTGTTTCTGTGTCCTGCACAGGTGGATCTACACACAGCCCCTCCCTGCTGTCCCTCCCCATGCAGTTCCCAGAGCCAGGAGTGGGGTCCCCGCACTGCCAGAGTCTGTCTGTCCTGATGCTCAGTTCCTCCGGAGACATTGCTGTATGAGTAGGCGTGGATTCTGCGTGTCCCTGGAAGAGCTGAGTTCAGGGTCCTTCTCATCTCCGTCCTAGACTGGGCCCTCCTGAGCCGCTTTCTTTCTCATCTCCTGACACTGTGTGGATTGCCTCTAATCTGCAGTTTTAATGGTTTATGGCACGTTGACCTTTCTGGCTTTATCCAGCGTCAGTTCCTTTTCCTAGCAGCCTGGGGCCTTCTCTGCTTTCCCTGCACCAACAAGGCAGTATGTCAGTGCTCCCTGACCAGCTGACACTTTGCCCTCCTACAGCTTCCCACGTGTCAGATATGAAATCAGCAAGAACTGGAAAATAAAAACCTAGAAACAAAAATCATCTCAGCTGATAATCAAAGAAAGAGGATAAATACAGATAAATCTAGCTGCAAAGTTAATAGGAAACCTCATGTAGCCCATGGTCATGCAGCAGGTGTGAAAGGGCCAGAAACAACCCCCGTTTTAATAACTCCTGTTTCATACAAGTGAGGCCTCGTATCCCCTTTCCTGCAGTCCATTACCTGGGATGATCTACTACTCATCTACCCTTGCCTCGTGACCACAGGCCATGTTTAGTTAGTCACTGCTGTTCCCAGTCTTGCCTCAGACACAGCGTCTGCCCCCAAGTGGCCTTCACATCCCTGGACCCTCCTCAGAATCCTTCAGTGGGAACCTACACCTGACCAGGAAGATTCACCGCCCCCTTTTGTCAAGTGCACACCCACAACACTCAAGACACCCTCCCTCACTGTACAGGTTGGGGAAATCTGGCTTTGGTCCTGGCGGTCCTTTCTGCTTTGGCTTACACAGACCATCCTTAGAATGCCCCTGTGGGGTTTGTCTCATCTTGTTCACCCATACTGTATATGGATCTAAGTCTTGGGCATATTTTCAGAGATGATGTACATGTTTCCTACTCTACTATCTCATAAAAATCTCAGGTCTCTATCTAGTAATTATCTTGTAAATAAGCTGCTTGATACATTTTGTTTTGGGTTTCAAAACTGCTTGGTTGAAACATATATCATATGTGTGACACACACACACACACACACACACACACACACACACACGTGTTCTGTGAAAGTGTCAGCATAATGAGCATCCATCTCTCCCAAATTTTCCTTGTCTCCCTTTGTGATCTATCCCTCCGGTCCCTGCTGCTGATTTCCAGGGCCCACTGACCTGCTTTCTTGTCATGATAGATTAGGAAATACAACCTGCCCTATAACGACAGGAAACAGCCCATGGTTAGTGACTGACTAACCACACTAACTGATGAGGAAGTCAAGGTTCACACAGAGGCCATCTAGCACTCTGGAGAAAGTCACAGCAACAATACTCTTTTTGTCTATCCCTCATCTGTTTCCCAACTTTATTCATACATTTCTAAGATCCTGAAATCCCTCTAAGATTGGCTTCTGGCAAAAATAATACAGGCCTAAGTTTTGATCTTTTCTAAAATTTTAGGAGTTTTTTTTTTTTTTTAATTTTAGGAGGTTTAAAGCTAAGTGTTGTGACATTTAAAATTTTCCCAACCTTCCTGTGAAACGTGGACAAATGCTACATACCCCATAACTCATTGGAATAAGGGAGTTCAGAGCAGAAGGTCGTGAAAAAAGAAAAAGCCGACACCAGGCATAGCGATAAGTAAGGAGAACATCGCTGCTGAGGAAGGAAGCTGGACTCCAGCCAACAGTCCAGGTGGAATCTGAGGGGCTGAAAGAGAATCCAGAGGTGGGAGTGACAGATGTAGCTTTTTGAATCATTCATAAGCTGCATCAAAGAAAGTGGAGATTTCTTTTTGGAACCCTAATTTTCCTGTCAAATAAAATGGGGTGTTGTCAGTAATGTGCTGACGTTGCTATATTTTGATGAAGGTAGCAAGCACAGCTTCTTTATTTCCAGCACCGTGTAACTTGGAGACCATGGCAACCAAATACAGTTCAAAACGACAAAGGGTATAGGAAGTATATGTTGTGACTGCTGTGTTGGAGGACCCTCAAAACCAACATACATAAATAGGCTCAGAATGGGAGAAGAATCTGGGGTCAATAAAAACGCTGTGAATGGGAACTTCCTGTCTGGACAAGATGGTATAGACACACTTTCTCTGGTCTCTCCAGTAAGCACCAATATAAACCCTGAAAGTAACATGGGGATCACCCAAAGTAGAACTCTGGAAAGCAGTGAGAAGGAACAATGGAATGGCAGGGTGTCTTATTCTTCGCACCCATCCTACGAAGGGACTCATCTGGCGTTTCTCTCGATCAAGCAGCACAAGACAGCCATGTAGCCTCATTCTTCTCTGGATTGACTGGAGAACCGCTGACACCGAAGGGGACCCCCCAGCCCAGTTCAGTCTGGATGGGATAGACCTGGATCCTGGAAATGATGAGCACCACTGGAGCTGCCTTCTTCCCTGTGGGAACTCAGGTGTCCCTTCCTGTTGGGAGATGCTGAGGCACCAGACAGCACCTGGAGAAAGCACCAGCACACCCAGGAAGCAACTGCAGGAGGGACCACTAGAACCAGCAGCACCTGCAGGAAGGACCTACCAGAACCAGGCAGTATCTGCAGGGGGCCTCCCACAGCAGCAGCCATTCCAGGGAGACACACACTCACATACATACACACACACACACGCACGCACGCACGCACGCACACGCACACACACACACACACACACACACACACCACATCATGTCATAATGTATTCTTCCTGCCTTCTGCCCTCCAGGGGATCCTGTCCAGGCTTTATGCTCACAGATGTTGACAAAGGGGCTCTGGGAGTCGAGGGTTCAGGGCACTTAGAAGCATGTGGACCCAGGAAAGTTCTCCATGTAAGGGAAACTGCTCCTGTACTTCATGCACTTTCAGGGCTGCCCTTCCTGCTGCCTCTCCATGCTCCTCACCTTGCTCTCCTCAGGATTAAGGCAGAAGCTCTGAGCACCCGCCAGAAGTAGCAGATCGCAGTACTCAGAGCAAACCAGCCAGGCACTGGAGAAAACAAAGCCTCTGGTCCAGGCAAGAGCAGCCCAGTAATATTCATTGTAGTCAAATGAGAACTCCTGGAAGCCTCTTCTGATTCGATAAGAAGGATTATGCATGCTAATTGGATAATCCTATTGGGCATCAACCAACCAGTGAGGAAATAGAACATTGAGTCAGCTCTACCTACAGGACTTTCCAAAGATGCCAGTGTTATAGCACCTGCATGCTTACAATTCATTTTAATGATTTTTAAAACCTTAAAAAAATAATGAATGAGGCCAATGCATAGACACACACACATGCAGAAAAAAACAGCATCCTTAGCCTTATGAGGAGCTTTGAACTTTAACATTATTATCTCAGGCTGTTCCATTTTATTGCATTTTTCTCTTTTTTTCCTATGCCATTGGAAATCCTTGGGGGCCCTCCCAACTCTCACCTCTATATCTGCGTTTCTTTACCAGACTGCCCCTAGGCACAAGTACATCATCACCTGATGTTTGGACAAAACACTGAGATGCTGGGAGGCACTAGTCATAACTGTGGCCTCCACACTGTCCACAGGCTCAGGCACTAAAGGAAATTCTCCACCTGCTGATACAGAAGACCATGGGGGACGGGAAGGAAAAAAGAAAGATTAGAGAGGGAGGGAGCCAAAACATAAGACACACTTAAAAACTGAGAACAAACTGAGGGTTGATGGGGGGTGGGAGGGAGGGGAAGGTGGGTGATGGGTATTGAGGAAGGCACCTGTTGGGATGAGCACTGGGTGTTGTATGGAAACCAATTTGACAATAAATTTCATATTTAAAAAACAAAACAAAACAAAGCTGAACTTTTGAAGTGAAATAAAGGGTTAGATTCCCCCCCCCCCGAAAAAAAAAGTAATTTAGATTTATGCTGACATACTGATTTTGTTACTGGTAACAAAAGAAAACGTTAGTGTACAATGAACAGGAAAAAAAATTGGGGAAGAAATTGTTTTCATACAGATGTTTAATAACTGATTATTGCTTGGATATATTTCTACAGTTATTTTCTCCCTACTTCTAGCATTTCCACTTTCTAAATTTAATAAATAAAATAAATTTCATAAAAATCAAAATGAAAGTCAATTACCCACATAGTCACAATCCAGAAATAATTTTACAAGTAGTATCATAACATAGATTCTTTTCAGTTTTAATAAGAAATGCGTCTATAGGTAGAAATTAGAGTCCTCTTTATCTGTCATTCTAGGTCATCCTCATTATCTCCATGGGGGAAATTTGTAATCATTTCAAGGTGTCCTTCCAATCCCTATTATTTTTTAAACTATAATTTAAAATTATACATTTTATTATATGTATAGTTTTTATAAACCTTCTTGTTCTTCACTATTTCTGATATTCAGAGTAATTTCCTAGGAACACACATTAATTTAGTTGCATTTAACGTTGAGACAGTGCTTTATCAATGAACATATTTTGCAATTATCCTATTTCATTTTGTGACACTTGGACCTTAATGCTATTTCTACTTTCCTGTCATCACACATCCTTCCTAGTGAAGGCAGTGGTGCAGAGCTTCATGTATTCTCCTGTAGAGTCTTTCTGAGGATATTCTCATAGGAAAAATTTCTGGTTCATTTGTTGTCTGTGGTCATTTTTTTTCTTATTTTCATCCATTTGCATATATATTTTCTACTGGTTTCAGCATCTTGCCTTTGTGCATTCTGAAAATATAGATGCGGTGAGTATATAATTGTACTATATAAACTTTTCATTCATGATGGTTCTGTTGAAAAACACTGGTGCCCCTACAACACAACAGTAGAAACATAACTTACCACAGTATGTAAATAACATGAGCATCACTCTCCCTGACGTATCGTGTCGCTTCTTTCAAAGTCTGTTGGGGATTGGTCACTGTGCATCTGTTATTAAATTCACACATAGCTAGAAAAGCTTGTAGTTGTGTTGCCCCCTTTGATGCTTAGTGATGAGTCCACAAAATTTTTGCAAAATGGATTTTCCAAAGAGGAAATTGGTCAACAGAGATTCAAGTGCAGTGAAGACATGCCAAGAGAGTTTAGATTAAAATCCAATGTAAGTGGACTCATACAAACACAGTTGTTCATGGGAATGTGGACATAACCTATGTTCAGTTGTCTCCAGACATCCATCCAGAAGAACTCAGTGTAAATAGCACGTTCAAAATAATGAAGGAAAGCAGTTTTGACAAAAAGGTGGAGATATCCTAAAGTAATTGATGCGACCAAAAATATTCACATTAAAGTAATTTTCAGAGATATGTCACAACATTTAAAATGCAAAGGATAAAAGGTTGGATGCTGATTCAAAACTAGGAGGAAAATGACAATTTTCCAAGGCATAGAAAAGATGCTCACTCCGTTTTATGTAACATGCCAAAAAGTAGAAAGGTGCAGGAGTTTTGACCTTCCCAAACTATGTTACAAAGAAAGGCTGCCTGTGACTGTGTGTATGGACATCTATGGAGTAGGGCAGTGGTTCTCTACTGGGGTAAATTTGTCTTCCCGGGACTTTTGTCAGTGTCTGGAAATGTATGGGATTGCCCCAGTTGGTGGCTTCTACTGTCTGACAGTTTTCTTGAGTGTGGAGGGACCTGTGACTTGTTCTAGACAATTTAATACGACAAAGGCCATAGGAAGGCACCCCTGTGATTACAATTCATCATATAAGGAAGGACTTAGTACACTGGAGAGATAGACCCTTTGCTAGATTAGGAAACATGCCATGTCAGGAGACTTCAGGTGCCCTCTCAGATCTACAGTGGACCCATATGAAATTCAGTAAGAAGCTGGGGCTCTCAGTCATGCAGCCACAAGGAAATGAATTCTGCTAAGAAGCCAAGTGACAATGGAAGCAGAGTCGTCCTAGGTTGATCCTTCAGATGATAACACAATGAACTGTTACATAGCTGAGAAAAGAATACCGCCTGTAACCCCTGAGCTTCTCTGGAAGCTTGTAAATGGGGGTTTATTTCTGTTGCCTTAGGGCAAGGCTTGGGGAAAGAATTAGGGAATTACTTCAGGAGAGGATAGAGTTTAGGGAAAGAGAAATCTTTCCAAAAGAGAGGTCTTACAGCCAAGTGAATCTCTTCCAAATGGAATGTCAGAGGTTGGGGATTTCTGGCATGGGGTTTTGGGGAGAAGATCAGTGGAAGCATCAGTGTTCAGATCCTGATGGAACAGGGCCTCCCAGGTCCCCACTCCCCCTTCAGGAAGGATCCAGAAAGATCCCAAATTTGGCCTTATAGACACTAGATGCTGGACAGATGGTCCCGCATCTCTGGGTCAAGTGAGTGTGAGTTGGGGGCTGCTGAGGAGCTGTGTTCCTGGGGACCAGTGGCTCTTCTGACATAAAGGAAGGGTGAGGTGGCGGGGTACAAGGAATGGATGTGCTGTGGGCATGGCTGGAAACACTTCCCACTGGTGATATTCCTAGTTCTTGGAGATGTAAGCGCCCCCCTCATTCAGGGCTGGGGGAGGTGGTCTCAGAACCAATACTAGGAAACCCAAAATTTCTGTGTCCTCTGGGCTTTCATTGGCTATTTTTAAAAAATGCTTATTTAATTATTTTATTTGAGAGATCGAGAGAAAGCTCGAGCAGGGGAGGGGCCGAGAGAGGGAGACAGAGAATCCCAAGCAGGCTCTGCACCATCAGCATGAAGCCCGATGCAGGCTTCAACCCACCAACTGTGAGATCATGACCTGAACCAAAACCAGGAGTTGGATGCTTAACTGACTGAGCCACCCAGGCGCCCCGCCTTGACTCTTTTTGTGTGTGTTTCATTTACAATAATGGTGATGTTTGCCATCTTCAAAATACCTTCAAAATACCTGTAAAGAATAAGAGTACTTATTCACGCTCTGTTGGCCAGAGCATACAGTAGGAAACATGCTTGGTATTGTGACTTTTCATTAATACATCTAACTTCATGAAACCAGGGTCACCAGGATTATATGAGATGCATTTAGTCTATTCTTATTTTTTAATCTATTCTATTTGTGTAAAATGCTGCTTTTCATTTCCCAAGTATATTTCACTTCTCACTCATTGCTGTCATTACCTTAATAGGAGACGACACTGAAATTCATGTTCTAAGTGTTTACTGGGGTAGGCTTTCTGTCAGAACAGTGAGGGGCAAAGGCAAAGATCTTGGCTCTCCTATTCATGGGAAAGATACAAACTTACATGTTTCACTGGTGGCCAGTTTGCGTTTAGTGACCACTGTGCCCTAATTCAACCCCAGTGCTTTGGAGGTCGGAGGTGACACTATAAGTCACAGTTTCCTGAAATCTCAGCACCACATGACAGGGTTGGGTGTTAAAATTTGCGTGCACATTCTGTTCTGATTTATGATAAGTTAAATGAAAAAGTCACCTTCTTTCTACAACTTACTGTTCCCTTCTGTTTCTCCACTTACTTATGTCTTCTTCTTCTTATTAACCCAGGGATTCTAAATTATATGAAAAGTGGATATTGATCATCATCTGAGAACACCATTTTTATTATTCTTAAAAAGGTCGTATCTAAGTTTTTTTCTTGAAGGACCCTAACTCCTGATGTTGCTCTTTCCCCCCTCCTTCAGTTCTTTCCTATAATGCCATGTCCAATGGAGCTGAAACCTGATTAGAAGCTGAATGCTCTCTGAGAGCTGAAAATGGTTTTCATCTGGGATTTTCATCAGTTTCCCTTAACATTGAACACACATTTCTTCCTCTCATGTTTATTTTTACACTCATTGGGTTGGTGATATCTGGCCACTAATTTGACATTTTTCCTACCAAACAGTGCATGGCCCTTTATCCATCATCAAATATGTTCACTTCTTGATCCTCTAGGGGGTTCACTTTGGACCCTCTAGGTAAATATGAGACTTAAAATGTTATTTCATGCAAAGTATGTGCTGGTTGGAGAACCCTAGAGTTTCAACCATTAAAAACTACCTGAATCTTACATGGTGTTCAAAAGTCTTTGTGTTTGAGGTCCAGTCCAAGTTGGCAATGTAGGAAGACTTTGAATTCACGTCCTGCATGCAGACACCAAATCTCCACCTACTTATAGAGCAATTCCTCCTGAAGAAGACCTGAGGGCTAACTGAACAGCTTCTTCACAACAAAACATACAGAGACAACACAGAGTATGAGAGAGAGACATGGTAATGAAGAGAACCCCCACCCCTGACACTGTGTACTGCAGTGAGGAGTGATAGCACATGAGCAGACTTGTTTGTCTTGGGGCACAGAAAAGAAACCCATGGTTTAAGGAGCCCTTAGAATGTAGAAGGGCAAGCCTTTGAGTCCTGCCAAACAGCAGGGACCTACTGGAACTCTCTCTGCGTGGAGCGGCTGGTGAGCACCATGGTTTACATTCTCCCTCCACCTTCATGGCATGGATGGAAGCAGGATCCAGGGGCTGTCAGTGGCCTGAGCCTCTAGCCCACACCAGTCCCAGCCATCCCACCAAGGTGGTGCCCGCACGGCACCAATGGAGACAATCCTGATCAGTGCTCAGTACATCTCCAACTGTCATGCCAAGGTGACACGTGCACAAAGCACCCAGAACACTCCAAGCCCACACCACTTAGGCTGCAGAAGGCTTGCTACAACATGTCAGGGGGAAGAGTGATCCAGATCCACTTGGGTCATGTCTGTGTCAGCTCCAGCCACCCTGTCAGGGGACTGACTGAATGAAGCACCTCAGCAACCTCCAGCCCACACCCTGCTTCAGTTCCAACCACCATACCAGGAGCACCCCAGGACATTCTGGCCCATGCTGGCCTCAGCTCTAGTTGTCTGCAGCATTGAACACCTCAGGACAACCAGTCATGCCCAGTTCAGCTGCTGCTGCCCTTCTAGGGTCCCCTCTGCAAGGAGCAGCACAGGAAGCCTGCATCTGCCCCACCTCATCTTCAGCCAATCCTCAGAATGCCCCCTGTGCAGAGCACCTGGGACCACCCCGCCACCGCCCTACATCAGGTGCAGACACCCCACTATAACCACACCCTGAAGAAAAAGTTCTAAGACACTTACACTGAGATGTGCAAGGCTGCCCCTCCCAACCAAACAGCAGCAGAGGCAAATGGCACATAGCTTTTATTTCATGTTCTCCAGGAATAAACATCAAAGCATGTCAAAGCATGGGAGGAAAACACAAAGAGCTTCCAGACATAGACCACACATACATCTGTTGTATATGTGAAACAGGTGGATGTGCAGTTTCAAGGTCTGCCAGGTGATTATAGTGGGTCTGTTCCCTCACTGGCTCCTGGAAGATCATGGGTCTCTCTTCTTATACTATCACCTTCAACAGCCTTGAGACCAGAACATTGCTGACCTTTCAGCAATTACCCCATTCACTTTCCCAGGGCCTACAATACACTCAATAAAAATAACTCCAAATCTCACCCCTTTTGTTTTTCATTAGCAGGACCAGAAGTTGTCATGGAAGTGGTGAGCATCTGGGTATTGGTAAGAACACCTTGGGTGACTTGTTAGAGGAGCAAATAGACATCATCATTTTGAACAACTGCAACAAAAAAACATAGGATTATTAGCAGTAGTATAATAGTGTTAAACCAGGAGTATAGTTTGAACCTGGAGAACCAGTTTTTTTAGTTTTTCCAGTTAGAAAGTCATTGAGAATGTTAATGAGGCCTGTTGGCCTTCTTGCTGAGGCTCTTGTAATTGCTTTTGCAATCTATTTTTAAATTGTCAGTGGGGACATTCAGGGACGAGTCAAATGCCCGATTAGGATGTCTATACATTTGATTCCAGGTCTCATTGTGTAAAGTGGAAGTGATGCAGTAAGTTGCGAAACCTGAGTCACATATAAGTTGTGATAATGTCCATAAGGCCTGTTGATGTTCTCCTAGCCTGGCAAACAATGACCTCTAATGCCTGAAGTCAGGAAAGAATTTGTTGATCAATTCTTGTTTTTTCTAAATCTAATGTTGTGTTTTGCATATATTGATTTATTTGATGTGCAGTCTGTAAGGAGATAGCTAAGGAGGAAACTGCTGTAGCTGCTGTTGCTGCAAGAGCTGTAGTGGTTAAAATAGCCATCAACAAATGCCTAGAAACCTTTTGGTTTCTCATAATGCTATTGCATTCAGCAGCCTTGAGACCAGAACATTGTTGACAATGTAATGATTATAAAGATGCTCAGTGAACTGAATAGAACAGTGGGAGAACTCACGGAGAGCTTCATACAAGATATAAAAGATTAAAAAAAACAACCAAACAGAGTTGAAGAATACAATAACTGGAATAAAAAATACACTCCAGGGAATCAACAATAGATTAGTAGATGCAAAAAATGGGTCAACAATGTGGAAGAAACAGTAATGGAAAGTACACAAGATGAATAACAAAAATGAAAAAGAATTTTTAAAAAATGAGGACAGGCTAAGGGAACTCTTGGACAACATTAAGTGAACAAACATTTGTATTGTGCATCAGCTGGAGAAGAGAGACAGAGAAATAAAGGGACAGAAAAATTATTTAAAGACATAATAGCTGTAAAATTCCCTAATCTATGTAAGGAAACATTCAGGTTCAGGAATCACAAAGAGTTCCAAACAAGATGAACTCAATGAGTTTCACACCAAAATATAATAATAATGTCTACAGTTAAGGAAAAAGAGATTATTAAAAGTAGCAAGAGAGAGGTACCAGATTACGTACAAGGGAAACCTCATAAGGCCATGAGATGATTTTTACTAGGAACTTTGCAGACAAGAGAGAAATGGCATAATATATTCAGAGTTGAAAGGAAAAAAACATATAACGAGGAATATTTTACTTGGAAAGGTTATCATTTAGAATTGAAGGAGAGAGGAACAGTTGGGTGGCTCAGTCAGTTAAGCATCTGACGTTGGCTCAGGTCATGATCTCAACAGTTCGTGAGTTGAGCCCGGCATTGAGCTCTGTGCTGACAGCTTAGATCCTGGAGCCTGCTTCACATTCTGTGTCTCCCTCTCTCTCTGCCCCCCCCCAAAACTAAATAAACATTAAAAGAATTAGAGGGGC
Organism: Panthera pardus; assembly: GCF_024362965.1. NCBI lineage: Eukaryota > Metazoa > Chordata > Mammalia > Carnivora > Felidae > Panthera > Panthera pardus. The sequence continues at coordinate 2,610,439 of NW_026526654.1, forward strand.
ACCTGGGTGGCTCAGTTGGCTGGGCGTCCAACTTCAGCCCAGGTCATGATCTCGTGGTTATGAGTTTGAGCCCCACGTCAGGCTCTGTGCTGACAGCTCAGAGCCTGGAGCCTGCTTTGGATTCTGTGTCTCCCTCTCTCTCTGCCCCTCCCTAGCTCATGGTCACACTCTCTCTCTGTCAAAAATAAATAAACTTACAAAAACATTTTTTTTAAAGTTAGAATTGAAGGAGAGAGAAAAATTTTCCCAGACAAACAAAAATAAAGGAGTTCATCACCACTAAGCCAGTCTTCCAAGAAAAGTTACACAGACTTCCTTTTTTTTAAAAAAGATTTTATGTTAATTCCAATTATCTAACATAGAGTGTAATACTAGATTTGGGTGTACAATATATTGATTCAACACTTTCATACAATACCCTCATCACAAGTGCCCTCCTTAATCCCCATCACCTGTTTAACCCAACCCCACACTCACCTTTGGGAATCATCAGTTTGTTCTCTATAGTTAAGAGTCTGTTTCCTGGTTTACCTCTCTCTCTCTTTTTCTCCCTTTGCTTGTTTTTTTTTTTCCTTAAATTACACATGGGAGTGAAATCATATGGTATTTGTCTTTCTCTGACTTATTTCACTTAGCATACTACTCTCTAGCTTCATCCATGTCATTGCAAATGGCAAGATACCATTCTTTTTAATGGTTGAGTAATATTCCTCTGTGTGTGTGTGTGTGTGTGTGTGTGTGTGTGTGTGTAGCACATGTTTATCCATTCATCAGTCAACGGACATTTGGGCTGTTTCTATAATTTGGTTATGGTAGATGATGCTGCTATTAACATCAGGATGCATGTATCCCTTTGAATTAGTATTTTTATATTATTTGGGTAAATAACTAGTAGTGCAATTTCTAGATTATACTTCCATTTTTATTTTTTTTAAGTTTTTATTCAAATTATAGTTAGTTAACATACAATATAATGTTAGTTTCAGGTGTAGAATTTAGTGATTCAAAATGCACATACAACATGCAGTGCTCATCACAAGTGCCCGCCTTAGCCCCCATCACCTATTTAACCCATTCCCCCACCCACCAGGGTAGTTCTATTGTTTCCACAGTGTTTCCTTCATATTTTTTCCACAGTATAAAGGGACTTCTTTAAGTGGAAAATAAAACATCATAATTAGAAGAAAATGATGAATAAAAAGGTATAAAATATGATAACATACACAAAATCTGGAGGGAGGTGTAAGAAAAAGTTCTTTTACAAAATGTTTGACTTAAGTGACCATCAACTTAATATAGACTGCTATATAGTGAAGATGCCCTATATAACCTCGTGGTAACCCCAAACCCCAAACCTATAATAGAGACATAACAAAAAATAAAGAGAAAGAAAGTCAAACATAACACCACAGAAAGTCATCAATCACAAGGACAAAAAGGAAAAGAAGAAAATAACAAAGAAGAACCACAAAAAAATTCCATAAAACAATTAACAAAATGGCAATAAGCACCTAATTATCAGTAATTACAAATGGAAATAGTCTGAATGCTCCAATCAAAATACAGAGGGTAGTATAATGGATAAAAAAAATGAGAACCATCTATTTGCTGTTTTCAAGAGACTCACTTCATACCATAGATACATACTGGATGGAAGGATGAAATAAAAATATTGTCTGCAAGAGAGGGGAGTTAAGATGGTGGAATATTAGAGGGGCCCTATGCTTCCCTTGTCCCTTGAAAACAGAAAATTATCAAATACTTCTGAACACCCAAGACATCCATCTGAGGACTGAGAGAACAAGCTGCACAACTGGAGGGACAAAAGAGGCCACATCATGGAAAGTAGGAGCTGCACAGAGGTGAATTGGGGGAGGAAAGAATTGCAGATGCTGCAGAGGGGAAGGAGCCCTGATCAGAACCATACAGAGAGAGAGAGAACACAGTGTGCAGGTGATTGCATAAGAAAAACTCTCTCCCAAAATCATCGACTGGGGAAATGAGAAGGACTGATTATCACAAGTTTTTACAAGTAGCAGAGCTCGAAGTCTTAAGTTTTAGAGTCTACAACATCAACTGAAGTCGACTCTGCTAGGTGTAGCAGTGCTCCTGCAGAGAAGGAAAGCAGGCACATTTTCACTCTTCACAGATGACATGATATTTCACATTCAAAACCTGAAAGTCTTCACCAAGAAACTGCTAGAGCTGATACATGAATTCAGCAAAGTCAAAGGATATAAGTTCAATGTACAGAAATCGGTTGCATTTCAATACACCAATAATGACACAGAAAGAGAGTTTTCAAGGAATCAATCCCACTTACAATTTCACAAAAACCATCAGATACCTAGGAATAAATCTAACCAAAGAGGTAAAATATCCTAAAATTTCTTAAATATCCTAAAGTCTTAAAATATCTGAAACAATCCTAAAATTTTTATGGGACCAGAAAAGACCCTGCATAGCAAAGTGATGTTGAAAAAGAAAACCAAAGCTGCAAGTATCACAATTTCAGACTTTAAGCTGTATTACAAAGTTGTAATCATCAAGACAGTATGGTTACTGGCACAACAACAGACACATAGATCAATGGAATAGAAAAGAGAATTCAGAAATGGACCCACAAATATATAGCCAATTAATCTTTGACAAAGCAGGAAACAGTATCCAATGGAAAAAAGACAGGTTTTTTTTCAGCAAATTGTGCTGACAGAACTGTACAGCAACATGCAGAAGAATGTACACTTATGCCATACACAAAAATAAATTCAAAATGGATGAAAGTCCTAAATGTGAGACAGAAAATAATCAAAATCCTAGAGGATAAACAGGTATCAACATCTTTGACCTACGCTTCAGCAACTTCTTACTTGGCATGTCTTTAGAGGCAAGGGAAACAAAAGCAAAAATAAACGATTGGGACCTCATCAAGATAAAAACTTCTTCACAGTGAAGGAAACAATTCAACAAAACTATTAGGCAACCAATGAAATGGGAGAAGATATTTACAAATCACATACCAGGTAAAGGGTTAATATCCAAAATCTATAAAGAACTTAACAAACTCAACACCCAAAAAAAACAATCAAGTGACGATATGGGCAGAGGACATGAATAGACACTTTTCCAAAGACATCCAGATGGCTAACATTACTCATCATTGGGGAAATACAAATCAAAACCACAATGAGATACCACCTCATACTAGTCAGAATGGTTAAAATGAACAACTCAGGAAACAACAGATATTGGTGAGGATGTGGAGAAAGGGAACCCTCTTGTACAGTTGATGGGAATGCAAACTGGTGCAGCCACTCTGGAAAACAATATGGAGGTTCATGAAAAAATCAAAAATAGAACGACCCTATGACCCAGCAAATGGCTCTACTAGGAACTTGTCCAAAAGACACAAAAATGCTGATTCAAAGGGGCACATGTACCCCCAATGTTTATAACAGCGCTATCTACAACAGCCAAACTGTAGAAAGTGCCCGTATGCCCATCGACTGAATAGTGGATAAAGAGATGTGATATATATATATATATATACATATACATACATATATATTATATATATATATATACACACGCGCGTGCGCATGCACACACACACACACACACACACACACACACAGGAATACTACTTCACAATGAAAAAAATGAAAACTTGCCTTTTTTTATCATTTAATAGGTAGAATTTTTCTTCTTTTGTTTTTTTTTAATGAAATTTATTGTCAAATTGATTTCCATACAACACCCAGTGCTCATCCCAACAGGTGCCCTCCTCAATGCTCATCACCCACCCACCCGTCCCTCCTACCCCCCACAAACCCTCATTTTGTTCTCAGTTTGTAGGAGTCTCTTATGTTTTGGCTCCCTCCCTCTCTAACCATTTTTTCTTTCCTTCACCTCCCCCATGGTCTTCTGTTAAGTTTCTCAGGATCCACATAGGAGAGAAAATATATGGAATCTGTCCTTCTCTGTATGACTTATTTCACTCAACATAACACTCTCCAGTTCCATCCACGTTGCTACAAAAGACCATATTTCATTCTTTCTCATTGCCACGTAGTATTCCATTGTGTATATAAACCACAATTTCTTTATCCATTCATCAGTTGATGGACATTGAGGCTCTTTCCATAATTTAGCTATTGTTGAGAGTGCTGCTATAAACATTGGGGTGCAAGTGCCTTATGCATCAGCACTCCTGAATCCCTTGGGTAAATTCCTAGTAGTGCTACTGCTGGGTCGTAAGGTAGATCTGTTTTTAATTTTTGGACGAACATCCACACTGTTTTCCAGAGCTGCTACACCAGTTTGCATTCCCACCAACAGTGCAAGAGGGTTCCCGTTTCTCCACATCCTCGCCAGCATCTGTAGTCTTCTGTTTTGTTCATTTTAACCACTCTGGTGTGAGGTGATATCTGAGTGTAGTTTTGATTTGTATTTCCCTGATGAGGAGCAATGTTGAGCATCTTTTCATGTGCCTGTTGGCCATCCGGATGTCTTCTTTAGAGAAGTGTCTATTCATGTTTTCTGCCCATTTCTTCACTGGGTTATTTGTTTTTCGGGTGTGGAGTTTGGTGAGCTCTTTATAGATTTTGGATACTAGCCCTTTGTCCGATATGTCATTTGCAAATATCTTTTCCCATTCCGTTGGTTGCCTTTTAGTTTTGTTGATTGTTTCTTTTGCTGCGTGGAAGCTTTTTTATCTTCATGAGGTCCCAATCATTCATTTTTGCTTTTAATTCCCTCGCCTTTGGGGATGTGTCAATAAGAAAGTGCTGCGGCTGAGGTCAGAGAGGTCTTTTCCTGCTTTCTCCTCTAGGGTTTTGATGGTTTCCTGTCTCACATTCAGACCCTTTATCCATTTTGAGTTTGCTTTTATGAATGGTATAAGAAAGTGGTCTAGTTTCATTCTTCTGCATGTTGCTGTCCAGTTCTCCCAGCACCATTTGTTAAAGAGATTGTCTTTTTTCCATTGGATATTCTTTCCTGCTTTGTCAAAGATTAGTTGGCCATACTTTTGTGGGTCCAATTCTGGGGTCTCTATTCTATTCCATTGGTCTATGTGTCTGTTTCTGTGCCAATACCATGCTGTCTTGATGATTACAGCTTTGTAGTAGAGGCTCAAGTCTGGGATTGTGATGCCTCCTGCTTTGGTCTTCTTCAAAATTACTTTGGCTATTCGGGGCATTTTGTGGTTCCATACAAATTTTAGAATTGCTTTTTCCAGCTTAGAGAAGAATGCTGGTGCAATTTTGATTGGGATTGCATTGAATGTGTAGATAGCTTTGGGTAGTATTGACATTTTAACAATATTTATTCTTCCTATCCGTGAGCATGGGATGTTTTTCCATTTCTTTATATCTTCTTCAGTTTCCTTCCTAAGCTTTCTATAGTTTTCAGCATACAGATCATTTACATCTTTGGTTAGGTTTATTCCTAGGTATTTTATGCTTCCAGGTGCAATTGTGAATGGGATCAGTTTCTTGATTTGTCTTTCTCTTGCTTCATTATTAGTGTATAAGAATGCAACTGATTTCTGTACATTGATTTTGTATCCTGCGACTTTGCTGAATTCACATATCAGTTCTAGCAGACTTTTGATGGAGTCTATCAGGTTTTCCATGTATAATATCATGTCATCTGCAAAAAGTGAAAGCTTAACTTCATCGTTGTCAATTTTCATGCATTTGATTTCCTTTTGTTGTCTGATTGCTGATGCTAGAACTTCCAACACTATGTTAAACAACATCGGTGAGAGTGGACATCCCTGTCATGTTCCTGATCTCAGGGAGAAAGCTCTCAGTTTTCCCCATGGAGGATGATATTAGCTGTGGGCTTTTCATAAATGACTTTTATGATGTTTAAGTATGTTCCTTCTATCCCTATTTTCTTGAGGGTTTTTATTAAGAAAGGATGCTGAATTTTGTCAAATGCTTTTTCTGCATCGATTGACAGGATCATATGGTTCTCATCTTTTCTTTTATTAATGTGATGTAACACATTGATTGATTTGCAAATGTTGAACCAGCCCTGCAGCCCAGGAATGAATCCCACTTGATCATGGTGAATAATTCTTTTTATATACTGTTGAATTCGATTTGCTAGTATCTTATGGAGAATTTTTGCATCCATATTCATCAGGGATATTGGCCTGTAGTTCTCTTTTTTGCTGGGTCTCTGTATGGTTTAGGAATCAAAGTAATGCTGGCTTTATAGAATGAGTCTGGATGTTTTCCCTCCCTTTCCATTTTTTGGAATAGCTTGAGAAGGATAGGTATTATCTCTGCTTTAAATGTCTGGTAGAATTCCTCTGGGAAGCCATCTGGTCCTGGACTCTTCTTTGTTGGGAGATTTTTGATGACTGATTCAATTTCTTCATTGGTTATGGGTCTGGTCAAGTTTCTATTTCTTCCTGTTTGAGTTTTGGAAGTGTGAGGGTGTTTAGGAATTTGTCCATTTCTTCCAGGTTGTCCAGTTTGTTGCCATATAATTCTTCATAGTATTCCCTGATAATTGCTTGTATTTCTGAGGGATTGGTTGTAATAATTCCATTTTCATTCAATGATTTTATCTATTTGGGTCCTCTCACTTTTCTTTTTGAGAAGCCTGGCTAGAGGTTTATCAATTTTGTTTATTTTTTCAAAAAACAAACTCTTTGTTTCATTGATAGGCTCTACAGTTTTTTTTTAGATTCTATATTGTTTATTCCTGCTCTGATCTTTATTATTTCTCTTCTTCTGCTGGGCTTGGCGTGTTTTTGTTGTTCTGCTTCTATTTCTTTTAGGTGTGCTGTTAGATCTTGTATTTGGGATTTTTCTTCTTTCTTGAGATAGGCCTGCATTGCAATGTATTCTCCTCTCAGGACTGCCTTCGCTGCTTCCCAAAGCATTTGGATTGTTGTATTTTCATTTTCATTTGTTTCCATATATTTTTTAAAATTTCTTCTCTAATTGCCTGGTTGACCCATTAATTCTTTAGAGGGTGTTCTTTAACCTCCATGCTTTTGGAGGCTTTCCAGACTTTTTCCTGTGGTTGATTTCAAGTTTCATAGCATTGTTGTCTGAAAGTGTGCATGGTATGATCTCAACTCTTTTTTACTTATGAAGGGCTGTTTTGTGACCCAGTATATGATCTCTCTTGAGGAATGTTCCATGTGTACTTGAGAAGAAAGTATATTCTGTTGCTTTGGGATGCAGAATTCTAAATATATCTGTCAAGGCCATCTGATCCAATGTATCATTCAGGGCCCTTGTTTCTTTATTGATCCTGTGTCTAGATGATCTATCCATTACTGTAAGTGGGGTATTAGAGTCCCCTGCAATTACCACATTCTTATCAATAAGGTTGCTTATGTTTGTGATTAATTGTTTTACATATTTGGGGGGTCCCGTATTTGGCACATAGACATTTATAATTGTTGGCTCTTCCTGATGGATAGATCATGTAATTATTATATAATGCCTTTCTTCATCTCTTCTTACAGCCTTTAATTTAAAGTCCAGTTTGTCTGATATAAGTATGGCACTCCAGCTTTCTTTTGGCTTCTAGTAGCATGATAGATAGTTCTCCATCCCCTCACTCTCAATCTGAAGGTGTCCTCAGGTGTAAAAGAGTCTCTTGTAGACAGCAAATAGATGGGTCTTGTTTTTTTTTTGTTTGTTTGTTTTTGTTTTTTTATCCATTGTGATACCCTATGTCTTTTGGTTGGAGCATTTAGTCCATTTACATTCAGTGTTATTATTGAAAGATATGGGTTTAGAGTCATTGTGATGTCTGTAGGTTTCATGCTTGTAGTGGTGTCTGGTAGTTTGTAGTCCTTGCCACATTTCACTCACAGAATCCCCCTTAGGATCTCTTGCAGGGCTGGTTTAACGCTGATGAATTCCTTTAGTTTTTGTTTGTTTGGGAAAACCTTTATCTCTCCTTCTATTCTGAATGACAGACTTGCTGGATAAAAGATTCTCGGCTGCATATTTTTTCTGTTCATCACATTGAAGGTGTTCTGCCATTCCTTTCTGGCCTGCCAAGTTTCAGTGGATATGTCTGCCACTAGTCTTATGGGTCTTCCTTTGTAAGTTAGAGCCTGTTTATCCCTGGTTGCTTTCAAAATTCTCTCTTTATCCTTGTATTTTGCTAGTTTCAATACGATATGTCATGCAGAAGATCGATTCAAGTTACGTCTGAAGGGAGTTTCTGTGCCTCTTGGATTTCAATGCCTTTTCCTTCCCCAGATCAGGTAAGTTCTCAGGTATGATTTGTTCAAGTACACCTTCATCCCCTTTCTCTCTCTCTTCCTCCCCTGGAATTCCTATGATACGGATATTGTCCCATTTAATTGCATCACTTAGTTCTCTAATTCTCCCCTCATACTCCTGAATTTTTTTATTTCTTTTTCTCAGTTTCCTTTTTTTCCCATAATTTTATCTACTAATTCACCTATTCTCTCCTCTGCCTCTTCAATCCATACTGTGGTCTCCCCCATTTTATTTTGCGGCTCATTTATAGCATTTTTTAGCTCCTCATGACTATTTCTTGGTCCCTTGATCTCTGTAGCAATAGATCCTTTGTCGTCCTCTATGCTTTTTTCAAGCCCAACATTAATTTTATGACTATTAGTGTAAATTCTTGTTCAGTTATATTGCTGAAATAGGTTTTGATCAATTCGTAGCTTTGTTTTTCTCAATTGAGGATGATATTAGCCGTGGGTCTTTCATATATGGCCATATTATGTTGAGGTATGTTCCCTCTAGCCCTACTTTGTTGACTGTTTTTATCAAGAATAGATGCTGTGTTTTGTCAAATGCTTTTTCTGGATCTACTGAGAGGACTGTATGGCTTTTACTCTTTCTTCTATTAATGGCATGTTTCACATGGAATGACTTCCAAATATTGAATCACCTTTGCAGCCCAGGAATAAATCCCACTCTATAGTGATGAATACTTCTTTTAATGTACTGTTGGATTCTATCCGCTAGTATCTTGTTGAGATGGTTTGCATCCAGGTTCATCAGGGATTTTAGTGGGGTCTTTGGTTTTAGAATCAAGGTAATCCTTGCCTCATAGAATGAATTTGGAACTTTTCCTTCCATTTCTACTTGTTTGGAACTGTTTGCGAATAGTATTAACTCTTCTCTAAATGTCTGGTATAATTCCACTAGGAAGTCATCTGGCCCTCGATTTTTGTGTCCTGGGAGATTTTTTATTACTGATTCAATTTCTTTGAGAGTTATGCATGCATTGCTTTGAGATGAATATGGATGCAAAAATTCTCCATAAGATACTAGCAAATCGAATTCAACAGCATATAAAAAGAATTATTCACCATGATCAAGTGGGATTCATTCCTGGGCTGCAGGGCTGGTTCAACATTTGCAAATCAATCAATGTGATACATCACATTAATAAAACAAAAGAAAAGAACCATATGATCCTGTCAATCGATGCAGAAAAAGCATTTGACAAAATTCAGCATCCTTTCTTAATAAAAATCCTCAAGAAAGTCGGGATAGAAGGAACATACTTAAACATCATAAAAGTCATTTATGAAAAGCCCACAGCTAATATCATCCTCCATGGGGAAAAACTGAGAGCTTTCTCCCTGAGATCAGGAACATGACAAGGATATCCACTCTCACCGCTGTTGTTTAACACAGTGTTGGGAATTCTGGCATCAGCAATCAGACAACAAAAGGAAATCAAATGCATGAAAATTGGCAAAGATGAAGTCAAGGTTTCACTTTTTGCAGATGACATGATATTATACATGGAAAACCTGATAGACTCCATCAAAAGTCTGCTAGAACTGATACATGAATTCAGCAAAGTCGCAGGATACAAAATCAATGTACAGAAATCAGTTGCATTCTCATACACTAACAAGGAAGCAACAGAAAGCCAAAAAAAAAAAAAAAACCGATCCTATTCACAATTGCAACAAGAATCATAAAATACGTAGGAATAAACCTAACCTAAGATGTAGAAGTTCTGTACGCTGAAAACTATAGAAAGCTTAGGAAGGAAATTGAAGAGGATATAAATAAATGGAAAAAAACATTCCATGCTCACGGATAGGAAGAATAAATATTGTTAAAATGTCAATACTACCCAAAGCTATCTACACATTCAATGCAATCCCAATCAAAATTGCACCAGCATTCTTCTCTAAGCTGGAACAAGCAATCCTAAAATTTGTATGGAACCACAAAAAGCCCGAATAGCCAAAGTAATTTTGAAGAAGAAGACCAAAGCAGGAGGCATCACACCCCAGACTTGAGCCTCTACTACAAAGCTGTAATCATCAAGACAGCATGGTATTGGCACAAAAACAGACACATAGACCAATGGAATAGAATAGAGACCCCAGAATTGGACCCACAAAAGTATGGCCAACTAATCTTTGACAAAGCAGGAAAGAATATCCAATGGAAAAAAGACAATCTCTTTAACAAATGGTGCTGGGAGAACTGGACAGCAACATGCAGAAGAATGAAACTAGACCACTTTCTTACACCATTCACAAAAACAAACTCAAAATGGATAAAGGGTCTGAATGTGAGACAGGAAACCATCAAAACCCTAGAGGAGAAAGCAGGAAAAGACCTCTCTGACCTCAGCCGCAGCACTTTCTTATTGACACATCCCCAAAGGCGAGGGAATTAAAAGCAAAAAATGAATGATTGGGACCTCATGAAGATTAAAAGGTTCTGCACTGCAAAGGAAACAATCAACAAAACTAAAAGGCAACCGATGGAATGGCAAAAGATATTTGCAGAAGATATTTGCGTATCGGACAAAGGGCTAGCATCCAAAATCTATAAAGAACTCACCAAACTCCACACCCAAAAAACAAATAACCCAGTGAAGAAATGGGTAGAACACACGAATAGACACTTGTCTAAAGAAGACATTCAGATGGCCAACAGGCTCATGAAAAGATGCTCAACATTGCTCCTCATCAGGGAAATACAAATCAAAACCACACCTAGGTATCACCTCATGCCAGTCAGAGTGGCTAAAATGAACAAAATCAGGAGACTATACATCCTGACAAAGATGTGGAGAAATGAGAACACTCCTGCATTTTTGGGGGGAATGCAAACTGGTCGAGCTGCTCTGGAAAACAGTGTGGGTGTTCGTCCAAATATTAAAAACGGATCTACCCTATGACCCAGCAGTAGCACTGCTAGGAATTCACCCAAGGGATACAGAAGTGCTGATACATAGGGGCACTTGTACCCCAATGTTTATAGCAGCATTTTCAACAATAACCAAATTATGGAAAGAGCCTCAATGTCCATCAACTGATGAATGGATAAAGAAATTATGGTTTATATACACAATGGAATACTACATGGCAATGATAAAGAATGAAATATGGCCTTTTGTAGCAACGTGGATCGAACTGGAGAATATTATGCTAAGTGAAAGAAGTCATACAGAGAAAAAGATACCATATATTTTCACTGTTATGTGGATCCTGAGAAACTTAACATAAGACCATGGGGGAGGGGAAGGAAAAATAAATTAGATAGGAAGGGAGCCAAAACATAAGAGACTCTTAAAAACTGAGAACAAAATGAGGGTTGATGGGGGGTGGGAGTGAGGGGAGGGTGGGTGATGGATATTGAGGAGGGCACCTGTTGGGATGAGCACTGGGTGTTGTATGGAAACCAATATGACAATAAATTTCATATCAAAAAAAAAAGGAAAGAGAGGAGGTGAAGGGAGGAGAGAGAAGAAGCAGATGAGGACAGGGAAGGTAGGAGGGGGAAGTGAGGGAAGAGGGGGAGGGGAGAATAGGGAGAAAGAGGGGGAGTAGAATGAAGAGGTGGAGGAAGGGAATGGAGGAGAAGGAGTATGGAGAGTAGGAGGGGAGGGGAGGAATGAGAGGGGAGGAGACGTGAGGGAGGGGAGAAGAGGAGGAGGAGGGGAGGGCAAAGAATGAGGGAGGAGGACAGGGAGGGGAGTAGGGGTGGGGAAGTGGAGGAGTAAGGAGAGGAGGATTGGGAAATGAAGAGGAGGAGGGGGAGGGGAGGTCGGAGAGGTGAGCACCAGGAGGAGGAGGAAGGCGAGGGAAGGGGAGGGAAGCCAGACATTAACCGCCCCTCTCCACCACCCCACCCCCACCCCACCCCGGCTCCATAGGAGGTAAGGGAGAGTTTCCTCCTTATACTCATGAGAGCCTTCCCAGGACCACAAAGGCCCACACAGAGGGTTGTGGGTAAGAACCACCACCAGGCACTGGATGACCCAAGCCCTTGCCTTCCCAGGGCCACAAAGACCCCACACAGAGGTGTGTGGGTAAGGACAACCACCAGGCACTGGATGACCCAAGCCCTTGCCTACCCAGGACCACAAAGGCCCCAGGCTGAGGGTTGTGGGAAAGAACTACCACTGGGCACTGCATGAACCAAGCACTTGCCTTCCCGGGGACACAAAGGACCCATGCAGAGGAATGTTGATAAGAACTACCACCAGGAACTGGATGACCCAAGCGCTTCATTCCATTGATACCGCGGTATTTCTCTGAGGACATCTCACCTTTCCTCCCCGCCCCAACCACATGGCACCTGCACCGTCCGCCTAAGGGACGCTCCCCTCCACCCCCAGCTGCTTCTTTCCCTGGAGGAGTCCCCGAGGATCTTCCTGGTGGAGGCATTGCCCTCTTGTTCACTGAGGTCAGTGCAGGAGACGCAAGGACCTCTCGGAGATCACGTGACAAAGGACCTAATGTGCAGAAGGAACCCTCCCATTGTAGGACTGGAGGCCAGGGAGCCAGAGGAGGGGGTGGGTCCTGCAAGGGGGTGGCCCAGGTGGTGCCTGCGGCCAAGCCATAAGTCCCAGTGGACTTGGAGAGCTGAGCCAAGTACCCGTGATGGGGTGGGGGGAGGGCACACACCAGCTTAAATGCTGGGAGGACCCAAAAAGACACTGTGAACACAGCCCAGGGCAGGAAGCAAGAGGCTGGCGTGTGGCAGGGGCAGGTGGGCGCGGGGTGGGGGTGGGGGGGGACGGGGAGGGGCCCTTCAGCTCTCCTAGGGCCTCTGCCCTCTGTAGGACAGACCCTGCAGGGAGCCAGGCTCAAGGCAGGTGCAGGTGTGCGTGGACCACGCAAGCTCACTGAGTCCTGGCGCATCCCTGGAGCAGAGTGCTGGACTGCACACGCATCCCTGCAGGGGGCGCCCGGGAGCCTGCAACTTGGAGATTTCCCTTCTACCTTATGTGTTTTCCATTTGTTTTTTTCTTTTTTTCAAGTTGCGGTGACATTCCCATAACACAAAGTCAACCACATTGAAGTGAACGATCCAGTGACATGCAGCACACTGATACAGGCTTGTACGGCCACCACCTGGGTTTCGTGCCAGAACAAACCCCGAACTGCTTTGTGGTTATATTTCCCCCTCATCCCCACTGCCTGACAACCATCAATCTGCTCTCTGTCTGTCTGCATGTACCTGTCCTGGACATGCCATGGCAATGGGACACTACAGTCTGGGGCCCCCTGTGTCCTTCCTTCCACCTTGACTCAGGGAGCCCGTCCCCATCTGGGGTTTATCACTACCCCTGAGGGCCTTGGTGCCATCTCCAGGAGCTCTTCCCACTCAGGTAAAAGGCTGCGGACCATGTGCATGCTCACCAAGGACCACTTGTCCAGGTGCGCCCACCTTCAGGATCCATTCCATCACGGCTGCCAAACCCCTTAGGTGCTTCCTCTAATGTCACATCCCCAGTCCTCCATCCTGACTCAGAAGTATACCCAACCTGGGTTTTAGATGATGTCATTATCTGCTTAAAGCAATGCACGGGGAGATGAAAATGAGTGGCAGCATAACTCTTCGTATTTATATAGAACAGGGGAGCAACTTGATTACCAAATAGTTCGCTCTCCTTATAGGAACACAGAGGACGGTGTGGGTTGGCAGCATCAGCCCCTGTGTGAGCACGGATTTGGGAAGGGGACACAAAACTCAGTCCATAAAAATCTGCTGAATTCAACCAAATATCCCACCTCCAGGAGGGACACAAACTTTCCCTAACTGTTTTTTTCCCTCCAAAACTCTCCCAGAAAATGTGTAGACTTTTGGGTCAACAGGAGGGAAGAACAGGTAGAGTTCAGGCCAGTGTCTTACTCACACAAGGGGTAATGGGGCCGAGTGTTCTGAGCCCAGCCCAAGTCAGGTCCCCAATGAGGAAAGACTGTCATGGCCCCAGACATGGAGGAGGAGGTGGCCTGATTTCCTGCACAGGAGTCTGGCGTGGGGGGCAAATGCTAGAATTTGACCAACTTCAACCTGAACATGAGAAACTTTCCCAAAGGGACCAGGCCCAGCCTGTCCAGGACTGGAGGTGTTTGATAATGCAGAAACTTTATCTGAGTCCTCCAGCCTCTGCCCTTGGCCTGCATCCACGCACTCAAGAGCCAGGTCTCCACCTAGGGGCTCCTGGCACCAGCCCAGACAGCCATCCCCACCCCAGGGGTTCCTTGCTGGGTCTTTCTCTCTCCCCTTATCTCCTGCTACCAGGGCCTTGCTCCCCAACACTCAGTGTGTTCAGTTCTGTCAAACACACCCTTTAAGAAGCCCTTGGTTTGTTTATTTTTTTGTTGCACCTTCCAGAAAGGCACAGTTGATCATTTTTCCAGAAAGTCCTAGGATTCTACAGAAGCTGGGGAGCTCAGCCGCTGTTCTCTCCTATCACATCTGGAAGACTTGTTCTACACCTTTCCTGGAACTTGTGGAGAAGTCAAGCGATCCCCTCAAGGCCACAGAATCTCCCTGGGAAGCCCTCCAGTCCTACTACTTGGAAAGGTGAGTACTTTCTATTTTAAGGGCACTCATCCACATGTCTGTGTTCTCCACCTCTCCCCTATTCTTGAGTGACAGGGAGACCCCAGTGGCTTTGACCAAAGGAAGGCAAACACGGAAGAGAATGAGGGCAAGTGCCAACATACCTCCTCATGCCAGTCCTGCATGAGGAGGTGCTGGGCCGAATCACCCAGACCAGCACATGTGGTTCAGAACACTTGTTCTCAAAGCTGAGTTCATAAATATAAATCTTTGGAGCATGCTGGCCTCAGGCCATGTCTGTCTAGGAGCCCTCTGGCTCGAGTGCTCCTTCCTCCAACTGCGAGTTTCCTTGGGCTGTCAGGGGGTTGACAGAGGTACTTCTGGCCTTGGAGTCACCCGACTAGGGGGTGGCTTTTCTCTCCCAGCGTGCTCATGTTCCATGACAGAGCACAGCCAGAGGTCGGGCAAGGCTCCTACACAAACAGGTGAGGAGACAGAGCCCGTTCACAGGAGGATGTGTCCATGGTGTTTTGCAGACACATGACCACAAGAGAAAGGTCATCCACAAGTAGGTGGACACAAGAGCAGGTGGTCACTGTTGTGTCTCTGTCTCTAGGGTAAGCAACTTGTGCAGGAGTAAGAGGGGCCAAGATAGTGAAAAGGGACCTTTCTCTCCCCTAGCCATGTTTCCTTCACTTCTGTTAGCCTCCCAGTGTTGACTCATCCCCCACCAAGACAGAGAGAGAGAGAGAACAAGAAAGAGAGACAGAGAGAGATAGAGTAGTAGAGAGAAAGAGAGAGAGACAGAGACAGACAGGGACAGAGAGAGAAACAGGGAGAGACAGGGAGAGAAGCTGAGAAACACAAAGACAGAAACCGAGACTAACAGAAGCAGACAGACAGACTGGAACAGAGAGAGACAGAGACAGAAACAGAGACAGAGACAGAGACAGAAACAGAAACAGAGAGAGACAGAGATAGAAACCAAGAGAGACGGTGACATACAGAGATAGAGACAGAGACAGGAACAGAGAGAGACAGAGACAGAAACAGAAACAGAGAGAAACAAAGGGAGACAGAGACAGAGAGTGACAGAGACAGAAAAAAAAAGGAAAGAGACAGACAGACATAGTTGGAGAGAGACATAGAAACCAAGAGAGGCTGAGATACAGAGAGAGACAGATACAGAAACAGAGAGACAGAGACAGAGACAGGGAAAGACAGAGATGGACAAAGAGACACACAGACAGAGACAGACAGAGACAAAGACAGAAATAGAGACAGAGACAGAGAGAGATAGAAACAGAGAGACAGAGACAGAGAGAGAGAGACAAAGATAGAAACAGAAGGAGAAAGACAGAGACAGAAACTGAGAGAGACAGAGACAGAAAGAGAGTCAGAGACAGAGACATAGACAGACAGGTACAGAGAGAAACAGAGAAATACAGAGAGACAGAGACAGAAACCAAGAGAGACAGAAATTAACTCAGTCCTGCCCTGTCTCCAGTGTCTGGGGCTCAGGCCTCTCTGTCTCCAGCAGCCATGGCAAACACACAAGGTCGAGACATCTTTCCACCCAGCTGCTCCATCATCTTCCTCCTCCTGCAGCTTCTGTCCTACAGCCTCTCTGCAAAGGGTAGGAGAGCTCCCCATGTCCCTTCCCCATGTTAGGAGGGAACCCCATGCATGGACAGGAACACAGTAGAGGGCTGAACTTGATCCAAGCAGTCCTTCCCTAGGGACCCTGGGCACCAGCATGGGGTGGTGGTAGGGAACCTGGGTGTGGGTGGGTGTCCCCTGGGCATGGGCAGGGGGAGACACTGGGCACAGTTTAGGGGGGGGACCTTGTGCCCGGTGGGGTGGATGGCCCGTGGTTTCCTCTCATCTGGCCTAACCCATGCTTTCTGCTATGACCTCATAAGGGAAAACCGATTTCTCTGTCTCTGGTCCCGGCCAACCGGTCCTGGCTATGGTGGGGGAAACTGCGAAGCTGCAATGCCATCTGTCCCTCAATATCAGTGCGGAGGACATGGAGGTGAGGTGGTACAGGGAGGAGCCGTCCCCAGCCGTGCACCTGAGCAAGAAAGGCACGGACATGCCTGAAGAGCAGATGTGGCAGTATAAGGGCAGGACGACCTTCCGGACAGCTGGCCCGGCCAAGGACCAAGCTGTGCTGACCATACACAACGTCACCGTGTTCGATAACGGGACCTTCCACTGCGAGTTCAAAGACAGCACAGGGTCTGCAGATGCCACCCTGTGGCTGAGAGTGGCAGGTGAGGGTTGCTGCTGGGGCCCCTGACCTTCTCCTGGTCTGCCTGAGACCTTTTTCCCCCAGCTGCAGATCGTCCCATTATGACCCAAGCCTGGGCGCTTCCCACAGCGGGCGCTAATGTGTTTCACAAGGACAGGTACATTCAGGACACCTAGCTCCTTTTCAAAGTTACCCCCACTGTCCCGGAGAGAGGGATAGCAGAGGTAGGGATGGGAGGACAAAGGCAGAAAGAGACACAGAGAGGAAAAGACACCGATTTTGCAATACAGGAAAGGTATTTGATCTTCCTGGGCCTTTTCTGTTTTGTTCTGTGGTTTCTCAGAAGAGGGTAGCATATATGGCATATAAATATTACACAAAGCAAGTAGTCTGAAAAACCCTGATACCTGTTGGAAATTTTCAGGATCTGTGCTTTTCTGTCAGAAATGGTAATGGTTGCAGAGGCTGCAAAGCCTGTCTCTTCCCACAGGGCTGGGCTCTGAGCCCAGAATCCAAGTGCGAGCTGGCCGGGATGAAGGTATCAGGGCAGAGTGCACCTCGGAGGGCTGGTACCCAGAGCCCCGGGTGGAGTGGAGAGACTTCAGGGGACAGACCCTACCTTCCACGACCAACCTCACAGTGTCACCGACGGGCCTCTTTGCGGTGGTGTCCAATGTGACTGTCTGGGACAGGGGCATGGGGAACCTCTCTTGCTCTATCTCCAACCCCTTCCTCCAGGAGAGGATGGAGACCAAGAGCCACATACCTGGTAAGTGTTCTGCTCCATTCAACCTCAAGATCTCTGAGCACCCCAGACAGTCAGTAGTTAATATCCAATACTCCCCATAGTTCCTTGTGATGAGACCTTGTGAGATCTAGTCTGTCAGCTTCCAGCTATACAACACAGTAGTTAACTATAGTTTCCATGCTGTATGTCACCTCCTTGGGACTTATTTTATAACTGAAAGTTTGCACCTTTGACCCTCTTCACCCATTAGCTTCCCGATCTCTCACCTCTGGAAACCACCAATCTGTTCTCTCTGTCTATGACTAGGCTTTCTGGTTTTCTGGAGGTTTGGATGGTGTTTTGTTTCATTTTAGATTTAACTTATCGGTGAGATCCTACACATTTTTCCCTGTCGAACCTCACTTAGCAAAGTGCCCTCAGGTGCATCCATATTGTAGAAAATGCCTGGATTTCCTTCTTGGTTATAGCTGAATAGCAGCCCTTTGTACAAATTATATATATATATATATATATATATATATATATATATATATATATATATATATAATTTTCTTTATCCTTTCATCCATAGGTGGACACTTGGGCTGTTTCCATATCTTGACTATTGTAAATAACACTGCAATAAATGTAGGGGTGCATTATCTTTCTCAGTTAATATTTTTGTTTTCTTTGGATTAATACCCAGAAGTGGATTGATGTGGTAGTTCTATTTTTATTTTGGGGGGGGGGGATGTCCATCATCTTCTCCACAGTGACTGCACGGATAGCTCCTTTCGTATTAGCAGTAAACAGTATTCCCTTGTCTGGATGAACCACAGCCTGTTTATGCATTCACATTCTGAAGGACACCTGGGGGCTTCCAAGTTTCACTCTGTATAAAATTTTCCTTCTAAACAACCTCAAGTTTCATAAAATTTGCAGGAATGATACACAGAATGCAGACCCACTCAGTATTTAACCTTTTGCCATTTGTCTACCATCTCTCTCCTGTGTGTCTGTCCATGTCTGTCTGTGCAAAGGCACACACATGTTTTCAGGTCATGTTAGGTTAGTTCACAAGCACCTGTCCCCTGACTCATTAACCCTGTGGCTTGTGTGCCCTAAGAACACAGGTGCTCTCTTACCCTGGTATTCTTGCCTCCCCAAACTCTCTTTTAGCTCAGATGCCCAAAAGTTTCCCATCAATGGCATGGAGGGCAGTGGTGCCTGTGATCCTCATTGTGGTGGGGCTTGTAGCAGCTGTCTTGTGGCAGGAGCCACCTGTCTTTTCTGGAAACGTCAGAGGGACAGGAATAGGGTGCAGCTGGAAGAAGAGAGACTGAACAGAGAAGAGGAACAGCTGTCCCAAGGTAAGCAGGCCCCAGTGGGACAGACGTGCCCCTTCCAGCCAGAGCACTTATGTAGAGCCCTGCATGAAGGCTCTCCTTCATGCACCCTCAAGCACAGGAGGAATGGGAGAGACCTGCCCAGGCCCCAGCTCAGGGACTTCCCACCTACCATATGCCCAGTGAGATCCTCCATCACTAAGAGGTGCTTGGCTGCTCTTCACTGGGTGACTTGGGGAAGGCTGGCAGGTCTCTGCTATGGAGACAGATGTGAGCTTGAACCTGGGAAAGTCTATCAGTCGAGGGTGATGACAACATCCTGAAAATGCTCAAGCAACAAATACAGCAGCAAGCCTGTCACCTGAGAGGATCTTGTTGTGAGCGCGGGGATCATCATCAGTATGGATCATTCCACTCGCCTGTCTGCTCTCCTCCCTGCCTCCTGTGTCCTTGCTCATAGCTGTCAGGCCCCAATCTGGGGAACAGGTCAGAGATGTGTCTTTATGACAGACATGGGAAGGCTGGGCCATCAGGCCTGCCCCACAAAACCTTTCCCTAGGAATACAGTGACCTGGATTGTTTTTTGGGCACTGAAGAAGGGATATTTGCTCTTCCTTTACAGGGTCCTTGCGAGAGCTCATTACATCCTGTTTTGACTTAGCTTCACAGAACATGAGCTTTCGCCCCATCTGGTCAGTGCAAACCCTACAGTTTCACATCTTTCTGTTTCATTTCAGGCTGGCCAGAGGACATCATCTATGGTGAGGACCATGCTGGGGGCTGGAAGGGTCTGCTCCCTGCATGTGTGTTTATGGGTGCATGTGTGAGTGCATGTATGTGTGGGTGTTATGTGTGCATGTTGTACATTTATGTGCTCATGTGTGTGTGCATGTTATGCACATATGTGCATGTGTTTCCATGTGTGTGTGTGCAGTGTGTACAAGTATGTGCATTTGTGCATGTGTGTTCATGTGTGCCTTGTATGCACATGCACTCCCCAGGGCCTCAGAACGGGGCTGGATTTGGAGATGGGGTCTTTACAGAGGTGGTTCAGGTAGAAGGAAGTCACTAGGGTAGGCCCTGATCCCATCTGATCCCTGATCCCATCCCTTTCTGTGTGTATGTGCATGTGCATATGGGTGCTGTGTTTGCATGTTGTACATCTATGTGCATGTGTGTGTTTGTGTGTATGTGTGCACATACACTCATGTGTATGCACATGGGCTCATGTGTATGTGCACGTGTGTGCACACATGTGTGATCCATTCTATTGCAGAGTGCAGAAATGCTGTGCTAAATGCTGGTTCCATGGCTGTAAACACCAAGTTTAGCTGCCCTGAGAGACCTTAGCTCCTGTTTACTACCTGAGGGACAGACGGGGTGCAGAGCCTGGGCAGCAAGAGAGCCCGATCTTCTGAGGCACAGTCACTGTGGGGGACACTGTTAACACAGAGAGTGCAGAGCCAGGACACTGTCTCAGTGGGAAGTGTGGGGTGTGTGCACAGGGTCCTGGACAGAGAATGGTGACACACAGGGAGCCACCTCTGCTGCTCTGGGATGGCCTGTGTGCACAGGGTCCTGGACAGAGAATGGGGACGCACAGGGACTCCCAAGGAGGCATGGTTCCACCTCCATGCAGGAGCATAGGTGGGGACCCTAACCCCTAAATCTGATCCTCTCCTCTTCCCACAGTGAGCCCATCCCTGGACCCCGACACTGCAAGCCCCAAGCTCGCTCTCTCTGAGGACAGGAAGACTGTGAGGCGGCTGTTCTTTGAACAAGAGCTGCCCAACGCCCCCAGCAGATTCGACCGGGACCCCTGTGTGCTGGGCCTGGAGCAGTTCTCAGCTGGGAGGTATTACTGGGAGGTCCAGGTGGGGCACAGGAAGACCTGGAACCTGGGCGTGTGTCTGGAGAGCTTGGATTGGACGGGAAGGATCCTCAAGGCCCCCCAGCACGGACTTTGGGCCCTGGAGCTGTACAAGAAGGGGTTCTGGGCGCTTGCCTTCCCAAGAGTTCACCTGCACCCTTCGGGGCCCCTGCATCGTGTGGGCGTTTTCCTGGACTGTGATGCAGGCAGAATCTCCTTCTACAGCATGGGCAATGGATCCTTTGTCTACGCGTTCTCTGGACTGTCCTTCTCGGCACCCCTGAGGCCATTCTTCTGCCTCTCGACACACGACCCCAGCCCCCTGACCATCTGTTCAGAACGGCAGCCCCCAGAGGCCTTGAGGCCTCCTCAGGGTGAGGGACAGGACAGGGTGGGAACCCTCCTCCAGCAAGACCCATGATCTCTCTGCTCCAGCCTGTCACCGATTTGGGGGAGATGTATACATTCTAAGTCCCAGCTAGATCACATACAAGGCTAAACCTTTCTGAATAATCCCCTATTACCTTCATTTTCCTTCCCTGTAAAATACTGGCAGTATATTATGGGCTGAATCATGTCCCCTCCAGTTCACATGTTGAAGCTCCAATCCCCAGGGCCTCAGAACGGGGCTGGATTTGGAGATGGGGTCTTTACAGAGGTGGTTCAGGTAAAAGGAAGTCACTAGGGTAGGCCCTGATCCCATCTGATCCCATGTGACTGGGGTCCTTAATAGAAGAGGGGATCAGGGCATAGACACACACAGGGGACAACCGTGTAAGGACATGGGGAGGAGATGGCA
Source organism: Panthera pardus (assembly GCF_024362965.1). Classification (NCBI taxonomy): domain Eukaryota; kingdom Metazoa; phylum Chordata; class Mammalia; order Carnivora; family Felidae; genus Panthera; species Panthera pardus. Next base: position 2,632,233 of record NW_026526654.1, read on the forward strand.
TGTGCACGCCAGGGAGAGAGGCCTCAGGAGGAACCAGCCCTGCCCACACCTGGATCTCATGCTTCCAGTTCCCAGGACTGGGAAAAAATAAATGCGTTGTTTAAACCTCCCAGTCTGTGGTATTTGTTACAGAGACCAAGCTGACTGTTACACTATATCATTACATGCTGTGGGGTGATTTTCTGAAATGAATTTGGGGCATATGTTTAATGTTGAGCCTAGTGCCAGACATGAAGTAGTTGCTCTGTAAATACTAGCCTTGCTCATTCCCTCCTCTCCCACCTTCTTCCTGCCCACCCCCCCCTCCTACCTACCCACTTCCCCTTCTCCTCCACTCTCCAACACTCACAAAGTCCTAGTCATCTGGTCTACCCTGGATGCCTCTGTCTTCCCACCCCATGGCAGGTCGGTGCAGACAGAACTACATTGAGGCGAAGCCAAAGATTCCAGGGCTCCCTAAGGTTGGTCAAGGTCAAATCAGGGCATGTGGGCAGAGAGAGTAGCCTAGACACAAGTGTGGATGTGGAATCAAACAAGGCATGTACATGGAGGCAAGGTAATACTCGAACCACCACCAGAAGCCACTTCCATCCTGCCTGTGATATTTACAAATGACATACTGGATAAAGGGCTAGTGTCCAAAATCTATAAAGAACTCACCAAACTCCACACCTGTAAAACAAATAATCCAGTGAAGAAATGGGCAGAAAACATGAACAGACACTTCTCTAAAGGAGACTTCCAGATGGTCAACAGGCACATGAAAAGATGCTCAACGTCACTCTTCATCAGGGAAATACAAATCAAAACCACACTCAGATACCACCTCACGCCGGTCAGAGTGGCTAAAATGAACAAATCAGGAGACTATAGATGCTGGAGATGATGTGGAGAAATGGGAACCCTCTTGCACTGTTGGTGGGAATGCAAACTGGTGCAGCCACTCTGGAAAACAGTGTGGAGGTTCCTCAAAAATTTTAAAATAGATCTACCCTAGGACCCAGCAATAGCACTACTAGGAATTTACCCAAGGGATATAGGAGTGCTGATGCATAGGGGCACTTGTACTCTGATGTTTATAGTAGCAATTTCAACAATAGCCAAATTATGGAAAGAGCCCACATGTCCTTATAATTGTTTTAAATTTTAGTTCAGACATCTTACTTATATCTGTATTTATTTAATCTCTCTGCATCATTTCTTCCTGTTCTTTCTTTTGAGGTGAATTCCTCTGTTTTCTCCAATTGTCAAGGTAATATAAAAAACAGGGATCCAGAACCTAGGATCATTTGGTCTGATAGATGAAAAAATAAATATAAAATAAAATAAAGTAAAATAATTTACACAATTGCTTTCTGTATCCATGGGAAATTTGCTTTTTTTTATATCCCATGGGGAAGAAAACATAAATGCAGCGGAATTCTATTTTCTCTAGAGCTGAAGCTTTGAGGCACTCTATGATCAGTAGACTTGAGCTGTGTGAGGGTTTTGTGTTGGTCCTCTGGTGAAGGGGCTGTGTGCTGATTCTCAGCCAGACTTGCCATAGTGCAGATGCACCTGCAGGGCCCAGGGTGGTGGGCCTTGGTGTAAGCTACTCCAGCCTCAACTTGGTGGGGCTATTATTCTCACTGAAGTTGGTTATTACAGATGGGTGGGGTGAACATGACATCGCCCTGCTCTCTTGTCCCCAACAGCAGGGAGTCTGTGCCCACCACTCTTCAGGAAGCCCTCACAGAAGAGCAAATAATCACCTATCTTGTATCTCTGACTTTAGCCAGATCCCTGCTTTCACCCTCCTGCTTCTGATCTATCTACCTGTCTCAGCATAGCACTCCTGTGTTTTATCTCAGGCACATGGCTGGGTTTCAAACCTCCAAATTGTAGAGATCTCATGGTGTTCTGATCCTCTGGGGGAGATTCTCACTGCACTGTGGCCATTGCTGGCTTGTCCCACAAATTGGTTGCATAACTACACAGTGGCTTGGAGTTTATGGTAAAGAGAGCAGAAATCTGACACCAAGGCTCACTGCCCTCAGCAAGCATCCCTGTTCTATGTTAGTGAATGGGGAAGCCCAATGGCACCTGCTGGATCCTTTGTCACCTGACAGGCAGTGCCACCTCTGCCAAATGAACTCCAAGCAGGGAAACTGCTTCTTCCCGTGTGACCCAGGGGATCCTCAGACCACACTGCCTGCTCCTGGTCCTGTCCTCCTTTTCTACCAGAGCACCATACGCCCACCAGGCACGACCCTTCCAATGGCGTGGATCCTTGAAACCTAAGTCTCTGCGCTCTGCTGTTTGTAAAAACTTGTGTTCAGCCCCTCTCCTTTTCCCGGTGGGTTTGGGGAAGATGTTTTTTCTTGTGCAGTTCCCTTTCACTCTTTCTCTCTTTCTTTCTCTCTTGCTCCTTTCTCCACAATTAGGGCTCCCTTCCCATCACAGCGCCCTCAGTCATCTCTTCCCCAATAAACTATGCACACCTTCTACCTTCCACAATGTGGTGGCTTTTTTCACCTATAATTGTGTATTTTTGCTTTCTCGGTCCTCAGATTGATTTCTTGGGTGTTCAAATGATTTGATATTTGGGGTTTCAAAATGATTTATCTAGCTGTGTTCAAGTAATGAGGCAAGCTTAGAGTCTCCCAGCTCCTCTGCCACCTTAACTCTGATCTATAAGTTCTTTATATATTTCAGATACTAACCTTTATCAGATATATCATTTGCACATATCTTCTCCCATTCTGTAGGTTACCTTTTAGTTCTGTTGATAGCTTCCTTCACTGTGCAGAAGCAGAAGCATTTTATCTTGATAAAGTACTAATAGTTCATTTTTGCTTTTGTTTCCCTTGTCTCGGGAGACATATCTAATCAGAAATTGCTATGGCCGGTGTCAAAGATGTTGCTGCTTGTGTTCTCCTCTAGGATTTTAATGATATCATGTCTCACATTTAGGTCTTATTTTTTTTAACGTTTATTTATTTTTGAGAGACAGAGAGAGACAGAGAATGAGCAGGGGAGGGGCAGAGAGAGAGGGAGACACAGAATCTGAAGCAGGCTCCAGGCTCTAAGCTGTCAGCACAGAGCCCGACAAGGGGCTGGAACCCATGAACTGGAAGTCATGACCTGAGCCGAAGTCTCAGTTGCTTACACAACTGAGCCACCCAAGCGCCCCTCACATTTAGGTCTTTAATCCATTTTGAATTTATTTTTGTATATGGTGTAAGAAAGTGTCCAGTTTCATTCTTTTGCATGCAGCTGTCCATTTTTTCCCAACACCATTTATGAAGAAACAGTCATTTTCCCATTTGATATTCTGTCTTGCTTTATCAAAGATTAATTGTCCATATAGCTGTGGGTTTATTTCTGGGTTTTGTATTTTGTTCCATTGTTCTGTGTGTCTATTTTTGTGCCAGTACCATACTGTTTTGATCACTACAGCTTTGTAGTGTGACTCGAAGTCCAGAATTGTGATGCCTCCAACACTACATTTCTTTTTCAAGGTTGCTTGGGCCATTTGTGGTCTTTTGCTGTTCCAAGATTTTAGAAGTGTTTGTTCTACCCTGTGAAGAATGCTCGTGGTTTTGATAGGAATTGAATAAAATCTGTAGATTGTTTTGGGTTGTCTAGACATTGTAATAATATTTGTTATCCTGATTCATTATCACAGAATGCCTTTCCATATCTTTGTATCATCTTTTATGTCTTTCATCAGTGTTGTATACTTTTCAGAGTACAAGTCTTTCACCCCTTTCATTAGGTTTATTTCTAGACATCTTATTGTGTTTGGTGCAATTGTAAATGGGATTGATTCCTAGTTTCCCTTCTGTGGATTCATTATGGTATGTAGAAATGCAATAGATCTCTATGCTGATTTTGTATCATGGGACTTGGCTTTGAGGAAATGTTCTCTTTGTGCACATCCCTGTGCACTCTACTCTCTCTTATCTTTCTCCTAACCAGAGCTCCCTCCTTTCCACCGCATCTGTGATCTGTTTCTCCCCCAAACCATATCTCCACACTTCCTATCTTCCTTGATGTGACCTCTAGTTGTGCATTTTGATCTGTCAGTCCTCAGGTCAATTTCTTGGATATGCAGAATGATTTGATAGTTATCCAGCTGTGTTTGAGGGATGAGGCCAGCCCAGGGTCCTCCTGCTATGCCATCATCTGAGCTCACCTCCAGGAAGCAACTGATTTTTGTTTACTCACATAATAATAGACATATATAGGCAAAAAAAAAAAAAAAACTAGGTAGTACATCCATACAATTGAATAGTGTTCCACAATGTAAAGAGATAAAGAGATAACACTTCACGTCTCATGTATGAACCTCAAAAATGTATTATATGAACTGAAATAATACAGATATCCTATATCATTTTCACCGAATAAAGTGATCTGTTAAAAAATCACTGTTTCAAAAAAGAAAGTAGACTGTTTAGGGATGAAAGTGAAAATATTCTAAGCTTATCATGTTGTTATGATTGTAATAGTCACTACAAATTTCAAAAGCATTGAATTGTGTATTTAACATCTGTGATTTGTACTTAAATTATATAGTAATATATCTATTAAAATAAATCTATATGTATATTTATGGCATTGAACTGATTATGTTATGCTTTTTTTAGATTTTAGTTTTTTGTGAAAAGAATACCTAACATGAAACCAACCCTCTTAACAGAATTTTAAGAGTACAGTGCATTATTGTTGAATATAAGTAATATGTTGAGCAGAAGATTTCTTTCTTTTAAAGCTTATTTATTTTTTAGAAGAAAGAGAGAGAAAGCATGAGCAGGGGAGGAGCAGAGAGAGAGGGAGACACAAAATCCAAAGCAGTCTCCAGGCTCCAAGCTTTCAGCACAGATCCTGACACAGGGCTTGAAATCACAAACTGTGAGATCATGACCTGAGCCAAAGTCAGATGCTTAACTAACTGATCCACCCAGGGGCCCCTGTACAGCAGCTTTCTAGAGCTTATTCATCTTGATTGACTGAAGTCTTGTGCTAATGTGCTTTTGGGGTCATATCTATGAAATAATTTCCATGACCAAAGTCAAGAAGATTTTCCCCTTTGGTTCTAAAGGATTTACAATTTCAGGTGTTTTGTATCAGTTTTAGTTTACAGTTGATTGTGGTATCAGAATATAGTGCAATTTAATTCATTTACATGTTGATATTAAATTTCCAAAACAGTATTTGTTGAGGAGATTATCCTTTCCCCATTGTATACTCTTACCCCTCCTGTCAAAGATCAGTTGACTCTATATGTGTGCATTAATTTCAAGATTCTCTTTGGTCTGTTTTGTATGTCTAAATGCCAGTGCTACACTTTAGCCTTGTAATATATGTTGAAAAGAGGAAGTGTGATTCCTCCAACTTCGTTCGTTTTTGTCGAGGCTTATTTGCATATTCATTATATGTGATGGTTGCAAATAACTTTTAAGTGTATTTATTTATGTCTGTAAAAACAAAAGTCATGGGGTGGGGGAGCGCCTGGGTGGCTCAGTAGGTTCAACACCCAACTTTAGCTCAGGTCGTGATCTCAAGTTCATGAGGTCAAGCTCCATGCTGGGCTCTGTGCTAACAGCTCCCAGTCTGGAGTCTGCTCCAGATTTTGTGTCTCCTTCTCTCTCTGCCTCTCCCCTGCTCATGCTCTCTCTCTCTCTCTCAAAAATAAACATTAAAAAGAGTCATTGGGATGTTGATAAGAATTGCACTGAATATGTAATTTACCCTGTTAGTATGGATATTTTGACAATATTAATGCTTCCAGTTTATAAACACAAGATATATTTCCAATTACTTGTGTCCCTTTCAATTTCTTCAATGTTTTATAAGTTTTAGTCTGTAGTTATTTTTCCTCCTTGACTAAGTTTATTCACTAGTATTTTATTCTTTTTGATGCTGTTGAAAATGGGATTGTTTTGTGGTCTACTTTTCAGATATTTCATAAGATTTGAGGTGTTGATCTCGAATCCAGAAACTTTACTAAATTCATTTATTGGCTCTAATTTTGTGTGGTCACTTTGTGTGCATATATATGGAACTTTTTAAACTTCTTCAATTTCCTGGTTAACCCATTCATTTTTTAATAGTATATTCTTAACATCTATGTATTTGAAGAGCTTTCCAATTATTTTTCTTGTGCTTGATTTCACGTTTCATAGTGTTGTGATCTGAAAATATCCATGGTATGATCTCTATCTGTTTGAACCTGTTGAGGGCTGATTTGTAACCCAAAATGTGATCTATTCTGGAGAATGTTCCAGGTGAACTCAAGGAGCATGAGTATTCTCCTGCTTTGGTATGAAGTGTTCTGAACATATCTGTTAAGTCCATCTGGTCCAATGTGTCATTCAGAGCCATGGTTTCCTTGATTTTCTGCTTAGATGATCTGTTCTTAGATGTTTGTTGTAAGTGGGGTGTTAAAGTTACCTACTATTATATTATTGTCAATGAGTGTCTTTCTGTTTGTTAGTAATTGATTCATATATTTGTGTTCTCCCACGTTGGGGACATAAATATTCACAGTTGTTAGATCTGGTTGTTGGATAGACCCCTTTATTATGATATAATGCCCTTCCTCATCTCTTGTTATAGTCAGTGTTTTAAAATCTACTTTGTCCACAGTTTATTTTTTATCCATTACACTGCCCTCTGTATTTTGATTGGAGCATTCAGACCATTTCTGGTTAAAGTAATTATGGATAAGTAGGTGCTTATTGCCATTTTGTTAATTGTTTTCTAGAATTTTTTGTGGTTCTTCTTGTTCTTGTCTTCTCTTCCTTTTTTCCCCTTGTGATTGATGATTTTCGGTAGTGTTATGTTTCACTTTCTTTCTCTTTATTTTTTATAAATTTTTAACATTTATTTATTATTGAGAGACAGAGAGACACAGAGCATGAGCAGGAGAGGGCAGAGAGAGGGGGAGACAGAGAATCTAAAGTAGGCTCCAGGCTCTGAGTTGTCAGCACAGAGTCCGATGTGGAGCTCAAACTCACAAACCACGAGATCATGACCTGAGCTAAAGTGGGATAATTAACCGAATGAGCCACCCAGGCACCCCTCTTTATTCTTTAATGTCTCTATTATGGGTTTGGGGTTTGGAGTTACCATGAACTTCATATAGAGTACCTTCACTATATAGCAGTCTATATTAAATTGATGGTCACTTAAATCAAACACTTTCTAAAAGAACTTTTTTTTACACCTCCCTCCACATTTTATGTGTGTTGTCATATTTTATAATTTTTGCTCATCATTTTCTCAAATTATGATGCTTTATTTTCCACTCAAAGAAGTCCCTTTATGCTGTGGAAATAGTATGGAAGTTCCTCTAAAAATTAAAAATAGAACTGGTGGGTGGGGATATAGATTAAATAGGTGACGGGGATTAAGGAGGGCACTTGTGATGAGCACTAGATGTCATATGAAAGTTTTGAATCACTAAATTCTACATCTGAAACTAATATACTGTATGGTAAAAAACTGGAATTTAAATAAAAAATTAAAAAATAAAATAAAAATAGAACTACCATACAATCCAGCAATTGCACTACTAGTTATTTACCCAGAGAATACAAAAATACTAAATCAAAGGCATAAATGCACCTCAATGTTTATAGCAGCATTATCTACCATAGCCAAACTATGGGAACAGCCCAAGTGTCCATTGACTGATGAATCAATAAAAATATGATACACACAGAAACAGACACACACACACACACACACACACACACACAAACACAAACACAAACAGTGGAATATTACCCAACCATAAAAAAGAATGGTATCTTGCTGTTTGTAATGACCTGGATGGACTAGAGAGTTTTATGCTAAGAGAAATAAGTCAGAAAAAGACAAACACCATACGATTTCACTTATATGTGTAATTTATGAAAAAAAAAAAAAACAAGAAAAGGGGGAAAAATAGAGAAAAAGATGTAAACCAGGAAACAGACTGTCAACTATAGAGAACAAACTGATGATTCCAAGAGGGAGGTGGGTGACAGGATGGGTTAAATAGGTGATGGAGATTAAGGAGTGCACTTGTGACGAACACTGGGTACTGTATGCAAGTGTTGACTCAGTATATTGTACACCTGAAACTACTATTACACTGTGTATTAACTAACTGTAATTAACATAAAAACTTTTTTAAAAAAGGTATTCCATTTATCTTTTCTTGGAAGGCTGGTTTTGTGGTGATGAACTCCTTAAATTTGTGTTTGTCTCAGGAAATCTTCATCTCTCTTTCAATTCTGAATAACATTGCCAGGTAAAATATTCCACATTGTAGGGTTTTTTTTTTTCCTTTCACCTCTGGGTATATTATGCCACTTCCTTCTGGTCTGCAAAGTTCCTAGTAAAAATCAGTTGATGGTCTTATGAGGTCTCCTTTGTATGTAACTGGTTGCTTCTCTCTTCCTACTTTTAATAATCTCTTTTTAACTATTGACATTGTAATTATTACATTTTTGTGTGAAACTAACCTCTCCAGTTCATCTTGTTTGAAACTCTTTGTACTTCCTGAACCTGGATTAACTCTTTCCTTACCTAGATTAGGGGATTTTTCAGCCATTATTTCTTCAAATAATTTTTCTGCTCCTTTCTCTCTCTCTTTTCCATCTGATATTCCATAATATAAATGTTTGTTCACTTAATATTATCCAAGAGTTCCCTTAACCTAATTCTTTTTTTTTCTTTTTGCTGTTCATTTTGTGTGCTTTCCGTTATTGTGTCTTCTAGGTTGCTGATCCATGTTTTTGCATCTATTGATCTACTGTTGATTTCCTGGCGTGTATTTTTTTATTCCAATTATTGTGTTCTTCAACTCTGATTGGCTGTTTTTTATCTTTTCTATCTCAGTTGACATCCTTTCTGAGTTATTGCACTGTTCTTGGCAGTCCAGTGAGTATCTTTATAATCATAACTTTTTTTGGAAGTATAACTGGGTATTTAACATTCAAAAGAAATGGTGTGTTGTATAAAAACAATTTTCTCTTGGCAAGTGGGACTTTACTTTTGAAATTTTGTGGTGTAAGGTTAAACAAGCCTTTATCACCATTTCAACACTGTATTTCAAAACAAACCTAGAAGTGTTTTGTACTCATTTGGTCCTAAGATGACAGACAGATTGATGGCCCCATTGAGGAGAAACGATGTGTATATTCTCATAGAATAAGGTGATGTCACCATTCAATGGAATGTCTCCAACCCCTTGCTCTGTTCCCTGGGTGCACATGTGTATGTATGGACATGTGTAGGGAATGTACATTCCATCTGGTTAAATATCTACATATTCGAACAATGGCGAAGAACTGTATAATCATAACTTTAAACTATTTTCAGGCATATTGCTTATCCGCATCGTATTTACTTCTTTCTCTGAGATTTGTTTTGTTCTTTTGTTTGGAGCACATCCGTCTGTCTCCCAACTTTGCTTGACTTTCTCTTTTGTTCTGTGAATTAAGTGCATCATGTACCATCTTAAAATGGAAGAATTGTCTTCTGTCCTCTGTGTAAATTGGGTACTTGGTGACTTCAGCTGGCTGGCTGTAGCAGTGTGTAACATGGGTTGGGATTACTGGAAGTCTGTGATGGGCCTGCCCTGGTAGGATGGCTGGAGCTGAAGTGGACGTGGGTTAGGGCATCCCTAATACTCTTCATAGAGAGGGTACTCTGACAAGACAGCTAAAACTGAAGTGGGTACGTGTGAGGGTGATCTTGGGGCAATCTCTTCAGAGGGCACCCTGGCAGGATAGCTGAAGTTAAAGTGTTCACAAAGCAAGGTGTCTCACATCTTTCTGTGCAGACGGAACCCTGGTGGGGCGGCTGGACCTGAGACAGGGCAAGGATATTCCCAGGTGCTCTGCACAGGGGATACTCTGGGGTTTGGCTGAAGCTGACGAGGGGCAGGGACAGGCTTCCTGGGTTTCTGTGTGAATGGGAGGTGCTGGTAAAGTAGCAGCAGATGAACTAGGTGCAAGCCAGGGTGCTTGAAGGCTCTCTATGCAGAGAGTAACCTGGTAGGACAGCTGAAGGTGAAGTGGGTGTAAGCTGGGTAGTCCTGCAGTGCTCAATGCCAGAGACAACTGGAGCTGAGGCCAGCATGGGCCAGAATGTCCTGGGGTGCTCCTGGTATGGTGGTTGGAACTGAAGCAGGGTGTGGGCTGGAGGTTGCTGAGGTGCTTCATTCAGTCAGTCCCCTGACAGGGCGGCTGGAGCTGACACAGACATGACCCAAGTGGATCTGGATCACTCTTCCCCCTGACATGTTGTAGCAAGCCTTCTGCAGCCTAAGTGGTGTGGGCTTGGAGTGTTCTGGGTGCTTTGTGCACGTGTCACCTTGGCATGACAGTTGGAGATGTACTGAGCACTGATCAGGATTGTCTCCATTGGTGCCGTGCGGGCACCACCTTGGTGGGATGGCTGGGACTGGTGTGGGCTAGAGGCTCAGGCCACTGACAGCCCCTGGATCCTGCTTCCATCCATGCCATGAAGGTGGAGGGAGAATGTAAACCATGGTGCTCACCAGCCGCTCCACGCAGAGAGAGTTCCAGTAGGTCCCTGCTGTTTGGCAGGACTCAAAGGCTTGCCCTTCTACATTCTAAGGGCTCCTTAAACCATGGGTTTCTTTTCTGTGCCCCAAGACAAACAAGTCTGCTCATGTGCTATCACTCCTCACTTCAGTACACAGTGTCAGGGGTGGGGGTTCTCTTCATTACCATGTCTCTCTCTCATACTCTGTGTTGTCTCTGTATGTTTTGTTGTGAAGAAGCTGTTCAGTTAGCCCTCAGGTCTTCTTCAGGAGGAATTGCTCTATAAGTAGGTGGAGATTTGGTGTCTGCATGCAGGACGTGAATTCAAAGTCTTCCTACATTGCCAACTTGGACTGGACCTCAAACACAAAGACTTTTGAACACCATGTAAGATTCAGGTAGTTTTTAATGGTTGAAACTCTAGGGTTCTCCAACCAGCACATACTTTGCATGAAATAACATTTTAAGTCTCATATTTACCTAGAGGGTCCAAAGTGAACCCCCTAGAGGATCAAGAAGTGAACATATTTGATGATGGATAAAGGGCCATGCACTGTTTGGTAGGAAAAATGTCAAATTAGTGGCCAGATATCACCAACCCAATGAGTGTAAAAATAAACATGAGAGGAAGAAATGTGTGTTCAATGTTAAGGGAAACTGATGAAAATCCCAGATGAAAACCATTTTCAGCTCTCAGAGAGCATTCAGCTTCTAATCAGGTTTCAGCTCCATTGGACATGGCATTATAGGAAAGAACTGAAGGAGGGGGGAAAGAGCAACATCAGGAGTTAGGGTCCTTCAAGAAAAAAACTTAGATACGACCTTTTTAAGAATAATAAAAATGGTGTTCTCAGATGATGATCAATATCCACTTTTCATATAATTTAGAATCCCTGGGTTAATAAGAAGAAGAAGACATAAGTAAGTGGAGAAACAGAAGGGAACAGTAAGTTGTAGAAAGAAGGTGACTTTTTCATTTAACTTATCATAAATCAGAACAGAATGTGCACGCAAATTTTAACACCCAACCCTGTCATGTGGTGCTGAGATTTCAGGAAACTGTGACTTATAGTGTCACCTCCGACCTCCAAAGCACTGGGGTTGAATTAGGGCACAGTGGTCACTAAACGCAAACTGGCCACCAGTGAAACATGTAAGTTTGTATCTTTCCCATGAATAGGAGAGCCAAGATCTTTGCCTTTGCCCCTCACTGTTCTGACAGAAAGCCTACCCCAGTAAACACTTAGAACATGAATTTCAGTGTCGTCTCCTATTAAGGTAATGACAGCAATGAGTGAGAAGTGAAATATACTTGGGAAATGAAAAGCAGCATTTTACACAAATAGAATAGATTAAAAAATAAGAATAGACTAAATGCATCTCATATAATCCTGGTGACCCTGGTTTCATGAAGTTAGATGTATTAATGAAAAGTCACAATACCAAGCATGTTTCCTACTGTATGCTCTGGCCAACAGAGCGTGAATAAGTACTCTTATTCTTTACAGGTATTTTGAAGGTATTTTGAAGATGGCAAACATCACCATTATTGTAAATGAAACACACACAAAAAGAGTCAAGGCGGGGCGCCTGGGTGGCTCAGTCAGTTAAGCATCCAACTCCTGGTTTTGGTTCAGGTCATGATCTCACAGTTGGTGGGTTGAAGCCTGCATCGGGCTTCATGCTGATGGTGCAGAGCCTGCTTGGGATTCTCTGTCTCCCTCTCTCGGCCCCTCCCCTGCTCGAGCTTTCTCTCGATCTCTCAAATAAAATAATTAAATAAGCATTTTTTAAAAATAGCCAATGAAAGCCCAGAGGACACAGAAATTTTGGGTTTCCTAGTATTGGTTCTGAGACCACCTCCCCCAGCCCTGAATGAGGGGGGCGCTTACATCTCCAAGAACTAGGAATATCACCAGTGGGAAGTGTTTCCAGCCATGCCCACAGCACATCCATTCCTTGTACCCCGCCACCTCACCCTTCCTTTATGTCAGAAGAGCCACTGGTCCCCAGGAACACAGCTCCTCAGCAGCCCCCAACTCACACTCACTTGACCCAGAGATGCGGGACCATCTGTCCAGCATCTAGTGTCTATAAGGCCAAATTTGGGATCTTTCTGGATCCTTCCTGAAGGGGGAGTGGGGACCTGGGAGGCCCTGTTCCATCAGGATCTGAACACTGATGCTTCCACTGATCTTCTCCCCAAAACCCCATGCCAGAAATCCCCAACCTCTGACATTCCATTTGGAAGAGATTCACTTGGCTGTAAGACCTCTCTTTTGGAAAGATTTCTCTTTCCCTAAACTCTATCCTCTCCTGAAGTAATTCCCTAATTCTTTCCCCAAGCCTTGCCCTAAGGCAACAGAAATAAACCCCCATTTACAAGCTTCCAGAGAAGCTCAGGGGTTACAGGCGGTATTCTTTTCTCAGCTATGTAACAGTTCATTGTGTTATCATCTGAAGGATCAACCTAGGACGACTCTGCTTCCATTGTCACTTGGCTTCTTAGCAGAATTCATTTCCTTGTGGCTGCATGACTGAGAGCCCCAGCTTCTTACTGAATTTCATATGGGTCCACTGTAGATCTGAGAGGGCACCTGAAGTCTCCTGACATGGCATGTTTCCTAATCTAGCAAAGGGTCTATCTCTCCAGTGTACTAAGTCCTTCCTTATATGATGAATTGTAATCACAGGGGTGCCTTCCTATGGCCTTTGTCGTATTAAATTGTCTAGAACAAGTCACAGGTCCCTCCACACTCAAGAAAACTGTCAGACAGTAGAAGCCACCAACTGGGGCAATCCCATACATTTCCAGACACTGACAAAAGTCCCGGGAAGACAAATTTACCCCAGTAGAGAACCACTGCCCTACTCCATAGATGTCCATACACACAGTCACAGGCAGCCTTTCTTTGTAACATAGTTTGGGAAGGTCAAAACTCCTGCACCTTTCTACTTTTTGGCATGTTACATAAAACGGAGTGAGCATCTTTTCTATGCCTTGGAAAATTGTCATTTTCCTCCTAGTTTTGAATCAGCATCCAACCTTTTATCCTTTGCATTTTAAATGTTGTGACATATCTCTGAAAATTACTTTAATGTGAATATTTTTGGTCGCATCAATTACTTTAGGATATCTCCACCTTTTTGTCAAAACTGCTTTCCTTCATTATTTTGAACGTGCTATTTACACTGAGTTCTTCTGGATGGATGTCTGGAGACAACTGAACATAGGTTATGTCCACATTCCCATGAACAACTGTGTTTGTATGAGTCCACTTACATTGGATTTTAATCTAAACTCTCTTGGCATGTCTTCACTGCACTTGAATCTCTGTTGACCAATTTCCTCTTTGGAAAATCCATTTTGCAAAAATTTTGTGGACTCATCACTAAGCATCAAAGGGGGCAACACAACTACAAGCTTTTCTAGCTATGTGTGAATTTAATAACAGATGCACAGTGACCAATCCCCAACAGACTTTGAAAGAAGCGACACGATACGTCAGGGAGAGTGATGCTCATGTTATTTACATACTGTGGTAAGTTATGTTTCTACTGTTGTGTTGTAGGGGCACCAGTGTTTTTCAACAGAACCATCATGAATGAAAAGTTTATATAGTACAATTATATACTCACCGCATCTATATTTTCAGAATGCACAAAGGCAAGATGCTGAAACCAGTAGAAAATATATATGCAAATGGATGAAAATAAGAAAAAAAATGACCACAGACAACAAATGAACCAGAAATTTTTCCTATGAGAATATCCTCAGAAAGACTCTACAGGAGAATACATGAAGCTCTGCACCACTGCCTTCACTAGGAAGGATGTGTGATGACAGGAAAGTAGAAATAGCATTAAGGTCCAAGTGTCACAAAATGAAATAGGATAATTGCAAAATATGTTCATTGATAAAGCACTGTCTCAACGTTAAATGCAACTAAATTAATGTGTGTTCCTAGGAAATTACTCTGAATATCAGAAATAGTGAAGAACAAGAAGGTTTATAAAAACTATACATATAATAAAATGTATAATTTTAAATTATAGTTTAAAAAATAATAGGGATTGGAAGGACACCTTGAAATGATTACAAATTTCCCCCATGGAGATAATGAGGATGACCTAGAATGACAGATAAAGAGGACTCTAATTTCTACCTATAGACGCATTTCTTATTAAAACTGAAAAGAATCTATGTTATGATACTACTTGTAAAATTATTTCTGGATTGTGACTATGTGGGTAATTGACTTTCATTTTGATTTTTATGAAATTTATTTTATTTATTAAATTTAGAAAGTGGAAATGCTAGAAGTAGGGAGAAAATAACTGTAGAAATATATCCAAGCAATAATCAGTTATTAAACATCTGTATGAAAACAATTTCTTCCCCAATTTTTTTTCCTGTTCATTGTACACTAACGTTTTCTTTTGTTACCAGTAACAAAATCAGTATGTCAGCATAAATCTAAATTACTTTTTTTTTCGGGGGGGGGGGAATCTAACCCTTTATTTCACTTCAAAAGTTCAGCTTTGTTTTGTTTTGTTTTTTAAATATGAAATTTATTGTCAAATTGGTTTCCATACAACACCCAGTGCTCATCCCAACAGGTGCCTTCCTCAATACCCATCACCCACCTTCCCCTCCCTCCCACCCCCCATCAACCCTCAGTTTGTTCTCAGTTTTTAAGTGTGTCTTATGTTTTGGCTCCCTCCCTCTCTAATCTTTCTTTTTTCCTTCCCGTCCCCCATGGTCTTCTGTATCAGCAGGTGGAGAATTTCCTTTAGTGCCTGAGCCTGTGGACAGTGTGGAGGCCACAGTTATGACTAGTGCCTCCCAGCATCTCAGTGTTTTGTCCAAACATCAGGTGATGATGTACTTGTGCCTAGGGGCAGTCTGGTAAAGAAACGCAGATATAGAGGTGAGAGTTGGGAGGGCCCCCAAGGATTTCCAATGGCATAGGAAAAAAAGAGAAAAATGCAATAAAATGGAACAGCCTGAGATAATAATGTTAAAGTTCAAAGCTCCTCATAAGGCTAAGGATGCTGTTTTTTTCTGCATGTGTGTGTGTCTATGCATTGGCCTCATTCATTATTTTTTTAAGGTTTTAAAAATCATTAAAATGAATTGTAAGCATGCAGGTGCTATAACACTGGCATCTTTGGAAAGTCCTGTAGGTAGAGCTGACTCAATGTTCTATTTCCTCACTGGTTGGTTGATGCCCAATAGGATTATCCAATTAGCATGCATAATCCTTCTTATCGAATCAGAAGAGGCTTCCAGGAGTTCTCATTTGACTACAATGAATATTACTGGGCTGCTCTTGCCTGGACCAGAGGCTTTGTTTTCTCCAGTGCCTGGCTGGTTTGCTCTGAGTACTGCGATCTGCTACTTCTGGCGGGTGCTCAGAGCTTCTGCCTTAATCCTGAGGAGAGCAAGGTGAGGAGCATGGAGAGGCAGCAGGAAGGGCAGCCCTGAAAGTGCATGAAGTACAGGAGCAGTTTCCCTTGCATGGAGAACTTTCCTGGGTCCACATGCTTCTAAGTGCCCTGAACCCTCGACTCCCAGAGCCCCTTTGTCAACATCTGTGAGCATAAAGCCTGGACAGGATCCCCTGGAGGGCAGAAGGCAGGAAGAATACATTATGACATGATGTGGTGTGTGTGTGTGTGTGTGTGTGTGTGCGTGTGCGTGCGTGCGTGCGTGCGTGTGTGTGTGTGTATGTATGTGAGTGTGTGTCTCCCTGGAATGGCTGCTGCTGTGGGAGGCCCCCTGCAGATACTGCCTGGTTCTGGTAGGTCCTTCCTGCAGGTGCTGCTGGTTCTAGTGGTCCCTCCTGCAGTTGCTTCCTGGGTGTGCTGGTGCTTTCTCCAGGTGCTGTCTGGTGCCTCAGCATCTCCCAACAGGAAGGGACACCTGAGTTCCCACAGGGAAGAAGGCAGCTCCAGTGGTGCTCATCATTTCCAGGATCCAGGTCTATCCCATCCAGACTGAACTGGGCTGGGGGGTCCCCTTCGGTGTCAGCGGTTCTCCAGTCAATCCAGAGAAGAATGAGGCTACATGGCTGTCTTGTGCTGCTTGATCGAGAGAAACGCCAGATGAGTCCCTTCGTAGGATGGGTGCGAAGAATAAGACACCCTGCCATTCCATTGTTCCTTCTCACTGCTTTCCAGAGTTCTACTTTGGGTGATCCCCATGTTACTTTCAGGGTTTATATTGGTGCTTACTGGAGAGACCAGAGAAAGTGTGTCTATACCATCTTGTCCAGACAGGAAGTTCCCATTCACAGCGTTTTTATTGACCCCAGATTCTTCTCCCATTCTGAGCCTATTTATGTATGTTGGTTTTGAGGGTCCTCCAACACAGCAGTCACAACATATACTTCCTATACCCTTTGTCGTTTTGAACTGTATTTGGTTGCCATGGTCTCCAAGTTACACGGTGCTGGAAATAAAGAAGCTGTGCTTGCTACCTTCATCAAAATATAGCAACGTCAGCACATTACTGACAACACCCCATTTTATTTGACAGGAAAATTAGGGTTCCAAAAAGAAATCTCCACTTTCTTTGATGCAGCTTATGAATGATTCAAAAAGCTACATCTGTCACTCCCACCTCTGGATTCTCTTTCAGCCCCTCAGATTCCACCTGGACTGTTGGCTGGAGTCCAGCTTCCTTCCTCAGCAGCGATGTTCTCCTTACTTATCGCTATGCCTGGTGTCGGCTTTTTCTTTTTTCACGACCTTCTGCTCTGAACTCCCTTATTCCAATGAGTTATGGGGTATGTAGCATTTGTCCACGTTTCACAGGAAGGTTGGGAAAATTTTAAATGTCACAACACTTAGCTTTAAACCTCCTAAAATTAAAAAAAAAAAAAAAACTCCTAAAATTTTAGAAAAGATCAAAACTTAGGCCTGTATTATTTTTGCCAGAAGCCAATCTTAGAGGGATTTCAGGATCTTAGAAATGTATGAATAAAGTTGGGAAACAGATGAGGGATAGACAAAAAGAGTATTGTTGCTGTGACTTTCTCCAGAGTGCTAGATGGCCTCTGTGTGAACCTTGACTTCCTCATCAGTTAGTGTGGTTAGTCAGTCACTAACCATGGGCTGTTTCCTGTCGTTATAGGGCAGGTTGTATTTCCTAATCTATCATGACAAGAAAGCAGGTCAGTGGGCCCTGGAAATCAGCAGCAGGGACCGGAGGGATAGATCACAAAGGGAGACAAGGAAAATTTGGGAGAGATGGATGCTCATTATGCTGACACTTTCACAGAACACGTGTGTGTGTGTGTGTGTGTGTGTGTGTGTGTGTGTCACACATATGATATATGTTTCAACCAAGCAGTTTTGAAACCCAAAACAAAATGTATCAAGCAGCTTATTTACAAGATAATTACTAGATAGAGACCTGAGATTTTTATGAGATAGTAGAGTAGGAAACATGTACATCATCTCTGAAAATATGCCCAAGACTTAGATCCATATACAGTATGGGTGAACAAGATGAGACAAACCCCACAGGGGCATTCTAAGGATGGTCTGTGTAAGCCAAAGCAGAAAGGACCGCCAGGACCAAAGCCAGATTTCCCCAACCTGTACAGTGAGGGAGGGTGTCTTGAGTGTTGTGGGTGTGCACTTGACAAAAGGGGGCGGTGAATCTTCCTGGTCAGGTGTAGGTTCCCACTGAAGGATTCTGAGGAGGGTCCAGGGATGTGAAGGCCACTTGGGGGCAGACGCTGTGTCTGAGGCAAGACTGGGAACAGCAGTGACTAACTAAACATGGCCTGTGGTCACGAGGCAAGGGTAGATGAGTAGTAGATCATCCCAGGTAATGGACTGCAGGAAAGGGGATACGAGGCCTCACTTGTATGAAACAGGAGTTATTAAAACGGGGGTTGTTTCTGGCCCTTTCACACCTGCTGCATGACCATGGGCTACATGAGGTTTCCTATTAACTTTGCAGCTAGATTTATCTGTATTTATCCTCTTTCTTTGATTATCAGCTGAGATGATTTTTGTTTCTAGGTTTTTATTTTCCAGTTCTTGCTGATTTCATATCTGACACGTGGGAAGCTGTAGGAGGGCAAAGTGTCAGCTGGTCAGGGAGCACTGACATACTGCCTTGTTGGTGCAGGGAAAGCAGAGAAGGCCCCAGGCTGCTAGGAAAAGGAACTGACGTTGGATAAAGCCAGAAAGGTCAATGTGCCATAAACCATTAAAACTGCAGATTAGAGGCAATCCACACAGTGTCAGGAGATGAGAAAGAAAGCGGCTCAGGAGGGCCCAGTCTAGGACGGAGATGAGAAGGACCCTGAACTCAGCTCTTCCAGGGACACGCAGAATCCACGCCTACTCATACAGCAATGTCTCCGGAGGAACTGAGCATCAGGACAGACAGACTCTGGCAGTGCGGGGACCCCACTCCTGGCTCTGGGAACTGCATGGGGAGGGACAGCAGGGAGGGGCTGTGTGTAAGAAATAGTCATGGTGAATTAAGAAATTCTGTAAATGAGAGGCAAAATAAAGTAGATACAGTGACAGCAAGGATGGAAGAAAAAGAGGAGACAACAGGTGAAATAGAAGATAAAATTACGTAACATGATGGGGCACTTGTTTTGCTCATTTGGTTAGGTGACCGACTCAGCTCAGGTCATGATCTCATAGTTCTTGAGTTCGAGCCCTGTGTTGGACTCTCTGCTGACAGTTCAGAGTCTGGAGACTGCTTCGGCATCTGTGTCTCCCTCTCTCTCTGCCTCTCTCCCGCTTGTGCCCTGTTTCTGTCTCTCAAAATAAATGTTAAAAAATTTTTTAATTATGTAAAATGATGAAGCTGATAAAAAGAGTGAAAGGAAATTACTAGATCATGAAGGGAGAGTTAGCTAAATTATTCCATGAAACAAAATAATATCCATATCATAGGAGTGCCAGAAGAAGAAGAGAGGGAGAAAAGGGCAGTAGGTTTACTTGAACAAATTATAGCTGAGAACTTCCCCAGTCTGTAGAAAGAAACAAGTCCAGGAGGCACAGAGAACTCCCTTCAAAATCAACCAAAATAGTTCAACAACACAACATGTCATAATGAAACTGGAAACATACAAAGATAAAGAGAGAATTCTGAAAGCATCTATGGACAAACAGGCCTTAATCTACAAGGGTAAACACATAAGGGTAGTAGCAGACCTGTCCACTGAAACTAGTTTGGCCAGAGGGGAGTGGCAGGAAATATTCATTGTGCTGATAGGAAAAATATACAGCGAAGAATTCTTTATGCAGAAAGGCTGTCTTTCAGAATAGAAGGAGAGATAATGGCTTTCTGAGACAAAGAAAAACTGAAGGAGTTAATGACCACTAAACCAGCCCTGCAAGAGATTTTAAGGGGGACTCTGTGAGTGGAAAGCAGGAAAGACTACAAAAGACTATAGACATCACCACAAACATGAAACCTACAGATAACACAATGACACTAAATCTGTATCTTTTAATAATAACACTGAATTTAAATGGACTAAATTCTCCAATCAAAAGACATAAGGTATTAGAATGGTTAAAAAATCAAGATCCATATAGATATGCTGCCTACAAGAGATTCATTTTTGATCTGAGGACACCTCCAGATTGAAAGGTGATGGAGAACCATTTATCATGCTACTGGTTGTCAAAAGAAAGGTGAAATAGCCATACTTACATCAGACAAACTAGATTTTAAACTAAAGACTGTAACAAGGATGAAAAAGTATTATATCATAATTAAGGGATCTATCCATCCAGAAAAGCTAACAATTATAAATGTTTATGCCCTCAACTTGAAGCACAGAAATATATAACTCTATTAATCACAAACATGAACAAATGTATAGATAATAATACCTTAGTTGTAGGGAGTTTAATATTCTACTCACACCAATGGACAGGTAATCTAGGCAAATAATCAATAAGGAAAACACAGCTCTGAATGACACATTGGAACAGATGGACTTAACAGATATATTCAGAACTTTTCATCCTAATGCAGCAAAATACATATTCTTCTCGAGTGTACATGGACATTCTCCAAACAGATCACATACTGGGTAACAATATAGCCCTCAACAGTTACAAAAAGATCAAGATTGGGGTGCCTGCGTTGCTCAGTCAGTTGAGCATCCAACTTTGGCTCAGGTCATGATCTCACAGTTGGTGGGTTCAAGCCCTGTGTCAGGCTCTGTGCTGACATCTCAGAGTCTGGAGCCTGCTTTGGATTCTGTGCCTCCTTCTCATTCTGCCCCTCTCCCACTTGTGCTCGCTCTCTCTCTCTCTCTCTCTCTCCCTCTGTCAAAAATAAATAAACATTAATTTTTTTTTAAAAAAACATCAAGATACCATGCACATTTTCAGATCACAATGCTATGAAAATTGGAATAAACCATAAGATAAACATCGAAAAATGCTAAATACATTGAGGTTAAAGAAAAATCCTACTTAAGAATGAATGGGTTAACCAGGAAATTAAAGAAGACATTAAAAAATACATGGAAGCAAGTGAAAGTGAAAACACAAGGGTTCAAACCCTTTGGGATACAGCAAAAGCAGTCATAAAGGGAAAATACATTGCAATTCAGGCCTATCTCAAGAAATAAGAAAGGTCCCAAATACACAACCTAACCTTACAACTAAGGGAGCTAGGAAAGCAGCAGGAAATAAAGCCCAAAACCAGCAGAAGAAGGTAAATAATAAAGATTGGAGGATAAATAAAGAATATAGAATCCAAAAAACCAAAAAATTAGATCAAATCAATGAATCTAAGAGCTAGTCTTCTGAAAGAATAAAAAAAAAAAATTCAATTAACTCCTAGCCAGACTTCTCAAAAAAAAGAGACAGGACCCAAATAGATAAAAACATGAATGAAAGAGAAGAGATCACAGGCAACATCACAGAAATATAACAATAATAAGAGAATACTATGAAAAAACATATGCCAACAAAATGTACAACCTGGAAGAAATGGACAAATTCCACACTCCCAAAACTCAAACAGAAAGAAATAGAAAATTTGAACACACTCATAACCAGCAAGGAAATTGAACTGGTTATCTAAAACCTCACAATAAATAAGAGTCATGGGCCAGATGGCTTCCCAGGGGAATTCTACCAGACTTTTTAAAAATGTATTTAAAATTAATTTTATTTTTTAAATATAATTTATTGTCAGATTGGTTTCCATACAACACCCAGTGCTTATCCCAAAAGGTGCCCTCCTTAATGCCCATCACCCACTTTCCCCTCTCCCCCACCCCCCATCAACCCTCAGCTTCTTCTCAGTATTTAAGAGTCTCTTATGGTTTGCCTCCCTCCCTCTCTGTAACTCTTTTTTTATGCTTCCCCTCCCCCATGGTCTTCTGTTAAGTTTCTCAGGATCCACATATGAGTGAAAACATATGGTATCTGTCTTTCTCTGCCTGACTTATTTCACCTAACATAATACCCTCTAGTTCCATCCACATTGCTGCAAATGGCCAGATTTCATTCTTTCTCATTGCCAATCTACCAGAGTTTTAAAGAACAGTTAATACTTATTATTCTCAAACAGTTCCAAAAAATAGAAATGGAAGAAAAGCTTCCAAACTTATTCTATAAAGCCAGCAATGCCTTGATTCCAAAACCAGACAGACCCCACTTAAAAGGAGAATTGCAAGCCAATATCTTTGATGAACACCAATGCAAAAATTCTCAACAAGATACTAGCAGATGGAATTCAACAGTGTATTAAAAGAATTATTCAGGGGTGCCTGGGTGGCTCAGTTGGCTAAGTCTCTGACTTTGGTTCAGATCATGAACTCATGGTTCATGAGTTCAAGCCCAGCACTGGGCTCTGTGCTGACAGCTCAGAGCCTGGAGCCTGCTTTGTATTCTGTGTCTCCCTCTCTCTCTGTTCCTCCCATGCTCGCAATTTGTCTCTCTCTCTCTCTAAAAAAATAAAGATTAAAAAACTAAAAAATAATAATTATTCACCATGATCAAGTGGGATTCATTCCTGGGCTGCAGGGATGGTTCAATATTCACAAGTCAATCAATGTGATACACCACATTAATAGAAGAAAGGATAAGAACTATATGATCCTGTCAATAGATGTAGAAAACCTTTTGACAAAATACAGCATCTTTTCCTGATAAAAACTCTTAGGAAAATTGGAATAGAAGGAACACACCTTAACATCATAAAAGCCATATATGAAAGGCCCACAGCTAATATCATCCTCAATGGGGAAAAACTGAGTGCCCCATGAGATCAGGAATACGACAGGGATGTCCACTCGCCACTGTTGTTTAACATAGTGTGGAAGTCCTAGCCTCAGCAATCAGACAGCCAAAAGAAATAAAAGGCATCCAAATTAGTGAAGAAGTCAAGATTCCTCTTCACAGATGACATGATATTCTACATTGAAAACCCAAATGCTGTACCAAAAAATTGCTAGAACTAATACATGAATTCAGCAGTCACAGGATATAAACTCAATGTACAGAAATCAGTTGTATTTCTATACACCAATAATGAAGCAGGAGAAAGAGATATCAAGAATCAATCCCATTTACAATTGCATCAAAAACCATAAGATACCAAGGAATAATCCTAATCAAAGAGGTAATAGATCCACATGCTGAAAACTATAGAAAACTTATGAAAGAAATTGAAGTCACAAAGAAATGGAAAACCATTTCATGTTCATGGATTAGAAGAATCAATATTGTTGGGGCGCCTGGGTGGCTCAGTCGGTTGAGCGTCTGACTTCAGCTCAGGTCGCGATCTCACGGTTCGTGAGTTTGAGCCCCATGTCAGGCTCTGGGCTGATGGCTCAGAGCCTGGAGCCTGCTTCTGATTCTGTGTCTCCCTCTCTCTCTGCCCCTCCCCCATCCATGCTCTGTCTCTCTCTGTCTCAAAAATAAATAAACATTAAAAAAAAAGAAGAATCAATATTGTTAAAATGTCTATGATACCCAAAGCATTCTACACATTCAATGCAGTCCCTATCAAAATAACTCCAACATTCTTCACAGAGCTAGAAAAAATAATTCTAGGGTTTGTATGGAACCAGAAAAGACCCTGAATAGCCAAAGTAATGTTGAAAAAGAAAACCAAAGCTGGAGCATTCACAATTCTGGACTTCAAGCTGTATTACAAAGCTGTAATCATCAAGACCGTATGGTACGGGCACAAAAATGGACACATAGACCAATGGAATAGAATATAGAACCCAGAAATGCACCCACAAATATATGGTCAACTAATCTTTGACAAAGCAGGAAAGAGCATCCAATGGGAAATAGACTGTCTCTTTAGGAAATGGTGCTGGGAAAACTGGACTGTAACACGGAGAAGAATGAAACAGGACAACTTTCTTACACCATACATAAAAATAAATTCAAAACGGATGAAAGACATAATGTGAGACAGGAAACCATCAAAATCCTAGAGAAGAAAACAGGCAAAAACCTCTTTGACCTCGGCGACATGAACTTCTTACTTAACATGTCTCCGGAGGCAAGGGAAACAAAAGCAAAAATGAACGATTGGGACCTCAAGACAAAAAGCTTCTGCATGGTGAAGGAAACAATCAAGAAAACTAAAAGGCAACTGACAGAGTGGAAGATATTTGCAAATGACATATCAGGTAAAGGGTTAGTATCAAAAATCTACAAAGAACTTATCAAACTCAACACCCAAAAAACAAATAATCCAGTGAAGAAATGGGCAAAAGACATGACTAGATGCTTCTCCAAAGAAGACATCCAGATGGCCAACCGACACATGAAAAAATGCTCAACATCACTCATCATCAGGGAAATACAAATCAAAACCACCATGAGATACCACCTTCCACCTGTCAGAATGGCTAACATGAACAACTCAGGCCACAACAGATGTTGGCGAGGATGCAGAGAAAGAGGATCTCTTTTGCATTGTTGGTGGGAATGCAAGCTGGTGCAGCCACTCTGGAAAACAGTATGGAGATTCCTCAAAAAACTAAAAACAGAACTACCCTACGACTCAGCAATTGCACTACTAGGTATTTATCCATGGGATACAGGTGTGCTGTTTCGAAGGGACACATGCACCCCCATGTTAATAGTAGCACTATCAACAATAGCCAAAGTATGGAAAGAGCCCAAATGTCCATTGATGGATGAATCGATAAAGAAGATGTGGTATATATATACAATGGAGTATTACTTGGCAATCAAAAAGAATGAAATTTTGCCATTTGCAACTACGTGGATGGAACTGGAGGGTATTATGCTAAGTGAAATTAGTCAGAGAAATACAAAAATCATATGACTTCACTCATATGAGGACTTTAAGAGACAAAACAGATGAACATATGGGAAGGGAAACAAAAATAATAGAAAAAACAGGGAGGGGGACAAAACAGAAGGGACTCATATATGAAGGACAAACTGAGGGTTACTGGAGGGGTTGTGGGAGGGGGGATGGGCTAAATGGGTAAGGGGCACTAAGGAATCAACTCCTAAAATCATTGTTTCACTATATGTTAACTAATTTGGATGTAGATTTAAAAAAAAAAGAAAAAAAGGAAAGAAAAAAATCCATATGGACATGAGACCGGGCAGATAGAGCTTCAGGACAGGACCATGATAGGTGTTGGGGAGTAAATTCACAACTCTGAGGGACTCTTGACCAAACATGTTGGGCACATTGCAGACCCTGAGTGCTTCACATAGACATCAAGTGTGCACTGCCCATGGACACATCTCAGTCCATGCTCCTCAACACAGCAGGTGGAATGAGGTGACTACTGGTGCTCTTGTGTCCCTCTTTGGGTTCAGTATTCAATCTCCAGCTCCTGCATCCTGAGCCCCTGCAGCCTGCTGCATGGACTACTCTGCATAGCCAGCTCACTAAGGCCACTTAGTGGTTCAGGGACTAAAGTTCCTGCCAGGTAGGTCCCTGAGTCCCCTAAGTCCCCAGGGCTCCCTGAGTCTCTGGCTAGCTGGCCTTGGGGATGCAGGAGTAACTTCTTCCCAGAACCCTCCATAATCATATGGTGACTCTGCAGGATACAGTCTCTGGCTCGTTTTTCAGGTGGACTTGTAGGTCATTGGGGAAGCACTTCTCCCAGCCAGGACAGCTGTGAGGACACTGCAGACACAGGATGAGGCTGGAGATGTCTCTGTATTCAAACAGGACAGGAGAGTCCATGAGCTGGCATCTCCCCACATCCCAGGCTTTCCGGCTCCTTCAACATAAGCTACTGGGCATAACAAGAGCTTGGACAAAGGTGGGTGTAATGGCAGGTTAACTGGCTTCTCACCTTGGGTAATGAACAGGTAGCTATTTTAACTACTCTAGTGCCCTTTATCTTATAAGTTAAATTTCTGCTGCCTGTCACCATTTCTGCTCCCACGTTTCTTCAACCACATGATCATTTAGGGAAAGTCTTTGATGCCTTGTGACTCTTAAGGTCTCAGTGGGGCTGATGTCAGCTGGCTATGCCAGCTGTGGGTGAAGATCTTCCTGGGATGAGCAATGCTCACATAGTAAGAAACGGACTGCAGCCTCTGGTCCCTGCTGAATCCTCTACTTAGAGAAAGGGACCTCAGCTGTACTGAGAGCCAATATCAGAGTCTCACTGAGAGCCAGGTTGGACCCTCAGCCCCCAGAACTCCTCCACCTACACATCCACTAACAGACCCAGACTGGACACTGTGGGACTTCCAGCACCGTCAGCATCAGCACCAGAACCTGGACTCCCCACCCTCAGTGCAGTCAGGGATGGGGTCACAGGAAATCACAGGACAGAGGATTTGGAGATGGGGTGTGGTGATACCTCTCAATCTGTCCCCCAGCATGGAGCCTCCGTCCTCAGGAAGAAAGGGGTCTGGCCATGACCAGGGCTCCAGGGAACCCATGGCTCCCTCTGGGCACCAATAGATCTGGGTTTCCAGAATCCTAAACCCACCACAACCAAGCATGCATGAGGAGAAGGAGCATGGAGGAGCACCATGAATTTGGAATCCTTAGCTTGAGGCCTTGTCTCTTCCTCACAGTTGTGTGCTGCTGGTACAAGGCACCAGATATCCTTGGACTGAGTTCCCAGAATGAACTGCTAAATGAAAACCCAGTACCTTTCTCCTGACACCTTGAAGAGCAAAAACTTCACCTGGGGTCATCATGCAGGTGCACTGGGCAGGAGGAGCAGGTGGCCTGCTGATGAGTCAGAATTAGCTGGATTCCTTGTTCTTGGTTTCCTTCCCCACTCTGTTGTCTCTGTAAGGTAGTGATTTTGTGCACGTGGCTTCCATTTACTTTTCCAGAACAAACAAGTCATTAATGTAAATGATCTTGGCAGCAGCAGTGAAACCTCCTGATGTGTTGGATTGTCACTTTATGGCCATGAAAAAAACCTTCTGAGAAAGTGCCAAGGAGGTGTGATTACCCCATGCTCTGGTTTCCAAGAACTCCCTGGGTCTCATAAAGGGAACACACTGCACTGAGATCACATGGAATTTGTGTTCTCCAGGATTAAGAGACAGCTTCTGTGATGCTGACCCAGATGGTGGCTCACCTGACACCTCACTTCCTCCTGAAAAGGGGTCTTCACATCAGTGTCCATCTGCACCTGGAGGAACAGGGCCAGGTGATGGGAGTCCCCAGAGTCCCTGCAGGTAAGTGAAGGAGACTGGTGTGACTGAGCCTCACTCACTGTTGTGGAGTGGGTCCTTGCCACTAGGTCCTTGCCAGCATGTCTCAGCTCTTGGCTCCCATCAGAAGCAGGTGAAAGCACGTTCCCCATCTCCAGAGTGGGTCATTCCCTGTGATGGGATGGAACATGCGAACCTGCATTTCCATCCAGCTGCTTCCTGGGACCTCCACACTGACCCAGGGCCATCTCACCCCTCAGCAGTGGTCACAACCTCACTCACCTCCAGGCCCTCTGTGTCAACTTCACGCTGACATCACACCAAAAATTTTAGGAACACTTTTCACATAATTTCCCCACATCTTTTTGGTAACCTGAAATCTTAAATTAGGGTGAATTTAAGGGTGAAGTTAAATTCTCTACTGCATATCTGGACCATTTCCAAATAAGATGAAATAATGAAATGTTCATTAGTGAACACAGGGTTACATACTTTTGGCTTTGTCAATACAGAGAAACTCAAGATAAATTTGGGTCTCTTAGTAAACATGTCTTGTGCTTTAATGAAAGATTGTACCAAAGAAGAACACATTTCTAGGACTTATGAGATATATTCAGAAAGTTTCCCCTCGAACAGATGGTGGTACAGCTTACAGTTCACAATTACTTACCACTTAGTTCTGTTAGGAATTAAGGGTTAAGAATTCTATATCCGGTTGAAGTTACTAGAATGAATAAGGGAAACAATTCTCTTTGCAGAAAAGTTGGATGCTTGCTTTAAAGAAAATCAAAGGAAATCATTTTATGTTAAAGAAAAGCAAAAGCAGTTTCTGAAAGTGAGGCTGATTATTTAAGGAGGGAAAACTTAGGACAAAATCTGAATTAAAAATAATTGTAGAAGTGTTGTGGAAAAGGGATATTTGAGAACAAATTTTAGTGCGTGGTCAAGCTGGTTAAGATAAAAATGAATTTGAATTAGGGGAAGATGGCAGTGTAGGAGGACGCTGGGCTCACCACGCGTCCTGCTGATCACTTAGATTCCACCTACACCTGCCTAAATAACCCAGAAAACCGCCAGAAGACTAGCAGAATGGAGTCTCCGGAGCCAAGTGCAGACGAGAGGCCCACGGAAGAGGGTAGGAAGGGTGGCGAGGGAGTGCACGCTCCACGGACTGGCGGGAGGGAGCCGGGGCGGAGGGGTGGCCCACCAGCCAAGCAGAGCCCCCGAGTCTGGCTTGAAAAAATGGAGGGGCTGGAGGGAGTATGTTCCGTTCCAACAGCAAGCGGGACTTGACATCTGGAAGGTTATAAGCTAACAGCTCTGCTCGGAGAATGGGAGGGCTGGAGGACAATGAGAGGGAGAGTTGTTGAGCCCTGGACGACAGAGCTCAGCTTGGTGGGGAACAAAGGTGCTCCCCAGTGCCATCTCCCTCGCCCATCTCCCAGCCAAAATCCCAAAGGGAACCAGTTCCTGCCAGGGAATTTGCTTGCACCGCGCAAACACGCAACGCTGTGCTTCTGCGGATCCATCCCTCTGGCGGGTCTGACTCCCTCCCGGTGCCTCAGGGCCCCTCCTGAAGCGGATCTCCGAAGGAAAAGTGAGCTGAGCCTGCCCCTCCCACCCCTGTGCACCATGCCAATCCACCCCAGCTAATACGCCAGATCCCCAGCACCACAAGCCTGGCAGTGTGCAAGTAGCCCAGACGGGCCACGGCACCCCACAGTGAATCCCGCCCCTGGGAGAGGGGAAGAAAAGGCACACCCCAGTCTGACTGTGGCCCCAGCAGTGGGCTGGGGGCAGACATCAGGTCTGACTGCGGCCCTGCCCAGCAACTCAAGTTATTCAAGACATCACAGGGGAAGTGCCCCGTAGTCTCGCACCACTCCAGGGACTATCCAAAATGACGAAACAGAAGAATTCTTCTCAGAAAAATGTCCAGGAAATAACAACAGCTAACGAACTGATCAAAAATGATTTAAAAAATATAACAGAAAGTGAATTTAGAATAATAGTCATAAAATTAATCGCTGGCTTGAAAACAGTATAAAGGACAGCAGAGAATCTCTTGCTACAGAGATCAAGGGACTAAGGAACAGTCAGGAGGAGCTAAAAAATGCTATCAATGAACTGCAAAATAAAATGGAGACAACTATGGCTCGGATTGAAGAGGCAGAGGAGAGAATAGGTGAACTAGAAGATAAAATTATGGAAAAAGAAGAAGCTGAGAAAAAGAGAGATAAAAAAATCAAGGAGTATGAGGGGAAAATTAGAGAACTAAGTGATGCACTAAAGAGAAATAATATACGCATAATTGGTATCCCAGAGGAGGAAGAGAGAGGGAAAGGTGCTGAAGGTGTACTTGAAGAAATAATAGCTGAGAACTTCCCTGAACTGGGGAAGGAAAAAAGCATTGAAATCCAAGAGGCACAGAGAACTCCCTTCAGATGTAATTTTAATCGATCTTCTGCATGACATATTATATTGAAACTGGCAAAATACAAGGATAAAGAGCAAATTCTGAAAGCAGCTAGAGATAAACGTGCTCTAACATATAAAGGGAGACCTATAAGACTCGTGACCAATCTCTCTACTGAAACTTGGCAGGCCAGAAAGGAATGGCAGGAGATCTTCAATGGGATGAACAGAAAAAATATGCAGCCGAGAATCCTTTATCCAGCAAGTCTGTCATTTAGAATAGAAGGAGAGATAAAGGTCTTCCCAAACAAACAAAACCTGAAGGAATTCGTCACCACTAAACCAGCCCTACAAGAGATACTAAGGGGGATCCTGTGAGACAAAGTAGCAGAGACATCGCTACAAGCATGAAACCTACAGACATCACAATGACTCTAAACCCATATCTTTCTATAATAACACTGAATGTAAATGGACTAAATGCGCCAACCAAAAGACATAGGGTATCAGAATGGATAAAAAAACAAGACCCATCTATTTGCTGTCTACAAAAAACTCATTTTAGACCTGAGGACACCTTCAGATTGAGAGTGAGGGGATGGAGAACAATTTATCATGCCACTGGAAGTCAAAAGAAAGCTGGAGTAGCCATACTTATATCAGACACACTAGACTTTAAATTAAAGGCTGTAACAAGAGATGAAGAAGGGCATTATAGAATAATCACAGGGTCTATCCATCAGGAAGAGCCAACAATTATAAATGTCTATGCACCAAATACAGGAGCCCCCAAATATATAAAACAATTACTCACAAACATAAGCAACCTTATTGATAAGAATGTGGTAATTGCAGGGGACTTTAACACTCCACTTACAGAAATGGATAGATCATCTAGACACACGGTCAATAAAGAAACAAGGGCCCTGAATGATACATTGGATCAGATGGACTTGACAGATATATTTAGAACTCTGTATTTCAAAGCAACAGAATATACTTTCTTCTCGAGTGCACATGGAACATTCTCCAAGATAGATCACATACTGGGTCACAAAACAGCCCTTCATAAGTATACAAGATTTGAGATCATACCATGCATATTTTCAGACCACAATGTGATAAAGCTTGAAATCAACCACAGGAAAAAGTCTGGAAAACCTCCAAAAGCATGGAGGTTAAAGAACATCCTACTAAAGAATGAATGCACCAACCAGACAATTAAAGAAGAAATTAAGAAATATATGGAAACAAATAAAAATGAAAATACAACAATCCAAATGCTTTGGGATGCAGCAAAGGCAGTCCTGAGAGGAAAATACATTGCAATCCAGGCCTATCTCAAGAAACAAGAAAAATCCCAAATACAAAATCTAACAGCACACCTAAAGGAAATAGAAGCAGAAAAGCAAAGACAGCCTAAATCCAGCAGAAGAAGAGAAATAATAAAGATCAGAGCAGAAGTAAACAATATAGAATCTAAAAAAACTGTAGAGATCAATGAAACCGAGTTGGTTTTTTTGAAAAAATAAACAAAATTGATAAACCTCTAGCCAGGCTTCTCAAAAGAAAAGGAGATGACCCAAATAGATAAAATCATGAATGAAAATGGAATTATTACAACCAATCCCTCAGAAATACAAGCAATTATCAGGGAATACTATGAAAAATTATATGCCAACAAACTGGACAACCTGGAAGAAATGGACAAATTCCTAAACACCCTCACACTTCCAAAACTCAATCAGGAAGAAATAGAAAGCTTGAACAGACCCATAACCAGCAAAGAAATTGAATCAGTCATCAAAAATCTCCCAACAAATAAGAGTCCAGGACCACATGGCTTCCCAGGGGAGTTCTACCAGACGTTTAAAGCAGAGATAATACCTATCCTTCTCAAGCTATTCCAAAAAAATAGAAAGGGAAGGAAAACTTCCAGACTCATTCTATGAAGCTAGTATTACTTTGATTCCTAAACCAGACAGAGACCCAGTAAAAAAAGAGAACTACAGGCAAATATCCCTGTTGAATATGGATGCAAAAATTCTCCATAAGATACTAGCAAATCGAATTCAACAGCATATAAAAAGAATTATTCACCATGATCAAGTGGGATTCATTCCTGGGCTGCAGGGCTGGTTCAACATTTGCAAATCAATCAATGTGATACATCACATTAATAAAAGAAAAGATAAGAACCATATGATCCTGTCAATCGATGCAGAAAAGGCCTTTGACAAAATTCAGCACCCTTTCCTAATAAAAACCATCAAGAAAGTCTGGATAGAAGGAACATACTTAAAGATCATCAAAGCCATTTATGAAAAGCCCACAGCTAACATCATCCTCAATGGGGAAAAACTGAGAGATTTTTCCCTGAGATCAGGAACACGACAGGGATGTCTACTCTCACCGATGTTGTTTAACATAGTGTTGGAAGTTCTAGCATCAGCAATCAGACAACAAAAGGAAATCAAAGGCATCAAAATTGGCAAAGATGAAGTTAAGCTTTCACTTTTTGCAGATGACATGATATTATACATGGAAAATCCAATAGACTCCACCAGAAATCTGCTAGAACTGATACATGAATTTAGCAAAGTTGCAGGATACAAAATCAATGGACAGAAATCAGTTGCATTGTTATACACTAATAATGAAGCAACAGAAAGACAAATAAAGAAACTGATCCCATTCACAATTGCACCAAGAAGCATAAAATACCTAGGAATAAGCTTAACCAAAGATGTAAAAGATCTGTATGCTGAAAACTATAGAAAGCTTATGAAAGAAATTGAAGAAGATAGAAAGAAATGGAAAAACATTCCGTGCTCATGCATTGGAAGAATAAATATTGTCAAAATGTCAATACTACCCAAAGCTATCTACACATTCAATGCAATCCCAATCAAAATTGCACCAGCATTGTTCTCGAAACTAGAACAAGCAATCCTAAAATTCATATGGAACCACAAAAGGCCCCGAATAGCCAAAGTAATTTTGAAGAAGAAGACCAAAGCAGGAGGCATCACAATCTCAGACTTGAGCCTCTACTACAAAGCTGTAATCATCAAGACAGCATGGTATTGGCACAGAAACAGACACATAGACCAATGGAAGAGAATAGAATCCCCAGAACTAGACCCACAAAAGTATGGCCAACTAATCTTTGACAAAGCAGGAGAGATTATCCAATGGAAAAAAGACAGTCTCTTTAACAAATGATGTTGGGAGAACTGGACAGCAACATGCAGAAGATTGAAACTAGACCACTTTCTCACACCATTCACAAAAATAAACTCAAAATGGATAAAGGGTCTGAATGTGAGACAGGAAACCATCAAAACCCTAGAGGAGAAAGCAGGAAAAGACCTCTCTGGCCTCAGCCGTAGCAATTTCTTACTTGACACATCCCCAAAGGCAAGGGAATTAAAAGCAAGAATGAAGTATTGGGGCCTTATGAAGATAAAAAGCTTGTGCACAGCAAAGGAAACAACCAACAAAACTAAAAGGCAATCAACGGAATGGGAAAAGATATTTGCAAATGACATATCGGACAAAGGGCTAGTATCCAAAATCTATAAAGAACTCACCAAACTCCACACCCGAAAAACAAATAACGCAGTGAAGAAATGGGCAGAAAACATGAATAGACACTTCTCTAAAGAAGACATCCGGATGGCCAACAGGCACATGAAAAGATGCTCAATGTCGCTCCTCATCAGGGAAATACAAATCAAAACCACATTCAGATACCACCTCACGCTAGTCAGAGTGGCCAAAATGAACAAATCAGGAGACTATAGATGCTGGAGAGGATGTGGAGAAACGGGAACCCTCTTGCACTGTTGGTGGGAATGCAAACTGGTGCAGCAGCTCTGGAAAACATGTGGAGGTTCCTCAGAAAATTAAAAATAGACCTACCCCTTGACCCAGCAATAGCAGTGTTAGGAATTTACCCAAGGGATACAAGAGTACTGATGCATAGGGGCACTTGTATCCCAATGTTTATAGCAGCACTTTCAACAATAGCCAAGTTATGGAAAGAGCCTAAATGTCCATCAACTGATGAATGGATAAAAAAAATTGTGGTTTATATACACAATGGAGTACTACGTGACAATGAGAAAGAATGAAATATGGCCCTTTGTAGCAACGTGGATGGAACTGGAGAGTGTGATGCTAAGTGAAATAAGCCATACAGAGAAAGACAGATACCGTATGTTTTCACTCTTATGTGGATGCTGAGAAACTTAACAGAAACCCATCGGGGAGGGGAAGAAAAAAAAAAGAGGTTAGAGTGGAAGAGAGCCAAAGCATAAGAGACTCTTAAAAACTGAGAACAAACTGAGGGTTGATGGGGGGTGGGAGGGAGGATTGATGGGTATTGAGGAGGGCACCTTTTGGGATGAGCACTGGGTGTTGTATGGAAACCAATTTGACAATAAATTTCATATATTGAAAAAAAAATAAAGAAGAGTTAATATCTATTCTTCTCAAACTCTTCCAAAAAATAGAAATAGAAGGCAAGTTTCCAAACTCATTCTATAAAGCCAGCATTACCTTGGTTCCAAAACCAGACAAAGACCCCACTCAAAAGGAGATTTACAGGCCAATATCCTTGATGAACGTGGATGCAAACAATTTCAACAATATACTAGCAAATCGAATTCAGAGTACATTAAAAGAATTATTCACAGTGATTAGTGGGATTTATTCCTGGTCTGCAGAGCTGGTTCAATATTTGCACATCAATCAATGTGATACACCACATTAATAGAAGAATGGATAAGAAACATATGATCCTGTCAATAGATGAAGAAAAACCCTCAAGTCGGAATAGAAGGAACATAAGTTAACATCATAAAAGACATATATGAAAGGCCCACAGGTAATATCATCCTCAAAGGGGAAAAGCTGAGAGCTTTCCCCCTAAGATCTAAGGACAGGGATACCCACTCTCAACACTGCTGTTCAACATAGAGTTGGAAGTCCTAGCTTCAGCAATCAGGCAACAAAACAAAATAAAACGCATCCATTTTGATAAAGAAGAAGTCAAACTTTCACTCTTCACAGATGACATGATAATCTACGTGGAAAAGTCAAAAGACTCCACAAAGAAACTATTAAAACTGATACATGAATTCAGCAAATTCACAAGATATAAACTTAATGTACAGATCGGTTGCATTTCTAATCACCAAAAATGAAGCAGCAGAAAGAGAAATCAAGGGATTGATCACATTTACAATTGCACCAAAACCAATAAAATACCTAGAGATAAACCTAACCAAACAGGTAAAATCCTGTACACCCAAAACCATAGATGGGGCGCCTGGGTGGCTCAGTCGGTTAAGTGTCCGACTTCAATTTCAGGTCATGATCTCACAGTTTGTGAGTTTGAGCCCGTGTCGGGCTCTGCATGGAAAGCTCAGAGCCTGGAGCCTGATTCAGATTTGGTGTCTCCTTCTCTCCCTGCCCCCTCTCCTGCTCACTCTCTGTTTCTCTCTCTCTTTCAAAAATAAATAAACATTAAAAAAACATAGAAAGCTTATGAAAGAAATTGAAGAAGACACAAAGAAATGGAAAAACACTTATGTTCATGGATTGAAAGAACAAATATTATTAAAATGTCAATACTACCCAAGCAATCTACATATTCAATAGAATCCCTATCAAAATAACACCAGCATTCTTCACAGAGCCAGAACAATTTTAAAATTTGTATGGAGCCACAAAAGACCCAGAATAACTAAAGTAATGTTGAAAAAAAAAAGCTGGAAGTATCACAATTCTGTTCTTTAAACTGTATTACAAAGCTGTAATCATCAAGACAGGATGGTATTGGTACAAAAACACACACATAGATCAATGGAACAGAATAAAGAACTCAGAAATGAACCCACAAATATATGGCCAACTAATCTTTGACCAAGCAGGAAAGAGAATCCAGTGGAAAAAGACAGTTTCTTTAGCAAGTGGTTCTGGGAGAACTGAACAACGACATGTAGAAGAATGAAACTAGACCATTTTCTTACATTATACACAAAGATAAATTCAAAATGGATAAAATACCTAAATGTGAGAAAGGAAACCATCAAAATCCTACAGGAGAAAACAGGCAGCATCTTCTTTGACCTAGACAACAGCAACTTCGTAGTTGATATGTTTCCAGATGCAAGGGAAATAAAACCAAAAATGAACTATTGGGACCTCATCAAGATAAAAGTTTTCTGCACAGCGAAGGAAACAATCAGCAAAACTAGAAGGGTCCACATGGAATAAAAGAAAATATTTGCAAATGACATATTGGACAAAGGCTAGTATCCAAAATCTATAAATAACTTACCAGACTCAATACCCAAAAGACAAATAATCCAGTGAAGAAATGGGCAGAAAACATGAATAGACACTTTTCCAAAGAAGACATCCAGACGGCTGACACCTGAAAAGATTCTCAACATCGCTCATCATGGGGGAAATACAAATCAAAATTACAATGAGATACCACTTCACACTTGTCAGAATGGCTAAAATTAACAACTCAGGAAACGGATATTGGTGAGGATGTGGACAAACGGATACAAACTGGTGCAGCCCCCTGGAAAACAATATGGAAGCTCCTCAAAAAATTAGAAATACAACTACCCTACACCCAGCATTTGAACTACTAGTAACTCATCCAAAGGATACAAAAATGCTGATTAGAAGGGGCACATGTACCCCAATGTTTGTAGCAGGGCTTTCAACAATAGCCAAATTATGGAAACAGCCCAAATGTCCATCAACTGACAAATGGATAAAGAAGATGCAGTATATATATATATATATATATATATATATATATATATATATATGTATATACACACAATGGAATACTACTTGAAAGTGAAAAAGAATGAAATTTTGCCATTTATAACAATGTATTTGGAACTGGAGGGTATTATGCTAAGCAAAATAAGTCAGTCAGAGAAAGTGTATGATTTTCCTCATATGTGGAATTTGAGAAACTCAGCAGAGGATCATAGGGGAAGGGAAGGAAAAATTAGATAAAAACTGAGAGGGAAGCAAACCATAAGAGACTCTTAATGAGAGAGAATAAACTGAGGATTGCTGCAGAGTAGGTGGGTTGGGGGATGGGTTAAATGGGTAATGGGCATTAAGGAGGGCACTTGTTGGGATGAATACTGGGTGTCATATGTAAGAAATGAATCATTGGGTTCTACTCCTGAAGCCAAAACTACACTCTATGTTAATTAACTTGATCATAAATTAATTAAAAAAATATTTAAGAAAGGGAAAATGAATTTTAAAAAAGACAAACAAAACAGCAGACTTATAGAGTACAAACTGGTGGTCCCCAAAGGAGAGATGTGTGGAGTGATGAGTGAAATAGGTGAAGGAGATTAAAAGCACATGTATCATGATGATCACTGAGAAAAATACAGAATTGTTGAATCATTTATTGTACATGTGAAACTAATATAACACCATGTTAATTACATGTGAATTAAAAATAAGTGAATATGAATTTAAAAACTCGCAAGAAACAGTAAATGTTGTTAAGGATGTGGAAATAAAGGAACCCTTGTGCACTGGTCTTGGGTGGTGTGACCCTGTTAAAGTAGTATGGGTGTGCCTCAAAAAATTAAAAATAGAATTACTATATCATTCAGTAATTCTACTAGTGGGTATTTACCCAAAGAAAACAAAAACACTAATTCAAAAAGATATATGCACTACTATGTTTATCGCACATTATTTACCTTAGCTGAGATATGGAAGGAATGCAATAGTCCATCCATAGGTGAATGGATAAAGATGTGGTATCTATCTATCTATCTATCTATCTATCTATCTATCATGCATATCTCTATCAACTGTCACCCATCTATCATCTATCTCTCTATCATCTATCTATCTATCATCTATCTAATGGAATAAAGGATGAAATCCTGCCATTTGCAACAAATGGATGTATCTAGAGGGTATAATACTAAGTGAGATAAGTCGGTAAGAGAAAGACAAATACCATAGGATTTAACTTATATGTGACAAAATGAATGAACATGGGGAAAAAAGAGACAAATAGAAAAACAGACTTTTAAGCATAGAGCACACACTGGTGATTGCCAAAGAGGAAGTTGGTGGGGGGATGGGTGAAGTAGGCGAAGGGGATTAAGAAGAACACAATTACTGTGTTGAGCATTGAGTAATGTATAGAATTGTTCAATCAGTATGTTGTACACCTGAAACTACAGCACTGTAAGTTTTACACAAGAATTTTTGAAAACAAATAAATAAAAATGTGAAAAAGTCTATGGAGCAAGTGGTCCTGCCTGAGGCTGAATGGAGAACTTGTGATTTTTTTTTTTGCTTGTTTGTTTTTGTTTTTTTAGAGGATTGAAGAAGACAGTAACAGCACACAATGTCAAGCCCAAACAGGTTTAGTTGCTTCCTCGTGCTAAATTCCATATCACTATAAGATTTTTTGTGGCTAAGAAAAAGGATCACAGAGGCACCTGGATGACTCATCCAGTAGAGTGTGCAACTCTTGGTCTCAGGTCATGAGTTCAAGCCCTGCATTGGTCATGGAGCCTACTTAAAAAAAGATTTTTTAAAGAAAAAGGATCACAAATATGCAGTCATAATTAGTGCTAAGATTAGAGTTAGTTATAATGGAGATATGTTTGAAGGGTCTTCCAAGACCAAAAAACTGGAAGTTTCTGAGGTAGGCATAATGTAATTCAGAGTGTGTGAAACACAACATTTCTAGTGAAACAGCAAAGGTGACTGAGGAATGTGGTGCAGGACACAGTAATATAGAACTTAATATTTCACATCAAAGTAAGGTGTCTAGAAGAGAGCAGTTCATACCCTAACTTTTTTTAATTTTTTTTAAAATTTATTTTAAATGTTTATTTATTTTTGAGAGAGAGAGAGAGAGAGAGAGAGATCAGGGTAGGGACAGAAAGAGAGGAAGACACAGAATCCAAAGCAGGCTCCAGCCTCTGAGCTCTCAGCACAGAGCCCGACACAGGGCTCAAATTCACAAACCATGAGATCATGACCTGAACTGAAGTTGGGCACTCAACCGACTGAGCCACCCAGGCGCCCCAGTTCATATGCTAACTTTTATCTTATCTTGAATGGAGATGCCCTTTCTTTCCAAAAAAACACTTGGACAATTTGTAGGCGAGTGAGTGAAAAGTGGTCTTCATTCTGCTCCCCGTGCCTAGTGCTTCACCTAAGTAGGACCGAGAGAAGGGGCATTGCTAATTCCCACAAAGGTGATTATAGTCCAATTGTGGCCACAAAAGCCAGAGTCTACTTAGGAATATGTGTGAAGGCTACCAGGAATCACTGAATCATCAGGGATATATTGGGAAATCTGAAATGGCATTCTACTCATTTTGAAGTCAGTGTAATTGAGAGACCTGGATATATATATATATATATATATATATATATATATGTATATACACATGTATACATGTATACATGTATACATATATATATACATATATATATATGAAACCATAAAAACACTCCAGGCCCAGGTAACCTAGGAAACTGATCTCTTACGTGAAAAAGTTTGAAACTCAGTTGCTCCAAGCCTGCTGTTTTCCAGGAATGAGGAAAGTTCAGATTTCCCTCCAGAGGTTTCTTTCTGCAACAATCACAAAGTCAGGGTTTGTCTTCTTCAGTTGACATGACAATTATGGGTCTGAAGGGAGATGAGATGACAGCATTAATTTCTTATAAATATGTGTTACAGATCTCACCTACATGTACAACTCACTTTAAAGACACATCTGGGTGAGTGTCTATTTGCTAACAGTGAGAACTGAGGACTCTGGGTGGGTGGTGAAAAGAGGCAGGATTTTCTCAGTGGAAGGTTAGGTGAAGTCTCTTTAACTTCAATCTTAGAAACCATAATCGTAATTAAATACAGTTGGTATTCCAAATGAAAAAGTCAAGTTAATGAATCTTATATGGCCATACATTTATAGATTTTTGAAAGGACTTTTGCCATTTTGTGATATTGTATTTGAATTGCAATTGCATATAATAATTATTCAGTTTAGAAATTTTCTCATTTTTGGGGTGCCTAGGTAGCTCATTCGGTTAAGCGTCCAACTTTGGCTCAGGGCATGATCTTGTGGTTCGTGAGTTCAAGCCCCACATTGGGCTCTGTGCTGATAGCTCAGAGCCTGGAGCCTGCTTTGGATTCTGTGTCTCCCTCTCTCTGCCCCTCCCCTGCTCACATTCTGTCTCTCTCCCTCTCGAAAATAAACATTAAAAAAATTTTAAAGAAATTTTCTCATTTTTAACTTACTGTATATATTTAAATGAAATTTCATAATTTAAAACCCAAGGTTTATAAACTAATTCAGAAGGGTTTACTTGCACTACTTTGTTATAAATTTGGTGAAATTTAATATATTGTAATATCTGAAATCCATTTAAAATTATGATATCATGAAATATGACTTTTTCAACATTAAAATTAATTACTTTTTAGCAGGATATAATAAAAATCACTTTTTGATTCTGTTACAGTAATTGTTAATACAGTACTTCTTTTCTGATTATCACACAACTGTCACAAAATATAACCTTCACCATTTATCAAATCTTCATATAAATGACTACATTATTTCATCTTAACCATTGGTATTTTAAAAGTCAACATTATATTTTGATCTTCTAAAGCTGCTTCACAATATTTTCTTATTACATTCTTAGAAAAATTTGATAGTGGTGTTTGTTGTTCAAAATTCATTTGTACATTTTGGTAGTGGCCTGGTTTTATTATTTTTTTTTAACATGACTAATCATATTAGAAACCTGTGAAGACATTCAATGAACTAATATTTTAAAATATTTAAGATTGTCATCGTATTATGAGCCAATGTCAAATGTATAAAATATTCTCATTTGAAAACGAGCTAAGAAATATATTTTAAATATAATTTGTCTTTCTCTAAAGCCAAAAAAGTAAAATTACAATAAATTCTGACTTTCACATACTTAAAAAAAAATGACTACATTACAACAATGGAAGCTTGTAATACTCATCATGATTTCAAATACTTCTTTAATATAAATTCAATTTCAGTATTTTATATTTTATCAGCTAAAATTTAGAAGATATTTTCATATTTGGGTAATAGTGCTTAGCAATAAGAAAATAATAATTTGCAAAAATTTGAGAATATACCATGTTGTAGACTCTAAGTTTAAAGTTCTCTTTGGTCTAGCAAAAGAGCAGATGCAGTATTAAAATGAGAGATGGTTAATGTCCAGAAAAAGACAAGAGCCCCGAATAAGGGTCCTTGCCCCATATTTATTCAGATCAGAACATGATGTGCGTGCACAAAGAGACATGTATGCGTGCACAAAGAGGCAAAGAAACTATGAACATTAACTTGAGGACATGAGGGGGAAAAAGGGGGTTTTGAAGATATATAGTGTTTGGGGTTTGGGTCAATATAAAACAAAATCCTGGCGCTTGGCAGATGAGTAGATGGTTGTTAACAGCAGACAGGAGGTGCCCTACCTGTTTATCTTTGTCAGCCTAGGGGATGAGACAGGGGGAATAACCTCAGGGTTGACAAGGCACATTTTCTTTTGTTAACCATCTCTGCTCTGGGCTGCTTCACCTGGAGTGCAGCAATCCAAAGTCCAATTCACCAATTTACCTAACCTGGCCCTATTCTCCTATGAAATCAGCTTTCTGCTATAGTACTAAATTTGGGGTGCTTCCACCCTGAATATCTACTCTTGTTATTCCTATGTACTGGGCACCTTTTTTGCACTGATTCTATTTCAGACCTTTGCCTCTCCCTATTTTGGGGGGCTCAGCACCCTCTCCCTATTTTGGGGTGCCTTTGCACCTCCCTATTCTTGGAGTGATCATCTGTTTTTCCCAAACTCAGATGTGAGCATTTTATGACTCTGTGTTTCTTTATGCCTTGTTAACCCATTGGTGTAAGCCCGAGGGATTTCTAATCTTATCCCCCACAATACCACTTTCTTTTTGTAGAAAAAAATCCAGTAAATTTTGCATCCCTATTTTTTTTGTGAAAGTTTCACTTGTAATTTTCTAATTAAAACATACATTCACAAATGTGACAAATATAGTTGAATTTTGTTGTCATAACTTAGAAGCTACAATGTGGTTTCATTAAGAATAATTCCTTCTAATATAGGTGTGCTATTTTGAAGGGGCACATGCACTGCAATGTTTATAGCAGCACTATTGACAATAACCAAATTATGAAAAGAGCCCAAATATCCATCAACAGATGAATGGATAAAGAAGATGTGGTATATATATACAATGGAGTATTACTCGGTAATCAAAAAGAATGAAATCTTGCCATTTGCAACTACGTGGATGGAACTGCTAAGTGAAATTAGTCAGTCAAAAACAAATATCATGACTTCACTCATATGAGGAATTTAAGATATAAAACATATGAACATAAGAAAGGGAAGCAAAAATAATATAAAAACAGGGAGGGGGACAAAACATAAAAGGCTCTTATGTGTAGAGAACAGAGGGTTGCTGGAGGAGTTGTGGGAGGGGGGATGGTATAAATGGGTAAGGGACATTAAGGAATCTACTCCTGAAATCATTGTTGCACCATATTCTAACTAACTTGGATGTAAATTAAACAATAAATACATTAAAAAAAAAAAAAAGAATAGTTCCTTCTAGTCCCTGTGTCTCTTAAATTGGAAGACAGAACCAATGGAGTTAGGACAGGTTGAAAACAGAAAGGGGGAAAAAAAAGAAAACATAATCATAATAATTGTTTGTTTGATGCATGAAGGCATCAATCCCTCAAGAAAATTTAACAGTAGAGAATATCTATGCTATGATCACTAGAAAAATTAAATCACTTATGTTAAAAGTCTGCATTTCATACATTTAAGGAAGACAAAGTCAGGGTGGAGGGAACAACTGATGCTAATCAGCATAAGTTGAGAACAGAAGACAGAATCCCTCAAATTCCAATTGACAAATATGCCTCCAAATTCAAAATTTAACATAGTTGGTATGACTCTCATCTTATGATTACTGTTGTACAAAAGGTAATAAAAGTAAAAGACTTTGAACACCTTTAGAAAAAAAATGTATTTTGGTGACATCTTCTTTGCTGTGGTAATCAGAAAAGAAAACACTATCACACAGGATTTCTAGTGTTCCCAAAATTAATGGAAAAGGATCTGTGATCAAGACCCACAAATGTTTTTTCCTGTATCCTACTTTTGCAGTGATAATTTTCTTGCTTATACTTCCTCCAAGGATTCAGAAAAGTCAATGACTTACTATAATAAATATCCTTGTCCCTAAATATTGTGCTTCTGGTTATGCACTGCACTTAGTTCAATTGACAAAAATAGAAGATGTATTATAGCCAGAGACAGTTTTATATGGTAAAATTAATAGGGTTTGTGGGCACAAGAACATCCCCCCCAAATGATGTTTATGTCTCATTCTTCATATACTGGGATTCCATTTATTTTCATGGCAAATTTTTCATATGGGATTAGGTTTGCTAAACTGCTGGTTTAAAATAAAACACTTATCTTGAATTATTAGGTTTGGTTCATTACAATCCCAAGACTCCATAAACATATAAGAATGATAAAAAATAGAAAAATGTCAAAATTATGAGATGTCAGGATAACTCAACTAGGTATTTTTTCAGTTGCATATTTTGTAATGTTTCCCCCATTATCATAAAATTTTGTTAGATATAGTTTAATAAATATAGTTCTGAGAAATTTAATATGCCTATGGATGTCTCAGGTGCTAAATATAAAATGAGAGAAAAAGAACCATTAAAGTTATGCATTCCAAAGCCAAGAGGCCCAGGTGCAAGAGGTGTATAGATGATATATACCATTTAAGGAAGAATTGTAATTATGATAACAGTGTTCTATTATAAATTTATCATAAATTATTTGATATAGAATATAATGCAGAACCTGCTGCCAAAAATTTATATGAGATACTCAGGGTTAATGAAGAATAGTTAGCAAAATAAAAGTCATAATGGTGTTGATAATTTTGACTACTAAAGAAATAATTTTGATGTTGAGGGGTCTATGTTCTTTTTTTTCAGGAAAACAAAATATGTTTTATCTATGCCATTAAAAAGATCATTTTTCATTTGTTTCACTATTTAAAAATGTGTCTTGTTTGCAAGCTGGTATTGGTCTTTTTGCCAACACCTTTCTCTTTTTCTTCTGCATCTTCACACTATTCTGGACCACAAGTCGACGCCTGCTGGCCAGATCACCTGTCACTTAGCATTTATCCACATTCTGTTGCTCCTCCTGTACCGGGGTATTCTCCAGATTTGTTTGGCTCACTAAATTTTTGGAATAACTTTAAATGCAAGACGTTTTTTTACATGAACAGGGTGCTTAGAGGTCTTTCCCTCTGCACCACCTGCCTCCTGTGTTTCAGACCATCACCATGAGCCCCAACAACTTCTGGTAGGCCAGATTTAAACATAAACTTACTAATTACATTATGCATATTTGCTTCTTTCTGTGGTCCCTCAATTTATTTTTCAGTAGAAGCATTATCTTTGACACTGAAGCTTCTTCCAATGGGATCCAGACCAATCTACTAAATGTCAGTAAATACTGCTAAATTTCCTCCATGAACTCTATCATTTGAGGAATATTTTTCACCCTGACATTTTCCAGGGATGTCTTCTTTGTAGGAATTACGCTGTGTTCAAGTGCATACATGGTGATTCTCTTGTTTAGGCATAAAAAACGGTCCAATTTCACAGCACCAACCTCGCCTCAAGAGTCTCCCCAGAAAAAAGGGCCACTAAGGTCATCTTGCTGCTGGTGAGCTTTTTTGTGGTCATGTCAGTACATGGTTGGACGTCATCATCTCATCTTCCTCAACTATGGTGTGGACATCTGACCCAGTCCTGCTGAGTGTCCAGAGGTTTGTGCTCAATGCTAATGCAACTGTCAGTCCTTTGGTA
Source organism: Panthera pardus (assembly GCF_024362965.1). NCBI lineage: Eukaryota > Metazoa > Chordata > Mammalia > Carnivora > Felidae > Panthera > Panthera pardus. Next base: position 2,676,868 of record NW_026526654.1, read on the forward strand.
CAAATCTGCTCTGATAAAAAGATAATCAATATTCTGCTAAATTTGCAACAAAAGTGTGATCAATTTTTAACAAGTTTCTATTAGAAAAGTTTTCTGTAGGCGCGCCTGGGTGGCGCAGTCGGTTAAGCGTCCGACCTCAGCCAGGTCACGATCTCGCGGTCCGTGAGTTCGAGTCCCGCGTCAGGCTCTGGGCTGATGGCTCGGAGCCTGGAGCCTGTTTCCGATTCTGTGTCTCCCTCTCTCTTTGCCCCTCCCCCGTTCATGCTCTGTCTCTCTCTGTCCCAAAAATAAATAAAAAACGTTGAAAAAAAATTAAAAAAAAAAAAAGAAAAGTTTTCTGTAAGATTTTTCCACCATCAGTTAAATTGTTTAAATACTGCAAAATCTTTAAACCTTATTGGAATAAAATATATGAAATTACACGTGTATTTTATCTAAATATTTGTTGAAGTTGATATTGCCAAAGGCTATGTGATTCCTTTGTTCAATGTCCACTATTGATTTGATATTCTCATAAGAAGCCTCTTTCTCTCATTTTTATTTTACCTTCATACAGGAAAACATTTCTTTCTTCTTCAAGTATACTCTTAAGAAACTACTACTGAGAATCAAATATCTCAGTGTTTTTAATTTTCTAAATATTTTAATTTACCCTGTTATTTTCTAATTTTTAAAATTTTTAAATGATTTATAATTGACACACAATATTGCATTACTTTCAGGTATGCAACCTAGTGATTCAATATTTTTATACATTACAAAATAATCACCTTAATAAGGCTAGATATCACCTGTCACTATACAGAATTATTACAATGTTAGTGACTATGTTCCCTACACTGTACATTACATTCCTGTGACTTGTTTATTTTATAACTGAAAGTTTGTACCTCAATCCTTTTCACTTCTTTTCCTGTCACTAAAGATATTTTAGCTAAGCATCCAATCCTACCTTAAGTAGTAATCCTTCAGAAATATTCATATTTGTGTCTCTGTTTTCAGGCTCTATACCAAGCTCTTGCACCAGTTTTAAGTGTTTTCCTCCTCTTAGGTGTTATGCAGATTGTTATTTCTTCTAATTATTTGTAACTTTTTAACATTTCAACTTTGAATTCAAAGATTCACATATGGTTTTAATTTTAGAAATATTAACTAGCCAATTCTTTTAACATTACCTTTCTCTTTTGTATATGTGAATGAGATAATTAATACTTTATTTTTATTCTTGTAGGCTTATGTATACATAAGTATATTTGTATTTTCTATTAATTTGCTTCAATTTAATGTATTTTGCTAAATTAATTTTGCTCAATATTTCTGTTCACTATTGATCCCATCAGCTCAGTCTAATATAATGTTTACCCATATACTGTATATTAAATATTCTCAATTTTTAAATTTCTATTTGACTGTTTCAAATATGGCTTGTCAGGCTATAGTTTCTTGTTCTTTTCACCTTATTTTGGTTTCCTATTTTCCCGTATGTTAACTTAAACATTAAATGTACTTCCAATATTTGAAGTTTATATGACAGGTAATTTCTCCTGAATCTTTATTCACGATTTTTTTCTTTTGTTTATTATTTTTAATTTGGTGCTCAGGTTTGGAAGGTACCACATTTTGGATGTCTACAGTCACAGTTTCTTTGCTTATTGCATTTTCCCTGTGGTTTGTTGGATAAACTATGTGGACTTAAAACCTTTAAATCAGCTAGCCTCTGAATGGAGAATTTACTTCTTAGTTTCATTACTTCTCAAGATCATTCACTGAATTTGATTTTGTTCCTGGAGTGTTCTGATATTTTCTTATTGACCATTTTAAATATTCTTTCATATCCTGAGGATTTTGGCTAATAACATTAAAAATTTTTTTAGATTGTATATTTTCCCCCAACACAAATATCAACAGTGTACACATAAGTAAATGTTTCACATATATTGTTTGTGAACTACATCTCATAAGTAATCCTAAACTTCTTCATTTGAAAAACATCACTGAATATACTATATCATCATAAGATCTAGAATGTAATTTCTTAATGGTAGAAAATTAATCTATGCTTTGCAAAAATTTCTGAAATGATTATATTCCAGTGAAGTTAATAGTAACTATGTGTGGTCAGAATTACTGCGTTTTTGTAAGATTAAACTAATAGAAATTTATTTACTTGAATTCATGTATTTTTCTTCAATCTTTGAATGTCTTCATTAGCACTTCCTTATCTTTATATTTTATGTTTAATCTAAAATAAACAAAGAGTCTTAATTGAAATTTGCATGGGGCTAGGTATTTTATAATTATACTTAAATTGATAGTTTCTACTGTAAATTGATAGTTTCTATTCATTTCATGGTGCCCAGAAGATATGACCTATTGGATTTCTTCTGTCATTAATTCAATGCTTTATTTAAGCCTAAAGCATTTCCATTTAAAATATTTATGTATGATATTTGAAAATAATGTGCTTTTTTTCAATTTGTAAAAAATGTGCATTTTTCTTGATTAACCAATATTTGAATAAAGTTACTTAACCTTATTTATGTTTTTTTATTGTACACTCAATCAGCTGATTTTTATGATTTTAATGTCACCTTATGTTATTGGAAATTTGGTAATTTGTTATTTATTATGAATCTATACATTCTTTATTATAAACTATTAAGTATCATGGCCATATATACATGAACCATGTTTACAATAAAGCCTAACATGGTTGGGAGGAGCTAAGATGGCAAAAAAGTAGGGGCACCCTGGACTTTCTTCATCCCTCAAATACAGCTGTATTGAGGCCAGATCACTTAGAACACTCAGGAAATTTATCTTTGGACTGGCAGGAGGATCTCCACAGCTGGAGAGAGACAGCATGGCAGGTTCAAGGTGTGTAGATGTAAATTGGAGAAAGAAAAATGACAGAGCCATGGAGGGAGGAAACTTTTTCCAAGGAGAGACCAAAGGAAGAGAAAGTGAGAGAGCTTGAGACAGAGTGCAGCATCAGGTTTGGGTAAAAGGAAAGCCACTCTGGACCATGGATTGGGGAGCAAGTAGTACTTACTGCCACAGGTTTTATTGCAAATATCATGTGGAAATCAAACTCTGCGGTTTTGGAAGTGTGTGTGGCTTTCTCTGGAGCATAGCTATGGCATGCACTTCTGGGGAAGAGGGAGCTAGCCCCAGAATGCATATCATAGTTTAGAGATCTCTGAGGCACACTGGGAAAGAACATTCCCCTTCCTGGAGTACTTTGGGAAGAAGGTATATTGCTTCTCCAAGGACAAGAGACCCTGCAGGATCCAGAAAAATGCCTTTTATCAACAGGAGACAGAGGTGGGCATGGAAAGAATATAACCTTATTGCTGCTTTTAGGGGTACTACACCATAGATTCTGCACACCATGTAGGTATGGAACAGTGTTTCATGGAAGTAGAATCTCCTTACACAAAACCCCACCCTCTTGTGCCTGGGACTGTTTGTTTACTATGGCAAGACTGACTCTGACTGAATGAAATGGGCCCCTCTTCCAGAAGACAAGCACAGGCAGCACCCCACATAGACCAAGTGCACTGAAAATAGAGTGCTTCAAAGCACCACCAGCAGTTCTGGTGGAAATAGGACCAGGTTGACTTTTTAAAAAATTTATTCTTCTTTTCTTCTTTTGGAATTAGGCTCATAGTTTTTGGTTTGTTTGTTAGGGCATTTTTTTTTATTCCCTTTTCTCTTTTTTTATGCATCAGGTTCCTTTTTTTCTTTTATTTTTCTTAAAAAATTTTTTAAATGTTTTTATTTATTTTTGAAGGAGAAAGAGAGAGAAAGCACGAGCGGGGGAGGAACAGAGAGAGAGGGAGACACAGAATCCAAAGCAGGCTCCAGGCTCTGAGCTGTTAGCACAGAGCCCGATGCGGGGCTCCAACCCAAGAACTGTGAGATCATGACCTGAGCTGAAGTTGGACATTTAACTGACTGAACCACCCAGGTTCCCCTTTTCTTTTCTTTTTCTAACTTTTTTTTCTTTTTTAGATCTTTTATTTGGAAACAGGCTTATTTTTTTGATTGTCGTTTTTGTTTCATTTCTTTTTTTTTTTTTTTGCCATTTCTCTCTTTTTGGGGGATCAGTCTTTTTTCTCTTTATTCTTTTTTTCCAGACTTATTTTAACAAACAAATCAAAGCACACCTAGTTAAAGGTCCAAACATTCCCACTGCAAGCAAGGAAGACCCGTGCAGAGGACTAACCAGTGGGAAAGAGCAACCAAAACTCAACAGCATAATGCACATGGCATACAGCAGAAACACTTCTTGAAGTGTCAGGCCCTGGACAGTGTATGACCTCTTTTTAATATAGCATTTCTCTCATGTGAAGAAAAAATTACTAGCTTTCAAAACATGCAAAAGACAGAAACTTCGCCAAAGTGAGAAGATGGAGGAATTCGCCTCAAAAAAAAAAAAAAAAAAAAGTCGAGAAGAAATCAGACAGGAACTTGCTCAAAACAAATATAAGTAATATTTTTGAACAAGAATTTAGAATAACAGTCATAAGACTACTAGTGGGTTTGAAAAAAAAAAGCATAGTAGACACCAGAGAAACCCTTGCTGTAGAGATAAAAGATCTAAAAACTAGTCAGGCTGGAATGTAAAAAAATGCTATAAATGAGATGCAAAACTGACTGGATATATTCACAACAAGGATTGAAGAAGCAGAGAAGAGAATAAGTGATATAGAAGATAAAATAATGGAAAATAATAAAGTTGAAAAAAGGAGGGAAAGAAAACAATTACATCACAAAAGAAGACTTAAGGAACACAGCAATTCAATCAAGAAAACACTATCCGTATCATAGGAATTCCAGAAGAAGAGCAGGAAAGAAAAGGGGCAGAAGGTTTATTTCATCAAACTCTAACTCTGAAACAGGCATCCAAGTCCAAGAGGCACAGAGAATTCCCTTCAAAATCAACAAAAACAGGCCAATACCACAACATATCATAGTGAAACTTGCAAAATACAAAAATAAAGAGAGAATTATGAAAGTAGACCAGGACAAAAGGTTCATAACCCATGAGGGTAGACACATAAGTTTGGCAGCAAAACTGTCCCTGAAACTTGGCAGGCTAGAAGGTAGTGGCAGGAAATATTCAACATGTTGAATGGGGAAAATATGGAGCCAAGATTTCTTTACCCACCAAGACTGTCATTGAAAATACAAGGAGAGATAAAGACTTTCCCAGACAAACAAAAACTAAAGGAGTTCATGACCACTGAACCAGTTCTACAGGAGATTTTAAGAGGGACTCTCTGAGTGGAGAAAAAAAAGGACCAAAGTAGCAAAGACTAAAAAGGACCAGAGAACATCACCAGAAACACCAACTCTACAGGCAACAATATGGCACTAAGTCTGTATCTTTCAAGAATCACTCTGAATGTAAATGGACTAAATGCTCCAATCAAAATACATAGGGTGTAAATATGGATAAAGAAACAAAATCTATCTATACACTGCCTACAAGAGATTCACTTAAGATCTAAAAACACCTGCAGACTGAAATTAAGGAGATGGGAAACTATCAATAATGCTAGTGGAAGACGAAAGAAAGCTGGACTACCCATACTTATATCAGACAAACTAGATTTTATTTTTTTATGTTGATTTATTTATTTTGAGAGAGAAGGATATTGGAGGAGAGGCAGAGAGAAAGGTAGAGAGAGAATCCCAAGCAGGATTCATGCTGTCAGTGCAGAGCTTTATCTCGTGAACCGTGAGATTATGACCTGAGCCAAAATCAACAGGTGCTTAACTGAATGAGCCACCTAGGCGTCCTGGAGACAAACTAGATTTTCAAATAAAAAATTATAACAAGAGATGAAGAAGGGCATTATATCATAATTAAGAGGTGTATCCATCATGAGGATCTAACAATTGTGAATATATATGTCCCCAACTTGAAAGCACCCAAATACATAAATCAATTAATCACAAACATATAGAAACTCATTCATAAAAATACAATAACAGTAGGGAACTTTAACATCCCATTTACAGCAATGGACAGATCATCTAACCAGAAAATCAACAAGGAAACAATAGCTTTGAATGACATACTAGGCTGGATGGTCTTAACAGATATATTCAGAACATTTCATCCTACAGCAACAGAATACACGTTATTCCTGAGTGCACATGGACCATTCTCCAAAATAGATGACACACTGGGTTACAAACTGGCCTCAAGAAGTATAGAAGATGGATACCATGCATATTTTCATATCACAATGCTATGAAACTCAAAATCAACCACAAGAAAATATATGGAAAGTCCTCAAAACATGGAGGTTAAAGAACACCCTATAAAAGGATGAATGGGATAACCAGTAAGCTAAAGAAGAATTTTTAAAACATACATGGAAGTAAATGAAAAAAAAAAAAAACCAACAACATTACAGCCTAAAATCTTTGGGATACAGCAAAGAAAGTCCTGAGAGGAAATTACATTGCAATTAAGGCTTATCTCAATAAGCAATAAAGGTCCCAAACACACAATCCATCCTTATACATAAAGGAGATAGAAAAGGAACAGCAAATAAAGCCTAAAGCCAGCAGAAGAATGGAAATAATAAAGACTGGAAAAGAAATAAATGGTATAGAAACAAACAAACAAAAAACAGTAGAACAGATGAACAAAACCAGCAGCTGGTTCTTTTAAAAAAAAATAAGGAGACTGAAAAAACCCTACCCAGACTTAACAAGAAAAAAAGAGATGGACTCAAATAAATGGTATCACTTTATTTATAACTGGTATCACTCAAATAAATGGGAGAGAAGTAACAACTACCTCTTGGTACTTCATCAAGATAAAAAGCTTCTGCACAAAAAAGGAAACAATAGACAAAATTAAAAGGCACCAAACAGAATGGAAGAAGATATTTGCAAATGATATATCAGAGGGTTGGTATCCAAAATCTATAAAGAACTTACCAAACTCAACACCTAAAAAGCAAATAACCCAGTGAAAAAGAAATGGACGTGAATAGACACTTTTCCAAAGAAGATGATGGCTAACAGACACATGAAAAGATGTTCTATATCACTCATCCTCTGAGAGATACAAATCAAAACCATGATGAGATAACACCTCACACCTGTCAGAATGGCTGAAACGAACAACTCAGGAAAAAACAGATGTTGATGAGCATGCCTAGAAAATGGAACACTTTTACACTGTTGGAGGGAATGCAAACTGGTGCAGCCAGTCTGGAAAACAGTATGGAAGTTCTTCGAAAAATTTAAAAAATAGATCTACACTACAAGCCAGCAACTGCACAACTGGGTATTTATCCAAAGGATACAAATATGCTGATTCAAAGGGGCACATGCACCTCAATGTTTATAGCAGCACCATACACAATAGCCAAAGTATGGAAAGAGGCCAAATTTCCATCAAGTGATAGATGGATAAAGAAGATGTGGTATGTATGTGCACACACACACACACACGTGCACGTGCTCACACACACGCACGCACGCATGCAATGGAATATTACTACGCAATCAAAAAGAATGAAATCTTGCCATTTGCAACAATGTGGATGGAACAAGACTGTATTATGTTAAGCAAAATAAGTTAGAGAAAGACAAGTATCATATGATTTCACTATTTCACTCAGATGTGGAATTTAAAAAACAGAACAGATAAACATAGGGGAAGGGAAGGAGAAATAAGATAAAAACAGAGGAAGGCAAACCATAAGAGACTCTTAAAAAAATTTTTTTTTACATTTATTTATTTTTGAGAGACAGAGTGAGACACAGCACAAATGAGGGAGGGGCAGAGAAGAAGACACAGAATCTGCAGCAGGCTCCAGGCTCCAAGCACGTGTTTAGTACAGAGCCCAATGCGGGGCTCAAACCCATGAACTGTGAGATCATGACCTGAGCTGAAGTTGGTCACCTAACCAATTGAGCCACCCAGGCACCCCAAACCATAAGAGACTCTTAGATACAGACAGCAAACTAAGGGTTGTTGAAAGGGAGGTGGCTAAGGAAGGGGCAAAATGAGTGATGGGCATTAAGGAGGGCACTTTGGGCTCTACCCTTAAAACCATAAGTACTCTTTATTTTAACCAAGTTGAATTTAAATAAATATTTTTAAGAAAAAAAAGAGATAATACCTATTCTTTTCAAGCTGTTCAAAAAAAAAAAAATAGAAGGAAAGGAAAGGAAAGGAAAACTTCCAAACTCATTCCTCAAGACCAGCATTACCTTGATTCCAAAACCAATCAAAGACATCATTAAAAAGGAAATTACAGGACAATATCCCTGATGAACATTGATGCAAATATTTTCAAGATACTGACAAATTGAAATAAACAGTACATTAAAAGATTTCTTCACCACGATCAAGTGGGATTTATTATTGGGCTGCAGCAATGACTCAATATCTGCAAATCAATCAATGTGATCCACCATGTTAATGAAAGAAAACATATGATCCTCTCAATAGATGCAGAAAAAGCATTTGACAAAATACAATTCCTGATAAGAAACCTCACAAAATAGAAATAGATGGAATATACCTCAACATCATAAAAGCAACATAAGAAAGACATACAGCTAGGAAAGGAGTTAAGATGGCAGAGTAGTAAGAGGACCCTGAGCTTGTCTTGTTCCTGAAACACAGCCAGATCAGCACCATTCTGAACACCTAGGAAACTTGTCTGAGGATTAATGCAACACTGAGGATTAATGCAATTAACTTGAGCAAGAGAACTTGGCAGCTACACAATGCAGAGAGGTGAATTGGGGGAGAGAAAAAGCTTCTGTGCCACAGAAGATAGGGAGCCATTTTTGTGGAAAGAAAATGGAGAAAGTGAAAGGGAGAGAGAGTGCATCGGAATCAAATAAGAAATGCACTCCCCCTGAAAGTAGCTGGAGAGAAAGAGAGAGAGAAAGAATGAACAAACTCGCAGGGAAGTGGACAAGAATTATGTTCCCCAAAGCCATTAACAAGGAGAAAAGAGAGGGTTTCAGTATTACCATTTTTCTATACATTGGAGCACAGAGTCTGAAATTTCAGAGCACAGTGCCTACCGGTGTTCTGGTGAGGAACTATAGTGAATCCCCAGGAGCAGGATATGCAGTCTGAGGGATCTGTGTGGCACAAGGGGGGAAGTGGTTCCTCTGCTTGGAGTGCATTTGGTAGTGGCCATACAACCTCCCTGCAGGCACAAGTCCCAGGAGAACCCAGAGAGTTGCTATGTTTACTGATATTGGAATCAAGTTGCCAGAGTGCAACAAAACCTGATGCCAGTTGTATGTTGTGATTTACCATAATCTCTGAGCCTCTGCCACCATGCAAGTGCACAAACATTTTCTGGGAAAAGTTGATACCCAGCCATTGTTTGCTGAGGCCCTTCCCCAGAGAATCAGTGTGACTCCAAGCTTCAGGGGTCTATGAAGTGTGAGTTTTGAAACAGAGCCCCATATGAGATAAAACTCTGGAAGGAGGCGCCACCTGGCAGGTATACAGCTTGAACACAGACAAGGTAAATGTGGGGAGCAGACAGAAGCCTGAAGCAAAGAAAGGCTGATTGATCGTGTGTCTGCAAGTGCACGATATTCCCACACCAGAGACTAGAGAGCAGAGTGAAGCTATATTCACCTCTAGCGCGCACACACACACACACACACACACACACACACACACAGAATGACCTCAGTGAGCTAATGAGTGCCACCAAGTGGAGATGGAGCCATTACATCAAACCCCACCCACCTGCACCCTCCAAGCACATCCCCAAGAAGACCAGCACAAGTCCCTTCCACTTACTTACTCTATAGACCATAGGGTGCTGCAAAAGTGAGACTGAATCTAGCTTCATTCAGGTTTCATTCCATTTGCTTGTTCCTTTGTTTTCTTTACTCTTGTTTCTGCTTTACTCTTGTTTTCTTTCTTCTTTGTTTCTTATCTTTTTCTTTCTTGGATACAGAAATAGCAAATTTTTGTTCTATTTTATTTTATTTTATTTTGCATAATTTTATTTTTTTTGATTAAAAAAATTAACTATATATTTCCTTTCTCTTTTTTGCTAGTTTCTATGAAGCTTCTCTCAACAGGCAGACCAAAACATACCTAGGATCTACCTTCTTTTATTTGATTTGTTTCATTTTATTAACTATTTTATTTTATTAATTTTTTCTACCTCCAAAATGACAAAATGGGGGAATTAACTCAAAAAGCAAGAACAGGAATAAATGACAGTCAAGGATTTAATCAACACAGATATAAGTAAGATGTCTGAACAAGAATTTAAAACCATGATTATAAAAATACCAGCTGGGGTTGAAAAAAAAACATAGAAGACAACAGAGAATACCTTTCTGCAGAGAGAAAATAACTAAAATCTAGTCAGGCCAAAATTAAAAATGCTACAAACAAGATGTAATCTTGGGGTGCCTGAGTGGTTCAGTCAGTTAAGCATCCAACTCTTGTTTTCCACTCAAGTTATTATTTTACAGTTCACGAGTTTGAGGCCTGCATCAGGCTCCATGCTGATAGGGTGGAGCTTGCTTGGGATCCTTTCACTCCCTCTCTGTCCCTCCCTCATTCCTACTCTCTCAATCTGAATATAAATAAATAAACTAATAATAGAAAGAGGAAGAAGAAGAAGAAAGAAGAAATGTCTCAAATACACAACCTCTCCTTACACTTAAAGGAGCTGGAAAAAGAATACCAAATAAAGCCCCAAACCAGCAGAATAAACGAAATAAAGAGATTAGAGGGGAATCGATTATATTGAAATTAAAAAAAAAAAAAAACCAGTAGAATAGATCAACAAAACTAGGAGCTGGTTCTTTGAAAGAATTAACAAAATCATTAAACTCTTATCCAGATTTATCAAAAATAAAAAGGAAAAAAACAAAGGAATAAAATCACAAATGAAAGAGGAGATATCACAACCAATGCCACAGAAATATAAACAATAATAAGAAAATATTATGAACTATTATACGCCAAAAAATTGGATGATCTGGAAGAAATGGATACATTTCTAGAAACATATAAACTACCAAAACTGAAACAGGAAGATACAGAAAATTTGAACAGACCTATGATCAAAAAAGTAATTGAATCAGTAATCAAAATCTCCCAACAATGAGAGTCCAGGGTTTGATGGCTCACCAGGGGAGTTCTATCAAATACTTAAAGAAGAGTAAATACCTATTCTTTGGTGCTGTTCCAAAAAATGAAAGGGAACTTCCAAAATCATTCTATGAAGTCAGAATAACCTTGATTCCAAAACCAGACAAAGACCCCAATAAAAAGGATAATTACAGACCAATTACCCTAAAGAACATGGAAGCAAAATCTCTCAACAAGATAGTAGCATATCTAATCAAACAGCACATTAAAAGAATTATTTACTATGAGTAAGTGGGATATATTTCTGGGAACAAGTCTGCTTCAATATCCACAAATCAATCTGTGTGATACACCACATTAATAGAAGAAATGTTAAGAGTCACATGATCCTGTCAACAGATATAGGAAAATCATTTGACAAAACAAAGCATCCTTTCTTGATACCAACCCTCAAGAAAATGGGAATAGAAGGAACATACCTCAACATCATAAAGGCCATATACAAAAGGCCCACAGCTAATATAAACCTCAATGGAGGAAAAATGAGAGGTGTCCCCCTAAGGTCAGGAACATGACAAGGATGTCCATTCTCACCTCTGTTGTTCAACATCATACTGGAAATCCAAGCTTCAGCAATCATACAACAAAAAGGAAAAAATGCATACAAATTGGCAAGGAAGAATCAAACTTTTATTCTTTGCAGACGACATGATTCTCTATGAGGAAAACTCAAAAGACTCCACCAAAAAAAATTGCTAGAACTGATACATGAATTTTACATCATAGGATGTAAAATCAATGTACAGAAATTGGCTGCATTTCCATACACCAATAACAAAGCAGCAGAAAGAGAAATTAGGGAATTGATTCCATTTACAATGGCACCGAAAACCGTAAAATACCTAGGAATAAACCTAACCAAAGTGATAAAAGATCTATACACTGAAAACTGTAGAAAGCTTGTGAAAGAAATTGAAGAAGACACAAAGAAATGGAAAAACATCCCATGCTCATGGATTAGAAGAAGAAATGTTGTTCAAATGTTGGTACTATCCAAAGCAATCTACATATTCAATGTCCCTATTCAAAATAACACCAGCATTCCTCACAGAGTTAGAACAAGTGATTCTAAAATTTGTATGGAACCATAAAAGTCCTCAAATACCTAAAGCAATATTGAAAAAGAAAACCAAAGCTGAAGCCATCACAATTCTGGACTTCAGGCTGTATTAAACTTCAAGCTGTATTACAAAGCTCCAACCATCAAGGCAGTATGGTCCTGGCATAAAACAGACACATAGTTCAATGGAACAGAATAAAGAACCCAAAAATGGACCCACAAATGTATGGCCAAGCAATCTTCAACAAAACAGGAAAGAATATCCAATGGAAAACAGACAGTCTCTTAAGCAAGTGGTGCTAGGAAAACTGGAGAGCAACAAGCAAAATAAAACTGGATCACTTTCTTATACCATACACAAAAATAAATTCAAAATGGGTGAAAAATTTAATGTGAGACAGGAAACTATCAAAATTCAAGAGAAGAACACAGGCAACAAACTCTTTGACCTCGGCCTCAGCAACTTCTTACTAGACATGTCTCTGAAGGCAATGGAAATAAAAGCAAAAACGAACTCGTGGGACCCCATCAAGATAAAATTTTCTGCACAGCAATGGAAACAACCAACAAAACTAAAAGACACCCAACGGAGTGGGAGAAGATATTTCCAAATGACATATCAGATAAAGGGTTAGTATCAAAATTTATAAAGAACTTACCAAACTCAACAGCCAAAAAATAAATAACCCAGTGAAAAAAATGGACAGAAGACATGAATAGACACTTTTCCAAAGAAGACATCCAGATGGTGAACAGAGATGTGAAAAGATGTTCAAACATCATTCACCATGAAGGAAATACAAATCAAAACCACAATGAGATACCACCTCACACCTGTAAGAATGGCTAAAATTAACAACTCAGGCAACAACAGATGTTTGAGAGGAAGCAGAGAAAGCAGAATCTGTTTGCACTGTTGGGAGGAATGCAAAGAGGTGTAGTCACTCTGAAAAACAATATGGAGGTCCTTCAAAAAATTAAAATAGAACTACCCTATGACCCAACAATTGCACTACTGGGTATTTATCCAAAGGACAAGAAATGCTTATTCACAGGGGCATATGCACCCCAATGTTTATAGCAGCACTATCAACAATAGCCAAATTATGGAAAGAGCCAAATGTCCATTGACTGATGAATTGATAAAGAAGATGAGGTAAAGAAGATGGAAAACTACTCAGAGATCAATCAAACAATAAATAAAATCTTGCCATTTACAACTATGTGGATAGAACTAGAGTGTATTATGTGAAGCAAAATAAGTCAGAGAGAAACAAGTATCATATATTTCACTCATATGCAGAATTTAAGAAATACAACAGATGAACAGATAAGAAGAGATGGGAATATAAGATGAAATAGAGGGATGCAATCCATAAGAGACCTTTAAAGACAGAGAACAAACTGAGAATTTCTGGATTGGGAGGTGGGTGAGGGTGTGGGCCAAGTGGGTGATGGGCAATAAGAAGGACACTTGTTGGGATGAGCACTGGATGTTATATGTAAGTCATGAATCACTAACTTCTACTCCTGAAACCAATACTACACTATTTAAAAAAAAGACTCATAGGTAATATCATCTCAATGAGGAAAAGTGAGAGCCTTTACCCTATGATCAGGAATAAGATGTGGATGCTCACTCTCACCATTACTATGTAACATAGTACTGGAAGTCTTACCCTAAGCAATAAGATGACAAAAAGAAATAGAGGGCAACAAATGGACAATGAAGAAGTCAAATTTTCACTCTTTGCAGATGTGATTTCTACATACTACATACTACTGTATGTAGAAGACTGACGTCACCAAAAAATTGCTAGAACTAATACATGAATTCATCAAAGTCTCACAATATAAAATCAATGTGCAGAAATCTGTTGCATTTCTATATATCAACACTGAAGCAGCAGTAAAAGAAATAAAATAATTGATAAATTTACAGTTGCACCAAAAACAATGATGTTAAGGAATAAACCTAAATAAAGAACTGAAATATCTCTATTCTGAAAACTATAGAACCTTAGAAAAGAAATTGAAGAGGACACAAAGAAATGGAAAAGGATTCAATTCACCTGGGTTGGAAGAAAATAACTAAAGCAATCCTGAAGAAAAAAAAAAACTAAAGGCTTCAGAATTCTGGATGTCAAGCTATATTACAAAGCTGTAATCATCAAGACAGCATGGTACTGACATAGAAACAGACACACAGATCAATGGAACAGAATAGAAAATCCAGAAATGGACCCACAACTATATGGTCAACTCATCTTTGACACAGCAGGAAAGACTATCCAATGAGATAAAGACAGTCTGTTCAACAAGTGGTGTTTGAACAAATTCAAAATGGATGAAAGACCTAAATGTGGGACAGGAAATCATCAAAAACCTAGAGGAGAATACAGGTAACAACCTCCTTCACTTTGGCCAGAGCAACTTCTTACTAGACACATCTCTGGAGTCAAGGGAAACAAAAGCAAACATGAAATATTGGGACTTCAAGATAAAACCTTGTGCACAGTGAAGGAACTAAAAGGTAGTCTAAAGAATGGGAGAAGATATTTATAAATAACACATCAGATAATGGGTCAGTGTCCAAAACTATAAATATCTTAACACTCAAAACCAAACAACACAGTTAAGAAATGGGCAGAAAACATGAATAGACACTTTTCCAAAGAAGACATCCAGATGGCTAACAGACATGTAAAAAGATACTTACCTCACTCATTATTAGAGAAACACAAATCAAAACCACAAAGAGACACCATCTCATACCTGTCAGAATGTCTAAATTAACACCATAAGAAATAACAGGTGGTGGTGAGGATCCAGAGAAAGGGGAACCATCTTACACTGTTTGTGGGAATACAAACTGGTGCAGCCACTCTGGAGAACAGTGTCTAGGTTCCTCACAAAAACTAAAAATAGAACTACCATATGACCTAACAATTGTAATACTAGATATTTATCCAAAGGATACAAAAATGCAGACTCAGAGGGGTACTTTCACCCCAATTTTTATAGCATTATTATCAACAATAGCATCATTATCTCCAACTATGGAGAATGGAGAGAATCCAAATGTCCATCAACTGATAAATGGGTAAAGAAGAGGTGGTGTGTGTGTGTGTGTGTGTGTGTGTGTGTGTATTAGATACGAAGGAATAAACCTCACCAAAGAGGTAAAAAATCTATACTCTGAAAACTATAGAATACTTATGAAAGAAATCGAAGAAGACACAAATAAATGGAAAATATTCCATGCTTATTGATTTGAAGAATAAATATTGTTTAAATGTCTACATTACTGAAAGCAATCTACACATTTAATGCAATCCTTTTCAAAATCCCACCAGCATTTTTCACAGAGCTAGAACAAACAATTCTAAAATTTATATGGAACCAAAAACAGCCCTTCATAGCCAAAGCAACCTTAAAAAGAAAAGCGAAGCTAGAGGCATCACAATTCCAGACTAAGTTATATTACAAAATTGTAGTGATCAAGACAGTATGGTACTGGCACAAAAACAGACACATAGATCAATGGAACAGAATGGAAAACCCAGAAATGCACCTACAACTACATGGTCAATTAATCTTTGACAAAGAAGGAAAAAATATCCAGTGGAAAAAAGGCAGTCCCTTCAACAAACGGTGTTGGGAAAATTGGGCAGCAACATGCAAAAGAATGAAACTGTCCCACTTTCTTATACAATTACAAAAAATACACTCAAAATGGATGAAAGACCTAAATGTGATATAGGAAACCATTAAAACCATAGAGGACAACACAGGCAGTAACATTTTTTACATCAGCCATAGCAACTTCTTATTAGATATGTCTCCTGAGGTAAGGGAAACAAAAGCAAAAATAATCTGTTGGAAACAAAATAAAAAGTTCTCAAAAGTGAAGGAAACAATCAACAAAACTAAAAGACAACCCATGAAATGGAAGCAGATATTTGCAAATGACACATCTGATTTGAAGGGGTACATGAATTCCAATGTTCATAACAATATTATCAACAATAGCCAAGCTATTCAAAGAGCTGATGTGTCCATTGACTGATGAATGGATAAAGAAAATGTGGTATGTACGTGTGTATATATATATATATATATATATATATATATATATATGATGAACTATTACTCAGCCATCAAAAATAATGAAATCTTGCTATTTGCAATGATGTGGATGGACCTAGAGTATATTATGCTGAGCAAAATAAGTCAGAGAAAGACAAATACCATATAATTTCTCTCATATGTGAAATTTAAGAAACAAAAAAAAAAAAAACAAAGAATAAAGTGAAAGAGGAAACACAAACCAAGAAATAGACTGTAAATGATACAAAACAAAACGATGGTTCACAGAAGTGGTGTTGAGAGTTGGTTAAATAAGTGATGGGGGAGAAATGAAGGCAAACCAATAAACAGATTCTTGATTCTTAACTTTAGAGAACAAACTGAGGGTAACTGGAGGGGAGATGGGTGGGAGGATGGGTTAAATAGATGATGGTAATTAAGGTGTTCATTTGTTGTGATGAGCATTGGGTGTGGTGGTATAGAAGGGTGTGTTGTGGTATAGAAGTGTTGAATCATTATATTGTACCCTTGAAACTAATATAACACTATATGTTAACTAACTGGAATTAAAGTTAAAAATTAAAAAAAATATTGGGGCATCTAGATGGTTCAGTTGATTAAGTGACTGACCCTTGATTTCAGCTCAAGTCATGATTTCATTGTTTTTAAGATTGATCTCCATGCTGATAGTGCAGAGCTGCTTGGGATTCTCTATCTCTCCTCTCTCTGCCCTCCCCATTCACTTGCTCAGTCTCTATCAAAATAAATATATAAACATTTTTTTGTTAAAAAAATATTGGCAGAAGAAATGAATAGATATTTCCCCAAAGAAGACATGCAGATGGCCAACAGGCACATGAAATGATGCTTATCATCACTTAGCATCTGGGAACTGCAAATCAAAACTACAATGAGATATCACCTCACACCTTTCAGAATGGCTTAATTCAACAACAGAAGAAACAACAGGTGTTGTGAGGTTGTATAGAAAAATGAGCCCTCATGCACTGTTTTTGAGAATGCAATGTGGTGCAGCAACTTTGGCAAACAGTATGGAGGTTCCTTAAAAAGTTAAAAACAGAACTACCCTATAATCCAGCAATCACACTACTTGGAATTTACCAAAAGAATACAAAAACATTCATTCAAAGGGATACATGCACTCCTATTTTTAAGGCAGCATTTTTATGTACCCAAAATGTGGAAAAGCCTAAGTATCCATCAGTTGAACAGTAGGTAAAGAAGCAGTGGTACCCAAGTATCCATTAGTTAGGTCAGTAGATAAAGAAGCTGTGTTATCCTTGTTATGATGTGCACTGGGTGTTATGTATAAGTGATGAATCACTAAATTTTAAAAAAAGATGTGCCATATATATCTGTGTTTATACATCATACACACATATATATGCCGTATGTTTATATGTATATACACACACATAATGGAATATTATTCATCCTTAAAAAAGAATGAAATCTTGCCATTTGCAATGACATGGATGGAGGTAGAGGGTATAAAGCTAAGCAAAATAAGTAACTCAGAGGAAGACAAATACCATATGATTTCACTCATATGTGGAATTTAAGAATCAAAACAAAAAAGCAAAAGAAAAAAGGAAAGGAATGATACAAACCAATAAATAGACTTTTAATGATACAAAACAAACTGATGGTTCACAGAAGGGGGGTTGAGATTTTGTTAAATAAGTGATAAGGACTTAGAAATGCACTTGTGATGAACATAGGTTGTTGTATAAAATTGTGGAATCACTATACTGTACACCTGAAAGTAATATAACACTGTATTTTAACTAACTGGAATTAAGACAAAAACTTAAAAAAGTAGTGTTTGAGAAAATATTTTAAAATATTTATACAAAAACAAAAACAAAAACAAAAGAAATGGGCTTGAGAGAGAAATGCTGATTGCCACCTCATGGACAGAGATGGAATTGTTCAGATTCAGGTGACTTCCTTGAATGCTTAGAAATCTGAGAGCTCTCTTCATAAAAAAACAGAACAAAACAAAACAAAAAATAAATAAACAAAAAGACCAGTAGATAGACACATAATACACAGAAGGTTGATGGATAGATAGATAGATAGATAGATAGATATAAAAATGATTAAAAATGGGCAACAAATGGGGCACCTGGGGCTCAGTTGATCAAGCATTTAAGAGGTCAAGCCCTGCATCTGGCTCTGCACTGACTCAGGGAGGCTGTTTGGGATTCTCTCTCTCTCTCCAAATAAACAAATAAACATTTTTTTAATGTGCAACAAACATGAATAAATACTTTTCAAAAGAAAATGTCCACTTGGCAAGCAGGTATATGAAAAGATGCTCCAGGAGAATGGAAGCTAAAAGAAATCTGGAGGAGGAATACTTATATCAGACAAAGCATCCTTTAAAACACACACTGTTGCAAGAGACAAAGAAGAACACTAAATAATGATAAAGTGAATGGCTGAGCGAGAGGATATAATGATAAATACTGATGCACTCAAAAGGGAGCAGCCAAATATGGGAAGCAAGTGAAACAAGAGACTGACAGTAATACAATAATAGTAGGGCTTTTAATACTGCAGTATTAATGCATACATCAATGTATGTATCATCCAGACGGAAAATCAACAAAGAAACAGTGTTTTTCAACAGTGTCTTTCACTGCACCAGATGGACATAACAAACATATTGAAAACATTCCGTATAAAAAAAAAAATACAGAATAAATATTTTATGCAAGTGCACGTGAAACATTGTCCAGAACAGAGCAAATATCAGGGCACAAAACAAGTCTCAACATACTAAAAAAATTAAAATAATATCAAGCATCTTTTCCAACCACAACTGTATGAAACCAGTAATCAGTCACAAGAACAAAATTCAAAAGAACACAAATACCTAGAGGCTAAATAACATTCTGCTAAACAATGAATGGGTCAGCCAAAAAGCAAAGAGTAAATTTTAAAAATATATAGAGACAAATTAAAATAAAAACACAATGGTCTAGGAAGAGTTAAGATGGTGGGGGACCCTCCACCACCCCTCCATCTGTAGGGGGACCCTCAACTTTCTTCATCCCTCAAACACAGCTGTACTGAGATCAGATCACTTGGAATACCCCGGAAATCAATCTGTAGACTCAGAAAGATCTCCATAATTGGAAGGACACAGTTTGACAGGTGCGAGGTGTACGGGGGTATGGTGTACGGGGGTAGAGAAAAAGTGGCCATCGTGTAGAAAGGAGGGAACTCCTTATGTGGAGAGGCAAAGGGGAGAGAATGAAAAAGGGTTATAAAATGCAGCATTGAGTTAGCACAAGAGGAAAACCTCTCTGGACCAGTGTCCCAGTTCTTTTTTCAAGTGTCTAGACCTCAAACTCTTGGTTTTGTACAACTTTCTCAAGAGTGGAGCTGTGGCACATTCTCCTGGGGAGGAGGGACCTGGCCCCGGAGTGCATAGGTTGGTGTAGGGATCTCTAGGGAACACTGGGAGAGAACAGTCCCCTTCTTGGATGGAGTACTTCAGAAAGAGGGTATATTGCCTCCCCAAGGACAAAAATCTCTTCAGGTGCCAGCCAAAGGCCTTTCATCAGCAGGGGACGATGTGCACCCAAAGGGAACATAACTTTAGCTGTTTTTAGTGGCACTACACCATAGATTCTGCACACTGTGTGGGTTTGGGACTGTTTCTCAGGAACAGAGGACTTCACACAGCATGGAGCAGCTCTATTGCAGAAGAAAGGAGTGGATGTGTGTGGTGCTGGGTACTTTAAGACTTTGGGTTTTGAATCCCAACAGTATGCCAAAGAAAGAAAACACAGAAGAGCTGTGGCACAGAGCAAGCTGACTGTCCTTCCCATTCTGTGACAGCTGCCTGAACTGTGACAGGTGTGAGATCCCCAGTCCAGGGATGAGAGATGGGGGTGGCACCATTTTCTGCCCAACACTATCAGGGTGGAACTTCAGAGAGTAAGGCAGTCACCCTCAGTGGAGGCAGGACCTGCTTACACAAGCCCTTCTCCCCCTTGCCTGACAACTGCTTATTTGCTGGTGCAAGACTGACTCTGAGCCAAAGCAATCAGAATCTCCTCCAGAAGACTAACACAGCCAGTATTCTCAATGCACTAACTGCACTGACATTTCAGGGCTTCAAAATGAAACTTACAGTTATTTTCTCTTTGTTTCTTTCTCCTTCCCTTCTTCTTCCCTTGTTTCTTTCTACAATCAGGCTTGTAGTTTCTGTTGTTGTTTTTTTTTTTTTTTTCATTTCCCTTTCTCGTTTTTTGGTTCATACTTTTGTATTCTTTTCTTTTTTGTTGTTTTTTTCCCCTTCTATTTTTTCTTTTTTATGCCTTTCTTTTTCTCTGAAAACAAAATTATAGATTTGCTTTTCTGGAGGGTTTTTTTTTGTCCTTTCCTTTCTCTCTCTTTTCTTTTCTTTTCTTTTCTTTTCTTTTCTTTTCTTTTCTTCTTTTTCTTTTTGGATTGGGATTCCCCTCCTTTTTTTCCCCAGGGTTATATCAACAAACAAACAAAAGCACACCTAAAGGTCCAAAACTACACCACTGCAATCAAGTGGGAGATCTATATAAAACTGACTGGTAGGAAAAAACAGCCAAAATGCAACAGCAGAGTCCAAACAGCATACATAAGAAACACTTCCTGGAGTGTCAGGTTTAGGACAGCATATGACCCCTTTTTAACATAGTAGAACTCTCAGGTGCAGGAAGCATAATGAGTGTTCAAAACATACAAAAAAAAAAAATAGAAACTTAGTCAAAATGACAAATGGAAGGAATTCTCCCAAAGTAAAGTTCAAGAAGAAATTATAGCCAGGAACTTGCTCAAAATAGATATATAAACAATATACATGAATAAGAGCTTAGAACAACATTCATAAGACTACAAGCTGGGTTTGAAAAAAAGCATAGAAGATGCCAAAGAAACCCTTGGTGCAGACATCAAAGACCTAACAACTAGTCATGATGAAACTAGAAATGCTATAGCTGAGTTGCAAAACAAACTCGATACAGTGACATAGATGATTGAAGAAGCAGAGGAAAGAATAAGTGAAATAGAAGATAAAATTATGAAAAATACTGAAGCTGAAAAAAGAGGGAAAGGAAATTATTAGATTATGAGGCAAGACTTAGGGAACTGATTACATTAAACAAAACACTATCCATATCATAGGAGTCCCAGAAGAAGAGGGAAAGAAAGGGGCAGAAGGTTTACTTGAAGAAATTATAGTTGAGAACTTCCCCAATCTGGGGAAGGAAACAGGCAACCAAGTCCACGAGGCACAGAGAACTTCCCTGAAAATCAACAAAAACAGGTCAACACCAAGTCATATCAGAGTTAAACTTGCAAAATACAATGATAAAAAGAGAATTCTGAAAACAGCTAGGGACAAAATGTCCTTAACCTAAAACGGCAGGCAATAAGATTAGTAGCATACCTGTCTCCTGAAACTTGGCAAACCAAGAGAGAGTGGCAAGAAATATTCAATGTGCTCAGTGGGGAAAATATGGAGCCAAGAATCCTTTATCCAGCAAAGCTGGAATTCAGAATAGAAGGACAGAGTTTCCCAGATAAACAAAAGCTAAAGGAGTTCATACCACTAAACAGCCCCACAAGAAAATTTAAGGGGGAATCTCTGAGGAGAGAGAGAGAGAGAGAGAGAGAGAATACCAAAGCAATAAAGACTAGAAAGGATCAGAGAACATCACCAGGATTACCATACTACAAGCAATACAATGGCACTAAATTCATATTATTCAATAATCATTCTAGATGTAAATGGACAAATTGCTCCAATCAAAAGACATAGGGTATCAGAATAGATTAAAAAACAAGATCCATCTATATGCTGCCTACAAGAGACTTATTTTAGACCTAAATACACCTGGGTATTGAAAGTGAAGGGATGGAGAACCATCTATCATGATACTGGAGAACAAAAAATGCTGGAATAGCCACACTTATATCAAACAAACTAGATTTTTTTTAAAAAAAGACTGTAACAAGAGATGAAGAAGGGCATTATACAATAATTGTGGGTCTATTCATCAAGAAGATCTAATAACTGTAAATATTTATGCCCTCAACTTGGAGCGCCCAAATATATAAACCAATTAATTACAAACAAAAAGAAACTCATTGATAGAAATACCATGATGGTAAGAGACTTTGATACTCCACTTACAACAATGGTCAGATCATCTAAACAGAAAATCAACAAGGAAACAATGACTTTGAATTACACACTGGACCAGATGGACTTAACAGAACATTTAGAACATTTCATCCTAAAGCAACAGAATACACATTGTTCTCAAGTGCACATGAAATATTCTCCAGAATAAATCACATATTGGGTCAAAAATCAGCCATTAAGGTACATAAATATCAAGATATACCATGCATATTTTCAGATCACAACACGATTAAACGTGAAATCAACCACAAGAAAAAAATTGGAAAGCCTTTAAATACATGGAGTGTCATAGACTCTGGGTCTAGAGTTCTCCCTCGTCCAGCAAGAGGGTGGGATGCAGGATTAAATTTTGAGAGAGGCTTGTCTCTCTCTTGTCCAGGAGGAGACAAGAGCCTGGAGTAAGGGTCCTTTCTCCGTTTTTATTAAAATCAGAAGTCTTACAAGTATGATGGGCATGCACAAAGAGACAATGAAGTTGTGAACATTAACTCACGGGCATGGGGAAAAGAAGGTTTGGGTGGAAGGTTGTTTACAACAGACATGAGGCCCCACCTCCTTTTACCTAAACTGGCCTAGGGGACAACAAAGACAGAGCATGCTACCTCAGGGTCAACAAGGCACCTTTCTTTTCCTAATTAGCTATGCTCTGGGCAACTTGACCCTGCTTTGGTGATAGCTTTATTTACCTGTTTACCTACTTTGGTCTTTCTTTCCTGTGAAAGCAGCTTTCTTCTATAGTACTAAGCTGGGAGCACTTCCTCCCTGATTACTTAATCTTTTTTACCTCATCTTGGATGTTTTCATCCTGAGATTCCCTATTCCTATACCTTTGTCCTATTCTTGGGGCCTTTGTACCATTTACCTAATCTTACTTACCTAATCTTGTTTACCAAAACTTGGGTGTGTACATCCTATGGCTTTCTAATTCTTTATGCCTTGTTAATCCATCAGTGCAAGCTCAGGGAATTCCTAAGCGTATTCCCCACAACGGAGGTTAAAAAATATCTTACTAATGAATGCATATGTTAACCAGTAAATTAAAGAAGAAATTAAAAAATACATGGAAGCAAATGGAAACACACAGTCCAAACATTTGAGATGCAGCAAGGCAGTCCTAAGAGGCAATTAAATTGGAATTCAGGCCGATCTCAAAAAGCAAGAAAGGTCTCAAATACATAATCTCACACCTAAAGGAACTAGAAAGGTAGTAGCAAAGAGAGTTCAAAGAGAGCAGAAGAACAGAAATAAAAAAGATTAGAGCAGAAATAAACCATATAGAATCCAAAAATACAGTAGAAGACATTAATGAATCTCAGAAGAGATCAATGAATCTAAGAACTGGTTTTTTGAAAGAATAAACAAAACTGATAGACCCTTAGCCAAACTTCTCAAAAAGATAAGAGAGAAGACCTAAATAGATAAAATCATGAATGAAAGAGGAGAGACCACAACCAACACCACAGAAAGACAAACAATTGTAATAGAACACTGTGAAAAATTATATGTCAACAAACTGGAAAATCTGGAAGAAATGGACAAAGTCCTAGACACACACACTACAAAAACTCAAATGGGAAGAAACAGAAAATTTGAACAGGCCCATAACGAGCAAAGGAATTAAATCAGTTATCAAAAATCTCCCAATCTGCCAGGCCAGATGGGTTTCCAGGGGAATTATCCCAAACATTTACAGAACAGTTAATATCTATTCTCCTCAAACTGTTCCAAAAAATATATAAATGGAAGAAAAGCTTCCAAACTCATTCCATAAAGCCAGCATTACCTTGATTCCAAAACCCGACAAAGACCCCACTAAAAAGGAGATTTACAGGACAATATCACTGATGAACAAGGATACAAAAATTCTCAACAAGATACTAACAAATCGAATTCAATGGCATATAAAAAGAATTATTCACCATGATCAAGTGGGAATCATTCCTGGGCTCAGGGCTGGTTCACCATTTGCAAACCAATCAATGTGATACATCACATTAATAAAAGAAAAGATAAGAACCATATGATCCTGTCAATCGATGCAGACAAAACATTTGACAAAATTCAGCATCCTTTCTTAATCAAAACCCTCGAGAAAGTCAGGATAGAAGGAACATACTTAAACATCATCAAAGCCATTTATGAAAAGCCCACAGCTAGTATCATCCTCCATGGGGAAAAACTGAGAGCTTTCTCCCTGAGATCAGGAACACGACAGGGATGTTCACTCTCACAGCTGTTGTTTAACATAGTGTTGGAGGTTCCAGCATAAGCAATCAGACAACAAAATGAAATCAAAGGCATCAAAATTGGCAAAGATGAAGTTAAGCTTTCACTTTTTGCAGATGACATGATATTATACATGGAAAACCCGATAGACTCCACCAAAAGTCTGCTAGAACTGATACATGAATTCAGCAAAGTCGCAGGATACAAAATCAATGTACAGAAATCAGTTGCATTCTTATACACAAATAATGAAGCAAGAGAAAGACAAATAAAGAAACTGATCCCATTCACAATTGCACCAAGAAGCATAAAATACCTAGGAATAAATCTAATCAAAGATATAAAAGATCTGTAAGTTGAAAACTATAGAAAGCTTATGAAGGAAATTGAAGAAGATATAAAGAAATGGAAAAACATTCCATGCTCATGGATTGGAAGAATAAATATTGTCAAAATGTCAATACTACCCAAAGCTATCTACACATTCAATGCAATCCCAATCAAAATTGCACCAGCATTCTTCTTGAAACTAGAACAAGCAATCCTAAAATTCATATGGAACCACAAAAGGCTCCGAATAGCCAAAGTAATTTTGAAGAAGACCAAAGCAGGAGGCATCACAATCTCAGACCTTAGCCTCTACTAAAAGCTGTAATCATCAAGACAGCATGGTATTGGCACAAAAACAGACACATAGACCAACAGGATAGAATAGAAACCCCAGAACTAGACCCACAAAAAGATGGCCAACTAATCTTTGACAAAGCAGGAAAGAATATCCAATGGAAAAAAGACAGTCTCTTTAACAAATGGTGCTGAGAGAACTGGACAGCAACATGCAGAAGCATGAAACTAGACCACTTTCTTACACCATTCACAAAAACAAACTCAAAATGGATGAAGGACCTGAATGTGAGACAGGAAACCATCAAAACCCTAGAGGAGAAAGCAGGAAAAAAACCTCTGTGACCTCAGCTGCAGCAATTTTTTACTTGACACATCCCCAAAGGCAAGGGAATTAAAAGCAAGAATGAACTATTGGGACCTCATGAAGATAAAATGCTTCTGCACTGCAAAGGAAACAACCAACAAAACTAAAAGGCAACCAACGGAATGGGAAAAGATATTTGCAAATGACATATCGGACAAAGGGCTAGTATCCAAAATCTATAAAGAACTCACCAAACTCCACACCTGAAAAACAAATAATCCAGTGAAGAAATGGGCAGAAAACATGAATAGACCCTTCTGTAAAGAAGACAGCCAGATGGCCAACAGGCACATGAAAAGATGCTCAACGTCACTCCTCATCAGGAAATACAAATCAAAACCACACTCACATACCACCTCACGCCAGTTAGAGTGGCTAAAATGAACAAATCAGGAGGCTATAGACACTGGAGAGGATGTGGAGAAACGGGAACCCTCTTGCACTGTTGGTGGGAATGCAAACTGGTCAAGCTGCTCTGGAAAACAGTGTGGAGGTTCCTCAAAAAATTAAAAATAGACCTACCCTATGACCCAGCAATAGCACTGCTAGGAATTTACCCAACGGATACAGGAGTGCTGATGCATAGGGCACTTGTACCCCAATGTTTTAGCAGCACTTTCAACAATAGCCACATTATGGAAAGAGCCTCAATGTCCATCAAGCGACGAATGGATAAAGAAATTGTGGTTTATATACACAATGGAATACTACGTGGCCATGAGAAAGAATGAAATATGGCCTTTTGTAGCAATGTGGATGGAACTGGAGAGTGTTATGCTAAGTGAAATAAGTCATACAGAGAAAGACAGATTCCATGTGTTTTCACTTTTATGTGGATCCTGAGAAACTTAACAGAAGTCTGTGGGGGAGAGGACGAAAAAAAAAAAAAAGAGAGGTTAGAGACGGAGTGAGCCAAAGCCTAAGAGACTCTTAAAAACTGAGAACAAACTGAGGGTAGATGGGGGGTGGGAGGGAGGGGAGGGTGGGTGATGGGTATTGAGGATGGCACCTTTTGGGATGAGCCCCGGGTGTTGTATGGAAACCGATTTGACAATAAATTTCATATCAAAAAATAAATAAAATGCAAAAAAAGAACTGGTATATATATACAATGGAGTATTACTCAGCAATCCAAAAGAATGAAATCTTGCCATTTGCAACTATGTGGATGGAACTGGAGGGTATTATGCTAAGTGAAATTAGTCATTCAGAGAAGGACAAATATCATATGACTTCACTCATATGAGGACTTTAAGAGACAAAACAAATGAACATAAGGGAAGGGAAACAAAAATATAAAAACAGGGAAGGGGACAAAACAGAAGAGACTCATAAATATGGAGAACAAACAGAGGGTTACTGAAGGGGTTTTGGGAAAGGGGATGGGGTAAATGGGTAAGGGGCATTAAGGAATCTACTCCTGAAGTCATTGTTGCACTATATGTTAACTAATTTGGATGTAAATTTAAAATAATAAAGTTTAAAAACAAATAAATAAAAATAAAAATAAATGCTGATTGGAAGGGGCACGTGCACCCCAATGTTTATAGTAGCATTATCAACCATAGCCAATTTATGGAAAGAGCCCAAAAAGCCATCTGCTGATGAATGGATAAAAAAGATGTGGTATATATATATATATATATATATATATATATATATATACACATTATATACATATATAATGTATATATATATATATATATATACACAATGGAATGCTACTCAGTAAGGAAAAGAATGAAATCTTGCCATTTGAAACAACACGAATAGAACCAGAGAGTATTATGTTAAGTGAAATAAGTCAGTGTGAGAAAGATATCATATTATTTAACTCATATGTGGAATTTGAGAAACTCAACACATGAACATAGGGGAAGGGAAGGAAATATAAGATTAAAACACAGAGGGAGAAGGGGCACCTGGGTGTCTCAATTGGTTAAGCAACCAACTTTGGTTCAGGTCATGATCTTGCAGTTTGTGAGTTTGAGCCCTACATCGGGCTCTGTGCTGACAGCTCGGAGTCTGGAGCCTGCTTCAGATTCTGTGTTTCTCTCTCTCTCTGCCCCTCCCCGACTCCTGCTCTGTCTTTCCATCTCTCTCTCTCTCTCTCTGTGTCTCAAAAATAAATAAACATTCTTTTTAATTTTACAAAACAAAACAAAAAAGAAACAGAGAGGGAGGCAAACTATAAGTGACTCTTAAATACAGAGAACAAAGTGAGAGCTGCTAGAGGGGAAGTAGGTGGGGGATGGGCTAAAATGGGTGATGAGTATTAAGGAGGGCAATTGTTGGGATGAGCACTGGGTATTATATGGAAGTGATGAGTCACTGGGTTCTATTCCCAAAAACGAATACTACACTGTTTGTTAACTAACTTTAACTTAAAGAAGAAAGAAAGAAAGAGAGAGAGAGAGAGAGAGAGACAGAGAGAGAGAGAAAGAAAGAAAGAAAAGAAAAGAAAGAAAGGAAGAGAAGAGAAGAGAAAAGGAAAGGAAAGGAAAGAAAAGGAAAGAAAAGAAAACCCACAGCTAACATCATTCTTAATGGTGAACAACGGAGGAATTTAATTCTAAGATCAAGAAAAAGATAAGAAGGTCCACTCTCACTACTTTAATTCAATATGGTACTGGAAGTCCTAGACACAGCCATCAGACAACAAAATAAAATAAAAGGTATCCAAATTGGTAAGGAAGAAGTAAAACTTCCACTATTTGAAGATGACATGATACTACATATATAGAAAACCCAAAAGTCTCCACCAAAAAAACTACTAGAACTGATAAATGAATTAAATAAGATTGCAGGATACAAAAATCAATGCCCAGAAATCATTTGCATTTTTATACACTAATAATGACATACTAGAAAGTAAAATTAAGAAAAAAATCTCATTTATAAATGCACCAAAAAGAATAAAATATCTAAAAACCAACTTAAGGAGGTGAAAGACCCATACTCTGAGAACTATAAAACATGTGACTTCACTTATATGTGGAATTTAAGAAACACAACAGATGTACATAGGGGAAGGGAGAGAAAAATAACATAAAAACAGAGAGGGAAACAAACCATAAGAGACTCTTAAAGACAGAGAACTAACTGAGGATTTCTGGAGGGTAGGTGGGTGGGAAATGAACTAAATGGATGATGAGCATTAAGGAGGGTACTTGTAGGGATGAGCACTGGCTGTCATATGTAAGTGATGAATCACTGGGTTCTACTGAAATCAATACTATACTGTATGTTAACTAACTTGAATTTAAATAAGTTTAAAAATATATTGACAAAACAAATGGAAAATGCAAAGATATCCCATGCTCATGTTAAGAACCAATATTGTTAAAATGTCCATACCGCTTAAAGCCATCTAGAGATTCAGTGCAACTCCTATCAAATACCAACAGCATTTTTCACAGAACTAGAACGAATAATCCTAAAATTTGTGTGGAACCACAAAAGACCTTGAATAGAGAAACAAAACTTGGAAAGAAAAGTAAAGTTGGAGGCATCACAAATCCAGCCTTCATGTTATACTATAAAGCTGTAGTGATCAACACACTGGTACTGGCACAAAAATAGACACATAGATCAATGGAACAGAATAGAAAACCCAGAAATAAATCCATAATTATATGGTCAATTAATCTTTGACAAAGCAGGAAAGAATATCCAATTGGAAAAAGACAATCTCTTGAACATATGGTGCTGGGAAAACTAGACAGCTACATAGAAAAGAATAAAACTTGATCACTTTATTACACTATACAAAAATAAATGCAAAATGGAGATATCTTCCCACATGTGTTAGAAAAGCTAAAGTCACAAACACAAAAAAATTACACGTGTTGATGAGAATATGGAGAAAAAAGAACCGTTGTGCACTTTTGGTGGGAATGTAAATTGGTGAAGCCATTGTGGAAAACGGTATGGAATTTCTTCCAAAATTTAAAAATCAGATTACCATATGATCCAGAATTTCTACTATTGGATATTTACCCAAAGAAAATGAAAATACTAATACAAAAAGATACAACTTCCCTTATGTTTGTTGCAATATTATTTACCATAGCCAAGATATGGAAGCAACCCACATGTTCATACACAAAATAATGGATAAAGATGTATATATACATATATATCACATCAAGTCACTTGAACCTTATTAATAGTCCAATCTCTTCCATTCTTTGGTAAACCTTATAATTACTTTACATAGACCACCTTTCCCCCAAATACTCCAATTGCTTTTATTTCTGTGCATCAAAGGTGACCCACTTATCCAATGGCTCAGTAATATACAATGGAATATTACAATGAGCCATTGGATAGAATAAAATCTTGCCATTTGCAACAATATGGATAGGTCAAAATGGTATAGTACTAAGTTAAATAAGTCAGACAAATACTATATAAATTCACTAATATGTAGAATTTCAGAACAAAACAAACAATGGGGAAAGAGACAAAAGACAGACTCTTATACAGTGAACAAACTAGGGGATGTCAGAGAAAGACTGGTGGGGGGAATGAATGAAATAGATAAAAGGGACGAAGAATATACTCATATTGATGAGCACTGAAAAATATATAGAATTGTTGAATCATTATTTTGTACACCGGAAATTAGTATAACACTGTATTATAAACTTGAAATTTGCTTTGAAAGTAAAGCTCTAGAGTTGGGGGCCAACATGGCAAAGGAAGTAGGGGGAATCCATACTTCCAGCGTCTCTCAAAGAAGTGCTGAAGCCAAAGGACTTTGAACCCCAGAGCCTGGGAGGAAAAGAGACTGAATCTACTAGGAATAAAATGGGAAATCTGGAAAAAAGATAGGTGGGTAACTGCGAACTGGGGGAGATAAAAAAAAAAAAAAAAAAGGCCTCATGGGCACGGAGGGGAGGGGAGTGTCTCTCCTTCTGCGGAGAGACAAAGGAAAAATAAAGAGCAGCTAGGGAAGTGCAGGACCTTATGTGGACAGGAGAAAGACCTCGGACTGAGACAGAAAGGCATCCGATCTCTAACTGTGGGGTTTTCTTCAGACTGGGGCCAGTTCGCCCACCTGGGGAGGAAGGGAGTCAGGCCTGGGTGCGGTTGTAGGTCAGGGGCTCATTCCACAGCTGGAGAAAGTGGTTCCCTCCCTAGAGGGCTGTGCGATAGTACAGAACCTGCCTGCGTCCACCACCCCCAGGTGCAGTGGCTGGGCCAAGGGCGCAGTCTGCAGGAGGAAAAGGCCGCCGTTTCCTGGAGTGCTGTGGAAAAAGATAAAGTCTGCCTGCATCCGGACCCCAGGGCCCGTGATGGTGAGGGCTGCAGCTCAGTCTTCAGTAGGAGAATGCAGTCCTCCCTGAAGTGCTTTGGCCCAGACAAAGCCAGCCTGGACCACATATCGCCACACTGAGAGGTGTGCCAGAGCCCAAGGAGTGGGACTTTGAATCCTAGCCAAGCACAAGGTCAGGAAAGACGGCAGAGAGAGAAGGACTGCCCCTTATGCACCCACAGCACAGTGAGAATGACTCCAATTGAGTCAACCGGATCTGGCTCCGTGGAGAAGAGACTGTGGGATTACCATTTCCGGCCACCCCCCCCACCCCCCCCCCCCCCCGCCCCACCACAACCAAGGTGGGGCCTCATGGATCACTCCTGGGGGCCACAGTGGAGGTGGGTCCAGATCACACCAAACCACGCCCCTTTGCACTGGGTAACTGTAACTGCCTATCCACCTGAGCAGCACAGACCCTGCAGACAGCTCCTCCCGACAAACAATGCAGCATTGCCTGGATTGACTCTAGGTTAATTCTGGATATATAGACATATACTCCCCCAACCCATTTCTCCTCCTTATCTCTTCCCTCCCCTAAGCTGTTTACTCTGGTTATTGGTCTGTCTAAACAGACCTATTTAACCCAATGTCTTGAAACACGTTCTACACCTCCTGCTTTACACTCCTTTCTCACTCTCTGGAATAATCAAGTCATATAGTTTCTCTGTCTGGGTAACTTTATCTTCATTTCATTTTCCTCACCTCCTCCTTTATTTTCCTTTCTGTCTCTCTGGATTAAGCCTTTCAGTCTCTCTGCCTAATCAATGTTTATTTTTTCTCCCCTACCCCCCATGCCACTCCCGTAATTTTTCTCTTTGTATGTGCTCTTCCATTAGCACAGCCTCCACCCTCTTCTTTACTTGTAGTCAGTGTTTTGGGGTGTTTTTTTAGTCTTTAGGTTTTTGTTTTTGTTTGTTTGTTTCTTTTGTGTGTGTGTTTGCACATTTTTGCCTCCTGTTTGTCTATCTGTTTTCTTTACAAGGCTACTCCAAGGAACAAATAAATTAATATGAGTAGGGTAATAAAATAACCAAAGTCACAATGACAGAGAGCAAGTAACAATCTCTAAAAAACACCTCCTGAAGGGCCAGGCCCTGGACAGTGTATGACCTCCCTTTAATATAGCAGTGGTTGCAAGTGCAGAGCACACAACAAGGTTTTAAAACACATAAGGGACAGAAAACTAGCCGAAATGATGAAACAGAAGAATTCTCCTGAAAAGAAATTCCAGGAAGTAGCGACAGGTAACATATTGATCAAAACCGATTTAAGCAATATAATGGAACAAGAATTTAGAATAATAGTCATAAAATCAATCATGGGGTTTCAAAAAGCATAGAGGACAGCAGAGAATCTATTGCTACAGAGATCAAGGGACTAAAAAATAGTCACAATGAGTTAAAAAACGCTGTAAATGAGGTGCAAAATAAAATGGAAGTGGCCACAGTTGGGATTGAAGATGCAGAGGACAGAATAGGTGAATTAGAAGATAAAACTATGGAAAAAGAGGAAGCTGAGAAAAAGAGAGATAAAAAAAAAATCCAGGAGTATGAGGGGAGAATTAGAGAGCTAAGTGATAAAATCAAACAGAACAATATCCAAATCATAGGAATTAAGAAGAAGAAGAGAGAAATCACAACTGAGAACTTCCCCAATCTGGGGGAGAAAAAAGGCATTGAAATCCAAGAGGCACGAAGAACTCCCTTTGGACATAACTTGAATGAATCTTTTGCATGACATATCATACTGAAACTGGCAAAATATAAAGATACAGAGAGAATTATGAAACCAGCTAGAGATAAACAGGTCTTAACATACAAAGGTAGACACAAGAGGGTAGTAGCAGACCTATATATTGAAACTTGGCAGGCCAGAAAGGAAATCTGCAGTGTGATGAACAGGAAAAATATGCAGCCAAGAATCTTTTACCCAGCAAGTCTGTCATTCAGAATAGAAGGAGAGATAAAGGTCTTCCCAAACAAACAAAAACTGAAGGAATTCATCACTACTAAACCAGCCCTACAAGAGATCCTAAGGGGATCCTTGGGAGATCCTAAGGGGATCCTAAGGGGATCCAAGGGGTACTCTGTGAGTGAAATGTTTCAAGGACCCCAAAGTACCAGAGACACCATTTCAAGCATGAAACCTACAAATATCACAATGACTCTAAACCCATATCTTTCTATAATAACACTGAATGTAAGTGGAATAAATGCTCCAACCAAAAGACATAGGGTATCAGAATGAATAAAAAAACAAGATCCATCTATTTGCTGTCTACAAGAGACTCATTTTACACCTGAGGACACCTTCAGATTGAAAGTGAGGGGATGGAGAACTGTCTATCATGCTACTGGAAGTCAAAAGAAAGCTGGAGTAGCCATACTTATATCAGAGAAACTAGACTTTAATTAAAGGCTGTAACAAGAGATGAAGAAGGGCATTATATAATAATTACAGGGTTTATCCATCAGGAAGAACTAACAATTATAAATGTCTATGTGCCAAATTTGAGAACACCCAAATATGTAAAACAATTAATCACAAACAAAAGCAAACTTATTGATAAGAATGTGGTAATGGCAGGGGACTTTAATACTCCACTTACAACAATGGATAGAACTTCCAGACAGAGAATAAATAAACAAGGGCCCTGAATGATATATTGGATCAGATGTACTTGAAGATATATTTAGAACTCTGCATCCCAAAACAACAGAATATACTTTCTTCTCGAGTGCACATGGAACATTCTCCATGATAGATCACATACTGGGTCAGGGTCACAAAACATCCCTTAATAAGTATAAAGGGAATGAGATCATACTATGTACACTTTCAGACCACAATGCTATGAAATTTGAAATCAACCACAGGAAAAAGTCTGGAAAACCTCCAAAAGCATGGAGATTAAAGAACATCCTACTAAAGAATGAATACGTCAACCAGGCAATTAGAGAAGAAATTAAAAATATATGGAAACAAATAAAAATGAAAATACAACAATCCAAACGCTTTGGGATGCAGCAAAGGCAGTCCTGAGAAGAACATACATTACAATCCAGGCCTATCTCAAGAAACAAGAAAAATCCCAAATACAAAATCTAACAGCACACCTAAAGGAAATAGAAGCAGAACAACAAAGACACCCCAAACCCAGCAGAAGAAGAGAAATAATAAAGATCAGAGAAAATAAACAATATAGAATCTAAAAAAAAAAACAAAAAACAAAAAACAACTGTGGAGCAGATCAATGAAACCAAGAGTTGGTTTTTGGAAAAAATAAATAAAATTCATAAACCTCTAGCCAGGCTTCTCAAAAAGAAAAGAGAAGGGACCCAAATAGATAAAATCATGAATGAAAATGGAAAGATTACAACCACTCCCTCAGAAATACAAGCAATTATCAGGGAATATTATGAAAAATTATACGCCAACAAATTGGACAACCTAGAAGAAACGGGCAAATTCCTAAGCACCCACACACTTCCAAAAAACTCAAACAGAAAGAAATAGAAGATTTGAACAGACTCATAACCAATGAAGAAATTGAATCAGTTATAAAAAATTTCCAAACAAAGAAGAGTCCAGGACCAGATGGCTTCCCTGGGGAATTCCACCAGAATTTAAAGCAGAGATAATACCTATCCTTCTCAAGTTATTCCAAAAAATAGAAAGGGAAGGAAAACTTCCATACTCATTCTATGAAGCCAGCATTACTTTGCTTCCTAAACCAGACAGAGACCAGCAAAAAAAAAAAAAAAAAAAAAGAACTACAGGCCAATATCCCTGATGAATATGGATGCAAAAATTCTCAACAAGATACTAGCAAATGGAGTTCAACAGCCTATAAAAAGAATTATTCACCATGATCAAGTGGGAATCATTCCTGGGCTGCAGGGCTGGTTCAACATTCACAAATTAATCAATGTGATACATCACATTAATAAAAGAAAAGAAAAGAACCATATGATCCCATCAATCGATGCAGAAAAAGCATTTGACAAAATTCAGCATCATTTCTTAATAAAAACCCTCGAGAAAGTTGGGATAAAAGGAAAATATTTAACATCATAAAAGGCATTTATGAAAAGCCCACAGCTAGTATCATCCTCCATGGGGAAAAACTGAGAGGTTTCCCCCTGAGATCAGGAACATGACAGGGATGTTCACTCTCACCGCTGTTGTTTAACATATGTTGGAAGTTCTAGCATAAGTAGTCAGACAACAAAATGAAATCAAAGGCGTTGAAATCAGCAAAGATGAAGTCAAGTTTTCACTTTTTGCAGATGACATGATAGTATACATGTAAAACTCAATAGACTCCACCAAAAGTCTGCTAGAACTGACACATGGTTTCACCAAAGTCACAGGAAACAAAATTAATGTACAGAAATCAGTTGCATTCTTATATACTAATAATGAAGCAACAGAAAGACAAATAAAGAAACTGATCCCATTCACAATTGCACCAAGAAGCATAAAATACCTAGGAATAAGCTTAACCAAAGATGTAAAAGATCTGTGTGCTGAAAGCTATAGAAAGCTTATGAAGGAAATTAAAGAAGATACAAAGAAATGGAAAAACATCCCGTGCTCATGGATTGGAAGAATAAATATTGTCAAAATGTCAATACTACCCAAAGCTATCTACACATTCAATGCAATCCCAATCAAAATTGCACCAGCATTCTTCTCAAAGCCAGAACAAGCAATCCTAAAATTTGTATGGAACCACAAAAAGCCCCGAATAGCCAAAGTAATATTGAAGAAGAAGACCAAAGTGGGAGGCATCACAATCCCAGACTTAGCCTCTACTACAAAGCTGTAATCATCAAGACAGCATGGTATTGGCACAAAAACAGACACATAGACCAATGGAATAGATTAGAAACCCCAGAACTAGTCCCACAAAAGGATGGCCAACTAATCTTTGACAACGCAGGAAAGAGTATCCAATGGAAAAAAGACATTCTCTTTAACAAATGGTGCTGAGAGAACTGGACAGCAACATGCAGAAGAATGAAACTAGACCATTTTCTTACACCATTGACAAAAATAAACTCAAAATGGGTGAAGGACATGAATGTGAGACAGGAAACCATCAAAACCCTAGAGGAGAAAGCAGGAAAAAAACCTCTGTGACCTCAGCTGCAGCAATTTCTTACTTGACACATCCCCAAAGGCAAGGGAATTAAAAGCAAAAATGAACTATTGGGACCTCATGAAGATAAAAAGCTTCTGCACTGCTAACGAAACAATTGACAAAACTAAAAAGCAACCAACGGAGTGGGAAAAGATATTTGCAAATGACATATTGGACAAAGGGCTAGTATCCAAAATTTGTAAAGAACTCACTGAACTCCACACCTGAAAAACAAATAATCCAGTGAAGAAATGGGCAGAAAACATGAATAGACCCTTCTGTAAAGAAGACAACCAGATGGCCAACAGGCACATGAAAAGATTCTCAACGTCACTCCTCATCAGGGAAATACAAATCAAAACCACACTGAGATACCACCTCATGGCAGTCAGAGTGGCTAAAATGAACAAATTAGGAGGCTATAGACACTGGAGAGGATGTGGAGAAATGGGAACCCTCTTGCACTGTTGGTGGGAATGCAAACTGGTCAAGCTGCTCTGGAAAACAGTGTTGAGGTTCCTCAAAAAATTAAAAACAGATCTACCCTATGACCCAGCAATAGCACTGCTAGGAATTTACCCAAGGGGTACAGGAGTGCTGATGCATAGAGCACTTGTACCCCAATGTTTATAGCAGCACTTTCAACAATAGCCAAGTTATGGAAAGAGCCTCAATGTCCATCAAGTGACGAATGGATAAAGAAATTGTGGTTTATATACACAATGGAATACTACGTGGCCATGAGAAAAAATGAAATATGGCCTTTTGTAGCAACGTGGATGGAACTGGAGAGAGTTATGCTAAGTGAAATAAGTCAGGCAGAGAAAGACAGATACCACATGTTTTCACTCATACATGGATCCCGAGAAACTCAACAGAAGACCAGCGGGGAGGGGAAGGGGGAAAACAAAATAAGTTACAGAGAGAGAGGGAGACAAACCATAAGGGAATCTTAAATACTGAGAAAAAACCAAGGGTTGATGTGGGGATGAGGGAGGGGATAGTGGGTGATGGGCATTGAGAGATGGCACCTGTTGGGATGCACACTGGGTGTTGTAGAGAAAACAATTTGACAATAAATTTCATATTTAAAAAATAATAAAAATAAATTAAAATTTTTAAATAAAATTCAAATTTAAAAATAAAATAAAATATCAAAAAAAGAAACCAATTTGACAATAATTTTCATATTAAAAAAGAAAGTAAATTTCTAATGTTCTCACCATATCACCAACAAGAAAATAATAATTATTTAAAGTAAAATATGTGTTAATATGCTTTACTGTGGTAAATATTTTGCAATTTATACAGGCACCAAATAATCATCTTGTACACTTTAAACTTAGGCAACATTGGGGTGGGGCTCAGTCGGTTAAACATCCAAATTCAGCTTAGGACATGATCTCACAGTTCATGGGTTGGAACCCCATGTTGGACTCTATGCTGACAGCTCAGAGCCTGGAGTCTGCTTCGAATTCTGTGTCTCCCTCTCTCTCTCCTCCTCCCCTGCTCTCTCTCTCTCTCTGTCTCTGTCTCTGTCTCTGTCTCTGTCTCTCTCTCCTCTCTCTCTCAAAAATAAATAAATGTTAGGGGCACCTGGGTGGCTCAGTTGGTTAAGTGCTGACTTTGGCTCAGGTCATGATCTCTCAGCCCGTGAGTTCAAGCCCTGCATCAGGCTCTGTGCTGACAGCTCAGAGCCTGGAGCCCCCTTCAGATTCTGTCTTTCTCTCTCTGTCCCTTCCCCGCTCACACTCTGTCTCTCAAAAAATAAATAATAAAATCATTTTTAAAAAATAAATAAATGTTAAACAAAAATAAAAAATAAACTTCGGCAATATTAATCCATTATATCTCAATAAAACTAGAGTAAAGCTCATTGAATACACTTGCACACAAATGTAAACATATACATTATCAAATAAAAAAATAAGGAGTAGAAAAAAGGGTCTTCTGCAAAAACCAAGGAGCCACATGTGGTAATATCTATAAGAAAAATAACTTCCTTTTAGATAACTATACATTAGAAATCATCATCACTGACATTTACTGAACATTTTTATATGCTTAGAAATAAAAATCCAAAGAAAATGAGTTGTCTATTTTCTTATTTGATTTTGATTTTTAGGAAAGTTTTCTCTCTAGGATTTTCTATTTGAATATTTCATCTAGGGGTGCCTGAGTGTCTCAGTCAGTTGAGCATCTGACTTAGGCTCAGGTCATGATCTTGCAGTTCAGGAGTTTGAGCCCTGCATTGGGCTCTATGCTGACAGCTCAGAGCCTGGAACCTCCTTTGGATTCTGTGTCTCCTCTCTCTTTGCTCCTCCCCTTTTCACACTTTGTTTCTCTCTCAAAAATAAATAAGCATTAAAAAAAAAGAAAGAAAGAAAATCCCATCTAGTTGAGATCTAAGAGAAAAAGACCTCAAAATTACTTAACCATAATGAATCATCTCTGAGAGTACATCTTCATCTGCCCTATCATAAAAATATATTTTGAGGATTAAATTACATAATCTCTTTGAGAGTGCTAAATTGTACCACTGATGTTTATATGGTACTAACATGTGTTTAGTTGATAAATAAGTTTAGGGAATTTTAAATTTTTAAATACAAAACCACTAAGATGTAATGCAATTCTATCTCCCTAAATATATTAAAGTCTTTATTTTTGTCACTTAGAGAGGATGCTCTCTGAGAGGAGCATCTGTTAGCTTTCTTAGTACTAACTTCTTCCAACAAAGTTTATGTTTCCCTCAAAAAAACCAAACAAATGTAAACATATGTAGCAGCTTTGAGGTCATTGTTTATTTTATTCCACCAAAATACAAGCTTTTATGATGTATTTTCCCCTCCACTCAAACCTTGAGCTCTTCCTCAAATTTTTTTTTTCTGAAGATCCTTCTAATTATCTTGAATAGCTTTTATTCATTATTTATTTATAATTGCTGTGCATTTCCCCATGATATGGATGTACCACAATTTATTCAACCATTATCAGACTGGTTGTTGCCAATCTTTGAGTAAATAATACCACAAAAATTACGCATGTACAAATGTTAATTATTAATACTTTTTTATTTCATTTATTTCAGAAAATTCTCCAAAGGGTAATTTCTGAGTAAAAATGTGAAGAAATATATATTTTAATAAGTTGTATTCCAAAAAAATGCATAGCAGTATATATTTATACCAGCACAGCACAAAGATGCCTTTTTCCATACATTATATCCATCAATAGATTTTAGAGTGCTTTCTGGTTTTTGATGAGGTGAGCAGTGTTAAGTAATATATACTACAATTAATTTGTATTCCCCATGGGCCATGGCTTGTTATTGTTAATTATGAATTTTGCAATAGATTTCACTTATAAACTTTTGTTATGATTCATATGGGCTAGTATCAGAATCATATCTTTAATCACAGAACACTAAAGAAAACTTGGTCTACATCAAGAGAATCTTGACTTGGGCCTTATTGGGACTCGTAATTCTAACAGAAGTTTATCTCTTTTGTCATGTGAAAGTTGGGATTGCCCAAGATTGCATGGTCACAATGTCAGAGACAAGCCTTTCATGGGTCCCTTCACAGCCCATCATCTCAGTAGCAGCTGATTAGCTTTCCTGCTCATCTCTATGTTCTATCCAGTAGAAGCATCATCCACTCTAGTCATATGCAACAATCTGTGTTTGCATGTTTCCACATGCAGTCATGGGTCTCATCTTGAGAAGTCCAATGCAACTCCCCACTAATATTCATATAACCAACTGTAAAACTTTATTCATCTCTATGGGCCACTTGAACCTTATTGTTGGTCCAATCTGTTCCATTTTTTGGTAAACCTTACAATTACTTTACATAGACCTACATTCCCCAAAATACTTCAATTGCTTTCATTTCTGTGCATCAAAGGTGACCCACTTACCCAATTATTATACATGAATTACAGTGTCTCATCAGAGCTTAAAAGTATTCCACAAGGAAAAAGACAATTCTGAATATTTACTGATTCCAGAGAGTTTGTTGAATATATAACATGGACAAAGGTTACCTTCTCTAGATAGGTGACAAATAAGTAAAGCTTTTTAAGACATTTATCTTCACTCTCTAACTTGAGTTCAACTGCCCTTACTGGATGAATGATCTGAAGCTAGAGCTAAGGAGAGCTTTCAAAGACTTTAAACCAAAATAAAACTCTTGGGGGGCCTGGGTGGTTCAATTGGTTAAGCGTCTGACTTCTGCTTAGGTCATGATCTCAGGGTTTGTGGGTTTGAGCGCTGTGTCTGGCTCTGTGCTGACAGCTTAGAGCCTGGAGCCTGCTTCAGATTTCGTGTCTCCCTCTCTCTCTCTGCCCCTCCCCCACTTATTCTCTCTCTCTCTCTCAAACAAATAAATATTAAAAAATAAAAATAAAAAAAGAGAAAACCCACTACACTTGCTAATGGTAGGCATTATTTTTACTCAAAGCTAGGTACATCCATTTCTGAAGGGAGAATCTTTTTGAACTATACATAAACTGAGTCTTGCTAATCTGAGAATGACTGGGAAAATTTATACACAAGGCAAGCAGGGAGAATAGAGCCAACATGTCAAGTTTGCCAGAGAATTCAAGAGAATTATTGTTTTTCTTAATAAGATCAATTCCTTTTTACATATCAGTCACACTTATTTTTCCTAAGAAGTTTGTACTTCTAACAACAGGAATTAAGAAGACCTGCATCACCACCAACAACAGAGGTAAGACTCAAGAACACTGAGAAATGTCTAAATATTGCAGGTACAAAAAGGGAAGATTGGAACTTTGTTTATGCTTATAAACTGGTATGAAGAACAGCAGTTAAGTTAATCAATTTTGGAAACAAATGATCATAAACTGAGAGAAACTTTCTAACAAAGTATTTATGATTGAATTAATATTGTCAGTGATCGATGAGGTAATTTGCTAACAGGGCTACGGCAAAGTTCTTCATGCCAAAAAATGTGACTGTGGATGATTCTAGAGTCTTTACCCTTAACTCTAGATA
This sequence comes from Panthera pardus, assembly GCF_024362965.1. Classification (NCBI taxonomy): domain Eukaryota; kingdom Metazoa; phylum Chordata; class Mammalia; order Carnivora; family Felidae; genus Panthera; species Panthera pardus. Next base: position 2,718,131 of record NW_026526654.1, read on the forward strand.
GCTATTTTCCACCTTGATATTTATGTGTTCTGTTTAGAGACTGGATGCTTCCTCAGGACTTTCTGAAAAGCCCTCACCACATCTTTGTTTCTCAAGCTGTAGATGAGTGGATTTAGCATGGGTGTGAGGACAGTGCAAAATACAGATACAGCCTGTTCTTGCTCAGGAGTGTGGGAGAAACCCGGTGTCATGTACATATAAACACATGGTCCTAGATAAAAACTTACCACTGTAAGATGAGATGAGCACGTGGCCAAGGCTTTGTTCCTGCCATGGGAAGATTTTATATGAAGAACAACAAGGAAGATGAAAGTGTAGGAAGCCATGATAAGTCCAAAAGGGACAATGATAAAAGCAATGCCCATCACTAAGACCACCAGCTCATAGGTGGAAGTGTCTTTGCATGAGATCTTCATGATTGCTGGCATCTCACAGAAGAAATGGTGGATTTCTCTGGAACCACAGATAGGTAGATTCATGGTATAGAATGTGTGGGCTGTGGAAGCTAATATGCCCCCAATCCAAGACACTATGGTCATTTGCAGACAGACCCTGTGGTTCATAATGACTACGTATCTCAAAGGGTTACAGACAGCTACATATCGGTCATAAGCCATAAGGGTCAAGAGGATGCATTCAGCACCCCCAAGAGTAAAGAAGAAAAATATCTGGATTCCACAGGCAAGACGTGTGATGTCTTTTCTTCCAGAGAAAAAGTTTATCATCATCTTTGGAACAGTGCTGCTGATGAGGGCCAGATCTATGAAAGACAGCTGGCTGAGTAGAAAGTACATTGGAGTGTGGAGCCTCATGTCTATCCATATGAGAAAGAACAGAATGATATTCCCAGTGACTGCAGCAAGGTAGATCAGGATGATAATGTAGATAAGGATGCTGACATACTTCATATTGGGGAAGAGTCCTGAGAGAATAAAATCTGTTGTTAATGTCTCATTTTCTCCCTCCATGGCTATGACTGTTCTAGTTGAACCAAAAGAAGACAAGGAAAACAAAAGCAAATGAAATGTTATAGGACCTCACAAAATATTTTTTATTGTTGATAAGTTATTGATATAATAATGCAAGATAAAATAAAACTCTACAAATTTCAGTGGGTTATGACAACAAATGTGTTTTCTTGTCCCCATATCTGTGGGTCAGTTTTGCTTTAGGCTGAAGGTCAGGTACAAATATACTTCACCACATGTCTCTCAGTCTGTGGCTTGCTCTTATCAAGGAAAATAGCAAAAGCTAAACAGGGGCAAGTAGAATCACATGATCTCCACTGAGGCCTGAGCTCAAGATTGACTCTACCATTTCCAACCACATTCCACCAACTAAAGCAAGTCACACACAAAGATCCCAACATCAATAGTGTGGAGAAGTAAGCTCCACATACAGTGAATCATGAAAGCATGAGGAGTGAAGAAGGGGTTGGAAGCAATTAATATAAGCTATATGTTTCTCAAAACTCATAGACCACCATCCTCAGTTTCATGGTCTTGGTGCTGGGTTTTCAGATATCCCTTTATTTAATTCTTTTTTTTAACTGACTAGTCTCCACATCCAACATGGAGCTTGAAATTATGACTCAAAGATCTAGAGTTTCATGCTCTACCAACTGAGCCACATATGTGCCCCCCATGATTCAATTCTTAATCTTCTGTTTAACGTGTTCGGTTAAGCCCTAATAATGAAGATCTATGGATATCCTATGATCACAAACTAATTTCACTATGGTGAACAATTCAATGTCATAGGTAGCCATTTAATATATGCATAGTTAGGTATGCAACAGGTACACGCATGAACACTTAGCAGTCCTTTGCCTGTAGATCTGGTTATATAAATCCATAGAAGAAATCATAGATGGGTATGAAGTAGAATGCCATGAAATAAATCTGTTATTATCCATGTATTTGAATGGAATTGGGATGTCATTTCCTAAAACATCACACATCAATTAAGAGATGAATGGATATAGTCAGTGGTGTGTTCTCCTTTAGATTTATTCATAGGAGCTTAATATGAAGCACATCAGGATCAACTCAGAAAAAATTATTAAATCAGGTTCTAGGAGCTGTAAACAAGTAATTACTTTATGCCTATACTCAAGAGGGAAGATAACCCTCTCTACAAGTTTACAGAAGTGAGAATGGAGAAGTTTCTACTCTAAGAAGTTGGAACAAGTTAGAAGAAACTAAGCATGCTATGTAAATTTTTATGAGCATGTCACTAATTACTCAGATAGCATCTAGGCATGAATAAAACATAAACTTAGGAGCACCCGGGTGGCTCAGTCAGTTAAATATCCAACTTTGGGTCAGGTTTTGATCTCATTGTTCATGAGTTCAAGCCCTGCATCAGGCTCTGTGCTGACAGCTCAGAGCCATGAGCCTGCTTCAAAATCCGTGTCTCCATCTCTCTCTCTGCTCCTTTTTTAAAAAAATTTTTTAGTGTTTATTTATTTTTGAGACAGAGAGAGACAGAGCATGAACGGGGGAGGGGCAGAGAGAGAGGGAGACACAGAATCTGAAGCAGGCTCCAGGCTGAGCTGTCAGCACAGAGCCCGACGTGGGGCTTGAACTCACGGACCGTGAGATCATGACCTGAGCCGAAGTCGGACACTCAACTGACTGAGCCACCCAGGTGCCCCTCTCTGCTCCTTCTTTGCTCACACTCTCAAAAATAAATAGACATTAAAAAAATTAAATAAAACATAGATTTACAAGAAAATTGTAGAACAGAAAAGTGCAGTTGAGGTAGGGTAAAGGAAAAATTTCAAAAGGAAAATTCTGATTGAGACATGAAAAGTCTATTAAGAGTTTTTACTCTCCTAACCAACACTACTGAGTGGTGTATCCTGGTGACACCAGTGGTGGTTTATAAATTCCTATTAAAAACATGAAGATGCACTGAGGATTTACTGTTAATGCTGCTTCATTGATGTTTACTAGGTTTGTTTACTTCTGGGACCCAGAAATTATGTCTTCGCATCAGCTGACTACTGAATTTTCAGGTTGAGTGTATGCAAACCTCTTAGAGACAAGAATATGGAAATTGAAAAAAGAATCAGATCTAAGAGGTAATTTACTAAAAATTTTGTTTATATTATTATTTTTTTAATTTGAGAGAGAGAGAGAGAGAAAGCATGTGTGGGGGAGGGACAGAAAGAAAGAGAGAATCTCAAGCAGGCTCCACTCCTAGTGCAGAGCCCCACCTAGGGCTTGATCCCATGACTGTGAGATAATGACCTGAGCTGAAATCAAGAGTCTGTCGCTTAACTGACTGAGCCACCCAGGTGCCCCAGTAAAAATATTCTTAATGTTTGTCTCATATTCTTAAAGTTGCACACAGTTAATTGAACTAAATATTCTCCCCTGGCTTCTCAAGTTGCTGTGAAGGATTCTATTAACTGAAATACTACCCTGAAGAAGGGCAAAACAGCAGATATAATTATTGGAAACCAGATCAGCCTTTTTTTAATTTCCATTTTACCTGTGTTCATGTACCTACACCCATGGATTTTCCTCATCACATCATATTTCCCCAAGTAGCAATGCTCCTCGTTACTTTCTGAGGGAAGCGTGGTGTTGGGACACTTGAATATTTTGGTTTCCACTTGCAGGCAGGATTTCTGAGGTTATATAGATAATTACAAGTATGCATGACAGCAGCAAGTGCCCCAGAGGATCCTTGAGGTAAACAGGAAACCACAGAGGAGGTAATTCCCTAGGCCTCGAGTAACTGATTTGTTTACCTACATGCATTGGGATTTTGCTCAAAACAAGACTATGGGAGAAAATTATCCTATTTATCCAAGACTTTATTCTACTGGGTTGCTTGAATAGAACCCATATTTTGGCCTCTCCTGGGGTCTCATTTATTTGGGATTGATTTTCTGACTCATCAACAAGAATCACATACTTGTGAACCTTTAATAAATTTACATGAAGATAGTAAATTTTACTTTATCTGGTAGCAGCCATATAGAGAAGGGCTATTTATCTTTGAGAGATTCATAAGCATTATCTGTCAGGACAAACAGATACCATCATAAAACCTGGCCATCTTGGTTTTCAGACAATTTATTCTATAATAATTTCACAAGATATATATATATATATATATATATATATATATATATATATATATATATAATTAGTGAAAAAGCTTTGTAAAAATGCACAATCACAAGTCACAATCAAGTGACTAGTGAAATCCACATGTGGGTCTCTCTTCCCACCTCCCTCCTTGCAGGTGATTATTGATTGATAACAAAGTGTGTATCTATCCAACCTTTTTCTATTCAGTATACATAGACATAAGATTCCTTAATACTTCATTTGTAACTTTTAAAAATAAATATTTGTTTTGGAATGATTTTAGATGTAAAGAAAGGGTGTGAGAAAAATAGAAAGGATTGAAGTATACCAGATTTATTTAATGTTAACCATGGTGTGTTTCTTAAAACTACAAAAATTAACATTGGTATATTACTATTATCTGAACTCTGGACTTCATTTGGATTTTACCAACTTTTACACTATTGTCATTATTTTCCTCTTCCAGGTTTCAATCCAGGATACTATGTTTCATTTAGTTATCATGTTTCCTTATTCTCCTCTGATCCATTTCTTAAAAACTTTAATTCACGTATTTAATTTCAAGATAGTTAACATAAAGTGTAGTCTTGGCTTCAGGAGAACAACCCAGTGACTCACCTTTTACATATGACACCCAGTGCTCATACCAAAAAGTGTCCTCCTTAATGGCCATCACCCGTTTAACCCACCTCCCTCCAACAACCCTCAGGTTGTTCTCTGTATTTCAGTCTCTTATGGTTTGCCTCCCTTTCTGTTTTTATCTTATTTTTGTTTCTCTTCCCCTATGTTCTGTTTTGTTTCTTAAATTTCACATATAAGTGAAGTCATATGATATCTGTCTTTCTCTGACTGACTTATTTTGCTTAGCATAACACACTCTAGTTCCATCCACATTGTTGCAAATAACAAGATTTCATTCTTTTTGATCACCGAGTAGTATTCCACTGTATATGTATATCACAACTTTTTTATCCATTATTCATCAGTAGATGCACATTTAGGCTTTTTCTATAATTTGGCCATTGTTGATAGTGCTGCTATAAACGTTGGGGTAAATGTGCCTCTTAGAATCAGCATTTTTGTTTACTTTGGATGAGTACCTAGTAGTGCAATTGCTGAATTATTAGGTAATTCTATTTTTAATTTTTTAAGGAATCTCCATATACTATTTTCCAGAGTGTCTGCATCAGTTTGCATTCCCACCAACAATGAAAAAGGGTTACCCTTTTTCTTCATCCTCACCAACATCTGTTTTTTCCTGATTTGTTAATTTTAGCCATTCTGACAGGTGTGAGGTGGTATCTCATCATGGCTTTGGTTATTATCTCTCTGATAATTAGCTATGTTGAGCATCTTTTGATGTATCTGTTAGCCATTTGTATGTCTTCTTTGGAAAAGTATCTATTCATGTCTTCTGCCCATTTCTTCACTGGATTATTTGTTTTGGGGGGGTTGAGTCTGATAATTTTTTATATATTTTGGATACTAACCCTTTATCTGATATGTCATTTGCAAATATTTTCTCCCATTTGGTTGCCTTTTAGTTTTGCTGGTTGTTCCCTTTACTGTGCTTTTTATCTTAATGAGGTCCCTATACACCAATAATGAAGCAGGAGATATCAAGGAATCAATTCCATTTACAATTGTGCCCCACACTATAAGATACCTAGGCATAAACCAAACCAAAAAGTTAAAAAATCTATATGATGGAAAGTATAGAAAGATTATGAAAGGAATTGAAGACACAAAGAAATGGAAAAACATTTCATACTCATGGATTCAAAGAACAAATATTGTTAAAATATCTATACTACCCAAAGCAATCTACACATTCAATGCAACTTCTATTAAAATAACACCATCATTCTTCACAGAGATAGAACAAACAATTCTTAAATTTGTATGAAACCACCAAAGACCCTGAATAGCCAAAGTAATGTTGAAAAAGAAAACCAAAGCTGGAGGCATCACAATTCCAGACTTTAATATGTATTACAAAGCTGTAAGCATCAAGACAGGATGGTATTGGTACAAAAACAGACCCATAGATCAATGGAACTGAATAGAGAACCCAGAAAATGGACCCACAAATATATGGCCAACTAATCCTCATCAAAGCAGGAAAGAATTTCCAGTGGAAAGAATACAGTCTCTTCAGCAAATGGTGCTGGGAGAACCGGTCAGCAACACGCAGAAGAATAAAACTGGACCACTTTCTTACACTATACACAAAAATAAATTCAAAATGGATGAAAGACCTAAACGTGAGATAGGAAACCATCAAAATCCTGCAGGAGAAAACAGTCAGCAACCTCTTTGACCGAGGCCTCAACATCTTCTTACTAGACATGTCTCCAGAGGCAAGGAAATAAAAACAAAAATGAATTATTTTCACTTTATTATGATCCATTTTTTTTAGTTTATTTATTTATTTTGAGAGAGAGAGAGAGAGAGCCTATGTGTGCATGAGTGGGGAAAGAGCAGAGAAAATCCCAAACAAGCTCCATGCTGTCATCCCAGAGCCTAAGGCAGGGCTTAAACCCAAGAACCACAAGATCATGACCTTAGCTGAAATCAAGAGTTGGACACTTAACCAACAGAGCCACCCAGGCATCCCTCCTCTGATCCATTTTTTAATGATCTTGACACTTAAAAAAGTATTGGTCAGATATTTAGGGATGATTATCATGTAGATGATATTATGTCATATTGGGCCATACATAGCATGAACACGAGTCATTGGTGGTGTTATTAACCTTCATCACCTGGTTAAGGTACTGTTAGCCAGGATTTCTCCATTTTAAAGTTACTATTTCTCTTTCCATACCCTTTATAAATTAAAGTTTATTTATTTTGAGAGAGAAACAGAGAGACCTTGAGTGGATAGGGACAGAGAGGGAGAATGAATCCCAAGCAGGTCCTGTGCTGTCAGCAGAGAGCCTGATGCATGGCTTGAGTACACAAACCATGAGATCATGACCTGAGCCAAAACCAAGAATCAGACCCTTAACTGACTGAGACACCCAGGTGCCCTCATACCCAATTTTTGTTGTTGTTGTTGTTGTTACCCATTTTATTTCATTTTATATTTTATTTATTTTATTTTATTTTTGATTTCATAATTATTTTCTCAGGTTAATTAACATACAGTGTAGTCTTGGCTCTAGGAGTACAACCCCGTGATTCATCTCTTACATATGATACCCAGTGCTCATCCCAAAAAGAGCCCTCTTTAATGCTCATCACCCATTTAACCCACCTCCCTCAAGCAACCCTCAGTTTGTTTTCTATATTTGAGTTTCTTAGGGTTTGTCTCCCTCTCTGTTTTTATCTTATTCTTGCTTCCCTTCCCCTGTGTTCATCTGTTGTGCTTCTTAAATTCCACATATGAGTGAAGTCATATGATATCTGACTTTCTCTGACTGATATATATGTGTATACACACACACACACACACACACACACACACACACACATACACATACACATACACATATATATACATATATGTATCACATCTTTTTTATTTTTTTCTTTTTCTTTTTTTAAATTTACATCCAACTTACCTAGCATATAGTGCAATAATTATTTCAAGAGTAGAATTCAGAGATTCATCACCTATATATAACAGCCAGTGCTCATTCCAACAACTGCCCTCCTCAATGCCCCTTGCCCATTTAGCCCATCCCCCCCACCCAAAACCTCTACAGAAACCCTCATTTGTTCTGTATCTAAAGTCTCTTATGTTTTGTCCCCCTCCCTGTTTTTATTTTATTTTTGCTTCCCTTCCCTTATATTTACCTGTTTTGTATCTTAAATTGCACTATGGGTGAAGTCAAGATGTTTTGTCTTTCTCTGACTGATTTATTTCACTTAGCATAATACAGTCTAGTACAATCCACATTGTTGCAAGTGAAAAGATTCCAACCTTTATGATTGCTGAGTAATATTCCATTACACACACACACACACACACACACACACACACACACCGCATTTTCTTTATCCATTCGTCAGTCAATGGACATTTGGGCTTTTTCCACATTTTGGCTATTGTCAATAGCACTGCTATAAACATTGGGGTGCATGTACCCTTTTGAAACAGCACTCCTGTATTCTTTCGATAAATACCTAGTAGTGCAATTGCTGGGTTGTAGGGTAGTTCTATTTTTAATTTTTTGAGAAAACTCCATACTGTTTTGAGAGTGGCTGCACCAGTTTGCATTCCCACCAGGAGTGCAAAAGTGTTCCTCTCTCTCTGCATCCTTGTCAACATCTGTTGTAGCCTGAATTGATAGCCAGCCATTCTGACTAGTGTGAGGTGGCATCTCATTGTGGTTTTGATTTGTATTTCTCTGATGATGAGTGATGTTGAGCATCTTTTCATGTGTCTATTATCCATCTGGACGTCTACTTTGGAAAATGTCTATTTGTAACTTTCCTATTTAATCACTGGATTATGTTTTTGGGGGTGTTGAGTTTGATAAGTTCTTTACAGATTTTGGATACTAACTCTTTATCTGATATGCCATTTGCAAATATCTTCTCCCATTCCATCAGTTGCCTTTTAGTTTTGCTGATTGTTGCCTCTGCCATGCAGAAGCTTTTTATCTTTATGAGGTCCCAATAGTTCATTTTTGTTTTTGTTTCCCTTGCCTCCAGAGACATATTGATTAAGAATTTGCTGTGGCTGAAGTCAGAGGTTTTTTTGCCTGCTTTCTCCTCTAGGATTTTGATGGCTTTCTGTCTTATGTTTAGGATGTTTAGGTCATCCAACCATTTCGAGTTTATTTTTGTGTACAGCGTAAGGAAGTGGTCGAGGTTCTTCTGCATGTTGCTGTCCAATTTTCCCAACACCATTTGCCAAAGGGACTGTCTTTATTCCACTGGATATTCTTTCCTGTTTTGCCAAAGATTAGTTGGCCAGACGTTTGTGGGTCAGTTTCTAGGTTCTCTATTCTGTTCCATTGATCTGAGTGTCTGTTTTTGTGTTAATACCATACTGTCTTGATGATTACAGCTTTGTAATACATTTTTTAAATGTTTATTTATTTTAGAGACAGAGAGACAGAGCACAAGTGGGGGAGGGGCAGAGACAGCGGGAGACAGAATCTGAAGCAGGATGCAGGCTCTGGGCTGTCAGCACAGAGCCCAGCGCAAGGCTCAAACCCACGAACCACAAAATCATGACCTAAGCCGAAGTCGGACACTCAACCAACTGAGCCATCAAGGAGCCGCTGTAATACATTTTGAAGTCTGGGATTGTGATGCCTCCAGGTTGGGTTTTCTTTTTCAAGAGTGGTTTGGCTATTTGGGATCTTTTCTGATTCAATACAAATTTTAGGATTCTTTGTTTTAGCTCTATAAAAAATGCTGGTATTCTTTTGATACGGATTGCATTGAATATGTAGATTGTTTTGCATAGTATTGACATTTTAACAAAATTTGTTCTTCCAATCCATGAGCATGGAATGTTTTTCCTTTTTTTGTGGAAAAACAAATTTCTTTCATAAGTTTTCTATAGTTTTCAGTGTATAGATTTTTAACCTCTTTGGTTAGGTTTATTCATAGATATTTTATGGGGTTTGATGCAATTGTAAATGGGATTGATTTCTTGATTTCTCTTTGTGTTGCTTCATTAGTGGTATATAGGAATGCAACCGATTTTTGTGCATTTATTTTATATCCTGCAACTTTACTGAATCCATGGATCATTTCTAGCATTTTTTTGGTGGACACTTTTGGGTTTTCCACATACAGTATCATGTTGTCTGTGAAAAGTGAAAGTTTGACTTCTTCATTGTTGATTTGGATGCCTTTCATTTCTTTCTGTTGTCTGATTAGTTAGGCTAGGACTTCCAACACTATGTTGAATAACAGTGGTGAGAGTGAACATTCTTGTCATGTTCCCGATCTTAGGGGAAAAGCTCTCACTTTTTCCCCATTGAGGATGATATTAGCAGTGGGTCTTTTGTGTATGGCTTTTATGATCTTGAGGTATGATCCTTCTATCCCTACTTTCTTGAGAGTTTTTATCAAGAAATGATGCTGTCTTTTGTCAAATGGTTTCTCTGCACCTCTTGAGAGGATCATGTGGTTCTTCTTATTTTGTTTATTAATGTGATGTATTACATTGAGTTAGTTGTGGATATTTAACCAGCCCTGCATCCCAAATATAAATCCCACTTGGTCCTGGGGAATAATTCTTTTAAAGTTTTGTTGGATCCATTTGGCTAGTATCTTGAGAATTTTTGCATCCATGTTCATCAAAGGAATTGGTTTGTAGTTCTTTTTAGTGTGGTCTTTGTCTGGTTTTGGAATCAAGGTAATTCTGGCCTCATAGAATGAATTTGTAAGTTTTCTTCCATTTCTATTTTTTAGAACATCTTTAAAAGAATAGGTTTAACTCGTCAAAAAATATTTGGTAGACTTTCCCTGTAAAGCCATCTGGCACTGGAATGGTTTTTTGGGAGATTTTTGATTAGTAATTCAATTTATTTACTGGTTATTAGTTTGTTCATATTTTATCTTTCTTCCTATTTCAGTTTTGGTACTGTATACGATTCTAGAAATTTGTCCATTCCTTCCAGATTTCCTAATTTATTGGCATATAACTGCTCAAAATATTTTCTTATTATTGTTTCTATTTCTACAGTGTTGGTTGTGATCTCTCCTCTTTCATTATTCATTCAATTTATTTAGATCCTTTACTTTTTCTTTTTGATCAACTGGGTAGGGGGTTTCCAATTTTGTTAATTCTTTCAAAGAACACGCTCCTGGTTTCATTGATCTGTTAAAATGTTTTTTTTTTTATTTCCATAATATTGATTCTGTTCTACTCTACTCTTTCTCATATTCTGCTGGTTTGGGGCTTATTTGCTGTTCTTTTTCCTCCTCTTTATGGTGTAAGGTTAGGTTGTGTATCTGAGACATTTCTTCCTTCTTTAGGATGGCCTGTATTTCCTCTTCTGACTGCCTTTGCGACCAATACCTCTGGGATACCTGTTGTCATTTTCATTGGCTTTCATGTCCTTTTTTTTTTTCAGTCTTTGATTTTATTTTTTATATTAAATATAATTTATTGTCAAATTGGTTTCCACACAACACCCAGTGCTCATCCCAACAGGTGCCCTCCTCAATGCCCACCACCCAATTTCCTCTCTCCCCCTCATCAACCCTCAGTTTGTTCTCATTATTTAAGACTCTCTTCTGGTTTGCCTACCTACCTCTCTGTAACTTTTTTCCCTCACTTCCCCTCCCCATGGTCTTCTCTTAAGTTTCTCAGGATTCACATATGAGTGGAAACATATGGTATCTGTCTTTCTCTGCCTGATTTAATTCACTTAGCATAATACCCTCCATCTACGTTGCTACAAATACAAATAATTAGTATTCCATCTTCTTTATCTATTTGTCAGTTGATGGACATTGAGGCTCTTTCCATAATTTGGCTATTGTTGAAAGTGCTGCTATAAACATTGGGGTACAAGTGCCCCTATGTATCAGCACTCCTGTATACCTTGGGTAAATTCCTAGCAGTGCTATTTCTGGGTCATAGGGTAGATCTATTTTTAATTTTTTGAGGAACCTCAACACTGTTTTCCAGAGTGGGTGCACCTGTTTGCATTCTCACCAACAATGCAAGAGGGTTCCCATTTCTCCACATCCTCTTCAGCATCAATAGTCTCCTAATTTGTTCATTTTAGCCACTCTGACTGGCATGAGGTGGTATCTCAGTGTGGTTTTGATCTGTATTTCCCTGATGAGGACTGACGTTGAGCATCTTTTCATGTGCCTGTTGGCCATCCAGATGTTTTCTTTAGAGAAATGTCTATTCATGTTTTCTGCCCATTTCTTCACTGGATTATTTGTTTTTCAGGTGTGGAGTTTGGTGAGCTCTTTATAGATTTTGGATACAAGCCCTTTGTCCGATACGTCATTTGTAAATATCTTTTCCCATTCCGTTGGCTGCCTTTTAGTTTTGATTGTTTCCTTTGCAGTGCAGAGATTTTTATCTTCATGAGGTCCCAATAGTTCATTTTTGCTTTTAATTCCCTTGCCTTTGGGGATGTGTCAAGTAAGAAATTGCTGCGGCTGAAGTCAGAGCGGTTTTCTCCTGCTTTCTCCTCTAGGGTTTTGATGGTTTCCTGTCTCACATTCATGTCCTTCACCCATTTTGAGTTTATTTTTGTCAATGGTGTAAGAAAATGGTCTAGTTTCATGCTTCTGCATGTTGCTATCCAGTTCTCCCAGCACCATTTGCTAAAGAGACTGTCTTTTTTCCATTGGATATTCTTTCCTGCTTTGTCAAAGATTAGTTGGCCATCCTTCTGTGGGTCTAATTCTAGGGTTTCTAATCTATTGCATTGGTCTATGTGTCTGTTTTTGTGCCAATACCATGCTGTCTTGATGATTATAGCTTTGTAGTCGAGGCTAAAGTCTGGGATTGTGATGCCTCCCACTTTGGTCTTCTTCTTCAATATTACTTTGGCTATTCGGGGTCTTTTGTGGTTCCATACAAATTTTAGGGTTGCTTGTTCTAGCTTTGATAAGAATGCTGGTGCAATCTTGATTGGGATTACATTGAATGTAGCTTTAGGTAGTATTGACATTTTGACAATATTTATTCTTCCAATCCATGAGCACGAGATGTTTTTTGATTTCTTTGTATCTTCTTCAATTTCCTTCATATGTTTTATATAGTTTTAAGCATACAGATCTTTTTAACCTCCTTGGTTAGGTTTATTCCTAGGTATTTTATGATTTTTGGTTCAATTGTGAATGCGATCAGATTCTTTATTTCTCTTTCTATTGCTTCTTTATTGGTGTATAAAAATGTAACCGATTTCTGTACATTAATTTTCTACTCTGAGACTTTGCTGAAATCATGTATCAGTTCTAGTAGACTTTTAGTGGAGCCTGTCGGGTTTTCCATGTAGAGTATCATGTCGTCTGTAAAAAGTGAAAGTTTGGCTTCATCTTTGCCAATTTTGATTCCTTTGATTTTATTTTGTTGTCTGATTGCTGATGCTATGACTTCCAACACTATGTTAAGCAACAGTGGTGAGAGTCGACATCCCTGTAGTGTTCCCGATCTCAGGGGGAAAGCTTTCAGTTTTTCCCCATTGAAGATGATGTCAGCTGTGGGCTTTTCATGATGTTTAAGTATGTTACTTCTATCCTGACTTTCTCGAGGGATTTTATTAAGAAACGATGCTGAATTTTGTCAAATGCTTTTTCTGCATCGATTGACAGGATCATACGGTTCTTTTATTTTCTTTTATTAATGTGATGTATCACATTGATTAATTTGTGAATATTGAACCAGCCCTACAGCCCAAGAATGAATCCCACTTGATCATGGTGAATAATTCTTTTTATAGGCTGTTGAACTCCATTTGCTAGTATCTTGTTGAGAATTTTTGCATCCATATTCATCAGGGATATTGGCCTGTAGTTCTCTTTTTTGCTGTGTCTCTGTCTAGTTTAGGAATCAAAGTAATGCTGGCTTCATAGAATGAGTATGGAAGTTTTCCTTCCCTTTCTATGTTTTGGAACAGCTTGAGAAGGATAGGTATTATCTCTGCTTTAAATGTCTGGCATAATTCCCCTGGGAACCAATCTGGTCCTGGACTCTTCTTTGTTTGGAAATTTTTTATAACTGATTCAATTTCTTCATTGGTTATGAGTCCGTTCAAATCTTCTCTTTCTTCCTGTTTGAGTTTTTTGGAAGTGTGTGGGTGCTTAGAAAATTGTCCATATCTTCTCGGTTGTCCAATTTGTTGGCATATAATTTTTCATAATATTCCCTGATAATTGCTTGTATTTCTGAGGGAGTGGTTGTAATCTTTCCATTTTCATTCATGATTTTATCTATTTGGGTCCCTTCTCTTTTCTTTTTGAGAAGCCTGGCTAGAGGTTTGGAATTTTATTTATTTTTTCCAAAAACCAACTCTTGGTTTCATTGATCTGCTCTACAGTTTTTTTAGATTCTATATTGTTTATTTCTGCTCTGATCTTTATTATTTCTCTTCTTCTGCTGGGCTTGGCGTGTTTTTGCTGTTCTGCTTCTATTTCCTTTAGGTGTGCTGTTAGATTTTGTATTTGGGATTTTTCTTGTTTCTTGAGATAGGCCTGGATTGCAATGTATGTTCCTCTCAGGACTGCCTTTGCTGCATCCCAAAGCATTTGGATTGTTGTATTTTCATTTTCATTTGTTTCCATATATTTTTTAATTTCTTCTCTAATTGCCTGGTTGACCCATTATTCTTTAGTAGAATGTTTTTTTAACCTCAATGCTTTTGGATATTTTCCAGACTCTTTCCTGTGGTTGATTTCAAGTGTCATAGCATTGTGATTTGAAAGGGTGCATGGTATGATCTCAATTCTTTTATACTTATGAAGGGTTGTTTTGTGACCCAGAATGTGATCTATCTTGGAGAATGTTCCATGTGCACTCGAGAAGAAAGTATATTCTGTTGCTTTGGGATACAGAGTTCTAAATATATCTGTCAAGTCCATCTGGTCCAATGTATCATTCAGAGCCCTTGTTTCTTTATTGATCCTGTGCTAGATGATCTATCCATTGTTGTAACTGGGGTGTTAAAGTCCCCTGCAATTGCCACATTCTTATCAATAAGGTTGTTTATGTTTGTTATTAACTCTTTTATATATTTGGGTTCCTCCGAATTTGGTGCATAGACATTTATAATTGTTGGCTCTTCCTGATGGATAGACCTTGTAATTATTATATAATGCCCTTCTTCATCTCTTGTTACAGCCTTTAATTTAAAGTCTAGTTTGTCTGATATAATATGGCTACTCCCAGCTTTCTTTTGACTTCCAGTAGCATGTAGATAGTTCTCCATCCCCTCACTTTCAATTTGAAAGTGTCCTCAGGTCTAAAATGAGTCTCTTGTAGACAGCAAATAGATGGATCTTGTTTTTTTATCCATCCTGATACCCTATGTCTTTTGGTTGGAGCATTTAGTCCATTTACTTTCAGTGTTATTATAGAAAAATATGGGTTTAGAGTCATTGTGATGTCTGTAGGTTTCATGCTTGTAGTGATGTCTCTGGTACTTTGTGATCCTTGCAACATTTCACTCACAGGATCCCCCTTAGTATCTCTTGTAGGGCTGGTTTAGTGGTGATGAATTCCTTCAGTTTTTGTTTTTTTTGGGAAAACTTTTATCTATCCTTCTATTCTGAATGACAGACTTGCTGGATAAAGGATTCTCAGTTGTATATTTTTTCTGTTCATCACATTGAAGTTTTCCTGCCATTCCTTTCTGGCCTGCCAAGTTTCAGTGGATATGTCTGCTACTAGTCTTATGGGTCTCCCTTTGTAAGTTAGAGCCTGTTTATCCCTCACTGCTTTCAGAATTTTCTCTTTATCCCTGTATTTTGCCAGTTTCACTATGATATGTCATGCAGAAGATCAATTCAAGTTATGTCTGAAGGAAGTTCTCTGTGCCTCTTGGATTTCAATGCCTTTTTCCTTCCCCAGATCAGGGAAGTTCTCAGCTATGATTTATTCAAGTGCACCTTCAGCCCCTTTCTCTCTCTCTTCCTCTTCTGGATTCCTATGATATGGATATTGTTCCATTTGATTGCATCACTTAGTTCTCTAATTCTCTCCCTCATAATCCTGAATTTTTTTCTTTGTTTTTCTCAGCTTCCTCTTTTTCAATAATTTTATCTTCTAATTCACCTATTCTCCCCTCTTCCTCTTCAATCCATGCTGTGCCACCTCCATTTTATTTTGCACCTCATTTATAGCATCTTTTAATTCACCGTGACTATTTTTTAGTCGCTTGATCTCTGTAGCAATAGATTCGCTGCTGTCTTCTTTGCCTTTTTCAAGCCCAACAAGTAATTTTATGACCATTTTTCTAAATTCTTGTTTAGTTATATTGTTTAAATTGATTTTGATCAATTCATTAGCTGTCACCCCTTCCTGTAATTTCTTTTGAGGAGGGTTCTTCCTTTTCGTCATTTTGGCTAGTTTTCTGTCCCTTACGCATTTTAAAACCTTGTTGTGTGCTCTGCACCTGCAAGCACTGCTATATTAAAGGGAGGTCATATACTGTCTAGGGCCTGGCCCTTCAGGAAGTGTTTTTTTGGAGATTGTTACTTGCTCTGTTGTTGTGACTTTGGTTTTTTTTATTTCCCTACTTGTAGTGATATTTTGGACCCTCTACCAGGTGTGCTTTGATTTGTTCCTTGGAGTAGCCCTGTAAAGGAAAACCAACAGACAGACACAGAGGAGACAAAAACACCCAAACACACAAACAAACCAAACAAAACAATAAACAAAAACAAAGAACCAAAAAGTAAAAACAAAAAACACCAACTACAAGTAAAGAAGAGGGTGGATGTGGTGCTAATGGAAGATCATATACAAAGAGAGAAATGACAGGAGTTGGGGGGAGGGATGGGGAAGAAAAAATAAACATTGACTAGGCAGAGAGACTAAAAGGCTTAATCCATAGAGAGATAAAGGAAAATAAAGAAGGAGGAGGGGGGGGAACAAAAATAAACTTACCCAGACAGAGAAACTTATGGCTTGATTATTCCATAGAGAGAAAAGAATGTAAAGAAGGAGGTGTAGAACATGTATGAAGAGAATGGATTAAATATGTCTGTTTAGACAAACCACTAACCAGAGTAACCAGCCTAGAGGAGGGATGAGATAAGCAGGAGAAATTGAGGTAGAATATATCTATATATCCAGAATTGACCTACAATTAATCCAGGCAATGCTGCAGCACTGGTCTAGAGGAGTTGTCCATCTGGTTAAACACGGTGTGTTCGGCTCCAGAAGATATGCAGTTACCCAGTGTGGAGGGCCATGATTTGGTGTATGCTTGCCCCGCCTCCATTCTGGGTCCCTTGGATGATACCTGAAGCTCTGCCTTGGTGGTGGTGGGGGGAATGGCAATCCCCCAGTCTCTTCTCCATGGACCTGGACACGGTGGACTCCATTTGAGTCATCCTCACTGTGCCGCCGGTGGAGATGGGCAGTCCTACTTGCTCCACCAACTCCCCTGACCCTGCCCTTGGCTAGGATTCAAAGTACCGTTCTGTGCACTCTGGCACTGGGGAAGCTCCTCTCAGTGTGGCCCGATATGTGGTCCTGTCTGGCTTTGTCTGTGCCAGCACACTTCAAGGAGGGCCGTTGTATCCTACTGCGGTCTACACCGCTGACCTCTCCACCAAGCCCTGGGGTGGCAGATGCAGGCAGGCTTTGTACTATTGCACAGCCCTCCAGGGAGGGGACTGATGTCTCCCACTGTGGCCTGCACCCCTGACCTACCACTGAACCCAAGGCTGGCTCCCCTTCTCACCAGGTGCATGAACAGGGAGCCAGCCCCAGGCTGAAGAAAGCCCCACAGCTAGAGATAGGATCCCTTTCAGTCCCAGACTGAGGTTTTTCTCTTCTCCAGACATGGTCCTACACTTCCCCAGCTGCTCTTTCTCTTCCCTTTGTCTCTCCACAGAAGGAGGATCCCTCTCCTCTGTGCCTACATGGTCTGTTTTATCTCCCTCAGTTTGCAATCACCCACCTGTCTTTTCTCAAGCTGTCCCATTTTCTTCCTGGTAGATTCAGTCTCTTTTCCTCCCAGACTCTTGGGGTACAAAATCCTTTGGCTTCAGCCCTTCTTTGTTTGAGAGACATGGGAAGTATAGATCCCCCTACTTCTCCGCCATGTTGGCCCCTTTTCCATGTCCTTTTTAATTTCTTCCTTAATTTCTTGATTAACCCACTCATTCTTTAGTATGATGTTCTTTAATATCCAAGTATCCATGGTCTTTCCATGTCTTTTCTTATGGTTGATTTTGAGTTTCATAGTGTTGTGTTCTGAAAATATGCACGGTATGATCTTCATCTTTTTCTCCCTTCAGAGAGTCCCCTTTAAAATTTATTGTCAGCCTGGTTTATTGGTCACAAACTGCTTTAGTTTTTGTTTGTCTAGAAAACTTTCTATCTCTACTTCTTTTTTAAAAAACAAAAATTTTTAATGTTTTATTTATTTTTGACAGAAAGAGAGAGACAGAGCATGAGCAGAGGAGGGGCAGAGAGAGAGGGAGACACAGAATCCGAAGCAGGCTCCAGGCTCTGCACTGTCAGCACAGAGCCCAACAAAGGGCTTGAACTCACAGACTGCAAGATCATGACCTGAGCTGAAGTCAGACGCTCAACCGACTGAGCCACCCAGGGGCCCCTCTCTATCTCTACTTCTATTTTGAATAACAGCCTTGCTGGATAAAGAATTCTTGGTTGTATATTTTTCCAATTCAGCACACTAAACATATCCTGCCATTCCTTTCTAGCCTGCCAAGTTTCTGTGGGTAGGTCTGCTGCAAACCTGATCTGTCTTCCCTTGTAGATTAAGGACTTTTTTTTTCCTTGCTGCTCTCATAATTTTTCCTTGTCTGTGTATTTCGTGAGTTTGATTGTGATATGTTTGTTGATGGTCAGTTTTTGTTGAATCTAATGGGAGTTGTCTGTGCCACCTGGATTTGGGTGTTTGTGTCTTTCCCCAGGTTATAAAGTTTTCTGCTATGAATTACTCAAATAAACCTTCTACCCCTTTTTCTCTCTTCATCTTCTGGAACCCCTATGATTCTGATGTTATTCCTTTTTAATGAGTTACTTGTTCTCTAATTCTTGTATCGTGCTCTTTTGCCTTAGTCTCCCTCTTTTTTTTTTTTTTTTCTGCTTCATTATTCTCTAGAAGTTTGTACTCTATATCGCTGATTCGCTGCTCTGCTTCATCCATCCTTGCTGCCCTGGCATCCATTCAAGATTTCAGATCAGTTATACCATTTTTTATTTCATCCTTACTAGTTTTTACTTATTTAACTCAGCAGAAAGGGATTCTAATCTATTTTCAACCCCAGCTAGTATTCTTATTATCGTGACTCTAAATTCTGGTGCAGACATCTTTCTTGTATCTGTGTTGATTAAGTCCCTAGCTGTCATTACTTCCTGTTCTTTCTTTTGGGGTGAATTCCTTCGTTTTGTCATTTTGAAGGAAGAAAATGAATTAATAAAGTAAAGAAAAAATTAAACAATTAAAAACAACACAAGAAAAATCAAATAAAGAATACTAGATCTTAGGTGTGTTTTTGTGTGGTTGTTGAAAGAAACTTGATAGATTAGCGATAAAAGGGAAGGATAAGAAAAGGAAAAAAAGGACAAATAGAAAATGTTTGAAAATTTGATGATATGAATACAATAAAATAGAATAAAATGAAATGATGGAAGTAAAATAGAATATAAAAAGTTTACAAAAAAGTAAAAAAATATAGTAGAAAATATTAAAGGAAAATATTTTTAATAAAAAATGGAAAATAAAAATAATATTTTTCTCTTTCTGTATTTAAGAATAAGATAAGAAAACAAATTGAATACATGGAGCAGCGAACAGAATCAAATATGATTGAAATTACGTCCAGTTTCTCCTAGGAAAAAAAAAGAACAAAACTATGAAGCACTTTATAGTCTGTAGACTACGCAGGAGAGACTTGTGGTGTTCCTGAAGAGCTCAGTTGGCCCAGTTGGGTGGAGTTTAATGTAATGGATCCATTCTCCACTAGGTGATGCTGTTTAGGTTACTGGTATGGATTGTGGCGCATGTAGGCATGTATGCTAATATGCAGGAGGGGTAAAAATGGCATCACTTAGCTACCCAGTCTCTAGTATCAGAACTCTGTGCTCTCCCAACCGGCAATCAAGCACATCTCCTTGGTCTCCAGCTTCTGTCCATTTCCCACTTCTACACCGTCTGTGACCAAGCTGTCAGTCTGCCATGAGGCACCTCCATTCTGAGTTTTATCTCAGATGAGGCTGTGTTTCTCAACCCCCCCCCCCCCCCACTTCTAAGAGACTGCAGCTTTGACCCACTCTGACTCTCTGGGGTAAGGGACCCCTGAGCAATGGCCACTTGCCGGCCCACCCCCAGGAATATTCGCCCACCCTGCCACTGCCAATGCCCAGAGACTGTGAGCAGTATCAGCGTTCCCTAGAAAATGTTAGTGTGATTGTGTAGCATCAGCATTTCAGGGATTATGGCAAATCACAACACACATCTGGCACCAAGCTCCGCCTTTAATGTCCTTATTCCAACACCAGGGAATATGGTTGGTCTCCAGGGTCTGCTGGGACCTTTGCCTGTGGGGACACAGCAAAGCCTCTACCAAATGTCCTCCTAGTGGGGGAACCGCCTCTCCCTATGTGGACTGAGGATGCCTCGTACCTCACTTTTTACTCCTGGGGTTCACCCTTCCCACCAGAGCACCGCCAGGTATTGAGCTGCAGAGTTTCAGACTCTGCACTTCCCCTGTTTATAGAGACTTCATGGAATTTAAACTCTCCTTTCTCCTTTTTTGTTCAGTCCCTTGCATACTCTTTCTTTTCTCTCCAGCTGCTTTCAAGCAGGGGTGAAGGATACTTTCTGTACTCTCCCCCTGTCTCCATCCTCTTTCTGCAAGCAAATACAGCTCCCTGATCTCTGTGGCTTTTCTCTCCCCCAGTTCTCTTCTCTGCACCATGTACCTTGCGAGTTCTGTGGTTCAGGTTATGCATATTGTTGTTAAACTTTAAATCAGTTTTCTAGGTGTGCAAGATGGTTTAATGTCCATCTAGCTGCATTTTAGGGATGAGAGACACACAAAACATTTCCATGGTTTTCTGCCATCTCGGCCCCTTGCCTCAAGAATATTTATTCTTTTGATCCATAAGCATGGAATGTTTTTCCATTTCTTTGTGTCATCTTCAATTTCTTTCATCAGTTTTTTTTTTTTATAGTTTCAAGAGTACAGGTTTTTACCTCTTTCATTAGGTTTATTCCTAGTATCTTATTATTTTTGGTGGAATTGTGAATGGGCTTATTTCTTAATTTCTCTTTTTGCTGCTTTATTATTGGTATATAGAAATGCAACAGATTTCTGTACATTTATTTTGTGACTTTAATGAATTTGTTCACAATTCTAGCAGTGTTTTGAAGGAGTCTTTCATGTTTTCTATATATAGTATCATATTCTCCACAAGAGTGAAAATTTTACTTCTTCCTACTGATTTGGATGTCTTTTGTCTCTTTGTGTTGTCTGGTTGCTGTGGCTAAGACTTCCAGTGCTGTGTTGAATAAAAGTAATAAGAGTGGATATCACTGTTTTGTTTCTAGTCTTAGCTGGAAAAACCCTTAATTTTTCACCATTGAGTATAATCATAGCTGTGAGTTTTTCATATATGACCTTTATTATGTTGAAGTATGTTCCCTCTAAACCTACATTGTTAGAGTATTTATCATGAGGTGATAGTTTGTCAAATGCTTTCTCTGTATTTATTGAAATGATCATCTGGTTCTTGTTGTGTGGTGTATCACATTGAGTGATTTTTGAACATTTAAAATATTGAACATTCTCACGCCTGGAAAATATCCAACTTCATGGTGGTGAATAAGTTTTTAAATGTATTATTGGAATCGGTTTGTTAATATTTTTTTTGTTTGCTGAAGATTTTGCATTTATGTTTATCAGATACTGGCCTGTAGTTTGTTTTCTTTCTTTGTAGGGTTTTTTTCCCCGGGTTTTAGCAAGAAGGTAATACTAGCTATGTAGAACAAATTCAGCTTTCATTCCTCCTCAATTTTTTGGATAGTTCAAGAAGAATGGGTGTTAACTCTTCTTTAAATGTTTGGTAGAATTTGCCTGTGATGCCATCTGGCCCAGGACTTTTTATTGTTGTTTACTGATTCAATTTCACTGCTAGTAATAGGCTCAAATTTTCTATTTGTTCCTTATCAGTTTTGGGAGGTGAAATGTTTATAGAAATCTAACCACTTATTCTACGTTGGCTAATTGGTTAGCATATAATTTTTTTATAATATTTTCTTATTATTTTTTGTTTTCTGTGATGTTTTGTTTTTATTTTCCTCTTTTATTCTTTATTTGACTTGAGCCATATCTATTTATCTATCATCTATCTATCTATCTATCTATCTCTTCTTTATGAGTCTGGCTAAAGATTTATCAATTTTGTTGATCTTATGAAAGAACCAGTTCCTAGTTTCCTTCAACTTTTTTTTGAAAAGAATGAACTATTTCATTCATTTATGGTCTAATATTTATTTCTTTTCTTCCTCTGGCTTTGGACTTTATTTTATTTTATTTTTGACTTCGTTGTTGTTGTTGTTTTTTTAATTTCTAATTCCTGTAGGTGTAAGGTAAGGTAAAGTTGTTTATTTGAGATTTTTCTTGCTTTTTTAGGTAGACTTGTGTTGCTATAATCCTCCATTTTAGAACAGCTTTGTTGCAGCCCAAAAATTTTTGGATTATTGTGTTTTTATTTTTATTTGTCTCCATGCATTTTTTAAGTTTCTTGATTGAACCATTCACTATTTGGTATAAGATTATTTAATCTCCATGTTTGTATTTTTTTTCCATATATTTTTCTTGTGGTTGATTTCCAGTTTCTTACCATTGTGGTCAGAGAAGATATTTGGCATTATTTCAATCTTTTTTACTTTATTGAGACTAGTTTTGTGGAATAGCATATGATCTATTCTGGAAAATGTTTGATGTTCACTTGAAAAGAATGAGTTTTCTGCTGCTTGGGGATGAAAATTTCTGAGTATACCTGTTAGATCTACCTGGTTCAATGTGCTTTCAAAGCCACCATTTTCTTGTTGGTTTCCTGTCTGGATGATTTATTCATTGATGAAAGTGGGCATTAAAGTCCCCTACTTTTATTGTATTACTATTGATTTCTTCCTTTATGTTTGCTATTAGTTGCCTATCTATTTGGGTGCTCCCATGTTAGATGCATAAATATTTACTGTTGTTATATCTTATTGGATTTTTGTCTTTATGATTATGTAGTGTGTTTCTTTGTCTCTTATTACAGTCTTTGTTTTAAAATCTATTTTGTTTAGGGGTGCCTGGGTGGCTCAGTCAGTTAAGTGTCCAACTTCGGCTCAGGTCATGATCTCAGTTTGTGAGTTTGAGGCTTGCATTGGGCTCTGTGCTGACAGCTGGGAGCCTGGAACCTGCTTCGAATTCTGTGTGTGTGTGTGTGTGTGTGTGTGTGTGTGCCCTTCTTCCATTCACTTTCTGTCTGTCTCTCTCTCTCTCTCTCTCTCTCTCTCAAAAATAAAAAATTAAAAAAAATTAAACAATTAAAAATAAAAAATATATAATCTATTTTGTTTGATATAAGCATTGCTACTCCAGCTTTCTTTTTGTTTTGATTTGTTTGGCAAATGTTTTCCATCCCTTTCCTTTTAATCTGCATGAGCCTTTAGGTCTGAAAATAGTCTCTAGTTGGCAGAATACAGATCAGTCTTGCTTTTTTGTTGCAGAACAAGCCGGAGGCACCATAAGAATGTCCTGAAAGAAAGGGACAGAGCAGCAAGAAACTGAAAGCAGTTTCATTCCCAGGATAGAAGGCTGCCAGGGCTTCTCGCTGTCTCCAGAAGGACATCATATTGGTGCCAGGCCTGGCAAGAATGTTTTGTGTGGTGTCAGAAGTACTCACCACCCAGTATGGAATACACTGCAGGTGCAGGACCTGTCAAGATGCCAAATACTATGTTGTATGTGCTTGCTGTTATCAGACAATTTGCAAAAATAAAAGAGGCTTGATCCAGTGGACCGATGCTTCAGCTCCTGGAGAGTCTTAGCCCCCTGCTTTCCAATTCTCTCATCACTGCACCTTTAGGACCTGTCTCTCTACAGCTGGTACCGGAACAGGGACCTGAAGGTGGAAGTGCGCAGCATGCTGAAGAAATCCCAAGGGAATGAAGGGAACTTTAGATCCCTTTAGAGCCGGGGAAGCTCATCCTTCGGGATTTCTGCAGGGTAAGTATGGGGATTCACCTCATCTAATTATAACTCACATATTCAGCTCTTGAAGACTCTATTAAAGAGCTCAGGGATAAAAGTGAAACAATTCAGGTTTGAGGGTTTGTTTTATTTAGTGAAGAAACATTGTTATAGGTTTACACACTCTGGCAGAAATGCTTTGAATCAGAAACAGTAGAATTTGGTTTTACGTGCTTTGGACCGTGCTCATCAACAAGGAGAAGTAATCCCTCTCTCTGTATGGTCTTAATATAATTTAATTTCCCTGGCTTTACAGCCCTTGCAGTCAGAATCCAGGTAAGAAGGGGGCATTGGTCCTCGCAACCCCTCATGGCTGAAAGTGATCATGAGCTTGTAGATAATGAGGACTCAGAGCCCAAGCCCCTACTCCCACCACTGCAGGAACAGAAATCTACAGGGTCCTGGGTTAATGGCCAAGAGATAGTTGCAGTTCAAGCTTATGCTCCCCTGCCTCTCGCACTACCCCATGGCCCTGAGCTGGTCAACCCTTTTGCAGAAACTAAATGTTCCACTTATTAAAAAACAAAAAAACAAAAAAACAAAAAACAAACATTTCTTGATACTTCCACTCAGAGCATCACAGTTCCTGTTTCCCCCATGATGCAGATGCTTCAACAAACTACGCCTGCAGGGGACACTGAATGCCTGCTAGTATGCCTGCAGTTTATCCTGTCAACATTACCCAAATTCCTCCTAATCAGCAGCCCTCAGGGAGGGCAATGATTTGATCATGTTCCTTTAAGTTTTAAAGTCATTAGGGGCGCCTGGGTGGCGCAGTCGGTTAAGCGTCCGACTTCAGCCAGGTCACGATCTCGCGGTCTGTGAGTTCGAGCCCCGCGTCAGGCTCTGGGCTGATGGCTCGGAGCCTGGAGCCTGTTTCCGATTCTGTGTCTCCCTCTCTCTCTGCCCCTCCCCCGTTCATGCTCTGTCTCTCTCTGTCCCAAAAATAAATAAAAAACGTTGAAAAAAAAAATTTAAAGTCATTAAGGATTTGAAACAGGCTTGTTTGAAACATTTGAAACAGAATATGGTGTTAATTCCCCCTATACGTTGGGATTGGTGTCTGGTTTAGCAAATTCAGAGACACTCATTCCATGGGATTTGGGAGGTGCTAGGTTGCACTGTCTTAAATGCTTCTGAATTTTTGCAATTTAGAACTTGGTGGGATGAAGAAGCACAGACACAGGTCCGGTGTAATGCCGCAACAAATCCTCTGGTGCCTATTACCTAAGAACAACTTACCGGAACCGAACAAGGATTTGGCATACAGGTTCAGCTTCAGTATGATGATCAAGCAGTGATACAAGTTAGATTGTGCTGCCTTAATGCCTTGGAGAAAAAAGCTACCCCTGGACAGGCTACACCTTCTTTTGTTCAAGTCAAACAGAGTCCTAACGAGCCCAATGGAGATTTCATCGCTCCGCTAAAGGATGTTATTATAAAAACTGTTTCTCAGGCAGGTTCACAGGATCTCCTCTTACAACTGCTGGCTTTTGATAATGCTAATAAATGCCAACAAACTTTACACCCAGTGAAGGCTCAAGGAGGTGACTTAACTGATTATTGAAAGGCCTGTCAAGATATTGGCTGAGAGGTCTATAAAATGGGGCTACTGGCAGTGTCTATTCAAGGTACTGGACCTTGCAAACAGTCCAAGTGTTTTCGCTGTGGCAAATTGGGACATTATAAAAGGGATTGTCAACAGCCTAGTTGGAACAATCCCCATGATCTACCATGGCCCCCAGAACAAAATACTAAACCTCCTGGGTTATGCCCCCCAGTGCAATAAAGGCTACCATTTTGCAAATCAATGTAGATCGAAATTCCATAAGAATGGAGCTCCCCTGACATCTAGGTTGGGGAAATGGGATAATGCCCTTCCCCCACAAGGGCCCGAATATAAACAATATGGGGGATCAGATTCCACATTGTTATCCTGTGAGCAACAGGGCTTATCACGCAAATCTGTCCATGACCTCCTCCATGCCACATGAGGGAGTGCTGCATTAGATATCCCTGCTCCAGATTCTCTGGTCCTCGAACCCTCCATGGGAATTTATAAGGTTAAAACTGGGATTTATGGCCCTCTTCCTGCAGGGTCCATTGGCCTTCTTACTGGATGAAGTAGTCTTACATACAAGGAAGTTCGTGTCCACTTAGGAATTATAGATGCTGATTTTAAGGATGAAATTTTAGTAATTATTAGTACTTTTGTCCCTTATAGTGTCACGGCAAGAGATCGAATTGCCCAACTATTGTTGCCTTACATTGCTTTAAATTCCATGCCTGTAGAATGACAGGGAGGGTTTGGATCTACCAACAAACAGGTATTTTGGCAAACATTTCTGAAGGACAGAAGGCCTGAGATGACCTTACAAATTAATAGAAAGTTGTTTACTGGCCTGGTAGACTCAGGAGCTGATGTCAACATCATTGCTTCTAAGTTTTGGCCTAAGAATTGGCCACTTCGACCTGTATCCACAGTCTTTACAGGTGTAGGAAAAGCTACTGATATCCAATAGAGTGTTGAAATTTTTCTATGTAAAGGGCTTGAAGGCCAGGCTGCTACTATCCAGACTTATGTTACTGATATAGCTATTAATCTGTGGGGAAGAGACCTATTAAGTCAAAGGGGAATATATATTAATATTCCTTATGTTTCCCCTGCTGCAACCAATATGATGTCCAAAATGAATTATAACCCATTAATAGGGCTTGGACAACAAGCAAATGGGCATTTGGAACCAATTGCTGCTGAAATGCGGTCTCCTTATATGGGACTGGGATATCCTGTACAGAATCCAAATTTAGCGTAAGGGCCACCGTTTCTGAATAATGTTATGCTTTACCATTAAAATGGTTAACATCTTCCTTGGTGTGGGTGGAACAGTGGCCCCTTCTGAAGGAGAAATTAGAGACTTTAAAGCAATTAGTGCAAGAACAATTGGATTCAGGTCAGGTAGAAATGTCCACCAGTCCATGGAATTCTCCTGTGTTTGTGGTAAAGAAAAAATCTGGAAAATGGGGAATGTTGACTGACTTAAGAAAGGTAAATGAGGTTACACAACCTGTGGGACCTTTGCAACCTGGGCTCCCTTCTCCTACTATGATTCCTCAGAACCGGTCATTGATTATAGTAGATTTAAAAGATTGTTTTTTTCACAACTCTAATACAGCCAGATGATAGAGAAACATTTGCTCTTTGTGTACCTTCATACAATCATATGGCTCCTGTGAAACGCTATCAACGGAAAGTGTTTCCACAAGGTATGCTTTATAGTCCCACTATGTGTCAGCATTTTGTTAATCAGCTGCTTTCACAATTACACATTCAGTTTCCACAGGCATTGATTATCCATTACATGGATGATAATCTTTTTGCTGCAAAAACCCCTACACTGGTAGAAGATCTTTATCAGGCTGCTTGATTATTATTACCCAAATATGGCCTAATAATAGCAGAGGATAAGCTTCAAACCCAAGATCCCTTCCTTTATCTTGGTGCAAAAATTCACAAGGCAACAATCATTCCCCAAAAAGTACAAATACTCTGAGATAATTTAAAAACTTTAAACAATTTTCAGAAGTTACAAGGAGATATAAATTGGTTGCAACCTGTTTTGGGAATACCGACTTAAACCTTATCTCATCTTTTCCAAACATTAGCCGGTGATCCCAACCTTAACAGCCCTAGGGTCCTCACAAAAGAGGCAGAGGCTGACCTCCAATGGATTGAAAATCATATTCAGAATTGTCATCTCACTCGTATTTGACTTAATGTTCCTAATCAATTATTGATTTTTCCTAGTCCACATTCTCCAACTGCGGTCTTACAGCAGGATGGGAGAATCATTGAATGGCTGTTTTTACCAAATAAGGACACTAAAATTCTTACCATACATCTGGGTAAAATTGGGACTATAATTTGGAGAGGCCGATCCCAATTACATGTGCTTAATGGTGGTGATCCCTCCTCTATAATTATTCCTTTATCATATCAACAAATTGATGTGGCTTACCAAACTAATATATAATGGCAAATAGCCTTGTCCAATTACATAGGGAAATTAGACAATCACTATCCAAGGGATATTGTAATTTCTCAAGGTTACATCATGGATTTGGTCAAAGATAATTCAAGACCGGCCTTTGGCAGATGCTGAGACATATTTTACAGATGGAAATGGTCATGGTAAAGCTTCTATACATGGCCCTGTTTCTAAGACACCCTATACATCTACCCAAAAGGCTGAATTAGCATCCATTAAAGAATTGTTGCATTTTGTACCTGCCTCCTTCAATACTGTAACAGATTCACAATACGTATGGTTAACATCCTAAACATTGAAACTGCACATATCGTTCCACAAAATGAATTACATCATCTGTTTTTACATTTACAAGAATTAATACGGCATAGGCAACACCCTTTATATATCACTCATATTCGCAGTAATTCTAACCTTCCTGGCCCATTAGACTAAGGAAATTCCATTGCTGATGACTTATTACAAGGCACCTTACAAATGGCACAACAGGAGCATATGCTTCACCATACTAATGCTCAAGGACTTGCCCATAGACACGCTATATCACACGCTCAGTCAAAAGACATTGTTAGTGCCTGTCCTTGTTGCAACCCCCTCACTGTGACTGTGGCTCTATACACCTCTGGAGTGAATCCTCATGGACTACATGCAAATGAACTTTGGCAGTCTGAAGTTAGCCATATTCCTGCTTTTGGTAAACTCTCTTATGTGCATGTTACTGTGGATACCTTCTCTGGATATATATGGGCCCACAGCACGTACCGGAGAAAAAGCTATGCACGTTACTGCTCATTTCCTTGAAACCTTTACAATTCTAGGTATCCCACAATACATTAAAACTGATATGTATCTCATAAGGTGGCCCATTTCTTTGCAGCCTGACAAATTACTCATCTTACTGGCATGCCCTATAACCCTCAAGGTCAAGGGATCATAGAACACACTCATCAGGTACTTAAAAATATGTTAATTAAACAAAAAGGGGGAGAAGAAGAAGGACTTAGACTTACACCACGGGAACAATTACATCGTGCCTTATATACTTTAAATTTCTTGGACATACAAGGACCCCATACATATACAAGGACCGCATACTGGCACAAGCAAAAGAATGAAGACTGTTCATCAGTCGGTATATTGGAAAGATGAGAAGGGATACTGGGAAAAGGGAGAGGTTGTTGTGTGGGGCAGAGGGTATGCTTATATCTCTACAGATTAAGGCTACCAGTGGTTGCCTAGTCACCACTTGAAACCCAGGCGTGAGCCGATCCAAGCGACCTCGGTTTGACCTGACCCCACTAGTCGAAGAGTTTCGCCAAATGCCATCCAGAAACCAATAATTGTGCCCAATGTGACACACCCTCTTCTGAGGTGCACTAGGACTGCTCAACCTCCTACTTGGGGACAAGTTAAGAGGCTGATTCATGATGTTGAAAAAATATTGATGCAGGCTCGCAGCCCACAAACCCCTGCTCACCTTTTCCTTGCAATGGTTGGGGTTATCACTACTATGGTAAGTGCTGATTACTTACTGGGCTTACATCCCTCATCCACCTCTCAATCAGGGCGTAGATTGGTATGACTCCCCCATGCCGGTATATACAAATGACACTGAATGGACACCTGGGCCATTTGACAGCAGAGGACTGCATAGGCCAAATGAAGAAGGAACTGTTATGAATTATACTATAGGGATTGAAGGTTCTCCTATATGTTTTGGTTATGGGAAACACTGCCTCAAAAGTAAGCCTCAAGCATGGCTGTCTATTATTAAAAATGGGACCCAGCACAAACATATTTCTTACTATCAGCCCATTCCCCAACTGGCTCCAATCTTAATGACACTCTTCCAATGCTTCCATCTTGTGCTACTCGTACATTGTCAGAATGGAATGGATGGGTGACTTGGGAAGCATGTAGAGGGGAGATAGGGTGAGTTCTTTTAAATACTTCCTAAGGAAGTGTCATTGATTGGAGCCCTATGGGCTCAGCTCGCCTTAAAAATTCGTTACAAAATCTACGATGGTGTGTTCATAATCATACTATCAGCACCACTGCTAATGGCTCAATTGTTTGGCACAGTGGGGGATTTTCTGCACCCAGTCCTCATTTACAACAAGGACCATTACAAAAGCATATTTGGAAATTAACTGCTGCCCTCCACCAGGGTAGCACATATTGGAAGGGCACATATTATAAAAACAGCTCCAGCAATATTTCTACTTTATCCTTCATGGTCAATAGTATCCAGTACATACGGGCTTGTGTCCATTTGTCATACGTACTATTAAAAGGACATAGTTTGGAATGATTCTGAGGCCCTTATAACCTGTGTTTACTGCACATTATACACTTGTCTTAACAATTCTATACCCTTTAATATGTCATCCAAAAGCTTATATTTACTTAGAGCTTGCACCAGCCTGTGTCTGCCAGTTCACATGTCTCAACCATGGCAACATTCTCCAGAAATGTATCTGATGGACCATGCTCTATGGCGAATTCTTCATTGATCCCAATGATTTGTTGGAATGCTTGTCGCAGCTATTAGAGGCATTATTGCTGTGACTGCTGCCGCAGCTACTGCAGCTGTCTCGTTATACCAATCTGTGCAGACAGTACAACTTGTGCAACAATGGCATGAGAAATCACACTGACTTTGGAAGACACAATGGGACACTGACAGTAGACTGTCCAGTGAAATTGCAGACCTGCAACAGGCTGTGATACTGCTGGGAAATCAATTAGTGAGCCTACAAAGACAAATATCATTAAAATGTGATTGGAATGCTACATCAATAAGTGTAACCCTGTTACCATTTAATAACACTAAATTGCCATGGAATGATGTTAAGAGACACTTGCTTGGACATTCTAATGTGTCTATGGACATTCAACATCTGCAAGCAGAGATATAGGAGACTTCCAAAACAAATCTGGACATGTTATCCAGTTCTAAGATCTTAGAAATTTTATCAGAGGGATTGGGAAAATTAAACCCTATAGAGCATGTTAAGATTTTTAGTTTCTCTACTGCTATTCTGTTTGTATTAATATGCAGGGTATTTATCTTTGCATGTACAGTCTGGCGCCAGGGACGACGAGCCTGTCAACGAACCAACCGACAATTTGGGTTATGCAATGTCCTCCTACAGTCCATTGTATACAAACAAAAAGGGGGAGACATTGGAGAACAAGAAGCTGGAGGCACTGTAAGAATGTCCTGAAGGAAAGGGACGGAGCAGCAAAGAACTGAACGCTGTTTCATTCCCAGGACAGAAGG
The DNA here is from genome assembly GCF_024362965.1 of Panthera pardus. NCBI lineage: Eukaryota > Metazoa > Chordata > Mammalia > Carnivora > Felidae > Panthera > Panthera pardus. The sequence continues at coordinate 2,749,459 of NW_026526654.1, forward strand.
CCACGAGGACTGCACATTCTCTCCAGAAGGACATCATACCGGCACCAGGCCAGGGATAAGAATGTTTTGTCTGGTGCCAGATGTACTCATGACCCAGTATGGAATACACTGCAGGTGCAGGGCCTGTCAAGATGCCAAATACAATGTTGTATGTGCTTGCCGTTATCAGACAATTTGCAAAAATAAAAGAGGCTTGATCCAGGGGCCGATGCTTCGGCTCCTGGAGAGTCTTAGCCCCCTGCTTTCCAATTCTCTCATCTCTGCACCTTTAGGCCTATCTCTCTACACTTTTTTATCCAGTCACCCTATGTGTTTTGAATGGGGCACTTAGTCCATTTTGACTCAAATAATTATTGGTAGGTACTTATTGTCATCTTGTTACTTGTTTTACAATCCTTTTTGTAGTTCTCTGTTTCTTCTCTTGCTGTCTTCCCCTTATCATTTGATTGCTTTCTTCGGTGATACGCTTGGATATTTTCCTTTCCTTTTTTTCCTTTCCTTTCCTTTCCTTTCCTTTCTTTTCCTTTCCTTTCCTTTCTTTTCCTTTCCTTTCCTTTCCTTCTTTCCTTTCCTTTCCTTTCCTTTCCTTTCCTTTCCTTTCCTTCTTTCCTTTCCTTTCCTTTCCTTTCCTTTCCTTTCCTTTCCTTCCTTTCCTTTCCTCTCCTCTCCTCTCTTCTCTCCTTTTCTTTTTTCTTTTCTTTTCTTTCTTTTCTTTTCATTTTTGTATATTTTTACAAGTTTTTGATTTGTGGCTACTATTAGGTTGATGTATAACATTTTATGTATATAGCAGTCTATATTAAGGTGGTCACTTAAGTTTGAACCCATTCTAGAAGTGCTAAAGTTTTATTCCTACACTTCCTACACATTCCTACACATTCCTACACTACGTATATTATGCCATACTTTACATCCTTTTGTGATTTCCTTGACTAATATTTTTTAAACATTTTATTTATTTATTTATCTTAAGGAATCTGTACACCCAATGTGGGGCTTGAACTCACAACCTTGAGATCAAGAGTTGCATGGTCTCCCAACTGAGCTAGTCAGGTGCCCCTCATTGACTAATTTTTATAGATACAGTCCATTTACTGCTTTTGTGCTTTATCTTCTGTACTGTTTTTTAAATATATTAACCTATTACTTTTATTATGTTTGTATTTATCTGTGAACTTTTTTCTTTTATTAGTTTTTGTACTCCTTCTCTTTCCACAGAATTCCCTTTAACATTTCTTGTAAGGCTGGTTTAGTGGTGATAAACTCCTTTAACTTTTGTTTGTCTGGGAAATTCTTTATTTCTCCTTCTATTATGAATGGTGAACTTGCTGGATAGAATATCTTTGGCTGCAGGGTTTTTTTTTTTTTTTTTTTTTTTTTTCCTTTTAGCATTTTGAATATATCAGACCATTCACTTCTGGCCTGAAAACTTTCTGCTGAAAAATCAGCTGATAGCTTTATGAGGTTTCCTTATATATATTCCTTTCTCGTCTCTTGCTGCTTTCTTGTCTCTTTATCATTATTTTTTGACATTTTAATTATTCTGTGTCCTGATGTAAATCTCATTGGGTTGAATTTGTTGGGGGCTCTCTGTGCCTCCTGGATCTCCATGTGTGTTTCCTTCCCCAGATTAGGGAAATTTCAGGTATGATTTCTTCAAATAGATTTTATGCCCCCATTTTCTCTCTCTTCTCCTGGGATCCTTACAATGGAAATGTTTTTATACTTGATGGTGTCACTGAGTTCCCTTAACCTATTGTCATTTATTATTCTTTCTTTTTGCTGTTCAGCTTGATTGCCTTCCATTACTGTTTTCCAGGTCCCTGATCCATTCTTCTGCTTTCTGTAGTCTATTATTTATTCCTTCTAGGTATTTTTGACTTCAGTTATTGAGTTCTTCACTTCTGACTGGTTCTGTTTTTATAATTTCTATGTCTTTGTTGAAGGTCTCATTGATGTCCTCCCTTGTTTTCTCAAGTCCAGTGAATTTCTTTATGACATCCCCCTTTAGTTTTATCTTTATCTTTATTCATTACTTTGAATTCTCTATCAGACATATAGTTATCTCCCTTTCATTTATCATATTTATTTATTTATTTATTTTCTGTTATTTTGTCCTTTCTTTCTTTTGGGATATATTCTTCTGTCTCCTCATTTTGTCTCATTCTCTATTTCTATATATTAGGAAAGTAGTGGCCTTATGAAGAAGTCCTGTAGTGTCCTATAGTGCAATGTCCCTTGTTCACTAGAACCAGTTGCTTCAAGGATGTCTAACTGCATGTGCCCTACTGTTGTGGTTGAGACATGTTTGCCTTTAGTCCAGCTAGCTTCAATGACCCCTTTGCCTATTGTGGGCAGGGTTTGGTCCTTGTGCTGTCAAGGACAACCTTGTGGGGCAACCTTGTGCTTATAGTTGAGTCAGACCAGGTGTCTTCCCTCAGCCCCTTTGCTGGATATGTGGGCATATCAAAATGCAGGGTTCTCTCTGTGCATTGCCCCATGAGAGGCCTTTAGTGATGAGCAGAACCTACAGTCAGAACAGATGTCTGCCCCTAATCTGTCTGCTAGGGTTGCTGTGACCTTGAACTACAGGGCTCTTTTCTTGTGCTGTCTTTTGTAAGATTTTTGTTGGTGGGTGGGACTGGCAATCAGGTGAAATATCTATCCCCAGCCCACTTCTGGGGTTATGATCAAACTGGTATATGTGGTTATCTTCCCCTTTCCCCAGGGCAAGAGTCACTTTGGAATGATGCTGGTCACTGTTAGGGCTGCTTGTGAAATGAGATGCAGTAGGTACTGCTTTGGAAGGACTCCTGCTGAGTGGGGCAGGTTGGATGGGGTGAATCTAATGGATAATGTGGAATGGGATATGTGGTGTTAGCGAGCTATGTGGAAAGTGTGGTGCTGGTTCTTACAGGTGTCTGGGTATCTAGGCTGGGTGGGAGGAGGGAAATGGTGCCTACAAGTTCTTTCATTCTTAGAGAAATCCCTTAAAAATCCATGCCCCTCCAGCACAAGTTCTGAGATTAGCAAATACATCTCCTTCTCATATACCCTAGGCACTTTTCAAACTGGTGCTTCTATGCTGTTTCTCCACTAGCTTGTTTGTTATACTTTCTGTAAGGGTGAGGACTCAGTTTCCTATTGTCCTCCAGCTCTCCTAGCACCAAGTATGATGAATTTTAAAGTACCTGTAGTTATGCCCTACTGACTTCAAAAACTCATGCAGTTAAGCCCTGCCTGGTTTTCAAAGCCAAATATTACAAGGACTTGTCTTCCCAGTACAAGGGTCTGGGGTGCCTGGTGTGGGATCTGCTCCTCTCCCTTGTCCACATTGGGGTGTCCCACTGGGAGTTTGATTCCTGACCATTTTTCCACCCCTCTTACCCTTCTAGATGTGACCTCCTGTCTAGGATTAACTGTGGAGAGAGTTGTGCCAGTCTTTGTGTCATTGTCTGGGTTAGTTGCATTGATGTGGCTGTTATCTAGGTGTATCCATGGGACAAGGTGAGCTTAGGATCCTCCTACTCTGCTATCTTCTGAGATTCCCTGATATATATGTTTTTAACATGAGTTAACTCCTCTTGTAAAGTAGAAACAGAATCTGATAAAATCCAGGCACAAACTAGAAAGTTAAATGCAGTGTCCAATGATATCCATGGTTCTTTGATCTTTTTAGCTGACTGCCCCCAGTAATTCCTTCCTGGTTTGGGTCAATCCTCCTATTTGGATTCAGTATTTTTACTATTATTGGAATTCTTGTCCCTGTAAAAGTTTGTCTCCTCTCTATAGTTGCATGTTATAAGGACACCACCCAAATAATGGTCACTTAACAATTTGAAATGATTTCTAAGGCTTATGACACCTCACACGAGGAAGATCCAAAAACTCCAGAAGACATTTGGCCTTAAAGGAACTTGACGGTAAAGCCTTTTTCCATTCTGGAACTCTTGTGGCTCAAATGTGGCCTAAAGCTCCTAAGGAAATAATTTTTCTCCTCTTGAAACATGCCACACTGGGAATGAGTCTTCCTGAAGAAAACAAGAGCAATAATCCTTGATGACTTAGCATCATTGCTTAATGTCAAGGAAACAAAGGAATATAAGAACAGCAGCCACTACCAGGCCAGGGGACAACCTAATCACACAAAGGACAACAACAACTAATGAGTGGTAAACTCCCAGTGCTGGTTCAAAGGTAAGGATTGACCTGACACACATTGTTGAGTTCTATTTGCAAATGTAAACCCCTGTAAGCACTCCAATACCAGAGCAACGAAAGCCAGGGAACTAATGTCGACCCTGGCTGGCCCCATGACTCTGACGTGGACTCTGTCACCTCAAGATGACTTTTCCCCCAGTTGCTTGTTGAATTCCCCATTGTGCAAGCCCCTTCATGAATATGTATGTGCCCTCAGCTTAAAACTTCCCCAATTTTGCTGTTCAGGGAAACATTGCTTTGAGAAATACCCCAAATGTTTTCCTTACTTGTTACAAGCAAAACCTTTCTTTTCCATTCTGGCCTGGCTGTGTCTTTTGGCTTGACACCCACCAGGAGGTCAACCCAGTCTCAGGCAGCACTGCCTTCTGAAGGCTGATCAGGGATGCTTTCAGAGAAAGATCAAGATCAAAAGGGGAAAATGTGACAAACTGGCATGACTAGAAACATTTTAAAATAGAGCCAGAGTGGTCACTACAGAAAAGCTCACTTACCTGCCTTTGTATGAACTGGGATATAATCTTTGGATTGGGAAAAATATCAGGTGTTTTAAGCAATTGCTGGACACGTTGGAGAGTGGGGGGTGGTAATGGACATCCTGATCACAAGACTGATGGTTGTGGACTTTCTGAAGATAGAATCAGTAGTCTATCAGTGTAACTTATGCTTGTCATCACACATAGAAAACTTTTTTTTCTGTTCTCCGACTCTTGTAATTTCCCCCTTCCTTTTTCCTCTTAGAAACTCCTTGCTTTTCATAAGAGACTCATAAAAACTGAGAACAAACTGAGGGGTGATGGGGGGTGGGAGGGAGGGGAGGGTGGGTGATGGGTATTGAGGAGGGCACCTTTTGGGATGAGCACTGGGTGTTGTATGGAAACCAATTTGACAATAAATTTCATATATTGAAAAAAAAAAGGAAAAAAAAAAAAGAAACTCCTTGCTTTCATCCTATAAGTGGGACACTATTTGGGTTTCTGCCTGAATCTGTGCTCACTGAATTGCAATTTTTGATTCTGAAATAAACACTCATTTGTCTATCATTGTGGCTCTTATTTTCAGGTTAACATTACACAAGTGTGGTACATTTGTTACAGTTAATATATCAATATAATACATTCTTATTAGCTAAAGTCCATACATCATTCAGACTTACGTTTTTCTTAATGTGCTTTTTCTGTCCCAGGATCCCACATGACATCTAGTCATCAGTATGGTCTCTCTTTGTCTTTTATTTATTCATTCATTCTTTCATTCATTTATTCTAAGTAGGCTTCATGTCCAGTGTGGAGCCCAATGCCTGGGGCTCAAACGCACAACCCTGAGATCAAGACCTGAGCTGAGATCAAGACTTGGAAGCTTAACCTCTTTAGCCACACAAGCACCCCTCTCTTTGTCTTTTAGATACACATTTAGCTAGACTCCCTCCTTCCAGGCTCCCTTGTGTTTTCATGATTTCTCCCGTGGCCACCTCCTCTGCTCTCACAGGTGCCATTACAGTAACAGGACACGACCCCAGGGTCTCCCCTACAGTCTGAAGCTGTCTCCAGTCTCCAGATGTTCTGTCCAGCTGCTCCCTTGTGGCTGCCCTGAACTCAGTGAGACCCACACTACACTCGTGCTGATGTATTCCTTCCTCTTCACACCTCATCTCCTCACATCTCCTTCCTCCTGCCTGTCTACTGCTGTCGGCTGGTTCTTGCAGGGTATCCCAGATGTGCTAGAAAGACAACATTGAAAGTCTGCTCTCCAAATCTCCAGTCTGCCCTATGACCCTGACTGCCATTTGCTCCCCTTCACCCCACTGTGCTCCACCCTTCACCCCCCTGCCCTCCCTTCACGCCACTGCCCTCTTCCCTTCAACCCACTTCCCCTCCCTTCACCCCTTTGCCCCTCCCTTTGCCCCACTCTCCTCTCCCTTCACACACTGCTGCCTTCCCTTCACCACACTGCATTATTCCCTTCACGCCACTGCCCCCGTCCCTTAACCACACTGCTCCCCTTCCTTAAAAAAACTGTCCCCTCCCTTCACCCCACAGCCCCCTCTCCCTTTACCACATTGCCACTCTTATGCATACTGCCCTTCTCCCTTCACCCCACTCCCCTCCTCTCTTAACCACACTGCCTCCCTCCCTTCACCACACGGCTTCTCTCCCTTCACCCCACTGCATTATTCCCTTAACCACACTGCCCCCCTCCCTTCACCCCACAGCCCCCTCTCCCTTTACCACACTGCCTCCCTCCCTTCACCACACTGCCCCCTCCCTTCACCCCACTGCCCCCTCTCTCTTTACCACGCTGCCCTCCTCCCTTCACCACACTGCTCCCCTCCCTTCACCACAGTGCTCCCCTCCCTTCACCACAGTGCTCCCTTCCCTTGACCACACTGCCCTCCTCCAGTCACCCCACAGCTCCCTCTCCCTCTACCACACTGCCCTCCTCCCTTCACCACACTGCTCCCCTCCCTTCACCAAACTGCCCTCCTGCCTTCACCCCACTGCCCCCCTCCCTTGACCACACTGCCCTCCTCCTGTCACCACACTGCCCTCCTCCCTTCACCCCACTGGCCTCCTGCCTTCACTACACTGTCCCCCTCCCATCACCACACTGCCCTCCTCCCTTTACCACAGTGCCCTCCTCCCTTCACCACACTGCCCTCCTCCCTTCACCACAATGCACCCCTCCTTTCACCACACTGCCCTCCTCCTGTCACCACACTGCCCCCCTCCCTTCACCACACTGCCCTCCTCCCTTCACCACAATGCACCCCTCCTTTCACCACACTGCCCTCCTCCTGTCACCACACTGCCCCCCTCCCTTCACCACACTGCCCTCCTCCCTTCACCACACTGCTCCTCTCCCTTCACCACACTGCCCTCCTGCCTTCACCCCACTGCCCCCCTCCCTTGATCACACTGCCCTCCTCCCATTACCACACTGCCCCCCTCCCTTCACCCCACAGCCCCCTCTCCCTTTACCACACTGCCCTCCTCCCTTCACCCCACTGCCCTCCTGCCTTCACCACACTGCCCCCCTCCCTTCACCACACTGCCCTCCTCCCTTCATCCTACTGCCCTCCTGCCTTCGCCACACTGCACCCCTCCTTTCACCACCCTGCTCCCCTCCCTTCACCACAGTGCCCTCCTCCCTTCACCACATTGCCCTCCTCCCTTCACCACACTGCACCCCTCCCTTCATCCCACTGCCCGCCTCCCTTTACCATGCTGCTCCCTCCCTTCACCACACTGCTTTCCTCCCTTCACACACTGCCTCCCTCCTTTCACCCCACTGTCCTCCTCCCTTCACTACATTTCCCCCCTCCCTTGACCACACTGCACCCCTCCCTTCACCCCCCCTCCCTTTACCACACTGTCCCCCATTCACACCACTCCCTCCTCCCTTCACCTCACTTCCCCCCCCTTCACCCCACCATAGCAAAGCCATCTCTGAAAACACAAACCTGGTCTTACCATATCCCAATCCTAATTGACTCTGAAGGTAAATTTGAAGCTTGGTGCCACCCTGGTCTTGTTCTGTCCCTTTATATTCTACTTTTATTTTTCTGCCACATCTCACTTTATGGTTACTTCTCATAGCAGTCTTCCTACAGCCAGAGCACCAGCGTGCAAGAGCACCTGGCTTGGGAGTCCCCACAGACCAGGTTCAGCCATTGTCCACCGACAAAATCCACAGCAGAGAAACAAGTGTGTTAATACAGAAAAGGATTTTATTTCAGTGTGGCCAGCCCCAGGAAAACAGCGGGCTAACGTGTCAAAGATGTCTCCAAGTACCGAAAATACTTCCAGGTTTATTTTCTTTAAAGTTTATTTATGTATTTTGAGAGAGAGAGTTGGGGGAAGGGCAGAGAGAGAGGAAGACAGAGGATCAGAAACAGACTTCACACTAACAGTGCAGAGCCTGACGCGGAACTCGAACTATCAACTGTGAGATCAGGACTTGAGCCCAAGTGGAGTCAGATGCTTAACTGACTGAGCCAGCCAGGTGCCCCCTTCCAGGTTTATATAAGGAAAATGTGGGCCAAGGTGGGTGGGGTACCTGCACAGGTGGGCAGCGAATGTCAAATCAATCATTGTCTTGGAGTCAGTCCTGGGTGGTGTCTTGGTGGCTGCGGGCAGTCCTCATTGCTTGAGGGGGTCATTTCAGGGGCTGCTTTACCTTCGGGGTCTTCCACCTGAGCCACGAGACAAGCCAGAAAGAAGAACCCTACTAGAAAGTGTGAGGTCAGAGTGGAGGCAGCTGAAGCCCTCTTTCATTCCCTGACATATTCTCTCTGTGTTCCTCATCCGTCACCCTGTCCCAGCAGTAATTTAAAAGTTATTTGTGCAATTTATTATCTAACGCCTTAGACAAGCTGCTGGCTCAGCACACTATGAATGCCCAGACTACCTAACGGGCTACCTGGATGGGAGTTTTGGTCAGCTGGGTCTCCCTAAGCCTATTTCTGAACCATTGTGCATCATCTGTGAAATAATAATTGTGCCTCTTTTGCAGGATGATCCTGACGATTAGAGTTGACATGGGGAAAGATCGCCCAAGCTTTTCTCACTGAGATCCAGCGATTCCCGGGAAAAGTAAACACCAAGTCTCTTCCAGGTCATAGGATATTCTCCAACTTCTTTTTCTGCTTCTCAGTTCATCAACCATAGGGAGGGGCATGTTGTGGTTTAGGTCTTGCACAATGCATGTGCATTTCCCTTCTTAGTTCCAATGACCCCACCCAGTGCCGAGCTTGGGTTATGGGCTTTGCAGGCACAGCTGCACCTCTGACTACCCAGTCCAGGACGAGGGTCACTGCCCCTGAGGCACAGAGCAGTTAAATGAGCCTCAGGATGAGGCACAGAGCAGTTAAATGAGCCCCAGGAAACAACTTAGAGCCATCAGAAAGTGGTGGGACCGGGAGTCAGGTCCCCTCAGGTCTCTCCACTACACTTTTGTGCCTTTCTGGAAAACAGATGGAAAGACAGAGAAAGCCTGGAGAGGGGCAGGGGATTAGAGGTAGGAGAACTGAATGCCTTCAAGATGTCTGCAGTCAGCGCTTCCTTGCCTCCCATTTGAGGTTTGATCTAATTAACAAGACAGAAGGTGCACTAGAATACAAGATACCCAGAAATAGGGGCACCACCCAACTTCTGCTGTAGCCCTAAGAGCCATGCTCTGCCTTCCTCAAACAGCTGCTCCTCTGAGTACAGGGTCCATGGCACCAGGAGTTTGGGTCCATCGACGGGCACACGGCAACCAAGCCCAGGTGTCCTGGCCTTCCATACGTTCCTCACCAACTGGCTGACAGCCAAGGTAGCAAAGGACAAGGGTAGACAATGAGGGCTGCTCCTACGTGCTTGCAGGGAAATCAGGTCTTCTTCCCAGAAAGTCTCCCCCTTGCCCGATTTCAAACCACACCAGGTCTTCTGATTAGAAATGATTTTATTCTCCCTTCTCTGGATTTATCATGACTTCACCCTTACTCTCCAGAACCTGAAGCTCACCCAGGGCCACACTCTATGACCCAAGCCCTGATCTTGCCTGGAGGAAACAGACAGGCCAGAGCAGCCCCCAACCTCCACTGTCCCCAGGAGGGCCTCCCCCAGGTGGAGGAGGCTGAGCTCAGACTGGGGGAGGAGGACACTGTCTGGCTTTGCACAAGCCTTTGTGTCATAGATTCCTTCTTCCCAAGTGTCCATGAAGATGCAGAAAAGGCACGTTCCTCCCTCCGCCTCTTCAAACCTAACCCAAAATCTCACCTCTACCAAGAAAAAAGTGACAAAAGTCATGTGTTCCATGTTCTCAGACTGTCCATCCTAACAGGAGAGCAACTGCATCTACTACCTTTATTCCCCCTCCAAGGGGAAGCCCAGGGGTGTGGTGGGGGCAGCAGTGACAAGTAAGGCATTCACTGCCACCCAGCCCCTCAATCCACTCAGCATGGCTACTTACAGTAGTTTGAGCATGAGGCACTTTGCAGTCTGTACAGCAGGACATCAGGATTGGCAGAGTGGTCGACATCCAGCACAGATCCAAGCTCCTGGTAAGCACGGAAGGGGTCAGGACATGCCACCCTAAAATATGCCACTATAGGGTAAGTAAGATTTGGAGCTAAAGGAATTTGAGTTCCTACAATTCCTTATTTGCCTAAAAGCAGCCTCTCCCAAAAGAACTGACATCCTCAACCCCCTCACCTCCTTGGAGCTTCACCAAAAGTCAACAAAGGATGATGGGCTTTTATCACAGGAAAGGGGACTAGAAGTCAGAACCACACCCAGACAGACTTTGTTGGGAGGCTATTGTACCTCCCAACTATTCTCCTAAGGGCCCTAAGGGCCCATTTGTCAGTCAATAAAATCCTTTGTGTTTCCATAAGTACCTTTTCCCCACCCTTCTAAGAAGTCATTCCTTCTCCCATAGCAAAGTGCCCCTCAGTCCCTCCCCAGCCCCTACTAAGAAGGTATAGAAGCCCCAAATTCTAACCACCAACTTGAATCACATTTTTCTATGACTTTATGTATATAAGTGGGTAAAAAAAAAAAACCTGTCTTTTCCCTTACTTATCGATATTTTGCCAATTTAATTTAGAGGTTCACAATTAATGAATAGAAGGTAGAGAGTTTTTTCTCCCCAGCAGTGCTCAGTGAATACAAGCTGAGACCATGCACAGAAACTGGGTTTGGAAAGGTGGGGTGCAACAGGAAATGTGGGACTGGATAGACTGGGTGGTACAGATAACCATGAACCTGCAGGCAGGTCCCAGTCCTGGGTGAGAAAGACTCAGCTTCAGGAAGGAGTGTTCCCACCATAAACCACAGAAGTGCTCTTAGAATAGGGAAAGACGGGACAAAATAGGCAGAGAGGGAAGGGTTACCTGAGCTCCCTGGGAAAAGGAAACACACAGATTTTGAAACAATGCTGGGAGCATCTGACCACAACAAATCCCCTCAGGCATAACCTTCCTCTTAAGAATGTAACAGATAACACCACTCTCCCTCAGGTTCCCCTCAGGAATTTGACAATCAAAATACCTAGCTAAACCATAAAACATATGTTATACCTTATACGGGGTATGGTATGACCAGTCTGACTCTTCACACAATGGAGTTGAGTCAATCAGGAATGGACAACTCAGTGCCTAGAGTTGTTCAGCCGGTAAGGGTAGGACCTGAGAAGGAATAAGGGGGAAGGAAGAAGGTGCGGACCAGAACCTTATAAAACAAGGACGCTTCTCTATAGTCGCAGGCATTCACTTTCGAATGTGCCCTCTATAAAGACAGCATTCATATTCTTCTTCTTTTTTTTTTTTAATGTTTATTTATTTTTGAGAGAAAGAGACAGAGCATGAGCATGGGAGGGAAGGAGAGAGAGGGAGACAGAATCCGAAGCAGTCTCCAGGCTCCGAGCTGTCAGCACAGAGCCCAACGCAGGGCTCAAACGACCTGAACCAAAGTTGGAGGCCCAACGGACTGAGCCACCCAGGTGTCCATTTAAAAAAAAAAAAAAAAAATTAACGTTTATTCAGTTTTTGAGAGACAGAGAGAAAGCATGAGCAAGGAAGGGGCAGAAAGAGAGGGGAGACAAGAATTGGAAGCAGTCTCCAGGTTTTGAGCTGTCAGCACAGAGCCTGATAATGGGGCTGCAACCCACGAACCGTAAAATCATGACCTGAGCTGATTAAGACTAGATTCGAATCTTATACTCTAATTAATAAACTTTTGCCTACCACTCATTCTATGTCCACCTCTTCATTTTTCAAAGTAGTGAGACAACGAATCCTGGGTATTGAGGTAAAAAATCCTGCAAGACTCTGAGGCTGGGAAAGCCTGGTGCAAGGACAGACACTGTGTCCCACCACTAACTGGCTGCCTGTGAATGAGCTGTTCAAGCCTGCTTGGGCTTCAGCTTCCTCATCAATGGAATAAACGGGCCAAGCCAGGCAATCTGAAGATGCCCAGTGGTTCTATAATCATCACTTCCAAGGGCAGGGATGCACCGTGATGCAAATAGCATCACAAACCATTTCCCTCTGAGGAGACAGTGAACTCACTCTGGAGAACTCCATGCATGCTAATGTTTTGTCCTGTATCCCTCTTATTCCATTCTAAAATAGGAGACAGTATAAAAGGATTTTAAAATCAGTCCATAAATGAGGAGTCCCCACTCCCCATGCTGAGTTTTGCTCAGCTTGTGAAAGGCACATTCATACTCAAGGCAGTTTAATCTCAGGATGACAGGTAAGAAAGGGTGGGCAGCATGGGGTTTCAATCTTACCCCTCAGAGTGGAAACAATGGTTGAGCCTAGAGTTGGGAGAGAGGTCCCTGATTTGGAACATAGCAGGCTCTGAATCGAGGAAAAGAGGCCACCAGAATAGTCTTCTCAGCCTGCTTCCCTGCCTGTCTAGGAGGTGGGCTTGGATAAACTCCCGCACAGAGTGATGCAGAACAGGAGGTATTAAGATGGGGGGCAGCTGGTAGTACAGAAGGATTGGGGTGCGGGGTGCGGGCAGGGTGGAAGGGAAGGAAGAGGGGCCTCTATTCCTTATCAGTCAACTTGAGGCACGAGTTATGGAAGTTGAGAGAGAAGAGGACAGGTGTTTGTTTAGGCTTCTGTGTGGACACCCAAGTGTGGAGCAGGGAAGCTTGTCAGGGACGCAGACTTCTGGACCCCAGAGGCTGGGTGCTCATATGGGGACATCATGTCAACCTGTCCACCATATGCTGCCTTGAGTACTGCCCAGATCATGGCACGGGTGTAGTCAGGGAGCCAGGGACACCCAGGGCCCATCCTAGGAGGCTCAACATTTTCTTCAAAGCAGACGAGGCCTCTCTGCCAGACAGAGCAGGGAAGATTGCACCCATGCAGCATCTCAGAACCTCAGTGAAAGTTCATCTCACCTCTAAAGTTCAAATTCCTGGCTCCCAATTCTTTACCCTATTGAGGTTCAGTCATTCTTGGAAGTCTGTCCTAAGAACCTCCTGTAGATAGTGCAGAGGTAATAAGGGATGTTCCTCCCACCCTCTTCTTCCTTCCCTAGGTGGGTGAGCAAAGTCAGCAAGGAGGGAAATGGCAGGACCCTGGCAGGCGGTGGGACTGGTGGGTGGCCAGTCTTCCTTGACCACAAGGGGGTGTCCTGAGCTGGTGTAGCCCTGACCCATGGCTTCCCCTAGCTGTGGCTAGGGTTGGCTCTGGCTGACTCCGTCATAGCAATGCCCTGGACACTCAAGGGACTCTGAGAATTTCAGCACAAGTTGAGAGGCTTGGAACAGAGCTCTTTTTTTTTTTTTTTCCTTTTTTTTCTTTTTTTTACATTTATTTATTATTGAGAGACAGAGAGGGACAGAGCATGAGCATGGGAGGGGCCAAGACACAGAATCCAAAGCAGGCTCCAGGCTCTGAGCTGTCAGCACAGAGTCCAATGAGGGGCTTGAACTCAGAAATCGAGAGATCATGACCTGAGCAGAAGTCGGATGCTTAACCAACTGAGCCACCCAGGCTCCCCACTTTTTCTTTTTAATGTTTATTTTTTGTGAGGGGGGAGGGGCAGAAAAATTGGTGGGGTGAGGGGCAGAGAGAGAGGGAGACACAGAATCTGAAACAGGCCCCAGGATCTGAGCTGTCAGCAGAGCCCAACACGGGGCTCAAATCCATGAACTGTGAGATCATGACCTGAGCCAAAGTCAGACGCTTAACCAACTGAGCCACCCAGGCATCCCCAGAGCTCTGTCTTGAGCAGACCCAAATTTACTTTCATGATGAAAAGCCAACTCTAGGCCTGGCCAGCCATTAACTTGGCCATAGGGCTTATTTGGAACCAAAGTTTCTAACTCACTCAAGACTTTGTGCACCAGATACCTGGAGAGTTTGCTTTTGTTGCACAGAATTGGTCCCCTAAGGAAGTGGGAATCTAAGTGTGATGGTTGATTTTATGTGTCAGTGTGGTGGGGCCATGGTGGCCAGATATCCTGTCAAAAAAATTTTGGATGCTCCTGGGAAGGTGTTTTTGGATGAGATTAACACTTAAATCAGTTGATGTTGGCGCGTCTGAGTGGCTCAGTGGGTTAAGCACCCTATTCTTGATCTCAGCTCAGGTCTTGATCTCAGGGTGTTGGGCTTCCCACTGGGCATGGAGCCTACTTTAAAAAATGCTAAATCAGTAGATGTTGAATAAAGCAGATTGCTCTCCATAATGTGGGTTGGCCGCAGCCAATCAGATGAAGGCTGCTATGGACTGACTGTTTGTACCCCCAGGACTCCAACCCTTCTGTACTCACTACCAGCTGCCATCCATCCTGATACCTCCTGTTCTGCACCACTCTGCACGGGTGCTTATCCAAGCCCACCTCCTAGAGAAGCAGGGAAGCAGGCTGAGAAGAAATTCTGGTGGCCTCTTTTCCTTGATTCAGAGCCTGCTATGCTCCAAATCAGGGACCTCTTTCCCAACTCTAGGCTCAACCCGCTAAAATTTATATGTTGGAACCTAATCCCCAGTGTAATGGTATGAGGAAGTGGAGCCTTGGGAGGTGATTAGGTCATGAGCCTCATGATAGGATTAGTGCCCTTATATACAAATCCGGAGAGCCCCCTCACGCCTTCTACCATATGAGGACACAGCAAGCAGGTGACTGCTTATGAACCAGGAAGTGGGTTCTCACCAGACACCAGATGTGCTGGAGCCTCCATCTTGCACTTCCCAAACTTCATAACTGTGAGAAATCAGTGTTTGCCACCCAGTCTCTGGCACTTTTATTACTGAAGCCCAAACTGAGACAAAAGCCTTAATAAAAGATTGACCTTTCCTAAGAAAGAAGGAATTCTGCTAGCAGACTGCCTTTACACTAGAACTGCAAGTCTTCCTGAGTGTCCAGATGGACAGCATGCCCTGTAGGTTTTAGATTTGCCAGCTCTGGAAATTATGTGAGCAATTTCCTTAACATAAATGCCTTTCTTGGGGTGTCTGAGTGGCTCAGTCAGTTGAGAGCTTGACTTCAGTTCAGTTCATGATCTTATGGTTCGTGGGTTTGAGCCCCATGTCGGGCTTTGCACTGACAGAACAGAGCTTGCTTCAAGTTCTCTGTCTCCCTCTCTCTCTGTCCCTCCCCTGTTCACTCTCTCTCTCTCTCAAAAAATAAATAAACATTAAAAAAAAAAGAATTTAAATTTGGGAGGGGGACAAAACATAAGACACTCTTAAATATAGAGAACAAACAGAGGGGTACTGGAGGGGTCGTGGGAGCGGGGATGGGCTAAATGGGTAAGGGGCACTAAAGAATACTCCTAAAATCATTGTTGCACTATACGCTAATTAACTTGGATGTAAATTTAAAAAATAAATTTTAAATGAATAAATAAATAAATCCCTTTCTCTCTCTCTCTCTCTCTCTATATATATATATGCATATACACATCCTGTATTGGTGACATTTCTGTGGAAAATCCTGATAGTTAAGATTTTTCACTTTGGGTGGCTTAGTTGGTTAAATGTCTGACTTCAGCTCAGGTCATGATCTTACGGCTCGTAAGACTGAGCCCTGAATCTGGCTCTGTGCTTACAGCTCAGAGCCTGGACCCTGCTTCAGATTGTGTCCCCCTTGCTCTGTGCTCCTTCCCTGCTCACTGTTTGTCTTTGTCTCTCTCTCTCTCAAAAAACAAAACAAAAAAAAACATTAAAAATTAAAAAAAAAAAAAAAAAGATTTTTCATGTTTTACTTAAGCAATCTCTACACTCAACATGGGGCCAGAATTCACAACCCCAAGATCAAGTCATACTCTCCACTGAGCCAGCCAGGTGCCCCTCTTGATAGATACTGTTAAAAAAAAAAAAAAAAAAAAGGAGTGTTTGGGTGGCTCAGTAGGTTAAGCGTCCGACTCTTGATTTTGGCTCAGGTCATGATCTCATGAGGGACTCGAGGGATCGAGTCCCATATCAGGCTCTGGGAAGACAGCTTGGAGCCTGCTTGGAATTCTCTCTCTGCCCACCCACTGCCCCCCCTCCCCCAAGTAAAGAAACTTTTTTTTTTTAAAGAAAAAACCTCTCAGCTGAGTAAGTTTAAAGATCTAATTGACTGTATTCAATGACTTGACTTAGGCAGCTCACCATCTAGCAAGCAGAAGCGATCTCTGATCTCTGAGGACCTGTACAATATGAAAGGCTTTAACAGGCAGAAAGGGGCCGGGACAAGGATGTCATAAACAAAAGAAATTATTATTTCAGTTAATCACCTTCTTCTGGGGAAAGGGTGGGTTTGCCTTACTAGTGTTGATCAGGAAATTCCAGACTGAGTGGTTTAAAATTCTATTCCTGGGAGAGATCAAAATTAATTTGGTTGGTTATTAAGTTTTGATGGTGCTTAGCAAGAGTGACTCCACTTGGGGCCCATTATTTCCTTTTAACAACACAATGAGGTATCAGTCTGTCTCTCCTCTCCCCACTTCACGGTGCAAAGCCAGGGATCCTGGCCCAGCAGCAGATATCCTGGGCACTTTCCCTTAGATGCCTCTGATCTTAGACAAAACCAAACGGCCCCCACCTGCTGAGGAGGGTTTTGGGTAACTCATCACATTTCCTTCAGGTTTAACACTCCAGACTCTTGACTGAAGAGAATCATTTCCTAGGGGAGCATCTGTTTACTGTGGAAAACCAGACAGTCAAGGGCAGTTTTAATTTGCCAGAGACGTAGGACATTATCAATTAACTGGCTGGTTTCGATTTTAATCCTCACTTGAAAGAATCAGATTCTCAGTAACCACCATAATGAGTTGAATGGGGACCCCTTGATGATCTGTTCCCTGAAACTTGTGAATGTCACCTTGTTTGGAGAAAGGGGTCTTTGCAGACTAATTAAATTAAGGTTTTTGACATGAGACCCTCAAGGATTACCTGGGTTGGTCCTAATTCCAATGAGAGTTTATAAGAGCAGAAGATGTGAAGAAGAGGCCTTGACAAGACAGAATTTGGGCTGATGTAGTCACAAGCCAAGGGATACCTGGAGCCACCAGAAGCTGGTATAACCCATGGATGTCACAACAAATTATCACAAACTGGGTGGCTTAAAACATCCAGAATGTGTCCTCTCACAGTTCTGGAGGCCAGAAGTCTGAAATCAAGGTGTTGAAGGCTCTAGGGTCTGATCATTTCTTGCATCTTCCAGCTTCTATTGGCTTGAGACTTTCCTCAGCTTGTGGCTTCTCACTCGATCTCTGCCTGTGCCTGATATAGCGTTCTCCCATGCGTCCCCCCTGCTGTGTCTCTTAAGAACACCTTTTGGATTTCAGGCCCACACACGTAATTCAGGATCATCTATCCATAAAATTTTTAACTTCATTACATCAGGAAAGACCCTTTTTCTAAACAGGTCATGTTCACAGGTTCTGGGGGTTAGGACATGGACATATCTTTTTGAGGGACAAAACTGAGCCCTTTCATCCCCATACAGTTTCCCAGTGTTTTCTCTTACATGGGGCCATGTTTTGTTTTTAAGTTTTTATTTTAATTTCAGTTGGTTAACATGCAGTGTAATATTAGTTTCAGATGTACAATATAGTCATTCAGCATTTCATACAACACCTGGTGCTCATCACAAGTGCAACCTTGATCCCCATCACCTATTTAACACCTGGGGCCAGGTTTTAACTCCATTTTATATGCAGTTTGTTGTTATCTTGCTTATACCAGATTCTCAGGAATCCTGAATGACCGTTCTTTCTCCCAAGACTACTTACTCTAACTTGGGATTTCACTCCTAACAGTGAAACCTATGGAGCCTCAAAATTAACAACTCAAGAAATAGGTGTTGGCAAGGATGCACAGAAAGGGGAACCCTCTTGCACTGCTGGTGGGAATGTAAACTGGCACAGCCACTCTAGAAAACAGTATGGAGTTTCCCCAAAAAGTTAAAAATAGAGCTACCCTAACATCCAGCAATTGCACTGCTAGATATTTACCCAAAGGATACAAAAATGCTGATTCGAAGGGACACATGCCCAATGTTTACAGCAGTGCTATCGACAATAGCCAAGGTATGGAAAGAACCCAAATGCCTGGATAAAGATGTGTGTATATATATACATGGATTATTACTCATCCATAAAAGAAAACCTTGCCATTTGCAACAATGTGGATGGAGCTAGAGTATTATACTAAGTGAAATAAGTCAGTCAGAGAAAAGTACCATATGATTTCACTCTTATGTGGAACTTAAGAAACAAACATGGAAAAAAGAGAGGCAAACCAAGAAACAGACTCTTAACAACGGAGAGCAACTTTATGGTTACCAGATGGGAGGCTGGTGGGAGATAGCTTAAATAGGGGATGGGAATTAAGGAGAGCACTTGTAGTAAGCACCAGGTGTTGTATATTAGGTATTGAATCACTAAATTCTATACCTGAAACTAATATTACACTATGTTATCTAACAAATTTAAATAAAAGCTTAAAAAAAAAAAAAAAAGGAAACCTATGGAGCCTCGCTGGTTAGTGAGGGTGAATCTTGTGGCTACTTTAGGTACAGGGAGTCCCAGGAAGAGCATTCAGATGTGACCACTGGCCCAAATGGTCCTGCACTATGTATCAGCCACTGGGGTCTTGCTATCAGAACCCTGACCAGGGCGTTTATGAGTCTCACATTCTAATGCTCTACTTGCTGGCTCTCCATGAGGCAAACTCCTTTTTTATCTCCTTCCTACTATTTCTATCCCTTGAGACTTTTAATAATGTGTTCCTGTGCTTGGGGATATGCTGAAGGTCTCGTTTCCAAGGGTTTTGTGGATAAACTGTGACTTGAAAATGTGTTGGAAGACCTGTTGCCTGGGAATAGGAAACTGAGTCAAATAGATGAACTTTGGCCTAACTTATTTCATGTCCTAAAAGCTTCTGTACCTTATCTGCTTCAGAATGAGGTGCTAGACAATCTCGGACTCTCCCTGAATCTCCTACCTTTCCTGTGACTCTGCTACTTGGTAGAGAGCTTTGTGCAATGTGGCATCACGAAGATTCCCCAGTACTCCTTTCCTGGCCAGCCTGCCTTCATGAGCACATGTCTTAACATGTAGTCTTGATGCAAGGAGCACCAGTGGGCCGCACCATCACTTTTAAGACAAAACAGGATCAACTTTTGTTGCCAAAAGACAACGTGCCTGGGCTTGAGAGGATTGGGGGTCATCCAATCCCCTACATTACACTGCAAATAGAAGAGCTTGTGCATGGTCCAAATTCTGCTTTTGGTGGAGGAAGGAAACCATCTCAGGGAAGAAGAGCAACTTGGACCAACGTCCAAGTCCAAGTCAGGTGTGGACTTGCACCTTCTCTCCCATCAGTGTTACAGCGTGACTTAGGAATGGCAAGAGTTCAGGAGACAAAGGATGCACTAAAAAATGGCCAAAGTTCAGTGAAATAGCTATGGTGTAACCAGGAGTGCAACTTACCCTTGGTGTAGAGAGAGTGGCTTCCTTTCTCTTCCAGAGAAGGCTCAGATCAGGTGACGGAAACTATCTGAGACATAAAGGTTTCACACGTGGATGTCTGATGTCCAGAAGGAACATTTTCAAGATCATTATACCTGAAGCCCTACTGTTCTGGCCTGTTGACTGACCATCTCTCCCAGCTGTGCATTTTACTTTTTTAACTAAAATTAAAAGTCTAACACGAATATTAATTCAGTGAGTTTTTATTATGCACCTGTTCAGTTTGTGGGAACAATGCCAAGGGATCAGAGGAACAGAGAGGGCAGATGCTTCTCAGACGAGAAGTCTCGTCTTCTGAACCTCCATGGCCAGGTAGAGACCCCTCACCTGCCTGCCCAGTGCCCACAGAGGGAGGGAGGAACCAAGTGGGCCAGCCCTCCTATTACCTGCAGCTTTCCACAATGCAGGCAGCCCTGGCTTCTTCTGCACAGATGAACCTGGGATTTGAGCTACATCACCCATGACGGTTCCCAGGAGCAATGTCAACTCCTGGTTTGCTGGGCGCCTTGGTCAGCTTTGGGTCAGGGAATCAGAGGCTGCCTCACGATGTCTGATTGATACTCAAGAAACACACAGCCTCTCTTTAGGTTTCAGTTCTGTTACATTCCACTTGTTCCTTACTTACAATCAGATTTCACATGTAAAATACACCAGGTAAGTGAAGCAATGCTCCTTGTAGACGTGTCTTAAGTGGGTGGGTTAATACACTCACCAATGGACCTTTGGGCAAAAGCACAGCTGGACGAGACAAATGTGCACAGCGTCTGGCTTCTATTTGGAATTTTCCACTTTCTTATTAGCCTTAAAAGATCTGGGGGGTTTATTTTCCCCGTTTCCTGGCAGATTGATACAAGAGGCAAATTCTTCTGAAACAAAGAGCCCCAATAGTTTATTTATTACTGAGGGTACGACCAAATGGTTTTATGACACTTACTGTTCCTGGGTATGAAGCTGCCCTTACACAGGCACAGCCATCATTTAACTGTAGGACCTTGGGACTCTCTCATTGGGTCTGGGGGAGTGGTGTCTTGACAGGACAATGAAGTGAATGACAAGGAGACACTGGCAGGTGTATAAATAATACAGAACACCTGACCGGTTGCTGGCTTTTACAACTGGCCACAGCTGCTCACCAGTCCCCAGGCCTTCTCGTCACTGGGCCTAGTGGACATGGTCAGTTCTCCCAGAAGCATTAAGACCACAGCCATCCATGACTGAGATTCCACTCCCCATCCAGAATGCCAGGCTACAAACTTTGAAGGCTCTTGTGCAGAGGACACCCCGCCCTGAAAGCAGCAGCTTGGGTCTGAATCGTGCTTCCGGTTGAAGGAAGAGCTAGCTACAGTGTTTGTATTGGTTCTTGTGTGGATTGGGGATGAGACCATTACGTGACCATGTGGTATTGTGGGCTGAACTGTGTCCCCAACCCCCACAACTCTAACCCTGGCACACTGGAGTGTGACCTTCTTTGGAACTGAGGCCACGGCAGGTGTAATTAGTTAAGATGGGAGTCTACGGGAGTAGGACGGGCAGACCTTAGATATGGATGCAGTCCTTCCAGAAAGGGACAGACACACACACAGAGCACCATGTGAGAATACAGCAGAGCTAGGGTGATGCTTCTGGAAGCCATGCAGTACCAACAATTGCCAGCAAGCCCTGGGATGCAGGGACAGGCGACAGGCGACGCATGAAATAAACCCTCCCCTGGGAGCGGCCACCCTGATCTTGGACTTGTGCCTTCAGAACTGAGATGATGCCTTTGTTGTTTAAGGCATCTGGTTTCTGCAGGAGCCCTTGCAAACGACCACAACCAGCACACTAAGTCACATACGCAGAGCATGAGCATGACTTCACGTGAGGTTCTGTTTTCCCGGCTCAGCTCACCCAGACAAACACAACAGGACACCCTCACTGGGGGCTGAGCGTCCCCCCCTTCTTGGACTTGATGGACTGCACGTCCACCCAAAACCACCTATGGAGACCCTTCAAGGGTACAAGGAAACAGCATTTAGGGGCGGGTGTGCTACAGTTTAAAATGGGGCTTTGCCTTAGATAAGCTCCTGTTCCCTAATAAGCAGACACCATCACAAATAAAAGGGTAGGAGTTTCCCTTTTGCAGGAGCTATAAAGCCCCCCAGCACGGTTTGAGCCTGAAAAGGGCTGCCTGATAGCAGTGGGTTGTTTCTATGGGCCAAGAGGTGATGGAGACTCAGCCTTCTGATGACAGGATGTGGCCTGGTGTGTTTGGCCCTGTGGTCACAGGCCCACAGGCCCTGCCTTATTGCCACCCTCAGCCCATCAGCACACCCCAAGCTTCTTGCTGCCAGACAGCAGTGCAGGTACCCCCAGACCTCAGTACAGGGGAAGGGAGTGTACTTGACACTGGCTGGCAAGGGCCAGACCCCGGGGGGGTGGTCCCATCCCTCCCTGCCAGGGAAGCTCTGGAGTGACTGTTCTCTAGGACCTGCAGAGATGAAGAGTCACAGCTGGTGGAGACGCGCCCTCCCTGCTTTTTGGCACGGCCGAGACAGAGCGCATGCTCAGTCGGCCACTATCTCATTTCTACCTGAGAGCGAAGAGTGGGAGGACGGAGCTTCTGTCCCGGGCAGGTGCACCGCGGGAGGGGCCAGGCCGGGCCGCCTCAGTAGGAGTTGAGGGCCTGCTTGGAGCGGCGCTTCAAGTGCAGGCGCTGGTGGCGAAGCAGGTCGCAGTTCTGAGAGAAGCTCTTGACGCAGTAGCGGCACTGGAAGGGCTGCGCCGTGCCCCGCAGGTGCGCGCTGCTGCGGTGCCGCGCCAGGTGTTCCGGCCGCTGGAACGCCCGCCCGCAGTCGCAGCACTGGAAGGCTAGCAGGCCGTCCGGGCCCCCGCCCACGGCCCCCGCCGCGTTCGGCTCGGTCTTCGCCACGGGCTCCAGTCCACCCGTCGGCAGGTGTATCCGCCTGTGCGACAGCAGGTGCGAGTTGAGGCGGAAGCTCTTCCCGCAGGCGCCGCAGCGGTAGGGCTTCTGCGCCTCGTGGCTCTCCAGGTGCCCGTCCAGGTCCTCGCTGTCGCTGAACAGCTCCCCGCACACCGAGCACTCGTGCGGCTTCTGCTCCCTGCGGCTGCGCAGGTGCCGGATGAAGTTGACCCTCCAGCGGAAGATCTTCCCGCAGTTGGGGCAGATGTAGGACTTTTTGGATGACGTCTGCACCTCGTCCCCGGGCTCTGCGCCGCTGCGGTGGGAAGCGGGGAGGCTGCGCGGCTTCTCGGCCGGGCCCCGCGGCTCATCAGTGCAGTAAGGGCCGAGCTGGGAGTCCTCGTCTCCAGAGCTGGACAGGACGATCTCGATGGTCACCTCCTCGTCCAGGCCGTTCTCGGGGGTCAGCGCATCCCCTCCGGCTACAGGGAAGCCACGCGGAAGTTCAATCAGTGCTGCTGCCCATGCCACAGCTCTGCCCATGCAAAGGCTCCCCAGGGAGGTTCAGAGTAGATTCTCTTCCCCTTCCCTGTCCTGATCCCTTAAGGCCCCATCACACAATTCTTTCCTTCCTCCTTTTCTAGGCAGAGACCCCTACAAGCTCTAAGGACTTTGTATTTGTCAGTATGAAGTCTTGGCCATTTACACATCAGTTAACACCACTTACCTAATGTCATAGGGCACGTTAAAGCTGTCAGGAAAGAGAAAGACACCATATTCTAGAAAGGCAGTGCCAGGAAGGTACCAGCTACCATGTGCTGAGCACTGACAAGCTCCAGGGGCTCTGTGGCACTTGTGACATAAACAGCCCTGTTTATTCCTGGACATAAATCACTCATGTATTATTTGCCAAATTATATACACACGCAAACTTGGGTGACACACTCTGGGCTCAGGGTTGAAGGGGAGTCAGGCTCGTTGTGCTGACCTCAGGGCTGTTCAACAGTACCCTACACCCAGGTCAGCTTTTCCTCAGTGTCACCTCTGACACCTGCCAGCCGCCCCCAGTGGTGATGGGTAGAGCTGCTCTGTACTTTAGACTGCAGTGGGCAGACTCCATGAATCCTGAGTCTGTGATGTTGGAAGATGGGTGGGGAGTGGGGTGAAGTCGTAGCCCCAGGCCCACCACGTAGCTCCCCATCTGGTCTGTTTCCTCACTGTGTGAGATGTGGGACTGAGGTGGGGCGGCGGGGAGTGCTGCGAGACCCCCTTGAGGTCTTAGCAGGAATTGAGATGTTAGCAGAAATATGCTGATTCTGGATTTAGTCTCTGGAGGAAGGAGCATTCTGTGAGGTTAGGGAACCTGAGGGTGGGTGGAGCTGGAGAGACAGAAGCAGGGCAGCAGGACCCAGGAGCCACAGAGCATGGGGCAGACACCAGGCAGCAGCAGGGCCATGAAGCACTTGTTCCTAAGGGGACTAGGGTAAGGGGACACAGCACAACATGAGACTGGGGAATAAAGACTTGAGAACCTGGAAAATTCCCACTTTTATCCACACTGAAAAAATTACAAAGTATGCTCTGGAGAGAATGCCCAAGTGGCCGGATAACCATTTGGTAAAGGGATTCTGGGTGTAACCCACGGAGGGGAGGCAATCCAGGGAAGAGCTGTGGAGGACCCTCTGGTCTGGTGACCTGAATGCCTGTGAACTGCACTGTGAGCAGGGATGCTGCCAACTCAGACTAAAAAGCAAGAGACCTTAGGAAGGCCGTCAGACTCCTGGGATTCCACAGAGTAGGCCAGCAGAGCTATCTGGAGACACATGGGAGTCAGCCTTGATGAAAGAGGGCTGGTTCCAATGGCCGTCCCCAGGTAGACAGGATGCTACAGTGGCCTGGGGCCCAAGGGCGATCAGAGTGCTGGCCAGAGATTGATCCCAAGCCTTAAGTTCAAGTTTATTTATTTTTGAGAGAGAGAGAGAACGAATGAGTGTGCACATGAGCAGGGGAGGGGCAGAGAGAGAGAGAATCCCAAGAGGGTTCTGTGCTGAGTCAGCACAGAACCCAACTTGGTGCTCAAACTCATGACCATGAGATCACGACCTGAGCCAATATAAAGAGTCAGACATTTAACACACTGAGCCACCCAGGTGCCCCAAACTTTCTTTTTTTTTTTTTTAAATTTTTTAATGTTTATTTTTGAAAGAGAGACAGAGTGCAAGCAGGGGAGGGGCAGAGAGCGGGAGGCACAGAATCTGAAGCAGGCTCCAGGCTCTGAGCTGTCGATACAGAGCCCGGCGTGGGGCTCAAACTCATGAACCACGAGATCATGATTTGAGCCGAAGTCGGACCCTTAACCAACTGAGCCACCCAGGCACCCCAAGCCTTAAGTTCTAATGGAATTTGCCCTACTGGGCCTCAAACGTGCTTGGGAACCTTTCTTCTTCTTCCCAATTTTCCCCTTTTGGGATGAAAAGGTCTATCCTGTGCCAGCCTGAGGACTGCACTTTGAGAAGTACAGAACTGGACGTGTGGTTTCACAGATTCACAGCCAGAGAGGATGTGCCTTGGGTCTCACCTCTACCTGATCTACAGGACATTCAGATAAGGTTACGGATGCAGAGCTGGTGCTGGAAGAGATTAAGGGATGTCCAGAGAGGGTGAATACACTTTGCATGGGAAGAGAACATGGACTTTGCAGGACACGAGGGTGGAATGAGCTGAACTGCAGCCCCTTAAAAACCCATAGATCCAAGTCCTGACCCCAGTACCTCTGAATATGAGCATATTTGGAAATAAGGCATTTCAAGAGGAAATTAAGTTAAAATGAGGTCATTAGGGCAGGACCTGCTCCACCAGGTGTCCTTGTAAGAAGATTGGGGCACAGACACTCAGAGATGGATTGCGAGAAGACACAGGGAGACCGCCATATACAAGCCAAGAAGGGGGAGGGGGGCTCAGAAGCCCACCATGCGGCCACCTTCATCCTAGCTGTGCGGCCTCCAGAATTCTGAGAAAATCCACCCTTGTTTGAGCCTCCCGGTCTGTGGTATCTTGGTATCGCAGCCCTCCGACACTAATAGAATGCACATGGGAGGACATCCACTCAGATCAGAAAGTTAACAAAAATAGACGTGGAGCTTCTGAAGAGGGAGGAAGAAATCAACAGTAATGCTGTTGCGTGTCATCAATACAACAATGTGAAGAATCCCTAGTAGGTAACATGAGACTCCGAGGTGTGCCCAGAGCAGCAGGAAGAGAGTAACAGGGGGGCTCTTGGCTCAGCACTGATGAGTAACAAGGTGTGTGGGGGCGGACGCAGGGGCGCTGAACTGAGTAGTAGGGTAACGGTGGGGTAACAGGCAAGAATTACTGATCTATCTACGTGCTTTTACATGAACTATTTAATCCTCAACAACGAGTCCATCTGAGGGCACCCGGGGGGGGTGGGGGTGGGGCTCAGTCCTTTAGGTGTCCAGACTCTTGAATTCAGTTCAGGTCATGATCTCATGGTTTGTGGGTTCAAGCCCCATGCTGGGCTCTGTGCTGACAGTGTGGAGCCTGCTTGGGATTCTCTGTCTCTCAAAATAAATAAATAAACATTAAAAAAAGGAAAAAGAACCATAGTAACCCCACCTGGCAACTATGATGATTACGCCGTTTGGCAGGTGAAAAATTTAAAGCAGAGGGAGAAAGCAGCCCTGGCTTTCAGGAGAGCTGTGGCCAGGCTGTGCTGCAGGCAGGAAATGGCCAGACCGGCGTGTGAGCCGGGAGCAGAGGCACATGCCTTGGCTCGCAGCTGACATGTCCTGAAGAGCACTCTATGCACTAGAAATGAACAGACCCCCAAGAGCCAGAGGGGCTGAGGGGCAGCGTGGACTGAAAGTAAATAAAAAAAAATAAAGGCATTATAAAAAACATATTCGTAGAATGTTAGAATGGGGAGGCTTACTTACAAGACAAAAAACCAAACAGGAGACGATGAATAAATTTACATTTTTAAAATGCAGAACAAGAATCACAGGCTGAAAGACCTAGAAAGTTTAAAAAAAGTGGGAAGAATCGTGTGCATATATGTAAGAGGCCCTTAATGTTGAGTTTCTATGAAATTCTCTCAGAGAACACCAGCTTGGTAATGTGAAGGGCATAGCCCAGATGTTGTGCATCTGACCACATGGCTTCATATCTGCAGTGCAGGGTGTTCCTGGGCCCCTGACTTTGGACCACGTGCCCCAGATGCACAACAGAGACATCACAGTACCTCTTACGGGCTAGATATCTGTCTCCCCCAGTACTCATACTTTCGAGCCCGCGTTAGGCAGTGCGGCCTTTGTGGGGGGTGGGGGGTGGTGGTGGCTAGGTTTAGACAGTGGGACCTAATGGTATTGGGACCCTTGCGTTGGGATGAGAGCCCTTACAAGAAGAGGAAGAGACAGGACAGATCCATGCTGTCTCCTTCCAAGAGCACACAGGGAGAAGGCAAGCGTCTACGAGCCAGGAAGAGTCCTAACTCCTTACAGGATGTGCTAGCACTGCCATCTCAGACTCCCCCCACCTCCAGACTGTGAGAAATAAATCCCTTTCGTCTAAGGTGCCCCATCTACACTGTCTTGCAGAATCAGCCTGTGCTAAGACAGTATGCATCTTGGAAGGTGCCAGAAGGACCCAGTGCACACAATCTCGTTGAGAACTTACAGTAGTGCTGCACTTGGGCCCTAAACAGAGCTCACCAAATGTGAACAGGGAAAAGCCAACAAAAACAAGGATGAATGAATATTAACTAGTCGACACACAGAGGAAACGTGGGAAGCAAAAAGACATGTTCCATCTCCGTGCAGCACTGAGACGCACTGGTGATTGGCACGAATGGACGGGCCCATAGCATCTTGCGTGGGCACGGCTGTGCAGGTACAGACCCTTCCCCTGATGTCACACAGCATGGGCCACCAAAACAAAACCAGTGCCTGTTCCTGGGAATCCAGCACCTCCCCAATCTCAGATGGCAACCTTGGATTGTGCCATTTCAGAAGAGACTCTGTGTCAGGACCCAGGAAGGGGAGTGGAGGTGAGAGCACTCCATGTTGGTGAACATCCGTCCCCCTTGTGAAATGACGCCGGTGGGGGTGAGACACACTGTGGGCAGGGAGGTGCCAGCAAGGACCCAACATGCCTCTGGGGGTATTGCTGAAGCCTGCATGAACGATCACCCTCAGCACACAGATTTACACAAACACACACATAAATGACTGTGGGCCCTGCATGAAGCTGCATGGAAATACCACAATCCCACGCAAGTCTTGCCTCCAAATGCCACCACGGGTCAAAGAGATCATGCGTTAGCCCGTCTTCCTAACTGAGGGAAATCTCCATGACCCAGTGGGCTCTAGGGAGAACCAGAGCTTGGGTCTGATGTTTGGAAGAAGGTCTGAATCCCGAGACCAATAAGGCTGGCTGTATTTTAGTCCTTGCTTCTGCAGGTGGTGACTTTCACCATCACAGCTCAGAGTGCATGCTGGCCACTCCTGTGAGGCTCTGCCTCCTTGTCCAGAGGGCCCCTCAACTCGGCCATCCCAGACCTGGTCTTAATTCCTGGACTCAGATCGGGGACTCTGACCCTACATCATAGCCCTGCTTCAACCCGCAGAGGGAGGGCAAGGAAGGGAGTTTCTCCAAACCTGAGGGATCCAGGCAGAACAGAACCAGCCCAAGCAGCTGCAGCTGGTAGGGATCCCGAAGAGTCCAGTTCCTGACCCCACCCTAC
Source organism: Panthera pardus (assembly GCF_024362965.1). Taxonomy (NCBI): domain Eukaryota; kingdom Metazoa; phylum Chordata; class Mammalia; order Carnivora; family Felidae; genus Panthera; species Panthera pardus. The sequence goes on from NW_026526654.1 coordinate 2,777,800, forward strand.
CTCCCAGCCGCACACACGCACCACACTGGACACTACACACACGTGCACTTTCGCATGCCTCACACCGGATACCAAGTGCACAGGCATGCACACATGGACCCCACCACACAGCACACAGGCAGGTAGACATGTGCTCACGCGCACCACACTACACACCAGCACACACCATGCTACAACCCCTACCATGTACATTGTTGCTCGCATACACACTGCACACCGCCCCCCAGTCTCCCCACCCCCTTTACCTGGGCAGGTGCTCTGGGTGAGTGCCGTCTGCTGGCAGGTCTGGAACTCGGGCACCTGCAGCTCATCCCGTTTCCTTCTCTCTTCCACCTGGAATGGCTGGAGACCTGGGAAGTCTTTCCAGAGAAGAAAATGGAGAAAATGATTTGCCCTGCAGTTGCCAGCCTCACATATGCCCTGCTGTGATCTGGAAGCAGCCCTGGGCAGCCGCTTGGTAAGGCAGAATGGCCAGCAGCAGGAACATGGGTTCTGACACCAGACAGAATCCGTGTGGATGTGGATGCCGTCTGGTCCTGAGGGCATCCCTGTGCTCACCGCCACTCTGTGGTGGGGTTTGTGCAGGCTTCAGCACGGGGCCCTGCACCCACAGATACAGACCCAGCCAGGGCAGAGGGAGCACAGGGGCCGCCGCCTCCATGTGCCAGAGAGTCTGCACCTCGTCCCAGCTGGGGGTGGTGAGCCACAGCCTGGTCTGGTTTGCCAGCTTCAGGTCCCAGAGGGGCTGAGGTGTGGAGCTGCTGCCCATACTGTGCAAAGCGTGTCTCCCTGAAGGGGTGGACATCTCATGGCATCGGGGCACGGAGTTCTGGTGACATGGACTGCCCCAGGGCAGGGAGGTTGTGGGAAAATGCTGCTGAGCTGTGCTGCTGTCCACTAAGCCCCAGCACCTCTCTGTGCCTTGGTTTCCTCACATAAACCAGACTGGCCAGGCATTCAGAGGTGCTATGCCTGGTGCCTGGCCAGGAGAAGCTATGGCCTCCTCCTCCTCCTCCTCCTCCTCCCCGGCCTCAGTTCTGGAGAGTACCTGACCTCACATGTGGGAGTTGGGGGCAGGGGGGCACCTGTTCGGCACAAACCAGCACTGCTTACAGTGAGAAGAAAGACTTCTGTCACACCCTGGACTCTGGCTGAGGGCAGAGTGATCCCCACACCCAACAGAACTGAAACCTCACAGTGTTTCTGGAAGAGTCAGGGAAGAGGCCAGGCATGTTCCAGCAAGACAGAGTGTGGGATGGGGGGGAGGGGGAGGGACACTGAGCTGCAGAGGGAGGCTGGAGAGGCTGGCCTGCCCTGGCCAGCAGCAAACTCCCCCCAGCTCTGCAACCATCACTCACCCAAGTAAGAAACCTGGGGCACGTCCTTCCCTTGCAGATCCTGCAACTCTGGAACCCGGGGCTCGTTCTCCTCTCCCTGGGAGAGATGCAGCTGGGTGCCCGGGTCACCTGTTCGTGGAGAGGAGGACACAGTTGTCACTGAGGTGTCTGCACAGGAGCCCAGGCCAGATGGAGGGGGGGGAACTCCGCATCAGGGCAGACGCACCCGCAGGGGCCATGAGGGGCCATGGGGCACACAGGGAGGGAGCAGGAAAAGGAGCACATGAAAGGAAGAGCTTTGGGATGAGCGCATATCCTTTGGGGCTGTCAGGAAATCAGACATGAAGACAGCCATAGAAGAATGACAGAAAACCAGGGGTGCCTGCGTGGCTCAGGTCATGATCTCACGGCTTGTGAGTTCGAACCCCGCATTGGGCCCTGTGCTGACAGCTCAGAGCCTGGAGTCTGCTTTGTGTGTCTCCCTCTCTCTCTGCCCCTCCCCCACTCATGCTCAGTCTCTCTTGCTCTCTCAAAAATAAACAAACGCTAAAAAAAAAAAAAAAAAATGGCAGAAAACCAGACACACAGGAAACATGTTGCATTTGGTTTTGTATGAAACAGCCAGGCGAGCCTGATCTACATGTAGCAGACAGAGGGTGGGTGATGGTCAATCTGCAAAGTGCCCATGAGGTCTGGGGGTGAAAAGCAATCAGATGCTGGCCCCCCCAGTCTCTGGCCTCAGGAGAGAGGGGGGAAGTCTTACTTGGAGGCAGCGAGACCCCACAGTCCTCCCCGATGATGAACTCTCCATAGAAGCCCGTCTGCGCAGGGTCTAGAAGGGACCAGTCCTCTTGGGAGAAGCAGAAAATCATATCCTTGAAAGGAGAAACCCGGTTCTGAAACCACAGGGGGACAACGAGGATGCCTGAGTCCAGGGAAGCTCTGAACCAGGGGAAAGCAAGCTGGGATGGAGGGCAGAGCCCCTCGAGACCCCAGCCGCATGAGCCCCAGGAAGGGAAGGCAGAGAGGCTGCCCCAGCTGTAGCCTGAGATGACCTCACACGGATCGGGTTCAGCATAATCCCAATGGCAGATGCCTCTCGGGGACAGGATGGCCACGGATCATTCACTGGCTTCCTTGTCAGTGCTGGGGCAGCCTGACACCTTCAGCTCCGAGGTGGGTACACGGGGGGGTGTCCAACTGAATCACCAATGCAGACATTGCATTTTTAGAGTTTACGCTGCATATGTGCAAAGTACAAGCTTGTTCACTGCAGCATTAATGATTCCAGGTGACAGTGAAAGAATCCGACATCTGTGCCCAGTGTCACAGAACTAAGCTACTTCCCAGCAGGAACATCACACACCGGTGAGGAGGAACGAGGGCCTGTCTGTACCAAGAAGGAATCCCTCTAAGGGATTCACCCATGGAAAAAGCACCCATGTGGAAGGTGGTCTAGATGGTCCCCATGTGCCAAGTGTCCAGAAGTCTGGAACGCTGCCTGCTGCTATAGAGGGGCCTATGGTTAGTGCTACGTGGAGACTTTGCCTTCTTTCTTTCTTAAAAAAAAAAATTATTACTGTCTTTTTAAATTACATAGGCTCCACACCCAAGGTGGGGCTTGAACTCAGGATGCTGAGATCAAGTGTTGGATGATCCACCGACTGAGCCAGCCAAGTGTCCTGACAAGGAGACTTTTCTTATACTTTGAGTCATGAACCATGGCAATTTTTAATTTAAAAAGTGATAGCATATGCATATAATACCAGGATACCATAACAATAAAGAAGGGCACCTGGGGGCTTAGTCGGTTAGGCGTCCGACTGCAGCTCAGGTCGTGATCTCGCAGTTTGTGGGTTCGAGCACCATGCTGGGCTCTGTGCTGAGAGGTCAGAACCTGGAGCCTGCTTCAGATTCTGTGTCTCCTTCTCTCTCTGCCCCTCCTCCGTTTGCACTCTCTCTCCCTCTCAAATATAAATACAATAAACATTAAAAAAATAAATAAATGAAGATATCCTCTGCAAAATGGAACTACAAGATCTCTGCCAGCTGAAGCATGAAGTGAGGGTTTCAAGTTTCCTGTGAATGTTACAAGACAAATGGATGGTAACAATAAATGTCATGTAAACATTGTTCATTTTGGGGGCACATGGGTGGTTCAGTCGGTTAAGCATCCAACTCTTGGTTTCAGCTTAGGTCATGATCTCACCGTTTGTGAGTTTGAGCCCTGCATCAGGCTCTGTGCTGGCAGCTCAGAGCCTAGAGCCTGCTTCAGATTCTGTGTCTCCCTCTCTCTCTGCCTCTCCCCTGCTCATACTCACTCTCTCTCAAAAATAAATAAAACATTAAAAACATGAAAGAGAATTCATAGTATTTCTTTCATTATTAATTTTTTAATGTTTATCAACACATTTCTGAGAGAGCGACAGCATGAGCAGGGAAGGGGCACAGAGAGAGGGAGACAGAATCCCAAGCAGGCTCTGCACCATCAGCATGGAGCCCAATGTGGGCCTTGAACCCATGAACCATGAGATCATTACCTGAGCCGAAATCAAGAGTCGGATGCTCAACTGATTGAACCATGCAGGTGCCCCATAAACTCTTTAAAGGTCAATCATCAGGAATATAAGTGAAATTTAACAGTCGTAGGTTTACAATTACTTCTTGGTTTTTCTTTGCCCAAGCAAAGGTTAAATCTGATTAAAAAGATTATAAGTGTTATGCTCCTCTGGGTCCTGGAGGGTGTAGGAAAACGGGTCCTCACACGTGCTTAGCAGAAATGCATGTTTCTGGACATTTGGGAGAATGCTAACAGAAGCACACCCATTCTACTTCTGGGAAATTTTCCTAAGGAATCCTCAGAGATATATGCAAAAATGTGTGTGAAACAACATGGAACACGCTGTTTGGGAGAATTGTGCGAGGATTCTTTCATTCTGCACACTTTTCCCTAGTGGCTGAAGACTGCCCTGAGCGTGTAGTATGTAGCTAGCTCTAGGACATGGACTTATTTCAGAGTATGGTTCTGTCAATAACGTTCGGGTTTTCCCCAATTCTTTGCCACTAAGAGCAACGGTCCAATGAACTCCCTCATCAGTCTCCCTGCCCACGAGCAAGTGTCTCCAGGGTCGACATGAACACACCTCTTCCCCAATATTAAATATTCCCACATCGTTCTTCCAGTGGGGTACCCACAACTGTACTCCACAGGCAACACACCTGTACTGTTCACCCACACCTTTGCCAACACCTGGCAAGGCCACGTCTACGGTTCTAATGACACTGTGGGCAAGGAGCAATCAGCAGTGGAACTACCCTTTTCTCGATGAACATTTTTCTCATGGGTTTATGGGCCAATCTGCATCTGTCTTCTTTGAAATCCTCGTGTGTTTTCTTTGCACGTTTTTCTATTTTCTCATGGTTCCTTTTCCTAATTTTTTTAACCAGCTTATTTAAAATTGCAGACATATGTGTCTCTTATAAAAGAAAAATATTATTTTAATTTTAAAATTAAAAAAAAATCCAATGTGTTGCATTAAAAAAATCAGTAATATTAGTGGTATAGAATGAACTGTTTGAAAAAACAGAACAAAACACAAAAACCTCACACCTCATGACAAAAACACAAAACAAAAAAAACCCCAACCAAAACCAGAAGAACAAAAACAACAAAATCTTGAAATGAATCAAAGACCCATATGGAAAAAATCACAACTATAAAATTTCCAGAAGAAAATTCTGTGTGACTCTGGGGTAGACAGATTCGTTAGGACATAAAAAGTATATATTACAAAAGAAAAACATGGGACCTCTGATGTCCAATCTTCATAAGACATCAAAACACTGAAAAGGCAAACTGTAGAAGAGTGATAGAAAATATTTCCAATAATACATCAAAGGACTTTTATCCAGCATATATATATACACACACACACACACACACACACACATATATATATTTTTTTACAAGTCCTTTTTAATTTAAAAAAAAATTTTTAAGTTTATTTATTTATTTTGAGAGACAGAGACAGTATGAGTGGGGGAAGGGCAGCTAGGGAGGGAGCGAAAGAATCCCAAGCAGGCGCTGTGCTGTCAGCACAGGGCCTAATGGGGGGCTCAAACCCATGAAGCCGTGAGATCATGACCTGAACCGAAATCAAGAGTTGGATGCTTAACCAACTGGGCCACCCAGGCGCCCTAAATTTAGTTTTTATTTGAGAGAGAGAGAGAGAGAGTGTGAGCAGGGGAGAGGGACAGAGGGGCAGAGGGAGAGAGAATCTTAAGCAGGTTCTATGCTCAGCACAGAGCCTGACACAGAGCTCAATCCCATGACCCTGGGATTATGACCTGAGCCGAAATCAAGAATCAGATGCTCAACTGACTGAGCCACCTAGGCACTCCTATTTTACAAAGTTCTTGAAACACAGTAAGATGGTGGGGGGGGGGGGGGAAGGGCGCCTGGTTGGTTCAGTTGGTATGCATGCAATCTCAGGGCCATGAGTTTAAGCCCCACATTAGGTGTAGAGCTTACTTAAAACAAAACAAAAAACTGCAGTAAGCAACCCAGTAAGCAGGGAAAATATTTAGGCACTTCACGAAAGATTAAAAGAAATGATCCACAGCACATGGAAAGATGAAAAACCTCATTAGTCAACAGGGAATTGAAAATTAAAACCATAATAAGACACCTATTTTAATGGGCAAAATATACACTTTTTCTTAAAAAAAAAAAAAATGACAATACCAGTAAATGGTGAAGATGTGTAGCAAAAGGAACTCTCATTCATTTAGGTAGGAGTGTTGAGTGGTAAACCACCACAGAAAACAGCCATTTCTCATATAATCAATCACATCCTTACCCTACAATTCCACTTCTGGATAATCGCCCAAGAGAAATAAAAACCTGTATCCACAAAAAGACATATAAGTGTTCTAGAAGTCTCACTCATAATGGCCAAAGTGGAAAGGACCCAAATATGGGTTGACAAGTGACTGGGTAAACCAGCTGTCAGTGTACAATGGAATACTACTCAGCAATAAAAAAGGAACAACTGATAGACACGTGAGTGATGCTGAAATCACTGGGCTGAGTAAGAGAAGCCTGGCACAAAAGACCACGTGCTGTAGGATTCCATTTACAGAAAATTCTAGAATGAGAGAAAATCATCTACAGTGGCAAAAGGGAGATCATGGCTGGCCTGGGTGTGAGAGCAGGACTTGCAACGGGCACAGGGGAACTTCTGGGATTTGATGGAAAGGAGATGTTTTCTATGTTGACTGGGGTCATAGTTATGTGAGTGCAGACACTTGTCAAAAACTATCCAAACTTGGGGTGCGTGGGAGACTCAGTCAGTTTTTAAGTGTCCAACTTCAGCTCAGGTCATGATCTCATGGTCTGTGGGTTCAAGCCCCATGTCGGGCTCTGTGCTGTAAGCTCAGAGCCTGGAGCCTGCTTTGGATGCTGTGTCTCCCTCTCTCTCTGCCCCTCCCCTGCTCATGCTCTGTCTCTCCCTCAAAAATAAACATTAAAACATTAAAAAAATAAATAAATAAACTAATAGAGTATTTCAAAAATGTGTGAAGTCGAATCAGGAGTTTGAAACAGGCTTCTCAAACTCACATATGCCTACGAACCACCTAGGCATCTCAGTAACGATGCACTCTGCATCAGTAGGTCTATGGAGGAGTCTGAGAGGCGGCATTTGAACAAGCTGTAAGTGGCTTTGCTCCCAGAAGAGGTCGGTATGATGGAAGCCTGTCCTCCCAAGACGAGTTCCACAGGATGGAAGATGGAGCTGAGAAAGCCATGGGTTTGCAGGACAGAATCTGATGTTGGTTTCAAAGGGGATTAGAAGGTCCATCCCAAATACACCACTTTGGCATTAGGACTTTCAGTCAACTGAGAAACAGGATCACAGAGAAAGTTCTCTACTCAGGGCGCCTGGGTGGCTCAGTTGGTTGAGTGACTCTTGACCTCAGTTCAGGTCATGATCTCACGGTTCGTGGGTTCAAGCCCTGTGGAGGGTGTGTTCTGTCAGTGCAGAGCCTGCTTGAAATTCTGTCTCTCTCTCTTCCCCTGCCCCACTTGCACAATACTTTTCTCTGTCTCTCAAAATAAACATTTACAAAACAAAAGCTCTCTACTCTCCCCCATCTGCCTAAATGAAGGACATGAAGCTTCCCTGTGAAAAGCACCCTGGTCTCCTACCCGCAAGGGCAAAATTACTCTTTATCTCCAGAGAGGACAGAACTGGACTCTTACCAGACCAGAGACAACAAAACACACTTGACCAAGTAACCCTTGTTTTCCATTACTCTCCAAATACTTGCCTTCCCATAATTTACCAACGCTCTGAGCTAACAATCCCTTTCCTCTGTCTTGTCACTTCTCTGCAATTACCGCCTTGGGTTAAAATGGTGCATCAGTCAGCCTGCGGATCTGACTGCCTTCTTGGGGTTTTCATTTCATTTCTGTGAGGCAACCCACAGGCACAGGAAATAAATCTTTTTAATCCTGTGACTCTGCATTGTGTCAATTCAATGTACAGGGGGCACTGAGCCTAACAGAGTGGAGGAAAAAGGTTTTTTTTCTCCTTGAAGGTGGTAACTGCCCCTGTTGGTAAACAGTTGAGAAATCAGAGCTCTCAGGGGCACCTGGGTGGCTCAGTCGGTTAAGCATCCGACTTTGGCTCAGGTCATGATCTCACGGTTTATGAGTTAGAACCCCGCATTGGGCTCTGTGCTGACAGCTCAGAGCCTGGAGCCTGCTTCGGTTCTGTGTCTCCCTCTCTCTCTGCCCCTCCCCCAGTCACACTCTGTCTCTCTCTCTCAAAAATAAATACACATTAAAAAAAATTGAAAGAAAAAAAAGAAATCAGAGCTCTCAGATGGCAGTGTGGTTCTGGTTCTGCAGATTCTGAAGACAAAAGTGGAGGAGATGTAGAAACTGCTCACTTTAGCCTTGGATGGGTGTCTGGGAACAGACCCCAAGTGGAAATAGGAACTAATCACAGTGGACAAAGTTAGCATCATGGAAGCAAACCCCAGTGCCAGGGCCAGGTGGTGGATCTGTGATGCTCTACTTGCTGACAGAGTCTGACACAGTCTGACACAGCCACCCTGGGACCCCCGGGGACTTCTGTCTCATATGGGGAAATGCTCACATGTCAGGGAGAAGCAAGGATGTACAGCATAATCCCTGCAAGGGAGAAAAAACTGGCACAGGTAACTCTGGGCGCAAGTTCAACAAAACATTTGAAGATCTTCACAGGAACTGGGAACATGTAACACACTCCTGTGCTAAATCTTGCTCATTCTTCTTCTTCTCCTTTTTTTTTTTTTTTTTTTTTTTTTTAGTGTTTATTTTTGGGAGGGGAGAGAAAAACTCAAGCAGGCTGTACACTGTCAACACGGAGTATAATGTGGGGCTTGAACCCATGAACTATGAGGTCATGACCTGAGCCAAAATTGCGAGGGACGTTTAACCAACCGACCCACTTAGATGTCCAGTCCTGCCAATTTTTATAAGGAGAGTGGATGGAGTACATAAATATGTCAATTTAAAAACAGAGCTACTTTTCCCTGATTCCTGCCTCTAAGAATAGCTAAAATCCCAGCCCCCTGATGCATAAAACACACATGGGAGTCTGAATGGGGAGAGGAAGAAGGCTGGCGTGGACCCTGAGGAATCTCAAGGTGACGAGCTCTCTCATTCTTTATGTCTCATGCATCCCAACTTGAAGTGAACGCAGAGAAGCTGGCAAGCCAGAGACACCCCCCCTCTCCCCACCCCAGGTGCAGAGAAAAACAAACCCGAACAAAGCTTGTGGTCTCAGCCACAAGACCAGGAAAGGAGCAGCTGAGCCAGCCGGCATCACTGTTCTCCTCTACCCAGCACCGCAGAAAACACCACAGCCCCCAGCCTGCTCCTGTGGCAGAGAACAAACACCCTCATGAGGCTGATGCCAGGCATCCTGACACCCCACTGCTGGGTGTAGTGGCCTCCGAGAGGGCTGAGCAGAAGCCAGGGCTCCTGTCCTGCTGGCTGGAACAGTTCACCCCTCCCCGCCCGCCCCCACACCTGTGGTCATCTAGGGAGACCACGTGGTCAGTTGGAGCTCTGCTCCAGTCAGGAGCCCCCCTCCCTGGCAGGAACAGGACAGGACAGCCCACCCTGAGGGGTCTTCTGCTTAAGCAGGGGTCAGAGTGAAAACCCACCTGAACAGGTTTCAAGGGGACCCAGAGTGTCATAACGTAACATAGAAAGTCAAGGGCACCTGGGTGGCTCAGTTGGTTAAGCATCTGACTTTAGCTCAGGTCATGATCTCAAGGCTCCTGAGTTCGAGTCCTCTGTCAGCTCAGAGCCTGGAGCCTGCTGCGGATTCTTTGTCTGCCTCTCTCTCTCTCTGCCCCTTCCCCCGTCCCCATGCTCGCTCTCTCTCTCTCTCTCAGTCTCAAAACTAAATAAACATTAAAAAAGAAAGAAAAGAAGAAAGAAAGGAAGAAAGAAAGCAAGAAAATCACTGGCAACACCAAGAACCAGAACGATCTCAAAGTGAGTGAAAACGGAAGATATAAAGAGCAAGTAAATGGAAATACAAGAACCGAGAACCTGAGAGCTCAGGGATGAGCTCAACAGCAGAATGAAGGGCACAGGACAGTCTGTCAACCTGTGAAGACAGGAAAAGCCAACTGTGGCGGAGATGCTCTAACAGTCTCCGGTGCCTGTGGGACTGCAAGAACATGTCCCAGATGGGCACACAGCGTAGGGCCGAAAAACGCCTCCAAGAAACCAGGCCTCAATAATTCCCTTCTCTGGAAAAAGACGTTAGACCAGCTCATTCAGGAAGCAGAGCCAACCCCAAACAGGTAATCCAAGGAAATCCACACCAAAACACATCCTAATTAAACTTCCAAAAACAGAATCTGAAAAGTGGCTAGAGGAAAATGACAGCTTCCCCACATGAGGGAAGAAAATCCCCGTCTCTGATGAGAAACCACGGAGGGCAGGCAGAGGGGGGCCATATGCTTCAAGTACTGACAGGAATCGGGGCAGTGTGGGGCCCATGTCGGGAGAAAACACCTGCAGGAATGGAGGGATCCAGGCATTCTCAGATGGATCACAACCAAGTCCATCTTGACCAGCAGACTCGCCCTGTAGGAAAGGCTGAAGGAAATTATCTAAGTGGAAAGGAAGCCAGAGAAGGAACCAAAAGGAAGAAAATGGTAAGCAAAAATAGGAGATGCACTAGGCTTTCCTTCTCCATTTAAGTTTTCTCAATAACTGACAGTCTGATGTAGTTCTAAATGTATCTTGGGAGGCGCACTTGGGGGCTCAGTCAGTTGAGCACCTGACTTTGGTTCAGGTCATGATCTTACGGTTCATGAGTTCAAGCCCCACGTCAGGCTCTATAGTGATAGCTCAGAGCCTGGAACCTGCTTCAGATTCTGTGTGTGTGTCTCTCTCTCTGCTCCTCCCCTGCTCGTGTGCACACTCTTTCTCTTTCTGTCCAAAAAAAAAAAAAAAAAAAAGTGTCTACAGGAACTAGTTAAATCACCTTTTAAAGAAACTTTATTTTTTTATTTTGGAGAGAGAGCACAAATGGGGGAGAATCTCAAGCAGGCTCTATGCTCACTCAGCACAGAGCCCGACATGGGACTCAACCCCATGACTCTGAGATCATGACCTGAGCCAAAATCAAGACTCAAGACACCCAATCAACTGAGCCACCCAGGCAACCCCTAATCACTTTTAATACAAAAGGGGGGGGGGATGAAGGGATGTTAAGGGCTGTGATAAGATAAATATCTCTCTATATATCTATATGTATAATATAGAGGTATATCTGGATATGGATATATTGATTTCTGGTTTGAATCAATAAAATCAATACATATACATCTGTATACATCTATATGCACACAGATATATACATATATATGTATATATATAGATAGATAGATACATACATACATACATAATTTAATACCCACAGCAATCACTAGAAAAGCTGCATGACAGATTCTTTGATTGACCAAACTTTAGTCAGGCTCCCGAATCTTCTGGGGCCATCTGTGGCCCTCCTATAAGGCACCTCCTTATAAAACACACATTTTTGGACACCTGGGTGGTTCAGTCGGTTGAGTGTCCGACTCTTCAATTTCAGCGCAGGTCATGGTTCGTGGGTTCGAGCCCCATGTTGGGCTCTGCACTGGTGGCATGGATCCTGCTTGGGAGTCTCTGTCTCCCTCCCTCTCTGTCCCTCCTGAGCTCACGCACACGCATGCTCTCTCTCTCAAAATAAATACATATTAAAAAAAATAAAAACTCCTTTAAAAGCTTTTTAAAATTGTAGAATATAAAACAAAACGCATGTTTAGTAAGAACGCTGATAAGTCAGTTTAACCAGAACCCCAACCCTTGATACCTGATTAGGTTCCTTATTGTCCATCATCCCTAGGTGAAGTCTGATCTCTGTGGCCTGCCTTTGGTGAGAATCCTGTTAGGTCAGTTTAGCTGGAACCCCATCTTATCCCTGATGTTTCCTCCTAGTAATGTTCTGTCCACAGACCTCCCTACCCCATGCTCCCCGGCTGTAAACTCCCACTTGCCATTGCTGTATTTGGAGGTGAGCCCCAGCTCTCTCCTCCACTGCACGATTCCTGTCATGTTCCCTATGTGGTCCTGAATAAAGTCTGCCTTATCATCTGTAACAAGTGTCACTGAATATTTTAACAATATAAAGACATATACTTGACAACACACTAGGTAAGTCAAGATGGAAAGCTACAGAATGTTCAGGTAACCCAGAGCAAGGCAAGAAAAAAAAAAAAAAGAGAAATGAAAAACAGAACAAATGGGAAAAAAGGCATGTCAATAATTACATTAAAATATAAATGGTCTATGGGAATGCAAACTGGTGCAGCCACTCTGGAAAACAGTATAGAGGTTCCCCCCCAAAAATAAAAATAGAACTACCCTACGACCCAGCAATTGCACTACTAGGCATTTATCCACGGGATACAGGTGTGTTGTTTCTAAGGGACATGTACACCCCCATGTTTATAGCAGCACTATCAACAATAGCCAAAGTATGGAAAGAGCCCAAATGTCCATCGATGGATGAATGGATAAAGAAGATGATAAAGATACACACACACACACACACACACACACACACACACACACACACACACAATGGAGTATTACTCGGAAATCAAAAAGAATGAAATCTTGTCATTTGTAACTACGTGGATGGAACTGGAGAGCATTATGCTAAGTGAAATTAGTCAGAGAAAGACAAATATCATATGACTTCACTCATATGAGGACTTTAAGAGACAAAACAGATGAACATAAAGGAAGGGAAGCAAAAATAATATAAAAACAGGGAGGGGGACAAAACATAAGAGACTCATAAATATGGAGAACAAATAGAGGGTTACTGGAGGGGTTGGGGGAGGGGGGATGGGCTAAATGGGTAAGGGGCATTAAGGAATCTACTCCTGAAATCATTGTTGCACCATATGCTAATTTGGATGTAAATTAAAAAAAAAAATTTAAAAAATATAAATGGTCTGAATAAGACCTTTTTTTTTTTTTTTAAAGTAAACTCTATACCACACATGGGGTTGGAACTCAAGACCCTGAGATCAAGAACTGATGCTCTAACAACTGAGCCAGTCAGGTGCCCCTAAATTCATCACTTAAAACACAGCGATTGGCAGAGGGGATTAAAAAACCTGATCTGGGGCACCTGGGTGGCTCACTCAGTTAAACGTTAAGCATCTAACTCTTGGTATTGGCTCAGGTCATGATTTGTGAGATGGAACCCTGAGTTGGGCTCTGTGCTGACAGCATGGAGCCTGCTTGGGATTCGCTCTCTCCTTCCCACTCTGCCCCTCCCCCACCAGTGCTTTATCTCCCCAAATAAATAATAAAGTAAATTTTTAAAAAATTTAAAATATATATTTAAAATTAATAAAAAACAAAAAACCTGACCCAAATATAGGCTATCTAAATTTTTTTATGTTTATTTATTTTTGAGGGGGAGAGAGAGAGAGAGAGAGAGCGAGCGCACAAGTGGGAGAGGCCCAGAAAGGGGGAGACAGAAGACCCAAAGCAGGCTCTCAAGTGAGCGCAGAGCCCCACGTGGGGCTCAGTCTCACGAACCATGCTATCGTGACCATGAGCTGAAACCAAGAGTCAGACGCTTAACCGACTGAGCCACCCAGGTGCCCCTAACTATATGCTATCTAAAAGAAACTCACCTCAAACATGATGATTTGGCAGGTTGGAAGTAAAAAGATGGAAAGTATATATTACATAACCATTAATCAAAAGGAACAAGAGTAGGTATATTAATACCAAATGAGATACAGCAAAGAAAATTACTAGAGATGTTATATAATAAAAGGGTAGTCCGTGAAGGCATAGCAATCCTAAATGTGTATGTACCAAACAACAAAGCTGAAAAATATACAAGGCAAAAACTGACAGAACTCAAAGGAAAACAGACAAATCAATTACTATTGACTTCCATATCCTGCTCTCAACTGACAGAAAATAAGAAGTAACTTGATAGCACCACGAAACAAGAGGTTCTGATCAACTTCTATAAAACACTTCACCCAACACCAGCAGAATATATATCCTGTTTTTACGTGTGCACAGGACTATACCAAGACAGACCATACACTGGGTCATCAAAATCCTGGAGGGAGAGGAGAAACTCCCAACAAATTTGAAAGAAATACAGAGTATATTCTTGGATCATAATGGAACCAAACCAGAAATCTATAAAAGAAAATAAAGGGAAAACCTTCAAGCCTTTGGAAATGAAATACCACATTTTAAAATAATCCTTGGGTCAAAGAAGGCTCAAGAGAAATTAAAAAATACACTGAAATAAATGAAGGTAAAACCACATCATACTGTAACTTGTAGGATACGGCCAAAGTGGTTCTCAGAGGGATATCTACAGCACTAAAATGCTTATATTAAAAAATGCTTACATTTATTAACAAAGGCAAAGCATGGAAAGAGCCCAAATGTCCATTGATGGATGAATGGATAAAGAAGACATGGTATGTATACACACATGCACACACACACACAATGGAGTATTACTTGGCAATTAAAAAGAATGAAATCTTGGCATTTGCAACGACATGGATGGAACTAGAGGGTATTATGCTAAGTGAATTAGTCAGAGAAAGACAAATATCATATGACTTCACTCATATGAGGACTTTAAGATACAAAACAGATGAACATAAGGGAAGGGAAGCAAAAATAATATAAAAACAGGGAGGGGGACACAACATAAGAGACTCTTAAATATGGAGAACAAACAGGGTTACTGGAGGGGTTGTGGGAGGGGAGATGGGCTAAATGGGCAAGGGGCATTAAGGAAGACACTTGCTGGGATGAGCACTGGGTGTTATACACAGGGGATGAATCATTGGATTTGACTCCTGAAATCATTATTGTACTGTATGCTAACTTGGATGTAAATTAAAAAAAAATGCTTACATTTGAGGGAAAGTCTCAAATCAATAATTGAAGCTCCCACCTCAGGAACCTAGAAGGCAAACAGTAAAATAAACCCAAAGCATGTAGGAAGAAGAAAAGAGTCAAGATGAGAGCAGAAATCAATGAAACTGAAAACAGGAAAATAACAAAGAAAAACCAATGAAACAATGAACTAGTTCTTTGAAAAGGTCAGTGAAAGTGAAAACCTCTAACAAGACTTAAACAGAAAAAAAAAGAGAGAGAGAGAAAACACAAATTTCCAGTATCAGAAATGAAACCGGAATATCACAGACCATGCCCATACCAAAACGATAAAGGAACACCACAAGAAAGTCTACATGCAATACATTTGACAATTTCAATGAAATGAGCCAACTGCTTGAGAAGCGCGTACTACCAAAACTCAACCACTATCAGATCACATGAACAGCTCTGTAACCATTAAGGAAGTTGGCTCTATAATTAAAATACCACTTCCCCCCCACCCCGACAAAATCTCCCATTCATATGGTTCCACTATCGTATTCTACCAAATGTTGAAGAATCAAAACCAAGTCTAGGGGTGCCTGGGTGGCCCAGGGTTGAGTTTCTGGCTCTTGGTTTTCAGGTCAGGTCACAACCCCAGGGTCGTGAGATTGAGCACCAGGTCGGGCTCTGCACTGAGCATGGACCCCCAGATTGGGATTCTCTCTCTCTGTCCCTCACCACCTCATGTACACTCTCTTTCTCTCTCTCTAAAATAACATTTAAAAAATAACAAACAAATAAATAAAACCAATTCTAAACAATCTCTTTTAGAAAATAAAAGGGGACACTTTCTGATTCACCATACTCACCCATGAGTATAGGTACAGAAATTCTTAAAATGCAGGTGACCCTTGAACAAGTCAGGGATTAGGGGCACCGACCCTCCCCCACTACAACAGAAAATCCATGTATACCTTTTGACTTCCCCAAAACTTTACTAATCACCTGCTCTTTACCATAAGGAAAACTTACCGATGATATAAACAGTTAACCCATATTTTGTATGTTATATGTATTATACACTGCATTCTTACAATAAAGTGACAAAAGAGATCATTATTAAGAAAATCGCAAGGAAAATACATTAAAGTACTGCATTTGTCAAAAGGAAATCTTTGTATAAGTGGACAAACAGTTCAAATTCATGTGTTCAATGTTCAACTGTAAGTGCAAATAAAATCCAGTAATATATCAACAGAAGAAGGCGTTTATTCCATGGCAAGAAGACGTTTATTCCAGGGAGGCAAGGCCGGTTCAATATTCAAAAATCAATAAACATAATCCACAATATTAAGAGTCGCAAGAAAATTCATGTGATCAATGGAAACAAAAACACGTAACATTGGACAAAATTCAATAACCACCCATGATAAAAACTCCAGAGAAACAGGAATTGAGGAGGTTTCTCAAGTGGATAAAGAGAATTTACAAAAATCCTACAGCTAACATACCAAATGGTGAAAGACTGAATGCTTTCTCTCTAAGATTGGGAACAAGGACATCTGCTCTCATCAGTGCTTTTCAACAACATGATAAGAGTCCTCACCAGCTGAATGAAGCAAGAAAAGGATATAAAGGCATATAATTGGAAAGAAATAAAACAGTTTTTATTTGCAGATAGCATGATGGTTTACATAGAAAATCTAGAGGACTCTATTTAAAAACAAACCAACAAAAATCCCTCCTTAAACAATGTGTCAATCCAGCAAGGTCACAGAATACAAAATCAACATACAAAAAAACCAACTGCATTTCTTTTTGTTGTTGTTGTTAAGTTTATTTATTTATTTTGGGACAGAGAAAGCCTGTGCGCATGAGCAGGGGAGAGTGGCAGAGAGAGGGAGAGAGAATCCCAAGCAGGCTCCACAATGTCAGTGCCGAGCCTGATACAGGGCTTGAACTCATTACCCTGTGATCATGACCTGACCCAAAATCAAGACACTTAACTGTCTGAGCCACCCAGGCTCCCTTCCACTGCATGTCTTATACTAGAAATCAAAATTAAAAAAAAAAAAAAAAAAAAATAGTATCATTTATAATTGCTCAAAAAATGAAGTACTTAGGTATGAATTTAACAAAACGTGTACAGCTACTTACAAGCTAAGGAGTACACAGTGCTAATGAAAGAAATCAAAGAAGAAGTAAGTAAATGGAGGGGTGCCCACTGGCTCAGTTGGGGAAGTGTGCACCTCTTGATCTCGAGGTCGTGAGTTCTAGTCCCACACTGGCTACAGAGATTACTCAAAAAAAATAAAAATAAAAAAATCTTAAAAAAAAAAGAGAGAAAGAAATAAGTAAATGGAGAGGCATCCCACATTCACAGACAGAATGACTCAGATGGGTGAAAATGTCAATGCTCCCCAAACGGATATACAGGCTAAACAAAATTCCTATCGAAATCTCTGTAAGACTCTTTGTAGACATGGACAAGATTATTCTAAAATTTACAAAGAAAGGCAAAGGGACTAAAACAGCTGAAGTAATTTCTGAAAACAATACAATGGGAGGAATCAAGGCCGCCACTTCCAAGACTTAGAAAATAGCCGCAGTAATCAAAGCTGTGCAGTATTAGTAGAGACAGACCTAGGTCGATGAAACAGAGTAAAGAACCCAGGAACAGACCTATAGAAATATGCTCAACAGAGTTTTTGCTTTTTTTACAGAGAGAGAAAGCGTGAGTGTGTGCACGAAAGGGCTGGGGCGGAAAGAGAGACAGAGAATCTTAAGCAGGCTCCACACCCAGCATGGATGTGGGGATAGATCTCAGGCCCTGGGATCATGACCTGAGCCACAATCAAAAGTCGGACGCTCAACCAACTGAGCCACCCAGGCGCCCCTCGAGTGATGTTTGACGAAGGAGCAAAAGCAATTCAATGGAGGGAAGAAAATCTTCCTTTTTTTTTTTTTTTTTAAATGTTTACTTCTTTATTTTGAGAGAGCACAGAGGAGGGCAGAGAGAGAGAGGGAGAGACAGAATTCCAAGCAGGCTCCATGCTGACAGCACAGACCTGATGGAGGGCTCGATCTCACGAATTGTGAGATCATGACCTGAGCCAGAGTCAAGAGTGAGACCCTAAACCCACTGAGCTACCCAGGAGCCCCGAAAACCTTTCCAACAGATGGGGCTGGAACCAGACATCCACTGGCACAAACAAATAAGCCACAACTAATGTGTCACACCTCATTTATAAGTTAGAGATCACGGGGGCGCCTGGATGGCTCAGGCGATTGAGTGTCCAGCTCAGGTCATGATCTCGTGGGTTTGTGGGATGGAGCACCACATTGGGCTCCACAGTGTGGAAACTGCTTGGGATTCTCTCTTCCTCTCTCTCTCTGCCCCTCCCCTGCTTTCTCTCTCTCTCTCTCTCTCTCTCTCTCAAAATAAAGAAACTTACATACATACATACATACATACATAAATAAATAAGCTACAGATCATGGACTCAAATCCAACTGGATCACAGATCATGGATTAAACCAATCATAGACTTAAAATGGAAAATGTTTAACTATATAACTTTTAGGCAAAAATATAGGATGAAGTTTTTGAGATTGAAGACCAGGCAAAGAGTTCTTAGACTTTACACCAAAAGCACGATCCTTAAAAGGAAAAACTCACAATTTGGAGTAAACGAACACTAAAAACTTTTGTGCTTCAACTATACTTTAATAAAAAAAAATAAAATAAAAATTAAATACAGTAAAAGAAAATGGATGAAACCTTGGTTGGGGGCAGGGGGGAGGGGGTGGGAAGACCCTGTCAAAGGGAAGGAAAGTCAAGCTCCAGAATGAGAGGAAACATTTATAAAACACATATCCAACGAAGGTCAAATATCTGGGACATATAAGGAACTCTCAAAGTAAGAGAAAAATGCAAATGGTCCCACTAGAACATGAGCAAAAGTCGTGATGAAATATTCCATAGAAGATGACAGGATATTCACAGGTCAGATCCGCACAGGAAAAGATGCCCGACATTATTAGCCCTCATGGAATGAAAATGTAAACCATAATGAGACATCACAGCACACCCATCAGAACAGCTTAAAAAAAAAAAACAAAAAAAACCAGTGCAAACAGTAAATGGTGGCAGTGAGAATGTAGATTACTCACACACTGCTCATGGGAATGGGATGGCGTAGAGTCCCTCCAGAAGACAAAACTAAATTTGCACTTAGCACACAACCCAGGGACTATATACCTGGGCATTTACCCCAGAGACACAAAGTGACGCTCACATAAAAACCTTATAAATATTTACAACAGCATTAGGCAGAATGGCCCAAACTAGAAAACAACCCAGAGGTTGTTCAACAGGTGCATGGGCAAAAAAATGTGGTGTATCTGGACCATGGAATTCCACTCAGAAATAAACAGCTCCTCAGACCGTGCCGACTGAACAGTCAACCCCCAAAGGCAGGGGTCTGTCTATACAACGTCCGTGAAGTTGACAACATCTGTGGTTAGAGTGGCCAACGAGAGGACGGCGTGAAGGAGCCATGGATTTCACTATAAAAAGCAACAGGAGGGATGGTCGTGGTGACACAAATGTTCTGTATCGTGTGTGTATCAACACCAGTGCGCTGGCTGTAGCCTCGGGCTGTGTTTTCACAAGACGTTACCATTTAGTGTAAAGAGTACAAGGGATCTCTGATATTTCTCACAACTGCATGCGAAGGTAGTTACTCAAAGAAAAAAGATAAACATTACATGTACCCACGTTCACAGCAGCATTATTCACGACAGCTGGACACAAACCAAGGGTCCACCAAAAATGAATAAACAACATGCATTATACACACACTATGGGATATTATCCAGCCTCAGAAAGGAAGTCCTGTCACAGGATACGGTATGGACGGACCCTGAAGTCCCTATACTACGTGAAACAAGCCAGTCACAAAGGTGTAATTCTTATGCAAGCTAGTTAGGGTAGCTGAGTTCATAAAATAGAACGGTCATCTCTCTGGGGACACGGCGAGCTATTCCTGGAACCAGTGAGGAGTTTCAGTTTGGAAAGATGAGAAAGTTTTGGAGATGGGCTGCATGACAGTGTGAATATGTGTATTACTAAACACTTAAAAACACTACAGTACATAAAAACAGTTAAGATGGTAAATTTTATGTAACATGTATTTTACTACAATTGAAACTAAGGGGCGCCTGGGGGGGGCTCAGTCGGTTAAGTGTCTGATTCTTAATTTCCACTCAGGTCATGATCTCAGATTGTGAGTTCAAGCCACATGTTGGGCTCTGTGCTGACAGCACAGAGCCTACTTGGGATTCTCTTTCTCTCACTCTGCCACTCCCTCCTTCACTCTCTCTCTCTCTCAAAATAAATAAACTTAAAAAAAATGTTAGAAAGACTGAGAAACAAAAACCTTCGTGATGAAGACTTTCACTCCACTGAGCAGAAACGATCTTCAGCAGAGTGATGAAACAGCACTGACTTACCAAAATCTGTCTCCTGTTTACTGGGGCCTTTACAGGAACGCAGAGAAATTCAAAGACGAATACCAAGGCTCATTAGATACTAAGATCACAGCATCTCTGTGTGTCATACTGGCCAAAAGTCTCAATCTTTAATAAGAAACCTGAGTTTTCCCTCCTTGGGCTCACACTTGTGCTCAGCAGCCACCACACTACATGGGAGATGCTGACACATGTGAACAGAGCCCACGAACGCAGCTCTTGGGGAAAGGAGGTGCCCCACCCCATGTGCCGGGTACCACGTACCCAGGCTTCAGGTTATGCGGGATGCATTGTGCTTAGGATTGCTGAGAGCAACCTTGGGACGTGATTACTGTGTGTCTACCAGCCTTCAGATGGCCCTCCATCTGTAAGGAACAATAACCAGACAAGGTCCACACCTTCTTGTCATGCACTTTCTCGTACAACCAGACCAGGCTGTAATACCCAAGTCGCGTGCCAGCCAGCAGACATCATTAGAGAGAAACAAAGGGGGTGTGATGAGAAACCGTGGCCAGAGGCAATGAGGCTGGAAGGAAGTGCGTGAGACCCCCTATCGGACCAGCTTTCCATTCCACAGGGACGCCCAACAAGGGAAGCCTTGCATGGCCTTGTGCAGAATCACAACAGGGAAAAACGCCCAGGAAACTCCCCAACAACATGCCCGCTTGCGTACAGCACTGACATAATCTGTTTTTCCTCATTTCCTAAATACAATCACTGTGGTTATCACTGCGTAAGACAGTACCCTGTGAAGTATGAAAAGAGAGGTCTCCCTTTTTTCACAAGGGGGAAACCCTAACACACAGGGGGAGGACATCTGTCTCCCACCATCACAGCTGGCAGGCAGAGATGGGGTTCTTCAAGGGCTGTCCACACATCACTCACCGGGGGCAGCTGCAGGGCGGTTACCTGCTGTGTGTCCCTCAGACTTGCCTCCTGAAGAAGGGCAGGCTCTTGCAGAACTGAAAGAGAAGAAACGTGGATTCATAAATCTCAGGTCTCTTCTCATCTGCAAGAGGAGGGCTGCAAGACGTCAAAGGGGTAAAGCACTTGTGAACCACAAGAATTTATGTGACCAATGAGAAGGCTTCAGCGGGGAATGCCTGGGTCATGTGCGCTAGGTCACTAGGGAGCTTTTTTGTGTATATGTGATGTTTTTTAATAAAATTTTTTTAATGCTTATTTATTTTTGAGAGTTGCACAGTGTCAGCAGGAGAGGGACAGAGAGAGGGAGATATAGAATCTGAAGCAGGCTCTAGGCTCTGAGCTGTCAGCACAGAGCCCAATGCGGGGCTCAAACCCACAAACCATGAGATCATGACCTGAGCCAAAGTTGGACGCCTGACCAACTGAGCCACCCAAGTGCCCCCAATTTTTAAACAATTTTTTAATGTTTGTTTTTGGCAGAGAGAGGGAGAGGGAGAGGGGGAGAGGGAGAGAGAGAGAGAAAGAGAGAGAGAGAGAGAGAGAGAGAGAGAGAATGAGCGGGGGAGGGGCAGAGAGAGGGGGAGACACAAAATCCAAACCAGGCTCCAGGTTCTGAGCAGTCAGCACAGAGCCCAATGCAGGGCTTGAAGTCACAAACCATGAGATCATGACCTGAGTCGGAGTCAGACGCCTAACTGACTGAGCCACCCAGGTGCCCGTTTTTTAATTTTTTTTTAAGAGAAAGAGTATGAACAGGGAGGGGCAGAGGAGACAGAGAAAATCCCAAGGAGGCTCCACGCTCAGTGTAGAGTCCAACATGGGGCTCAAACCCATGACCCTGCGATCATGACCTGAACTGAAATCAAGAGTCAGATGCTCAGCTGACTGAGCTACCCAGGTGCCACTATTATTTTATTTTTTTAAATTTTAATTCCAGTATAGTACACATACAGCGTTATATTAGTTTCAGGTGGACAATACAGTAGTTTAGCAAATCTGTGTATTTACTCAGCTCATCAGGATAACTGTATGCTGCCATCAGGTAGCTCTGCAACTTTCCACGGGTGCAGGGATCTCAGCTTCAACCGCGATATGGGGGAAAATAAAGGTTAAAGCTCTACGGGGCTGTGGTGCCAGTAAGAGCTGCTAGTAATGAACATGATTGTAGACTCCGCTATCATCTATAGATTTTTAAGTTCATAAATTGCAAAGCTGCATGAGGAAGCAGCTGTGAGGTACTCTTGGAAGAGCTACTGTCACATGAAAGTGCAGAGTGTGTGATTAGAGTCATCTCACCTGCCCTCAACTTGAGCTGCTGGGACCTCTGCTGTATTCTCCTATGACGTCCCTCCTCTGGCTGGGACTCATCGCCTGCCTCAGGCTTCTGCTAGCAGGGGGGGAGCCATGTACCTGGCAGGGAGTTGCTGTGTGAACCCGAGCTGTGTTTTAGAATGCGCTCCTTTTGGGGCGTCTGGGTGGCTTAGTCGATTAAGTCTCCAACTCTCGATTTTGGCTCGGGTCACGATCTCGCAGTTTATGAGTTTGAGCCTCACATCGGGCTCCGCACTGATGGTGTGGAGCCTGTTTGAGATTCTCTCTCTCTCCGAAAAATAAGTAAACTTTAAAAAAACAATATGCTCCTTTTACAGAGTGAGACTTGGAAAGCTGTACTACCATCTCCTGGTTGAGAGGAAATCCCAGAGGCTGACCCTAGGTCATGTGTTAAATCACTGCCAAAGCTAACATTGGAAGCCAGTGTCCCTCACCTTTCGGACCTGGGACACGAAGCTTTCGTCATGGCACAGGCGAGACACCGGGAGGGGAGCCAGTTTAGCCTGTGGTGACGTCTGGCTGCCCCAGCTGTGGAAGCTCAGGATTCGAGTAGGGGGTGATTTAATATGCTCTCTTACCTGCTGCCTTCTGAGGGAGGGACTACAGCCCTGCCTTACATGTCCCCAGAAGAAATGAGTGCAGGGACACTACACACATCCCTCTGCAGAGCTGTCTCCAAACAAAATCTAGCTTTTGAGGAAGACCTTCAAGATTAGCAACTACACTGGGGTGCCTGGGTGGCTCAGGTGGTCAAGTGTCAAACTCTGGATTTCTGCTCAGGTCATGAGCTCACGGTTGGGAGTTTAAGCTCTGAGTCAAGCTCCGTGCTAACTGTGCTGAGGCTATCTGGCATTCTCTCTCTCACCCTCTCTCTGCCCCTCCCCTGCTCATGCTATCCCATTCTCACTCTCTAAATAAATAAATAAACTTAGAAAAAAAAAACAAAAAAAAACAACAACATAGGAACTATATAGCTGCTACTGGAGGCTCATCCCCACAAGTCAATGATGAATTTTAAGGTCTTCCTGATAACTAACTCGCATCATGCCTACTCTATCCATTTACTGTTGCCCGGGGAAATACTGGAGCTGACCTATCTGACCCAAAGCCCCTTGCAGCACCCGGCTCACCTGCCTGGGCTGGTGCAGCGCCTGGATCTCCTATTCGCCCTCCTGAAGACCCTCCCAGGGCACGACCCAGGCTGTGTACACACACAAGGTTTATCTGGGAGAATGAGTTCTGGGCTGAGTTGTGTCCCATCCCTAGTACCTCAGAATATGACTGCATTTAGAGAGGTCTCTCAAGAGGTAATGAGTTAACGTGAGGTCACAAGGGTGGGCCCTGCTCCAACGACTCGTGTCCTTATAAATAGAGATTAGGACAACCGTGTGGAGATGCAGGGAGACCACGGTGATCAACAAGCCAAGGAAGGAGCCTCACGGGAAAGCGAGCCTGCCTGCACCTTGGTTTAGAACATCTATCCCGCAGAACTCTGAGGATGTAAACCTGCATTGTTGGGCCTGCCCAGTACAATGCTTTGCCAAGCAATCCCTAGCAAACTAACACAAGGCCAGCGTGCCTGGACATCTGTACTAAAGTCAGATTAATTCCACCCAAAAAGAAACTTAATATTTTTTTTTTTTTTTTTTACTGAAAAGCTTATAAAGGATCACTTCTGTGAGTCACAGGAGTGCACTCCCGGCTTCCTATGGCATATGTAACTACAGTACAACGTGGGGAGTCTGCCCACGCCAACCTGCACCCCACAGGGGTCACTCCTCTCAACCACAACTTCCCATGGTGGTTACCGTGACCAAAAGTCAAGAGGGGCTCAGGGTCTCCCCTCTCAGCATTCTGTGGGTAAAGTCCTTTAATTCTCAAAAGACCCATATGGATGATGATTATCCCCAAAGGGTGGGCCAGGAAACCAGGACTTGGAGAGTGCTCTTGGTCATAGCTAGAGGAGTCAAAGCCACCTGCCTCAAGCCACCACTGGCACTCTTTGTACAGATAGCCAAATAGGTCCAGGCGACATTCAGGCCTGAAAAACCCACCCTGTTCCCTCTGAAGCACTTGTAGATTTCCTTGCAGCTTCCTAACAAATCTGGAGAGCAGCTATTTCTTCGCTGGGGAAGGAGGTTCGGAAACACAAGATGTGGCTGTGCTCAGCCACCCACACAGGCGTCTCCCCAAACCGACCGAGCCTGGAGATGCACCCTCAAGAAGAGGAGATGGTGCGGCCTCAGACACCCACCCACAGCCCTGGTCACTCTGTGTGGATTTACCACAGTGAAGGGGGCACACATCCTCAGGAGATCCTGACTGAATTGCTCTATAGAAGGACCCAGACCATGGAAACAGTTCACGGCTCTTCAGGGGATGAGCAAGAAAAACCCAAGCCCAGAGCCAGAGGCACAGGGAGGGGTAACCCCACTGAGTACCTGGATCCCCACCGGGCTGGCCCGGGGTTCTGCTCGGGAGCCCAGGGCCCTGTGCTACGGCCGTGGGCTGGCTGTCCTGGCTCTTTGCAAGGTCGCTCTGGGCTTCTGCCGGCAGCCGCTCCGGCTCTCGGTCTGGAGGGCCTTCGCCATCATCAATCACCACGGGGTCTTCACAGTGCTTGAGCTGCAATCCCAGAGAGGGTGCTCAGGGCGAGGTGGAGAGGTCCTGCTGACCATCTGCACAGTGACCGCCATAGGCTCCGCCAGGGCCCCGCATAGGACAGAACCATGCCCCAAAGCAGGACCTTCAAGGAATGGAACCTGCTTTCTTGGGAAACCAAACTCCAGTATGAGCCTTGCTGAAGCGTGGGGCTCTACACAGAACTTCTCCGCAGCCAGGGGCCACGAGGCACCCTCCCCACCAGTGCTGCCCAGCCCCGCTGTGTTCCCCTGCTCACCCACTGCCAGGGCCGCCCAGGTTCCCGCTCCAGCGCCTCCACGGCCGCCACAGCCTGATCACCACTCTCGGGCTCCTGGGCCCGCACCCAGCCCTGGATCTCACGGGGCAGTATGGCCAGGAACTGCTCCAGCACCAGTCGCTCCAGGATCTGTTCCTTGGTGTGTCTGTCGGGCCTCAGCCAGCCCTGGCACAGGTCCCAGAGGCGGCGCAGGGCCTCCCGGGGGCCCGCCGCCTCCTGGTAGCGAAAACGGCGGAAGAGGCGGCGGGAGGACTCGGGGCTGGGAAGCTCGCTCTGGGGGCTAGGGTTCTCTCCTGGTGGGCTCCTCATTTTCCTGGGCTCCTCGCTTTCTTTCGGAGCCAAGACTCGGGGGCACAGGGCTGTGGGCATGATGGGATTTGATGGGGGTCAGCAGCAGAGGACGACCCTATTTCCAAACAGAAATCACTGGCTTTAATGTTCTGGTCTCCTGTGGCAGTTTTTTGGGGGCAGTGATGGGGAAAGTGACAAAACCCGCAGAGACCAGCCCATGGGACAAGTCCTCGGACATGGGACAAGGGTCACTGTGGCTGGCCCTTGCACAAGGGGAGATAGGGAAGACCCCCCCCCCCCCAACACAACAGCATCATGACAGGATTTCCCTAACGGGGCAGCCAAATGAGGCGGAGGATCTGGGAGAGAAGCACTAGCATATCAACACGTCACGGGCATTTCAGGCATCCAGGGAGCCCGACAGGGCCACATGCAGGGCAGAGATTGAAATGAGACTCTGTGGTACCTTCCGTGGCCAGGTCCTCCTGGACAGGACAAGTGAATAGGCCGCTATCTTGAGGCTTCGCAGCCAAAGTCCCCGTTCTTGCCCTTGAGACCTTTACAAAAAGAGCTGGAAAGACACAAACAGACATGCCTGGGGTGCCTGGGAGGAGCCTTCAAAGAGGATCCAGGACCAGAAATCAGCCATGCTGGTGCCCAGGGCCAGCCATCGGTGCTGGATCTGCTGGACTCACACAGAGCAAGAATTAATGGCACCCAGCAGAATCCAGGGGGATAAAGCACACAGCCCAGATGATGCCCATGCATAAGATGGGAAGAGTCAAAAGAGGCAGGTACATCCTGAGTGTAGAGCAGAAGGTAACTACGTATGTAAAAACATCAGTGCTTTCAGATCAGCCTCCACCCAATTTGCCCCCAAGTCTGGATGGCAAACTTTAGGATGTGTTTAAAGATGCACTGGCCTTCCATCAAGCCTCTAACCCACCCCCTTGTCCTCTTCAAACCATGATGAAGGCAACCGCGTACTGCTCTGGCGCAGTCACACCTGCACCTCCCCAGTGAACACACACAGGGCGACATCAGGGAGCAGTAGCCCTGACTCTGCACTGTGGGACTCAAGGGAAGGGCGAATAGGGAAACATGAGGGCCTTGGACTCCAGTCTGCATAAGGCTCCAGCTCACTCCCATTTCACAGGAAGACCAGTGAGGCCAGGAGAGAGAACAAAGGCCACTGAGTGGCAATCAGAAACACTCCAGTCTCTGGGCCCCCTTGCTCTGCAACATAGAAACCAATACAGAATGACACCAAAGTATTCCAAGTGTGTCTGGGTGTCCTCCCGCCTCCAGCACCTGGAATACAATCTCTCCTCCACCTGCCCCCACGTTCCTTGAGTTCAGCCAGCGCACACCTGCCGGGCTTCTATATTGCTCAGACCTGCCCCTACGCTTGGGCGGGGGCTCGGGCCCCACCTTCTACACTCTGTTCGCAGCGGGGCATCCCGCTCAGGGTCTGTGCGGATCATCCTAAGCAGACAGCCGGGTCTGCCTTTGTCACCCCGGGACCTGGCACCTGGCACGCAGGCGGCGCAGAAGGATGCCTGATGAATGAGCTAACTTAAGTCCCGGGGGCCTTCCCGAAGGGGGCGGGGCATGCCTGTAGCAGCTCTCGGAGGACAGAGCCCCATCAGCAGAAAGGAAGGAGGAGGGCACGCTAGGCCAGACAGAGAGGCAGGCTGTCCTCGTTCCCCGCCTACCCCAGGCGCGCCTCCAGCGTAATCCGCTCCAGGCTCCTCACCTCGCAGCCCGGACCTCCTTCCCCGAGTCTAACTCCAATCCCTCTTGCTGCTGCGGAAGTCTCCGGCAGCAGCTCCTCATCCTTCCAGCCCGGCCTCCCGGGCGTCCTTCCTGAGGCCGAGGGGCTCTCTCCTTGGTTGGTCGAGCCCCCTTCTCCCGCTCATGCACGAAAACGCGGCTGAACTAGTGCGAGCAAATGGAGGCGCCTGCAAAACAGCATTCGTGCAGCCTTACAGCCCCGCCCGCGGAGTCCCTGGCGCGGAGAGACCTGGGCTGCGGGCGGGGAGACCCGGGCGCGTGGTGAGGCCGGGGCGCGCGGAGAGACCTGGGCTGCGAGCGGGGAGACCCGGGCGCGCGGGGAGACCGCGACTGCAGGCGGGGAGGCCCGGGCTTGAGGGGCCGGTAGCGGGGAGCGCGCGGGAGGTCAGGGCGGAGGCGGAGGACGGGGCTGCGGGCTAGGAGGCGGGGGCGCGGGGAGCCCGGGGCCGGGAGCGGGGAGGCCGGGGCGCGCGCGGAGGCCGGGAGCGGGGCGCGGGGAGGCCGGGGCCGGGAGCAGGGCGCGGGGAGGCCAGGGCACTCGGGAAGGCACCGGGCAGAGCGCGCGGGCCCCGCCGAGCTCCGGGCCGCACTCACCGCCGCGGCGCGTCCCCTTTGGCGGGCCGCGCTAGCCTGGCCGCCGCGGAGCCCGCCGGACGCGCAGGAAAGGAAAGGCCGGAGCCCTCCGGCTCCCTCCCCTGGGACACTTCCTGCTCCGCTCTAGGACTGGGGAGGTCTCCGCATCTCAGTGGTCGAGGTGTGCGCGGGGGGTGACATCCGACACCCCCCGGCCGGGCCCGGCCCGCGCGCCCCGCCCCGCTCCGCGCGCGCGCGCGCGCGCCCGCCGGGACACGGGCGTCCGGCCGGGGGCGTTGTGGGGCCCACCGCTCGGCTGCGGCCTGGACCACCCAGGTGTCGCGCTGGGGACGCGCCTGGGGGCGGACCGGGGGCTGGCCGGGGGCCCGGGGACGCCGGGAAGGGCCGATCCCGATCCCGGAGCCGCACCGGAATGTTGGTACTGGGAGGTGGCAGCGGAAGGAGGACGCTCCCGCGCGCCCTGGGCCACTGCATTCCCGGAGTCCTCCTGGGACCCTCCCGACCCAACCCCCCTGCAGCCGGAACCCCTCCCTCACGCCTAGCTCGCGGCCGCCGGGGACGCCAGGGCTGCAGAGACGGAGACCCCTCCTCCCCGTCGCAGCCCGCTGCAGCCCGCGCTTTCCAGGGATGATTCACAGTTTGAGATACGGCTGCCCGCTAAGGCCCTTCTGAGCATTAGGACAACCCTGGGGGATGCGCAAAGGGGCTGTGGGGAATCCCGGCCACGAGTGGCTGATCGGGAAGCTCATTCCTCGCTTCAGCGAAGGGTACGGCTAGATGTGCATACTGTGCTGGGGAGAGAGGCGAAGGGTATTTGAAGTCAGGTAACAGGGGCGAGCAGGAATTAGGGCCGTCGGACGCCCAGACAGGGCCACTTGCCACAACCCTATGCTGAACATAGTCTGGTGGCTCAAAGGGGTCTTCCTGCGCCCATCCCTAATCTTCCAGGCTCTGGAGCCTGGGAGAAGGCATGTCCAGGATCCCTGAGCAGACCCGATTCCCACCAGCCCTCTGCATCGTCTGCTCCATACCGAAGTTGGACTTTCCCACAGAAGAGAAGGCAAAGAAAAGGTTCCATCTACCAGAGCGGCGCCTGACGACACAGAACCCATTTGCCTCAGATCCTGTTTGAAGGCCAAGCAGAAATGAAATCAGTTCCCCTGAAGAAAGTGGCCTGGCAGAACAAATGGGTAGAAAGTGGATGGACTGAGGAGAAACCTGGATCCCTTAGCTGTGTTGGTCGCACTTCAGGGCCTGGGCACCTCCTGTTTCCTATAGACTGTAAATCATCACTCCTGACTAGTGCAGTTACTGGGATCCACCATTTGTCAAATACCTGGATTCGACTTTAACAGGAGATGCACCAAAGTGAAGCAGTGAAGTTCTTTGTGAACAGTGAGTGTTCCCCCAAATGACAGATACATGCAGGGCCACCCAGGTATCTTATGTGCAGCCACCCCCTTCAGGTTTTCCCTGGACTCACGGTTAGCAGGAATCAGGCACACTCAATTTCAGAAGCACCAGCCAGCAGCTTGGCCTGGACCAAGGCTAGCCCAGGTAGTTTGGGTTGAGGTGGTCTAGCCAGCAGCCCACGCCCACACCCTCTGCTGGAGCTCCTAGCCCTGTGACTGGCCGGAGATGCTGCTGTGGAGTGCTGGGAATCTGTGCTCACAATTCTGCCTAGGGCCAGTGGCCCTGCGGCAGATGAAATGCAGAGCCTAGAGATGACTGTGTACAGCTTCAGATCATTCCCTGCTGCCTACTCCATTTCCCTCCCCCAAACTGACACCTCCCTGTCACCTGTCTGCCCTTCACAGCTTAGAATATGCCCTCACTCTACATTTCACTCAGCCCCAGGGTTAGAGCCAGCCTCTGGGGTAAATCCTGCTTCATCAGTTCCTGACCAGGTGATCTCAGGCATGCTTAACCTTTCTATGCCTCAGTTTCTTCATCCAGGAAACAGATGAAGCTGCCTACCTCATTGGGTGCATGTTTGGGATCGTTCAGGCATTTAGCAAACTTACTGAGCACCTACTAGGCACTTCCAGCACTCAGGCACATCCATGCACACAACCAGCTCATGGGGGTAGGGTGCAGGCAAGCACTTGGTGCAATCAGTAACGTGGCTGCTATGTTGGATCCGTGTTGCAGAAGTGGAGCAGTGTCGAGGCTCCATCGTGACTGTGATATCTGAGAGAGTCAATCAAGCTCCAGCAGGGGTGAGAACAGGGTCCCCCGTGGAGGCCACCGTCACCACGGTGAGCTAAAGGAGTGGGGTGTTAGAGAGTGAGCAGGTAGGTGCATAGGCCTGGAAGCCATGGAAATGTCTTTTTTTTTTTTCTGCACCATACAGGACTGTGTCGGGGACCACAGCGTGAAGCACCATGGTATGAACCCTGCACATAGACTCTGCTCAAGGACCATTGGCCATCTTGCATCAGTGTGTATGTTTATTCTGTTTATGTTACTGTTGCTGATTGATTGAAATACTTTCCATCTGCTACTAGTTCTTCCATTCTTGTGGTGGATGGAAAATCCTGGTTTCTGGAATCTTGAAGGGAAATCAGATAATAAATAAATGCCTCTGTGATATAACACTATTGGTGATAGATGCCATGAAAATAAAAATAAAATAAAATGAAACAAAATAAAATAAAACCCAGGTAAGGAGGAGCCTGCCGGGGCAGTCTAGAAGGACCTCCATGAGGTGACATTTGAACAGAGAGAGTATGGAAGTTTCAGCAGGTGCTCTGAACAAGCAGAACAGAGGTGTGTGGGGAAGAGCACTGCAGCAGAGAGAACTGCATGCAAAGGCTGTGAAGCAGGAGTTTGTTTCCCTCCGTGCACGCATGGTGAGAGAACAAGGAGCTGGAACAGTGACTGGATTTTACCTTCAGAAGTTTTCAGGAAGGGGCATGGCCTGATGGGACTTTCCTACTGTGATCACTGTATGCAACAGATTGGAGGACACAGAGAGCAGGGGCTGAGTTAGAAGCCGCAGGGGAAACAGGCAGTAGATGGTTGATCTGGCAAGCTGTGGCTGGGATCCCCCTGATGTGCTGTGGATGTTAGAGGAATGAGGAACGGTGTGGTTTGGACCTGAATTGGGCAGCTGAAGGGTTTGTCTAGGAAACAGTGAAGCAGGTTTCTGGAAAGGGCTTGGGAGGCAGTTGTGGAATTTTGTACTTGCTGGGTCTGAAATGCCCAAGAGACAAGTAGTGATGACCCTTGGGGGAGAACATGGAGGCTGGAGGTGGAAATGTGGAATCACAACAGCAGTGACCCTGGGATAGACAAGTATGAGTGGGTGCAGATGCTGCCTCTGGGAAGAGCAGGTAGAACTGGGCCAGGGCAGCTTCCAGATCAGGAAGAGAGTGGGGAGATGCAGAGGGGGAGGGGGAGAGGGAGGGAGAGGAAGGGAGGGGAAGAGGAGGGGGGAGGGAGGAGGAGAGGGAGGAAGGGGGAGGGGGTGGGAAGAGGAGAGGAAGAGGGAGGAGTAGGAGGAGAGGTGGGGGGGAGCAGGAAAGGGAGGAAGGGAGGAAGAAAGGGAGGAGTAGGAAAGGGAGGAGGAGGGGGAAGAGGAAAGAGAGGGGGAGGAGATGGAGGAGGAGAGGGGAAGGAGGAGGGAGGGGAGGAGATGGAGGAGGAGAGGGGAAGGAGGAGGGAGGGGAGGGGGAGGAGGGAGGGGAAGCAGGAGAGGGAGGAGGGAGAGAAGGAAAGAGAGAAGGGGAGAAGGTGGGGGAAGAAGAAGGGAGGGGAAGGAGGAGAGGGAGGAGGGAGAGAAGGAAAGGGAGGAGGGAGAGAAGGAAGAAGGGAGGGGAAGGAGGAGGGGGAGGAGGAGGAAAGGGAGGAGGGGAGGAGATGGAGGAGGAGAGGGGAAGGAGGAGGGAGGGAGGAGATGGAGGAGGAGAAGGGAAGGAGGAGGGAGGGGAGGAAATGGAGGAGGAGAAGGGAAGGAGGAGGAAGGGGAGGAGGAGGAGGGAAGGGAAGGAGGAGAGGGAGAAGGGAGAAGGGGAGGAGGAGGGGGAGTAGGAGGGGGAGGAGGAAAGGGAGGAGGGGAGGAGATGGAGGAGGAGAGGGGAAGGAGGAGAGAGGGGAGAAGGAGGGGGAGGAGGAGGGAGGGGAAGAAGGAGAGGGAGGAGGGAGAGAAGGAAAGGGAGAAGGGGAGGAGGAAGGGGAGGAAGAAGGGAGGGGAAAGAGGAGAGAGAGGAGGGAGAGAAGGAAAGGGAGGAGGAGGGGAGGAGGAAGGGAGGGGGGAGGAGAAGGAAAGGAAGGAGTGGAAGGAATGGAGGAGGAGAGAGGAAGGAGGAGGAAGGGGAGGAGGAGGGGGAGGAGAAAGGGGAGGAGGAGGGGGAGGAGGAAGGGAGGAGAGGAGGAAGAAAGGGAGAGGGGAGAAGGGAGAAGAGGAAAGGGGGGGGAGGAGGAAGGGGAGGGAGAGGGGGAAAGGGAGAAGGTGAGGAGGAGGGGGAGGAGGGGAGGGGCTGGAGGAGGGAAAGGGAGGGAGGAGGAGGGGGAGCAGCTGCCCTGAGGTGGAGGGAAATTGGGCAGTGCTGAGCCTTGGAATCCCCCATAGGTGACTGAAGAATGGGGTAATTGCTGCTGGCAGATCACACCCCATGAGGAACTAACACCCTCCTAGGACTGGGTAGAGGGGCTGGGCAGGAGCCAGGGGCTGTGTGGGAGCAATCTCCAGCAGCAGGGAGGGGGCTGGGGTCCAGGGCCCAGGGGAGCTACGAAGGGAGGAGGATAGGGAAGGTGGCCTCTGGTGACAGAGTGAGAATGTGTGGCTGTCTGGGAGTCCATGGTGGACACTGTCCAGTAAGATGAGAAGCAGGGTGTGATGGTATATTTTATGTGTCCACTTGGCTGGGCCAAGGTGCCCAGATTTTGATCAAACACTGGTTTACATTTGCTGTGAAGGTATTTCTAGATGAGATTAACCTTGAAATCAGGAAGCTTTGAGTAAACCTGGTTAGTGTCCCTCCATAATGTGGTTGAACCTCATCCAGCCTCCAGAGGCTCCAGAGCCAATCCCTTATCTCTAAATCTGTCAATCTGTACACTTATCCTAAATAGCTCTCTACATGTATACATATGTTAAATCTCTTTCTCTGCCCTGGGGCCCCTGGGTGTCCCTGTCCTTTGGGCTGCCCACTCTTGATTTCAGCTCAGGTCAGGATTCCAGGGTCCTGGGATCCAGCTGCCTCGAGGGCCCGTGCTGGGTGTGGAGACTGCCTGGGATTCTGTCTCACTTTTCCCTCTCCCCTTCTCCCCCATTCGTGTGTGCGTGCTCTCTATCTAATATATCTCCTAAATATCTTTATACATACATACCCTAAATGTCTCTCTGTGTACATACCCGACATATCCTAAATCCATACATATCCTAAATCCGTCTCTCTGTTTTCATTCTCCCCACCCCCCACCCCAATGCAAATGCCATTGGTCCCTGCCTTTGGAGAACTGCCCCTCCCCACCCCACCCCACTGCTGACAGGGAGGAGAAGGAGGGTGTGGATGCCTGAGAGCAGGGAGGACTTGGTATTTCATGCTTGTGTTGCAGACTGGGACAGCGAATGGGATATAGCAAAAGACTTGACAGATGTTGCCAAACGCAGGAAGTGAACTGTGCACGGTGAAGTGTGATGTATATGGCTCTCCTAAAAACCCAGGGTCTGCACACAGAAGGGCAACACTTAAGGGCACCCGGGGGGCTCAGCCAGTTAAATTCGCCTCAGGTCATGATCTCACAGTCCCTGTCTCTCTCCCCTGCCTCTCTTTCTCTTTCTCTCTCTCTCTCTCTCTCTCTCTCTCTCTCTCTCTCTCCCCCTCCCCCAAATAAATAACATTGAAAATAAAGAGAGAAAAAGAAAGGCAACAATTATGCCTTCCCTTGGGGTTCAGGTCATGATTGCACAAAATATGCTTGTGGACCTGTAACAAATACAGGTATGTATGCTGCCTCCCATGTAGTCCTACACCAGCCGCATCCACATTCCCTGGAAGCTTGTTAGAAATAGAACTCTCATGGGGTGCCTGGGTGGCTCTGTCGGTTAACCATCCATTTTGGCTCGGATCATGATCTCATGGTTCATGAGTTTGAGCCCAGCATTGGGCTCTGTGCTGACAGCTCAGAGCCTGGAACCTGCTTCCGATTCTTTGTCTCTCAATCTCTCTCTGCCCCTCCCCCGCTCACAGCTCTGTCTGTCTCTCAAAAATGAATAAATGTAAAAAAAAAAAAAAAAAAAAAAATGAGACCTCAAACATTAGCTTTTGGGAGCTGTTTGTGAGCCTCGGGATGTTAATGCCAACATAGCCAGGTCACCAGGAGCCAGCCTGTAGTTTGACAAATTCAGATTAGCTGAAACAACCAGATTTCTGGGCTTGTGTCTTGAGGGATGATGCCCAGAGGAGGCTAGAGTGAGGCTTGATAAAAAAGGGGAAGAGAGTAGGTGATGGGCATTGAAAAGGGCATCTTTTGGGATGAGCACTGGGTGTTGTATGGAAACTAATTTGACAATAAATTTCATATAATAAAAAAAAAAAAGACAAAAAAAAAGGGGGAGGAGAAAAGTCTTTTGTAAGGTTTGGTTCCAGCTGAAGGAAGGAGGAAGAGAAGGGTATCAGGGACACTGCAGTGTGGATGCCATTTAGAGGTGGGCTCAGGAGAGTGGGGGTAGCTAAGGGTCCTGGGCTCTTAGGAGAAGAGGATTGCTTAACGGTGGAGTCACAGCTAAGTATAGCAAGTAGATCTGGGACGTCTCAGGTAAGGAAGTAAGTCACACCGAGACAGGTGCATTGTGGCATTTCCCAGCCGCTGTAAGACCCTGGGGACCTGTGAGTCCGTGTTTCCTGGGGACACATAGCTTCTCTGGTGCATCCGTCTTCCCTGCCCATCTCCTTCTTTCTTTTTTTTTTTAAACTTTTTTTTCTTTTAATGTTTATTCATTTTTGAGAGACAGAGTGTGAGTGGGGGAAGGGCAGAGAGAAGGAGACAGAATCCAAAGCAGGCTCCAGGCTCAGAGCTGTCAGCACAGAGCCTGATGCGGGGCTCAAACCCACAAGCCTCGAGATCATGACCTGAGACGAAGTCAGATGGTTAACCGACTAAGCCCCTCAGGTGTCCCTGCCTGTCTGCTTTTTAGTCCTCACTGATCTTCATGCTTTTCCTCCTAGACAGGTTTTGACTTTTTCAGCAGGTAAACACTGGTCACTGCAGTTCTTTGGATGTTTCCATTTATGCGTATTTGTGCTTTCTGACCTTCCTTTCTGCATGCTCAAGTCCCGATGGCCACTGAGGCTCAGGGAGAGGAAACTGGTCAAGGAGCCCATATTACGTTGTGTGTGAAAGAGAGAGATAGAAAGAGAAGGAGAAAGAAGAAAAGAGACATTACACAGGTTACATTTGGCATCTGCTAGGCTTACCACCTGCGTTTATCACCATGCTCACTGGAGTCCCAGGAAGCCTGAGCCCTAAACACCACATAAAGAGTTTGAAGTCTGTCCAGCAGAAAAGAAGGGCTCACTGCATGCTGGATCCCACATTCCGATGCATCCCACCACGTGTGTGTCCTGATCCCCTCTCAGAGCACAGACCCTGTCCTGTTCCCTCCATCTTTATACAGCCTGAACCCTGAGGTTCAGGGTTATAGTTTAAGTTCTATAACCCTGGTGTCCTTACCTTGGGTATTTTCTCTCAGTCCCAGGCACACAGAAGTCCAGTATCTGCCTCCTTGCCCTGTAATTACTTAAATGCTGGGAGGCATAGATAAGTTTCTCCATGCAAGAGCTGGTGATTCTACTCCTGCCTCACAGGGATCAGACACAAATTATTTTATATAAGTTCTCCAGCACACAGCCAGAGATACTGAAAAGTTTATTTTGAGAGAGAAATACAGAGAGAGAAACCCGAGCAGGCTCCACACTGTCAGCACAGAGCCTGATGCAGGGCTCGAAACCACGAACCGTGAGGTCATGAACTGAGCCGTCCAGGTGCCCCTGAATAGGTCCTTCTAATTCATCCTCTGCCATTAGTTGCATGGGAACCTTTCAACTGTTTTCAAGTTTGACATTTCAGTGTGTACCAGTTTACTTTTCTGCTGTTAAACACCTGGATCCATCTACATATTTTTGCCCCA
Source organism: Panthera pardus (assembly GCF_024362965.1). Taxonomy (NCBI): domain Eukaryota; kingdom Metazoa; phylum Chordata; class Mammalia; order Carnivora; family Felidae; genus Panthera; species Panthera pardus. The sequence goes on from NW_026526654.1 coordinate 2,814,165, forward strand.
GACATGAATTCTGTACTCCAAGTATTTCGGGTATTTCCTGATACTCTAGAGGCCCCTCCACTTTGCCAGCCTCTCTCTACCCCATTCCCTCATGCTCAATGTGCTTAGTGTGCAGGTAGGGGTGAAACCGAGGGCAGAATGGGTGGAAATGTGTCCCCCAGCAAGATATGTTTAAGTTGTAACCTTTGATTCCTGTGAATGTGACCTTATTGGGAAATAGGGTCTTCAAAGATGTAATCAAGTTCACACAGTTATATTGAACTAGAGTGAGCCCGAAATGTCATGATGCCTTGTAAGTAGGCCATGTGGGGTGCCTGGCTGGCTCAGTCGGTAGAGCACGTGACTCTTGATCTCAAGATTGTGCATTCAAGCCCCATGTCAGGTGTAGAAATTACTTCAAGTCTTAAAAGGGTGCCTGGGTGGCTCTCGGTTAAGCGTCCGACTTCAGCTCAGGTCATGATCTCACAGTTTGTGGGTTTGAGCCCTACATTGGGCTCTGTTCTGACAGCTCAGAGCCTGGAGCCTGCTTCTGATTCTGTGTCTCCATTTCTCTCTGCCCCTCCCCCGCTCACACTCTGTCTCTTTGTCCCTCTGTCAAAAAAAAAAAAAAGTTAAAAAAGTCTTAGGAAAAAAGTAAGTAAGGCCATGTGAAGACAGACACACAGAAAGAAAGCCATGTGACACCAGGGGCAGAGGTTGGAGTGATGTGTCTACAAGGCAAGGAACAGCATTGATTGTTGGTAATCACCAGAAGTGAGAAGACAAGGAACTATCCCTCCGTTCATAGAGAGCATGGCCTGGCTGGTGCCTTGATTTCAGGCTGGCCTCTAGGACTCTTGCTGTTTCAGGGCACCCAATTTATTATTGTTATTTTTTAAAGTTTATTTATTTCCAAGTGAAAAAGATGGAGTGCAAACAGGGGAGGGGCAGAGAGAGAGGGAGACACAGAATCTGAAGCAGGCTCCAGGCTCTGAGCTGCCCACACAGAGCCCAGTGCAGGGGTGGAACTCACAAATCATGAGATCATGACCTGAACCGAATTCGGATGCTTAACTGACTGAGCCACCCAGGCACCCCTAAATTTTTTTGTTTATTTACTTTTGAGAGAGAGAGAGAGAATGAGAGAACGTTAGGGGGGAGGGGCAGAGAGAGAGGAAGACACAGAACCTGAAGCAGGCTCCAGGCTCTGAGCTATCAGCACAGAACCTGACGTGGGGCCCAAACCCACGAACCTTGAGATCATGACCTGAGCTGAAACGTAGGAGGGAAGGGTACCTGGGAGGCTAACACAAAGGTGAGGGGTCTTGAAAACACTTGCTGTTTGGGTAGAACCGCATGACAAACCTGGAGGTGAGGTCAGACTTCCACAACCACCAGGCAACCACCAGGCTCACACATGATGGGTATCACTGCCGGTCAGTGTTTCTCATGCTTCTTTTTGCCTGCATTCTAGAGAAGGCACATGCCTCATGAATCACGCTGATAATATCTATTCCATGTTGCTAGAAGAAGGATGAGCTGTTGTAGGCAAAGATTTTCCCCTCGACCCAACTCCTCTCAGGCTTCTCTGAGCATTTTTTCAACTTAGACCTGGCTTTGGGGGTCCATGTTCATCTGTACTGTCCAGTTTTAACAACTATCATGCTGAGTCTGGTGGCCCTGGAGATGCCTGATCAGATATCCTTCAGGTGCTGTCAGATCACCCTGGCTTGCCTTCTGCAGGAGTCCCTTTAGGTCATGTTGGCTTAGCCAGAATCCCCCTTTGCTCCTAATGTTTCCTCTTAGTAATTTTCTATCCGCTCACTCCCACCGTGCTCCTTGGCTATAAATTCCCACTTTTCCTTGTTGTATTCAGAGTGGAGCCCAATTTCTCTGCCCCACTGCAAGACCCCACTGCCTCCCTACATGTATCCCAATAGTCCCTTGAATAGATTGCCTTACGGTGTTTTAACAAGTGTCATGATTTTTTTTTTTTTCTTTAAACACTGGCACAAGCTGTAATGGGTCTTTTAATATAACAGGGTGTTGATGAAGGGTTCTCAGAAGGCTAAGAGGATCTTGACAGATATCAGACTTCAGTTAGCATTTTGGCAAAGCCCTGGAAAGAGAAGTGTGGGTTGCTGGCTCTCTGGCATGGCAAGAAAGTAGATAATTGTCAGTACAGGAATTAAAGGCTGGAAAGACCTCTGCCCCATAACGGTTACTGAATCCAGCATTCACTGAAGAGGGCCCTTGTATGCCTCAGCCACCAACAGGTTGTGGAAAGACAGTGTCAGGTAAAAGTTCTCTCCCAGATCTGTGGGATGTCTGGGAACCAAAAACTCTTTAGCTTGTAGTAATATTTTGCTTGAGAAAGAGCATCCTAAAGCCTGCATTGTGAGCTTTGGAAATTGGGAAGGTCTGTCTCCTAAATCTCACCCAGAATAGGAGCTAGAATTCTAAACCTGTGAGGTAGGTAGGTCCCAGATCTGATCACACCACTGGCCTTCACGGGGACTCCCCAGCCGTGGCAGGAGGGACACTAGTGGGTCTTAACAAATGGGACAGGTGCACCACGTGTAACTAGATGTGAAGGGCTGCCTTCCTGTATGGCTTCCATGATCCAGGTTTCCAGCTCTGGAAGTAGGTAGTTTAAATGTTTCTTACTTTACAAATTCTCATGTGGAAGGTTAGAATTTACTTGTATCCTGGGATGCCTAGGTGATTCAGTGGGTTGGGTGGCCAGCTTCAACTTTCACTTGAACTTCAGCTCAGGTCATGATGAGCCCCAGGTCGGGTTCTGTGGTGACAGCTCAGAGCCTGGAGTCTGCTTTCGATTTGTCTCCTCTCTCTGCCCCTCCCCTGCTCATGCTCTGTCTGTCTCTCTCAGCAATAAATAAAAACATTAAAAAAAAAACCCAAATTACTCGTATCCTTAGCATCTCTCTTTCACACACACAGACCTGCATGTCTCATAACCAGTTATTATTTACTCCGACTGTTTAATATTTCTTTTAAAAAGTTATTTTTTTTTTAATTTGCTACTTTTACTGAGTTAATACTATGATAAATGCTTATACATTATCCAAGTATCAAACGTCTGAATTGTTGAAACTGAGGCCTAGAAAAGTTAAGGATCTCCCCCTCTCTCCCCAAGGGCATTCGAGGAATTTCTGGGGACGAAAATTTCAATTTCCGGGCTATTTTATGGGACTGCTGCCTGGTCTGTCTAGAATTCCAGAACCTTTCCCTGGTTTCCAGCTGGACCTGCTATGACCTTCTCCTGTGCCCTCTCCAACTGGACGTCTGGCCTCGCGGAGTTCCTCGTATTCTCCACCACCCCCATCAAAGCCGGTGGCCCCCTCCGGGGCTCTGGGAGTCTCCTGTGGTCAGCACTTTGGCGCAAGGCCACGCGCCTCTCTGACTTTCCAGGGCCTCTGCTGCGGAACACCGGGTGGGCTGGCCCAGGGCAGGGTCGGTGCACCTTGTCTGGGAAGGCAAGGGTCCGGGAGGTGGGAGCACCCGCCAAGTCTGTGGGGCCCGCGCGGGTGATTCTGGCACATGGCTGGACCCTGCAGCCTCCTGCCACCATCTGTCGTCATCAGTCACCAACTTTGGTAAGAAGGGCTCGCTCAGGCTCTCGCGCGCTCCAACGGGCAGAATTGAGAGTCTCAGCAGCTCCTGCCCGCCACCCCCGGACAGATGAGAGGGAGAGGCTACGGGATCCGTATTTATATCCAGATGGTCAGGCGGGTGTTTGAAACCCGAAAGGAACCATTTCAGTCCTGCCATTTCTAGGGCGGGAGATTGTTTAAATAAATGTTAACATCGGGGCGCCTGGGTGGCTCAGTGGGTTAAGCGTTGACTTTGGCTCAGGTCATGATCTCACAGTTTGTGAGTTCGAGCCCCGCCTGGGCTCTGTGCTGAAGGCTCTCAGCCTGGAACCTGCTTTGGATTCAGATTCTGTGTCTCCTTCTCTCTCTGCCCCTCCACCACTTGTGCGCTCTCTCTCTCTCTCAAAAATAAATAATGTAAAAAATAAATAAACAAACGTTAACAGCGAATAATTGTCCTAGGACATGTCCTTTGAAAAGGAAGCTAGACTGCCCCCCGCCTCTGGATTGTTCCCACCTACGGTTGACGACGAATTACAGTAGTAACAGCCAGAGCGGAAGCAGGCCTCATGCGCGGGCTCGTGCGCAGCGGCAGGTGCGCGCCCAGCAGATGCAGCACCCTCGCGAGTGAAAAGCTAGTAAACTCACGAGTGCAGAACCACCGCCAGAGGGGGATCGCCTCCGGGTATGAACTTACGTCTCCATTTACTGCAACTCCTCACCGGGTTCTATTTGATTTGGAGCAATGCGGCTTTCCCTTTCCTTCCTCTTCCAGAAACGTCCCCAAACCCTGTACTAAGACTTTTTGGAATCTTCCTTCTTACTGGGGGACTTTTGGAAGGATCCATGAGTTTGGCGGGGGGGAGGGGCGGGTACTGCCGGCCCGCTGAATGTCGAAGAGCCTTTTTCTACACCTGGAGCCTCGCAACAAATCCTCCCAACTGGTCTTAGACTGGTGTTTCCTTTATGAGTTGTGCGTGGCTTACAGTAGCGGGTCAACGCCAGTGTTACTGTTATATATATATATATATATATATATATATATATATATATATATATATATATTTTTTTTTTTTAACTGAAAAAACTAGTGGAGATTAGATGTCATTGCCCTAGTTTTGGAAATAAGACTATGGTATTTCTGAGATAGGGTTTTTGTTTTCTCAAACTCTGCAAGAAGGAAGAATGAGGGGAGCGTCCAGCAGCCAGAAATCACTGGTTACTTCACCACTGTTCTTATCTCCGCAATTTCATGGATTGTTTCAGAGAAGAAAAGGAGACACTTCCCCACCAGAAATAGTTTGGGGATCGCCTGCCTATGTGGGGAAGTCCTCAAAAGAAAACACACAAAGTACTTTGTAAAAGCTATTGAGGTACCCATTTTGAAACCCAATCTCAAGCAACCACAGTTAAGGTGGAATACGCATTTAAAAAGCCAGGCAAATATACATTTGAAAGAGGAGTTAGAGGAGTCTGGGTTTTATTCAGAACCAGCAAAAAGAAGCAGGACTGTGGAGGGAAGAAAATGTAAGGAATTTTCTTGTGTGTTTCAACTTTTAGGACAAGCACAGTGCTGATGATAGAACTCTGTGTCAGGGTATTCTCTGAAATTTGTTCTTGTTTTACACATACATACAAATGCAATGTTAAATGTGTTTCTTTGGCTTTCCATTTAAGAAAGCATGAAAGGGGGGCTCCTGGGTGTCTCAGTTGTTACGTGTCTGACTTTGTCATGATCTCAGGGGTTCATGAGTTTGAGCCCCCACACTGGGCTCTGTGGTGACAGTAGGGGTCTGCTTGGGATTCTCTCTTTCTCTCTGCCCCTCCCCTACTTGTGTACTCTCTCAAAATAAATAAATAAACTTAAAAAAAAACCACACCAGAATGTTTTTAAAAAAGTGTGAAAGACAGTAACCATATGAGACCCTGAGTTTTTTTTGTTTTTGTTTTTGAGACACTGGTATCCTGTATAATGAAAATGAAAATGCTGATTCCTGATGCCTCCTCAAACCTTCCCAATAGGAAGTACTGGGAGAGGGCCTTCCCACCTACATTTTAGCACCATACCATCAGTATTTCTTAAAATGCAGTGTGCATATATCCCCAAGGACTTACTTATTTTGTAGCTGGAGTTTTGTAGCTTTAGGCCACATTCCCCCATTTCACCCCCCCCCCATTGTATTTTAATATGGAACAAAAGGCAAGTTCCCCAGGCTGGGAGGGACTATGAAGCCTGAAGCATCATTCTCTGGCAGAACCTCCTCCTAGGATTTAGGAGTTGCGGGATGCTGTACCCCCTCGCTGGGGAAGAAGGGAAGGCAGATGTACACGCTGGTACCCACAGTAATAGAGTGAGCTTTAATGTAAGAGCTCCCTGCACAATGCTGGATGGTTTATTAGCAACCCTGGACTCTTCTTTTTTTTTTTTTTTTTTATTTGTATTTATTTTTTTAATTTACATCCAAGTTAGTTTGCATACAGTGCAACAATGATTTCAGTAGATTTCTTAATGCCCCTTACCCATTTAGCCCATCTCCCCTCCCACAATCCCTCCAGTAACCCTCTGTTTGTTCTCCATATTTAAGAGTCTCTTCTGTTTTGTCCCCCTCCCTGGTTTTATATTATTTTTGCTTCCCTTCCCTTATGTTCATCTGTTTTGTCTTTTAGAGTTCTCACATGAGTGAAGTCATATGATTTTTGCCTTTCTTTGACTGACTAATTTCACTTAGCATAATACCCTCCTGTTCCATCCATATAGTTGCAAATGGCAAGATTTAATTCTTTCTGATTGCCAAGTAATACTCCATTGTATATACATATACATACACACACACACACACACACACACACACACACACACACACACACCCCACGTCTTCTTTATCCATTCATCCATCGATGGACATTTGGGCTCTTTCCATATTTTGGCTATTGTTGATAGAACCCTGCACCCTTCTAAAACTAAAGTGACTTGCTGGAAGACTGAAAAAGACTTTATAAAAGAAAAAAAAAAAGTAGTGTTCTGTGCACACTGCCTCCCAGGGGAGATCCCCAGAGCCGCCTGTGCCTGCCTCCCTGGCCTGTGGTCCAGGAGTGCCTTTCCTGCAGTCTTTGCCAGAGATTATCCTGAGGAGTTCAGGGCATCGGGGCATCTGTGCCCGAATGCACACCACACGTCCTAGAAAACAGGACAACATGCAGGGGGACTGGGTGCAGTCCACTGTGCTAGTGGGTCCAGGCTGCAGGGGCACTGGTGAAGCACAGGCGCCTTGGAGAGGTCATGTCCACAGCTGGATCGGCTAGGGCAGGCACATTTTTCCAAAAGAGGTTCTAGAAAAGATGCCTAGGACTTGCCCAGCTGACATCAATCCTGTACCTCTTAAGTCAGAAGAAGTGGGGGGAGGAAGAGGAAGAAGAAAGGAAGAGAAGGGGGTGAGAGAAAGGGAGGAGGGGGAGGGAGGAGGAGGGAGAGGATATAGAGGGAGGAGGAAGAGGAGGTGAGAGAGGGGGAGGAGGGAGAGGGAGAGGATGAAGAGGGGGAGGAGGAGGAAGGAGAAGATAGGAAGAGGAGGGGTGAGAGGGGAAGGAGGGGGAGGGAGTGTTGGAGAAGTGGATAAAGTACTTCAAAGATGGCTGATTGGACTAAAACAAACTCTGGTCTCTAGCTTAGAGACCCCTCCTGGGGGGGGGAGGTCCTTCTTCCTTGTATGCTATGCACACAACCCCCCCCCCCCCCCCACACACACACAAATATGGAGGCTGATAACTATAAATTACCCTTCCTGCTCGCATTCGGGGCTCAGATCTTTGGAGAAATGGTCTCCTCTGAGCCTGCTGGTGTTAAATAAATCTCCAATCCACCAAGGTCTCCGAGTGCTGCTTGGTTTTCCCACCAGCATTCCAGCCTGATCCCATAAAAAATTTGGTTCACTGACCGGAAACCCAACCGCATTGGCCCATTGTTACCACTGGTTTGGGAGAACAAGAAGGTGGTGACAGAATGAGGGATCACAAGGGAGAGTGCCTAAATTTTGGCAGTCTCCTTCTCTGTCCCCTTCAGGCTGGCCCACTCTGCTGTTTCCACAGGACTCGAGGAGACTCGGCAGATGAGGTCCTGGACCGGAGGGTCGGAACCGGTAAGGCTGGGGTCCAATCTAGTCAGGCCCACTGGCAAGAGTGGAAGGGAGGACCTGATCACTCCCTGAGACTTCAGAGGTCTCACAGGTAGGGATTCTATGGCAGGGAATATAATAACTTCTGGTGTGTATGTGAATGTCAATGTGTGACTAGGTCTAGCTTGCCTGCCGAGTTCGATTCTGTGGCTCCATGGGCGGGTGTCCTTGGGGTCCCCAGGGGGCCACGGAGTCTGAGTGGGCCCATCTGCGATTTCACGATGGATGGCGCTTACTCTGTGGTGATATCAGAATGGTTTCTGATCATGGGTCGCAGAGTTGGGACCTGTGGGGCTGAGCGTTGCCTAGGTTCCTTCAGGACACAGCCAGGCAGGCATCTGGCTGGTCTCCTCATTGGAGGGGGCACCCCTATCCCCCTGTCTTTGTAACTCTGCCTCACAGGAGCATTGTGGGGTTGGGATGGGGCAAGGAGAGCCAGGCAAAGGTTTTAACCACTTTATCTGGAGACTCACCCAGGGAGCCAAAGAAGCAACTGACCGCTCACCTAATGTTTCCCTCTTCATGACTCTTTAGGCTCCCTCCCCCCTCCCCTGAGCTTGAAACTCCTCCCTGGGAGGACTTGCTGCTGCCACCACTGACCATTTCTCTTCCCCTTCCAGGCCAGAGAACCCTCCTCCACTAGGCCCTGTGGCCAGATTGCACCCTCAGCCAGGCGCAGGCACTCTCCAGATGCCAGTCCACATCCGCTGATATCAAAAGGCTCTCAGGGGGATCAGAGCAGGGGGCTGAGAAGGCCATAAATATGCCCAGCAGCAAGGGGGGAGGCCCAGAACCTCCTTAGCAAGGGGTCAATGAACCTACTGCAGGGGAAAGGACATTAAAAAGAATAAGTGTCCCAACTAGGGGAAGTCCCAAAACCCAGCCGAAATCAGGAGGAAGCTCAAGAAGGGGACCTTAATGGTCTAGCCAAGATAGAACCAGACTAAAAGGGGACACTGACTCTCCCTCCCTGTTCCTCTGCTTAATAGATAGATGTGAGGGATTCTCCCTCATTTCCCAGGTTAACAGCTATAATTGGAGCCAACTGGGGTTAGTCTACCTCAGGACAGGGTCTTTAAGGAATATTCCCAAGCAGTTGCTGCTTCAGCCTTCCCCTCCCCCTCATGTTTCTGCACCAACTTGGGTGTGGTCCTATACCATCCTCAGTGTCTCAGGCACCATTGGTTCCTCCTCCCACCTTCCAAATCAAGGAGCAAAGTGCACATCCCTTGGACCACCCATTTCAGATATCTCCACTGGTGCCCCAAAATGAAAATTGACAATGGGGAAAAATTCATGGACTTTTAGGTGGAAACAGGTGAAACGCTGAATGTTTAAACTAATTTAAGTTTACTGGACCTGTCTTTAAAGTTATCAGCAAAGGTCAAATAAGCTCATGTTATCTCTGTTGCAATTTGTTAATGATAGTTAATTTTGTCTGTCTCAAAGTTTTCATGGGTAATTGTTAAGATAACTTTCAAGGTCCTTGGTAACCTGAAACTTTCCAAATAGGATGGAATGCTAAAGCTTTGATTACTGAACATAGGTGTGTGTTTTTAACTTCTTATTGCTAAGAAATTAAGGCTATTTGGACCTATTGGAAAACATGCTTTGTACTTAATTGGTTCATGAATTTACCATCTAAAAAATTTCTGATGTAAACACCTCTCAATTGGTTACTAAGTCCTCAATTGGAGACTAAGGTTTCCTAAGAGTTAAAATTCTGCTAAATGTACTTAAGACTGATGAAAATAAAGAAAGCAACTCTGTAGGAAAATAGGAGGTATATAAGAAAGATATAAGGAATGGAAATACAGTTTCGTTGAGGGTAGAAGAAAGTAATTTTATACTAAATGAGACTGGTTATTTGGAAAGAAATGGCTTTGGGACAAAATTTAGAAGCAAAAGAAAATTATAGAAGGTTGAGATGAATGGAACTTTAAAAGTACACTAGTATAAGGTTGAAATACTGCTTTTCTCTCTGCTCAAATGACAAAGTTTTCTTGAACTGTTGATCTGCTTTTGATAAGACAATGCAAACAAAGATTTATCCTCCGGGAAAATCAAAGTTTTAGGTCTCATATCTATCAGGTCTTTGATTAGTTAGTTAAAACTTCTGAATGTCAAAGGAGCTAGGTTTTGATAACAACTATATAATGCTATACATTCACCTTTGGGATCTTTTATTGCCACTTTGGTTGAATAAATAAAATTGTAAGATTTGTAACAATCTGTAATCCTATTTAGGATGTACTTATGACTTCTGAGGTTTTAACAAACTTCTCAGGATTTAAATGGTAAAGGAAGTTTTCTTGACCAATTAGGCCCTTTTATTTGGGATGTTAAGTTACTTGGAAAAGCTCTGTTATATAGTGGTAAACCTTAGATTGTATTGCACAGGTAAATGCTGTAACTGCCCAAATATATGCAATTCCTAAAATTTTAATGTTTTGATATAAGGTCATCACTTAATATTCTGATTACTTGAGATGTTATGTGTCACAGAAATAACCAAATTTCTTTGTCAATTGCATCATAATGAACTCTCATCAAATCTTCAATGATGTCTATTTCTGAGATTTTGCCATTTATAATTATTCTTATTCTCTCACAAAATGTGTTTCTTTTTCAAGGAGATTTATAAAAAGGACTTTGGGGATAAATACAGGTATTCAACATCTTTAAGATTAATACTAAAATGTGTAACAATTTCCAGAACTAAAAAGCTGAATTCAAATTGAACAAGAATTAGAAACATGGGATTAAATGAACTGAGGAAGATTATACTTCTGTGATTCTTGTTGAAAATATTGCTGGTTCTCTAATGTTTCCTCTCCCAGATTAAGGAAACTTTCTCTTAAGATATCTATGATATACAAAAATGTCATAAAGTATTCATTTATAAACTGAAGCATTTATCTTTTCTCTCTACTTAATTCCCCCCAAATTCAAAACTCTCAATGAGTATTCTTTCTTTCATGACAATTACAATTGTTTGCATAAGTTCAATAAGAATCTATTCATCTTATAACAGGTCACCATTTGGAAATACTGGTTATTTTACCAAGGTGTTGACTGGAATGTCATATTTGAGGATGACATTCATAGACTCAGATATGACCAGACAGCTTTAAGGAATTAGGGTTGGCTTTATAAAACATGGAGCCATAAAGCCCCTTAGAAAATGCTGGCTTGGTGCCTTGCTTACAGAGTTCCCAGCAGCCTCACCAGGTAAGTAAAGAAGGTCACTTCCTGTCAGGTGCAGGAACCTCAGGATATCTTGGGGACCTCATGAAGAGGAATTCACCCAATTCTGCAAGGATTGCAGGCCTGTCTGATGGCAAGTATTTGGCTTGGCTTCTGGCCTGGAGAGGCTACTAAAATTTCAACCCGGAGATTCCTTATAAAAGGTTCCAACAAAGCAGACTTTAAAAGATCCTCATGATCAACCTCTATTCTTGCTGAGCTTATGTAAATAATTAGGCCAGATTTGTTAAGACTGGATTTGTTCTACAAGTGCATTGGTCTCAATTTTGCTATCTCTGGAAAGGGTGGGTTTTAGAGAGAACAACTATGTTTCAACAATGCACAGTTATGGATGTTAAATGCTAGTTATGATTGTCTTTAAATGTTTGTTGTTTGCCTAAACTAGACAACTTGAGGTAAACTTCAGAAAATTGTTATAGTATTTCATATATAGGCAATCTTCTGTGCTTGTTATTCTATGGGTATAATAATAAGACCCCATGGGCATATGATTATTTAAGCAACTGGACAGGATGGATCTCTAAATATGCAAACCATATCTTCCCTAAACCTGGTCTGACAGTTACCAGAAACCCACCCCTTTCAAAGACTTGGAGGTGGACTTTACAGACATACAACCAAATAGAGGATTCAGTTTCAGGTATCACCCCATGGGTCTATCACTCCAGAGCTAAGAAGGCCAACTCAGAGGAACCCTCAACCTGGCAATGTGACCCAGATCCAGTCAACCCGCTTAAACTGACCCTCAAAAAGACACTGGCCCCTGAGATCTCCAGCCCTGCTCTAGCCACACCCCGGAAGCTGGCTGGTCTGTGCATGACAGAAGCTTGAGGAATCAACATGTGGACCAAGCCCAGGGGTTTGGATGCAACTCTGCCAGCCCTTGCCCCTTACTGGTGCCATAGCCCTGATCTTAATTCTTACTGTTGGGCTGATAGAGAATGCACCAACAAGCTGGACATGGGACAAAAGATGCATGCTGGGTCTCACATACCTCCTCTGAATGGGAGAATTATTAAGTATTGCCTTTATATTATGATAACCTATCTCACCCTCACAACTGCTGCTTACCCACTTTGCCCCCAGGATTGTTATATGACAATAAGGGGGTCAAGGGCGTTGAGCGCCTTCACCTCCCTTCACAAGATTGCTACAAGGGAAAAACACCCACTCTCTGTCAGCCACCCGGTGCCCCAAGGACTAAGTACTGGACCGTAGAGATAACCCTACGGTTGTTGCCTCTGGTAACAAATTTGATCTTTTCCTGAGTTGTTGTTGTTTTAGATTCCACATAGAAGTGAGATCATACAGCACTAATCTTTCTCTGTCTGACTTATTTCACTTAGCATAATGCCCTCAAGGTCCATCCATGTTGTTGCAAATGGCAGGATTTCCTTTTTTTTTTTTAAATGTTTGAATATATATATATATATATGTATATATATATATATATATATGTATATATATATATATATATATGTATATATATATATAGTGATATCTATGTACCTATATCTGAATCTATATGTATATGTATATCTATATCATCTATACCTATATATCACATATTTTTTATCCATTCATCTATTGATGGATGCTTAGGTTGTTTCCATGTCTTGGCCTTTGTGATAATGCTTCAATGCACATGGGGATACAGATATCTCTCCAACATGATTTTCATTTCCTTTGGATACATACTCAGAATTGCTAGCTTATATGGTGGCTCTATTTTTAATTTAAAAAAATTTTTTTTAATGCTTATTTATCTTGAGAGAGAGAGAGACAGAGTACAAGCAGGGAGGGTCAGAGAGAGAGGGAAATGACAGAATCTGAACAAGGCTCCAGGCTCCCAGCTGTCAGCACAGAACCCGATGCGCGGCTCAAACTCGAACTTGTGAACCTCGAGCTCATGACCTGAGCTGAAGTCGGACGCTCAACCGACTGAGCCACCCAGACACCCCTGTTTTTAATCTTTTGAAGAACTTCCCTATCTGTTTTCATAGTAGCAGTACTGATTTACAATTCCACCAACACTGCACAGGGTTAAGCAATTTCTTAACACTGGAAAATCTCCACAGCCCTGGAATCAACTGAGTACCCTTCCCCTGCCTTTTTTTTTTTTTTCTTTTGATGTGCTAGACCCAGGGGTTTGTGGGTGCCTAGCGATTTTGCATTTGTATTCCTCATATCTGGATTAAAATTGGAAGAAACGAGCACCTTCCTTCAGTCATGGAGCAGAGGGCTTAGGCAGGAGAACATGGAGCAAAACAGAGTTAAGTGGCCCTGAGAAGCAGGAAAATGAAGGGGTAGATGGACAGCACCCAGTTTTGCAGAGCCCACTCTTCGTTCTGTGGGTCCAGGACCCAAGCTCCCCTCCTGCAGGACTTTCTCTTTGTGGGCTTCCTAATAATGGAGCGAAGACAAAAAATCCCCAGGTCACTGGTTGGCCCCAACTGCATGACCTAACTACCATTAAATTAATGGTTTTTCACCCCTGGGGTGTATCACATAGAGTTTCCATGGGAAAAATAGTTCGGTGCCCAAAGCACAGCTCCCATCTGGAGCACCAGGCTCTGTGAATGCACGACCCACAGTCACATATGAACCCGTCTTCCGTAATTCTGGTTCAGTGTCTTTGAGGAGAGCACTGGCCATCTTTTTGAAGTGACTCATCCAACTTCTCTTTTCAGTCTCGTCATCCCTAATACAGTCTCCAGATTTCTCTATGAAGCTCTAACAAAAATTTTGATTTTGTTTGATAGGTCAGAGGTTAACATAATGATGTGCAATAATGACATAGGATGTGAAAGCAGCACGTAGAGTTTGGGAGACACTCACCCCAGATGTACAGCTATAGTTCTTAAAATGTGGTCAGGGAAACCCTGTGGGGCCCTGGCATCCTTTCAGGGCATCTGCAAGGTTAAAACTATTTTCATAATAATTTGAAGACATCAGAGGCACCTGGGTGGCTCAGTCTCTTGAGTCTGGCTCTTGATTTCCACTCAGGTCATGATCTCACAGCTCGTGAGATAAAGCTCTGTGTCAGGCTCTGTGTTGACAGTGTGGAGCCTGCTTAGGATTCTCTCTCTCACTCCCCCTCTGCTCCTACTCCACCCTCTCTCTCTCAAAATAAATAAATAAACTTAACAATAATTAAAGAAAAAACAGAGTGTTATGAAATTGTTAGTAGGCTGCATGATGTATGATATTGCAACAGACTGAATACAGGAGCCAATGTGAGAACTCAGCTATTTTTCACTAAGTTGGACATTCATGAGCTATGCAAAATGTAAGCCAATGGTACTCTTCCTACTAGCAATTTGTTTGAGGAAGCAGTTATTTTTAAGAAAAACATGTTACTTAGGTTCATGTGTTTATTATTATTTTAATTAATTTTTTAACGTTTATGAGCTACTCAGGTGCCCCTAAAATAAAGTAATAATTTAGTTAACATCTTTCCTAGTTTTAATTTACAACACCACAAATATTGACAGATATGATCCCCACACAAAAACCATCTGGAGTTCTCTTGCTTGAGAAAGTGTAGGGGACTTTAGAACAAATATTTTGAGTAGTGGTGGTCTAGACATGCAAGTTTTTTAAACCCTGAGCAAGCCAACCTTTCGGAGTCCCAGTTAAAGGGATAGTTTCTAATGTCTCTTCATTTCTAAACAATTGAAGGTGACTTTTCAGGAGCCTTCTTGTGGATGGGTTTTGATGAGGCATTTGTGGCCCTAAGTGAGGGTGGAGGGAGGGGAGGCCCCCCCCTCCAAAGTAAGTGGTCTGCCGTGTGGGGCTGAGTTTCCAGAGAAGGCATTTCTGCTTACCTGGCCCAGAGTTTGGCTGCTTTCCTGTTCAGGTATGAGGAATGAACCGCACAACCAGATTAAAATATTGTGGAGGGGTGGGCATCAGTAGGGTGGGGTACTTTATCTGAATAAAGGATATAACATTACAGGCTGTCACTGGGAGGCTACAGCACATCTTTGAAAGGGTATGAAGTCACAACCTCCACCGGTGTTCCTGGATTCCTAGACAGCCAGTGGTCAGCGCTGAAAAGGGTGTAAAGAGCCTTTGATCCAGCTTCCCAGCAGAGGACAGGCTTGCCTCCCATGGCCTCTGGAAGCAGGAAGAGAATCTAGAGAGGGACCCGTGGGCTGACCAGCTGCAGCACGGAAGAGGAGTCATATCCCTTCCCTTCTGGAAGAGTGAGGCTCTCTGGGGAGAGTGTTGGGTGGAGGACGTGTGATTCAGATTTCGGGACTGATGGCTTTTGCAACCACATGACTTATTTCCCAGGAAGCATCAAAATCATCACTGTATGCACTTGTCCTGCCCCACCCCTGCACCAGCTCTATTATTCCTCCAGAAAAACAGCATCTTCCACCAGTACTCCTCCCGTGCCACTCTTCTAGCGACGTCAACGCAACATGCACTCTGTCCTCCAGTGAGTGACTTTCTCCTTTTTCCAGCCTCTGCAAGCTCCTCTGCCCTTCCTTTTCTTCCTTTTCTCTCCACTTTGGGAGGACAGTGCAGGATTGACTAACAGCCATGACCAGTGGAGAGCAGCAGACAGCAGGAGGAGTGAAGTCAGGGGCATCCCCATCTCTCCCCAACCCCTAGTAAAAACAGGAAGCTCCTAGTCAGCTGTTAGGGTTGCAGATGCAGGACAGCCAGAGAGAGACAGAGACAGAGAGAGAGAGATAGATAGATACAGAGGGACAGACAGAGTGACAGAGAGACAGAGAGAGATACAGAGGGACAGAGAGAGACAGGGATACAGAGAGAGATACAGAGGGACAGAGAGAGAGAGAGAGACAGAGAGAGAGATAGATAGGGAGAGATACAGAAGGACAGAGAGAGACAGAGAGAGAGACAGAGAGAGATACAGAGGGACAGAGAGAGACAGAGAGACAGAGAGAGAGAGACAGAGGCAGAGAGAGATACAGAGGGACAGAGACAGAGAGAGATATAGTGACTGAGAGAGAGACACAGAGGGACAGAGAGAGACAGAGAGACAGAGACAGAGAGAGATACAGAGAGACAGAGAGAGAGACAGAGACACAGAGAGAGAGAGAGACAGAAACAGAGAGAGGAAGAGAGAGAGACAGAGAGATACAGAGAGACAGAGATGGAGACAGAGATACTGAGAGACAGAGAGACACAGAGAGACACAGAGAAGGAGATAGAGAGAGACAGAGAGTGATACAGAGAGACACAGAGACAGAGAGAGTGGTCAGGCCAGACTGGGGGTGTTGAGATTCCCCCAGCTTAAGATGTGGCTGCACTCAGGTTCTGGAAAGGAGAAGTGCCCAAAATGTGGGAAAAGTATTGCAACAGCAGTTTGAGGCCACTTCCATTTTTCTCCCCCCACCCCCGCCCCTGTTTTTGATTTGAGAATCCAGTAGTGCATTAAGAAAGAAGAAGGAGGAGTGACAAAGCAGGGTTACAAAACTGGCATGTTTTAAATGGTTACCTGGAAGAAACCCGTGTCTGTGTTTAGTGCAATGATATCTTATTTCTATGTGTGCAAAGGAGACAGCAATGGAGCTCTCTGACCAGATGCAAAACTTTAACTTCTGTTTTGTTTCTTAGCACAATAATCTCACCTCCGGGACTCTAGATGAACTGGGGCATTTTTTACGATTAGAAGCTTGAGCAACAGTCATTGATAAAGAGAAAAAATATTCTGACACTTGCTAAAGTGGTTAAGGAAGACCTCAAGGGACAGTTGTAATGGAGGTATTGCAGTAGGGGAGAGACAGCTGGCTCAACTTTAAATACAGTAAAGATAGCTGGGCATTTACAGCCACTGAGAAGAGTGGTGGTCAGTGGCTGAAAAATTCCTAAGAGGATACATCAAGGGGAGGAGGATTCTGGTTAAACCAACCTAACAGGATTCTTGTTAAAGGCCCATTGGATTTAGACTTCAAGGGTGGGGGATGAGAAACCTGATCAGATATCCAAGGTGATCCTATAGCAAGGGTGGAAGGATGATTTAGCAGGAATCCTGCTGAAGCTAGCTTGGCAGGCAGAACACAGTGTGAGGGCCAGTTTCAGGCTTAAAGGGAGGCGCCTGGGTGAGTCAGCTAAGTGTCAGACTCAGGTCCTGATCTTGCCATTGGTGAATTTTATTGGGCTCTGTGCTGACGATGCGGAGGCTGCTTGGAATTCTCTCTCTCTCTCTCTCTCTCTCTCTCTCTCTCTCTGTCCCGACCCTGCTCGCATTGTCTCTCTCATAATAAATAAACTAAAAAAAAAAAAAAAAAAAATGCCTCAAAGGAACCTGAGTGAATTTCCATCCAGGTGAGAATCTTTGTCACTGTTCAACATTACCTGAAAAGTTGATTTTTTTTAAATTTCGATTTTTATTAAAATTTTTAAAAAATGTTTATTCATTTTTGAGAGAGACAGAACACGAGTGGGGAGGGGCAGAGAGAGACTGAGACACAGAATCAGAAGCAGGCTCCAGGCTCCCGGCTGTCAACACAGCCCAATGCAGGGCTCCAAGTTACAAATCATGAGATCATGACCTGAGCTGAAGTTGAATGCTCAAAAGACTGAGCCACCCAGGTGCCCCAGGCTGATTAAAACAAAACAAAACAAAACAAAACAAAACAAAAACCCTCCTATCATACTTAAAAATATCTTGCAATAATATTGTGCTTTGAACAAAAGAGTTACAGAAATATGAAAAAAATATTAGAAGGCTGTATTACAGGCCAATAAGTCCATCTATCACATAGTTACCGTTTCTTTTACTGCTGAGAATATTCAAGATCTACCGTTTTTGCAACTTTCAAGTGTGTAAAACAGCATTGCTGGCCATAATTCTTGCGTGCTGTCATTGGAAATGAAAATTGTTTCAGCTACTTTGGAGAAGAGAATGGAGATTTCTCAAAAAACTAAAAATGGAACCACATATCCATCCCGCTATTCCACTTCCGAGTTTACATCCAAAGGAAATGAAAACAGGATGTCAGAGGGATGTCTCTATGTTCATGCGGCATTATCCACAGTAGTGAACATGAAACAACCTACATGTCTATCGAAGGAGAGTGAGTGAGCTTTGATCTAGTTTGAGGCCTCTTACATCCTGCATCAGAGAGGTGAAGATGCTGGTGTTCTGCCCTGTACATAGACAAGCATCTTTCTTTTCCTCGGGGTCTCCTCGGTGGTTATTCCCTGCACATCCTCTCCCAGCCCTGAGACCTCTCTTTCTCTCTCATCAAGGCCAACCACTGGCAACATGAACCTCCATCCACCCTGATTCTTCTTCCAAATACAAAATTCTGCCTTTCTTTTTACCAATATCTGTCCTCAGAGGTGGCATGGATGGACCTGTTTATGTTATGTGAATTTGAGGCTCTGCATTTTTCACATGGGACAAAAGGATTTGTTATGTGAGAAGGCAGTTCTAGACATGAGCTGAGAAGCTTGGGGAAATGTATTGGCGGGCAGGAGGCCCTCTCTAATACCCCTGTAGTCAGAATGGGGTCAGTTGCCCAAAAGTCAGTTTAATACCAGTTTAATGCCCAATGCTCAATCACATTTGCCCCAAAATTGTACAATTCAGACTTTGCTTTCACATATTTTAGGATAGTTTCAACACGTTTTGTGATTTTGTATGTTAGATGGCATTTCCTATTTGTCTACAACTTATCATTAAAAAAAATGTTCAATACCTATGCTGCTTTATTCTTAGGTTACTAATTGAAGAAAAAAAACACTTTTCTTTTTCCTTCTTCCTTTTTTTTTCTTTCTTTATTTATTTTGAGAGAGAGAGAGAGAGAGAGAGAGAGAGAGAGAGAGAGAGAAAGATACAGAACAAGTAGAGGAGGGGCAGAGAGAGTGGGGTCAGAGTATCCTAAACAGGCTCTGTCCTGACAGCTGAGAGCCCAATGGGGTGCTTGAACTCACAAACTCATGAACCATGAGATCATGACCTGAGCTGAAGTTGGATGCTCAATCGACAGAGCCACCCAGGAGCCCAAATCTGAACGCTTTTATTATTTACTTATTTATTTTATTTTATAGAGAGAGAGAGAGAGAGGGAGAGAGAGAGAAGGAGCAGGGAGAGGGGCAGGGGAAAGAGAGAGAGAGAGAGAAATAGACAGACAGAGAGACAGAGAGAGAGAGAGAGAGAGAGAGAGAGAGAGAGAGAGAGAGAATCTGAAGCAGGCTCCACACTCAGCATGGAGCCAGATTCAGGGCCCAAAATCACAAACCATGAGATCATGACCTGAGCCGAAATCAAGAGTTGGATGCTCAGCCAACTGAGCCACCCAGGCTCCCCTAGCAAAAATAGGTTTATTCAGGAACAGCAGAGAATTGCAACTGGTTCAAGCAAGCTAGGACAGAACCATAGGCAAGTTTGCCAAACAAAGGAGAGAAGCATTCATTTCCAGAGGAAGAGGGAGGTTGGGGAGGCTGTTATAAACAAAAAGTCTGTTGGAATAAACTGGGATTTGGAAGCACAGTGGCTTTTCACTGGCTGGGCAGAGACGGTGTCTCACTGGCTGGGCTGCTGCTGAGGAAGAAGGAAATCTTCCTCCTGCTGTGGAAGTACAGTATCCACCCTGGTTAACCTTGTGACTCCATTTTCCCGAGGTTTCCCTCTATTGATTTTAAAAGCTGAGTGCAGGAAATTGGGTAGAATGTAGCAAGGCCTGCTCATCGACTCCTCCCTATGTCCCTTTTCTCTTGAGGGATGATAATCTCCTTTTCTCTAGAGACAAGGAGTGCACCTGTCACATGAGGGTTTTATGACTGCTTCAGGGGAAGTCAAAAAGTCCTTCTTGCACATGCCATTTCTTAATTCCTTCAGCTTGAAATA
This sequence comes from Panthera pardus, assembly GCF_024362965.1. Taxonomy (NCBI): domain Eukaryota; kingdom Metazoa; phylum Chordata; class Mammalia; order Carnivora; family Felidae; genus Panthera; species Panthera pardus. The sequence continues at coordinate 2,834,033 of NW_026526654.1, forward strand.
CTTGGTTCTGCCAAGGTGTTGTATTTTGGGGCAGGGCATCCTGAGCTCCATTGGAGGAATCTCTAATGCTCTACCCAGAGTGTAAGGGAGGCTGTAAAGACATCCAGGGGACTTATTATCATCCTGCAGTTCCTGAATCATGATACCCCTAGGCAGTCTGCTTTCTTCTTGACAACTCCAAGAGACTTCCTACGCTTCTTTGTTGTCTTATGTCCAGTATTCTTTAGTTGTGCAAAGGGGGACTGGGGATAGAACTATTTCATCTTGGTGGAGTCACAGGTCCCCACCTCAGGTTTAAAAATAACCTGCTTATTATAGTACAAACTGCTTCATCCTTTTTAACAGCTGTGGAGCATTCCATGGTGTGGAGTTTTATTTATATGGTCCCAAGTTTTATTTAAACTGTAGAACAGCATTCGTTGAAAATAAACTCTTGTAACCCCCATTGGGATTTTCATGGCTCATTTTCCTTTAGGACCACCAATAGGTGGGCACCCATGAATATTCAAGCTGCCGCCAACCAGCTTGAGGGTAACATTATTAAAAAACTTCTGATTCATATAACTGAATTGCCTTCAAAAATTTTATTTGCCAGGTGTCTGCGTGGCTCAGTTGGTTGAGCGTCCGACTCTTGATTTCGGCTCAGGTCATGATTCCAGGGTCATGGGATCAGGCCCTGCGTCAGGCTTCATGCTGAGCATGGAGCCTGCTTGTGATTTTCTGTCTGTCTCTCTTTAAAGTTAAAAAAAAAAACAATTATTTGCCTTATACATATATTTTTATGCAGACACTTACAATGTAATTTTTTAAAGCCAATTATTGTTTTCTATGTGTCTTCTATTCTAAACTTATATTGTCCATTTTCCTCTAGTGGTAAAATGACTAATTTTTTTCTTTTTATGTTTCTAATGTTTACTATATTTAAATATTAAAAATTCTGCTTTTATTTGTTCATGTGCATGGTCATATAATTAAAATGTTATAAATGGAGACAGTGGGAAGCAAGTCTGCTTTTCATTTAGATTTCTAGTTTCCAAATTTCTCTAGTCTTTCTTCCCAAAGTCGAATCCTGTTTGCTGAGTTTTTATAACTCTTTCCAGAAGTCTATGTGATTAAATACACCTTTCCTTGTTTTTACATAAACACACCTCAAAACATTAATCTTGTACACATACACACATGCTCACATTTTTTTCATAAATGTAAAATAACTCAATAGTTATTTCTCATTCTTTTTTAAAAAGTTTATTCAATTACCTTGAGAGAGAGAGAGAGAGAGAGAGAGCAAGCCAAAGTGGAGGACAGGCAGAGGAAGAGAAGGATAGAGAGAGAATACTAAGTGTCAGCAAGGAGCTGAACACTGGGCTGGAACCCATGAACCATGAGATCATGACCTGAGTTGAAGTTGGGAGTCACATGCTTAACTGACTGAGCCACCCAGGCACATCCCATCCCTGCCTTTTTTTTTTTTTTTTAAGTTTATGCTATTTCTCATTCTTTTCCAAAACCGATTTTTTTTGGTTGCACTAAAATTGACTTATATGGTCCCCTAAACCACTGTGACTGAAAAAGCCAGTCCATGAGATAAGGAGGCTCCTCCAAATGGAAAGCAGCATATTATCTTCTTCCCTGAGGCAGCCTTACCATGTGCTAAGCTATGTGGTTAAGATAAATGCTGGCACAAGTTTCTCACTGTGGCACAAAATGGAAACAAAACAGGTCCCAGGCTACACCTCACCTGTGGTAGTGCTATCTTGATATCAGGTTGTTTCTAGCCTTGACATATCACAAGCAATATTTCAACAAACGTTTCTACATACATCACATACCTTTTGTAAACATTACAAGTATAGCTGTAGGATAGTCTTAGAAATAGAAATACTGGTTCATTGGATGTGTTCATTAAAAACACTGATAGCTATTGGTCAAACTGTGAAAATAGTCATAGCAATTGACACTCCCATACATATGGTGGTGGCTATTTTCCCACATTCTTGCCAACACTGTGTTTTACCAAATATTTTAATCTTTTCTGAAATGTAGAAAGATGATTTCTTTTTTCAATTTCTAATTGTTTAAGCATATTTTAAAAATATTTTAAAAGTATTTATATATTTGTCTTTTCTGTGAACTACATGTTTAAATTCTTTATTTTCTATTGGAATGTTACTCTTTTTTAAATTTTGAAAATTTTTAAAGGTTTTTATTTTGTTTATTTATTTTGAGGGAGAGAGAGGAGAGAGAGAGAGGAGAAAGAGAGAGCGCACAAACAGGGGAGAGAGAGCAGGAGAGAGAGAACCCCAAGCAAACTCCACACTGTCAGTGCAGAGTCTGATGAGGGCTCAACCTCAGGAACCATGAGATTATGAGTGGAGTTGAAATCAAGACTTGGACACTCCCTCAGAAACCATGAGATCATGACCTGAGTTGAAATCAACACTTGGACACTTAGCCGACTGAGCCACCCAGTGCCCCTGCAATGTTACTCTGTATTGAGTCAATCTGTAAGAACATTTTATATATTTAATTTAATTTAATTATTTTATTTTATTTTATTTATTTTTTTCAAATTAAAAAAAAATTAACATTTATTCATTTTTGAGAGACAGAGAGAGACAGAGCATGAGCGGGGAAGGGGAAGAGAGAGGGAGACACAGAACCCGAAGCAGGCTTCAGGCTCTGAGCTGTCAGCACAGAGCCTGACGCGGGGCTTGAACTCACGAGATGTGGGTTCATGACCTGAGCTGAAGTCGGACGCTCAACCTACTGAGCCACCCAGGCACCCCCATTTTATATATTTTAAAAGTGACTCTTGGGGTTCCTGGGTGGCTCAGTTGGTTAAGCGTCTGACTTCAGCTCAGGTCATGATCTCACAGTTGGTGGGTTCGAGCCCCATGTCAGTGTCTGTGCTGACAGCTCGGAGCCTGGAGGCTGCTTTGGATTCTGTCTCCCTCTGTGCTCCTCCCCTGCTCATGCTCTGTCTCTCTCTCTCTCAAAAGTATACGTAGACAAAAAGGTGACTCTTTGTTGCTAATATTATTTTCTAATTTTCTCTTTTTTTATTATCGTAAAAATGCCTAATTTTTACATGGTTACCAGTATTGTATGAAACTTGGTTTTGTATCATAATTTAAAAACCTTTGTCAATCCAAGATTATGAAAAACCTCCTCCTTTGCTTACTCCCACTATTTGTATATACTTAAAATTTCACTCTACATAACAATGTTATGGGGCAGAAGAAACTACTACCCATAGTGTGTGCAGAAGGAGATGGAATTAAGAAGAACAAGCATATATAAGAAGAAGACTTCATGAGTGTTTTGAAGTGAAAGATAAGTTGCTGTAGAATTTTATGATTCACTGGATCCAGAAAGAAGACTTTACCATCATTATTGATCGTCAGTGGTTTGACTGCTGGTATGCTTATGGTCCAGGCTGGAAGGAAACTCTATGCACAAACGTGGGTTTATGGCAGCCCAACTGGCTATTTGTAGGTTAGTATTAAAGCATAAACATGTATAAGTCTCCAGGCAGTGGAATGTGCTATGTGGTTTATTATTGGCAGACACCTGTTATATCAAGTTGTCTCCTGAATTTAATAAGAAGAGTAAATAAAGCCTTGTTGACTGAACATTGGGTAAACTAGAATTTCTTTTTTTATATTAAATATAATTTATTGTCACATTGGTTTCCATACAACACCCAGTGCTCATCCCAACAGGTGCCCTCCTCAATGCCCATCACCCACTTTCCCCTCTCCCCCGCACCCCCACCAACCCTCAGATAAACTAGAATTTCTGACTGAAGCCAATATGCAGTTGGTCTTGGGCAAACAAACATGGTTCTACAACTTTAGAAAGAAGCTGCTGGAAAGGGAACAGCTAAATAGTTTATGCGATCCTTGGCATTTCCTGTGAACTAATGTCATCTTCAGATTATTAGGACTGTATGCTTTGTTATTGTTGTGTAACTCATACGGGTCCATTCATGAACATTAATCAGTTATTTTCAATGTCTTACAATTTGACTAGTCCAACTCTTATCAGTAAAGTATTTAGTATCTTGCAGGTATGGAATATTTAGCTTTTTGCTTAATTGCCTCAAGTGAGTGAAAGACATTATATTTAAGTATCAAGAGGGATATAAGAAAAAGGGCAAGAAATGTTCATGGGGAAGAAACTCTGACTAGCTCATGTTTTTGTTGTATTGCATCATTAGCTGAGTTTATATTTGCAAAACAATTAAAATTTCTATTATAAATTTTATGTATGTATGTCATCTCTAAATTGAACATGGGGCTAGAACTTATGATCTTGAGATCAAGAATCACATGCTATATCCACTGAGCCAGGCAGATGCCCCTATTTATTTATTTTTTAATGTTTATTTATTCTTGAGAGAGAGAGTGGGGGGAGCATAAGTGGGAAAGGGCAGAAAGAAAGGGAGACACAGAATCTGAAGCAGGCTCCTGGCTCTGAGCTGCCAGCAGAGCCCAGTGCAGGGCTCAAACCCATGAATGGCAAGATTATGAACTGAGCCAAAGTCAGACGCTTAACTGAGTGAGCCACCTGATGCCCCCAGATGATCCTATTAATATATATTTATAACAGTCCTAAAGTCAGAACCTTTTCTAATTAGATCAACATAAATGTAAATTCTGCAATTACTTTGAATATCTTGGATATACTCTAAGTTTAAATTTTAAGAAGAAATACCATTGGAATTTTGTTGATTGTAGCTGATTTTAATATGTCACAATGAACTGAGTAAGATCATTTTGAACATCATCTTTCTTATGACTATACTTATATTCTCACAAAAGTTCTATAAAATATATTTGTCAATTTAAAATTTTTGTACCAAAATGTTTGGAAAATTAGATGCTTCTTTTTAATGTGTGTTGGTATGACTTGAATTATTATTTTCTAAAATTAAAAGCCTTGTATCTATGTGTAAATCGTTTCACATAATATCATTTAATCCTTTGTGTTATTATTGTTGATTTAAAGCTTAGTTATTATTTACCTTTTCTTTATAAGGATTCCATCAACATGCATGCTTTTATGTTTTCCAGAAAAAGATGCGTTTGGATGAAAGTATAAGAAAAAATAAAATCTTTCACTGTCAAAAAAAAAAAAAAGAAAAAAAAAAGAAAAAACTACTACTCATAGTGTGTGCAGAACAATGACATGGGATTAGAAGTCAACCTTACTTGGGGCGCCTGAGTGGCTCAGTTGGTTAGGCATCTGACTTTGGCTCAGGTCATGATCTCGTGGTTTGTGAGTTCAAGCCCCACATCAGGCTCTGTGCTGACAGCCCAGAGCCTGGAGCCTACTTCAGACTCTGTGTGTCTTTCTCTCTCTGCCCCTCCCCTGCTCATGCTCTGTCTCTTTCTGTCTCTCAATAATAAATAAATATTCAAAAAAATAATAAAAAAAAAGAAGTCAACCTTACTTTCTTATGGGACATTAGGAGCCAAGGCCACCTGCTACACCAGATCAGTGGTACCTCCTTGGAGAAAGGGGATACATCAGAGGAAATAACTTGTCCTTAAATTTGGAGTATCATCAACAAAACAGATAGTTTCATACCCAGCTGTATAAGAGAAGCTCCTCACTCCCAGTTGATAAGACTCACCCATGCCCTAAGAGCCTTACTGTATTATTTTAGTGCCTCACTGCTAAATATAGCAGATAATCAAGGATCTAGAGACATTTAAGGAAAATCTGCAAGATGAAAGAAAAAAAAATGTGAGAAAACATAATGCAGACAAAAAAAATCACACTAAGAGAAAAAAGTGTACAAATACACTTGTAGAGATAGATAAACAAGAACAGGATGTTATAAAGTAAGAATAATCTGATAACTAGAACTTTTAGAAGTTGAGATGCTTAGAGTCAAAATTAATAAGAAAATGGAAGGGATAGGGTGCCTGGGGGGCTCAGTCAGTTGAGTGTCTGACTTCAGCTCAGGTCACGATCTCATGGTTCATGAGTTCAAGCCCTGCATCAGGATCTCTGCTGTCAGTACAGAGCCCATTTCAGATCCTCTGTCTCCCTCTCTCTCTCTGCCCCTCTTTCACTTGCATGCTCTCTTTAGAAAATAAATTTAAAAAAAATAAAGAAAATGGAAGGGATGGAAGCTACTGTAAATAGAATCTATTAGAAGATAAATGTAAATGATAAACAGGTGAAAGACCCTGGTAGATCAAACCACAAAGGTTTAAAAAGCCAATTATTGGGGCACCTGTGTGGCTTAGTCAATTAAGTGGTTGGCTCAGGTAGTATCTCCTGGTTTGTGAGTTCAAGCCCTGCATTGGGCTTGCCGCTATGAGCCTGTCAGCATTGTGCCTGCTTCAGATCATATCTCTCTCTCTCTGTCTGTCCCCCATTCACACACTCTCTCTCTCAAAAACTAAATAAAACATTATAAAATTTAAAAAGTCAATTATTAAGAGATTGAGAAAAATAAAACAGAGGAAATGGGTGAGGGGGGCAAAAATCAAAGAAATCATATTAAGAGGTTTTTCCAGTACTGGTTAGCATTCTTTTTCAAATTAAAATGGATCCTTGAGGGGCGCCTGGGTGGCTCGGTTGGGTGTCCAACTTCAGCTCAGGTCATGATCTCACGGTTCTTGAATTCAAGCCTCATGTCGGGCTCTGTGCTGACAGCTCAGGGCCTGGAGCCTGCTTTCAATTCTGTGTCTCCCTCTCTCTCTGACCCTTCCCCGTTCATGCTCTGTCTCCCTCCATCTCTCAAAAGTGAATAAACATTAACAAAAATTTTAAAAAATGGCTCCTTGAGTATCCATGCATAAAATAATCATATTGTTTTGAAATTTTAGGGCCAGGGAAGAAGTGATCTTATAAGCATCCAGAGAAGAGGAGAAAATTAGCAAAGAGAAAGAAATCACATAGAAAGGAACAAGAATATGGATGTCCTTGTGTTTCTCAAAAGCCACATTTGATACTAGAAGGATCACTGACATAAATTTTTCAACCTAGATAAACTATTAATCAAGTGTGAGGACAATTATAAACACTGTCTAGCATGAAAGGCTCAGGAAATTTATCAGATGATGCTTTTCTCAGGGAGCTACTGGAAGAGGTACTTCTGCAAGTCAAGGAAGTAAATCAAGACAGAGAAAAGATATGGGATCCTAGAAATGAGGGCACTGACACAGGTCACTCAAGGAAAAGTTCTGGATAGATGACCTTGTAGACCTAGTGAGAAACCTGTCCAACTTATGTCAGGAGAATTGACAACCTGGAGGACAGTTTTCAGAAGAGACAGAGATAGAGAGAGACAGAGAGAGAGAGAGAGAGGCAACTGATGGCTCAGTCGGTTAAGCGTTCAACTTTGGCTCAGGTCATGATCTCACGGTTTGTGAGTTTGAGCTCCACGTCAGGATCTGTGCTGACTGTGTGGGGCCTGCTTGGGATTCTCTTTCTCTCCCTCTATCTTAGCCCCTCCTCCACTTGCATGTACGTATGCGAGTATGTACATGCACATGCACACGCTCTCTTTCTCTCAAAATAAAGTTTTTAAAAAAGAGAGAGACTCATAGGATTGATGGTTTGATAGCATATGTAATGGAGTGTTCAGATACACCAAACAATAAACAAACAAAAAATATGAAAAAACATAGGCAATTTTTAAATCATGAAAAGAAAAAGAAACAACATATAAGAAGATAATCTTGGAACAGTCCCTGACTCTGCAGTGAAGAGCGCGAGCAAAGCCATAAATCTGTAAATTGAACGGTTTACATTAAAGTGTGATGAACTATGTTGATAGAAAGGAGGGACAGGAAGTGGAGAAAAGATGTAACATAACTAGATCTGCAACTGTCATAAAAGAAAATGGACAAGGTCTAAAACTGAAAAATCAAGAAATTGCAGTATAAGCAGGTTTAAAGAGATGCAGGAAAGACTGTCCAAATCACTGAAAGTAGGTGCTTCTGAGAGAGGGACGGGATGGAGACAGCAGTTGTTTAGGATTGTTGCTTGGATGCACTGGACAAAAGCCCAAATTGCAGTGACTTAAACAAGAGTCTGCTGTGTGTTTTCTATTCAGAGGAAGGTGACAAGGTCATGGTGTCGCTGAGGCCCCAGATTCTTTCAATTTTTTATATGCAGTCTTCCTTGGCACACAGTTTTTGTTTTCATAGATTCAAGATGGCTTTCTTTTTCCTTATTTTTTAAAAAAATGTTTCTCTATTTATTTGGAGAGAGAGCACAAGTGGGGAAGGAATAGAAAGACAGGGAGACGGACAGAGTCCAGGGCAGGCTCCATGCTGTCAGTGCAGGGCCCCATGCAGAGCTGGGACTCACAAATTCTGACATCATGACCTGAGCTGAAATCAAGAGTCTGATGCTCAACTGACTGAGCCAGCCAGGTGCCCCAAGACATCTTTTGTACCCTCAGGTTCTTGCAGTTGCATTCCTGGCAGGTAGAAGAGAAAGAACAAATTCTAAAAGGCACATGTCAATGATCTTCCTTTTTTAAAAATAAGAGCCTAAAAAAATAATAGTTTTATTGATACAGTGTTAGTCACAGCCTTTACAGTTCAGCTATTTAAAGTATCTCATTCAGTAAAAAAAATATAGTATGCATGCAGTTCAAAAAATTTTAATATATTCGTGGAGTTGTGCAACCATTGCCACAATTAATTTTAGAACATTTTCATGACCACAAACGTTCTAGTGGGGAACATTCTGTGCCCACTAGAAATCACTGTCCGTTTCCTCCCAAATCCTTGGTCCTACGTGACCAAGTACATACTTTCTGTCTGCGTAGCTTCTTTCTCTTGACATATGTTTAATAATCATTCCTATAGGGGCACCTGGGTGGCTCAGTCGGTTGAGCATCTGACTTCAGTTCAGGTCATAACTTCGTGGTTTGTGAGTTCTAGCCCTGCATCCAGCTCTTTGCTGACAGCTCAGAGCCTGGAGCCTGTCTGGGATTCTATGTCTCAATCTCTCTCTGCCCCTCCCCCACTCGTGCTCTCTCTCTATTTCAATAAATGAATAAACATTATTTTTTTAAATTGTCCATGTAATTATATATGTCAGTGATTGGTTATGTTTTATTATTGAATAACATTTCATTAGGTTGACATACCACAATTTGTGTATACACTCAGCAGCTGGTGATTTTTGGTTTGCTTCCACTTTTTGGCTCTTATGAACAATGCTGCTGAGAACGTCCATGTAGAAGTTGCAGGCATGGAAGCCTACCTACCCTGAATGAGTGGGGTTACATGCCCTCAGCTTACCATGCCACAGGTAGAGACAGGAATTTGTCCTCTGCAGCTTGGAATTGAGGGGGTGATGAGGAATACTGGCTTCTTGTCCCTTCCCTTTCTTGGGACATACTATATGCCTGGATTGAGAGATGAGGGTAGAGGGGGCCATATTTTCTTGACTTCATTCACCCAGACTGGAGCTTTCCTCCTGCCGGGGAGGAGACAGGGCGGATAGGATGGGTAAGAAGGATGTGCTTCTGGCTTGAGGGTCACAGATTCTCACTGTTCCTATGAAGATTTAGTGGACTGGGCACCTGGGTGGCTCAGTCAGGTAAGCCTCTGACTTTGACTCAGGTTATGATCTCAGGGCTCATGAGTTTGAATCCTGAATCAGGCAAGCCTGAGCCCCACTTCAGGTGAGCACTGCTTCTCTCCCTCTCTCCCTTTCTCTCTCTCTCTGATATTCATGGGATTCTCTCTCTCTCTCTCTCTCTCTCTCTCTCTCTCTCCATCTGTCTCAAAAGTAAATAAATAAATAAATAAATAAATAAATAAATAAATAAAAGATTTACCGGATTTTCTTGAGTAAACCCTTCTTTGTTTGCTATCTACCTTTAGGACAATTTTCAGAAACTTTTATTTTTGTAATATATTTTTAAAGTGTATTTATTTATTTATTTATTTAATTCATCTCTGCACTCTGGAGAGGGGCAGAGAGAGAAGGAGACACAGAATCTAAAGCAGGCTCCAGGCTCTGAGCTGTCAGCACAGAACACAACATGGGGCTTGAACCCACAAACTGTGAGATCACGACTTGAGCAGAAGTCGAAAGCTTAACCGCCTGAGCCACCCAAGGAAGTGCCCCAAGTGATTGTTGTTTTTACAATTTTTACCAGTTGTGGTTGTTTGTCTTGAGAATGGGTCTTTGGGGCTCCTCGCAGTACCATTCTAGAAGTGAAACACTGTAAATTTTTTTTCCCCTTATAATACTCATGGTATTTATTAGACCATTTAATTTTTAATCATAATCTTGAAACTCCTTGCATGGAAAAGCAAAATCTCAGTGTAAAGCAAAACTTCTGCTTCTGGCTATGATGAATAGCAAATGTCAGACAAAATCTTGCACCAAGAGGGACTCTAAAAGCTTGATTTATAAACACATGGCTGTTTGATGGTCAGCGAACAAGGCAGGCAGGACTTGAAGGGCTGAGATCCTGACCAGAAGGAATCACCAGGAGATGAGCCTAGCATTGTTAGCCACTTTCCTCCTCAGAGACATTTGCTGATTTGCAGATGGTGCAGCTTAGAGCATATCCAGTGTCCTCATGGTCTGGTTCTTTTGCAGCCTCTCAGCTCATAGGGGTGCAAACCGCAGTGCTCTGTCCAGTCCCAACCTTCCATCATCTATCAGTTGGTTTCTTATAAAGGATACAGACGGACAGCCAGATGAGGAGGTCCACAGGGTGAAGTCCAGCAGGTCCCAGTGCAGGAACTTCTCTGCATGTGGAACATACATAAGAGCTTTCTAAAAAGGAACTCAAGAACTTCGGCTACAATGTCCTGAGCCAAGATTGTGACAGACAGATGGCAGCTCCTGCCTGTGAAGGAGGCTGGGAATGAGCACCTTAACCTGATATATAAACACCCCACATAGAGATGGTAGAAAGTGGGTTTAACTAGTATTGTTCCCACATAAGGGTTAGACTACTGTGTGCTTCTTAAAATCATGTGTATAAATGATTACAGTGGAATTTAATTTCAAAAGTATGAAAACAAATTCAGTTGCTGTGTCATTTTACAATATTTTCTCTTTTGTTACAGGTTGGCTCTAAGTTTTCACTTTAACAAGGTTGTGTGTGTGTTGGGGGGGGGTTTCCCCTCCTTTTCCAAAAAAAAACAGGCATTGGGATGGTATTTTTAAGGTTCTTATGTATTTAAAAATGTTTTTCTTGACTACTGTTTGCTTAAATGAATTGACTGAATATATACAAGTCTTCTTCATTTTTTTTTTTTTTTTAAGTAGGCTTTATTCCCAGCACAGAGCCCAGCGCGGGGCTCGAACTCACGACCCTGAGACCAAGACGTGAACTGAGACCAAGACTCAGCCACCTGACTGAGCCACCCAGGTGCCCCTGCATATACAATTCTTAAGCCAAACTTTGCTGTAAGATTTCGGTTAAATGATGCTGAGATTTTGATCAAGTGTGTGGGCAACTTGATTGTTATCCTTTATAAATGCCTTTAGCTGTTTGCTTTTGCCTATTGGATTATTTCTCAGTCTTTGAAAGATATGACCAAATACTGTACATCCTGAATCATTTTTCCATGAGACATATTGTGCCTTTTCAATTGGTAGATTTAAGCATGACTTTATTTTAGGAAAGTTGTCTTTAAGTCTTTGATTTGTTTTGAAGTTTTTTTCTATTGCATTTGCTCTTGTCTTCAGGGACAAAATTTATGTATATATTGGATCTCTTTTTTCTCCACATCCTCTCCAACACTTGTTGTTTCTTGTCCTGTTAATTTTAGCCAATCTTGGGGCGCCTGGGTGGCTCAGTCGGTTGAGTGTCTGACTTCAGCTTAGGTCATGATGTCACAGTTTGTGGGTCTGCGCCCGCATCAGGCTCTGTGCTGACCACTTGCTCACAAAGAGTAATGCAAACTCACAACTTTATTTTCCAAAACTCATTTGTCTTCATGCAGCACCCCCCCCCCCCCTGCCACATCACGTTTCTGCCAGGTGTTTTGCTTCAGTCACTTGCAGTTTACAGTGTAGTTTTTCCAGGAAAGCCTAGCAACCTTGGCACTCTGTGACTCCTGTCTCTTCCCTTCTCCCTCATAGAGGGAAGGTGTGCAGCTCCTGGTCTTCCCTCCATCTCAGCTACTGGTCTCCTTCCCAGTTACGTTGGGCACCATGTCCTCATTCCTCTCTGGCCCCTTGGGACTTCTGGTTGTCCTAGAATGTATGCTCTCTCCTTGGGCCTGGGCCACGAAGGGTTTGTGAATATGTCATGGTCTGCCCACCTGGCATCTCCCACACCATTTCCTAGTTTCTGAAAGGGGATTTCTCTGAGGGCTGTGTGCTCTCTCTGGCCTACATTTGGGATAGCGAGGCATGCTTTCTTCTACTTTCAGATCCCTCCACCTACTAGTATCTTCTGTTAATTCCTCATCATGGGAAACAGAGTCAATAAGATATGTGTGTATATATATATATATATATATATATATATATATGTAAATACATGTGTATATATAAATACTATATACATATATCAATGCTATAAACTGAATGTTTGTGTTCCCCCAAAATACATATGTTGAAACCTGATCCCCAGTGAGATGGTATTTGGAGATGAGGCCTTTGGGAAGTGCTCAGTTGATTAGAATGTATTTAGAGCTCTGGTATAAGATCTCAGAGAGATCCCTCCTTCCTCTTGCCATGTGAGGACAGAGTAAAAAGATGGTTTTCAATAAACCAGAAATAGGTCCTTATCAGACACTGAATCTGCTGACTGCATCTTCGACTATACAGCCTCCAGAACTGTGAAAAATAAATGTTTATTTTTTTCAACCACCCCTTGTATGGTATGATATTTTGTTATATCAATCTATATGTATTTATTTACCTCTCTCTCTCTCTCTCTCTCTTGATTTTAAGGAATTGGCTCATGCAATTGTAGAATCTGTTAAGTCCAAAATCTGCAAGGCAGGATAGAGACCCAGGGAAGAAGTGATGTTGCAGTTTTCAGTCTGAAGTCAGCTTACAGGAAGAATTCCTTCTTCCTTGCTTTTCTCTTAAGACCTTCAACTTATTACATGTGGCCCACCCACATTATGGAAGTAATCTGCTTTCCTCAAAGTACTGATTTAAATGTTAATTTTGTCTAAAAGATACATTCACAGCAACATCCAGACGGTGCTTCACCAAATATCTGGGTACCATGGCCTTGCCAAGTTGTCACATTAAATTAACCTTTATGGGATTCTCCATTTCTCCATTTCAGTTTCACATTAAAATATTCATGTTCTTTAAAATTGTTCTTACATTACCTCACTGTCTTCCCTGTGTTATAGTATATGGGGCAAAATTTATTTTCTGAATTCATGAATGCTCATGCTTTTGGGAGCTCAACAAAGCTTTTCTCTTTCAGAAAAACCTATTTTCTGTCATAAAAGATCCTTTGTTTAAGGGCCCTCATTCTAACTTGAAATTCAGAGTTGGCTGGTAACTCCTTATTTTGTGGCCATGTTGCCACAGGGAAACCTATGAGGATTAAATAGTAAAGGCATGGTAGTGGCTGATAGCAGGAGTGTTATATATAAATAAATATAACATAAATAAATAAATAAATAAATACAAAAATAAATACATATTTATTTATTTTATTTATTTTAGAGAGAGAGTCCGAGTGGAGGAGGGGGAAGAGGGAGAAAGAGAGAGGATCTTAAGCAGGCTCCACACTCAGCACGGAGCCCAATATGGGGTCTGATCCCATGATCCTAGGATCATGACCTAAGCTGAAATCAAGAGTGGGATGCTCACCTGACTGCACTACCCAGCAGGAGTGTTCTTGAGAAATATTTAGCAATCCTTGGGCACATACATCCACCCATTATCACAGCCACAACCTGTCAGCAATGTTGCACCTGTACTAGTGACTCTTAGTTCAGTGTCAACTCCAGGGAAATGGAAACTCACAGAGAAGACTGGTCATGTCTGAAAGATGGCATCTATTATGCCTGTGGCCTTTGGATCTCAGGAACAGAAAAAACATATCAAATTGGCTTAAATATTGAGGCATTTTATTGTTGGGCTGGTTGCTCCAGTGCACACGCTCTTTCCATTTCTGGCTCTGCCATCCTTACTGTTTCATGCTCTCTCATAGCCACAAAATGACCTCGATAGTTCCAGGCATCATACACCAATGTAAGCTCCTCTACTGGTACAGGATCACACATTACCAAAATTATTTTTTAGGAGCTCAGACTTTGTTTTCTTTTTCCTGTGATCTTGGTCTTCACAGGACCTATTCACTAGCCCACTCCTTAAAAAAATCATACTTAGGAGAACAGGGTCTGATGATTGGAATATATAAACTGGAATACACCCTTGGAGTTGCAGGACAGAGCTAACTTTTCCTGAGTCTTGTGGGGAAAAGGTGGATACTTGTGCAAAACTGGGGTCCTGTTACTAAGGGAGAAGGCAACCAACAGATGCTGGTCTAACCATCTCAAGGATTGCTCCAGTCCTGTGAGTTCTACCCTCATTATAGGGTAGAATACATACTTAGCCTTTTATAGTTCATGCCTCGACATGGATTAAAAAGTGTGGGAGAAAGAATTAGCACCTACTGGGGAAAGAGAAAAAAGGCCATTATTAGATATGGGACTGGAATACTGATGGAGGCTGGAAAAGTGGGGAAGCCCTGCTACCTCTATCATCTTATTGAGGCCACCAAAGTTGCACTAACTTGATACATGGGTTAGGTAACACACTCTATATTGTATTGTATTGTATTATTTAAAAATTTTTACTTTTTAAGTAATCTCTACACCCAACACAGGGCTTGAACTTATAACCCTGAGATCAATTTCACATGCTTCAGTGACTGAGCCAGCCAGGTGCCCTTTTTCTTTTCTTTTCCTTTCTTTTCTTTTCTTTTCTTTCTTGTTCTTTCTTTCTTTCTTTCTTTCTTGAAAAATTAAAAATTCCTTAACTTTTTTTATTCCTGGTACCACTACAACAAAGCACATGGCAATATACCTGATGTAATGAAAAGAAAAAGAAGACAACATTACAACAGACAAAAGACCTCGAGAATGTACATCTAATTGACACTACATTGCGTTAATCAATACATTGCACTTCTTGCAAACAAAAAGGGTTTCCTGTTTAAGCTGCAGTAACCTTTCTGACTATGGATCATTGCTCCTTGTGTGACAGATTTCTATAGTTCCTCTAATGCATCTGAGATGACTGTCTCAAAGTAACCTGAAGCTTTCCTGACAACTCCCAGCTCCCTTTCCTGATAAGAACTATAGCCCTTCTCTTCTGAAAAATTTTAAAACCTTCTGCTACCATATCCATCACTTCCACCACCAGATCCATAACCACTGCCACAGGGACTGCCCAAGCTTCTTCCACCAAAACTAACCCTCTTCATGGCTCCATGATTGTTGTTGTACACTATAGTTTCCAAAAGCATTATAGTTCCCACCACCACTATGGTTACCATCTCCAAAATTTCCTCCTTCATTGTAACAATCATATCCTTCAACATCACCACCATAACCACCTCTTTGGTTTCCATATCCTGGTCTACCACCACCATAGCCTCCTCTACTACTATAACCCTCCATAGTTGCCACCATTACCTCCAAATACATTATATCCACCATCACCTCCTCCATAACTACCTCTGCTGTCATCACCTCCACCACCATAGACTCTTCTTCCACCAAAGTTTCCTCTATGACCCATAAAGTTGCCAGATCCACCTCCACAACCTCTTTGTGATCCAGCAGACTGCATTTCCTGTTTAGAAAGGGCCTTTTTCACTTCACAATTAGGCCCATTAGTTGTGTGGTATTTCTGAACAATTTTATCAACTGTCTCATGATCATTAAATCCTCTCTTTTTTCCACTCTGCCTGTCCTCCATAACTTTTATGGTTTCAGTCTTGCCATACTTTTCAAAGTAGACTCTCAAGTTATTTTCTTCTATATCTTCTTTAATACCACCAATGAAAAATTTCTTCACAGTTAGATGGGCACCAGGCTTTGCAGAATCCTCTCTAAATCAGCTATCTTTGGTTCTACTACACATCCATCAACCTTGTGCGTTTGAACACACATTGCTGCATTCACTTCTTCCACACAAGAGTAAGTCATAAAACCAAAACCCCTAGAAAGTTTTGTTTGGGGGCCTGTCATCACCACACAGTTTGTAAGTGTATTCCATTTTTCAAAATGTTGTTTTAAACTATCACCTATAATTTCAAAGCTCAAACCACTAATAAACAGTTTTCTCAACTGCTCTGGTTCCTTTGGATCATGGTCCTCCTCCCTCTGAGGGCTGGAGTTGAGCTGGGTCCCACTGGGTGGTGATTTTACTTCCATTCTGAGACCAGACTCACCTTTTACAACTCAAGTTCAATATGGGCTCTTTTTTTCTTTTTAAATTACAAAGTTATATATGCTTGTTGGGAAAAAAAAACCCAATTAATAAAGAAATGTACAAAATAACAGCATTCTCAATTAACATGCAAAATAAATATCCTCTGTATTATTTTACTTCATGTTTGTAGTTTCAAATACAGTTCTTCCCGATTTGTCTACACATGTACTAGTAAGTGCATGTTTATATTAAAAAAAAAATAAGTAGTACCAAATATACTTTCAGCTATTTGCCTAGTGTCTGATAGAATAATAATTCCATCTGTCATGGATCATTGTTCCTTCTGTTGCAGATTTCTACAGTTCTTCTAATGCATCTAATTTTTTAAAAGTTTTTAAAAATTTTATTTATTTTGAGAGAGAGACAAAGTGCAAGTTGGGGAGGGGCAGAAACAGAAAGAGATAGAATCCAAAGCAGACTCCACACTATCAGCACAGAGACTGATGTGGGACTTAAATTCATGAAACATGAGATCATGACCTGAGCCGATGCACCCCTGGATCTAATTTTTTAATGTTCTCAACCAAGAGAAGTTCCAGGCAGCCCTTCCAAGTAATCAGACCAGGGCTAACAAATAAAACTGTGTGGTTGATGCACATGTTCTATTTTGTGCTCTCCTGACATGTGGTTATTGAGTCCTCAAAATGCCACTAGTGCAGCTAGAACTGACGTGATAATTTTAATTAATTTAAAGTTGAATCAACCAATACCACAGGAATACAATTATGAGAGAATATTATGAAAACCTATATGTAACAAATTGCACCACCTAGAAAAAATAAATGAATTCCCAGAACATATAGACTATAAAAACTGAAATAAGAAGAAATAGAAAATTTTGTACAGACCCATAACCAGCAAAGAAATTGAATCAGTAGTCAAAACACTCCCAAGAGGCACCTGGGTGGCTCAGTTGCTTAAGCATCTGACTCTTGACTTTGGCCCAGGTCTTGATCTCATGGTTTGTGAGATCCAGCCATGTGCTGGGCTCTGTGCTGACAGCATGGAGCCTGTGTGGGATTCTCCCTCTTCCCCTCTCTCTATGACACTCCCCTGCTCATGCTCTCTCTCAAAAATAAAGAGTTCCTGAAGATGGTGGCATAGGAGGATGCTGGGCTCACCGCATCCTGCTGATCACTTAGATTCCATCCACATCTGCCTAATTTATCCCGATAATGACCAGAAGACTAACAAAACAGACTGTCCAGAGCCAAGTGTAGACGAGAGTCCCACAGAAGAGGGTAGGAAGGGCAGAGAGGTGGTGCGCGCTACACGGACTGGCGGGAGGGAGCCAGAGAAGTTGGAGGGGCAGCCAGCCCACCCAGCAAGGCAGAGCCCCGAGTCTGGCTTGCAAAAATGGAGACGCCAGACAGAGTGTGTTCTGACAGCCAGCGGGACTTAACATCTGGAATGTTGTAAGTCAACAGTCTGCTCAGAGAGTGGGAGGGAGAGTTGTTGAGCCCTGGAGGACAGAGGTCAGCTTGGCGGGAAACAAAGATGCTGGGAAGCGTCTACTCCCTCGCCCATCCCTCAGCCAAAATCCCAAAGGGAACCAGTTCCAGTCACAGAACTTGCTTGCACAGTGCAAACACCTAATGCTGTGCTTCTGAGGATCCATCCCTCTGATGGGTCTGCCTCCCACCTGGTGCTGCAGGTCCCCTCCCAAAGCAGACACCCAAGGCAAAGAGAGCTGAGCCTACCCCTCCCCCACCCCTGTGCACCTTGTGGATCCACCCCAGCTAATATGCCAGATCCCATTGAAGCAGTACCACAAGACTGACAGTGTGCAAGTAGCCCAGACAGAGGCCACACCGGTCCACAGTGAGTTCTGCCCCTGGGAGAGGGGAAGATAAGGTACACACCAGTGGACTGTGGCCCCAGGGGTGGGCTGGGGGCAGACATCAGGTCTGACTGCAGCCCCGCCCACCAATGTAAGTTACTCAAGACAGCACAGAGGAAGACCCCTGCAATACCCCGCCACTCCAGGGACTATCCAAAATGACAAAACGGAGGAATTCTCTTCAAAAGAAACTCCAGGAAGTAGTGAGCTAACGAACTGATCAAAAATGATTTAAGCAACATAGCAGAAAACGAATTTAAAATAATAGTCATAAAATTAATCTCTGGGCTTGAAAAAAGTATAGAGGACAGCAGAGAATCTATTACTACAGAGATCAAGGGACTAAGAAACAGTAAGGAGGAGCTAAAAAAGGTATAAATGAGCTGCGAAATAAAATGGAGGCAACCACAGCTCGGATTGAAGAGGCAGAGGAGAGAATAGGTGAATTAGAAGATAAAATTATGGAAAACGAAGAAGCTAAGAAAAAGAGAGATAAAAAAATCCAGGAGTATGAGGGGAGACATAGAGAAATAAGTGACATAATTAAACAAAATAATATATGCATAATTGGGATTCCAGAGGAGGAAGAGACAGGGAAAGGTGCTGAAGGTGTACTTGAAGAAATAATAGCTGAGAACTTCCCTGAACTGGGGAAGGAAAAAGGCATTGAAATCCAAGAGGCACAGAGAACTCCCTTCAGACATAACTTGAATTGATCAGCATGACATATCATAGTGAAACTGGCAAAATACAAGGATAAAGAGAGAATTCTGAAAGCAGCTAGGGATAAACATGCTCTAACATATAAAGGGAGACTGATAACACTCGTGACGGATCTGTCTACTGAAACGTGGCAGGCCATAAAGGAATGGCAGGAAATGTTCAATGTGATGAACAGAAAAATATATGCAGCCAAGAATCCTTTATCCAGCAAGGCTGTCATTCAGAATAGAAGGACAGATAAAGGTCTTCCCAAACAAACAAAAACTGAAGGAATTCATCCCACTAAACCATTCCTACAAGAGATCCTAAGGGGAATCCTGTGAGACAAAGTACCAGAGACATCACTGCAAGCATGAAACCTGCAGACATCACAATGACTCTAAACCCACATCTTTCAATAATAACACTGAATGTAACTGGACTAAATGTGCCAACCAAAAGACATAGGGTATCAGAATGGATAAAAAAAACAAGACCCATCTATTTGCTGTTTACAAGAGACTCATTTTAGACCTGAGGGCACCTTCAGATTCAAAGTGAGGGGATGGAGAACTATCTATCATGCTACTGGAAGTCAAAAGAAAGCTGGAGTGGCCATACTTATATCAGACAAACTAGACTTTAAATTAAAGGTTGTAACAAGAGATGAAGAAGGGCATTATAGAATAATTACAGGGTCTATCCAACAGGAAGAGCAAACAATTATAAATGTCTATGTGCCGAACACGGGAGCCCCCAAATATATCAAAAAATCACAAACATAAGCAACCTTATTGATAAGAATGTGGTAATTGCAGGCAACTTTTTATTTTTTATTTATTTTTTATTTATTTTTAATTTTTTTTAACGTTTATTTATTTTTGAGACAGAGAGAGACAAAGTATGAACGGGGAAGGGTCAGAGAGAGAGGGAGACACAGAATCTGAAACAGGCTCCAGGCTCTGAGGTGTCAGCACAGAGCCCGACGTGGGGCTTGAACTCCCGGACCGTGAGATCATGACCTGAGCTGAAGTCGGATGCTTAACCGACTGAGCCACCCAGGCGCCCCTGCAGGCAACTTTAATACTCCACTTACAACATTGTATAGATCATCTAGAAACAGGATCAATAAAGAAACAAGGACCTTGAAAGATACATTGGATCAGATGGACATGACAGATATATTTAGAACTCTGCATTCCAAAGCAACAGAGTGTATTTTCTTCTCGAGTGCACATGGAACATTCTCCAGGATAGATCACATACTGGGTCACAAAACAGCCTTTCATAAGTATACAAGATTTGAGATCATACCATGCATACTTTCAGACCACAATGTGATGAAGCTTGAAATCAACCACAGGAAAAAGTCTGGAAAACCTCCAAAAGCATGGAGGTTAAAAAACATCCTACTAAAGAATGAATGCATCAACCAGGCAATTAGAGAAGAAATTAAGAAATATATAGAAACAAATAAAAATGAAAATACAACAATTTAAATGCTTTGGGATGCAGCGAAGGCAGTCCTGAGAGGAAAATACATTGCAATGCAGGCCTATCTCAAGAAAGAAGAAAAATCCCAAATACAAAATCTAACAGCACACCTAAAAGAAATAGAAGCAGAACAACAAAGACACCGCAAATCCAGGAGAAGAAGAGAAATAATAAAGATCAGACCAGAAACAAACAATATAGAATCTTAAAAAACTGTAGAGCAGATCAACGAAACCAAGAATTGTTTTTTTGAATAAATAAACAAAATTGATAAACTTCTAGCCAGGCTTCTCAGAAAGAAAAGGGAGATGACTGAAATAGATAAAATCATGAATGAAAAGGAAATTATTACAACCAATCCCTCAGAAATACAAGCAATTATCAGGGAATACTATGAAAAATTATATGCCAACAAACTGGACAACCTAGAAGAAATGGACAAATTCCTAAACACCCACACACTTCCAAAACTCAAACAGGAAGAAATAGAAAGCTTGAACAGACACATAACCAGCGAAGAAATTGAATCAGTTGTCAAAAATGTGCCAAACAAATAAGAGTCCAGACCCGAAGGCTTCCCAGGGAAATTCTACCAGACATTTAAAGCAGAGATAATACCTATCCTTCTCAAGCTATTCCAAAAAATGGAAAGGGAAGGAAAACTTCCAGACTCATTCTATGAAGCCAGTATTACTTTGATTCCTAAACCAGACAGAGACCCACTAAAAAAAGAGAACTACAGGCCAATATCCCTGATGAATATGGATGCAAAAATTCTCCATAAGATACTAGCAAATCGAATTCAACAGCATATAAAAAGAATTATTCACCATGATCAAGTGGCATTCATTCCTGGGATGCAGGGCTGGTTCAACATTTGCAAATCAATCAATGTGATACATCACATTAATAAAAGAAAAGATGAGAACCATATGATCCTGTCAATCGATGCAGAAAAGGCCTTTGACAAAATTCAACAACATTTCTTAATAAAAACCCTCGAGAAATTCGGGATAGAAGGAACATACTTAAACATCATAAAAGCCATTTATGCAAAGCCCGCAGCTAACATCATCCTCCATGGGGAAAAACTGAGAGCTTTCTCCCTGAGATCAGGAACACGACAGGGATGTCCACTCTCACTGCTGTTGTTTAACATAGTGTTGGAAGTTCTAGCATCAGCAATCAGACAACAAAAGGAAATCAAAGGCATCAAACTTGGCAAAGATGAAGTTAAGCTTTCACTTTTTGCAGATAACATGATATACATGGAAAATCTGATAGACTCCACCAAAAGTCTGCTAGAACTGATACATGAATTCAGCAAAGTTGCAGGATACAAAATCAATGAACAGAAATCAGTTGCATTGTTATACACTAATAATGAAGCAACAGAAAGACAAATAAAGACACTTATCCCATTCACATTTGCACCAAGAAGCATAAAATACCTAGGAATAAGCTTAACCAAAGATGTAAAAGATCTGTATGCTGAAAAGTATAGAAAGCTTATGAAGGAAATTGAAGAAGATATAAAAGAAATGGAAAAACATTCCGTGTTCATGCATTGGAAGAATAAATATTGTCAAAATGTCAATACTACCCAAAGCTATCTACACATTTAATGCAATCCCAATCAAAATTGCACCAGCATTCTTCTCGAAACTAGAACAAGCAATCCTAAAATTCATATGGAACCACAAAAGGCCCCAAATAGCCAAAGTAATTTTGAAGAAGACCAAAGCAGGAGGCATCACAATCCCAGACTTTAGCCTCTAATACAAAGCTGTCATCATCAAGACAGCATGGTATTGGCACAAAAACATAGACCAATGGAATAGAATAGAAACCCCAGAACTAGACCCACAGAAGGATGGCCAACTAATCTTTGACAAAGCAGGAAAGAACATCCAATGGAAAAAAAGACATTCTCTTTAACAAATGGGGCTGGGAGAACTGGACAGCAACATGTAGAAGGATGAAACTAGACCACTTTCTTACACCATTCACATAAACAAACTCAAAATGGATGAAGGACCTGAATGTGAGACAGGAAACCATCAAAACCCTAGAGGAGAAAGCATGAAAAAACTTCTCTGACCTCAGCCGCAGCAATTTCTTACTTGACACACCCCCAAAGGCAAGGGAATTAAAAGCAAAAATGAACTATTGGGACCTCATGAAGATAAAAACCTTCTGCATTGCAAAGGAAACAATCAACAAAACTAAAAGGCAACCAATGGAATGGGAAAAGATATTCGCAAATGACATATGGGACAAAGGGCTGGTATCCAAAATCTATAAAGAGCTCACCAAACTCCACACCAGAAAAACAAATAATCCAGTGAAGAAATGGGCAGAAGACATGAATAGACACTTCTCTGAAGAAGACATCCAGATGGCCAATAGGCACATGAAAAGATGCTCAATGTCGCTCCTTATCAGGGAACTACAAACCAAAACCACACTCACATACCACCTCATGCCAGTCAGAGTGGTTAAAATGAACAAAACAGGAGATTATAGATGCTGGTGAGGATGTGGAGAATTGGGAACCCTCTTGCACTGTTGGTAGGAATGCAAACTGGTGCAGCTGCTCTGGAAAACAGTGTGGAGGTTCCTCAAAAAATTAAAAATAAACCTACCCTATGACCCAGCAATAGCACTGCTAGGAATTTACCCAAGGGATACAGGAGTACTACTGCATAGGGGCACTTGTACTCCAATGTTTATAGAAGCACTCTCAACAATAGCTGAATTATGGAAAGAGCCTAAATGTCCATCAACTGATGAATGTATAAAGAAATTGTGGTTTATATACACAATGGAATACTACGTGGCAATGAGAAAGAATGGAATATGGACTTTTGTAGCAACGTGGATGGAACTGGAGAGTGTTATGCTAAGTGAAATAAGTCATACAGAGAAGGACAGATTCCATATGTTTTCACTCCTATGTGGATCCTGAGAAACTTAACAGAAGACCATCAGTGAGAGGAAGGAAAAAAAAAGTTAGAGAGGCAGGGAGCCAAAACATAAGAGACTCCTAAAAACGGAGAACAAACTGAGGGTTTGTGGGGGGTGGGAGGAAGGGGTGGGTGGGTGATGGGTATTGAGGGCACCTGTTGGGATGAGCACTGGGTGTTGTATGGAAACCAATTTGACAATAAATTCATAAATAAATAAATAAATAAAAACAAAAACACTCCCAAGAAAGAAAAGTCCAGAACCACATGGCTTCACAGGGTACGCTACCAAACATTTAAAGAAGAGTTAATACCAATTCTCAAACTTTTCCAAAAAATAGAAATGGAAGGAGAACTTCCAAATTCATTCTATTATGCCAGCATTACCTTGATACCAAAACCAGACAAAAATTCCACTAAAAAAGACAATTATTGGCCAATATCCTTGATGGACATGGTATTTCTCAACAAAACACTTGCAAATCTAATCCAATAGTATATTAGAAGAATCATTAACCATGATAAAGTTAGATTTATTCTCTGTCTATAGGGCTGGTTCAGTATTTTCAAATCAATCAACTTGAAACACCATATTAATAAAGGAAAAGATATATTCCATATGATTCTTTCAATAGATGCAGAAAAAGCATTTGATGAAATACAACATCCATTCATGATAAAAATCCTCAACAAAGTAGGGTTAGTAGGAACATACCTCAATATATAAAAGCCATATATGAAAGACCCACTGCTAATATCATTCTTAATAGGGAAAAACTGAGAGCTTTCCCCATAAGTTCAAGAACAAGACAGGGATGTCCACTCTCTCCATTGTCATTTACCAGAGTATTGGAAGTCCTAGCCTCATCAATCAGACACAACAACAAATGAAAGGCATCCAAATCGGCAATGAAGAAGTTAAAGTTCCATTATTTGCAGATGCCATAGTACTCTCTGTAGAAAATCCAAGAGACTACACCCCAAAACTGCTAGAATTAATACCTGAATTCAGTAAAGTTGCAGGATACAAAATCAATGCACAGAAACCTGGTGCATTTCTATACACCAATAATGAACCAGCAGAAAGGGAAATTATGAAATCAATCTCATTTACAAAATCACACTCAAAATAATAAGATATTTAGTAATAAACAAAACCCTGAAAACTGTAAAACACTGATGAAAGAAATTAAAGACGACACAAAGGAATGGAAAGACATTCCATGCTCGTGGTTTAGAAGAAAAAAAAACATTGTTAAAATTCCTGTACTACTCAAAGCAATCTACACAATGCAATCCCTATCAAAATACCAACAGCACTTTTCACAGAGCTAAAACAAACAATTCTAAACCTTGTAGGAACCACAAAAGACCCTGAATAGTCAAAGAAATCTTGAAAAAGAAAAGCAAAGCTGGAGGCATCAAAATTCCAGACTTCAAGCTATAAATCTTCAGTATGATCAAGATAGTACGATACTGACACAAAAACAGACAAATAGATCAATGGAACAGAATAGAAATCCAGAAAGAAGCCCATAATGAGATGATCAATTAATCTTTGACAAAACAGGAAAGAATATCCAATGGGAAAAAGTCTTACCAACAAGTGTTGTTGGGAAAACTGGACAGCAATATGCAAAAGAAAGAAAGGGGATCACTTTCCTACAGCATACACAAAAATAAATTCAAAATGGATTAAAGACCTAAATGTGAGACAGGAAACCATCAAAACCCTACAGGAGAAAACAGGCAGCAACCTCTCTGACCTTGGTCACAGCAAATTCTTACTTGACATATCTTCAGAGGTAGGGGAAATAAAAGCAAACATGAACTATTGGGACCTCATCAAGATCAAAACTTCTGCATGGAGAAGGATACATCAACAAAACTAAAAGGCAACTGACGGAATGGGAAAAGATACTTGCAAATGACATATCAGATAAAGGGTTAGTATCCAAAATCTATAAAGAACTTATCAAACTCAACACCCCAAAAAACAAATAATCCAGTGAAGAAATGTGCAAAAGACTTGAATAGACACTTTTGCAAAGAAGACATCCAGATGGTGAACAGACACATGAAAAGATGCTAAACATCACTCATCAGGGACATGCAAATCAACACCACAATGAGATACCACCTCACACCTGTCAGAATGTTACCAACTAAGGAAACAACAGATGTTGGTGAGGATGCAGAGAAAGGGGAACCCTCTTGCACTGCTGGTGGGAATGCAAACTGGTGCAGTCAATCTGGAAAATAGTATGGAGG